>NC_081855.1:52066159-53383659 GCF_963259705.1 Myotis daubentonii | reverse complement strand
GAGCCCCCTGCCTCCTTCCTCAACGCCACCCTCAGTTGCCCTGAGACGGAGGCCCATACTCATCTCTGTCTCCCAGACACCAGCTCACCGACTCCAGCCCCGACTTGGGGTCCAAGGGATGCTTACGACCTGTGGGAGGGCTCCCCTATGGAGACTAGGGGCCCCTGGCTTGTCGCTGGCGATGCGGGGCACCCCGTAAGCTCACTGATGATCATAAGAGCAGGTAAAGGTGACTGTCTGGGCCGGTTTGGGTGCTGGAGGGAAGACGTCTGGATTGCAATGATGAGCCGTTTGCCACACCTGTCAGTGCAGGCAGAGGGCCGGCTGGAGCCACAGCAGCGGGAGGGGGTGTTTCGGGATCTGCCCCAGGTATTAATTTGGGTCGGGCTCATCCCGCCAGGAACATGCGATGCTCGTGGTGTCGAGAAGTAATATTTTAAAGGGTCTGAGCGCCAACTGGCTGGGAGCTGGGAGTCGGAGCCAGGAGGCAGCTCAGCCCCTGAGCAAGATTTTTCCAATAAGTTCCAGACGAAAAGCACAAGGCTGCTGAGTAAGATCATCTTCGGAGACTTTCCAGCTAGATCTGCTCCCGTCCACCGTGCCAGCTCGTGGATCAACCTCGTCCCGATGCCCAGAGCCATGCCGGCCCTCCCGCTCGCCAGACCCCGTGAGCTGCAGGCTGCAGGGCGCTGGCTGCAGGCCCGGATTCCTGAGTCCCATGACGAGGCCGGGCCAGGTGGGTCCCGCTGGGTCCCTCGAGACTCCGAGTCTGACAGCCCTCCACCCTCGAGTTCAAAGGGAAGGAGTGAGGCCCCTGCAGCCTGCACAGGATTCAGAGAAGGGCATCCTATGACCCCCGCCCCCCGATTCTCCCACCCTGGGCCCCTCTTTCCTCGCAGCCTGGAGGTGAAGTCTGTTCTGTTACCGTGACCCTGCCAAAGACCTGTCCCCTCTCCTCCTCGGTCCCGGGGACGTCCCGTCCGATCTGATTTCTGCCAATGCCTCACCCCACAATGGGAAACAGCTCAGAGGAGCCTATAGCCCCGACCCTCTCCTTTTCAACCCGTTCCAAGTTGCATCTTCTTATAGTCAGAGGCTTCCCCACCCCGAAATGCTTCATCACTCACCCCCTCCCTCTGGTCCACAACCCCCTAGAGCAGAAGTGGCGATGGGAGCAGCGTGGGAGAGAGATGGCAGGGAGACCTACGTCCCTGGAGTTCTGTGGGAGCCGCCAGCACCACCCCTATCCCGGGACACGGCAGCAAGCTGACACTGGCTGGGGTGGGGAGAACCGTGCCCAGGGGGACCTCACAGGACAGCAGCCGCCGCTGGGCCCTTCGGCCTCAGAAAGGGCGGCTGTCAGAGGCTGGCCAGCGGGGCAGCCTGCTGCCTTGGCAACCACGTGTAGACCCAGGCTGTCTACACCCTGGCCGACGGCTGAGTCCTGGGGGCCAGAGACAGCTCCGGCCCAGGGACGGCTGGTCTGTTTTTGGGGATCGGGGACCCTCCGGAAGGCTGGCTCTCTATCTGCCCTTCACCTCCAGAACATCTCTCTCCTCCATCAGGGCAGAGGGGCGCACCAGGCACCGGGGGAGGGGGGGGAGCGGGGGGCAGAGAGGAGAAGCAAGTCTCGCCCCCCCCCCCCCGCGCCAGGGGCTTGCCTGGGGCACAGTGGCTCCTGACGAGCACCCCACATCCCAGCAGCCTGGCCTGGGTTCTGGATCTGACATAATCGACCACCTTGGGGCTTCCTGCCTGCCTGCCGGGGGATGGCGTCCACGGTGAGCCGGCTGGAGCGAGCATGCGGAGAGCAGGCGAGGCCGGCTTTGTCCTCGGCCCCGCTTACCACGCACGGTGGACACTCGTGCTTCAGAGGCTGCATTGGAGCAGGGCTGGATTAGCACCCCCTCCCGCGCCCCCCCCCCCCCCGAGCTGGGGGCCTGAGCCGGGGCTCCCCTGGACAGGAGGTGAGAAAGGGCCACTTTTAAACAGTGACCCCGGCACCAGCAGCTGTGGTGGGCCGGCGACTCGAGCCCCCTGGGGCAGCGAGGAGGTGCCCTTGGCTGGCCTGCTCCTGCTGCTGCCCAGGAAGGGGCAGGAAGGGCTGCGAGGGCGAGGAGGTCAGAGCAGGCAGCTGTGGCCTGCGCACACATGGGTCCCCCTCTGGCTCAGAGCCAGACGCAGAACAGCAGCAAAGGGTCCGCGGGTGCAGGTGTCCTCACGGCCAGGAGCAATCTGAAAATGAAAGCACACTTTCTGACCCGGATCAGGGGTCTCAAAGGCATGTTTTTAGCTCCTCTCTCCATTCCCGGCCTAGACACACGGAGAAGGAGCCTCTGTCCGTCCCCTGCACCGCGGCTTCAAAGCTGCCCTCGAGTGACCCTTGGTCTCCACGGAAACCTGACTTCCTGTGCACGGGGAAGGGAGGTGTGTGGCGGGAGGCAGGGAGCAGCCAGCCCTGGAGATCAGGGGGTGCTGTGGTCGGGTGGGAGCTGTGGCTGGGTGGGTGCTGTGTCCGGGTGGGTGCTGTGGCCAGGTGGGAGCTGTGGACGGGTGGGAGCTGTGGCCGGGTGGGAGCTGTGGTTGGGTGGGTGCTGTGGCCGGGTGGGTGCTGTGGCCGGGTGGGAGCTGTGGCCGGGTGGGAGCTGTGACCGGGTGGGAGCTGTGGCTGGGTGGGTGCTATGGTTGGGTGGGTACTGTGGCCGGGTGGGTCCTATGGTTGGGTGGGTGCTGTGGCCGGGTGGGTGCTGTGGCCAGGTGGGTGCTGTGGCCGGGTGGGTGCTGTGGCCGGGTGGGTGCTATGGTTGGGTGGGAGCTGTGGCCGGGTGGGAGCTGTGGCCGGGTGCACAGGCTCTGGGCCCAGATGCACCGCCCTCCGTGGAGCTCTGCTGGGCTGTGAGCAGGGATGAATGGCCACAACCTCGGTCCTCTCTCTCTGAGTTTGAAACCAGTTCAGAGTTGGACCCGGGTGTCCCAGGCGTCAGAGCAGGAGTGGCTGTTGGCTGTTGTCAATTCCTCAGCTCACCATTGGAGGTAAGAGTGTGGTCTCGTTCCTCCCCAGCCCCCTTGAGAGAAAGGAAGGAAGAGAGAAAGAGAGAAAGGAAGGAAGGAAAGAAGGGAGGGAGGGAGGGAGGGAGGGAGGGAGGGAGGAAGGAAGGAAGGGAGGGAGGGAGGAAGGAAGGAAGGGAGGGAGGGAGGAAGGGAGGGAGGGAGGGAGGGAGGGAGGAAGGAAGGAAGGAAGGAAGGAAGGAAGGAAGGAAGGAAGGAAGGAAGGGAGGAAGGGAGGGAGGAAGGGAGAATCACAGCATTTATTGCCATGCCACCTGCACCTCTGAGTCCACCCCTTTACGCCTCAGCTTCTGGAGAAGCAGGACCTTTTCTGCTCTGACCCCAGGTCTCCCCATGTTGGCTTTTGCGGGAAACAGCCACCCCAGCGCCATCCTCCGCACGAACCACCCTGGAGCCCCCCTGGCCTCCATCCACCCCGAGGAATGTTGATGACTCGATATTAACTTTCTCTTGCCCTTTCTCCTCGCCTTTCCCCTCGTCAAACCTGCTCTGAAATAATTATCCAGCCTCGCATGACCTCCGTTTTCCGTCTGAAATCACCGTTTCCTAAACAGCTCCTCCTGGGTCTCACCAATCCTCCCTCCCCCTCGCTGGCCCACCCACGGGCTAGACTCACCCTCTTCCTGCAGGCCCCCCTCCTCTTCAGGGGGCCACAGCACACGGTTGTTTCATGCAAACAGTCCCCATCCCCCCCTGGGAAGGACCCATCACTATCCACCACCACAATTAACTTTTTCCAAGGCTCTTCCTCTTCATGTATAAACGTGCATGCTGGCCCTGCCTGGAGACCCCTTAATCCACTTATTTCGTTGCGTGGAGGGTGGGTGAAGGGAGGGAGGCACCATTGTCACAGTAGGACCTAGAGGTGGGTTTAGTGTTGTTCAGAAGGAGGTGGCAGGCGACTCCAGCCTCCAACGGTTAAGGGGCCCCCAGCCTTCTAGTCTGCCCAGCCGAGGCCCCAGACGTTACGGAGCAGACACGTCCCCTCGGTGACCTGCCCACATTCCTGACCCACAGAAACCGTGAGCGATAATAGAGTGATGATTGTTTTCATCCGCTACGTTTTGAGGTTGACTTGTTACCCAATCATAGACCACCGACGCAATCAGCATCCAGCATGGAGCACCCTCGCTGGCCTCCCTCTGGCTGGCTGGCTTACCCGTACCTGCCTCTGGCTAGAGTGCAGTCTCCCCTGCCAGTCAGTGGTTGCCAGGGCAACAGGTCCCCAGCACCAGGTGTGGGAGTGGACCTTTTCAAGGTAGTGCCCATAACTGCTTTCCTTCAATGAGAACACTCGCATTTTCAAGCTTGACCCGTGCAGAAACAGTCTAGAGAGCTTACACACATCTGCTGTGGACGGAATGTCCGTGTTCCCCCGAATTCCTATGTTGAAAACCCTAATCACCGATGTTGATGGCACTTAGAAGTGAGGCCATTGGGGGGTGACTAGGTCATGAGGGTGGAGCCCCCGTGAATGGGGTTAGTGCCCTGATTAAAAGTGACCACCGAGCGCTCCCTTGCCCCTCCCACCAGGTGAGGACCAATAAGAAGAAGCTGCCTATGAACCAGGAAACGGTCTCTCACCAGACACTGAACCGGGTCTGCCGGCACCTTGATCTTGGGCTTGCAGCCTCCAGAACCATGAGGAATAGATGTTTGTGTCTAAGTGCCCCGATCTGTGATATTTTGCAGCCGGAACCATCAATGACAGCATCCTCCCTGTCTCCATGTCTCAGTTCCCCCTCTGCACGAAGAGCAGGTGGGACAGGGTGAGTTCTGAGCTTCCTCTTGGCTCTGGGCGTCTACGAGGCGATTTGTGGGCCCCACTTTGCAGGTAGCCTCTGACGCTGACGGTGAGGGTTTCGGCACTTGGTCCAGGAATCCGGGGAGCGGCTGGCGAGTCCGTGGGGGGAGGGAGTCCCTCCTTCCTCCGGCCACTCATTGCACATTAACGGGTTCTGGAGCCGCGTAAGGAATAACATCCGAGCACACTGGCTTTCCCTGTTATTTCCTTGTCTCTTCTGAGAGTCATTTGCAGACAATTAATCTAAATCATTACGTAGACTCGTCTAATCATGTTTTCAGCCCGGCGTGGAAAGCTGTGGCCATCTCCTTTGTCTGCGAGGCGATCCTTTCCCACGCCAGGGGCTGGCTCACGGATGTTCAACCTCCTAAAGGGAAGAAGGGTGACCCCAGAGCCAGGCTGCCTGTGTCCTCGGTGTCACCACCTGCAAAATTTCCCACCAGGGGACCCCGAAGGTAGGCTGGGTAAAGACACGGAGTTCACACTTGCTTCCTAATGAGGTGACGTGGGAAGCCTCTCTCTGAGCGTCAGTATTTTGGAGAAGACCGGCCCCTCTGCGGGAGAACATCCTGCCGGTGTACTTCCACCTGCCTCGGTCCCAGCCTGGCCAGCTCCTGCTCACCCCTCAGGCCTCAGCATCCATAGCACTGCCTCCAGGAAGTCTGCCCTGAGTGCCTCCCACCCGCTGCTCCCCAGGCTGGTGAAGCAGCCCACCTACCGGCTCTTGTGTGGCAGGTGCCAGGCCTGTCAGAGCTGCAATCCACGTGCCCCCATCCCCACCCGCCAATAGCTGCCCTCAGGAAGAGAGACCAAGTCTGTTGTGCTCCTTGGACTGTTCTGAGCCCCTGGCACAGCCCCTGGCCCAATGTAGGTGCTCAGTAAATATCCGCGAAACAAATGAGTAGAGACGGTGCCAACGCCCCGTCCGCTGCCTGGGATCCGGCAGCATGATGTATGAGCGGGCTGTGCTGCAGAACGGGACGCCAGGCAAGACTTATCATCACCATTAATGATGATAAGCGGCCAGATGCCTCCCGCGCCCGGGCAGGCGGGAGGAGGAGCCCGCAGGGAAGGACGAGTGGGATCTCTGTGAGCCCTGGGTAACTTGGATGAGGCCACCTTCCCCCAGGTGCAGCCAGGGTTCTAGAGATGGAGAGGGCGATACCGAGGCTCCTACACACCGCGGGAACTCTCCCGGGGAGGACAGGATGGAGAATCAAAGTGGGTTATTCCGTCCGGACTTGGCAGCTCATCTGTCCCTCCACCCCCAACCGCCCCCCACCCCCACGCTCCCCTTTTCCACTTCCTCAAGGCGGGGTCACAGGACATGGGGTGTGGGGAAGGCCGAGGGCTCTGCTTCCCCATCTGGGGCTGCCAACCAAGCAGCCTTTCAGGAGATAAGGGCAGAAAAGATGGCCGTGCTGGGGGTGGGGGGAGGGCGTGGGTGAGCAGAGGCACCTCCTGAGCCATGTCCAGCAAGAGCTGGCTCCCCGCGGCTTCTAGGACACGGGGAGGCAGGGCAGAGCCAAGACCTCGGGCCATTTCCGCAGGAGGCAAGCTACCCATGCTGGGCTCCAGCTCTAAAACTCTCCAGGCAACACCCCAGGGCATCATCGGTGCGGGAGGGAGAATCAAGTGTGGGCACTGCACTGTGAAAGCCCCTAACTGCTTGGCCTGGCAAATGAATGAACTTGTTAAACAACATGCATACATTTGCATACATTTGAATACATGAGTCCGATCAGCTCAGAGCCAGCCCAGGTCCAGCTTCTCCCGGAAGGAGGGGGACGCTGGGAAAAGCGGCTCGGCCGCACCTGAGAGGGCCCGCGCCTTCGCATGCTGTGTTTATAGATTAAACGCAGAAAGCATCTCCCCGCATTAAAAACTACCCATCAAGGCTGAGGACTCGAAGGAGCAGTAAAATCAATCTCATTGCATAAAGACAACAGCAAGCAATCGGCATGACATTTTAAGTAAATGCTACAGCCATTTGTAAATGTTCATTTTCCGCGAGACCCCATCTATTACATGACAGCTATTTTCTTAGCATCCCAGTGTGAATTCAGCCGGTTTACAGATAAGCCGGTTGAAGAGAATGGATATCTAGATATAAAGTGCTATAATATGGACGATTTGTTACCATTGCACCAAGTTGCTCTGTCATTATGGGTCTGCCTCTTGCAGGGACGGGAAGGCACGGGCTGTTTCTGCAGGTCGAGCGAGGGGGTCCGAGGAGGGTGGGGAAGACGTGGGGACACAGGAGGCCGCAGTGACCCTGAGGTGGATCACGGAATGCAAACTTGGCGGCAAAGGGGAGGAGACTTGAAACCGTCCTCAGGGGGCAGACTTGCCCTTTCCAGAAGCCTCTTCCCCCGAGAGGCCTAGGTGGGAGAGACTGTTCCCACCCAGAGCCCGGTTCTCGGCAAGGCCTCAGAGGAGAGGGTCCGGCCAGGCCAGAAACATGCATCCCGAGGCTGGCGGCTCTGCTGCCCCTTTGCCCACACTTCCCAGGCCCTCAGGAAAGATCGGCCCCTGGGGCTGGACCGAGGAGGGACCCCCTTTCCTGGGATTTCTTCCCAGCTCCCTGTGCACCTGGCAGGGGTGGCCCGCGGAGGCGGGGTGTCCTAGCAGCTGTGCGGCTCCTGCTCTGGAGCTGCCCGGCTTGAAATATGGCCCGAGAGAAACCGAGGGTCCCCAGCCTCATAAGTCACCACGAACTCCGACAGCCCGGAGGTCGGCAGGCAGGAAATGAATGACCCCCTCGGCGGACCTGAGTGTGCTGACGGGGCCAGGAGGGGTGGTGACGGGGCAGGCCAGGCTCCCCAGGGGGCGGTTGAAAGGAGGGACCCTGCCCCTCAGGTGATGAGAAAGCCAAGTGCCTGGACTCAAGTCCAGTGCAGACAGGATGGGAGTGCAAAGGGAAGGACAATTCTACTGGCCACTTAGGGCACACACCTCAGGCACCTAGTTACCAGGGAAGTCCCCTCCAGACTTGACTGGTGTGCATGCTTCCAGCTGCTTCCCTTTGTCATTCATTTGCTCGTTCATCATTCATTCATTCATTCATTCAACAAACCCTCGTGGACCTATCAGGTCTTTGCTCAGGAGATCCTGGCCCTCTCTGGGTCTTCCTTTTATGATGCAGGGCAGGTTAGTTAGCTTGTTAACCCTTCCAGGGCACAAACTATGTGCCTCATGCCTACCAATGTCTGGCACATAGTAGGGCAAGTTGTTGAACAAGTGAATAAACACATAAATGGATGGATGAATGAATGAATGAATGAATGAGTGAATGAATGAATGCATCTGCTCCTCAGGTGCTGGTCCCTAGTGGTGGTGCCTCAGCAGGGCCTCCCCCCTGGGGCAGGGGGATCCTACCTCTCACTGGGGTTGGCTTGGACACAACTCAACAGGCGCATGCTACAGCCTGAGTTTTAGCCCAGGTGTGGCATGAGCCAGCCGTGAGCACCCGCCAGCCCCTCCCCTGGTCTGGGAAGCCAGGCCACGTGACCTGTAAGAGACCTTCTAGCCATTGGACCCGGTGACTCCCGCTGAGATGAGGACAAGCTGAGCCCAGTGGCGAGAGGTTTGCCCTCCCCTTCAGGGTTGGTTGCGGGTGCAGCTAAAGGGCTTTGCAGGGTCTGGCGAGGTTGGTCCTCAGTAATGGTGCTGCTGTTTCTGTCCCTCAGGATCCAGGCGAGAAAATGACCTTCACTGATGGGGCAGCTGTGGTCTCCCCCGAAAGGCCAGGCTGGATTCTGGTCCGGCTTCCACTAGCAGTGGGCCCAGAACTGCCCTTTCCTGGCCCCATGTCACCGCACCCCCCAGCCAGAGGGAGGGCCCACCTGGTCTTGTCCCAGGAACCTCCGTGTCAGGGTCCAAGCACCTGAAGGCAGAGAGCCCAGTCCTCTGAGCTACCTTGGCAGTGATCCCCCGACCCCAGCCCCGTGGCTCCCGGGGTCTCACACTGGGAGTGGGCGTGTTTGTGTGGAAGGGGGAGGGTGACCAAGTCACACGTGGTCCCCGGCAGAGGGGAGTGAGCCGAGTCAGGTAATAAAAGGTCATGTCCCTGTGTGGCCACTCCA
Organism: Myotis daubentonii; assembly: GCF_963259705.1. Classification (NCBI taxonomy): domain Eukaryota; kingdom Metazoa; phylum Chordata; class Mammalia; order Chiroptera; family Vespertilionidae; genus Myotis; species Myotis daubentonii. The sequence goes on along the minus strand of NC_081855.1, from coordinate 53,374,701 downwards.
GGCCGGGCTGAGCTGGGAGGCATCTGGTGTTGACAAAGAGATGCCTCGGATCAAAGAAAAGGTCTCCGAAGGTAAACACTGTAAATGAGCGCTGGCCGCTGGGGTGCCCCGGGAGCACTCAGCTACTCAGGCAAAGCAGAGGCCCCCTTCCTCTCGGCTCCTTCATCTTCCTGTGTCGCGGCTGCTAATGGTTCTTGCGTGAAGGCAGCAAGACGGCAGGGAACGCCGAGTCCCGTCCTCACGTCCACGCACCAGCTCTGGCATCTCTGGGTAGAGGCAGGGGTGCCCTGCCAGGGAGGCCCGGGACTGACCATCAGAAAGGCCACCAGTAACTGCTGTCAGCCTGGTCAAACGCCCCTCAGGGCGATGGGGAGGCTGCGAGGGGCCCTCCCTCCCAGGACTCTCCCTCCCCCACGGCTGGAGGTCTTTAAGAACCACGAATTCGCCTTTTACAACAAGCCTGGGCAGATAAGCTATAGTGGACATCCTTCTCCCCAGTCTTACCTTGGCGAGCTGAGGCAGGAGAGAATAATGGTCATCTCATCGACTGTCATGAGGGACGATGGGTTTTAAAAGCTCTCAGGCTCTGTCACTTAGGAGCTGTGTGACCTTATGCAAGTTTCCCAATCTCTCTGTGCCTCTATTTTCACTCTCTACCCTCAGGCCGATGCTACCTCCCTCCCCGGGCATTAGACCATCAAACGAGGACCCTTGTGGCTGGGATGGACCAACATTAAAAATGGAGCCCAGTGGCACCAGCAAGATGTCGAAACAGGACGTCCCGGGCACTTCCTCCCACCACAAACACCCCGACTCAGCAACCATTCACAGACGATCCTCCTTGTAAGAAGTGGGAGTCAGTTACAGAAAATTCGGGGGCGGGGGGGGCTTGCTTTAAGTCACACGCTGGATCGGAGTCAGGGGTGAGGTCCAAAATCCCAGTCTCATCTCTCATGCCAATGGTTTCCATAGCAACAGATTCCAACCTGGTGATGAGTAACGCTTGATTTTGTGACATCCCGGAGTATGTATAATTATCTGAGGGCCATCACAGAACCATCCGGCGGCTGCTCTACTGTGCCTTCCCCTGGCGGGGATGTCAGAGAGTTGACAATGATGACAAGATGTCAGTTTGGAGCGTAGGGAGCCAGACATCCCAGGTTTAGCATCTTGAGATGGTTTTGCCTCTAACGCTGACATGGGAAAGTGCGAGTCGGATTCCATTGTTCTAATTAACCCCCAGAGGCCCAACTTCAGTTGCCCCAGATCCTTTATCCGTACAGGTCCTCCTTGTTGCTCCATCACTCCAAAGCTCAGCCCATCACATCCACCCTCCAAAAATCTCTCCTGCTCCCACCCCACCCCACCCACCAGACCCCAACGGAGAGGCAGCAACACTAAGGCGGTGCTCCTTAAACCTGAGTGGGTACGAGGATCACCTGGGATGCCGGGGGAATGCCGATTCTGAGTCCGTGCGTGCGTCTTGGGGATGTTCCTGAGGCTGCTGCAAGAGGGCCCCTGGTGTCCGTGCACTTAAGCAGGGATCCCCCACCCCGCCTGCTCCGCGATCACCTGCAAGACATTCAAACAGGTCCCTGGGCCCCACCTCCAGAATCTCTGATTCAGTTGCTCTGGAGTGGGGCCTCAGAATTTGCTTTTTATTTTATTTTTTTAAAAATATAGTTTTATTGATTTCAGAGAGGAAGGGAGAGGGAGAGAGAGAGATAGAAACATCCATGATGACAGAGAATCATGGATCGGCTACCACCTGCACGCCCCCTACTGGAGATCAAGCCTGCAACCTGGGCATGTGCCCTGACCAGGAATCGAACCGAAACCTCCTAGTTCATAGGTCAACGCTCAACCACTGAGCCACGCCAGCCGGGCTGCTTTTTATTTTTATTTTGGCCAGATTGTGGAGAGAGAGAGAGAGAGAGAGAGAGAGAGAGAGAGAGAGAGAGAGAGAGAGAGAGAGAGAGAAACATCAATCGGTTGCCTTCCACAGGCACCCTGACCCAGAATCAAACCCACAACCTTTCGGTGTACAGGACGACGCTCGAACCAGCTGAGCCACACCGGCCAGGGCAGAATATTTGCATGTCCAACAAGTTCCCAGGTGACGGCTGATCTGCTGGTCCAGGGACCAGACTTAGAGAACCGCTGCCCTGAAGGCTGGATGTGGCCAGGTGATGCGAAAGCCTCCCCTCCCAGTTCCCCAACGTGGTGCACCTGCACGCTGACCGGTGCCTCTCCGTCGGCCATCCCGTTCCCGCATCTCTCCCGGGATGAAGCTTCCACCTCGCATGGCAGGGCAGACCGTCCCGCCCTCCCCGCGCTGAACACATACACAGAGCTAGACGGAGAGAGACTAATTTTGCAAAATCTGCACAAAAACCGGGCAAATTTATGTCCCCCTGCAAGAGAAATGCTGCCGAGTGGAAATAAAATGCAGGATTCCTGGGCACTTCTATTACCTCTTCATGTCACCAGCAGTGAGTGATGGCGAAAAGTAAGATTGCAAACGGAATCGCTTTTGCTTTCCCTGGAACAAACTCCGCCCCGCCAGGGTGCCTCCTGCAAATCTGTGGTTCTCCCAAGTGTCCCCGACAGCCAGCAACTGCGAGGGGAGCCGGGAGGACGGCCAACGGGGAGGAGCGCGCCTTCGCCCAGCCCAGGCCCCGGGGGCCCGTCCTTCACCTAAAGGCAGGGGCCCTGCCGGCGAAAGGGAACCCGGTTTGATTTAATAGGGTTCATTTTTCTTCTTTGTTTTAATCACAGAGTAATAATAATAACACACTCGCCTTTATATAGTGTCTTTCATTGCCAGTGTATCACCGAACACTTTACAGATTTAATAATAGAGTTTCGGAAATAAATAATGGGGAATAATAAGAGGAAGGATAAATAACATATTTATGGAATTGTATTGTGGTTTATGGTGGTAAACAATTCCTCAGACAGCCAGCAGCAAGAAATTAAGAGCTTCAGAGGGGAGAAGGCAAAGGAGAGAGAGATGCCTTCAGGTGAGGTGGGGCTGAGCTGGGGGGTATGAGGGGGGACAGAGAGGAGGAAGCAGGGGCTGCCAGGGGGCCCCTGGGAGGACAGCACTCAGCACTCAGGCCTGTGCCCAGGAGGAGGGTGGCTGTGGAGGCTGGATTCTCCAGCAATAAACCCTACGGATGAGGTGCGCGATGTGTATTAGGAAGCAACCCTGTGCAGGGGGGAGCAGGAAGTAGGACTGGACAGAGGTAGAAGTTGGGCCGCTGGGCTGCCCTGGAGCCTGTGGCCTCGGGCTGGGTGGCTCTCTGCAGCCCTGGCTGTCTGCTGCCTGTGCTTCCTGCTCCATGCTTCCCCGGGGGAGGTGGGGGTGCCTTTGCAGGGCTCCCATGGCCACAGCCAGCAGGATGTGTCCTGAAATCCAGCCTGGAACCAGGACCTTGAAAAGAAGAGAAATGTGTGTGGACATCTCTCTCGATAGATTGACTCTTCCTCCCCGAGCCTCTAGCTGGTGCCAGGCTACCGGCGTCAGCGGGTCAGAGGTCAAGGGGAGCAGACAGGGAGACAGGACAGGGACCTGGCTTTGCTCCCCGGTCCACGAGAAATGACCGGGGTCTCCCTCTTGGTTTGTCCCCTTGTCGATGGCACCGAGATTGGAGAGTTAATGGGTGACCATATCAGCAGGCCATGTTTCTGGCCTGATTGGTTTTTGCCTGGCAGCAGTCTAAGGCAGTGATGGCGAACCTATGACACGTGTGTCAGAGGTGACACGCGAACTCACTTTTTTGGTTGATTTTTCTTTGTTAAATGGCATTTAAATATATAAAATAAATATCAAAAATATAAGTCTTCATTTTACTATGGTTGCAAATATCCAAAAATTTCTATATGTGACGCGGTACCAGAGTTAAGTTAGGGTTTTTCGAAATGCTGAGACCCCGAGCTCAAAAGGTTTGCCATCACTGGTCTAAGGGCTTGACATCTATTGTCTGTTTCGTAGACGAGGAAACTGCCCCTTGGAGGCTGAGTAACTTGCCCAGGGACAGTGGGTAAGCGGTGGCCACGCCAAGTCCACCTCCCTGTTCCCCAGAAGCCAAATGGAACCCACGTCAAGTGCTCAGGGTCAGTGAGTGCGGCTTTGGCCGCCCTGGACCTGTTTGCAGAGGCCACGGGCCTCCGTGAGATGCCAGCCCCGACCTGCAGAGGAAGTGCCAGGCTCAGCCGCGGATGCCATTGGCTGGGGACCGGGAGGCAGAAGCCGCCGGGACAGGCTGGTGCCTGGGGCCTGGGCTGCTCTCAGGCTGCCCTGCGATGCTCTGCCAAATGGCCCCTCACAGGGGGCCCTGCATTGGAGCTGGCCACTGCCTGGCAGGTGGCCGCCCAGAGTGGGTCTGGACCCTTGGAAGTTACCACGGGGGCGGCTCGTGTTCCCCTGGGAAAATTCTGGACAAACACAGGCTTCTAAACAAGCAGCGCTCACCTCGCTGGGGCCTTTTGTGGGCTTTAAATGCATTCGATCTTTTCATTGTTTTGTAGGAGGGGCCACTTACTCACGGAGCTCACATCCCCAGCGTCTGCCTGCGGAGCGGATGTAACTCTGGACCCGGCTGGGGGCGGGGGGGGGGGGGAGGGACTGAGTGCTGGGTCACCAGACCCCAGGCACCACCCATTCATTCCATGCAAGCTTCCTGAGCACCTACTGTGTGCCAGACACTGTACGATGCCCTCTGGATGTAGCTGTGAGTGAGCCAGACGGGACCACTGCCCCTCATGTCTTTCTAAAGCTCACCGTGGAGTTACAGTCTCGCTGAGCGGGCCAGGGTTCGGTGCGGACGGACGCCTGGATCGTCGACATTGACAGAGCCTCGGCGTCACGTCTGTAACCTGCGGCGACAGCCCAGGTGGCCCGGGGAGCCCAGGTCCCCACTCCTGCCTGCAGACGCTGCGCGGTGTCCGTCGCCACGGCGGCATTTGCCACCTCTCCTCGCTGTCGGCGCTGGCAGGTTGTGTGGGATCTCCTGCTGGGCGTACTGGAGTCAGACAGCCGATTCGCATGCTCCTCTTTTTAACAAAACAAACTTCCTCACTGTCTCCATCCCCGGGGATCGGGCTCCCTGCCCGGCACCGAGGCTGCCCACCTCGAGGCTCTCAGATTGTCCCAAGGTTCGGGGAGCTCTTAACGGTGGCAAACCTGTGTGGGCCTTTCCACGGGACCAGCCAGGCCTCCTGCGGGGCTGGGCGTGGGTACAGACCCAGGAGTGCTCAGCCTCAAAGGATGAAGCTGGAGAGAGAGCAAAGGAGAGAAAGCTGCGCGTGAGAGCCTGGGGGCTGGTCCTTAGGCAGAGCCCGTGGCCCAGCCCGAGGGCCGAGAAGGGAGCGGGCAGCCCTCCCCCTCCTGCTGCTGCGGGGGAAGGGATCCCACCAGAGGAGGAGCGAGTGCCCTGAATGGGGACACGGCCCTGATGCCAGCTTCCTTTCCATCTGCCCTGCTTCTCCTGGGGGGAAGCGAAAACTTTCCCCCAACACACTCCCCTCAGGGGGTCCTGGAGGGAAGCCCTGGGTAGGAGGAGAGGGGCCCCAGGTGCCTCGAACAGTGCAGGTGATGGAGAAGGCGGCTCTGCTGTTAGCTGAGCACCCATATTCCCACACCCCCACGCCTCCCTGCGGTGTCTACCTGCTGTCCCCCCACCGCCTGCTAACAGTTCAGGATGTGCCTACTCCTTTTCCAATAGGATGACTTTTAAAATATTCAGAGATCTTGGCCTCCAGGCACCAACAGGGAAGGTGGGGAACTCCACCGCCCGATGTCTGGCCGTGCCCAGCAGGTGGAGGCACCTGATCCAGGCTCTGCCTCACACTCGGAATGGAGGCGCACGCAGCTGGGAAACCCCAGTAAAGAAACCCCAGTGGGCGGAGCCCCCCGGGAGCCGCAGTCACTCAAGAGGACAGCCTGTTCACAGAACTTTCTGGCACATGGAAACGAAGGCACCCAGAGGGTGTGAGCGTTCAGCTGGTCCTCACGGGACCAGGTAAGAAGCCGATTCAACAGGGCATCAGAGGGTTAACTCTTCCCTCGCTAACCCGGGGGATTTAAGGGAGCCTTACCTTCGCACACCTTCCCCGTGCCATGGAGATAACCCCCCACACCCCTGTGGGGTGGCAGGGACCCAGGGGATGACAGGGACCCGGCGGTAAACACTCGGCCTCGGACCACAGCGCTGGAGACGGTGCAGGTGGCCGTGGGGCACGGGGGCTGGCAGGCCTGCGCTCCAGTGCCACGCGCGTGGCTCGCTGTGTCCCTTTGATAAATAGCTGTACTTTTATACTTTAATTGGTAACCAGAACAACACCTCCGAGGCCCAGAGGAAGGCTGAGTCCCCGCTCAGACGGGAGATGAAAGGGTTTCCAATGGGAGGGAAAGATTGTTACAGGGGGAAGAAAAAAGGCAGGAGCCAGCTGGGAGAATTCTCAGAAAGTGGGGACCAGGGAAACATTTGTTCCGGGAGACAGCAGACGGGGCCTCCCGGGCCTGGAGAGCAGAGAGAAACAGCTGCCTCCGTGGGGTCAGGGGAAGGGGAAGGGCCCAGGGAGCTGGAAGCGGAGGTTTCTCCAGCGGGAAGTCATTATTCATGATTATCCGGAGAGAGGGCTGGACACGGCCAGACACAGGTGACGTCCAGCCCTAGAGGGAGCAGGTGAAACGGCCCCTCTAACAAGTTTCCAGGTAACTCGGTGCTGTGGGTGTGAGGACCACTCAGGATCCAGGGGCAGTGGGAACAGGGCTGCTAGGAGTCAAGGGTTCAAGTGCTCAGGGCGCTGCTTACTTGCTGGCTGTGTGGCCTTGAGCAAGTTACTCAGCCTCTCTGAGACGCAATCCCTTTGTCAGGTGGGATGACAGTCCCAGGGTGGCCGAGGAGGTTGAGTGACGGGTGTTATGCACGTTGAGCTCAGCATCTGGGACACGCTAGCGCTCAGTCCAGAAGGGGGTTTGAGTTTCACTAATAACAGTTGCATGGGGTCAGGGCTTGTCAGGAAGATCGGGGTCAGAGGGGAGGAACTGGTCTCATGGCTCCTGCCGCAGAAGGTCACCCAGGCTCTGGGTGGTGTGACCACACGCAGGGAGCCTGTTCTCCCGTCTGTGTGGTGTTAGGAAGGACAGAGCCTGGCTACAGGCCCGAGGGGACTGCCCAGGCCACCTCTCTCCTCCCCGGTCTGCTGGCCTTGGGCCCGTCACAGGAAGATGCCAGGGGGAAGCCAGCAGGCAGGGGGAAGGGGGAGAATTGAGGGCGGGTTTCCCAGGACTAAGACAGTGGTTCTCAACCTTGGCTGCACATTAGAATCACCTGGGAATCTTTTTAAAATCCTGATTTCTGGGCCTCATCCTCCGGAAATTCTGTTTCTTTGCATGATCTTAAAGATGGCTGCCACACCCAGTTCCCTCATCAGCTGTATCATTTTTTGTTTGTTTATGTAAATAAAAGCACATGCTGGCACACTCCTCCCCCCACCCCTGCAGGTCCGTATTTTGCTTCTCACTTGGCCTCATGCTCTGAAGACCTTGACAGCAGCACGCAGCTCACTCTCGCCCTCGCTCAGAGCTGCCTGGTGTCCCAGCAGCCCGGGCGCCATAACCCAGGCCCTCCCGCCCTCTGCCCTGAGGGCTCTGCCCCGGGAGCCATGGTACATGTAGGTCGCTGTGCAGGTGGCCGGTGTGACGGAGTTACTGAGCTGGGGCTGCGGGCCAGGTCCCTGTGTCTCCCTACCTGTGAGGACAAGACAGATCCCTCCCGATGCTGCCGCTTCCACACCCACCTGGGGGTGCAGCCCCTGCTCCCAGGCCCAGCCCAGTGCCTCCGGCCTGCGGACGGTGTGCCCATCTGCGGGGTGAGAAATGGAGTGTTCGTTTCAGTTGCCTTCCTGTTGTTGGGAACGACGAAGAGCCACTGGACTGTGTGTTCCTGGAAGAACGATCCGGGCCTCGCGTCCAACATCCACCCGAACACCCAGCACCGGCTTTGGGAGGCGCCTGGTGAGACCACATTGCGCACCGCCCTCCCCTCCCCTCTGCCCCAGTGGCTGCCTCTGGCTGAGGAGGAGGCACACAGCACGGGGAGACCCGCTGAGGCCGGCTTCCTGCTCCTGTTTGGTGGCTGAGCGGTGGCCCAGGGGGCTTTGCCAATGCCAGCGTGAGCCAGTCAGGCTCAGCCAGGGCGATCCTAGGGGTGCTGTCTCAGCACTCGGGCCCCTCCTCTCCCAGGCCGGCGTCCCTCTCCTCTGAGTGGGTCCCGTGGGCGGCCTGCCAGGCCGTGAAGACCCTGGAGCCTTCCTGTGGCCCCCACCTCCGCCCCTGTGCTCACCACCACCTTTGTGGCAGCCACAGGCCCCTGGTCACCTGGGGGGTGACCTCGCCCAGGGCGCAGGCTGCCTCCCCTGGCGGAAGCCGGTGGCTGAGGGTTGGAAATACACAGACATTTTTAATGGAAGCAAAATGGGGCAACGGCGTCACGGCCCTCAGGGACTGAGCTCAGGTGAGGCAGGGCGGGCGCCGTGCCCGTGTCATGGCAGCCACAGCAGCCTGGCGGCGGGGGGACGGCCTGGCCATGGGGGGCCTGCGAGGAGCCCAGGCTGCCAGCTTCATTGCTGGGCAGGAGCGGAGGCAGGACCTGGGGAGCGTGGCGACCGGCTTGGCGGGAGAACGTGGGATGAGGCTTATGGGGTGGGACCACAACATTAGTAACGAAGAAACAGAATTTCCGGAGGATGAGGCCCAGAGATCAGGATTTTAAAAAGATTCCTGGTGAGTCTAATGTGCAGCCAAGGTTGAGAACCACTGAACTAAGATCAGGCCTGCATGGGGGAGGGGAAGTGATCCCAGGTGTTCACTGACTCACTGCCGACCTGCTATTTAAATGGCACAGTTGCTGAACCGCCTGACAGGTGAGTGGCGTTGGCGCGGTGAGTGCGGAGACTCCGCCAGGGCCCACTTAAAGCCATAGCGGTTGGAATGTTGTGCACGCGTGCATGTGCATGTGCATGCGCGTGTGTGTGCACGTTGTGGTGGGAGGACCTGGGGAGACAGTCCAGGTGCTAATCTGAGGGCTGAGTGACCTGGAAAAGCCAGAGGAGTCCACCTGGAGGCAGGGCAGCCGGCCAGCACCTGGCGCTGGGCAGAGCCAGTTTCCCAGGCTCTGCTGACAACGTGGATGGGGTCACCTTGTGGGGCCGGCTGTCCTGCACATTGTAAGCTGTGCAGCAGCACCCTGGCCTCCACCCACTGGGTGCCAGGAGCTCCCTCCCCGAGTCGTGAAATGTCTCTAGTCGCTGCCACATGTCCTCTGGGGATAGCCAACCCCCGCCCGCCCCCCTCCCCCCCGCCCCACACCCTCTCCTCCCCCGTGCAGAAACCATTGCTGAAATCTTGATACATCCTCTCCTTATCCCCAGATACAGCTGGAGGAAGCTGGGGGCAAGGGTCTGTGAACTTGGCAGTGGGCAAGGGGATGATAAACAGATAGATGAGCTCAATTTCCTGTCTGCACGCGACCAGGAGTGTGTGGCTGACAGCATCTCAAAGCCTTCTGTATGGAGCCCTGGTGCTCAGCCCCCTCTGGCTCCGGGGGGAGGGGCAGCCGGCTCCGCGCGCACGTGCAGGAAGCTGGGGAGTGAGGGAGGGAGCCTGGGGTCCGGCCCAGCAGGCAGCAGCCTCACCCACGCCCACCACCCACATCCCTGGGGCCCAAGGTTCCTGGAGAAACATCTCCGGCCTGGGCAGGGCTGGCGCTGAGGCTGGGAGCTCTTGCTGGAGAAGCCGCGGGCTGCGGGGGCCGAGTGGGGAAGAGAATGTTATCACAGAGACCTGATTTTTCCACACACTCTATCAGCTCCCCATCTGTTCCTTGATTAAATGAATTACTGCGCCGCCTCCCCACGCGCCGGCTGCCGGGACGTCTCGGGAGCCCTGATTACATCTGTGGAGAGCGCCTCGCACCTCACAGATGGGCAGGCCTGTCCATCAGCCTGACGCCTGCTTCATCATCTGGGCCGGGGTGCAGAGCTGGGTCTGCAGGGGGCCTCTCACCCCCAAGGAAGGTCGGCCATCCTCTTCCCCGCTTAGACATGGCAGGGCCCGTGGCTTAGGGTGGAGTCAAATATGGATGCCAGCTGCGTGGCCTCGGGCGCGCCACCGCCCCTTTTGGCCTCATTTTCCATCTCCTCGTCAAGGGCCTGTGGAAGCAGTGATTTTAGAGGAGTGGTTCTCAACCTGGGCTGCACATCCTCCGGAAATTCTGTTTCTCTGTTACTAACGTTGCGGCCCCACCCCATAGCAAAGAAACAGAACTTCCGGAGGATGAGGCCCAGAAATCAGGATTTTAAAAAGATTCCCAGGTGATTCTAATGCGCAGCCAGGCTGAGAACCGCTGTGTTAGAGTCTCTCCCCGAGTCCGCAGTCCACGGCTTTGCCACGGTAAGCCTGGTGCACAAGCCAGCCACCGCATTCCCGGGAGCGTGTTGGGAATGCAGGCTCTCAGGCCAGCCCCGCCGCTGGGCCAGAGCCGCCTGTGAACAGGACCCCCAGGCCGCACGGGCGGGGCTCCATCGTTTGGTTACTATGGAGATGAACATGTATAAGAAATCTGTCAAAGGGAATGAGTCGCTACGTTCTCCGGCCTCAGGACACTTCATAGAGATTTTTTTTTTCTTTCATGAGAACCTTCACCTTGAAAAGAAACCAGCTCTGAACCCCCAGCCAGGTCCTGTGGATGGAGCCCCAGGTGGCAGTATTCACGCCCTCACCCTCAATAAAGGCCTGGGGATAAAAGATGGGCAGCCTCCCCTCCAGCAGGTCCCGGCTGAGCCCGCCCTCTGGGCTGAAGCAATGGAGAGAGAGAGGAGAGAGAGAGAGAGAGAGAGAGAGAGAGAGAGAGAGAGAGAGAGAGAGAGAGAGAGAGACGGCCTGTGTGGTTATCTCCAAGCACCTTCCTCTCTCCTCCTGGGGGCCGATCTGCATTCCCGGGCAGCACCAGTCCCTCTGCCTCTCCGAGTCCACTTTCCAGGCCTGCTGGAATCAGTTCCCAGAAACTCGGTGGCTAAAAATGGCAAAAGTGGATTGTTTCCCGCTCTGGGAGCCTCAGCCTTCAGTCTGGTGCTGGCGGGGCCAGGCTCCCTGAGGACTCCCTGCCTTTCCCCTCGTCTGCGGGCCACGGCCTTGCCCGGCTGTGGTCGCATCGCTGCCCTGTCTGCCTCCTCCATTTCTCCGAGGTGTCAAAGCTCCTCCCTCTGTCTTCTTAGGACACGTATGATGGCATTTAGGACCCACCCGGATAATCCAGGATCATCTCCTCTCAAAATCCTGAGTTTAATTTCACCTGCAAAGATTCTTCTCCCAATAAGGTCATGTTTGCAGGTCTGCCTTAGACACGGCTATCTTTTGGGGACCACTTTTCGGCCCATCACGTGCTCCAATCAAGATGTAGCCTCCTTGTTGGATCCTGGGTGAGTCACCCAATACGGCTGAGCCTCAGTTTCCTCCCCTGTAAACTGGCACGGTGATCCCCCCAGGGCGGCTGTGTGCCTGAGTGCATCTGCGTGATCCGGGAAGCAGGTCTGTTCAGCCCAGGGGCTGGGCCCGCCCCGGGAGTCTGCCATTCAGTAGGTCTGGGGAGGGCATTAAGAGTTTTCATTTCTAGCAAGTTCCAAGGGAATGCTGAGAACCACTGGACTAGAGAGAGTGATGCATCTGAGGTGGCTAAAAAAGTCCTCCCCCGAAATAAGTACCGCACAGGTCAATGTGGGTGCACAACCAACAGAAAACAACACCCAGGCGCCCACCCTGGCTGCTAGGCCAATGGGAAGGCAGTGCAGCCGAGGGCGGGGCTGCCGGTAGAGATGAGTCCCCGAGGGCGGGGCTGTCTGTGCATCCCCGTCCACAGCGGAGTGGACTCCCCCATGGTCAGGGGCAGGAGCCAGGCACGGTGCTGGGCTGGGCCTCGCCTCTGCCAGCCCTTGCTGACCAAGGGGTTTCCCATGTAGAGCTGACATGTATGTTAACAGGGACCAGACGTCAGTGGACCCAATGTACAGGACAGTGTAGAAACCAGACGGAGCAGGGAATGATGCGCCCCCTCTGACGGAGGCCCCAGGGAAGAGGTGTCGCATATAGAAATGTTTCGATATTTGCAACCATAGTAAAACAAAGACTTATATGTTTGATGTTTATTTTATATATTTAAATGCCATTTAATGAAGAAAAATCAACCAAAAAAAAAATGAGCTCGCGTGTCACCTCTGACACGCGTGTCATAGGTTCGCCATCACTGATTTAGGCAGCTGGTGAGACAATTCCGGCAACAGAGACGAGGGCCTGGGCCCAAGCACACGCCAGGTGCGCGTCTCACTTGTTGGATGGAGGTGAGAGTGAGCGAAAGAGCGTGAGCCAGCTTCGCCCGGAAGAGGTGGCCCCGTGGCCAGTGCCAGCGGCACCCCAGCGCCCTTGGGCAATTTACACGGGCAGCATTGGCCCGGGCTTCCCCGGGCGGGCGGGGCGTCGGGACTCCTGGCGCACCTCTGCCCCCTCTCCACCCCCGGGAAAAGGCGCATCCCCCATGATTACGCAGCACGTGTTCTGCGGAGCATCCCCCACATGTTAAGCTGGTTAATTTCTGTGGGGATTTTCTCTAAGCCAGCGTGACACAGGCTTTAAATCAATTTGAAAGCCCTTGTCTGCAGTCCACACGGAGAGGATTCTCAGAGAACGGGCACCGGTTAGTCTCATCAGTCGGGGGGGACAGGACAGGCCGGGACGGGTCTGGGCTGCGGTGGGAGCGGGAATGAGAGGCCTGAGGCCGCCCGGGAAGGCTCGGTCCTCCGAGCACAGGGACGCTGCCCACGGCTGCGGGAAGGGGCCCCAACGTGGGGTGGAAGGAGAAGCAGAAAGTCGTTTGAAAGGGCTGGGGATGCTGAGGCCCCCACACGTTCAGGACTTTGGCCGTGGCCCTCAAGGTCACTGTCCCTAGGCTTTCCTCCGCTAAACACTCCAAGTTGATGAAGTAGGAAAGGAAGGGGCAGAGTCCGGGTGTGGTTGGTGATGTGCAGGGGAAGGTCAAAGGGACTCATGAGCAGCCAGGGGCAGCCCGCTTTGGCGCTCAGGGTCACGGGGAGCATTTATGAACGAAATCAATCTTGCCCCTGATCCACGGAGACAAGCCAAATTCACTGGCTCCGTCTTCACGTCCCAGCGGCTCTCTTCTCCTTCAGAACGTGCTCTGGAGGAGAGCCCCTCCGTGCCATCCTCACACCCAGCGAGGTTTCCAAATTGTCTGCCCTAAAGTGAAGGATCAGGAAGTTGTGAATTTGGCGTTGACCTTGCCCAGGCCAGCAGGTGAACGGGGAGGAGGTAAGGGGAAAGCTTTAAGGACGGGCAGTGGACTTGGTGTGTCTGGGGTAGACCCCCACTGAGGGGAGAGTTGCAAGATACAGCTTGGCTCCATTCACTCTTCAATCCAAAGGGGGGACCCTCTTCTCCTCCCCCCTGATAGCCAAGGCCAATCAAGTGACTCAGTGTGGCCAGTCCCAACAGCCAGCACCCAGCCAGGTGACTAGGCTTAGCCAATCCTGACAGCCAGGATCTAGTCAGGTGGCCCAGCTTGGCCAATCCCAACCCAAGTCCCCATCAGGTGGCCCAGCTTGGCCGGTCACACAGCCAGGCTTTGACTTTGGAGTGTTTAGTAAAAAGACATCGGGACGTTAGAATTTGTTTGCTGTGGTCTTTGGGGGCAGTGACCATGTCCAGTGACCGTGGTGGTAGAGGTGTCACAACTAGATCGATCCTGCCCTTTAGCGGTGGCTCCAGCCATGTGGGTCCAGACAAAGCCGCGGCTTCCTGTTCCCGCCCCTCCCGCGGCGCCAGGGATCTGTACAGCTAACAAACCCTCCTTGGCCACACAGGCGCTCCCCCAAACCTTCTGTGTCCATGCCCTGCCCTTCTCCCTTCTGCAGACTCGCTCACTGGGCTCCCCGCTGGGCAGGGCCAGCAGAAGGCCCTCCAGCTTCATCTTGCATACTCCTTGCCCCGGCCGCTCACTCCCTGCAAAGTGCCAGGCAGATCAGTGCCAGAAACATGACCGGCTCCACACCATCCCCACCCCCACCAGGAAAGAGGCTTTGGACTCTCCCACCTTGGCTGCAAGAAGGGAGACAGGGAGACGGAGTGCGGACTGAGTGCCTTTAACCCCCTTAAATTCAGTCTTTTCTTGGGCTGTGCATCCTATAGCTCAGGGCCGACTCATTAATTCACATCACCAGCCACTGAGGCACCACAATGTATGGATGTGGCCACATGCCCCCAGCTGTGGATGTGGGGCGTGCTCCCAACCCGCCCCTCCCCCCCCCCCCCCAGCATGAACGTGTCTCTGCATCAAAGTAGAGCATCAGATGCCACGGGGATGTCCAAGGATGATGGTCAGGCATCAAGCAGCCTTTCGCCCAGTGGGTGGGCACCACTGTGTCCGCTTAGGTGAGGCCCCCAGAAGCCGAGGGGCATTCAAAGAGGTGGCCAGGAGTCATTTAGGAAGATGTGGCTTCCTGTCCTGGGGCGGGACCCAGGCAGTAGGTCCTGGGTCAAGGCCCCTTCCTCCTGGTCGCTCGGCACCGTCCCCCCACCTTGGGTGACCTCTCCCAGGGCCAGCCCAGGCACCGTTTGCTGCTATGGAGACGCGGAAAGCTGGCACGTGCCAGGAATCCAGCCTCCGAAGGCCCGGGGGAAGGAGAGAGTGAAGAAGGAAGAGGCCTTAAAACACCCCTCAGCTGTTTAAGGATTGGAGATCTGCACTAAATCTCGGGAAAAGGAGTAATTACGCTGTCAGCAAAGGTGATATAATTTTTAAGACTGAGTTCCACGGCCGTAATTTTTCCTCATCCTCCCCGTGTCTCCCCAGGGATTTAGGGGCCAATTACCTGTCATTTTGCTGCCAGGGGTTGTTCCTACCAACCGCCATGAGCATCTCGCTGTTTCCAACCCGAGGAGCCCAGGAGGCCAGGCCTGAGGCAGGGAATGCCGCGGTCCTGTCCCTTCCCAGTGAGACCAGCCTGGCAGGAGGCCTGGGGTGAGTGCTGGGGGATGGGGGACAGGGACGATGGTCTCTAGGCCGTAGGCAGTCTTCTGATGGGATTCGGGGTCTCTGGGCAGGAGGGGGTCTTTGAGCCCAGTATGTGGTTGCCATGCAGAGGGCGTGGGCTGAGACACAGGGGCCCCGTCGTTGGGGTCAGCCCAAAGGGAACCTGGCGGTAGCTTAGGCAGGTACTTACTCTCCGTGCCTCCGGGGGAAGTGGGTTCAGGTGGGAGCCGCTTCAGCAGGTCATCTGTCCGTTTTCATGAGGCAGTCCTGCCCCTGTCTAGTGCTTGGTTCCTGTCGGAGAGTCACCCTCTTGAATGCCTTGGGGGACGGAGAGCTCACTAGGTGGAGAGGTGGCACCTTCCCGCTCTGGCCCCCTCGGTGGATCCTGACTGGACCCCATATGACTGTTTACGGCCTGATATGGGCTCTGACCACAGGCTACCATGCCCATCAGGGTGCACCGTCTGGCAGGTAACCCACCACCTTCCATAGAGAGAAGTCTCATGGGTATCGCTGGTCAACACTGTCCACCCTCCCCCAGCTTCTTGCCAAAAGGGTCCCGCCCGCCCTCCCTGGGGTTCCTCCCTCGGCGACATCCGGTAGCTTTTATTGAGCCCGGTGCCCTGGCATTCGGACACGTGCCCTGGCTGGCTGACCTGCTGCTCACCTGGCCCTGGCTCGGAAGGGTCGCCTTCAGGAAGCCTTCCTGGGCCTGCAGGACGACAGGAACTGGCATGTCCACAGCATGTCCCGTCCTCTGGGCTCCACATCACTTTCCGATGGGCCTTCCTCACATCTGTTTTCTCTTTTCTGAGTCCTTGTAACTTACGGAGCTGGGATTTGAACCCATGACCGACTGCATGAGTGACTAACACCTGCTTTCCCATCCTATCGCTCTGTTCCCTTCTCCCACCCCTGCCCCATAATTGCACGGGTTCAAATACACAACGTTATGAAAATCACTCATTTCTTTAAATGGTGTGGCCTGGGCATGCTATATGCCAGCTTCCCACTAGGGCTGTCAACCCCGGACTGTGGGTACCGTGTGGATGGCTGTCTGTGATGACCAGAGCGTCTTTACTGGAACATCCGATGCAGCATCCGAGCTGAAAAACTGTCTAACGCATTCTCCTTATTTTAAACTGGGGAGAGAGGAGGCTGGGGGTGGGGTGGGGGGGTTACTGGGGAGTTGGGGGTAGGATAATGAGCCATGGCAACACTAGAGATTGGAAGGTTCTTCCATCCACCACCACCCACCACCATGTGCGGATAAGACACACGGGTGCAAAGGGCCCCCTTTCCCTTGGCAGGCAAGTCTTAGGGAGCACTTGGCTGTTGAGGGTCCTGGCCGTCACCTACCCGGGGCTGTTCCCTCCCCAGAGTCAGCCTCTCCACCAGGGAAATCTGTGGCTGAACATGACGTGGCGCTTAAGGGCATGGCCTTTGGGTCAGGCTAACCTGGTGACATCCCAGCTGACAAGTGTCTTACGTGATGAGTGTCGTAACCTCGGGTTCTATCTCGGGAAGATGGGGATCAACAGTATCACATCCACAGGTTGTGGAGAAATTTCCACGTGACGAGGCACGCCACGCAGCTGGCACTCAGACCTGCTCACTAAGCATACTGTTCCTCTTTCCTCAGAGAGCAGGAGAGGACAGCTCACCACCATTCCTCGACTTCTCACATGGTAGGCTGTTTGATGCTAGCCACGCGGGGTGGATGGGAGCAGAGCAGGGCCCCTCGAGAGCCACGGGCACCGAGTGCGTTAACTCTGCGCACGATCCAGGCAGTTGGGAAAATAATTAAGTGCTAACTTGTCATTTTTTTAATGAAGTTCTGGAGTTAGAGATTTATAATTGCTAATGAGCCAGGCTAATAATTAGTTGCTTTATAATAAGGGCGATGATCATTCAGACGGAGGCAGAGAGAGCCAGGCTCGGGCCTAATTTTTCTCCTGTAATTATGTGACATGCCCGACTGCCTGGAACTCCTCTCCCCCTTCGGTCCCTCTGCTCCAGGGTGATGCCAAGCTTCCCTGGCACTGTCCCCACTTCCCGTCACCTCCGCCTCTGGACCCCAGGTGCCCAGCACCACCGCCAGGCCATGGTTTAGAACCTACGTCCACTGTCACCTGGCTGAGTGACATCTGGGGGCCCAGGTTGGCCTGGGGGCAAAGTGACAGGGCTGTGCTAGGGACTAAGGTCTCCTCCAGCGCTGAGCCTCAGGGCAGCGGTTTCCAACCCTTTCCATCTCACGGCACATAAAGGAATCACTACAATTCTGCACACACGCACTAAAAAATATATTTTTTTACTGATCCGACAAAAACAACAACAACAACAAAAAAAACCCCAAAACACAACACAATCCACAGGTATAATTTGGATTCATTCACACCGAGCAGCTATTGTTGTGTTGACAATTGTCATTTATTTATTGGACAGTCTCAGGGAAAAGAGGTCAGTGCCCCTGACTACAGAGTCAGGGAATGCATGTTCTAAACATTCTTGCCACACGCGGATTGAAAATCGCTGCCCTAGGGGTTGACATGGGCGTGCAAAGAGCCACCAGCATGGAGCCCGCCCCCTGCAGTGACGAAACCTCCAGCAGCCTTGTGGGGGGAGGGGGTCTCACAGGAAGGGAAGGTCCCAGGAGCGAGCTGACGGAGGCCCCTCCATCCCTGTTGGCTTGTGGCCCTGGACTCAGGAGGGCAGATATGTATACTGCTTGGGGGTAGACCAGATCTCTGAGCAGCCCACGTCTTTACCTGCAGTTGCTTGGCATCTATTTTGAATCAAACAGGTAAACCACAACCCGGAGAGTTCATTCATCTTTCTGTGGTGGGAATGGTTCCCCCCTGCCCCCATCCACGCCTCCTGGAGCCTCCCCAGGGACTTAGTAAGGACCTAGGTCTGTGCACAGACCACAAAAGATACACTCAGCTGATGCGGGCTCATAGCCTGGGGTCCAGGACCGATTCAGGGGGTCTGTGAACCTGAGTGGGGGGAACAAGTTCTTTATTTTCATTAACCTTAGGTAAAATGCGTCATTTCCTCTCTTATGGATATAGGCGATAATATGAGCAGCACAGGGACTTCCTCATCCAGAGGAAACACGTGTTTTCACATCGTGTTCCAGTGGTGGCAGACACCTCAAAATACTGTTTACGCTCATCACTACTTTGCAGTTATGGTGGTTATTAGACCTGCAGCTAGATCTTGTGTTTTGAACGTGTTATTAAAGAGCGCGGGAATTACCATAGATCAGGTTTGTAAACGACAAATTGCTACCATTTGTTTATTTAAATATTTTGATAGCCGTGTTTCAATAGAATTGCTTTCTTTTATAATTCTATGTATTTTGGTCTTCCCTTCCAATCCCCCCCTCCTCAAATCCACCCTCCTTCCCTCCCCACCCCCGCCTCCATTCCCAACATGAGATGGGGCAGGGGCTATGATAGAGAAGGGCTATGGGTAGAGATCGGTGGCCAGGATTGCAGAGAGTGCCGCTCGGAGAGCCAATTGGACAGTAAGATTTCTTGGTGCTATCTCTCCTGCCCACTTCCTTCCTTGACAAAGAGCCGTGTTCTAGGAATATTTTTGCTCTTTTTTGTTTTGAATGCTTTTGTCCATTCATTTAACAAATATATTGAGAAACTGCCAAGGGCGTGACACTGCATCTAGCTCCTTGCTCTCATGAGCGCAGGATAGAGCTGGGGAGACACCCATTAGGCACATAGTTTGCCCATAATTAATGACAGTTAATGAATAAATAATAGTGACAGGTAATTGGTGCTCAGGGCAGCGAGCGACTCTAACAGAGAACTCCGCGTCCTATGCAAGCCCAGCTCCCAGTGGGCGCCCACAGACCGCCACTGTGATGTGTTACTTGCTTCTGATTTTCTGTTTTGTGGGAAATGCCAAGATTAGATTCCCCGGACCTACAATGGTTACCACACACACCCCAGATTTTTCGGAACAGCTTTGATTTTAAGAATTCTGTTCCTTTGTGCCCATAGACCACTGAAATGCCAGGATTTCCGCAACCAGACACTGTCCCAGATGGCCCTCTCCCAAATATGTTCATGCGCAAATTCTCTCCGGCTGCGGGTCCTGTTTGGGGGCGTGGGAAGGGTCTCACTGGGGTGTCCTACTGCTCGTCCCCTCCTGCTCCCTCCTCCTACCGCCCTCCTTCTCCCCCGGCTCAACCCTCCATCTATCCCCACCCACCCCGCTGGTGCTACTGCAGGAAATGAAAAGTCATTTTGAAATTAGAGTAAACCAAACCGAAGGAGCGGGGGAGGCGCTGCAGAAGGAGGTCATGTAATACATTCTCGGGCCGAACGGGAAAAGCCGGCCATTTGTGTAGGTAATTGGGCATTTTCTGTTCCGTCACCCAGCACAGCCTGTCTCCAAAGACGCTCCATGTGCGTTGGAGAGGATGGAGGGACTTGTGAGCAGACGGAGTAATTGGGAAAATTAAGTCTGGAGGCAAAACTGCTTGGAAGGTGTAGGGCTCGAGGAGGAGGCGGCCGCACCTTCGCAGGGTGGGCGTGGGCAAAGGTGCTTTGCTTTTGTTTTCTGAGTAAAAACAAGGACTGCTTTACCCCAAGCAGCTGGAGCGTGGACTTCCAGGCCTCCCGGAAACCCCCTCATTGGCAGCCGTGGTCCAGCAGGAGCGTGAGGAACAGCTGGCTGTCGTTTATTGAGCACATACTATGTGCCGGGCCCTAGGAAAGCATTTTTATCGGGGTGATCTCTTGTAACCCTAGCAGCCCTACGGCGCATGGACTGGTTTTTTTTTTGTTTTTTGGTTAGTCCTCACTGGAGGATATTTTTTTCGTTGATTTTAGAGAGGGTGGAAGGGAGGGGAGAGGGAGGGAGGGAGAGAGAAACATCGATGTGAGAGAGCCACGTCAATTAGTTGCCTCCCGCACTCAGGTACATGCCGTTGACTGGAATTGAACCTGCGACCCTTTGGTTCTCAGGCCAAAGCGCTAACCACACCAGCCAGGGCTGGATTGTGTTTTTAAACTGAGAATCACAGGGAGTTAACATCTCATTCAATATTACATAGCAGGTGAGTTGCGGAGCTAAGACTTGAATCTCGGAGTCTGACCCCAGCCCTCAGTCTTAGACACACACTATGCTGTGAAGGGCAGGGCCATCCCGAAGTTCAGTAACACCTAGGCGGGGGAAGGCTACCTGGAAGAGGTGCCTTTCTGAGCAGACTTTTAGAGAGTCATGTATGTAGCATGGCAAAGACTGAGAGGGAAGAGAACAGACATGGGCACTATGCATCTTTCACACGTACTTGGTGTGAAGCCAGAAGCTCCACCTACACTTTTATTAAATGCTCAATTCAATTGCTTGAGTTAGGTATAATGATTCCCATTTTAGAGATGAGAAAACTGAGGCTCTACAATAACCTAAGATTATAGTCCGTGATGGAAGGACCAGCCTCCTAACATGAATCAACATATTCTATTCATCCCTCTGTGGAGCAAGACAGCACGGTGGGGGAAGTTAGGAGGATGGTAGGGAACAATTGGCAGAAACATAAAGAAATTAGGTTAAGAATTAGCTCCTTTAAATGCCTCCTCCAGGAAGCCCACCAAGATTGGCACCTGCTTTGGTCTGGGAGCTTTAAGCCTAGCAGATCCTTTAACAAGCACTTGTTGAATGAAAAAGTGGCTGCATGAATGCACACCTACTTTAATATCACCTTGAAAAGAGCAGGCGCTCCCCCTGGATCGGGGTCATCCCGCCCCCCTCTTTGGCCCTAGCTCTTTGTCCATTTCTCCCTGTCTCTTATCTTTCGCCCTCGCTTTCCCCGCCTTCCTTCGTTAAGAGCTAGAAGGGAAATGCGCTGTCCAAAGCTCCCGCTGCCTCCTCGCTGCTGTGCTGCTGTCGAGAGCTGCGGCTTAGTATTTAAATCCTGTTAAATAACCTGTTTCCATGGGCAATCGCAGCCAGGTTAGTAAATTCCCCACACGCTCACTCTTTAGACAAAAACGACATCCCAGGTCTGCAGAAAATTGGCCATTGTCCTTTAATGGTGGCATTGAACCGAGCAAATGTGGCACTTTAAAAGAAAGTTGTCCCCATGCAGGCCAAAAGTTCAGCCTACTGCTCTGGAAATTTCCAGCTCACGGCCCATTTCGCTCCAGGTATAAAGGAGAAAATAAATACCCTTGCAAGGCAAGTGATTAATTTCCGCCAGCATGTCCCAGGTGCCTGCTGATGGCTGGCTTTTGGGCTCTTAATCGGTGGCCCTGGCCAGGTAGGGGGGCCCATCTCTGGGATTTCAAACGGGCAATGCCTCGGCTGGCGCATGACTTTGAGGCACAGGAGGAATGTACTTCCTCTCACGCTCCGGAAGATGGAGAGGCTGGGGCGCAATGACTCATGTTTTTTTCTGAATCTTGGTGGCTCTGACCCGGGCTTCTGTCAGGATCTCCTCCTCCTCCTCCTCTTCCTCCTCCTCCTCCTCCTCCTCCGTGCCTTTATTAGGCACCACTGTGTGCATGGCTCCACGTTAAGGGGACCGCAGAAGGACGCTGGGAGGTGCGTGGGCGGCGTGCACTGGTGGGTTCAGCAGCCGCGTGTTTTAGTTTCTGAGGTTGGAGTGGCAGGACACTAGTAGTCTGTCCGGTAAGGTGGGGGTAACTAGGGGATGGTAGGGAACAATTTTCAGAAACATCAAAAAATTAGGTTAAGAATTGGCTCCAAATGCTTCCTCCAGGCAGCCCACAAAGATTCATATGTGCTTTGGTTTAATACCATTTTAGGGGGCTGAGTTACTCCCAGCAGCCCCCCAGAATGGCACCACCTCCCCCCATCTGACTGAAACCAGTCACGTCTTATGAATCCGTCGTCTATTGCAGTGTAACAACTAACCCCAAACATGGCGGCTCTCCATTCAGTCCTGCTTCGGCAGGTTGCTGATGTAGGTCGGGCTCAGCTGGTCTGCGGCCCCTGCTGAGCTCAGGAGCTCCGCCGGCGAGGCGGGGGGCTGGCCGGCCCCGGATGGCGCAGTGAGGTCAGCTGAGTGGCCGGGGGCCCCCGCTCCGTGTTGTGTCTCATCCTCCCCAGGCTAGTTCACGCTTGTCCACCGCGGGTCTCGGGGTTCAGACAGCAAGAGCCGGAACTCCGTGGCCTGAGAACCGAACCTCGTCACTTCTACCACATTCTCTTGGCCAAAGCTGGACACAAGGCCGGTTCAGGGTCGAAGGGTGGGGGAGTAGGTTGACTGGTGTCCCTCCAAAGTTCACGTCCACCTGGGCCTTGAGAAGGTGACCTTATTTGGAAATAGGTCTCTGCAGACGTGACTAAGTTAAGGTTCTCCAAATTCGCTCATTCTGGATTTAGGATGAGCCCTAAGTCCAATGACTAGTGTCCTTGCAAGAGGAGAGGTCACAGGGACAGAGAAACAGTGAGGAAGATGGGAAGTGAGAGGCCGAAATGGGAGGGAGGCAGCTCCAAGCCAAGAAACACCATGGCTTCCCGGCAGCTCCCTGGAGCCGGGAGAGAGGCCTGGAACGGATTCTGCCCCTGAGCCTGCGGACAGAGCCTGGCCCTGCTGACACCTTGACTTTGGGCTTCTAGCCCCCGACCTGTGAGGGCATAAATGTGTTCGTAAACCCCCCAGGTTATGGCCATTTGCCACAGCAGCCCCAAGAAACAAATGCAGGGCGCGGGGTGCATGGGGTGTAGGGGGGCGGCGGGAGGGAGAAGGTAGACATCTCTTGCCGGAGAAGCTGCAAAGTCACGTTGCCCAGGATGAGGAGCCAGGCAGGCGGAGAGAGAGGAGCCACGCTTGCGATCTTGCACCTCGCCTTACCGATCCGCACTCCCTTCTTGGCGGGCACCTTACATCCGAAGAGCAGCCGCAGGACGCCAGGCGCCAGACAGTCGTGACACCGAGTGGGCGCTGTTCTGCTCCAGGCTCCCGTGGGAGAGCGTCTCCGGATGCTGACGCTCCTCCACGCATCCGGCTCCATCTCAGAAGGCACCGGGGAGGCAGCGGCCAGGACACTGAGCGGCCCAGCCCCGTGCCTCCGGGGATCTTCCAGCATCTTCAATGCCTCCCTCGGCACAGGTGGCCTGAGATGAGCAGACCAGACCTTCACCCTGCTCCAGACCTGTTGGTCCCAGGCCCAGGCAGGAGCAGCCCGGGAGGGGCTGGCTGCTGGGAAGGAGTGTGGGCAGAGGCTGGTGTTCTGTGCCACAGACACCCTGAGAGAGGCCTGAGGCCGTTCCCGTGGCGCTATCCCATGTGTTTCTTTCTCAGCTCCCATCTGGCGGCCATGCTCAGCGTGGTGCATGGGGCTGGACGGCCGAAACCTGCCCGGACAGCTAGCGCTGTCATCGAGGATGCTGAGATGGGCTGGTGCCCCTGTGGTCTCCCCCCAGGCCCTGACTGATCACTCGAGGGCCCCTTTGCGGCCCCGCGTCTTCCCTGCCTCCTTCCAGGGTCCCGCAGAGTTGTTCTGAGTCCGGGGTTGGGGTTCCGTGTTAGAGTGATGAGCGAGGTCGACCAGAAGCCTGCCTCCCGGAGCGTTCACCAGCAGGGGAAGGGGATAAGTAAACAAGAACACAACCTCATCACCGCTGGTGAAGGTGCCAAAGAGAAAAAAGAAAGTCCAGCCGGAGAGGTTGGGGGGTGGGGGGAGAGAAGGCGTGGATGTGAGCTAGGATTAAATAATGTTTCCTCCGAAATTCACATTCTTCTCGGACCCTCCGAATACGACTTATTTGGTAGGATCTTGGCAGATGTAACTAGTTAAGATGAGGCCACACTGGAGCTGGGTGGACCTTTTATCCATTGTGATTGTTGTTATTATGAGAAGAGACACAGCCACGCAGAGAGGGAAAACGGCCGTATGATACCAGAGGCAGAGAGACTGGGGTGATGTGGCCACAAGCCAAGGACTGCCAAGGAGTCCAGCAACTACCCGAAGCCGGAAAAGGCGAGGAAGGGTCCTCCCCAGAGCCTTCAGAGAGAGTGTGTCCCTGACGACACCCTGACTTCAGACTTGCAGCCTCCAGAACTGTGAGAGGATGCATTCCCATGGCATGAATGCAGGAAGGCACCCTGTCAGGGGTATTTTGTTATAGCAGCTGCAGGGCACTCATGCAAGGGGGAGGAGCATTCCAGGCAGAGAATGGAGACACGGCAGAGATGCCTTGGGACATGGGTCTTGGCCTGTTGGAGCAGCAAAAGGAAGCTGGAGGCGGGGGTGGGGGGTGGGGGGAAGTTCGAGCAGTGAGCCATGGGGATGGTCCCGGCTGCCCTGGGAGCCTTGGTCTCCTGCCTCAAGGTGGCAGACAGGAAACCACAAAAGGCTTTGGGGCCAGAAGTCGCCGGTGTAATTCCACCCTCTAGCTGTGTGACCTTGAACCAGTTTCATAACCTCTCTGAGCCTAGTTCCTCATCTACGAAAGAAAGCTAACAACACTTGGGGTGTTCCTAGGTCAAAGCAAATGTGGGTGAGGCCCCTGGCTCAGCACTCAGTATCCAGCAGCCATTCTGCTTTATTCTAACCAACTGTGAGCAAATCCCTCGCCCCCAGAACCCTCCTGTGTCCCCACCAGGCCCACAGGAAACGTGGTGACTAAGCTAAGGGGGCAGAGGGGGCTCGGAAAGGAGACTGTGAGTGAAGAGCGAGGCTGGTAGCAGAGGCGCGTCTGAGAAGAGGACCTTCATGCTTTGGGGAGTAATTAAAAGTGGGGTTTGGTCTCCCGTGACACCTCGGCGACAGGGGGACAGGCAGGGGGCGGCCGGCGCTCCCCAGATGTTTGCTCCGACTGCTTGGCAGCAGTCACGTCCCCATGAAGGAGCTGCTGTGGGAGGGCCTAAATCTCCTTGAAAGAGATCAAATCCTCCCTCGGAAACTTGATTTTAATTGTGACTGTTCTTATTCATCTTTTGAAATTTATCTGAGGCTGTAAATCCACTCCCTCTGCCTCACCCTCGTAATTCTATGAGGATTAAAGTGACGGGAAAATATCACTTGTCTGGATCCAGGTAAAGCCGCTGGGACCCTGCTTTTGAGCAAGAGCCGACTCCTGCGAGGGGGAGTCTGGAGGTTGTGTGTGTAAGGGTCGGGCTCCACCTTGAAGTTCTCTTCAAGGCTCAGCAGCTCCGGATACCGCTGAAAATCCAAAAGAAGCCCAGTTCTGCCCTCGAGCAGCTTAGGGTCTGACGTCTTTAGGGAATGAATGCTGACCAGTTCTCCAGCTCCACACAGGACAACACAGAAGGGACTCTTCCAGGGAGAGGCGCGTCCGGCCGAAGAAACTCTGTTCCTACAAACATTCGAGCCAGCAGAGCGCTGCCTGAAATGTCCTTCTCCACACCCGCCCGCTCCTTCAGCTGCAAGAATAACTCCTCTTCAGTCGTCAAAACCCCCGCGAAGGGCTGGCCACCTCCTCTGGGAGGCCTTCCAGGAGTACCCCCAAGGCAGGAGTTACTCTCCCCCTCTGGACTGCATTTATTTGGTGCTGCTTATATCTGCCTCCCCATTCATTTGAGTTCCTCAAGGATTTATGCCTTGCTTGCCCCTTTGGCCTTTATCTGGCAATTGGACTTGGCTCTGGAGCCACTTAGCAAGACGGAAACCTGGCCCCATGGCTTCTGGAGGTCCCTGCATCCTCCTGGAGGTTCAGAGCTGTTCTTTCTCCGTGAGATGAATACTTGGCCGTCCCGCGAGGAAACCGCAAGGCTAATTTGCTGACCTTCACATGCAAACCGAGATTTTTCTCAAAGGGCACAGACCTCGGAGGGCTCCAGGCTGGCAGGCTTCGCAGATGGCCTCAGACACCGCGGTCGCCCAGGCCTCCGTCATTAAATTTTGCACATTCATCTGAGTGGGATCCCTCTGCAGCGCTTCCTTTGAGCCCTGCAGGGATCATTCAGCAAAGCCTCTGTTAGGGGACAGCCTCTGAAGGAAATGGAAATTGGCCCGGCCGGTGTGGCTCCGTGGTTGAGCATCAACCTATGAACCAGGAGGTCATAGTTCGATTCCCCGTCAGGGCACATGCCCAGGTTTCGGGCTTGCTCCCCAGTGGGGGGCCTGCAGGAGGCAGCCGATCGGTGATTCTCTCTCATCATTGATGTTTCTATCTCTCTCTCCCCCTCCCTTAGTCTTTCTGAAAAATCAATTAAAAAAAAAAAAGGAAATTGAATGGCTGCAACCTGCAGGCTGGGCATTGAAAGTGGCCGTGAGCAATGAGGGCACCGCCCTGGCCTTGAGGGGGGCCGTGGGAACAGCCTGTGTCCTGGCAGCGGGTGCCACCTCTCATGGGCTTTCACTGGAGTAGCCCCAGATTGCCGGGCCCACGGGCACTCCGCCCAGGACTGCTGCCACTGGTTCAGGCGGATGTGAGGACTCACATGGCACCTAATAGGAGGAGTGAGGGCGGCTCAGGGAGCGCTGTCCCCTGGGCCTGACAGCGCTGACTCTGTGAACAGCCTGCTGAGCGGGCTGTCCAGGTGCCTGCCCCGATCAAGTCCAGCCTCCCTCTGCGTAGGCTGTGGCCCCCGGGAGTTTGGAACTGTCCTTGGTTCTGCCCTCGCCCTGCAACTCCTTCCTGGAAACTCAGAGAGTGAAAGCGCAGCCGGGACGACGGGGGTGCTGACATTGCGTTGGCGTGTTCTTTAAGGAGACCTGGCTGGGCCAAACCAGCTAGAGCTCCATAGGGTGAATTTAATGTTCGTCACCCCTTAGAAGACGGGGACTCGAGGGCCTAAGGAGGCCAAGCGCGGGGATCCCAGGCAGAGAGACGACTGCGGCCTCATCAGACGGCAGCCTTTCAGTCGTTCTGTGATGGGAGGCCGAGCCCTTCTGTGTGGCTCCTTCCATGTTTGGAAGTGAAGCATCATGGGTGCGCTCTGATCCCCGGGGGTTAGGAAGACACATTGCTATGGACTCTGCAGGCTTTGAGGCTGTGGTGGGAGGCACACCCTTGCTCACGGGGGAAGGTGGGTAGTCACGGCAGCAGCGGTGACAGAGAGGGTCCTGGGCTGGCGTGGAACGTGGCGGCCGTGTAGCAGCGCCCTGGCCATGTGGTCTGCCTGCCTGCCTCGGGCTCCTCGTTTTCCCAGCCTGCTTCTCGCCCTTCCCATCAACCCTGCTTTTTGTCTAAAGCAACCTCCTCTGGAGAAGGTCGCCAGGCTTGGCTTCTGGGGCTTGCTACTGAGAACCCAGCTGATGCACCAAAAAGGTCGCTGGTGGGGGGACACTCTGATAGTGCCATCAGCATCTTCAGGTGCCCTGGCATGGGGAGACGGAGGCAGCAGGGAAAGGGCGACCCCAAGGACGCTCGGGCTTTGTGATTGCGAAGAAAGCCTGCAGGAGGGGGAGCTCAGGGGCTGATGGACATCGCCTGGCCAAAGAGCGAGGGACCAGCGTTGACCACACAGGGAGGAGGTAGCAAGGAGCCAGAAAGTGGTACCTACGAGGCGCCTGGGCAGCTGGGCCTCCCCCACGTGCCAGCTGTGCCAGATGGAGCATTCTGTCGTTGGGGTGGCGGCGGCGATGGTTTAATTAAATCGTCCTGCCTTTTTCTCTTTCTCCCTAGGCCAGTAGGAGGGCTCGCTTTTCTCCGTTTCTAATGTGGGTTAAATATCGACAGGGCCTCCGAGGAGAGCTCTGAGCGTCCGCCACATTTCATAGAATTTAAGGCGCCACTGGTCGTAAGGTGCGTCACTTTATGTACCAGGAAAGAAAGAAAAACCCTGCCAAATAAATTATGACATTGATTGTAAAATGCGTCTAATTCTGGAAATATTAAAACATGAAAAGACTGCACTAACCGGTTTGGCTCAGCGGATAGAGCGTCGGCCTGGGGACTGAAGGGTCCCAGGTTGGATTCCAGTCAAGGGCATGTACCCGGGTTGCGGGCACATCCCCAGTAGGGGGCGGGCAAGAGGCAGCTGAATTGATGTTTCTCTCTCATCGATGTTTCTAACTATCTCTCTTCCTCTCTGTAAAAAATCAATAAAATATATTTTTTAAAAAAAAAACATGAAAAGACTGTGTCTTGGAATCAATACGCAGTAATAGTAATAAAATTATTATTATTGGGCGCTTGTTGATGAAGGCCCAGGCCAAGCCCGCGGCCTCTGTTCGCTCACTGAACCCCCCAGGAGCTCCATGCGGCAGGTGCTACAACGATTCAGCAAAAGCGAGGCTTCAGCATTTGAGTAAATTGGGCCCCCGGCCAGTAAATGGCGGTGTTGCATCTTGGGCTTCCTTGGGGTGAGATGGAGGGAAGGTCGGAGCCAAGAAAGGAAGAAACTGGTCTGGTCGCATGTTGCCAGAAACATAGACACATAATTAATAAATAGATAATTGAAAGGAATGGCTGGTCCAAAGAGGTAAAAGGCACCCGATTGATTTCTGATGGTGGAGCAAACGTGGGTCCCCCGCCCCCCCCCCCCCGGCCGCTCACACTTTCTGAAAAGCTAAGGACAAGGCAATACATGGACACACCCTCCTTTTGAAAAAGCAAGATGCTGTTAAGGTTAACGTCCCTTTGACCACTTAGCGATTCACAGTCTTTTCCCCTACCTCCAGCCCCCTTCTGGGTGTTTCTAGACCTTTATATACCTACTAAAGGCCTGGTGCATGAAATTCATGCACTCGGGGGGTCCCTCAGCCCGGCCTGCACCCTCTCGCAGTCCAGGAGCCCTTGGGGGATGTCCAACTAATGGCTTAGGCCTGCCAATCAGACATCCTTAGTGCTACCGCGGAGGCAGGAGAGGCTCCCACAACCACTGCTGCGCTCACCATCCGTCAGCCCGGCTTCTGGCTGAGCGGCTCTCCCCCTGTGGGAGCACACTGACTGACCCCCAGGAGGCAGCTCTTGCATTGAGCGCCTGCCCCCTTGTGGTCAGTGTGCATCATAGCGACCGGTCCTTCTGCTGTTCAGTCGATTTGCATATTAGCCTTTTATTATATAGGATGTGGAAAGGTGTATATTTGCACGTATGTGAAAAACATATGGTATCATACTATTGGGCTTCCCCATTCACTTTCTAAAAATTAACTTCATTGAGGTATAACTTATATAAAACAAAATGTACTCAGTTTGATCAGTTGTGACAAAAATATACATCCAGGCAACCACAACTCCAAACACCAGAGAATAATACAAAGTGTCCTGTTGATTTTTTATAGTCAATCCCTCTCTCCCACCACTCCTCAGCCCTGGGCAACCTCGGATCTGGTCTCTGTCACCATGGATACTTTTGTCTTTTCTAGAATTTCATAGAAAGCGAATCATACAGCAGTTATTCTCTGGCGTCTTTCACTCACAATGTTTTCTTGGTTCATATAATTGTTGCACATATCGGCAGTTCATCCTCAGTATTGTTGAGCAGAGTTCCATTGTGTGCATAGGCCACAATTTATTGATCCAGTCTGCCGGTGGGCATTGGAGTCACTTCTAGTTTGGGATTTTTATAAATGAAGCCACTATGAACCTTAGCAGACGAGTCTTTGTATGGGCATATGATTTCACCTCTCTTGGGTAAATAAATACGTAAAAGTAGAATTGTTGGGTCATATGCGAAGTGTATGGTTGCCTTCGTTAAGAAAGAGCCAGATTGTTTCCCCAAGTGGTTGGTCTATTTTATTCTCCCACCAGCAAAGCATGAGAGTTCCAGTTGCTCCACATCCTTGCCAACACTTGGAATGGTGCCCTTGTAATTTGAGCCATTCTAATAGGTGTCTAAGGTGGTATCTTATGTGGTTTTAGATTGCATTTCCCTAATCCGGGGATTGGGCCTAAATTGGCAGCCAGACATCCCCGAGGGGGTCCCAGACTGCGAGAGGGCACAGGCCAGGCTGAGGGGACCGCCCCCCCCCCACAGTGCATGAATTTCACGCACCGGGCCTCTAGTGACTAATAATGTTGAGCATGTTTTCGTGTGCTTCTTTATTTTAGTGAAGTGCTTATTTAAATCTTCCTGCTTGTTCCCCCCATTAAATTGTTTTATTATTGGGTTGTAAGAATACTTTATACATTCTGGATACAACTCTTTTGTCGATATATATGTTGTGACTATTTTCTCCAGTCTGTGGCTTACCTTTTCATTTTCTTGATGGTGTTTTTGAAGAGCAGAATTTTAGAATTTTTGTGAAGTACAACTTAGAATTTTTTTTATGTGTGTCCTAAGAAGCTGATACTTATCCTAAGGTTGCAAAACTTTTTTCTACGCTTTAATCCAGAAGTTTCAAATTTTTTTTATTTTATGCTCAGGTCTATAATGCATTATACTGATTATGCTGGTCTGCCTGCCCCATGGTCTGGGTACGTCAGCCCATCCTATGCACAAACTGGCTCCTCTTTGGTGGGTAGAGGCAGCATTCTAGGTAAAGACTCTTCTAGTTGGATGGGGGGAAGAAACCCACCTCTCCTTTGCCCCCTCCCAACTCCCATCCTCCTCACTGCCCTTCGCATTCCCACCCATCCATCAGAGTTGGCCTGGTTGGGGAACCCACCATTGACCACCCTGTGCAATAGTGAGCTTGCCCGCCTCAGAAGGTTCTAGTATCTGCCGTCTGCATTGCTCAATTGGAATTGGGCAGGTTGCAGCTTGTAATATTAGCTTTTTATGTGCAATCACTTAAATTTATGGGATTAAATTAAAGGACGTGATCCATGTGTGCACACCTTTATCTAGCGCCTTCCACACACTATCCTAATGGTCCTCAGCTGCGAGCTCCTTGCACGGGAATGTTGTCTGTCATCCCGTATCTCCAGTGCCCAGCGCCCGCCCAGTAGGTGCACAACAGCCTTTGAATGCCTCCGTCCCTGGGAGCATATTGTAAACTGTCAAGCACTAAATGCTCTTGCAGAATGGCGATGATGAGTTTTGATGGCGCTCTTTACAAGTTAGCAAGGACTGCATTTTCCTCTTCCACGAGCTCATTGCTAGCTGCCTGTGTATCTGGAGGGCAATGCCCATACACACCTGCCAGTGAATTCTAAGGAGACTCTGGCGGCCTTCACGTGTCCTTGGTGGGTCTCCTGGGCCATGCAGCCAGAGCTCTAGGCCGGAATCAGGAGAACAGAAGGGTCCTGCCTGCTCTGCCACTCACCAGCTGGGTAACCTGGGCAGGTCCCCCGTCCTCTCACTGGCTTTCTCATTGGCAACAGGAGAGGCTGGGCAGCTTGGTCCCAGGGCACACTGGACGACCTCTCATCTCAACATGGGGATATGTCGCCGGCGGGGACCAGGGAGAGCTGGGGTATCAGATAGGTGTTCACAAAAGCCACCTCTTCCACAGAAAGTCTGGGGAGAGGGAGGAAGGGCCGGGGATCAGTAATCAATCAGTAATCAACAACAGTACGGCTGCGCAGGGAGCAAGCTCCGTGCAATCTCCCTTTAAAATCCCAGGCTCGGTGTGTGCCTTGGATCAAGTTCAGGTGATTGTGCCTTCTGCTTCCCGCCCCTCCCCCGCCCGCCTCTACCCAGCTCGGCGCTGACAGCGTTATAATAATTGGGTGCCGCTGCTTCAACTCATCAGCTCCCGCTTCCTGAAAGGAACGTTGCAATTAGCAGTCCTCACCCTGTAATAAAGCCTTTAATACCCACTTTCATGGTTCATATTACAGGCATCCAGCCTGTCCCTGCGCACACAGCCTGTCAGGCAGCGGGCCGGGTGCCCACGAGGGAGCTGGCCCACTGAATGCCCGGGCAAGCGATTGCGCCAAAGGCCCAGCAGTCAGGGCCAGGCAGCTGGGGAAGGTGCTGGGAACTGAGAAGGGATATTTCTGCCTCCAGGGCTCGAGGGCCAGTGGGGGTGGGGGCAGGAGGGAGAAGGAGGGGTCAGCCTCCCGCCAGTCCTCCAACCCTCCCACAATGAACTTTACCCAGAGCCACCTTTAGTCCATTATCAGAAATGCCATAGAGAAGCAAGAAGGTGGAGAGGCTATTGGGGCTAAATGGAAGATTCTGGATGGAACGCCTGCACCTGTGCACACTGCTGGGGCCGGTCACAGACCTGGGGCGGGTGGGGGGAGACCATCCCTGAATGCTGGCCGTGCTGAAGTGGGGCACAGCTGCAGCTGGAGCCCCTGACCCCTCGCACCTGAGCGGGGGCCCATCTGGGAGGCGCCTGGCCTGCTCTAGGAAGAACATCTTCCCTACGGGGTGGGAGGGTCCTCATCAGTCTCTGCCTCAGTCATTAACCTGCAGGCATTTCATGAGCGCAAGGTGCCAAGCACAGAGACAAGAGAAATACAGACCATGCCTTCAGGGAGCCAGACGGAAAATAAAAAACAATTGCGCTATGTAAGGTGGGGCTCCTAGAGGCAGTGTGGAGTAGCCCAGAGGAGGGGGAGGGGCATCTGAGGGCTTCCCGGGGGAGGAGTTGTCATATGCGATAGACTGTGTTTTCCAAGGCGGCCACACCACATTTTTGTTCAACATGCTCTCTCGGAACCTTGCCACTCCTGCCCTGACCGGTTTGGCTCAGTGGATAGAGCGTCGGCCTGCGGACTGACTCCAGGGTCCCAGGTTCGATTCCAGTCAAGGGCATGTACCTTGGTTGTGGGCACATCTCTAGTAGGGGGTGTGCAGGAGGCAGCTGATTGATGTTTCTCTCTCATCGATGTTTCTAACTCTCTATCCCTCTCCCTTCCTCTTTGTAAAAAATCAATAAAATGTATTTTAAAAAAAAAGAACTTTGCCACTCCTTCATTAAGAGGCGGCATCTCTGTCTGCCCCCTCCCCTCGAAACTGGGCAGGATCTTGTGACAACCTCCAATGAGGCTGCCTGACCCCCGAGGTTGGTTAGAAAACGCCAGCCGAGCTTCTGCTGATTTCTCTCTGGGGATGTTCGCATACGAAGGCGGCTGCCATGTTGGGAGGAAGCCCAGGTGCCACGGGGAGGCGGGCAGCCCCAGCTAAGGTTCCAGCTGACAGCCAACATCAACATCCTCAGGCCTGTGAGTGAGCGAGCGAGCGCTCAAGGTGGCCCCTGCCCCGGCCACCGTCTGACTGCCTGCCTACCTGGGCCAGGTCAAGCTAGACCTGTGAGGCACCGTCATAAAATGATCGTGGTTTTCAGCCACTAAGTCTGGGGTGACGCATCCCATAGCAATAGAAAAGCAGAATACTGACTCTGGGGCTGCAACGGAGGCTGACCACGTGGTAGACGATGGTCTTCCAGGCAAAAGGAGCAACCTACCCGAGACACAAAAGCAGGAGGCCGATGTTTACAATTAGGGAGGTGGTACCACCAGGGGCGCCTGGGGGGAGGGGGCTGGCGGGAGGGAAGGGCAGGCCAGCGTGGACCACCGCGCAGGGCTGGGACTCTCTCCTGTGCGTCGTGGGGAGTGAGTGAGGTTTTCAAGGAGAAGGACAGTCACCTCTGGGTGCCGGGAAGCGGACCGGCAGCCGTGCAGACAATGGGTTGGAGGGGGGAGGCTCATTCATTCAGAAAATCTCCATCGCCATCCGTGCAAGCCCCAGCCTCTACTCCACGAGTTTGTTCAAGAGAGGAAGGCAGTGGTGGCGACGATGGGAAGAGACCCCTGGGATCTTTAGGGCCGAAGATCAATTTTATGGCCGAATAAACGTGAGCGATGAGCGAGAAGGGGGACCCTGGTTTCCGACTTGCGAGCAGAGGGGCATGTCAGACATAGCGAACAGGAGGACAGGGAGTGCCCGGGAGGAAGAGAGAGGGGCACGGTGACGTTTTAAGGGGATGAAGATATTGCACCGGCGTCTGGATGGACAGCTGCTGGGCCTCAGGGGAAGCGGCTGGGCTTTAGGCACAGACGGGAGACGCACCTGTCGCGTGAGGCCGTGGAAGGGTCTGTAAAACGGGGAGAGAGGAGGGCCAGGAGCAAACTCCTGGAGGGAGTCCGTGTCTGAGGGCAGAGGGAGGAAGAGGAGACAAGGAGAAACAGCGGGAGAGATGGGCAGCTGGGAGTGCGGCCGGGAGTGCGGCCAGGAGTGCGGCCAGGAGAACCTGCAGGTGGAGAGCCTGCAGGAGGGGGAGGGGGCGCGCCACGCCATGCCTATGGCAGCATGGCAGCACCATGGCCTCTGGTTTCCTTTGTGTGTGAGACGGGGTGGGGCCACGGAGGGGAGGGGACGGCATTCTCTCTGGGAAAGAGTAGATGGGACCCCCATCTAAGGCACGGGCGGTCCTAACTGGAGGAAAGGGCTGAGGTGAGGCCCAGACTCACCTCTTATCAGAGTGATGGGCGGGTAGCGTGTTGGGCAGCAGAGAGGCAAAGGGGCTTTTGGTCTTGGCTCCAAAAGAGGTGAGAGTCCTGCCAAGCCTGATGTTTCTCCCTGGGCTGACTGCTTTCACCCATGAACCTCTCTCCAGCCATCACCCTTCTTCCTCCGGCGGCCATTGCTTCTGCTTCTGCTTCTGCTTCAGCTGCACCCACTTCCTCTCAGCCTTCTTAGACTGGGGGAGGGGGTGGGGGGTCCAAGTCCACCACCCTGACCCCTCCACCTGTCACCAGCTCACAGAGGCACCAGGAGGGGGTGGCGTGGGCTCGGGAAGGCAGGAAAAGGAAGGAAGGAGGAGGAGGGAGGAGGTTGGCTTGATTTGGGGAAAGCATGGGGCGTCCGGTGTGGGAAGCTGCAATGCTCTCCCAGGACACCCCTGCAGCCGCCCCCCACCCTCTAACCGCCCCACCTCCTAACCATTCACCCCTAACACCCACCCCACCAGCCCGCCTCCCCTGCCTGCGCCCCCAGCACCTCCGCACGGACTGCAGTCAGAGAAGCCAGGCAGGTGCTTAGCGTCTCTAATGTGTTCCATTACCAACGCGCCACAATAAGGTAATTATGTTAGAAACTAATAAACGTGTCAGTCTTTCTGGAAATATTTTTACTTCCAGCGAGGGGGAAACAGCACCGTTGTTTTTCAAGTGCATCTCATTGCCGGTACATATTAATGAACTGCGCCCGCGCCGCCACCTCGCGGCACGTGTATTATTCATAACTGTCTCGGGGCCGCAGGAACGTATGCACCCCCCTCCTCCGCTCGGAGTCATTTTTTAATTCCAGGTTCTCTTCTGACTAATTGCACTTGTGGTGTGTGCCTCCTGCCCCAGAGCCCCGCCCCCCACGGTGTCCCCAAGGTTTTGTCCCTTCCTCTCCCTCTAAGGCTTCTCGGGTCTCTGGCTCACAAGATCCTTGTTGGGTCCAAAAAAAAAGGGGCAGGTTTGGGCTCTGGGTTCATGGGTCGATGCTCAACCACTGAGCCACACCAGCTGGGCTCTGCTGACTTGGTTCTATATCCATGTATCACTTCATCCCCAAAGGATTCCTGGTACTTTATACTCATTCCTCCAAGTAGAAAAGTGTAATAAAAAAAATGGAGGCTCAGGAACACAGAGGACACTGAGGGCCAGGGCCACAGGCAGCTGCCGGAGCCAAAGGGGCCGGCATGTCACATAACGGAACCACAGTTTCCTTCTGCACAGCCGAGCAGCTGATGTGCAAGGACACACGATTGGTGGCGAAATCCTCATTGTCCTTCAGACCTCCTGCTCCAGGAAACGAAAGCGTGTATGGGTGGCTGTTCCTATGGTGGACGCTGGGTGGGACGGTGCATGACATCGGCAACTCATCTCTTCCAGGATAAACTCAGTAACAGGTGGGGTGGGTGCTTCTGAAAGGGTCTCTCCGTGTCTGCCAAGGGACAACCAGGCGACTCAGAGACCTGGGAATAACCTGGTCCAATTTAGGGCGAACCCTGAAGGCCGGGCCCTCGGCTCTCCATCCGCTGATGTCAGAAGCACCTGAGACACAGGTGCCCGGCTCCTCCCTGGGGATTCTGGCGGGATCTCGGTCCACCTCAGCCCTCCCAGCAGGAAGTCCTGGGGGCTGTTGGGTAGCCTCAGGCTCCCCCCCCTCCTTGGCTATCAGCAGAGGTGGGATGCTGTGGGTGCGAGTGGATAGCATCCGGGGCCAGGACAAGCCGTGGATGCCTGGATGTTCCCTTTAACCTGTCGCCCAATCCAGGAGGCCCCCGGGAAGGAGATGCGCAGGGGAGGCGATGGCTGGAGAAGGAGGCAGGTGATCATGGGAACCTCCATCCCCGGGGAGAGAGGTGCTGCCAACCACAGCACCTGGCGAGCGCAGGCCTCTGGTCAGCTCTGCGTCGCTCCTTGTCCAGGGCAGGAGGGTCAGACTGCTCCCCGTGGAGGGAGGAGACGTGGGCTCTGCACACGCTCAGCAGCACCAGGGGGAGCAGGGGAAGGAGGGGGAGGAGTGGGGGCCTCACACCCAGCACCCAGGGCTGCAGGGGAGGAGGAGGCAGGAGGCAGGGAGGCCCGTCCCAGGAGGGAGCCCACGCTGTCGCTCCCCTCCTGGTGCAGCCAGGGCAGAGGGAGGATGGCAGGTGGGCCACACCCCCTGGCACACCCTCCCCTCCCCGCACAGGGACTCCAGCAGGAGCAGGAGAGGAAGATCAGAGAAGAGGCTCTGAATTCCTCTTCGCAGACACGGCGGCCACTTCCAACAGGGCGGCTCAGCTTTCATCGGGCCTCACGCCCAGGTTGCTAGAGAGTTCCTTAAGATCTCGCTTGGAAAAGGGTTTCCTCAGCTGAAACAACAGCTAACACGCTAATTGAAAACAAAACCCTCCCGAAGCCCGAAGCGGTGGCCGAGACCACGCGCGCGGAGCCGCACGCTGCGCACAGGAATCCCTGTGCAGGCCGTCTCACCGGCCCAGCCTTTGATGAGAGTCAGCAGCAGGCAGCCGGCCTCTCTTCTCAGGGATGTGGATTTTCCATTGCTGACGACAGCGATGCCGAGGCTTTGAAAAGCCCGCTGGGCAACAACAAAACAAAACAAAACAAAACAAAACAAAACCACGTGCCAACTTATTTTGAGAAAATCAATAAACTAGATGCCAGGTCTGGAATTTCAGATGGGTTAAATTGTGTCCCCCGCAAAGATATGTTGAAGTCCTAACCCGAGGGTCCTGTGAAGGCGACCTTATTTGGAAATAGGATCTTGGCTGATGTAATTGGTTAAACTCAGATCATGCTGGATTTGGGGGGGGGGGGGCCCTAACCCAATCACTAGTGTCCTAGGAGAAGGACAGTTGGACACAGACACACACACACACGACTGGCCATGTGAAGATGGTGCTGAGGAACCCCTGGGGTCACCAGAAGCTGGGAGAGGCGGGGAGGAGACCCCTCTCCCCCCTCTAGAAGCTTCTAAGGGAGCACGCCCTCTACCTTGATCTGGGGTTTCTAGCCCCCAGGGCTGCGAGACAATAGTCTCTGTTGTCTTAAGCCACCTAGTCTGTGGGTCTTTCCTGTGACAGCTCTCGGCCACAAACAGAGTGCCTTTTGTGAAAAGCGAGGCTCCTGAACAGACAGGATCCTGCAGGAGCAGGAGGGAGGATCTGCAGGAGCAGGTGCTCCACAGGCAGCGTCAGTGTTTCCTGAGCAACCGGCAGTGCACTAGTCACTGGGGCCAATTACAAACATTTCCTTCTAGGGACTCAGTGGGATCACACACCCCACTGTTAGGTCTCGTCACATGACCCTCTGTTCCTTGGGGACAGACACCTTCAGAGCTAGGGGTTCTCTTTCCCTCCGGGTTGGGGGGGTGGCAATCTGAGCCCCAGCTTGGCTACATGGGCGTGTGCACCGAGGGAGATGTACATCCCTGTGTTTTTAATCCCCTGAGGTCTGGGGGTTGTTTGTTACAGCAGCATAACCTACCCTGTCCAGGCTAAATAATCTGCTTTGCTCCGGCAGGTGAGCGTTCAAAGGCTCAAGGTTGTACAGGATGCTTTGGGCAAAGCAGGAGTTGCCAGGGGCTCAACCTGGTCGTAGATAAATCTCCAATGAAGATCCCGACGTGTTTGACTTTCAGGGGCGGAGCTACTTATCAATCCTACAGGGCAGTTCTAACACATATATTTAATGCAACAAAATAAATGAACATGAGGCATAGAACTGCTGAAAATAAACCCATTGTGTCGGACGGGTGGTGGGTGCATGTACCCAAAACCAGTTGCTGCGTCTTAGGCGAGTTTTTCTTGAGCCATCCTGCCAGCAACTAAGTAACGAAGCTGCGGTCAGTGCCATCCACTTCCGCCCTGTGACAGCGAAGTGATAACGGAACAAAAAGGAAGCTACTGATTATTTTTCCTATTTTCTCTAACGAGAGGGCATGCATGCATCCAGAGCGTCCAAAGGGGATTCCACACCCTCAGGATACGTATTCACAGGAAAGAGGCCGGAGCACATCTTAGGCGGCAGCGCTCAGAGCCAGCGCCAGATCCGCTGGTGACTGCCTACTCCTGTCACATCTGACACTTAGAATACTGCCACGCCGCCTACACTAAGCTCCTAACCGTTGGCCAATAACCAGCTCCTAACAGTCAGGGTGGCTCAGTAAAAGCTGCAAACAACCTGAGGTTCCTCTTGTCAGATTTCTCTCCAAGATGAAAACGGGTGGCGGGTGGCGGGGCCTGCGGACACCCCTCCTGCCCCCGCGGGGCCCTCACTGTGTGAGATTTAGCCGCTGCTAGATCTGTCGTTTCGGGGAGAGAGGTGGATGGACTGTAAAACGGCAAAGACAGACCTCCTACGCTCACCTATACACGAGCCATAATGAACCCGAACAGGTTGGCGCCAAGTCCCCTCCCAATTCCCCCAGTTCCCTGCCCGGCCCTGTGGTTTCCTAGCCAGGGCTCCAATGGGAAACAATGGAAATGCGATGCTTTGGGGAGCGTTTGTTTGCAAAGAGACTATTCTCCAAGGTGGGAGCAGAGTGGGTGTGACCCAGTAACTCGGGGTTGTGAAAGCAATGGAGCTGTTTCCACCCCAAACTGAGAGGACGAGGGGAGGGAACAGTCCACCCCCCTGGAGGACATCCTATGCAAGAGGCTGTCACAGCGCAGCAGTGGTCTTTGGTGGCAGGACCCCGCCAGCCAGGGGGACCCCTGCAGGGTGGCAGCTAGAGGGATGGAGACCTGGCCTCACTCGCCTCCCCACCTTGATCTGTGGCCATATCGCCATTGGCCGACCCCAGTGGGAGCCACAGAGCACGAGGGCCCCTGGATCCATATAGTCCCGCTCCCTGGGCCCCGGGGTGCAGAAGGGCAGGGAGTGGGTGGGGAGCACAAAGTGAAGACCTCGAGACGCGCCCTGGTGGCCTCCCTCTCTTAGTCCCTCCCGTTTCCCACTGTCCGGGATGCTGTGTGCATAGCTGTGTGCGTGCACTTGTGCGGCTTCGATGCTAAATCTGACTGTGGACTGGCAAGACCCAGAGGCACCCACATGTGGGATTGATGCCATCGCCTTTCCTGGACATCGATTCACTGCTAGGAAGCGACAGCAGAGGCCGCACACCGGAGGCCCTCACAACGGTACCTTCAATGACCCCAGCGCCAGAGCTTCACAGAGGCGGTCAAAGGGCCCTCACTTCCCGCAGGGCTCCTCGGGGCCCTGATGGGTCGGCCCCAGGGATCGGTGCTGTCTCCGCTCCTTCCTGGTCCGGCTGGGCGACGGGTGCTGGTGGAGATGGGCCGAGGGCGATCTTAGCGGGGTGCATCCTGGGGGCTCCCTCCGCCTCCAGCTGTGAATCATAGACATCATGACCTCCCAGGGCAAAGCCAGGGACTCCGTGTTTAGCCAGCGCCTCTCTCCAAAGCCCTGGGCAAACACCGAGTACTTCCTCCCGGTGGAAGCTCTGCCTCAGCGGAGGAAGCTTCTCCCGGAGGGCAGGCCCTCTAGGCAGCTCCCCCCACCCCCGGGTTTGCAGAAGGAAAGCTGCAGCCTCCCTGGCCAGGCTCCTCACTCAGCATTTGTCCTCGGGTCCCTGCAATGGCTCATGTGTCCCCAGCGACCCCAACGTGGAAGTGAAAGGGTGGCTGGGTCTGGGAGTTACTTCATCAACATGTACCTGTATCTGGGAAAGAGGAAATGAGGTGGGGGCGGGCGATGGCCGGGAGGGAGAAAATCTCAGGTTTTAAATACAGGAGTAGAAATCCTTGAAATCTGGAAGGTTGGACAGGTGGAAATTACCGAGCGGGTTTATGAACTCAGAGACCAGGAAGCAAATTGTTCCTTCTCTTGAAATACAGTCAAAGGAAGACCATGTCTGTTAAGAAATGTCACACACAGAGGCGCACACACACAGGGGCACACTCAGTTGTATGAGCATGAAAAACAATGACACGGAGACAGAGAAACATGTGCCTTGATACCCAAAGATACGGACGTAGAAACACATTCACATATGAACAAGCCTCTGCCTTTTGCTCAAAGGTGCACACCCACCCACTCATTCACACAGTCTATTGGGGGCCTCCTGTGTGCCAGGGACAATGCTGGCCACTGGGAAACAGGGCCACTGTGTCTCATCACGGTGGCGCCCTCTCTCCCTAATCCACAGAAGATGGATGACTGAGTGACTGAGCGAGTGAATGACTGAGCGAGTGAATGAATGAATGAATGAGTGAGTGAGTGAGGGAGGGAGGGAGGGAGGGAGGGAGGGAGGGAGGGAGTGAATGGCCTGCCAACTAGCAACAAGGTGGCCATGGCCGTGGGCCCCCAGCTCTTCCACTCCCAGAGGAGAGGCTCCTCAAGGCTTTCAGCTTGGGAAGGGTCAACCGCGCGAGGTGGTCGGCCTTTCCGGCTCAGCCAGGCTGTCTGCAGCCCTGAGCCTCCCGGGCAGGTGAGCGCCCGCGGGGCAGGGCCGGGCACGCTGCACCTGGAAAGCCAGACTCTCCCATGAGCTTTGCACATCCGAGGCCCTCCCGCTTCTATCTCCTCCTGACCTGGAGCCATCCCCACCCCCAGGGGAGCTTGTCTGCGGTTCCAAACTCTTTCCAAAGCCTGGCAGGGAGCTCCCCAGCTTCGGCGGTAAAACAAAAACACCAAAAGCCAGTTCCTGGTAAACCTGGGTTAACAAACTCCTTGCTGCCCTCCTGGCAATGGGAAGGGGAGCTCCGAGGATTGGCAGCAAGAGTGGAGCCCAGGGATGGAGGAAACGCTACCGAGGCCGGATTCCCATCTGCTCAGTGTGTGAGTGTGTGAGTGTGAGTGTAAGTATGTGTGTGTGAGCATATGCCAACACCATTGCATGATATACTTTCAGCAGGTGACATGCATGCAATGTGAGCTCGACCTCCGTGAAGCTGTCTTTAGAAGGGACGGTTGGGTGCAGAAGGAAAAACGTAACGTTGGGGCTGGACAGACCTGGCTTTGGGTTCCAACTCTGCCGCCTTCCCAGGTCCACGTACAAGATGTTCAACCTCCTCGAAACCTCAGCGTCTTCGAGTTAAAATACCATTAGGGTCGTTGAGTAGATTGAAGATGCTTTATAAAAGCACTTTTAGAGTTCTTGGCACGTAAATGGCACTCAGTTTTAATAATTTTAATAATTATAATTAACACCTGAAAATTATACAGAACCTGCGACTATAAAGCACCCTTGCATATTAAATTCTCATCTATTGGAAGAGAAGGTAATTAGTACCCAACGGAAGCAATCCTTTCAAAATGATGTTTACCTAGTAACCTGGTTGAAGGGAAGAGCTGGGTAAGAAAAGGGCGGAGAAAGAGGCTCGGGGTGGTTATAATCTGTCTTAAAGATTCTGACCTCAAGGAGGAACGGCCACAAATGAAGGGGCACGCATGCCATGGGCGTGACCACCGGAAGAAAAGCAATTTCTCTCCAATTTGGAAAATGCGTAGGTAAAAGTGGGCGAGAGGCTTCTGATAACAGTAAGAGACATGGGTTCCGGGGGCTGAGGCAAACATGGGACCCAGGTTCAATGATCAAGGCCTGAAGGCTGTTTTGGTGCTCTTGGGGGGAAAGGAGATTGAGCTCAGCAGACCTTAAAGTCAAGTGAAATTTGGAGCCACCAGGGTCCGTGCCGTATCCAGCCCACGTTTTGTATTTTTTCAAGTCTTGATACAGACTGCATTGGTTTATTCATCTCATAGAAAGGAGGAAGAGAACTCATTTGTGCTACTATTTTGTATCCAGAAGAAAAATAAGCCAGGATTGACAGGATGTATTTTGTTTTGTTTTAGTATCACCTCTTATTTATCCACCTTCTAAGTGCAAACGTTTTCAAGGGAAACAGATTTAGAGTAAGATGCCCAGTCCGCGTGTTCACAGCCCGCCTGGCCTGCCCCAGCTGCCTGATGCTAGCGGAAGACTTGAGACTCTCGGGTCAGAGACGCGGATCGTGTATCCCAGCAACAGTGGCAGGCAGCGTTGCATGGTTTTCGCAACGGTTCCCCAAGGCACAGGTCCTATAAGGCAATACAGGTGGAACCTGTGCGCACACAGTCGGGTGTGTTACAAGACAGGAGCCCTGAGCGGAGGGAACCTGAATCTGTTATAAAGGACAGTCAACATGCCTACCCTTTGCTCCAGAGCGTGATGTGAAGTCTTCCAAAGCCATTGACCGTGCGGACCTCCTTACAAAGGCAGTCAGCATCTCTGCTTGCGAGGTATACAGAAATGTGAGAGACCCGAGGAAAGTGGTGTCGCAACGCCCAATAGCTGGGTGATCTTACGCCTCAGTTTCTGCATCTGTAAAATGGGATAATACCCATCTGGCACAGAGTTAGGGGGAATAAGTTAAGAGATCAGTATAGTCTTCTGTACGGTACATGGGAACAGGGACCCCTTCCTTCCCATGCTCCAACCACCCCTCCCATTCCGTGGGAAATATATAAAGGCCATTTGTTAGCGGACTGACTGTGAGGCCTCGGGGACCCGGCCATCAACTCGTCTAAGGCCAAAGAGAAACTGCTTCTAGATGTTCGTGAGCCTGGACTATAAACAGCTACTGTTTTGGTCTCATGCAGGGGCCCATCGCCCCTCCCCTGCGGGCCCTGTTGTTCTGTTTTCTGTAAAACCTTGTGCTGAGACAGCCTGGGTGGCAGCGAAACAATAGCACCGGCTGCCGACCCAGGTGTGGCCTGTCCGCAGGCCGGATAAGACTTAGCGGTTCAACTCACAGGTGGCAGCCTGGGCATCGGTCAGCGTCACCCCTGGGCCACCACGGTGTGCGCGTAGTAGGTCCCGATAAATCCCCATCCTTCACAGCCAGTCCTCTGGGTTATTTCTTTTGAGTCCAAGAACCAGACACTGAGGTTTGCCGGGACTTCTGCACTTCCCTGTACAGTCTCTGGAACACAAGAGACTCTCAAGAAATAGCCATTCCTTCCTCCTGCCGCCTCCCCCTGCAGCTAAAAGACAGCGCAGCAAAGACTATTCTGTGCAAACTCCACCCCCTTGCACACTGACTCGAATTAGAATCCACTAAAGTGTGTCTTGATCCCATTAGCAGGGCATCAAACGTGATCCATGTCAGCCCGCAGACTCACCATTAAACCATTTAAAAAACCCTCCATCCTCCAGCCCAGCGGGCCTCAGGCTTTGTTGGATGGTTAGGTCACCTGGGGAGCTTTAAAAAACGCCCCTGCCTCCAGCACCCAGGAGCGCATGCTCTGAGCGGGTGGGACTAAGGCCCTAATAACTTCAGAAAGTCTCCAGGCGATTCCCTCAACGGGCAGCCGGGGCCACAGGGCTGCTCGCAGGTGCTCTCTCTCAGACCAGGACAGGCAGGGTTTGCATGAGCTGCTTTGCAATGCCGACGAGGTTTCACCCGAGTGTAATTGCTCTCACTTTGAAAAGGTCACTAGACAATTGCAGGTACTTCACCGAAGGCAAAGGGAGCTGTGGCCTGGGCTCGGGG
Source organism: Myotis daubentonii (assembly GCF_963259705.1). Lineage (NCBI taxonomy): Eukaryota > Metazoa > Chordata > Mammalia > Chiroptera > Vespertilionidae > Myotis > Myotis daubentonii. The sequence continues at coordinate 53,330,855 of NC_081855.1, read as the reverse complement.
AGGGGCACACGGAGGAAATTAAAGGGGGAGGCGTTCCCTTCTCCACTAGAAGACAGAGGAGCACCCTGTGAGCTTTGGGGTGCCGCCCGGCCTTGCGAACAGGGCTCTGTGCGCCCAGGTGCTCACCGAGTGTGGCCGATGGTCTCAGCTCCTCGGCTCCACCGCCCGGCATCAAGCATTCCGCACGCACACTTGACTTTGAAAGGAACTCCAGTCCTTGCCTGGCTCCCCGGCCGACTGGATTATAGGATTACATCTTCACCTCCGGGCTGGGCTATGGGGAATCCGCTCTCCGCTCTTTCCTTGGACATAAACAATCCGTGCTAAAGAATCTCTCACTGTCTTCTCCCATCTTTCTTTGCAAATTGTCCTTAGGTTGTTCCTTTTGTTTTGCTGGCAGATCCTGAGAGAGAAACAAAGGCAGGACCCATCACCGGGGAGGGGAGGGCCCCCTCTGTCCCCCGTTCTGAGGTGACCTGTGATGCTGCTCACCCTCTGCCTCCCCCCATCACAGTCCCCCCCCCCCCCCATTCTATAGGTGGAAAGCAAAGCTATACATGTGGGCTTCAGGCCGCCAAAGTCAGAATTCTGAATTTGCTTTGAGCTCCTTTTCGACCCCCCTTGCTCGTAAGCATGCTAATCACTCAGGAAATGGCGACACCTGGGTGCAGGTAAGCCTTCAGGCTTCACGGCCAATCACCTGAAACTCGGGTAAAAGTGGGCTTTACAGATGGGAGAGCCTGCTGGGCGGAGCCTTTGTTTCTAAGGAAATTCTGCCTTTCCCTCGTGGTGCCCTGCAGGACTGCAAGAATTCAGAAACACCCAGGGACCTGGAGGGCAGCTTTCCTTCCGTCGCTGAAATAGCAGCCTCGGCCCCCAGGCTGCTCTGAAGGCCACTGGGCTCAGGACCTCCTACAGACCCCCGACTGCGAGGGAGCCCGGGAGCCGGATTTCGCTGCGGGTGAGCTCACAAGCTGACCAGGGTGGGCCTTCCTTCAGGTCGCACCATCGGAAGGTGCAGAAGGTGGGGACGGGCTGCGGAACATGGCCCACGGGGGAACCCGGGTCCCTCTGTGACCCGCCAGGCTTTCGACCATAACCATTCAGGCTGGAGTGTGGGGCCTCCGTAGGAGTTTGGGGAAGGGGGTTGAGGACATCTCCCCACCTTCTCTAGTTGAGCCCTGAGGGTTGGGTGTTTGCAGCCCACAGTTGCCCCCCCCCCCATTCCTCTCCCCTCCCCCATGCCCATTATCTAGGGATCATGGCACAGAATCAAGAGCCTTGTTCTCTCCTCTTCCTGGGCACCTGCTGCTCCCATCAGCCCACCTGAAGGCTCACGGGCCTCCATGAGGGACATCACAGGCCTGTCGCCCCGGAAACAGGCAATGAGGTCAGGCAGCGGGGGAGGGGGGTGGGGGGGCTTGATGGCTTCAGGCAGGGAGAGTGGGGAGTGGAGATGGAGGGGCAGGCAGGGTTTGGGCAATGAGGCTCAAGGGGGATGAGGAGGGAAAATGAGAAAGCAGCCAGACAGCTTTCCCAACAGGGCAGCCTGGGGAGGCCTGGCCACCACTGATTGGCCGAGTTGGCTGTCACTCACTGCAGGAGCCGCCCCCTGCCCAGTGCCCAGCTCCGGAGTCTGATCGCCCATTTAGAGCTCATTCTGTTGTAATGTGTTGGCTCAACCGTCGGAACAGACTTCTTAGGAAAACAAATTTCCTCCTGGCCCTTCCGGGGGGATCTGACAACCAGCAACCGTTTCCCAAAGTTCAGCCCAATTTGAGCTTTATGTCCCCCCCCCCCATAAGCCACTCCCACCCCCAAGGGGGAGAAAAGAACAGCCCGAGGAAATGGGGGTGGGGGGAGTAATAGGTCCAGAGGGCCTGGGTGTGGGGAGGGTGAGGAGGGAGGACTGGGAGGGCTGATGGGGCCTGGGAGGCGAGGAGAGGCCACTTTATAAATCACCGGCTCCCTTTTAAAAATAGAGTTTAATCTCCCTTAGCTTCGCTTTGAATGTATTAGCAGTTTCATTTCCTTGGGTAATAACTCATCGCATCCCAGCCCAGGGAGCAGCGCCCGGACGTGGCATTTACCTTCCACACCTTCCCGGGAAGACTTTCCAGCCGCGTCATCCTCAGATCGCCCTCAGCCCTCACCCCATGGGCCCTGCACCCCCAGGCGCCTATGGAGGTCTCGGGGACCTGTTTTTCTGCCGCTGTTGGCACCAGGGCTCTCTGGGCCTGTGCCTCCTCGTTGTGAAGGAAAGGAAAAAGGCTCGATTTCCAAGGAGAGTGGCGATGCTTTCCCACCAGGAGAAAGGCTTTTCCCAAAGCCCTTCTCTCCTCACATCCCAGGGGGTCCCCGGCCTAGCACCCCGTGTATCCGGCTGGAAGTGAGCACGGGGCTCCCCTCAGGAGCCAGCGCCCCTTCCTGAATGACAAGGAGGGCTTCTCCCAGTTTTCAGCGTTAGTCTCACTGGCCTGGCGCTTACTCTACAACGTGTCACCTGTCTCCCGCCCCTATGACGGCTCCCTCCTCCATATGCAGGCTGTCTGGATCAGTAGCGTGAGTCCAGGTCTGTCTGTCTGTCTGTCTGCACAGCCAGACTCCATTGCTGCCTGGTGGAACCTGATCCCCAAGCCCAGACCAATGAACCCAGAAGCTCTGGGGTATTGAGGTGCCCCGGGGGTTCCACAGGGGCGATGTTTGAGAAACACTGCCCTACAGCCTTGCTGCCCCGGTGCAGTCTGGGACCTCAGCGTCACTGAGGAGCTTCTTAAAGACCCTGGCTCTGGCCCCCCACCAGGCCTGGCGAATCAGAGTCTGCATTTTAACATGACCCCAGGGGGGACACATGAGTTGCCACCACCTGCTCCTGCTGCCAGCCCTGCTGTGCTCTATGCGGGGTCACAAGGCCCCAGGATAGGGGAGATGACACCTGACTCCTGGTTGTCATCAACATGAGCCAACTCAACCTACCAGCAAAGGGGCTGGAGAAAAAGGGGGAGGGACCTCCAGGCCCAGCCTGCCAATCACACGCCAATCAGCACCCGGAGGCTTTTTGAATCAGGGCTGGGAGGGTCCTGCAACCCTGCAAGCGAGATTCAGAACTGGTGGTCGGCCCGGCCGGCGTGGCTCAGTGGTTGAGTGTCCACCTATGAACCAAGAGGTCACAGTTCGATTCCAGGTCAGGGCACGTGCCCCAGTAGGGGGCATGCAGGAGGCAGCCGGTCTATGATTCTCTCATCATTGACGTTTCTATCTCTCCCTCCCTCTCCCTTCCTCTCTGAAATCAACACAAATACATTAAAAAACAACTCGTGGTAAGGTGGGGGCCGCCAGCGCTCCAAATCCCCTCCTCCAGGCGAAGCGCTCCCGGGGCCCCGGCCTGGCTCGGGAAGCACCCCCGGATGAAAGGCTGGCAGAGGGGCGTCTGGGGGGGCCCCTCTTCCCAGTCAAGGCCCCCATCCTCTGCTGTTCCCTCCCAGAGCCAGCCGCTGTGACGGGACTGAGGGGCTCTTGGCACCTCGTGCATTTGTGTCTTATTTGTCAAAATCATAGCTCAGTGTCAAGGCCTTAATGGCTGAGCGTTTTCTCCAGATGAGCGCTGCTCTCCTGTTAATGGGCAACACCTGTGCTCTGCTGCTGGGCGGAGAGGCGGGGCTGGAGGAGAGGCGGACACGCAGCCCAGTGCGGTCAGCTCAGGTGGGTCTCAGGCCACGGGGCCGCTCCTGAGCCACAGGTTGCTGTGTGCATCTATGGCGAGGACCATGCAGGAGGCGGGCCCTGAGTGTCCGGCACAGCTATGATCCCCATTGTATGGAGGAGAACACTGAGGCACACAGAGGCAAGTTGGTGGAAGCTGAACCCAAGCGTTCTGGCTCCAGAGGCTGTGGGCGGGGCTTCCTTAGGATGCTTTGGAGGATGTGGGGGCAGCAGACCACGGGGAGCAGGAGTCAGGAGCCGGAGCAGGGTGGGGCAGGCTGGGTTTGGGGAACCCAGACCACCGGCTACTTTGCGACGGAGCTGGATCTAGGACCAGTGTCTTTCGACTTCCAGTCTGGCGCTTTCCTCCTTGCCCCCCTGTCATCTTACTCTGGCCGGTCCAGATGTCTCAGATACACAGAGGCAGAGGTGTACCCAGCAGCCAGGACCCAGGGGATCAGAGGGGTTGAAGGTCAGAAGCTGGTGGAGGAGGGTGTGTGCACACACAACCACTCACAGGTTCTCCTGTGTTATACTCAGAGCTCCCTGTGTCTTCAAATGCGTTTATCACTAAGGAAACGCAAAGACGTCCTGTGTCATTATTTGTTCAATGGCTATGCTCCCCACTGGGCTGAGTTTTGCGAGGACAAGGGCCATGTCTGCTATGACACGTGGAGTCCCCGATATGCATGGCTCCCGGCACAGCAGACAGCGGTGGCTGAATGAATGAATGAACCCACGTTGAGTATGCCTGCCTCCCCCTGCACAGTAATTATTCATTCACGTCTGTTTTCCTTCCAGACTGAGACCCCCCTGACCACACAGACTGTCTTAGCTCTGTGCATATAGACCCCAGAACAAGGGCTGGCTTCTTATGTGCTTTTAAAAATATGTCAGAGAGGAAGGGAGAGGGAGGGAGAGACAGAAACATCAATGGTGAGAAAGAATCATTGATTGGCTGCCTCCTACCCACCCCCTACCAGGAATCCAGCTTGCAACCCGGGCATGTGCCCTGACCGGGAATCGAACTGTGTCCTCCTGGTTTATAGGTCGATGCTCAACCACTGAGCCACACGGGCCGGGCTTTTATGTGCTTCTTAAGTTGAGCCCAATCAGTGTCTGAAGTCCAATGGACCATCATTGCTGCGTGGGGCAGAGGTTCCGCTGGGTCAGGGGTCTCCAAAACACAGGACTGGGTTTTCACAAGTGTCCTTCTTCATGGTGTACCCACAGATTACCACTCCCAGAGGGAGGGACCCAGCACCTCGCTTCCTGGGTGCCAGACTGAGCTGGGGCAACAGGCAGCTTAACCCACCCGCTGGAGAGCCTGACGCTTCGAGGTAAGTAATTGCTACAAAAAGGCTCCACTTAACCCTCTTTTTTGCAAACCTAAGACTGTGAGTCAACCCTCAATTAACCTTTCCTCCCAGATCCCGCTCGATGCAAAAGGTTTTGTTCCGAAGGCGGGAAAGCTGTTTCAGAATTACCTTTGTTATTGTATTGATACCAAACCAGAATAGGTCAGCTCTTCCTGTGCCACCAGAAATGCTTGTCACAGTTACCGGTCACCGACTGGCTGTAAAAAGCCGTGCCCCAGGTGGAGGACTGTCCCTGTCGTGCCCCTCCCAGCCCCCCAGCCCCTCCCTCCCTGGTCCACGGGCAGCTGCAGGGAGGCATCGGCATTTTGTTTAGAGATTCCATTAAGATGACGAGGTCCCCTCTTCTCTTCCATCGTCTCCCGGCATCTCCAGCCGGACCCGGAGCCCGTCTTCGGCAGGCAAATGGTGCATTCTCACAGGTGGGGACAGACGGCAAGGCCTAGGGAGGTCTATTTTTGGAAAATTATTAAGCTCATATACCAACCTTATTTTTATCCCAAACTTTTTTTTCATGAGCTAATAGGCCAGTTGGCTCTGCTCAGGGCACCTGCCAGGAAACAAGGGCAGAGGGCCAGGGGGGGCGGGGGGGGGGGGGCAGTGTGCAGACCCGAGTGAGATGATGCGAGCAGCTCCGGGCGGGTCACGATGCCCAGGGCTTCTGTTCCTCCAACAATGCCTCACAGAGATATTGATTTGCTTGGCCCGTGCCCTCTTTATATTAATGAAGTAGCCACTTCGATATTCTCTGAAATGTCCCAGATATACGTTCACTGACTGGGGACCCTGAGAGCTACTGTTTCTCATCCAAGTAGTTAAGGTATTAATGGGCGGCCAGGAGGAGAGTGGATGCAGGGGTGGATGAATAAATGATGAATAGCCATGAAGGAATATTATGCGGCCATTAAAAATATATATGAGCCAAGAATATTTAATGACGCCGGAAATGCTCACAATATAACATCAAGCCCAAAGAAGTAGGCCTCGGAACTGCATGTTCAGGATAAGCCACATAACACACGTCGAAAGAAATACGGCCCAGGGGTCCTGCTCGACACGTGTCTGGATTCTCATTCCCTGCAACGTGCCCTCATCCCATCTACTTTTACATGTTTCATTATTTTAGAAACCTCTTAAAGCACAAAATAGGACACTCTCCATGTAGAAATAAATTCCAATTACACAAAAAAATTAATAAACTCAAATTACATAGAAATGAAAGTTGTTCCCTGCTGTAACCACCGTTAATCATTTGGTATATAGTCTCTGGAGCAATGTAATATATATGTGTATAATATCCCTGCACCTGTGCACATATGCATATACATGCGTGTATATGCATGGACACACATAGGTATGATGCTGCGCATGTTATAAACATAAGATACATGTATATATAAATGTGGGTTTTAACACTAAAAGGAAAATGACGAGATAAAATTATACATGTGCATGTAATTATTCAGATTATTTTATGTTGAGGATATCAGATTACTTTTCTGATTAAAATTCTTTTTCTTATTAAAATTAAAAAAAATTTTTCTGCGCCCACGCTCAGTTGGCGATCCGTGTAGAACACTCAGCCACCCTTCCCCCTGGCTGGCAGCTCCCCGTGCCAGGCTCATGCAAACACCCGTGACCGCCCTCTCCAGGGCTTGACTCCGCTGGAGGGAGCAAGAGAGTAAACGACCTTGGACGCCCTCCACCAATGTCACTTTCCGGGGACAACTACATGCAGTCTCCTCCCGTGTGGTGGCCTGGGCTCCTGGAAGTAAGTAAAAACCTGGGCCTTTGTATTTTTCCCGGGTTCCCCAGGGGCATCCCTGCTTTGGACTGAATTGCATCCCCCCAAATCCAGATGTTGGAGTTCCAGTCCCCCACGTGACTGCGTTTGGAGATAAGGCATTTAGGGAGGCCGTTCAGGTTTAAGGAAACCATGTCTTCTGGACTCACCTACCAAAAAACGACTTCCTCGTGAACCCTCCTGCGGCCGGCAGAACAACGGCTCCCCGAAGACCACCACATGCTAAGTCCTGGAACCGGTGACTGCTTATCTTCATGGCGGCAGGGGCTTTGCACATGTGATGATTAAATCTAGGGTCTTGAAACAGGTTATTCGGGTGGGTGCCGTGTGAGCCCGGGGTCCTTATAAGAGGGAGGCTGGAGGGTCGGAGAAGTAGACGTGATGAAGGCTAGAGATCTAACTACTGCTTGGCGGGAGGGGCCACAAGCCAAGGAATGCAGGCTGTCCAGGAGCTGGACCAGGCAAGGGGCAGAGTCTTCCCAGGGCTCCCGAAAGGCACACAGCTCTGCTGGCACCTTGATGTTAGCCCGTCGGACACATTTCGGACTTCTGATCTCCCAGACTGTGAGACAGCGGTTCTCAACCTTCTGGCCCTTTAAATGCAGTTCCTCATGTTGTGACCCAACCATAAAGTTATTTTCGTTGCTACTTCATCACTGTCATGTTGCTACTGTTATGAATCGTCATGTAAATATCTGATATGCAGGATGGTCTTAGGAGACTCCTATGAAAGGGTCGTTCCACCGCCAAAGGGGTCGCGACCCACAGGTTGAGAACCGCTGCTGTAAGATAAAAGACAGCCTGGGATCATTTGTTGCGTCAGCCATATGGGATTCAGACACCTTACGCATGGCCGGCTTCTGGAGGAGCCACCCCCAGGCCGCCGTGAGGACTTGGTTGTGGGCTCTGGGAAAAGAGGGGGCTCTGGGTGTTTTGAGCAGTGGGTGGCCTGCTCTGGCTCCTGTGTTGAGAGGGCCTGTCAGGGTCAGGGATGGTGGTGGTGGCTCGACAGAAAGGACCTGGATAGAATTCTGGAAAACTTGACGTTGAGCCAACAGGATTTCCTGCCTCGTGGGATGTGGATGTGGGAGAAGGAGAAGCATCTGGATGGCTCTGAGTCCCGGCCTGAGACACTAACCAGAAGGCGGGCCTTGCTCTCTGCCCAGATGCAGGGACGTTTGTCTGCCAATGAGTGAGGCAGATTTCTCGCTGAGGGTGAAATCTCAGCACGGCCCCTTGGAATGGCAACGACTGCCCTGCGATGGGTGTCGGATGGAAGGAAAGGCTGCCCCCGGAGTCCCCGTGGAGATAAGAAGGCTTGCTTGATGCTTTCCAGACGCAACTGGTCAGCGGCCCACCGAGCAGGTAGAGAGGAGCAGCAGAGAACCCAGAGGGCCCAAGGCCAAGACCCAAGGTGACATCCTAAGTCAGGCTGAATGAAGCATCTCCTAGCTGCCCCTGGTTGGGAGACCCCAACCTCAACCCAGCACCCGCTCCTGGGCCACACTGTGCTTCTGCCCAGGGCACGTCCATGTGACTGTCGGTCCACGGCTGCCGCAGCCCCGCTCTGAGCTGCCTTGTCAGGGCCGGGAGGTGGGAGTCGTCAGTGATGCCTAAACTGGTTGCGCAGGACCCCTCAGAGCATCGTCTCTCTCTGCAGAGGGCCAGGAATGCGGAGCCTTCCCCAAGTTGAGCTCCAAGCAGGAGACACTCTTCATGCCAAGGACACTAACAACTCCCCGCCCATCCCCACCGAGCTCCGAGGATCCCGACTGTGGCAGAGGAAACACAGCCAAAACAGGACAGAAATAAAACACTCCGGGGGGAGAGACCGAGAGCTGCAGGGTCTGCCTGTCGCTGCCAACATCTACGGAGCAGATGGCGGGCCCAGAGCCTGTCAAGGAAGTGAGTCCCCTGAGGAACTCGGTGCTCACAGAGCACGGGCCTCAGAGGCACCCACAGGGACACAGCCCGAGTGACAGCGGCCTCAGAGCAGGTGCAGGAGGCCCGCCTCGCGCCGCGTGCCGTGGGGTAACGTGGGGCTCAGGCGACCTCGGCGGGCCGCCCGCACGGCCCCTTGGCTGTGGTCATCCCCACGCCTGAGTGAGGAAGGTGGGGTCCTGGTAGCAGAACTGACAACAGCTCCCCTGGTTCCTTAAACCCAATGAGGTCATAGAGTCAGCTCTCTGGGCAGAGTGTAGATCCTTGATTGCTCTAGTGTGAATGTGCCCCCCAAATCCATAAGCTGATGTCCTAACTCCCCAGGTGATGGGGTTAAGAGGTGGGGCCTCAGGGAGGTGATTGGAGGTGAGTAGGTCATGAGTGGGGAGCCCCTCTGAAAGGGAGGTGCCCTGATGAAGGGGGACCTGGAGGTCTCCCACCCTCTCTGTCCTGTGAGGATAGAGGAAGAGTCTGAGGCCCAGAAGGGGGTCCTCACCTGAGCACGTGGGAGCCTTGAGCTTGGGCTCCCGGCCTCCGGGACGGGGATGCAAATGCCTGCTGTTGATAAGGCCCCTCCTTGGGTGTTTGGTGATAGCAGCCCCAATGGTTGTGGACAGCGGTCCTCATCCGTTGCTCTGGCAACGCCATGAAGCCCAAGGTCCTTTGATGAACGTTCACTAACCACTTCCTCCATCCAGGTACAAAACGCAGTGGTGAAAGCCAGGCCTGGTCCTTCCTCTGATGGCGCTTTCCATCGAGCGGACGGAAGGGACCACCTTGACCATTTGAGTCGAGGTGCTGGTGCCCAGAGAGCACAACCTGGGCAGGCCACCCCCTCCCACACTGCGGGGTGTCCAGGACCCCCCCCCTTGCATCCCCCTTCCGGAGTGATCCAGTCTTTCCTCTGGAGTGAAACGTGGGTGAAGGGTGGAGAAGTGCTTTTCCCACCCGGGGGGCTGCGTCCTGGCGGTAACCTCTTCCTCTCCTTCCTCATCCCCATTGTCACTGGGGAGGACACTGTGTCGGGAGGACACTGTGTCGGGAGGACAGTGTGTCGGGAGGACAGTGTGTCGGGAGGACAGTGTGTGGGGAGGACAGTGTGTCTGGAGGGCAGTGTGTCGGGAGGGCAGTGTGTCGGGAGGACACTGTGTCGGGAGGACAGTGTGTCGGGAGGACACTGTGTCGGGAGGGCAGTGTGTCGGGAGGGCAGTGTGTCGGGAGGGCAGTGTGTCGGGAGGACACTGTGTCGGGAGGACAGTGTGTGGGGAGGACACTGTGTCGGGAGGACACTGTGTCGGGAGGACAGTGTGTCGGGAGAGCAGTGTGTCGGGAGGGCAGTGTGTCGGGAGGGCAGTGTGTCGGGAGGACAGTGTGTCGGGAGGACAGTGTGTCGGGAGGACAGTGTGTCGGGAGGGCAGTGTGTCGGGAGGGCAGTGTGTCGGGAGGACAGTGTGTCGGGAGGACACTGTGTTGGGAGGACAGTGTGTCGGGAGGACAGTGTGTCGGGAGGGCAGGGCATCTGGATAGTTTTCTGTTGATCGTCACTCTGTGAACATATATCTATACAAGGTTTACTTTGTGCCAGACCGGTGCTAGGCACTGTCGTATAATAGGCTCTCAATAAGTATTTGTGGGCCTCCAGGGACATAAACCTTCTGAGCACACCTGGGCAAGAAGCCAGCTCTCAATCCCAAGCGTTTCCAGACCTCTTCCCTCAAAGTGATGTCCGGGGGAGAGGGCAGTGGGCACGGACTGGGGCACCAGCACAGGGAAGGTCTCTGCGTGGCGTCCACACACACCTGGAGCTTGCCGGACGTGCTGTGGCCGGGACGTCCCTCCCACCCTGTTCGTCTCCCACCCGTGCAGGAAAAAGCACGCCAGCCAAAGGCCTTGGTGAGTACACCCTCCCAGGCCCCAGCTCCCAGTCCAGGCCTGGTTCCTTCTCTCCACCACTCAGGCCTGTGGGCGAACGTGAACTTGATCTGCATTGCTGACCCGCCTGTCACATGCGTCCCAAGTCTCACGATCTAGAGTTGATGGATCACAGCTTCCGGACAGGTTCCCAGCCAGGGCAGAGCCGCGAACGTGCAGTCACTCCCCGTTATAGATATCTATAGAGTGCAATACCAAATAATTGTGGGGCATATTTCACCCTGCCTGTTGAACACATTGCAAGAAAGGAATTGATCCCTGCTGTTTCATTTATTAGATGGTGTAATACCACAAAAATCGTTTCCACAATATCCCAAACTAAATCATTTATTCTTGACAAAAATCCAATAAAGAGCTCAATCCTTCTCCGTAGGCAGATAAAGCACAGATTAATGGGGCTGCCTAGATCAAAAAAGTGCTGGGCACATGAAAGCGAGATCGAGAGAGAAGGCCCCTTCCTCCTCCTCGCTCCCCCAAGGCTTCCCGGGCTCAGGGTTTTATTACAAAAAAGCCGCCTAAGTATTACAGGCTAATCCGTAAATCCCAGCCTAGTAAAATATGTGACGGATTTGTAAATTGTGCCCTTTACAAATCTGATTGAACTTTTCTTTTTTTTCGTCGGGAGTTTTGCCTTTCTCTTCTTTCTCCTCTCACCTTTTCCCACCTCTCCCGGCAGCCAGGGGCCCTGTGATGGGCAGTGGGGTATGCTCAGCCTCCTCCCGTGACCCCACTCTGACTTGACTTGTGGAGGGAGGATGGGGATTGTTGGGGGTACAAGAGGCTGAGAAAACCATGAGTCTCTCTTTGTATACCGTCTACCGGAACTCGGGTGTGGCCGGCGTCAGGGGTTGGGGCACCTTGGCTGCCTGGTTTCCACATGGGGAAGGGCTGTGGGAGTGGGGAGCTGTACCTCCTTTCCTGTGGGGAGAGGGGGGATCAAGCTGGTGATCCTCAGAGCCACAGACGGCCGGCTGGAAGCGCCTTTGCAAGCAGATCTCCTCCTGCCCGTGAACTTGAGCCTTGAACTGTGTAAACCCCACGGCAGGGTGTCTCCAAGATCCATCGTGTGTATCATCCCACACTCTCCTCTGTTGCGCTCCAGCGAGGGAACCAGCAGGGATTTGCCGGGGATGGAGTGCGTTCCCAGAGACAGGACTTTGAGGGCTAACACCGGGGAAATCCCTGGCAAACTTCTCTGCCTCGTCTGCCGATTAGCTCTGATCTGTCTGCACCATGAGAAGCTTTTCGCTTTCTCGGCCTTACACCACTCCCCTTGCAGCGCTGGGGCCCTGGACCTGTCACCTGCCACCTGTGCTCACTGGCAAGTTACATAGCCTTTCTCAGCCTCGGTTTTCCCATCTGGAAAACGGAGGTAGAAATCTGTACCTCACAGGATCACTGTGCAAATTAGAGAGATGATGCAAGCGAAGCGATATTGCTGTCGTCGTCATCGGAACACACCTCCTTGGGGAAGGCTGTGAAACGGAGGATGAGGATGGTGAAAGGCCCTCCTGGAAGGAAGAGAAATGATATCCTTCCCTCAGCAACTCACAGCCAACGCAGCCCCTCACCCCTGCAACGGGAGCCCTGGCTGGAGCCCAGATGTGAGTCTTTAAAGGAGCCGCTGCCTCGAGCAGCTGGGAAGCAGATGACGGGCTGGGGACCAGGGCCCTCTGCTTGGCTCTGTGCCTTGTGTAGTTCTGATCTCTGGGGCTGCACCCCAGCACCCCAGGAAAATGACTGCTTCCTCCCCTTAAACATTTCTACAGGCAGAGAAAGGAGTTGGGATGGTTGCCCTGGCAACTTTTCTCCCCCTTCCCTACACTTAGGCCCTGCTCAGAGCTGGAGAGAAATGGAGAGAGGCAGGCTCGGGGCCAGCAGGCGGCAATGGCATTTGCAGGATTATGAGGGGTGTGACAGAGCAGCAACACTCGGAGGCCAGAGCCCTGGTCCCCTCGCCCCAGTTCCTGCTCACCTCCTTCCATCGCTGCCCCTGAAGCCATCCCCCTAAAGTTCCAGAGCGATGACCGCTGGGGGGTCCTTTCAAAGCAGAGGGTGTGTTTGGAGCAGGATGTGGAGGTCTCCGTCGGCCGCTGGCCCTGCGGAGGAATGCCTTTCCCAGGTCACAGGGGGGTCGTCCATTACTTATTCCTGGAGTCCTAAGATGGACCCCCTGCAGTCCGGGGCTGCCTGAGGAGGCAGATGGAGGGAGGGAGGGGTGGGGTTCGGTTCGGAGGGACCGAGAGCCTGTTGGCTGGACCCACAAGAGCCACAGAAAAGCCAAGCTCTCTGGGGACAGAAAGCAAGAACAGAGGCTGCGATGAGCAGGTGACTCAGGCGGTGGGAGAGCAACCTGTGGCTCGGGCATCGGGCCGTTGCTCTCTGAGGACACTCTGGAAAAAGTGGGGCCTCCATCTGCTGGGTTTCCAAAAGCAGCCGGGGGACCGCGGGACCTCGGTCTGCGCCCACGGAGCTGAGCCGCCGCCTCGTGGCCCCTGGGAGCAGCCCGTCTGTGCTCTCCCACTCCCCTCGCCAACCTCTCTCCCGTGGTTTCCAGGGGAGGGTTCACCCCGTGTCCCGCATTCCACGTAGTTAGCCAGGCACCGGAGAGCCGCTCCATGTACCTTTCCCAGGGCCCGTCCCGGCTGAGGGCACAGGGAAGGGCCTTCCGCAGCCTGGCCCTGGATGGAGCGCCGTGTCCTGCCCTTTGGCACCAAGATGAAAAGATGCAGGTTGTCCTACAGATGGTGGTGGTGCTGGTGGTGGGGAAAGCTGAGGGTGGAGCAGTGGTGAGGGGGCAGTCCCTGAGCACCCGAGTGTTCGCCTGTGCATGTGCATGCGTGTGCGTATGTGTGTGCATGCATGTGTGCATGTTAAATAGAGATGTCCTCTTTTGTGGACTAAGGTGACGGCATAGTGATGCTTTTCGGCTTTGAGGAGAGGGTGGTGTGACAAAGTGGATGCAGAAGGACTGGAAAAATGAGGGTCCCCTTCAGTTGGAGGTGACATGGTGCCTCTCCCTCCATCCACCACTCAAAAGGCCCCGTTGCCAGGACATGGATCTGGGGAGGGGGGAGGTCTCAGTCGATGGCACAGCCTGGGGTCTGGGTTCGGGAGCTCCTTAGTCACCACCTGGGCCTCGTTTTCACCCCCGAACGCCGGGGGTCTTGATCCAGCATCTAGAAGGGTTCAGGGACCTGGAGAAGGCACTGTGTGTAAATTAAATAAGAGTCCAGAGACGAAACGTAATTTTGAAAGGCATTATGGGGAGTCAGAGAAGACTAAGCTAAAGGAACTAAGTTCCCCTTGTCTCAGGACCCCTTGCTTTTTATTAACACAAATTGTCCCAAGGCAAGGTGGAGATATCCGCATCAAAGGCCAAGGCTTCTATACAGAATTTATTGTCGGATTGGGGGAAAATTGCCTACGGCTGTTCAGGGATTGGGCCAGTAGGAGGCAATAACATGTAGATTAAGATGCCCTGAGCTGTCTGGCAGCAAGCAATCATTTTAATGCATCCTTTTCAGGTTTGGGGAAATGCCCTCAGCCATCTCCAGATGAGTCAGCTCTGCTGACCTGCTGGAACTGGCTTCCGGCACCCCCCTGTTGTCCAGTCGGGGCCTGCAGAATGACCCACAACGCCACTGGGGCTGCATGGATCTGCTTCTCTCTGATGCAGGGTTTTAAATATTTTTTTATTGATTTTACAGAGGGAGGAAGGGAGAGGGACAGAGAGATAGAAACAATGAGAGAGAGTCATTGATCAGCTGCCTCCTGCACACCCCCTACTGGGGATCAAGCCCACAACCCGGGCATGTGCCCTGACCAGGACTCGTGACTGACACTCAACCACTGAGCAACACCAGCCAGACTCTAACGGAGAATTTTAAATGGAAGGAGGGCATATAACAAGAACAAGAGACGCACGAAGCAGGGTCCTCATGCTGCCTCCACACTGAGTGCGTCTGCATGGGGCTCTCCTGCTCTGCAACCCCCATCATCCTCCCACAAGGCCGACAGTCAAACCCCCACAGATGGGGGCACCGGGGCCCAGGCAGCGCCTGTAGGGCCGTTGGTGTGATGGGTGGAGGGACTGGTGAGAGCAACCCCAACAGAGTCAGGGTGAGCGTTGCAGTAACCCCTTATTTATTGGGCTCCTCCAGCCCCGTAGTGGCTGGCTCTGCTCAATATTTTATTCCTGTTGCACCTGCTCAGGCAGCAGGCTGCAGGCGCTTTTGATAAATGGATTGAAAGGTTTGTCTAGTTCTGCTGAAGCTTCTGTAAGTGCCTCTGTATCTTCCACTGAAATTATATTGCCCAACTTCCTGTCGCTATTTCTCTCCCCAGTGACTCCTCTCTCCCTATCTGCCAGCTCCCGTGCACTCTCTCTCCTCCTCCCCCGCCATGAGCGTGCACGTGGTATGCAAAGATACACGTGTGCAAGCACTCACACACTCACCTGCATGCGGGGCACCAATGGACAAGACACCAGAGAGGGAATCTATCCACTGATAAGGAAGTGCACCTGCATGCAGCACGCACCCTCATGTGCACGCACCCTCACGTGCCCCCACCCTCACGTGCACGCTCCCTCACGTGCCCCCACCCTCACGTGCACGCTCCCTCACGTGCACAAATGCAGGTGCGGTGAAACCTTCAGACTGCCCATTCTGCACCCATCTGGTCCCTGAGCTCCGAGTGAATGATGAGGAGGGACAGTGCAGGGCCAGGCTCCCCAGAGCCAGGGTGGGGCTGGCTGGGCACACTCCAAGAGGTGATCCCTGCCCGAGTGCCCAGTGGGAGGAGCCCTCCCGCCCCATCCCCTGGCTGCCGCCCCCAGCCTTCCTCCTTCCTCCTCCGCCCGCCCAGCCCCACGGCCCGCCTGGCCAGCTGGAGGCTCCATCGCAGCCACATCTGAAACAGCTCAGGAGCTGCTGGGCCTGGCCGCCAGCCGTTTCCAGAAATAACTTGCTGGGCCTGGCTCCTGGCCCCCCTGGTGGTGATGTCATTGGCCACTGGCCCACCGGGTGAGGTCACAGGCTTCCCCTTCCTCTGCGCTGCCTCCCCGGGGGAGCGCAGAGGCTCTCGGGAGCCTGTCTGCGCCCCATCCTGCTCCAGCCAGCCAGGCAAGGATGCAGGTTCGCCTCCATCTGGGCCCGGCTGAGTGGCGGTGCCAGACGGCGCCTTCCCCCTCCTTGTCGCAGTTACGGAACAGCCTCCCAACTTTCCGTCTCCCCGCTGGCTTCTCCCCTCTCCTGGATGGCGTTTCCAGGTGACAGCGGACTCATGCGCTCCGAGAGTTTCAGTGAACGGCTGGCACCTCCGTGGAGCCCAACCAGCCCCAAATCCTCGCCGCTCCACCCACACGCTGTGTGACTTCCGACAGGCTGCTTCACCTCTCTGTGCTTTCCAATCTTCAGGTCGGAGGTCATGACAGGGCCTGTCTGTCTCCAGGGCTGTCCTGAGGCTCACGGGGGCTCGTGCCTAGAAAGCAGCACATCCGTGGGCGATGACTCTGCTGATTCTGGGACCTCGGTTCCATGTGCGGAGACGACAGGGTGAGCCTCTGTGTGTTGGGGAGAAGTGGGGGGACTCTGGCTTTTCTGTCTTCAAATATGTGATGGGCAGAAGTATGGGCGGTGTCCTCTCCGTGGCTCTCACTTCCCCACAGTCACCCAGCGGGAGCATCCCCAGCCTCCTCGCTCTGTGCTCTGTGCGAGCGTCCCCGCTCATCCGGGGAATTACCCACCGCCTCGGAGCTGGAAGTGCCTAGAGCCCGGCCTTAGACACACTTTGGAAGCAGCTCCTGCAGGGGGCGCTCTGAGCCCCCACCGGACCCCACCCTGCGATCACTCCCAGCAGAAGGAGCCTGGCTCCGTTCCTGGTCGGCCCTGAAGTCATCAACACCGACCAACATCCCAAGACACAAGCCGAGGAGTGAGTGAGAGTGAGAGTGAGAGTGAGAGTGAGAGTGAGAGTGAGAGAGAGAGAGAGAGAGAGAGAGAGAGAGAGAGAGAGAGAAGGCGCGCATGGAAGTGGCCGTGGGAGACGGGCCGTCTGTGGAGCAGGAGTGAAGTTTTATTCTGTGGTTTCTAGTCCAGCCCTGCCCCAAAGGTCGCCGTGGGTCACATGTGGCCGCTGAGCAGTGACGCAGGGCTAGTGACGTCCTCCAAGCATAGATTATGCACCAGATTTCAGCACTTTAGTATCAAAAAAAAAACAAAGAAGCTCATGAACAACTAACTCCTTTATGGTTATTACATTTTGAAAGGATAGTCCTTAGCGCATGTTGCGTTAAATAAAATATACTATTAATCTCACCTGTCTGTTGTTTTGTTTTGATATGTGTGGGTTATGGTTATATATATATATATTTTTAATTTATTTTTATTTTTTACTTTTCCTTGTGGTTACTAGAACATTTGAAACTACAGGTGTGGCTTGCATGCGATTTCTGTTGGAAGCGCTGGGCTACTGTCTTGCTGCGTTCTGGAAAACACCCATTGTTCTCCCCCTCCCAGGGGTTCTGACCTGGTTGGCGTTGTGCCTTCAGAAACCGAGCGCTGGTACCTTCAGCTACACTACCCACCCACCGGCCCTCATTCAGAGTTCCCAGATGAGAGAGATTCCTTCTGGCTTTGTCCCCGTGTGTGGTTTCTGCCTACCCACCGCCCAGCACCCTGAGCTCGCCCTTACCTACTTAAGGGGAGGCTTTCCAAGGTTGGCCAGGCCCCCAACCTCCAGTGCCAGTGGCCCCTCTACGTTTGTGGTCATCCCCATGATTTTGCTTATCCTGGGGCCCCTGCCTAGAAATGTTGCCCCTCTTCTTCACGGATATGGGTCTTATCCATTCTTTAAAAATCTGGGCCAGAGGTCACCTCCTCCATGAAGCCTTCCCAGACCTCTTCAATAGACAAATCACTCGAGGCCACCAGAGAACTGTGCCCCAAACTCAAACTTTTTATGAGGAATTTGCCCCCAGAGAAAGCACCGTGCGACAGCCATTTCTACTCATGCCAATCCCCAGGACAGTCTCAGGAGGCAGCTACTCCGATGACGCCTCGTTGCAATGCGAGGACGCGGAGGCACAGGGGGATGAAGCATCTCGCCAGGACGGCAGTTTGTAGAAGAGGAAGTAGAGTTCCAGACCTGGGGTTCAGTTCCATGCTCTCCCAGCCGGGCCTGATGCCCATGGCATGAGGGAGATTCATGTGCCTCCGATGCACAAGAGTGTGAGAACCAGCACCGCGGGGTGTCCATCGCTAGCCTCTCCCTGCCCTCAGGCCAGGGCCAGGTCCCGGTCCACAGCAGGTGCCCAGTACGCGTGACCTGCCTGAGATCCGCCCTGAGCCACTGGCTCCTCAAAGCCCTCTCCAGGCTGCGCTTTGAAACCAACTCTCATGCCCACACCTCCCGAGGCTGCCTCCCAACCCTCCCCCCGCCTCTCGCTCCTCCACTCCGCCCCTCCCTGCCTCCCCAGGGTCCTCTCGGCGCCTGTTTAAAACTCAGTTACTATCCCGCGACCTCTGCCAGCGGGAATTAATTCCCCGGTTACCACTGCATAAAAGCAAAGCTCTCTCTTTACGGTCTCTCCACGCTTGCCCTTTCTTTTCACGCAGGCCCCTCCGCACTTCCAGGGAATAAATAAATACGGAGTAACTTTGATCAGCCTTGAATGCCGGGCCTCAGCCTCCGTCTGGAGCTGCCTAGAACCTCAGCCTCCGTCGGGGGTCGGGAGGTGTGGGATCGGCCCCCCTGTGCGCCCCAGCCTGAGGCTCTCTGCTCCAGGCTCCCTGGGTCTGCACCCGCCAACCAGCGGCAGGCCGTGGCTTGCAGGAGTGGTTGGTGTGTGTGTGTGTGTGTGTGTGTGTGTGTGTGTGTAGGAGGGTGGAGCCCATGACCACCCCCACCTGTGACTGACTGAAGTCCTCCCAGGGAGACAGGTGAGCCTCGCGCTCCGGGATGGGCGGCTCAGGGGGGTCCGGCCCTGCGCTCCCGCCGGAAGGCAGGTCTGTGTGAGGCCTTTGTGGGCCCCGATCTCCTGTTGTGAGTCAGTTGCGGTGTGTGTTTGGCTCCAGGGACACGGCTCTCGGGCCGCTGGCCACTCGCAAGCACGCTTTGAAGCCCGGGGCTGGCTCCGGGGCGGCGGCCGCCCTCAGCGCGGCCAGGCAGAGGCGCTCACGGTGAGGGAGTTTCTCCGGCCTATCTGGGCCTTCCCCAACCGACACCCCCGTCCCGCGCCTCCCCGCCCGCCCTGAAAATGTTCCTGGTGATGGAGCCCGCTATATCCGAGATAATTGCTTAATTAGGGGAAAATTACTTAAATTTCAGCAGCAGCCAGTGGGCCGTCCTGCCTATAAAAGGCTCTAAGACGCAGCTCGGAGAAAGGAGATCATCGCCCACTCAGCACCCACGCCCCCTCCTCCGGGAGAAGGGGAGGGAGAGCCTGGCGTGGGTGTCTGCCGAGTCCTGGCCCTTTAGCGCACGCGCACATGCACACGCACACGTGCACACACCTACGCGTGCATGACCTTCGGCACCGGCTCAGCTGGGCTCTGCTAGACCCCGGAGAGCCTGCGCTTTTGCCCAGGGCCAGGGCCCCGCTGCTCGGCCAGGGGCAGAGAGCACATGTTGCAGCCGCAGGTGGCCCTCGGTGCGGGGAGGCAGGCAGACAGACGCGCCTGTACGGCATGGCTGCGTCCCGGTGCAACTTCGTCAAACAGGCAGCAGGGCGGGTTCGGCCCCCGGCCAGTTGCTGACCCCCATCCCAGCCTAAGCGCTGGGGATGCAGCTGCTGGCACCGGCTCAGGTGGTTCTTGGTGCAACGCCACGCGCCGCCCACGCACCACGGGCCCAGGGAGTGGAGGGATGACCGCGCTCAGCTGCTGCCGGGCGTGGTTATAAAGACGGGCTTGGCGGGGGCAGGCCTGGTCTCCCGTCCTTGCTGCGTGAGCTTGGGCCAGGGGCTAAAATCTCGGAGTTCCCGCTTCTCTTCTCCAGATTGAGAGTAGCAATCGCCCCTTCCTCCCAGGGTCACAGGGACCCTAAGGGGGACAGTGCGGGTGCAGCTCTTGGATCTGTGGACGCGTGGCGGGGCCTCCTTCTAGGGGTGGGAAGAGAGTGCGCTTGGGTCTTCGAGCTTGGCTCTCAGGAGAGTCCGTGCGGGGAGGATGTAGGATTTCTGTCTCCTCTTTCTCTAAACGTGCCACAATCCTGTCATTTCTTCTGACTGTGCTTCCGGGGGCCACTGAGCTAGTGCAAAGCAGGTGGGAAGCGACTGGGTGGGCTCCGGGCTTTGGCAGCTTCTCTGGCCGCCCCACTGCCCCGACAGAGGCAGAAGCTGGCCTGGGTGAGCTGACTGCCCGCCCCCAAGGGCTGCCCTCGCCTAGCAGGGGTGTTGTCCTGGCGGGGATAGCAGTTTGCCAGGCTGTCCACGAGGGCGCTGGACAGCAAGCACCCGGCCCCTGCTCCTCCCAGCACCCATTCTTCACTCTGATTCTCTCCCCTTTCTAGACCACTCCCTGTCCTCAAGTCCCCTCTAGACAGGGCCCCCAGCCCGAGACCCTCCTCCGCCCCTGGGAACACGAGCAGCCGCCTCCTCAGGTGTCCTGGGCTGGGGAGAGGCCTCCATCTGGAAGGAGCAGGCAGAGGGTGTCATTGGGCTTTGGGCCCCAGATGTCTCCCTAATGTTGGTACCAGAAGACACTGTGTGCCTGCATCAGGGTTGGTTGCTAAATGTGAGGCAATCTGGGGGTGGAGGGAGGGGACAGAAGCCCCAACAGTAAAAATGAGCAGTGACGATGTTGCAATGGACAGAGTGTAACAGGACAGAGTGTGACGGGACTTGGGGCCGTGGGGTCCGGACGGATGCAGCAAGAGCAATTCAGGGCTGAGACCCTGGGTACGAGGCCAGCGCGCGGGAATGAGTGGGTCTGGGCACCGAGGTCTTGCAAGTGACCCCAAAGAGGCTGCTGCGCCCCGGATGCTTCTAGGAGAACCGTCTTAGCCAGGAATGGCAGTGCTAGGATGGAAGCGGGCAGGACTCTGGCATAGAGTAGGGTTCAGGCATATTATCGTCTGGCCAACATATACACAGACACCAGTCCGCTGGCACATCCGGGCCTGTGTGAGTGGAGGCCCGTGTGCTTAAGCGGGCACTACACCGTGTCGAGTCCAGAGACCAGCTTCCCTTAAGTCGCAGTAAAATAGTTTGTGTATGTAGAAGAGACTGCTGAGCCCTAGCTGGTTTGGCTCAGTGAAGAGCCCCAGGTTTGATTCCTGTCAAGGGCACATACCTGGGTAGCGGGCTCGATCCCCAGTAGGCGGCGTGCAGGAGGCAGCCAATCAATGATTCTCTCATCATTGATGTTTCTATCTCTCTCTCCCTCTCCCTTCCTCTCTGAAATCAATTTAAAATTTTTTTAAACATTTAAAAAATAGACTGCTGAATGGGTCTGACTGCAAGGACACAGTGGAGGAGGAAGGACAGGACTCAATCCTGGGCCACAACTGGCCTGGGAGACACAGGGTGGTGGGGAGAGAGCTGTTTGGGCTCCCTTAGCTGACAACTCCTTCCTGGGGTCTGTTTGCTCCCCACTTTCACACACAGTCCCCTTGCCTGTTCCCAGGCTGCTGCGAAGCAAATGAAAGCAGCGCCTACTACTCTGCCCTGACCATCTGCACCCCTCCCAGGGGACCAGCAGGAGGTCAGGCTGGGCCCGGGCTTTGGGGCTGGGCTGGCAGGGGTCCCGTCACGGGGGAGAGGCCGTGGATCCGAGCTGTCCACTTTGAGGCGCCTGGGCAGCAAATTAGGCGCCAGCAACAGGGCACGTTAACGGGGCTGGTGGGCGTGACATGGTGAAGCGGCTCTCTCCCACCTGCTGGTTCTGGGCCTGATCCGCCTGCTCCCCTGCCCTCACATTGGCCCCGCCTCCCCATCCAGCCCCATCTGCACTGCAGCTGCCTCCCAGGCCCCAGCCTGACAGAGGCCTGACAGAGGCCGGGGAGTGGAAGGAGCCCTAGACTCTAGAACAGCGGTTCTCAACCTGTGGGTCGCGACCCCTTTGGGGGTCAAACGAACCTTTCACAGGGGTCGCTAAGACCATCGGAAAACACATATATAATGACATATTGTTTTTGTGATTAATCACTATGCTTTCATTATGTTCAATTTGTAACAATGAAATTGGGGGTCACCACAACATGAGGAACTGTATTAAAGGGTCGCGGCATTAGGAAGGTTGAGAACCGCTGGTCTAGAAGCTAGCAGAAACTCTGACCTCAGCCCCACGTCCGCCTCTTGGCCTTGCGCCCAGGGCCCAAGGCCTGCCCGTATCCCAGTCCCAGTCCCGGCTCCCTGCTCTCTGCCCTTTGCCCTGTCCATCACCTGCTGCTTCAGCAAACTCAAGGTCGTATCATGGTGCTGCTCCCACCCCCACATCTGGGCCTTGCCACCCCCACAACTCCCCCTGCCACCACGTGGGTCTGCCTGCCCGCCCCAGGGGTCTCTTAAGCCCATCCCTTCATCATCTTTCTTTTTATGACCATTTTCCCCCAACTGGTCTTCTTGCTTCCAGCCCCCTACCCCCTTCTCTCTAACACGGCTTTTCAAAGGGGAGGTCCCGGGGCCAGTGGCATGGGCATCACCGGGGCTCGTCAGAGATGCAGACGCCAGTCCTGCTGCGTGAGAGCCTCCGGGGCAGGGCCGAACCTGGTCTCAACAAGCCCACAGGTGACGCTGATGCGCGGGGCTGGGAATTGCTGCATCTAGCACAGCCCTGCAGCTTCCAGAGCAGCCGTGGGCAAACTATGGCCCGCAGGCCGGATCCGGCCCGTTTGAAATGAATAAAACTAAAAAAAAAAAAAAAGACCGTACCCTTTTATGTAATGATGTTTACTTTGAATTTATATTAGTTCACACAAACACTCCATCCATGCTTTTGTTCCGGCCCTCCGGTCCAGTTTAAGAACCCATTGTGGCCCTCGAGTCAAAAAGTTTGCCCACCCCTGTTCCAGAGTGTTCTTCCTACCACCCGAGCCAAGTCCTTGCCCGCTCCCACTCAGCAGCGGTGGGTAACTCTCTTGTGCCCCAGAATTGATTTTTAATTAACTTCTTAAGCACAGTGTTCGAGGCCCTTCACCATCTGGCTCACACTTCCCCTCCCCGCCCGGCCCAGCCCCTAAAGCGTACAGCTACTCCCTCTGACGACTGAAGGTCAGGTTTAAATGTTGCCTCTGCGAAACGTTGCCCACCTTCCTCGTCCTTCTGGGGGTGTAACCACGCCCCTCCGCGCTCTGAGCCGCTCTCCGAGCGATCGTTCTAACAGACGATGAACACCTGGGGACACATCGGCCTTGCCCACCACCGCCAGCTGCCGGAAGCCACAATCACCGTCCGCTGCGGCGGCACATCCCCCGTGCCAAGCCCTGGGCTGGGGCGGAATGTTTGTTGATGACAGGAACCAATAGAACTCCTGATCTATTAGGGCCCACCCTCATCCCCAGCCATCCTCCAATCCTACCCACCCCACCATCTCCATCCATCGCCCACCTGCCTAGACTCAGGGCCTCCGAAGGCCTCTGTCGATCCCTCCTATACTCCCGTAGTCCATCTGAGCCAAGTCACTTCCAGGCGGTCACTGCACGGACAGGAGGTGTAGGAAGAGGGAGGGAGGGGGTCCCCTGGCATCTTGGGCTCCTGTGAGTCTGTTCCCCATCCCGGGGTGGGCTGGGGCTGGCTCCTGAGGTCCCTCCAATTGACAATGTGAGTCTCAACGTATGGAGGAAGGCTGGTACATGGATACTTCAAACCAGCAGCCCACCCTCCTGGTACTTAAGGCGCCAGGATAGGGCTGGGGGGCGGGGCATTAATTTATTTTGCCTCTGTGGTTTTCTTTTTCCACTAGATTTACCTTCCTAATTACGTCTGCTTACAGCGGTATTAGAGTGTTTGTATTCCCCGTGCACACAGCAACTGATATAATGAAGGCGAGGCGGAGGGAGGCAGGGTGGTCCAGGGTGGGCTGGTGGATGAAAATCATGGAAATTAAACCTCTGCCTCAACCCGCAGAACGCACAACTCCCAGGTATGTCATCACGAGTTGTAATTGGTTCAGTGGGGCCTCGGCGGCCTAATTACCTTCAGGGGATATTTTCGACCCGTCATCAAACTCGATCGATCTTTAGGTGTTTGGCAAAGGGAGAAAGCCAAGACGCCGCACAGTAGGGCTCCTGCCGGCTGCTCGGGCCAGACTGAGGAGCAGCAGCGAACTTCCGTCCCCTCCGAGGTCTGCCCCTTAGGACTTGGCCCAGGCCCCCCTCCCTGAGCCCTGGCAGCCCCTCCCACCCAGGGCCCTCCTGTGTCTCCCCAACTCGCATGTTGGAGACCCTCTCTGCAGAGAATGTGCTGTCCTCTCTCTGCACCTCCCACAGCTCAGCTGTGACACATGAAGATTCTGTTGTGATTACGCACACCCACGCCAAACCCACGACGGTGCCCAGGAAACCAGAGCAAGCCTGGGCCCCCTCTGAAGTGAGAGCAGTGTACCCTCCCCAGCTCCCACCTCACTTGCCCTGGGGAGACACCCCAGGCCCCTTTCCTGGTTCTCTCTCTCTCTCTCTCCCCCCAAACCTGGTGCTCAGGTCTCCTAGCAACCTTGACAGGCAGCCAGCCTGGCCAATCACCTGTGGCTGCCGACATCCACCTGCTTCCTGAGGCTGGAGGGAGCCTGGAAACCAAGCTCCCCCACCCCCACCCCCGCCACCCCTCAATGCCACCCACCCCTTCGAGGTCCCTAAAGAGGCAGGCACGGTGACCAAAGCTTCTCACCTCACACTCTGCCCCCACCTGAGGCCCATTCTGCGGCTTCATCGGTGACATTTAACATAAATAGTTTTCTATTCCCAGCTGACCTTTAGTGGCTTTTATCATCAGCTGTGGTTCCTGGCAGGCGGACAAGAGCTGCTGTCTGCCGCCCGGTCCATTCCAGCAGAACGCCCCGAGGAGGCCCCCGGTTCTCGCCGCGTGAAGCCGGAGGCCCCTGGAGATGTCTGCCCGGACGGACGCGGGCCTGCCACTCTCCGCCCGGAAATACCCTCCCGCGTTTCAATTAGGATTAGCGGGGAAATCAGTTATTAAGCAGGTGGTTATTATGGTAATGGAGACACTCCGCATTAGCTGGAGCGGCCGCTCTTGCCGCCTCTAATGGCCACATTTTAAACCCCTAATCCCTCCTGATGCTCAGTGGCAAATACAGCAAGACAGAAACGGGAGGGAGGGCGCCAGACAGGGCGGTGCTGCGCCCCTCCTCCCCGCCGCGCCCCGCTCCCCGCTCCCCACAGACACCATTGCCGGGAGGTGACCTGCTGTAGAGACATTAACAAACCCTCCACCTGAAACCACAGGTCACATCGTCACACCCTAGAAGCAGAAGCCACCCCAAAGCCAGTGCCCACCCCACCGAAGCCCCCCAGCATCTGTCCTGCTGGCGATGGGCGAGCTGTCATCTCAGAGAGCAGCGTGCAGGACGCCTTCTGCAGGGTTTGGGGTTGGGGTTTGGGCAATGGCCCTGCAGATGCTGAGGGTGCAGAGGCGTGTCAGAGAGCCTGAGGCTGGAGGGCGGGGCAGCCGGGCTCTGGTCTCACCCTTCCAGGTGACCTCGGGCAAGTCACATGACCTCTCACAGCCCCAGTCCCTCCCTGGGTCATGGAAGGCTGAGTCAGGGGCTTCTGACCTTTGCCCTGCCCCAGGCTGCCCGAAGGATTTGGCGTTCCCTGCTCGGCAGTGATGGTCTGCTGTGGACCCAATTGTGTCCGCCCAAGTTCGCGTTGAAGTCCTCACCCCCAGTGTGATGGTGTTTGGAGGTGGAGCCTTGGGAGGCCAGTAGGTTAGATGAGGTCATGAGGGTGGGCCCCCTTGATGGCATCCGTGCCCTTATGGGGGTTGCCCGCCTCTGCCCCAGCACTGTACACAGAGGTCATGTAAGCACACAGCAAGGTGGTGGCTGCCCACAAACAACGAGAAGAGGCCTCCGTATGAAACCTACCTTGATCTTGGACTTCCAGCCTCCAGAACCTGGGAAATAAATGTCCATCACTGAAGCCTGTTGTCACGGCAGCCCAGGCTGACTAAGCAAGAGTCCATTGCAGCAGACAGTCTCACGTTAGGCAGCCCTACGTCAGGCCCGGAGAGGGTCCCGGCAGCCTGGTCCTCCCTCCCCGGCCCACGCTCAGGCCTCTCTGTCTGGAGGAGATGCTGTCCTGGTCTCGCTTCCCAACATTCCTGTCTGGTCTGGCCACAGTGACTCCGTGGTTGAGTGTCAACCTATGAACCAGGTCACAATTTAATTCTGGGTCAGGGCACACGCCCAGGTTTCGGGCTCAATCCCCAGCAGGGGGCGTGCAGGAGGCAGCCTATCAATGATTCTCTCTCATCATTGATGCTTCTCTCTCTCTCTCCCTTTCTCTCTGAAATAATAATAATAAACATCCCTGTCCAGCCATCTCTCCCTCTTCCTCACCTCGGCTGGGCCGTGGGCAGCCGGTCGACAGCCGCCTGTGCCATCAACCGCTGAGCTCATAATCCTGGTCCCAGCCCTTTCCAGCCCTGTGACCAGAACCCACACACAGGGCCACCAGGCTCGGTTTCCTCATCTGACAACATCTGAAGGGGATTAACAAGATAACGCAAGGGAAGCAGCCACGTGGGGCTGGTAAGATGGGAGTGCTCTAGAGAGGTCCTTATTGCGGCGATTATTTCACAGATCATCACAAGAGGACGGGGGCGGGGGAGGGGGGGAAAACAAAGAGAGAAAAGGGCTGCGTGGCTTCCTTTTGCTGGAGATCTGAGGAGGAGAAGAAAGAAAAGGCAGAGACCAAAGAGCAGGTGAGAAAGGACAGAATGGAGCCAGGATGGGCAGCAAATGTTAGAGAGAGGTGGGGGGGGGGGGGGAAGGCAAAGATGTCTGCAGGAGGAAGGTGGCTCCGCGGGGCGGCGAGGCGGCGAGGCGGCAGAGGGGTTTAATTTGCCTCCGCCGGCTCCGCTGTGCCAACCGGAAAAGCGTATGAACGAACCGGAGGAGCCCAGACAGAGCTGCGGAGGGAGACGCGGTGCTGACAAGCAGCTCGGGCCGGGCGGCCGGGCGGGCGGGGAGCCCGGAGAAATTATCTCTCTAACCGCTACCTTGGTCCCGTAATTGCCTGCACGCCGCCGCAGCTCTGGCTCTTGGGGGAGGGGCCGCCCGAGAGCCGCTTGGTTGGATTCCTTTAATCTTTTGACACCGCCTGCCACAGAGGAGTGTGTAATTAGGGCGCCCTGCGCCTCCCAGCAGCCCGGCCGCTCGTGCCTTGAAAGACCAGAGCGGTGTTGCCTCGGCCTCGGCCAGGCTCCTAATTGGCTTATTTGCTTCCCTTGGAGTCTGTCCTGTGATTCTAGGGATGAGGACTGCCTCGCTCAGCAGCCAGTGGGGCAAGTGATTTGGGGGGGGGTTGTTGGGGGAGGCTGGTCCGCAGCTGGAAAGCTGTCCACAAGCCTGCCCCCTGAGAGTGCCCACCTGCTCCTTAGATGGGTCATCCCTGACCACGGGCCTGGCCGCTCACAGCTCTGAACCCCCACCCCAGGTCCCCGCCACTTGCTGTTTTATTTAGGTGTATGTAAAATATATTTATATAGAAATTAATAAAATGCATATATAAATAAAATACACATATGAGCCAACTCTGGAGACATCCTATATAATAAAAGGCCAGCGATCATAATGGCGTAACGACCAGAACGACCGATGGACCAGTTGCTGTGAGGTACATTAACCACCTCTCAGTCCCTCCCCTCAGCCCACAGGCTCTGATCACTGGATGGCGAACAGGGAACCACGGGGAACCAGGGTGAGTGGCAACGGGGCGGGACTGGGGACTGGCGAGCAGGTGGAAGGCAGGCCTCTTGGTCACTCCCCCTGGTCACTCCATCTGATTGCTGGATGGCGAACAGGGAACCACGGGGTGGGTGGCAGCGGGGCGGGACTGGGGACGTGAGCGGGCAGAAGATGGCCCTGATTGCAGGCTAGGCCTAGGGACCCTACTCGTGCATGATTTCGTGTGCTGGGCCTCTAGTATACATATATAATAATAAAATACATGTATGTGTATCTGTGAGCCAACTCTGGAGACATCCCCGCCCACCGCCCCAGCACCAGGCGTGACATGTTACTGCTCCGTGGGGCGGCCGGAGCCTCCTGTTCCCACGCTGGGCTGGCCAAGGGTTTGCAGCAGGAGGCAGGGGTACCTGGGGAGGGAGACAAGGTCTGAGGGAGGGCTCGGAGGTGAATGTTTGCAGAGAGGAGGCAGAGGGATCTGGGGCCCCACCTAGACCCGCAGGTGAGAGCCTGCACGTGGGCCAGGCTCCAGGTACCTGCACATCAACTCTGAGAACCGCTGCTCTACACCAGCCATTTCCTACCTCCCTCATCTCGTGGCTCGCACACACTCATTCCCGAAGGTCTGCAGCACACCAAAAAGTATACTACGTTTTTTGCCGATCTGACAAAAAATTGGTATCATTTTGATTCATTCACACCGGACGGCTATTGTCGTGTTGGCTGTTTATTTATTGGACAACCTCAAGGGAAAGAGGTCAGTGGCCCTGACTAAATGGTCAGCTAGTGCGTGTTTTAAACACTCTTATGGCCCACGGGTTGGAAATCGCTGCTCTGCATCATTTGGGAGAGGGGGTGGCTCTCACCACAGGGGTGCGTCTCAGCGATGCGTCAGGAGGAAGTGTGAGCGACTGCAAGTAAATCATTAATAACAGTCACAGTACCAACATCTGCAAACAGTGTCATTTTTTTAAAGAAAGAAAATCAGAGCTGATTCATAGTAATTCTCACCCTGGTGCCACCTCACAGATGTGCCTTCCAATTGGCTTTCTCCAGTGAGTGAATCACAGTCGTGCCCCACACCGTCCCTGAGACGCTCGTGGGAATGTGTCCCCCAGTTGGGGGACCCGTTCATCAGGCGTCCTTTGAACGGGAGAGGAGACGGATAAACCATGGGTCCCACCTGCCTCCCTCCCTGAAGCAGGATCCCCGTCCAGCAGGTCCCAGCACGCGGTCAGTCAGAGCTGTGCCCGAGGCGGCCGTGTCACTGACTGACGGGCCCCGTCCTCAGGAAGTTCTTCCTCTGAAATATGACCGTCCTGGACTCCCACCCATGGACCCTCACTCGGTCTTTGGCATCACACAGAATCAGCTTAACTGCTTGCTCATGTGATGTCTGCATTTGTTTCCCGGGGCTGCCACCAGCTCGGGGTGGGGGCGGGGGAGTCGGGGATGGGGTAGGGGGACTTACAACAACAGAAACTTATTCTCTTGCTGGCGTGGGAGTCAAAAGTCCAAAATCAAGGCCCTGGCAGGCCAGGTGAGGGCCATATTCCTGGATTGCAGATGGCTGTTTTCTTGTGTCCTCACGTGGCGAGAGCAAGGATCCAGGGAGCTAGCTCTCCTGTCCTGTTGCCCAGGGCTCCACCCTCATGACCTAATCACCCCACAAAGACTCCTACCTCCTGACACCATCCCATTGGGCGGTAGGACTTCAACATATGGATTTGGGGGGGGGACATTCACAGTCAGTGCAAAACATCTTCCTTATCTCTTCCAGCTTCTGGAGGCTCCAGCATCCCTTGGCTTATGGTTGCATCCCTCCAGTTTCCACCTCCATCGTCACATGCCTCCTCCTCTTGCGTCTGAGTCTCAGATCTCCCTCTCATGTTCTCGTATGACACATGTCACCGGATTTAGGCCCCTGAGCCTGAGTCCAGCACAGTCTCATTTTAAGATTCTTAACTTAGGGACATCTTCAAACCTTGTCCAAAAAAGGTCCCATTCCTCGATTCTGGTACGTAGTGAAGGACATGGACCCATCTTTTGAGGACCAGCCTTCAACCCACTAAAACATCCCCTGAAGTATTTAAAGGTGGGTTCTCCATGTGTCTCCCCATCCCCAGGTAAAACCAAACCCCAGCCAGCATCCTATAACAGGCCTTCCACGTGACCTGCCTGAGGCCTGGCTGAGCCCCACCAGACGTGGGCAGAGGCCAGTCTCCGGGGTTGACCTACTTTAACCTGTCACAGGAGGTAGCATACAGTGGGCAGAGCACTTAAAAAAGGAGGTTCCCCAAAGCAGGGCCAGGACTAGGGTGAGGCAAGGGAGGCACCCAGGAGGGAACATGTAAGGCGGCCTCCCTCCCAGGCTCCTGCAGTGGCCGGTGGGCACCATACAGTGAGCACTACCTTAAATTTGCACGCTGGGTACCTCCCTGTCTCCACCCTCATCCTGCCCTGGCCTAGAGAAGCCGGCTGGCTGGGGTGATCTTGGTGCTCCCCCTCTTCATGCGTGTTCCAGCTGAGGTGCAGCCCCGGGGGAGCTGCCTGGGAGGGGGAGGGGGAGGGGGAGGCCCCCCACTCAGCTGCGGTGAGGCCTCCACAGCTTCCCCTCAGGGTTCACGGGACCACAGCCCCTGTCCCTGGCTGTGCAGAGTCAGGCAGATTCTGGGAAAAGCAAACGGCAGGTGGCAGAGAATTCCTTTCCCTGAGGGTCTGAGCCACCACGACTGACTCACAAGGTGCTATGGCTCTCGGGACGGTGCCCTGGGGTCAGCGGTGGTCGGTTCCGAGGGCGCGGGAGGTATTCCCAGAGCCTGTGAGCCACCATGTCTCTTCATGGTCCCCCAGTCCCGTGCCCTCCGAGGCTGAGGCTGTCCTCCCAGTGTGGGCCCCAGGCTTCATGCAGGTGGTCCCTGCCACACCTGGTGGCAGGTCACTGGCAGGCTCCCCATCCTCCCTCCTCCCCACGCACCCGCCCTGACTCTACTAGCTACTATTGCTTGCACAGCCCTTTCAGGGTTTGCAAAGCAGGTTTACAGCCCCTTTCATTGGACCTTCAGGGTGACCTTCACCTTAGCCCCACTTACCCATGATGCACCTGAGGCTCAGGGAGGCGGGAGCGGCCCCGGGCTCCACGGCTCAGACCGGGGGTGGGGCCTGGAATGGCCTCAGCTCCTCCAAATGACTTCTGCTCCGGTGCACCCAGCATCTCCGGCTAGACGTCCGGCAGGTGTGCCCAGCGGGTCCGGATGGGGCAGCAGGACCAGGGGCCCTCTGCCCAGGGGCCTCCGGTCACCTCTCCTGACCGAGAAGAATCGGTGATAAACAGGCCTGTGGGCCTGGCCGGAAGGGGAGTCGTCTGGCTGTGGCAAGTTGCCAAGGAGCCCCAAGGAGACAGACAGCAGGTGCCCCGACCAGGAAGGGCCAGGAGGAGGCCTGGTTTCCAGCCATCAGCCCCTCCGACAGCGATTTCTCCGCTTCACTCGCACCGGCTCCCACCTGAGTCGCTCATTCCTGGAGAATGCTCACCAACGGCCCCTCTGCTCCTCCACCGGCAGCGACAGGGGCCTGGCATTGCTCCGTGCTCCATATTCTGCCCTCTCTACCCCGGTCCGGGGCACAGACAGCCAAGAATTCTGCAACTCACTCCCCTGGTTGACGTCCAGCTCTAAGGGGCCTCCCCGCCTGTGGGACTGGGGGTGGCAGCCCCAGCAACCCACACAGCTGTTATGTCGAAGGTTTGGGGGAACTTCGATTCTGTAGGCTGTCAGCTGCGGTTGTGCAAAAACTGGGTTCCGTCGTCACACAAGTTTGGGAACCACTGGGTTAAGCAATGCTACATGGATTTACTCGTTTTTTTACTTAATCCTCACCAGAGGATATTTTTCCCCCTGTTGATTTTTAAAGACAATGAAAGGGACGGGGAGAAACAGAGGGAGATAAACATCCATTTGAGAAATACACATTGATTGGTTGCCTCCACACACACCCTGCTGGGATCGAGCCTGCAACCAAGGTACATGCCCTTGACCGGAATCGACCCCAGGACTCTTTCGTCTGTAGGCCGATGCTCTATCCACTGAGCCAAACCGGCTAGGGCTGGATTTCCTTTCTTTAATGCCAGACTCAGCTGTGCGAGCACGTGCCTTGAATCTCTGGGAGGGGACAGACTCCGTGGCATTTCCCAGAGTTCCTTGAACATGGAACCCTTTCCTTGCAGAGCAGGCATGAGATTTGTATTCTGTAGAGCATACCTCCCGACATTCTGGAAATCTCCAATTCCAACCATCGCTCTGTATCAAGGTCTCTGCCTGGGCTCCCTCCTCCTCCCGGCCTCCCTCCCTCCCACCCGCAGGGGCCTGGGGGGGAGGGGGAGGGGCCCGGCCCAGGGAGGCCCGGTAGGCAGGTGGGTTCCTCTGGCCCCGCGCCCCCTGCCTGCTCTGGAGGGTCCGTCCATCTCCCTTATCAGGCGGGCAGCAGGGCAGCCGCGCGGGTGTTTTATGGCCCTATCGTGTGTGAGATCTTGCCCATTAGGGAGAGGCTGTCAACGCAAAACATAGATTTCAAGACACTTTCTACTCCGAGATTATGAATAACCCCTCCGATCATTAGAAGTGGAGCATTTTTTAAAAATCCAATTTGTTTCCCACCTCGAAACCCATTTACTTTGCTTTCCCCCCACCCCGCCGCGGTAGGAAAGGGGGGCTGGAGGCTGGAGGCTTCCAGAATCCTGGCCCTGGAAGCGTCCCACCCCTGGGATTATCTGTTACCCACTCCCTGTCGCACAGCGTGTCTGCCTATGGGAAGGCACCTCGTTAGAGTGGGACAGAGCGGGAGGGGGTCAGCATCCCCAAGGAGGGTGGGCCCGTCCCAGAGGGACGTGAGGGGGACCACGGGGAGACAGCGAAGGGCTCCCCCGTAGGGAAATGTGGGAAGGTGCTCATTCTGATTTGGCAAATCCAAAATAATGTGCAAACCCGAGATGAAAAGCAAACAAAAATACGAAAGGGAGGCAAAAGGGTGTGGAAAAATCTCCATTTCTGTCCGTCTCCTCCCCAGCCTCTGGAGCTGGGGCACGTCCCCGCCTCCCCCACGCCGTGCGGCCTCATCACTCTGCCGTGAAAACTGACACGGAGATTCATCGCACGCGTGCCCTCCTTCGCCGCTCATCAGCCCACCGCGGGGACAGGAGCTGTTCATCTTCCTTCGGCTGGGCTTGCAGCCCCCAGAACACTGGCGAGGGCACCTTGCCCGGCTCCGTGGTCACGTGGGCGTGGGGGCCCTCCCACAGGCTGGCATTCTCTGCGGTCGCAGTCTGTCCGCCTGCTCAGGCCAGGCCAGCGGGGACAATGTCTTCTCAGCTGGCCAGACACATCTCCCAGGAGCTGGGGCTGCCCAGGTCGGGGCCGGCCTCCTCCATCACTCAGCAAACCCTCGCCCTGCACCATGTGCTGGAAAAAGCAAGGAGCCAGCCACCCTCCCTGCCCTGGAGAAGGTCCATGTCCTGAGCACAGAACAGCTGTGTGTACAAACTCGAGTGCGAGGATGGGGCGGGCAGGAGTGACCAGGAGCCCGGAGGAGGCGGTGGCTGGCCGCTGGAGGTCCCTGGGAAGTGACCCGGGCCCGCGAGGATGGCGAGGAGGTAGCTCCTTGAGCAGGTGAAATGCTGTGCTTTGCTTGTCGTATCACTGTTCTCGGAAATGACCTTATTTGTATACGTTCTCATTGGTTGTCTTTCCATCCTCCTAAAATCTCTGCCATCTCCAGCCTCATCAAATAGACTCAATAAAGCCTGTGTCTATTTTGTTTGTCCATGTGTCCCCAAAACCTAGACCAGTGCCTGGCACACTGGTAGGTCCTCAAAAAAGAAATAAATAAGTGTATAAATGGTTGGGAATTAAGGCAGAGGGGAGGGAAATGAAGGCATAGGGAAGGGTCAGGGTGAAACGTCTTTGGCCACGAGGGACAAGTTCCTGCTTTGCTCATGGCCTCACAGGAATCTCCTCCCGACTTCCTACCCGGGCAGTGCCGGGGTAAAGGGGGGAGGCCTTGGCAAGAGGTCAATGGCCCTGACAGTTTTCTTGATGACTCCCGGGTCACCAGGGCTGCCGGGGAGAAGGCCCCAGGTCACGGGGGCTGCAGAGGACCGGGACGATGGGTGGGAGCTGCTGACCAGCCCCGCCCCACACCCATCTCGGGTGCCCACGTGGCCCCCACTTCTGCCTTGGTCCTTTTAGCTCTCATTTGTACGTGGGCTTCAGCCCAAGCTAAAGCCTCAGCAGGAATCCGGCCGGGCTCCCAGACACTTAATTGGAGCCGGGCTCGTCATTACCGCACACCTGTTCCCCAGCACCATATGGTCCGAGGTAAATAGCCTGTAATTGTTTATCCAAAGTCAATTCCGCCGTGAGGCGGGGAGGGGCTGCGGGGCCGCCGTCCCTGGCTCCCCCGCGTCACTCCAGCTGCCGGCCGTCCCCAGGCGGCTGAAGGACAGAGCCCGGCACAAGGTGAGGGAGCCGGGGGCCGCACTCCGCTTCTCCGCCGGCTCCGAGGGCAGGTCCCTGCCCGGCTGTGTGAGCTGCTGGGAGCTTGGCAGCCATGCCTCTCCGCCTTGCCAACGTGGCCGAGCAGGTGGGCCCTCTCAAGGCCCCGGCTCATTTGTCTCTTCCCCCTGAGGAGGGCCTGGGCTCGGACCGCAGCCCGCCGCTCTCCAACTCCGCGGCCTTAGGCGAGTTTAATATCTCAGACCCTCGGCGGCCGCGTCTAGCAGAAATAAGGGCGGTGCCTTCTGCCTCCCGTGGTCCTTATGCCAGAAGGAGGCGGCATTTACGGGTGCGTCCTGATGTCCGGCCCACGGCCGGCTGCTGTGGACAGAGGCTGTCATTTAATCCTTGTCACAGCTCTAGGCGGGCGCTTGGGTTAGGCCCACTTTACAGATGAACACAGTGAGGCCGCGGAGGATTCACGCTCCTGTCTGCCGCCGCCCACCCAGGCAGAGCTGAAACTCTCCAGCTCCGTTGCTCCGGAGCCCAAGCTCTTGACCACCGCGCTGTCTTTGCAGTGTGAGACCATGCAACCGCGGGCCTGTCGTGGGGCCGGGAGCACAGCGGAACCCAATGAACGCCCACTCCCTTCTCTCTGCCCTGCCTTTGGTGAGCGTGGCCCGCCCCTGCCCCCACTCAGGCTGCTGTGTGTGCAGCATGCAGGCTGCCAACGTGCCTGCCCCCCGCACAGCCTAAATAGGGCAATCCTGCCCTCCTGGCCCCTGGCCTGTGCTCGCTGGCCAGCCTGCCCCGGAGAGGAGGGAGAGGAGAGGAGGGAGAGGAGGTGGCCCCGGGGGTGGCCGGTGCCTGGTGGGCCTGGCGGTAATGCGGGCAAGTACAGGCAGCCAGCAGGGCCCCTGACAGCGGCAGACACCTGGCCTTGGAGGAAACCGGAGGTATTCATGTTAAGAAAGAACAAGGGACACTGAGTATTTGGGGGGCCCTGGCGGAAAAGGCGGCTTCATGCAGGAAACAGAGGGCTCAGCACCTGGAGGGAGCCAGAGCCTCCAGAGCACACCCACCCGGGGCCTCATTTCAAAGCGCAGGAGGGGACCCTCTCCACGGGCTCCGGTCCTTGCCCTTCCCGGCCCGGAGCTCCTGGCCTACGTGGAGCAGCCCCCGGAGGCGGACGGTCCCCCAAAGCCCCGGCGAGTAGGTGCCGTGTCCTCTTAATCTGCACCGAATCGATCTTTGACACGGTGGGGGGCCCGGGCCTTGCAGCGCCGATGGATCCCTCTTGCCCGGAGACACCGGCTCCTGCCTTAGAGCCTGCCTGGGCCTGGCAGCAGGCTCGTGCTGGCTCAGGTCAGGCTCTGACCCCCGAGCAGTCGGCAGCAGCTGCCCCTCGGCCCAGGCCTTGAACCAGACCTTGCAGGCGGCTCAGAGAAAGGATGGAGCACAGTTCCTGTCCTCTCTCTGGAGAGATAGACTTCAAGCTTCCCGGACACACACACTTATCGGACCTTAAAGACAAGCTCCTGGAGGCAAGCCCGCGGCCACCAGGAAGCCCAGCACCTGAGGAGGAGAGGAGGGCGCTGGAGGCCCTGGGGGCAATCGGGGAGGCCTTCCCGCAGGAGGTGCCCAGGGGGTAGGGATCTCTGATTCCCATGGGCCCTCAATTGCTCTGTGGAAGTGAGGGGCTGAGGCAGGAGCAGAATTTTGTGAAGGAGAAAAACTATGTAGGAAAAAGAGAAAAGAGCTTTTCCGTCTGCCCGGGGGGTGCCCTTTGAAGAAGAGCAGCAGCGCTGACGCCCGCCCATGTCTCCAGGAGGAGGAAGGAGTTTTGAAGGAACTTAAGCTGCTGCATAAATTGGCCCCTCAGGGGAGGCCTGGCAGGAGGCTGCTGGGTAAGGGGCGTGGGGAGATGCCCTCGGCATGGGAAGGGGGTGCCGTGTCCCAGCAGCAGGGAGTCCCTCTCGCCCTGCCACTGTGAGCCTCCAAGGAAATCCTTGTAAGTCAAACAGGAACTGGGTCCTGGGTGGGGGTGGAGGTCGGGCAGAGGACGGAAGGGAAGGGAAGGGAAATGAATACACACTAGATCTTGTTCTGCGGCAGGCACGGGACTGGGCGATGTATGCACAGGACCTCACTCCATGCCCCCAAAACAACCCTGCAAGGTAGTATTGCTCCCATTTCACAGGTGAGGAAACTGAGGCCGGAGAGATCAGGTCACTTGCCCAAGGTTACACAACCAGAGCTGGCACTGGAGCCCAAACCACAGGGACCTTCCCGTGAAAGCACTCGGGGCAGGACGGGGTGGGGGGGGGGCGCTGGACAGAGTCCCCACTTCTCTGCACACTGGCCCGCATGGAATTGGGTCAATCCCCGGAATTTCAGGACAGCCAGCGCTGGCAGGGGGTGAGGGGAGGGAGGAGGCCTCCTCTCCGGGGCTCCTCCTCTCATCAACACACACATTTCCAGACCCGACAGCACCCCCCATCAGCCAGTGCCAGCGCCCTGCCACCTCCTGGGCGCTCCTGGGCCAGCACCTGTATCTCTCCAGCTGGGGCCAAGCTCAGAACTGGGGAGCTACCGCCTCAGGAGCTGCCTGGCCAATATGAGATTGCCATCAGAGGACCAAAGCTCTAGCTTCCATCCCATGGGCGGAATAACGTTGGGGGGCTCCTCACCGTCTCCCCGGTTCCCCAGCGGAGCTGAGCATGGTTGCCCATGGCATCGACCCCCTTTCCTTAGTGGCTTCCTCCCCGCCCGTCTCACTTCCCCACCCATTGTGGTGCATCCTGGCCTCTCCTCCCAAATACACCGCCTGCGCTCACACCCCATCTCAGTTCCGCTTTCGGGGGGGCCCCACCCTAAGGCCTCCCGTGTGCTCTTCCTCCAGCCTGCGCCCTCGCCCTCGCTCTCTCTGAGCCTCCCGTCCCCCCAACTCGCATTTATCAGGAGTGAGGCAGCAGGTATTTGCCTTGAAGAGACGTAGCTAATAACCAGATCACAGGGGACGGGGGACACAGGATCAAATGCCACCGGGCCCGCGAGGCCACGTCTCCACCGCAGCACCAGCTTTACCGTCCGGCCGCGGCTGCCGGCCCCCTCGCTGATGAAGTGCGCTGTAAGTGCTGAGTGATAATAACACCCTAAAACACTGCCGTGCTCCAGCGCAGGCTGGGGCTCCAGATAAAACGCCAGTCAGCCAGACAGACAGACAGACAGACAGATTATCGGGCGGAGGGGTGTTCTGGGAGCCTCTCCCGCAGCTCCCGGGGCCTGCCTAACAGAGAGGCCCAATCAGACCACTTCAATTACTACTCAGGGGCGAAGAGCTGAGGGTCGGATTGAACCCCACTCGGAGCTGGTGTGAGGTCATCGCCTGTGCTGTGCAGAGCTGATGGCGGCGGGCTGGGGGGGGTCGGGGGGCAGGGCAGGGCAGGCTCTGGGGGGCCGGGCAGGACCCTGAGAATAGGGAGGAGGGGAGTGTGCTCTTCTGGGGGGTGGGCGGGATTGGGGTCCTGCAACCCGTCATCTGGGCTGACCTGGGGGTCTCTTCCTGCAGCTCCCCTGTCTGTTCTCACTGAGGCGTGCCCGAAGCCCGAAGCCCAGCAGGCCTGCCCCTGTGCTGCCCTCCTCCGCCCCCTCCTCTCGGGGCTCTGGGGAGAACCCCTGTCAGCCCCAGGAGAAACTTTCCCCCGA
The DNA here is from genome assembly GCF_963259705.1 of Myotis daubentonii. Taxonomy (NCBI): domain Eukaryota; kingdom Metazoa; phylum Chordata; class Mammalia; order Chiroptera; family Vespertilionidae; genus Myotis; species Myotis daubentonii. Next base: position 53,293,036 of record NC_081855.1, on the reverse strand, counting down.
GGAAGATCCCAGTGCCTGGCACCTCCAGGGAAGAGAACATGCCGGGGCTGGCCAGGGCCCGAGCGCTCCAGGACCGGCGACTTGCTGGCCCAGGGGCAGAATCGGGGTGAAGGAGGAGAGCCCACCCAAGGCGGGTAGGGCAGGGCCGTGAGGGATGGACGGAAGGAGAGGTTCCCCCTCGGGCGGCTGCCTCCCGCGGGAGGGACAGGTGGTGACACCCCAGGAGCCACGCAGGGCGAGGCTGCCTCAGCCCCAGCAGGTCCAGCCGCCTGTCCCCCTGCCAGCCTCCCCCCAAGTGAGACATCAGAACGCCTGCTGCTGCCCGTGTTGGAGAATCGAGGGGGGCCCCTCCCCCCGGTGGGAGCGTGCTGTGCGTTTTGCTGAGCGGAGAGACTTCTTCCCTAGAAGGCCATGGACCCTCTGCAATTTATTCGACTCAAGGTGCACATCACAAAGAAGAAAAAAAAAAGGAGAGAGGAGGGAAAGGGGGAGGGGAAAGGGCGAGGAGGAGGCAGCAGGAACAATTTACACCGAGATTTATGTGGGAGAGGAAATAAGAAACGTTTGATTTCTTCGGAGTCCTTCGCAGAACGGAGCAAGGCGGCTGCTGCTGGGCTGTGGTGTGTGTTTTAGTGAAAAACAGAGACTGTGAAGTCGGGTCCTTGTGCCCAACAACTCACCTTTCAAGGCTCACCAGCGGGTGGGCTGGTCCTAAGGGACAGAGGCTCCAGGGGGAGGCAGAGGGCGCCCCATGGGAGCCCTCCCGGCCCCAGATACAGCGCGGCCCTTGGAATGCGCCCTGTTGGGAAGAGCAGAGAAACATTCCCACATATGGACACGGAATTCGTACGTTGGAGTCGCTCCTGAGCCAGCGACGAGCTGACGGGAAACAGAAGCGCAGTGGGCAGGGGGGCTGGGCCCCAGGTGATGTGGGGGGGGCGGGGCGGCAGCTTGACCGTGTGGATGAGGCGAGGGGAGAGGCCCAAGGCTTGGGGAGGAACCAAAGGCAGGAGGAACCAACATGGGGTCCATGAGGCCCAGGGCGCCAGAGAAGGATGGGTGGCTGGAGGGGGTGCCTCTAGGGAAGAGGCCAAGTGGGGGCGATCAGGAGCGTGAAGAAAGGCTCCCGCTTCCTCCTTCCTCGGGAGGGTTTGGGTGGGGGCCGAGGGTCCCGTGCGGTGGGCAGAGCAGGCCCCGCCTATCAGCAAATATAGACACATTCTGAGATACTGGGGGTTAGGACCTCAAGCCCCCTTCAATATGAATGTCGGGGTACACTCAGCCACTCACAGCAGAGGTGGCCCATGGCAGGGTTTAAAGGGCAGGGCTCCTTCCCTTAGTCCTCCAGTGGTGGCCCGGCCGGCCCCCTGGCAGAAAGCAGGCACCCCTCATCTGAGCGAGCCCCAGCTTCCGCCTCGTGCCACTTCCAGGTCTCTGCTTGGGCAGAGCTGTGGTGTCAGTCACCCCAAGTCTAAGGTAGCAAGTGGGACAGAGGCCCCGGAAGGGGGGACCAGGCTCTTGTCATCGCCACCTTCGTTCTGCCTTCTCCCACCCTCAGGGCTCGGAGGAGGCTGGAGGGCAGGGGGTCTCCATCAGCTTGAGTGAAAATGTGCTGAGGAGACGGAGGCTGGGCCACTGCTGATGGAGAGGAAAGGGAGGGGCAATGGGGGGGGGGCGTTGGTGCCGCTTGTCACCTCAGAGGAGGACATAGGATTGGTACTCTGCCCCATGCCGGGCTGTGGGGTGGCAGAAAATCAATTCAGACCCACAGCAACCCTACGAGGCCGTCTCATCTTCGGCCCCATTCGCAGATGAGCAAACAGAGGCAGAGAGCCAGGTGCCTTTCCAGCTCCACAATTTGCAGGTGGAGGCCAAGGAATTTTTTAAAAATATATTCTTATTGATTTCAGACAGGAAAGGAGAGAGAGCGGGAGAGAGAGAAGCATCAATGCTGAGAGAGAATCATCCATCGGCTGCCTCTTGCATGCCCCCTACTGGGGATCGAGCCCGCAACCCGGGCATGTGCCCTGACTGGGAATCGAACCAGTAACCTCTTGGTTCCTGAGTCAACGCTCAACCACTGAGCCGCACCAGGCTGGGCGAGGAGGCTGAAGAATTTTAGCCCAGGTGATCTGACCAGCCAGCCCCCTGTCCTCGCCAAGCTCACAGCGCCAGCTGGAGCGGGAGGATCCTGGGGTGCAGGCACGGAGGGTTACAGCCCGGTTTTCCTAGCTCTCCGGGGGCTGGCGGTTATATATTATACGCCGCCGGGCACCAGCCGGCCCTGATGAATCGCCTGGAGGCCAAAAAGGTGAGCCCTGCGGAGCCGACTGCCCATCCCGTCTCCCACGTCCCCGAGGCTGCAACCTAACAACTCAATGAATCGAAATAGACTCGGGCACCGAGGTCCTGGCCTCCGGGGGCCCCGCACGGCCCATGTAATTTCCCCGGAATTGCAAATGGCAAAGACAATTGGATGTCAGAGGTGGTTTGAGTCTCTACTCAGGCCTGTGACTTTTATGGAATTCTGGTGCGACAGCCTCCCGGCTCGGGGGAAATTTCCCCAGCGGCCGCACTCCGCTCCCGACATGCCGGCTCGCCTATTGAATCCTGCGCGATTGCCTCGGGGGCCCAGGATGGACTTTTTGGGGGATCTGGTAACCAGAGAGCTTATCTGCAGCCTCCCGCTGCCCTTGGCTCCGGATAAAGAGTGCCCGCCTGTGCTCCAGTGTCAGAAACTGTGCCTGGTGGCCATCCATCACCCCGTCCAGGCATCACTCTGGACAGCCTCTTTGAGCAGAATCAGGTTGGGGGTCTCCTCCCAAGAATGTCAAACAGCAGCAAAGGCAGGTGAGCGGGGTCTCGGCTCCTGTCCCTTCATTAGAGGCCAATGGGTTTAGGATTTCCCCGTGGTGTCCCTCCAGCCCCCCTGCCGTTTTCTGAGAGCCTGGAGAGTCAAGAGTCACCAACCCACATCGGTTCTAGAAGGCTCTCAGTATCACGTGGGTTTATAGCTCAGCAGGTGGGATGCAAAGACTGAGGTCAGAGAAATTCTTTGGGTGGAGAACGCATTTATAGGATTCACCCAATCTTTACAGCCACCCTGTTAGGGAGGTATTGCAAATCCTCCCTTGACAGACGAGCCCACTGAGGCTCGGAAAGGTCAAATGACTTGTCCAAGGTCACACGGAGAGCTGGGGAAAGTGGGGGCTTGAAGGTATTTTGATTTCAAGTCATGCGCTCTTTCCACCCTTCGTGTTGCCGCTGTTCTGTCCTCCCCGGACTCTTCCTCTCTCCAACCCTCCTTCGGGCCCTTCGATTCTGTCTGTCCTGCCAAACCTAGTCCCCGAGCAGGGAGCGCGGCCCTTGGTGGCCTGCAGGAGGGCCCTGCTCTTTCAGCCGGCTGCCCTCGCTCCCCTGAGCGAGTGATGCGGTTTCTGTGTTGGATCTGGTAGATCCAGGAGCCCAGGCCAACACGTTCCCTCTGATGTGTGTGTGCAGGGAGACGAAGGGGATGGACCTGGCCCCTGCCCTGCCCCCTCCCCAGCATGCAGCAGCCATCACCTCCCACCGGGAGAGCCTGCACTCCAGGACACGGCAGCTCATCCACCTGAAACCACTCCAGCTGCCCCAGTGGGAAGCCCTCTGGCGGAGTGATCCATGGACCCAGGTTTCACTCTGGCTTGTCCAGGGACATGGAGCGGGGTTTCCAAACCCAAGTGGCACCGTGGACACCAACATGGGGGGGAAGAAGAGGGAGGAGGGGAAGGGGAGCAGATCTGCTTCCAATGTTGCTGAGCGCAGGCCGTAGGGGAGGGAGGGTGCCAGCCCCACACCTCCATCCAGGGCCTTGGGTGGAGAAGCACTCGGTGACCTGAGGAGCTGGAGGCGGTGGGAGGCAGGATGCTGGCTCCCCAAAGGGTACTCGGGCAGTGAGCCCATCTCAGGGGAGGCAGCCGAGGGGAGCCTCCCTGAGGCCTGCCCAGACGGGGGCCTTGGACTGCTGGGCAGACCTGCTCCACCAGCTCCCAGCTTCCCTCTCTGCCACTTCTGAGAAGATTCTTGATGTCGAGAGAAGGAAGGGAGCTACCCATTCAAGTGGCAATTAAAAGGCCCTTTGCAGGCGCTAGGCATGTGCTCGAGGCAGGCAAGGCTTAATGAATCGTCCAGCCCCTGGAGCCTCGTCGCTCAGCCAAGCGCTCCATCGATCCGTGCTCTCACCCCGAGAGGAGCTGGCGGGAGGAGCCGGAGCCCGTTCTGTGTAATTACTAACAGAGCTCCCGGTAGCTGAGATGGTCACTCACCTGAGGGGAGCTTAGGCGAGAGAGGGAGGGAGGAGGAGCAGATTGGAGGGGTGCCCCAGAGAGTGCAGACCTCCGTCTTGGCTGCCTCGCCCTCTCCCCAGAACCTGTAACCTGGCCGGGGATCCCAGGGGCCTTCGGGAAGAGGTGATCAAAGATTGCTGTATCCTCAGTGAGGATGGTCCTCACGGAAAATGCAGGGCGTGGATCGCGTGATGCTCCGAGGTGAGGTCTCCCAGTGCGGCAAGCACCTTCACTTTTAGGCAAGGTGAGTGGTCCTCTTTGCTATGATGATCATTAAGCATGTTTTTGTCGGTTAAATATCTGCAGAGCTAGTACAAGTTTACCTGTGTCCGTGAATCAATTCTAAACTGTAAGGTCACCTTGAATGCGCGCTCTGGGTCTTAGTGCTTGTCGCTGCCTGGGAATAGCGTTAGGAAGGATTCTGATGTTCGTCCGAATCCCAGAAGCTACGTCTGTGTGGGAAATGCAGGGGTGGCATCCAGTCTGCTCTCGGTTAGTCCTGTCCCGGGGGTGCCAGGAGTCCCGGGCTCTCTGTGTACAGCCCTGGCCTAGCACTATGTTTGCGTGACTGCTGGTGACTGACATTGGGGATCCCCGCAGTGCCTGCAGGGGGCCCCTCCACCCTGTGGTCTCTCCCCCTGCAGAAGCCTCACTTCAAAGAGGCCGCAGTGTCGGCCGGCTCTCCTCCAGAAGAAAACCAGACACGCCTGGGACCAAGAGGTAGCCTGGTTGGGCAAGACGCCTACTCAGGTCAGCCTCGGTTCTTGGGGAAATTTCTGCCCGAGCCCCAGTGCCAGGCACGGCCATGGCCCACCCAGGGCTGATGCTCTCACAGCCTGCCCATCCCCACGCCTTCTCTCTCCCTCCAGGCCCCGGCCCACAGCTTCCACGGCAGGCAGGTCAGCAGGGCCCCTCCCTCCCGCTCTCGGGCCCTGCGCCCAGCTGCGAATGGAAAGCGTCGCGCCCTCGGACAAAGAGGCGGTGACAATGGCCTCCTGGCTCTACAGACAGACAGATGCTGCTACTTCTGGGGCCCGTGTTTCTTTGAGGTCTGTTCAGTCTCTGGGGTCTCAGCCACCCGCCCAGGACAGGATGTTGTGCGTCCGGGGGCGTCGGAGGAAGTCTTTGCAAACAGGCCCATCTGTCCCCAGGAGAACAGGGCGCTCCTCCTTGCCTGCGAGACCACAAAGCCTAAGGCATCCGAAGCTCCGGGCGACTCCCTGCAAATGGGCGTGTGCTTGTTTATTCCATGGTCAGCCCTTCTGCGTGTCCTGCTGCCCTTTCGGGTGATGGGGAATGGGACGGTCCTCCACGCTGGCCGTTCCCGATTAACTCCTTAAAGGACGCACACGACGGGCTGTCGAGGTGGGAACACATTGGGAGCGTTTGCCACGCTTGTTCGTAGGGTGAGCTTCAGGAGGTGGGTGAGGTATAGGCGGCAACGGGGTCATGGGAGCCCAGGCACCCTCTTCCACGCCCCTTTTCCACTGCCACCTGGACCGCAGAAGGCCATACGTGCTTCTAGAAACATCTTGGAAGTCATTAGATCCCTGGCTCCAATGCAAGTGCCCCTGGGGCTCGAGACAATTAGGACTGATTACAATAAGGCCCCTGTGTCCTCTCCTTCAGGGCAGCAGATGTTCCTGTCATGTGGGCAGAAGAAGCCCAGATGTGTTTGCAGAGAATCGGGATCCGGGGCCTCCCAGGAACGGGGATGGAAGAGCGGAGCCCCAGCAGCTGGTCCGCCACGGAGGCGGGTGCGAGCTGGGCCGGGGCGTTACTATGGAGAAGGAGCCAGAACAGCGGGGCGCGGCCTGGAGGCAGCTGCACCAGACGCCTGGGCCCCGCGGTGGTGCTGGACCGCCTGATGTCTGGACCCAGGAAGGGGCGGGGGAAGGCTCGGGCTCAGGCTGCTGCACACTGTGCTGGGGTTCGCACAGTATGGGGGGCCCAGGCACCTCCCTGTTCACTGCATGCATGCCCGGGGACCGCGACAAAAGCAGGCGGGCAGACGCACGGGTGACGGAAAACAGTGCCGTGTCCTCGCGCCGCCGGTCCGGGACCCTGAGGTTGGGGCGGCACTTGGGGACGTGAGTGTGGGTTAGAAATGACATTTCCCCAAATGTTCGCCCCCAGCTTCCTCCACTCAGTCAACGACGTTCCTGTCCTCCTGATTCTCAAGCAAAACACCCGAGCACCCTCCTCCAGCCTCTCTCTCTCTGGCCCCACCCTGAACACTCTGCGTTCAAAGCGAGCCTGGAGGCCAGCCACTCCCTCTGTTGTCACCACGGTCCAAGCGGCCCTCAGCCCCGCCTGTATGTGAACTACGTGCCCGTGCCCACCCTCTCTCCCCCTTCTCTGCGCTGGGCACGCGCACCTCCCGGGGGTTCTTTGGCTGTGGCCGCTCTCTTCCCAGTAGAATGGAAGCTCGGACTTTGTCTCATTTGGCCTCTTACGCTCCCCGGTGCCTGAGCGGTGCCGGCGGAGCCGGTAAATATTAGTTGAGTTCATTGCAGCCAAAGACTCAAGACCCCACAGGGCACCCTGCTCTGGGTTCAGCTTGTCTCCTCACGCAAGGCCCCGAAGCACCCCCTGACCCTCCCCCCACAGGTGGGGGGAGAAAGGAGCGATCTCCACAGAAGAAATGCCCGATGGTGATCAGCCACATGAGGTGCAGACACTGTGGTTTCGCTTCTGTCCGGTCTCCAGGGGGTGAGGTGTCGCGAGGGTGTCTGGACACGGTTGGTGAGCTGAGTGGCTGGCATTCCCTCCTCATGGCCCAGGCTGGCCTCCCTCCTCTGCGCTCTCCCAGCTCCTGGGGCTTCCACGCTGATGGATGTGACCATCTTAGTAGGGAATACCTAGGACCATGGGTTTGACTCCTGGCAGCTGCCCAATCTTGCCAAATGATAAATGCATGAATGGATGGATAATGAATGAATACATAAACGAATGTACAAATGAATGAATGAGCGAATGCATGAATGAATGCGTGAATAAATGAATGCATGAGTGAATGAGTGAGTGAGAGAAGAAGAGAAAAAGCAGGATGGTGGGCCCCGGACCAAAGTTGGCCAGAGCCTCCTAGCACCAGCTGGGCACACTCTACCACCCAAAGCTGGGTAGGACTGGACAATCAGGGGAAGACACATCCTGCCCAGTAACAGGAGAGGCAGACACCCGCATGAAGGGTACATGGGGACACTCCCAGCAACCCTGTCATAACACAGGCACAACTGCGGCAGCTGCTCAGAGTCCCCCGAGCAGCCCGGGACCCCAGGGGTGAGCAGCCGGACGGCTTCTGAGCCCTGGCAGGCCCAATGCAGGCAGATCCCTAACTCCGCTCAATGGCAATCTGTGTTTATGGGCCCGTAATCAGATGGAAGCGGGAGGTTTCTCACGAGAATCATCTGTCAGCCTTGTGTGGTGTCCGGCCCCTGCGCTGGGAGCCTGGGTGATAAACACTGAGCTCCGCTCCAGCTCCACGGTGTCTCCAGCGACTGGTGGGTCATTTTTCACCCCAGCACTAATCCCGGGAACTGGATCTTCCATCAAACACGGTGTCTAACCGGCTGGGTATTTGAGACACTGACTGTCCCCAGTGGATTCGGGAGGTGAGAGCGATCGCGGGAGATGCAGCCAGGAGCAAGGTTGGCCTTCGCCTCGGCCGACGGGCTCGCACGGTCGGCCGCCAGCATCCTGGACCCGCCGGGCAGCTGCCTTAGCTCTGCGACAGACCCCTCCAGGCACCCGTCAAGGGATCCGCCACGGAACCATCCCGAAAAGAAAAGAAAAAAGGTTTTCTGTATTCCAAAGGATGCTCCACACAGCAAATGTGGAAACCCAAAACGCACCAGGCTAAGAAAAATTGCCCGTAAATCCATTTCCGGGAGGAAAACTCTGTACCATTTTTTGGAGCATAAATTTCCAGACTTCTTTTTTTTCTCCCCTACATCTCCCCCCCGCCCCGCCCCCCATATTTTTTCTTTATAAAAATATTTAAAATTGTATACATGGTTTTCAAACTTGCTTCCCCGGCTTCACTAACCGGATATTGCGACGATTTCGCCCACCGCTGTCCTTCCGACGGCGTGGTTTTTCACAGCCACGCTAATTGCCCTGGCCCGGCCCGTTTATTGACCACCCGTTTGTTTCCCCTTCTCCGATGGTATGACAGATGCCGTGAAGAACGATTGTGCATAGATCTCTGTGGGAATCCGATTGTTTCCTTAGGATAAATTCGTAGGAGTGGAATTAGGCCGGGGCAGAGGACACATACGTTTTTCACAAGCCTATCACACAGCAGAGGGCCGGGGTAACTCTCTACGTTATCTCTCGCTGCGCTCCGTGCCTTTAGGAATAGCCAAACCTTCGTGGAACACTTTTAACCGGTCACCACTCTGGGGGAGGAGCCTGGCCAGGAAAGGGACCCCCTGCCCGTCACAGAGGGGCAGAATGGGCCGTCTACCCGCTCACACCAGCTGCTCCCAGAATCACAATTTATTTCCTGTGGCTGCAGCGGCTCTGCAGACACCGTGGTGGTTGGGAGGAGCGAGTCCTCTTAGGAAGTTAACGCTGAGCCTCCAAGCTCCTTCTAACTCTTGGCTCTGTAGATTTATTCCAAAGGTAGCACCGGTTCTTTGCTCTTTAACACTGACCCGAGCGTGGTGACTTAATTGAATGAACTGGGAGGCGCCGGTCTGATCAAGAGTGAAGGTTGGCGCTGAATGGGCCTGGCTGGGGAAGACCCATAGCAGGGCTGGGAGGAGCAACTCCATGAGAAAGGGTCTTGACTTTCCTGGGACCAGGGAGAACACAGAAGCCTCTTTCCTGATGCTGGGTTGTGTGCAAGCTGTGTGTATAGCTTGCAGAGATTGACAGCTTGCAGTGATTGGCAGCTTGCAGTGATTGGCAGCTTGCAGTGGTTGGCAGCTTGCAGTGATTGGCAGCTTGCAGTGATTGACAGCTTGCAGTGGTTGGCAGCTTGTGGTCTTCCTGGGTGGCCAGTTTAAATGCACCTACAGAGGCAGGGCTTGGGAGCAGGCAGGCTTGGTAACTGCCCCTGGCCCTCTGCTGCATGATAGCGATTCATTCCTTCCTGTGTGTGCTCCCCTTTCCCTGGAGGGCTACGGAGCATGGCGCCCGGGGGAAGCGCCAACCTTCTGAAAAATTGCACATGGGGACACAATCGGGGTTCCTCCCGCCAAACCCCCTGCTGCCGCCTGTGACAGACAACTGGTGAGGAAATAACACAGGCTTCAGGCCAGAGGGGTCTGTGCCCCGAATCCCAGCTCTCGCTTCACTGTGCAGCCTTGGGGGAGTTACTAAACCTTTCTGATCCTCAGTTCTCTCGTCCCACTTCTTGCTCCTGTAGCAGGGTTCGATGACATGTCTCCTCAATGCGACAGTGTCCGATACACTGCTTGGCACATAAGAAATGCTCACTGGGCTTTATTTATTTATCTTTCTTCCTTCCTTCCTTCCTTCCTTCCTTCCTTCCTTCCTTCCTTCCTTCCTTTCTTCCTTCCTCCCTTCCTCCCTCCCTCCCTCCCACCCTCCCTCCCTCCTTCTCTCCCTCCCTCTCTCCCTCCCTCCCTCCCCCTTTCTTTCTTTCTTTCTTTCTTTCTTTCTTTCTTTCTTTCTTTCTTTTTCTTTCTTTCTTTCTTTCTTTCTTTCTTTCTTTCTTTCTTTCTCTGAGTCCAGGGCTGCCGTTCCCAGAGGGCTCAGAGCCCTGTACCTGGGCCCTGGCTCCAGTCTGCTTGCTCTAATCACTTTGGAAACGATCAGATCAGCTACATGATGCTAAATGTTGGTGATCCTTCCAGAAATTCATCTTGAGTAAATAATCATGGATATGCTACCCAATTGTTCTTGACAACATTGTTTATAAGACCTGAGGACCGGATGCAATCTAACTATCAAGAGAGAGTAGACCAAATGCAATATAAAACATCCATACTCTAAAGCTCTATTCAATATAAATTTCATTCAGTCCTTGAAGTAAAAAATGGCCATCCCACTCCTGGCGTCCACTTCCATTTCTTTAATTGTTTAATGAATTGGTGAGCATCTTTTTGTTTGTTTATTGATTTATTGCGTTTCTCTTCGTGCGCATTACGTACCCATGTCAAATGTGCATATGATGTTGGGTTATTTTAATATTTTTTCCTTATGGGTTATCTGAGCATTTTGTACATTTATAAATTGGCTCTCTGCTTTGTGCTGTAAATGTTATCCCCTGTCTTTCTCTTGTCTCTTGACCTTAGTTTGTCTTTTGTCTTTATTTTCTCCGCCAAAGTCCTAGTGGGGAAAAGTTTCTCGTGTTAGATTAACCCATCCTTTCCTCTTCGGCTTCTGGATAGTATGTCCCACTCTGAAAACTGGTTTCCCTCTCCAAGGTTATAAACATACTCACCCAAATCCTATCCCTCTGCCCCTGCCCTCTATGCTAGTTATTTTATTAATAATAATAAAGTTTATCTTTTATTGCTTCACTTTTTTAACACTGACATCCTTGATCCATCTGGAACATAGTTTGGTGTAAGGAGTTAAGCGAGGACCCAGCTTTATTTCTCCCCCAGGAGGTTAGCCAGTTTTCCCAATACCATTTATCGGATAATCCCCCTTTCAGCCAAATCCTTTCACCAGGGGCAGTAGGACCCTCTCCCCAGGGAAAGGAAACGTACATGTAATTCACACTAAATTTCAGAAACAATGTCAGCAGAGCCGTGGACCTTGCCAAGCCCATTCATTGATTCCCGAGGGGTCTGCCATCTCCAGCTGAAACCCCCGACTTCAGATGAAAGAAACAGCGCTCACACGGTGGGGTTCCGGGCCCCAGCACAGGTCGGCGGGAGGGATTTTGGGGTGGGCGATGTCCCGGAGAACAGCCCCAGGCCCTCCTCGGAGCAGGCCCTCCGGCCTATCCCCAGGGCTGTGGGACACCCCAGGACCCCACCACCATGATCTTGGCATTCAAAACACGTCACTTGGCATTCTTCCGGCCTGAGCTCCTAACAGACCACCTGAGGTCCACGCCGATCTGCCTTTTTCTAAGGTGCATGGCGCTCTTGTCTCACAGCTCCTCCCGAGCCCAGGTGCAGCGTTTCCCCTGACTCAGTTTCCCTGGAATTACAGGCTCAGGCCGCTTCAGACCCTCTTTTCCCTACATCTGCCCACTCCCCCAGACGCCTGCTCTTCGGGGTCCTTTCTCACACCCACCCTTACTTTTCCACCCCTGAAGCCGCAGCTTGTCTTGTCTGTCTGGCCCCTGAGAAGGAAGGTCTGAGCTCAGCTGCCCGCGGCGCACCCCTTGCTCCGACTCAGCGGCCGCTCTGACCTCGTCACAGAGCTTGTCCGACTGCCTGTCCTCCTGTCTCACCCTGGTCCTGCTCCAGCCCGCCAGCTCAGAGAACTTTCTAAAATCACACCAGCGAGCTTGTCAGGGACGCGAATTCTCGGGTCCCACGCAGCCTCTGAATCAGGACTCTGGGGGTGGGGCTCTGCAGGGTGGGTGCTGGCAAGCCCTCAGGCGGGCCCAGCTCCATCATTTGCAGGGTCGGGCGCACAATGAGAACGCCGTTCCGTGCATTTCTCGCCTGCTCGGGACTGGGTCCAGGTGCGTCCTCTCAGGGCCCCCATCCTGGGACCCCCCTCCCACTCCCCTCCTACCCCACCCCCGCTCTGGGAGGCTCTTCTCCAGGTCCTCCCCTCCGCCCTGGCCCTGCCAGACACACGTGAAACCCTAGTTTGCATTTCTACTGCCAACTCTGGGTATCTTGTTCCGGCCTCAGCTGGATTAGAGAAAATCGCAGATCCACATTATTTACTGGGATAAAGGCCTCTCTCTCTCTCTCTCTCTCTCTCTCTCTCTCTCTCTCTCTCTCTCTCTCATTGGAGGTGGATCCCGCCTGACCAGGGTGACAGCCACATTGGCAGCTGCCCGGTGTGCACAGCCCCTGGCCTGTCCTGGGAGAGCTCATCCTGGCAGGTTGACGGCGACGGGCACCGAGGCTGTGACTCCCTGAACTCCAGAAGCTTCACCCTGTCAGATGCCCAGACGTGACATCTGTTCCCAGCCCAGAGGCCTCCACTCCCCCGGCAGCCCACAGCCTCAGGGCCCCCGTCCAGGTCTGAGCCCAGCTCCTTCCTCGCCCTCCCTGTCCCTCCCTTCTCTTCCCGCTCGGCGGCCTCGGACAGGGATCTGAGCCTATCGAACTGGATCCAACTCAGGGGAGAAGGAGGAGGCAGCACCCAGGTGACCCTCTGGCCCTGCCCGCCATGCTCACAAATTCGTCTCATGTCAACACACGTGAATTCAGCATCTGCTGAGCTCCAGGGCAGGGCACTCGGCTGCGGTGCAGGGCTTTGGGGGAGCAGGTTATGAAAACCAGCCCCTGATCTCGAGCCGCCCACAGTCCCGTTCCTGGAGATGGAGACAGCTGTCACGCGGACACCTCGGAACCTGCCCGTGCCAGCACGTACAGGCCCGCCCCGGCTCCTACCACCTCGCAAGAACCAATTGCTAAATTTTCAGGAACAATGCGAGCCCATTATGAAAGCACCGGGAGCATGAAATTGCCATTTTCGGACTATTTACATCAAGCCAATGGGCAAAGGCCACAAATCAGGCTTTTTTTGGGAGAACCCAGCAGCGGTGTGCGGATGCGCACGGTATCTCTCCTCCGAGCCCCCGCGTTTGCATCTTAAATAGGATTGTAATTGCATCCGCCTCATCCGCCGCGAGGATGAAATGAGCTAATCCACAGTAAGTGCCCAACAATTCAGAGCTGCTCTTTTGCAAATGTAAGGAGATCCGTCTACAAAGAGGTGACGCTGACACGGTGCACTCAGCCTGTGACTGTGTCACTGAACACAGGCAGGGAAGCACCTCACTCGGCTGGGGGGCAGGACCGCCGCCCGAAGGCTCGCAAGGGTAGCTCTGAGGTGGAGGTGGAGGTGGGGCAGGTGGACCAGGGAAGGCGAGGCCTTCCCAAAGCAGGGCAGGGAGCGTGGAGGGGCGGGCAGAAGGGCCTGCAGGCAGCGCCTGGGGCTAGCAGGGGCGAGGCTGGAGACAGGGCACCTGGCGGCTTGTCCTGCACCAGCCTCCAGGACGACCCACTCTGTCCAGAGGTTGGCAGGAGCGTCCCCAAGGGTCACTGGCAGGTGGAGCACCAGGAAATAGCGCTGCTGACCCCCAGCACCAATTCTCCAAAGCAGGAGCAACGGTGACTCCCCAAGATTCTCCAATGCTGGCCTTCATCCCCCCGCCCCCATTCCTTCCCAGGCCTTTTGAGATGGGAGAGCCAAGGTTTGCTGTCACATCCACACCCTCCTTATACACACATCTCTTCTCCCTCACTCTACGGCAGTGGTTCTCAGCCTTCTGGCCCTTTCAATACAGTTCCTCATGTTGTGACCCAACCATAAAATTGTTTTCGTTGCTACTTCATAACTGTCATGTTGCTACTGTTATGAATCGTCATGTAAATATCCGATATGCAGGATGGTCTTAGGCGACCCCTGTGAAAGGGTCGTTCGACCGCCAAAGGGGTCGCGACCCACAGGTTGAGAACCGCTGCTCTACGGGCTAGGATGTGTGGATGCAGAGACTTGGAGGATGACTGATGGGACAAATCATGATAGACATTCTCTCATCAGTCCGTTCTCCCCCACCCCCCAACCCTGCACCCCCCATAACCTATTCCCTCTGCCTCTCAAACTCCCAGGAAGTCATCCCTCCTTAGCAAGCCCATGTCATTCCTCCGTTCACCAGAAGGGGTCACTACTTCCATGTGCCCCTAAACCTCCTGGATAACCCGGCTTCTCTCCCCAGCTCACCTCCATCCTCCATCTCCCAGGGGAGGAGCAGAGAACCCAGTCCTCCACCCCCACCGACTACGGCATCACCTTCAGAGAGGCTCGCCTCCGTGAGCACAGGTGGCTGCAGGGGCTCCGTGCCAGCAAGGGTCTCTCTCTGATAAGCCAAACATTTGCCTTTTGCTAGGTAGTGGTCAGGGTCTGCAGAGGGGGCTTGGCGATTGTCACGACTATTACAAATTGTTTAAATGCCATTCAGTAATCATCTTTATTGCCATCGTCATCACCACTTAACACAGGTGGGAGCAAGGAAGCCACGTAGACCTCTCTCCCCGCCTTTGTCATTCTAAGGGACACCCCAACCAAGATGGTCAAAGCCAGCAGCTTCTATACTTCTGCCAGAAGGACAGGCCTGGGTGAGGGTGTGTAAATGTGGCACGCATGTTCATCATTCCCGCTCCTGTGCCTGTGGCAGGCATAACTAACGGAGCCCCTATCTCATTCCCCCCGAGTCCAGATGCAGCCTCACATCCTTTCAACGCAGCCTGCCCAGGGGTCACCCCCAGTTTATTCCTGCTAGAAATTTGAAATGAAACTAATTTGCTGTCTCGGGGCTAGAGTAACCTTTCAGAGTCTGAAAACAATTGTGGGAAAATGACTTTCAAACCACTAATCTGGGCATAAAGCACAAGGGAGTACATAATAATCTGTGCAGAAGACAGAACTGTGGAGATATTGGATGTAACTCCGTAACGTTCCACTAAATCATGTAGCATTGTATATGAGATTCTGGTATTGATGACAGAATAAGAGCCAGGAGACTGAGGAAATTTGGGGGAAAGCCGAACAATTGAAGAAATTATATGTACTAACACATTCTATCTGCAAATTGAAAAAGAGAGTCATTATCCCATTTCACCCGTAGAAAAGCGCCTCCGTTCAGCGCGGCAAACCGAGGTTGTTCAGGACCCAGAGCTTTGAGGAAAGAGCACGGAATTCGAAGTTAGGGGAGAGGACTCTGGTCCAAGTCCTGCTAGGAAGAACGTGCCTCAGTTTCCTCATCTGGAAAATGGAGACAATAGTGGCTACTTTGCTTGACTACTGAGCAAATTAAGAGCAACCACGTATGCAGAAGTGCTGAGCCCTGAATCGCTGCTTCCGGGACCTCGTGGAGATGGGGGACAGGACCCTGAGCGGAAGCTGGGAAGACGGGTCACCTCCCAGTGAGAATGAGCAGTCCCAGCGGGCATGTGCCACGGCTCTTGTCCACCCTCACTCGGTGGAAGCTGGAGGAGCAAAACCCTGGACACTCGGCCAGGGATAGTTGGGTCTATTCAGAAGCATCTCATCCACCTTCTTGTCCATCCCTGCACATCTTCTTTCTTCTCCCTCCTCTACCTCTGTGGCCCCCTCTTCCGTCTCCTAAGGGCAGCAGAAGCTCCCGGCAATGCCGTGTCAATGTGTCTGTAAACTCATCCGGGCAAAGTGGGGTCCAGGATAGGGATGGAGGCCAGGGTCCATGGGCCTGAATTTCAGCCAGGGCTGGCAGGAAACAGGTAGCATGTTCAGACAGGGTGGTTGGGAGTCTTTGGTAAAGGGTAGACTTAAGGGGGACCTAGAGGGATGGTATAGCATCCCAGTGTCCCAGGGCTGAACAGCAAGGGGTGAGAGCAGGTACCAGAATCTTGGCAAGAGCAGCTATAGTAGAGAGCAGCCCCTGGGAGCTGTGGCCTTGGGTGGAGGGACATGGACATCCCCAGCCACTGCCTGGAGGGAGCCAGGGAAACAAACACATCACCCCCTCTCCTCTCATCCCCTGATCGCTGGCGTGCTTCCCACTGGCCGATCCCGACTGAAGCTACAAGGCCAAGTTGCCCGTGGATGGTCTCTGGGACAGTCAGCTCCTTGCAGGTGAAGAAGGTAAGAGGACATCTAGAAGGGGCACAGAAAACACCAGCGCAGCCAGGAACTGAGACAAGGCAAGCCGGCCCTGGGGTAGCTGGGAGGCTGAGTAGCCAAGAGAGTCGCAGAGGGGCCTGGAAAAGAGAAAGGAAAACCACTTTCAGAGGAGTAGAGGGAGCCTGCGAACCACCATTCACACTTGCTTGTGGCCCGGATCACGTTCCAGCCTCGCCTGTAAGCCAGGGCTTGAGGACATGCTCCACCTGTGGCCGGTGGGACCTGAACAGAACCTTCTAGGGCTTCTGGAAAAGGTTTCACTCCCTGATACAAGGAGACGTGGGAATAGAACCTGCTGTTGGATACGGCTGTGTGCCGTCAGGATGTTTGGAGCTATGGCAGCCATGTTGCAACCACGAGGGAACAAGTGTCACACTGAGAAGGAAGGAGCCTAGAGCTGGCAAGAACCTGGGCCTGTTGTCACAGAACCTTGACACGACTCTGGCTGCACTTTGCCTCCAGGCTTTCTGTTAGGCGAGCGAATAAATATCCTTGGTTTTTAGGCCCCTGGCGTCTTCTCTTCCGAGATGCAATTGCCAGCATCTCGGCTGATATGTTAACGTGGGGGGACTGGCGTGGGCAAGGGGGCTATTGATTTATTTTGTTCATTGTGTCCCGGGCCCCGGCAGAACGCTTCCCGCACAGTAGGTGTTCAGTCCACATTTATTGAATGAGTCAGTAAAGTGGTGAGCGGATGGGCGCGTATGAGGCCAGGAGCCCCCTCGGCCTTTTCTCTCCGTCCCTCCCGACCGCTCAGAGGAACTGGGTCTGCCCGCGGGAGGAGAAGGTCGAGGGCTGCCAGCACATCTTCGGGGAGCGCGGGAAGGCCGGGCCGCTGCACACATACAGATGACTCATAAAGACGTATTTTCACCCCCTTCCAATGGTGATGCTCCTGTAATAAAGAATTTAATAACCCGCTGTGCCTGCGCGGAGAAAAAACTCATTTGTTTAATAGGCAGCAGTTTGGCTTTGTCATGTTCATTTAGTTTTTAATGACACACAGTTGTGCCAATATTGATTTTAGCTTATAGGGACTCAAAAAAATTTACTGTCTAGATAGATCAAGACGCCACCGTTTCATCTTGCCTGCCCTGAAGACACATCGCCCGCAGCTCCGGCCCGGGAGGGGCTGGCGGCAGCAGCGGGCGGGAATACAGAACCTCCTCATTGGCAACCCCGCCCCGTCTCTGTCGCAGCGGCTCCCAGCCTCACCTGCTGCCCGCATCAGAGGGAGGGCGGCCGCTGCTGGGGGAGGCGGTGTGTTTCTCATCTTGGAAAGCAGAGCAAGACAGTGTCAAGGAAGCGGGAGTTAACTTTCCAGGTACACACTTGGCCACGACTTATTTGTGTGTGTGCACGTGTGTGTGTGTGTGCACCCACTCAAGTTCAAGCCCTAGAGCTGGGGCCCTGCCAGTTACGCAGAGAGCACCTTCAAATGTCACGTGGGCCCACGGGTGGAGAGCCCCTCTCTGTAACGTTACTTACCATTTGGCTTTTATTCGTAACCGGGGCTGTTTAAAAATAGCAAAAGGGACGGTGGAGATGAGCCCAACCTTCTCTGTGTTTTCTGAGCAGCCCGTTTCAGCAGAAAGACAGCCAGCAGACCCCTCGGTATTTGTGGCTTTGACGTTTGTAATCTCGACGGTGTGCAGCCACAATTACCCGAGAAGAGCGCCGAAGAATGGGCTGGGACGGCAATCGCCGTCATTTATTCAGCACATACCATGTGCCAGGCCCCCAGCCCAGGGCCAGTCACAGGGCTGTCTGAGGCAGCCGCCACATCAGCCTGTAAGGCAGGCGGGTGTTTCTCTCTCCATCTTGGAGGAAATTGCTGCTTGCGGAGGGAAGGTGCGGGGGCCAAGGTCACAGAGAGGAACTGCCTCCGAGTTCAGATCCACTGCGCCCGCCTGTTCCATGGTGCTGAGTTCCAGTCGTCACCAAGTGCCGTAAACTGGTGTCCAGAGCGTGTCCCTCTCCTGGTGAGCCACCCTCGCTGACCAGGCAGCGTGCACCTGGGGGCGGGTGAGTGGATGGTGGGAACGTCCAGGCCACGGCCACACATGTACCCTTTGTCTCTCTGCGGCAGCCGGGCATGGCCAGACTTTCCTGGGGAGCCACGGGCAACTGCTGCCATAAAAATAAGGCCGGCGTCAGGGAGAACAGAGGCAGCTCTGTACATGGCACATTAGGGTAGCCAGTCACATTACATCCAATGCCGTGCCGTTGGCCTATTTCTTCTACCTATGAAAGTTTTAGGGAGCACTTCTCTGCCCGATGGGAAAGTCAGTGAGAGCTGATTCTCAGATTCGCAGAATCTGAAAGGACCTATACGTCACCCATCCAAGTCCTGTCCCCAGAGGGGTGACGTGACCTGCCCAAGGTCGTGCAATTTACATTGCAAGTTGCGGCCTTTTCTAAGAAAGGGGGCATCGGACCCCCAGCAGGTGTGCAAGCCCACAAGAACCTGGGCCCTACTGGATAATTGGGCTTTGCACGCATGGTTTCAACTGGGAGCACCATTTCCAGGGCGTTCCCACCACCGTGCTCATTAACCACCCACCCGCCACCTGTGGAGAACGGCTGCAGTGTTTGGACAGGTTCAAGCCTCGGACTAATGAGCGGGCACAGTCCTCTCATGGCCACGTGCAAGTCCCAGCTTGGAGGGCAGAGCCCTCCCAGCACAATTACAGCCAACAGCTATGGTTGTGAGCGTGAGCCTATGGTCCGAACACGTGGCCCACGTGCCTGAGTGATGTGGGCTTGATAGAGTTCAGGTGCATGTAATTGAGTAGGATCGAAACCCACAAGAACGTTGTAAACATCCTTACTTTGCCTCGTGGAACCTGCTAGAAAATAAAGACACGGCCTGTAGTCCGTGGTGCTGTCGCTAGCTCTCCATCAGAGAGGACAGCGTCCCACCCAGACCCAGCTTTCCTCTCTTGCCTGTCTTTTCTCCATCCTTCACCGCCCCCTCTCAGGGTCACCGAACCTGGCTGAGCTGGCTCGGCACATAAGGCACCCAACGTGGGCTGAGTATGCCGTGGCCGTGCCAGCTTGCCACAGCCACCCACAGCTGCGGCGCCTCTGCCTGCCGTGGCCAGCTTCCTGTCTCTCCTTGCAGATCCTTAGCACTGCTCGCAAGGGTGGCCCCGCAGGGCCTGGGCCCCGTGCTCCCCCGGCCTCTCCTTGCTCCCCATCCGGCAGCTTCTGGGGCTTTCCTTCAGTACCTCCCTCTCCCACAGACCTTTGCTCATGCCAGCCACACCTCCTCTCGCCCCTGGGAAGGCCCCTTCCCTTCAGACCTCAGGCCATCACCCCTTCCTCAGGGCTGCTTCCGTGGCGGCTCCCGGCCAATGTGCTCTCGTAGCTTTTCAAGGAAGCACTGACCTCAAACATCATTTCGGCCCTGGCTGGTTTGGCTCAGTGGATAGAGCATCGGCCTACGGACCGAAGGGTCCCAGGTTCGATTCCGGTCAAGGGCACATGCCTGAGTTGAGGGCTTGATCCCCATTGGGGAGCGTGCAGGAGGCAGCCGATCAATGATTCTCTCTCATCCTTGATGTTTCTTTTTCTCTCTCCCTTTCTGTCTGAAATCCATAAAAATAATATTTAAAACATTTTTAAAAATAACTCACATCGTTTCATTACTATTCAAAGAGATTTGAATACCCGTGTCTCCTACTGGACTGCATTTAATGACCTATTGCTATGTCACATCACAAACTACCCTCAGACTTGGTGGTTTTAAACAACCACTGCATTTGGTTCCTGCTTTTGTGGGTCAGGGACATGGAGATGGCTCAGCCAGGCAGCTCTCACTCGGATCTCTCATGCAGTTGCAGCCAGATGTCAGCCGGCCAGGGCTGTGGTCATCTGAAGGCTCGACTGGGCCCGACATCCGAGGTGGCACCCTCGCACGCCTTGCCGTGGCTCAAGGCTGCCTGGAAGCTCAGCTGGACTGTCGCCAGGGCATCGACACGTGGCCTCAGGGGACCCGGGCTCTCACGGCTCCCGAGGTGAGCTGTGTGGCTTTTTCTGGTCCAGCCTTAGAAGTCAGTGGGTGTGCTGTGACTGCAGCTGCGTTGGATACGTTAGAAGCGGGAGTCACTGAGGCCAGCTGAGCCTCCAGGGAAGGGGCCTGGCCTCCACCTCTGGATTGGGGGGGGGGGGGGCGAGACCACGTGGCAGAGGAGCATCTGGGATGGGAGGCGTTTTTACAGCCACTGTTGACAAATGCCACCCGCCACACAGCACACAGCGAGAACAAGGCTATTTTTCCTCCTTTCACTGAGTCCCTAGTGCCCAGCACAAGGACTCAAAACTTATTGGACAAATAAGTGGACAGACATATGGAGGAATAAATACACACAGTGCTGTGTTCTGAATGTCCGTGTCCCTCCAACGTCCATAAATTGAAAACCTGATGCCCATGATGGTGGTATCAGAGGTGTGCCTAGGGGATATGATTAGGTCGTAGGGCCAAACCCTCATGAATGAATGGGCTTAGTGCCCTTATAAAAGAGGCCTCTTCCATCATGTGGAGAAAAGACAAGAAGTCTGCAACCGGCGAGAGGGCCTGACCTGCCCTGGTCGGTGCGGCTTGGCTGCTTGGGCGTCCTCCCGTGCACCAAGAGGCAGAGGGTTCTGTTCCCAGTCAGGGCACATGTCCAGGTTGTGGGCTCCATCCCTGGCAGGGGGTGTGCAAGAGGCAGCCGATTGATATTTCACTCTCACATTGATGTTTCTCTCTCTCTCTGTCTTCCTCTCTCTCTAAAAATCAATTTTTAAAAAAAAAACACCAAACACTTAAATTTAAAAAAAAAGAGGTCCCTGACCTGATCCTCTGGCATCCTGATCTTGGGTGTCCAGCCTCCAGAACTGTGAGGAACAAACGTCTATTGCTCAGAAGTCACTCAGCCTGTGGCGTTCTGTTATAGCAGCCGGAGTGGACTGAGACATGTAGATGCATGAAATGAGGAAGGAGGGGAGGAAAAAAGGAGGGGAGGAAGAAAGGAAGGGAGGGAAGAAGGGATGACAGAAGGAAGGGAAAGAGGGGAGAAGGAAGGACGGAAGGAAGGAAGGAAGGGAGGAAGGAAGGAAGATGGGAAGGAAGGAAGGAAGGAAAGGAAGAGAAGGAAGAAGGGATGACAGAAGGAAGGGAAGGAGGGGAGAAGGAAGGAGGGAAGGAAGGAAGGGAGGGAGGAAGAGAGAGAGGGAGGGAAGGAGGGAGGAGAGGAGGAAGGAAGAGAGGAAGGAAGGATGGTCAAGGGAAGGGGTGGAGTTAAGCACCCAGCAGCAGACACACTCGGACCTGCAGGAACGCCAACCCTCTTTAGCAACCGACTCTCCACGTTCCTGTCCCTCAGGTGGCTCTTCTGCTGCCCCCACCCACACATTCAGGGACAATTCCTTGTCGACTTGTCAGTCTGAACTCAGAAAGGTCAACTCATTTCCATATCATCCAGAGAAAAAGAACATGAGGAAAACAAATCCACTGTAACACACACACACACACACACACACACACACACACACACAACAAACATGCAACACCACAGAGGAAGAAAGCAGACAGGCGCCGAGTGCCTTCCAGAACCCCGGAGAAATATAATTTAATGATCTAAGTGTCCTGATTTTGCACCTGTCACAGTTGAGAGGTGACTGGCTGTGCTTTATGCCGCGTCACACCGCGGGGGACGGGAGCTGAGACAACGTCTGTGTTCCCAGGCCAGCGGTTCAATAACGTGGCCTCCTTTCATTTACTCCCCTGGGTGGTGGCAGTTAATAAAACTTCAGGCAGCTTGGTCCATCGCCCGTCCAGCCATCCTGCCAGGGCGGGGCCGACGCGGAAATCTGCTGCGCCCACAGCCTCTCCCGGGCCCGCCTCCTGGTCCCAGTGCCTCCTGGGCTCCTGGGTGCTGGCAGCCCTTGGGTGGCCAGCTGGGGGCACGTCCTACCAGTCCCCTGGCACAGCCCCCTCGCCCCAGCCAAGGCTTCTCTGGGGGGGAGGACTGGAGCCCACGGAGCCCACGTGTCACACGGTCAGGAGCCCTTGGCGCTTGCACAGACAGGCCCCACACACATTCGAACACCTTCACCAGCAGCAAACACCATGCTCCTGAGTCCATGTTCCCCCCCTTTTACAAAGCGGCAATTGACAGGAAATTAGCTTGTCAATTGAGGAAATCAGACCCTTCTTGAATATAAGTGCCCGGCAGGAGCCATCCTGAATCCATTAACCAGAGTGGAACTCAGCTGTGATTCCGTGGGCTCCCCACGTCCAGGATTATGCCCCGTCGATAGTCAGGGGTTAATCTTTAATCTCTGGAAAAGGGAGGCTCCAATGGCACATGCTCCTCTCTGGCACACGTCTGACCTTTTTAATAGATAGCTCTGACCCGCTTCCTCTTTGTCTTGGTGCTCACACTAGCATGTCCTTCGTCCTATAACCGTACAAGGCGCACGGCGGCAGCTTTCACGTACAGAAGAAGATACTGAGGGTCCGAGAGGTTCACTGGCGGGTTGCAGGTACCACAGCCAGTGAATGGCAGGAAGGAGACTGTGATGCGGAAGCTGGATCTCCTCCCTGTTTGCATGGTGGCCTCCTGTCCAGAGGGCTTGCCCCTCCGCCGGGGGACAGGTGTGGCCTCCTGCAGTGCAGAGGTCGGCCACCTGCTTCCTGGTGTGAGTGGGCCCGGTGCAGGGACCTGCGGTGTACAGCTCCGCCCATACCACCTAGGGCCTGGGGGGTGGCCAGGACTGGGGACAGAAACAAGAGGGAATGCTTTCACACGCGTGGGGCTGCCTTCTTGTGTTTCCAGGAGCTGGAGAGGTTTCTTCCCTGAACAGAGGAGGGCGGGGGAACACGGGTCATGTGAGGAAGAGGGGCAAGGCTTGGGCCCCCCGGCGGGGTGGCCCCGGGGACAGGTTGGCTGGGACAGGGAAGCAAAGAGCACCCACCGGCTGGGAAGAACAGGGACGAGGCTCAGGAGGAAAGAGTCGGGATGGCGCTGGGGGACCTGGGAGGGCGGCTGGACCGAGGACAGCCCCTCGGGGCTCGGGGCCAGGAGGTGGGGCCTCGGCTGGTGCTCTTACCCAGCAGCCCTGGCATGCGGGGCGTCCAGGTAATTACACCTTCTTCTCATTTGTGCGGGGGATGCTGGCAAGTGGGGGGGCCCGACTGTCTCGTGGGGTCTGTTTCTCAGGTTCCGGGCAGGGGTATCATGTTCAGTAAGCGAGTTATTCACAAAAATGGGAACCTAGAGCTGCCCGCAGGGGAAACCCCAGTGGAAGACAGCAGCCAGCGGGGAGCCCTCCTGCGAACACAGTGCACCGCGAAGGGGAAACCAAACGAGAAACACCCAGAACCAACTCCGCCCCTTAAACACGCGCCCATGGTCACCTGCTCCGAAGGGGATTCTCCCGGGGCCGCCGGGACGCTGGGCCTCCGACAGCCCTGCCCTTCGAGTCCGGCCACCGCGCCGCCTGGCCAGAGGATCAACGGGAGGAGAGTCGTGTTTGCCATGCCTCGAATTGGAAGCAAAATGCGTGTGGAAATCGAGAAATCAATTTCCAGCCTCGGGGACTGGCCAGGAGATCATCCTTCTCCCCGGAAAGTGGACATGAAAGGGCGGGGGGAGCACCTGACTCAGCCAGACCGTGGCCTTGACGGGAGGCTGCAGGTAGGACGGGTTGGTGGCGGGGGTGGCGGGGGGGTCGCTGGGCCACAGCCATACGCTCTCCCCCTCACATGCTGAGAGCCTCAGGAGTCACGGAGTGGGGCAGAGACCCCCAAACCTAGGATGTGGTGTGTGTGTGTGTGCGGTTGTGTATGCGTGCATGTGTGGTTTGCATGCACTGCGTGTTTATGTATGTATGGCTGTGTGTGCACATATATGTGACTGTGTGTGTGTGTGTGTGTGTGTGTGAACCCTGAGATTTGCAGCTCCCCAGAGAGTGGAGGGCAGGGCCCCGGGCCCGTTTGCACTAACTGAGCACAGTGCCCTATGGTTTGCGCCCCATGGTGGTGGGACAGGGTGTCGGGACAGGCCTCGAGGCAGAGCCTGTGAGGGGTCTTGTGCCTGTGATTTCTGAAGACCATGATCTCGGGTTAGACCGAGAGGGACTGGAGAGAAGAGGGGAGGCAGGCGAGGACAGCTGCAGCGGTTCTCAACCTTCCTAATGCCGCGACCCTTTAATACAGTTCCTCATGTGGTGGTGACCCCCAACCATAAAATTATTTTCGTTGCTACTTCATAACTGTAATGTTGCTACGGTTATGAATCATAATGTAAATATCTGATATGCAGGATGTATTTTCAGGGGTCGCGACCCACACGTTGAGAACCGCTGGAGGGGGTCCAGCCTCAGTTGGATCCCGGGAGCTCCGCAGTGTCAATTACACCACAGATGTCCCCTACCCCAGGGCCAAGGGGCCTGGGCCACTGCACCTGGCACCAGTGGGTCGCGGCCATGGCCCCCCGAAGGGGGTCTTGGGGAGAAATAGCCTCCGGGAGGGCCAGGTGCGGGCCGTATGTCGCACCGCTGCCTCAGCTGGGAGCACCGCCTGCTTAAGCTGCAGAGGAGGGGCTCAGGCCAGCCCCAGCCAGGACTGCCAGTGGACTGGGCCCACCCAGAGAGGCCTGGGGGCCTCCGCCCCCTGCTCACAGCAGCGTGGGGGGTGGGCTCGGTCCTTTTCTCGGGGTGGAAGGGGGGTAAAATACACAGGGGTGGCCATGCCTGGAGACAGGCGAATACGCAGTAAGTGGACTATTGATATGGCCATGATTGATTGAACAAGAACCTGTTTGCAGACACCATGGCCGCCCTGTGCTGCCCGCTGCCCGGGCTTGTCACAAAGATTAAATCGGAAAATAACTCGCCCCGAGCGCTCCCTCCCTCCGTGGCGACACAGCTTTGCATCCGTGTGCACGATGGCTCACCTGATTCTCGTGAGGAGCCAGGAGCAGGGGTGCTATTGTCCTGGGGGCCAGGCGAGGAGATGGGATCACAGCCATGCTGAGTAGCTCAATGGAGTTGGCAGAACTCGCGGCAGATGAGCATCGGCGTGGAGGCTGTGAGCTCGGGCACACCTAGGACCACGGTGATGGGACTGGATGCGGCCATCTCTACTGAGGACACAGCCAGCCCCCCCCCCGCCCCCCCCCCTCCCCCCACACACACACTGGGATCTGCTGCTGGTGGTTGTCATGGAACCTCAGAAGAGATGGGCTCCGGGATTCCGGGATCAAGGGACCTCCTGGCACTCGGGTCTCCACCCACCTGATGTCATCAGGTGCAAGGGACACACCTTGTCCAGCTGACCTTAGAGTGGGCATCTCTGATAGGCCAGCCATGTCTCTGAGCCGACCTCCGTGTGTGTGTGTGTGTGTGTGTGTGTGTGTGTGTGTGTGTGTGTGTGTGTCTAATTTGGGAGCCATTGAAGAGTCCGATACAACGTGAACCAACCAGGGTGTGTGTGATCCCGCCGCAGCTCATGCTCCCCAACTGTGCGCGAGATGCGATCTGGCCCCAACGAGGCCAGGGTGCAGAACACTGTCGCGTGACTGGGAGCCACGCTGAGCTCACAGCCCTTGGTGTCGCCCGTTCGGCAAAGCACGAAAATAGGAGGCAAGCCCCAGGCGGCTCAGAGGCCTGGCTGGGAGGATCGCAGCCAAGAGGAGGAAGGGGAGGGGGGAGAGGCTCAACCCAAGGAGGAGGAAGAGAGGAGAATCCGCCAGGTGAGGTCAGAGCAGTGAGAATAACAAGAGGGCGCTGCTGAGGGAGAGGAAGCGAGACACCTTCGAGGTGGGAAATGTGACAACGGAGCTGTTGCTGCCTCCGGGCTGGGGTCACCATCCTGGTCTCGCTGAAGCCTGGGCTGCTGGGTAGAGGGCTCAGGGGGGGAGGCCGCTGGGCTCAGGGTCTCAGCTGGGGTGCCAGGGTTCTCCTAAGGGGGGGTGAGCCCCAAAGGGTGGTGGCAGGTGGACCTCTTGGACTCTTCCAGCTGGTGGCTCAGGGCTTTGATGGATGGTGTTGAGGGGTGGCATGCAAATGTATGCAAATGAGGGCTCCGAGGGCCCTGTGGTGCCTTTCTTATTTGTTTATTTGGTTGAGACAAGAAATATATGCTCGTTGTGACCGAATCAGAAAAGACAGCGATGCACAAGGAAGGAAACCACAATCCCTCGGTAGCCCACCACCCAGGAAAAAATAAAACATGCAACATTCGGGTATATAATCTTCCAGACAAGTTTCCGCCCAGATATTTATATATAGTTGAGGGTTTTTTTTTCCCCCTAACCAAAATAGGTCCTTACTTTACATACTGTTTTGCAACCTGCCTCTTTGCATTGAAAATATATCATAAATGTGCTCGTGGCGCTGTAATTTCTTTCACCAGTTCCCTATTGTCGGAAGTGAGTCTGTGCTCAGCCTTCTCAGCCGAGGTTAAGGGGCCCCCTGACTCAGCTGCAGGAGGCAGGCTGAGCATGACCAGATTTAGGGGAGCCCCGCCATTCGGCACATGGTGTGTGTGGCTGGGCCTGGGGTTCACAGAAGAAGCTCGGACCATAGGGCTGTGGAGATAGAATTACTGTTACTCTTTTGGGGGCTCCGGGGGTGGGAACTGCCCCCTAATTGGGCCTGAACACCAGAAGCGAGTAGCCCGAGGCCCTCCTCGCCACCCTGGCAAATGACTGTCCAGGAGTTCAGCCAGCTGGAGTGCGGTCAGGCAGCTTCCGGGGAACAGAGAAAAGGAGACGCGTCTAATAACTCACCCATCCCCTCTCAGGTCAGGAACTTGGCAGCCCTGCATCCGCGCTGGCAGGGGACAAACAGAAGCAGAGATCCCCCCTGTCTGAGGGGAAGACGCACTTAAGGGGCAAAGGACTTACCCACTGCAATATGAGAGCGAGAATGTTCCACGCGAGCTGTGTGTCTACGTTGAAAAGGTGCAGGACAAGAAGGCGGTCTGATGAACTCTAGTTGAGTATCTGCCACGTGCCTGAGGCTGGGCGAGGCCCGTCTGCGTCTAGTATCTCATTTAATCCTCGGATGCGGGAGGAGGAAGGGCATTTTGTGGGTGGGGACCCGGAGGACCAGAGAGAGGGAGGGACTTGCCCCAGGTCACACAAGTTACCTGGGGGCAGAGCTCCTCCCCATGAAGGACCGTGCAGTCTGCAAAGGGTGGGCCGAGGAGGAAGGCTGCTGGCAGAAGGTGACGTTGGAGACCTGCTTTGCAAAAGGGAAGGACATAGAAGGTTCGAGCAAGGGACGGGTGGGGACAGGGGGTGCAAAGGCAACGCACCAGCAGGTGGGAGGGAAGGCAGCAGGTCGGGCTGAGGAGGGAGCGAAGAGTGTGGTTTGTGAGCTTGGAATGAGCCATGCGCAGAGGCTGTCCCAGGAGCCCCAGGGGCAGGGCAGGGCGGGCCCAGAAGGAAGTGCCAGGCAGCCGAGGTGCCCGCCCTCCTGGGGGCACTCAGGACGCACCACTCAGAGCAAAGGCAGAGCGAGCCTCTCCCACAGCCTGGCTCCTTGCGGGCCCCTCCCCTTGATTACAGCTCAGGGTCCCAGGGAAGCCACTTTGGGAAAGAATTTACTGGGCTCCTCTTGCT
This sequence comes from Myotis daubentonii, assembly GCF_963259705.1. NCBI lineage: Eukaryota > Metazoa > Chordata > Mammalia > Chiroptera > Vespertilionidae > Myotis > Myotis daubentonii. The sequence goes on along the minus strand of NC_081855.1, from coordinate 53,265,315 downwards.
GCGACAGTTTCATTGGCTTTGCTCCATGTAGCTGGTGGGGCTGGCGTGGCACTGGTGGCCTATCTGGGGCCCACGATCCCACCCCCTCCCGTGTCCTCTCTGAGGCCGGAGGGGACATGCAGGCTTTTTATTTGCCTTTGTGGTGCTTTTTAATTGCACGGAGCGGGCTGAGCAGGGGCTCCGGGCAGAGCAGAGAGCCTGCGGCAAACATTTATCATTATTGTGATTATTTTCACTACTAATAATCCTGGCTAATGAGAAGCTGTAATCCAGAGGCTTTGGGTTGTTAATTGAAAAATAACACGGGAAAACATACAACATGTGGATAGGGCTGCCCAAGGAGGAGGGGTGCGAGCTCACCCCCTCCCACGGGGCAGGGTGAGGGCGCCCCAAGGCCTCCTTGGCCAGCAGAGAGGGCTGACCCGTTGACCCGTGCCCTGGGATCCAAGAGAACATCCCAGATTTTGTTTTTGTTTTTAATTCTGGGTGATGCAAATGGGTTTGATGGTATCTGTGGGCTGCAACGAACTAGTCAGGGAGGTGGAGGGTGGAGGAGGCGAAGCCGGGGAGGTCAGAAGGGGGCAGAGACTATCTTTGAAGTCAGCTCCCTGATCAGCCGCCTCTACCCCCAAGACTGTAAAAGGCTAATGAGCAAAACAAGACAATATGCGGGAGGGATACGGCCATGGCTCTCTCTCTCACGCTCACTGCGGCGGCCGACTCACAGACCTTCACAAGTGGGAATCGAAAAACCTTGCATCCCCTTTGTCCTAGCAGTTCTGCTTCTCAAAATGCACCCCAGTGGAACTGAGGACAAGGACAAAGATAGGTGTGTCCACGGGGACTCGGGGACAAAAGTCTCCCAGTCCTCCCCACCCACAGAGTGGGGGCTGGAGCTGTGCTGTCCAGGGGGCTCGCCTTCAGCCACATGCGGTACATGTGAGTTTACTCGGTCGCCGCAGTTCGGCGGCGCAGTGGGCACACGTGGGGAGCGGCTGCCTGTCGGACGAAGCGAGCACAGGCCTACCCTGTCCTTACAAAAGGGTCCAAACTATTCTCCTCTCTGGCCTCGCATGGGGGCCATCTCTGCTTGTCAGCGTTCAGCAACACAGACCTCCGACAGGTCCAGAATGTGCAACCCATTTACAACCCCAGGGCCTCTGCGTTGGCCGTGCCCTGACCTAGAACCCTCTTCACTTACTTCTCAGGCCTGGCATGGAGAGGCGGGTGCACAGCTGGAAAACAGGCCCAGGAGCAAGTATATTTCACCAGACCCTGGCAAGGAGGAGCTTCACATGCCCACCCACCACTCCCTCTAGAGACGGGGCCCACTTGGGGGTCCTCCTGGCCTTTATTCAGCAAGGGGAAGGTTCCAGCTCTGAACTGACTTTTAGTGTTTTGGGGACAGAGAGTGTAATGAGACAGAAAAGGCCAGAACTGTGGCTCCCCATCCCAACCAATATGTGTACCCCTGATTTCTCTGCCTTGTGACAAACGCACATGCGGACAAGCTTGGATCTCAAGGTCATCTTAGATCTCAAGGTCATCTTAGATCTCAAGGTCACCTTAGATCTCAAGGTCACCTTGGCCGTGTTTCCACAATCAGCATTCCAGGCAATGCCGAGGAATGTCAGCTGTGGTTTTGGTCAGCCTCTCCGGCTTCAGGCTCCCTGGCCCTGTACCCACCCAGCTGTCCCTTCCTCCTCTGAGTGGCCAGCACTGGGCTCCCACCCTGAGCCATCACTGCCTACTCCTAGGGCTGTCAATGCGATAAAAGACAAGCCCCTCAAGGACAGGGCCCTGTCTAGTTCCTCTTTCCATCCCCAGGCCCCGCTGAGGGTGTGGCATCTAGTAGGTGCTCAATAAATGCTGTTAAACAAAGGCCTTTGCAAACTCAGCTTTACCAATCAGGCTGTGACATCCGGCCTTACTGATCTGAGTTCGATGATCCTGAGGAAAACTATGGGAAGTTTACAGCTGGGAGACCAAATCGAGTGGAGGAGTTCCTAATGATCTTAATGGGTATTGCGATTTTTAATTAAGTAATTTAGAATCTGATCGGATTTTAATGGTATCTAACAACGTGGGCCCCTCGTCGTTACTGACGGTATTTGGTAGCTCTGGTGAGTGGAGGCCTCCAGGAGAGCCGAGGCGCCTCTGTCCGCCTGGTGAGTTACCACCATTGAAGGTCTGTGTGCGGGGCTCTGGGGTCCATGAGACACCAGGGACTGACACTGCTGGTGGGCTGTCTGCCGGCGACCCTAGCGGTCCATATGGAGCCAGCCTGCAGCAATGCCCGCGTGCACAAGAACCGCCTGGAGGTCTTGTTAAAATAAAGATTCTGACCAGCAGGTCTGGAGCGGGGCCTGCGAGTCTGCATTTCTAACAAGCTCCCAGGGGGTGCGGGGGATCCAGGTCCCTGCGCCCCACTTTGAGGAGACGGGGCTGGTGCAGGGGTCTGATCCATCAACCGAGGGCCCGGGGTGTCCCCAGAACTGCAGCGAGGAGTGGGGGGAGGGCAGTGGGCTCTGAATCCACCAGGTGCCACATACTGCCTGAAATCAGAATCAATTACATGTCTCACGGATACACGGATCAGTATTCCTCGTGCTGGCCAGGATGGATAAAATACATTATTTAAAAGCACGACCGAATTCCTGGTAACTGTTCATTGTTATGCGTTTTCCCAACTGATAGACGCTGAACATATGGGGGATGGTGCAAAAGAGCTCCAAGGGATCTTCTAACATTTTTTTTAGAAAAACGTTTTTAACACCTGTCTGGAAGATTCCGTGGCCTGTGTCCTTCTCTTTTCAGAGTCTGGTTAGCAGGAAACAGGTGTTACAAAGAAGAAGACCCTGAGGAGACAGGGAAGAGAGAGAGAGAGAGAGAGAGAGACTGGGGTGGGGGAAAGGAGGGGCGCAGGGCAGGGGGGCAGGGCGTGGAGAGAGAAGTGGAGAGCTTCCCCGGGAGCAGGGCAAAGGATGCTGTCACTTCAAGATGCTCTCTGGGTTGTCATGGCAACAGTTATCATTTATGTAAATAGCTGACCCATATTTAATTAACAGAAAGAAAACAAGGAGATGGGAAGAAGAGGGAGAGGGACAGCAGAGCTGGCTCCTTGCCTGGCGTAGCGAGCACTGTGGGGCCGCTGCCTGGACAGTGGACACTGGTGCAAAACAGGACACTTGACGTGTGAGAGCTCATCTCAGGGAGCCCCTCCCTCTTGGGCGGGAGCAGAGCTTCCTTCAGACGAAAAGGCCAGGCAAGGCCCTGGGCAGCGCATGGGCGGAGCAGGGGTCAGTGAATACATCTCCGCAGTCACGAGGGCAGCAGCCATGGCAATGGCACTGATGATGATTCACATTATCCTGTGCCAGGCACGATCCATGTATCACTCAATTTGGTCCAGACAAGGACACTGAGATAAATGATAGCATTGCCCCATTTTAAAGATGAGAAAATTGAGGCTTGCCCAGAGACCCCTGGCTAGTGAGTGGTTGCGGTAGTCTGTACCTTCGTCACCTGTGTGTGGTGCCCTCCCCTTACATCCAGGCTGGCCTTGGGACATGCTTTAACAGATACAGAGCGGCAGCACCCCGCCTACGCTTAAGAAAGCCTGAAAGCTTTCTTAAAAAGTAAGAAAGTCCTTATCCTGTAAAAAGTCCTTATCCTGCTGGAGAGACCACGTGGGACCGACCACACGGAGGAGGAGAGGTTCTGAGGGTTTATGCAGAGAAAGAGAACGGCCCTGCCCAGCCAGTGTCCCAGCTGACCTGCCACTGAAGAACCCCCAGGAGGCCAGCAGAAGAATCGCCCCGCTGAGCCCAGTCCGGATGGTAAAATCATGAGCTAGTAAAACGGTTATTCCTTTAAGTCACCAAATTCTGGGGTTGTTTGGCACACAGCAATAGGTGACTAACCCAGCTAGGTTTCTTTGAGCAATCTTTCCAGCCACGTCACCAGCTACGTCCCTCCTTCTCACACTGTGTGTGATCCCCTGGCCCACAAAGACTCTCTCGTTTCTCTATCTTGTTGCCGTGCACATTGCACTAACCACAGCTTTACTTTCAAAAGCATCCTGAATCAGTGAATCAGATACTCTTCTCCTCCCTCCACGGCCCACTCTGGTTTCCATGTGAATTACCCTCTTGGGGAACCATATTAAGCACCTTTTCATTTGCTTTTAGAGACCATGGCATAAAGAGTCTGTTTCAAATATGTCCTGGCATGAAGTGTATGTCTAGGGGTTTTATCTATTTTTAATTGCATTCTTTGTCTTTTTACTATTGATTGGTAGATGTCCATTTTCATGCTGTTTTCAGAGGGCGTCTTCTCCCCTCCACCTGCCACCAACATTTTGCTTATTGTCACCCCTTATTGATTTTATCTGTTGTTTTTCCATTTTTCTGGGTTATGGATTTCTGCTTTTATCTTCAATATTTCCATCTTTCCATTTTGAGTTTTAATTTGCTCCCCCCCCCCAGCTTTTTAAAGTGAATTTTAAATCTTTTTTCTTTTCTATTCTGATCATTTAAAACTATAAACTTCCCTGAATTAGCTTCATTTCACAATTTTTGGTACATTGTACTTTACATTCAATTTAAAATATTTTGTAATTGATTTTGTAATTTTTTTCTTTGACCAGTGGATTATTTTGAAGTATGTTGCTTAATTTCCAAATAGTTTTCAGATGATCTAGAATCTTATTGTTATTATTTCCAATTTAATTATGTGATGTTTAGAGAACATGCTCAGTGATATTTCCTTTTATTAATCTTTGACACTTACTTTTTGATTCAGCACAAGGTCAATCCTGGTGACTATGCATGTACATTTGAAAAGCATGTGTATTTGGCAATTGTTGAGTGTAGCTATGATCTATAAAGATCAACTACACATTGGTTATAATTATTGTTCAACTATAAGTTGTTTGGCAGTATTATTCAAACCCTGTATGTCCATTATTGAAATTTTGCCTGTTTGTTATTCCAATTAATGAGCAAGGAGCATTAACAACTTCAACTATGATTGTATATTTGTCTATTCCCTCTTTAGTCCCGTCCATTTTTGCCTTATTTATTTTAAATTATATTCCTAGATACATACAAATGTGAGGCTGTTAAGTCTTGACAAATTCATCTTTTTTAAAAAATATATCTTATTGATTTTTTACAGAGAGGAAGGGAGAGGGATAGAGAGTCAGAAACATCGATGAGAGAGAAACATCGATCAGCTGCCTCCTGAACACCCCCCAACTGGGGGTGTGCCCGCAACAAAAGTACATGCCCTCGACCAGAATCAAACCTGGGACCCTTCAGTCCGCAAGCCGATGCTCTATCCACTGAGCCAAACCGGTTAGGGCACAAATTCATCTTTTTATCAATATGAAATCTGAATATGATAAAATGCTGCTAGCACTCTTCATTTTCAAGTCTACTTTGTCTGATCATCTCTAGACACATGAGCTTTTTTATATTTGCATTGGGATATCTTTGACTATTCTCAACTTGTCCATGACTTTATATTAAATTGTGCTTTTCATAAACAGCGTATAGTGCGAATTTGCTTTTATCTCTCCTGACTATCGCTGTCATGAAATTTGAGTGTATTGGGTCCATTTATACTTTTAAAGATTATTGATGTGGTTGAATTAAAGTCTACTTTCTATATTAGCCTTGTATTTGGCCTATATTTGTTCTCCTATTCTTTGTTCCCTGTTTTCTTCTTAGATTAATCATTTTTCATGTTCCATTTTATCTTTTCTATTGATTTTTAAAGTAATACCTCTTTGTGTTAATTTTTAGTGGTCACTCAAGGTTACAATATATCAACATAGTTTACCTTCAGATAATTTTGTATGCTTTACAAACAATGTAAAAATCTTGCCATTGCATAATGTGCTCTTGCTATTATATATTTTACTTCTACTTAAGGTATAAACCCACACTACATGGTCATAACTTTTACTGTAGTCAGTAATCTTCTGTAGGAGTTTAAAAATCCTATATAATAAAAGCCTAACATGTCCCATCTGCCATTCAACCAATTGAAGCATAATATGCTAATGATATGCTAAGGCCACTCAACTGCTCACTATGACATGCACTGACCACCAGGGGGCAGATGCTCCGACTGGTAGATTAGCTTGCTGCTAGGGTCTGGCCAATTGGGATTGAGTGAGATGGGCTGGGCATACTCTGGAGCCCTTCCATGGTCCCTCCCCAGCTGGCCAACCTCCTGCATCCCTCCCTGGCCCCAGTTGTGCAACGGTGGGGTCCCTCAGTCTGGCCTGTGACCTCTCACAATCCGGGACCGCTCAGGATGATCGGTTTCAGCCCGATCCTGCAGGTCAGGCTGAGGGACCCCACTGGTGCACAAATTTGTGCACCGGACCTCTAGGATTTTTATAAAACAGAATGATAATTTGTAATGGTCCTCAGGTTTACACATTTTGTGCTCTTCATTTCTTTCCATGTGTATGGGCTCCCATCTGGCAGTGTTTTCAACATTCTGACATTTCTTTTAGCATTTCTTGTGGTGCCGACCCACTGGAAAATATTTGCTCACCATTTTCACCTGAAAATGTTTGTGTTTTTATTTTGATATGTGAAGAGTATTTTCACTGGACATAAAATTCTATATTGACAGTTTGATGTTTTTCTTTTTACCACGTTAAAGATATTGTTCCATTGTCTATTATCCTCCATTTCTTTATGAGAGGTCACTCATTATCCTAATTATTCTGCTTTATGTATTTTTTAGTTGGTGATTTAAAAATTTTTCTCTTTATCTTTGGTTTTCAACAGTTTGACTATGACATGGCTAAGTATGGTATTTTTAAAAAATATATTTATTCTGATTGGCGATTGTTAAACTTCTAAGATCTATAGGTATCCTTGATCAACTTTGGAATATTCTTGACTATATCTGTCCAAATATTTCTTCTACTGCATTTTATCTCCTTTTCTTCTGGGACCCTAATTACACATATATTAGATCATATTGATATTGTCCCATAGGACTCATGATCTGTTCAGTTTGTTGTTGTTTTCTCTTTCTGTTTAATCAGATGATTTCTACTGACCTGTCTTCAAGTTCACCGATTCTTTCTTCTCTTATGTCTAGTCTGCTATTAAGCCCTTTGCTCTGATTCAGTCGTTTTCAGTTTTAGAATAGTTTGGTTCTTTGCTATGATGTGATGCTGGAAATTCACCATCTATTAGCATACATCATTTACTTTTTAAAAAATAATTCTTTATTAGTGAAAGTATTACTTATGTTCCCTGTTTTCCCCCATTGACCCCCTCCAGCCCACCCCCGCCCCCCGCCACAGGCTTTCATCACCCTATTGTCTGTGTCCATACATCATTCACTTTTCACACTAAAGTCTTTGCTTGTTCATAGCAATATCTGGAATATCTGTGGTTCTGTTTCAGTAATTGTCCCCCTTTTGCTTACAGGCCACATTTTCCTGCTTCATCAAGTGTTTTTGCCGGGGTCCAACCCCAGCGGGTCCAGGGGTCCCCAAAGGTGTGGACGGAGTCGGCGAAGAAGGAAGGACACGGAGACAGGGTTCAGTTGATCAGCAGCCTAGCCAGGATCTCCAGCCAAGTTCTGGTCTCGATCTCCAGAGAAGTTCTGCTTAGGATCTCCAGCCAGGTTCTGTCCAGGTTCTCCAGGCAGGTCCAGTCACCAGGTTCTAGTCAGGCTCTCTTGCCAACCTCTGCAGTCAGGTTCAGTCCAGGATCCCTTGCCATGTTCTCTCCATCGAAGCTCCTCCATCTCCAGGTTCCGCGTAGGTTCTGTCTTCTGAATTCTGTCCTAAGCTCTGTCTCTTGCTGTCTAGTTACATCTGTATTTATACCAGTTGTTTCAATCCTATCAATCTCTATTACAAAGGTTAGGGCGTTTCTTATCTCCATTCCAGGGAGTAAAGATTATGTAGCTTAAGCATGCTTGTTCATAGTTAAAGTGATTAATTACCCGCCTGGCACTTAATTGAGGGGTTTTATTCCCTCCCTAACTTCAGGGGAAAATCCCTACCTGGGGATTCAACCTTTCTCGGAGAGGTGACCTTGGTTAAAACACAGCGCCAAGAAGGTGGGCAAACATATTAAGAACCATATGCCATATATGCCAGGTTCCTTGAAACAGCAAGGATGGACCGGCTCCTGGCAAATTCCCCCTTTTTTATTTTTTAAAAGCAGGCATTAAAAAGAAAACCTCAAATGCTCTCTTATATCCATTTTAAGAGTAGGATTGGCGCTTTCTGCTATTACCTGAGTCCTGATCTATCACCCCAGGGAGAGCTTGCCAATCCTGCACTTTCCCGGGGTGGAAAGGCTGCAGTGGGGTTAAGGATAAGGCTCCTTGGGCCTACCTTCTCCCATGCCTTTACATTTACCTTTCCTTCCTCAGAAAAGCATGGACATACTTCTTGTATAAAACGTTCTGTCTGACTGGGAGTAACCTTAATTCCTCTGCTAGCAAGCATATATGTTAAAAGATCAATACAGAGTCTTTTTTCTTTAGACTCAGTATGGCACATCTTCTTAATCTAAAGATCAATACAGAGTCTTTTTTCTTTAGACTCAGTATGGCACATCTTCTTAATCTAAAGATCAATACAGAGTCTTTTTTCTTTAGACTCAGTATGGCACATCTTCTCAATCTAAGAATCAATACAGAGTCTTCTTTCTATGGACTCAGTATGGCACATCTTCTCAATCTAAGTTCTGTACTATCCACCTTCTTACCCTACTTATCCTCTATAGGGGGGTCTGTAGCACCCTGGTGGAGTCCTATCCGTCCCGAGTGTGGGGGTTCTCAATGGGGGGGGCTTACCTAGGGGAATCCTGTTCCAGGGGTTCCCAAAGGTGTGGACGGAGTCGGCGAAGACTATCCACCTTCTTCCTACGGTGGAGTCCGATCCGTCCCGAGTGCGGGGCACTTACCTAGGGGTCTCTGTTCGGGCGCCATATGCCGGGGTCCAACCCCAGCAGGTCCAGGGGTTCCCAAAGGTGTGGACGGAGTCGGCGAAGAGGGAAAGACTCAGAGACAGTGTTCAGTTCATCAGCAGCCTAGCCAGGATCTCTAGCCAGGATCTCCAGCCAAGTTCTGGTCTGGATCTCCAGAGAGGTTCTGCTTAGGATCTCCAGCCAGGTTCAGTCACCAGGTTCTAGTCAGGCTCTCTTGCCAAGCTCTGCAGTCAGGTTCAGTCCAGGATCCCTTGCCATGTTCTCTCCAGTGAAGCTCCTCCATCTTCAGGTTCCGCGTAGGTTCTGTCTTCTGAATTCTTTCTCCTGAGTTCTGTGTTCTGAGTTCTGTCTCTGTCTCTAGATTCTGAGTTCTGTGTCTTGCTGTCTTGTTACATCTGTATTTATACCAGTTGATTCATTTAATCCTGTCAATCTCTATTCCAAAGGTTAGGGCGTTTCTTATCTCCATTCCAGGGAGTAAAGATTATGTAGCTTAAGCATGATTGTTCGTAGTTAAAGTGATTAATTACCCGCCTGGCACTTAGTTGAGGGGTTTTATTCCCTCCCTAACTTCAGGGGAAAATCCCTACCTGGGGAAACAACCTTTCTCGGAGAGGTGACCTTGGTTAAAACACAGTGCCAAGAAGGTGAGCAAACACATTAAGAACCGTATGCCATATATGCCAGGTCCCTTGAAACAGCAAGGATGGACCGGCTCCCGGCATGTTTTGTAATATTTAATTATATTTCAGACATCTATATATATAAAAGCCTAAGCGACTGTCCGACCATCCGACATTTCGACCATTCAACCGGTAGCTATGACGTGCATTGACCACCAGGGGGCAGATGCACGATGCACAAGCATGGAAACATGGAACAGACTAATGAATCTCAGAGGGAAGGAGGCAGGGGGGAAGGGTGGAAAGAGATTAACCAAAGATCTTATATGCATACTAGAGGCCTGGTGCACAGATTCGTGCACCAGTGGGGTCCCTCAGCCTGGCCTGCGGGGATCGGGTCAAATCCATGCACTGTACCTCCGACATACCCTGAGAGGTCCCAGATTGCAAGAGGGTGCAGGCCAGGGCAAGGGACCCCACCGGTGCATGAATCCATGCACTGGGCCTCTACTTGTATATAAAAGAACAGTAGAGACCCAAGTAAATAATAATTACTAATGCAAGAGGCTGAGTCAAGTTAATCTGTGGCTGAGATGAGTTCATAGTCTGAGATTTATTGCACCTGTATTTACTTATTTTTTTAATTGTGTTGATTTTTTTTTGAGAGAGAGAGAGAGACATTGACATGAGAGAGAAACATCATTCAGTTGCCTCCCTCATGTGTCCCAACTGGGAATTGAACCCACAACCTGGGCATGTGTCCCTGGCCAGGAATCAAACCACCACCTTGTGGTGCATGGGACAATGCTCTAGCCAACTGAGCCACACTGGCCAGAGCTTTTGCAGCTTTCGTTACAGCCAGTCCAACACTGACTCCAAATGTTTTGAAGGTTGGATCAGGAATTGCTCTGTGGTTTAGGATCTGAACACCTGCAAATCTTCTGAACCACAGCGACTGCTCTGTTTCAGAGCCCAGGTGTCCGAGTTTGGGGTGCACTGGGGAGTTCTTTTGCTCCCCAGCTCCACTCCTGGCTTTCTTCCTTGGGCAATCTCCCTCCACCCTGCTTCCCTTCCCATGTCCTTCCGCTAGATGCGGCCTTGTACTTGGTAAAGGCCTGGTGCCCCCGAGGGCATCTCTCAGCTCTCCTGACTTGCCTTCAGCCACCTCTATACTTTTAAGAAATAATTAGAAGGTATAACTGGGCTCCGTAGATTATAAATCTGTTGTGTCAGCCTCCATGTGCCTATTAAAAATTATTAAAGTTAGGCTTGTTTATTTTTACTTCCACCTGTGGTGAGTTTAGCCTTCCTCCTGCCATGCTCACAGTCTGGGGTCTCTTCTATCCTAGAAAGGACTTGTGAATTCCTGGAATTTGTGTCTTCGGCTCTCTTGTAGTTTTTGGAAATGGACCTATGTCATTTATCCAGCTTGTTCTCATGTTTAGAATAAAAAAGTAGAGAGTGTGTGTGTGCGGGGGGGGGGGGGGAGCTCTTGCAACTTTCTACATCCTAATTGATAGCAAAACTCCACTCTAACCAGAAGCGAATGTCCTAATAAATAATTATTAAAGGAATGCATGTTCCTGCTGCCTGGGCGGCACCTGTGCTCACTGTTTGTCAGAGAGATGCTCATTTAGCCGTCCCCTCTCCGTCCTTGAAGTCTTTCCCAGCTTCTCCGGTAGCTTGGGTGCTTCCTATTCCAGTCTCCTCTGTTCTTTGATCCTGTGCACATTAATCCCATTTTTCTCATTATATCATAATTGTTTGCAGATCTATCTTCTCTGCTGAACTTGGAGTTCCTTGCAGACAAGAACCCCTGTGATTAATAATAAATTACACACACTCACACACACACACACACACACAGAAAGAGATACACTAATTACTAAATCAATATGTGCTTATTGTAACCACTAACGCATAAATTATCATTTTTTGTCCCCAGGTCCAGGTCCTAGTGCCCTGTCTGACACATGGTAGAACGCAATACAGATTTATGGAGATGACGAATAAATAAATGCATGAACAACCCCCCCTGCTCTCTGTTCTGAAGCTACATAAACATCAGAGAGGGTTGCCACCTGCTAACATGTGATCTTTCACTTTCTGCTGGCTTGGGAGGGGTGTGTGGGTGGGCAAGTATTGATTTCCATATGCAAATCTCTGATTCCATCTGAGCATTCTAAGCCGGGGATGTTTGCTCTAAAGATTGGATTTTTGGCAGCAGGAGCCAGTGTCCAGAGATGGCGATAGGCAAAGGATTTTGGAATCTGCCCAAAACAGGCTCGTGGTCAGTAACATCGACTCTGGAAGGGAAACTGGGTTTTGAGCACCGCGATGCTCTGCCAGGAACGGTCTTCAGCCAGCCCGGCACTTCCTATGTCTATTCTTAGCACTTCAGATCCAGGGAAGGAGGAAGGCACCAAGGGCATCTCGTTCTAACCCTTTAACCAACTCGGATGCTTGAACGTCTCTTCCCTCGCTCTCCTCTGCCCCGGAATTCTTCCTTCCAACACAGCTGCTCAGTTATGTGTGGGATTTGGAGTCAGAGAGACCTGCGTTCACTTAGAGCTCTTCCACTCTGAGCCGCTGTTTCCTCGCCTGCAAAATGGGGCTATCGATGCCCACCACTCAGAGTTGTCTTGGGTGCTCAGTGAAGTCCTACTTGCAAAGTGCCTTCCTACGCTGGGTTTCTCCTCTTTGCCAGCATCTTCCACCACCTCAGCCTCCGCATCCCTCTGTTACCACCAGGAGAAGCCCTGCCGAGATCCGTCACCGCGCTCTCTAGCAGGCTCAGCAGAGCGGTCACCTTCATGCTCTCTCTTTTTTGTCATTATCAAGGCTGTACTCCCACCCCAAGGCCACAGGGCAGGGCATGACCTGGGGAGAAAGGAGCTGGGGAACTGCATCACCTGGACGCTGAGAGCTTTGAGGTGACCAGAGAGGAAGGACGGAAGAAACAGAAAGTAGGGAGGTAGGGTGAGCCCACCATGCACGCTCGAAGGGGTAGAACCAGTGCTGCCCAGGGCAAGGGCACAGACAGCCCTGCCCCTGCCCTGGGTCCAGAGAATCCTACCCAGGCTCAGCCCTGCGCCCCATGGAGTCTCTAAGCCGGGCCAGGCACACCAAGGTGAACAAATATTCATTACAGCGAAAAGCCTGGTCAATAAAGAGAGACAAATACAAGATTCGATGATCAGAGAGGATTTACATTCCAGCTACATACTAATTTTTTAATCTTTTTATAAATGCCGAACAAAAATGAGTGCATAGAGTGAAGAATGTCGGGGAATGAGAGCTGGGCCTCCAGGCGCAGAGTCCTGATCCTCCGCCTGATAGCAAGTAGGATCCTAGCAACACAGGAAGAACGGGGGCCGGTGGCACCCCTTCCAGGCGGCAGGCACAGAGGGAGAGCATCTCCCATCTTCACACAAAAGGCAGCCTCGGCAGAAATACATCGGGGATGTACTTGTAGAGTCTCAGATGCCCATGAAGAGGCATCTTTTCACTCTTCCAGCAAACTGGCTCCGTAAGTCCAGGATGCGATGGGCTCCTAGCAGCTGTTTCAGCAACCAGGCATCTCTAACCAAGGTGTTTTGGGTCCCCTGATAGGATTGCGTGTGACACTGTGTGTAACAGAGAGCAGAGAGAGCAGGAAACACACGGGTGTCCCTCTCCTTTCGTCATCACGGATCGTCATTCCGAGAGCGTTGCCTGGGCAGGACTCGGGCTACATGGAGGAGCTGTGTTCCCGCTCCCTGCAGAAAAGCTCATCCGTTTCTGAAGCAGCCTCTTCTGTATCGAGATGACAGCCGGGAGGACAGGGGTTGGTTTTCTCAGCTGCTGGGTTTGCTGGGCCCGCTATTGACATTGAAATATCTCAACAATAAGCAGCTATTGATGGCCCCCGAGGTCAATACCAAGATGCATTGACCCAGGCTGCAAATGCGGAAGGCAGAGAGTCCAAGGTCACTATTTACCTGAAGGGAGGAAAAATAAATCTTGATAAAAACCAAAAATAGAAATCAATATGCGTATGCGGTGTGCATGGCAGCACTTCTCTCCAGCGGGAGGCTATTTTTGGAGGTTTCGGGAGCTTGTCTGCCATCAGAAGCTCAGTTCAGGACGGGAGAGGAAGTAGGAATGGAAAACGATTCCTTCTCTGCTTGCCCTGACCAAGGAGAACTGGCACCCTACACCACAGGTGGGGATCAGCCCGGTCACCACACAGAACCTCAGCCTCTGTGACTCTAACCACTCTGGCCACATCCTTTGGAGAAAGAACAGAGCCATTTCCAACCACATGAGCTATGATGGGTGTGGCCTGGTGGTCATCTCCCCGCCAAAGCACATTTCATTGAACATTGCCAACAGAGGCAGCAGTTGGGATGATGAGCATGACCTTCACCTTTTGTGGAAACGTCCGGTTCTAGCCTGGTGAGGAAGGGGAGGCCAGACCCCCTCCATCCATGGCTAGACCCCGCCCAGAGCAGGATGGAGCCGGCTACCTGGCGAGGATGCGCCTCCCTTCCATCAACATTCCAAAGCCGTAAGTTGCTGTCCTGTGACATTTTCTCTCCTTTCGCGGCTATTTTTATTATCATTATTTGTTTAAGCTTAATTAACTTTTTTTCCCAATTACAAAAGAAACTCATGTTCTTTGTAGAAAATGTCAAACCGACTTGTGATGATCCTTTTCATCTTGCCCAGAGTCTTCAGGCTCTTTGATGCCAGGAACAAAGTCTGGGTTTTGAATTCAGATGGACTAGATCGGAGTGTGAGTCTCCGTTTTGCATCTTTAGTGGGTGTGGTTGTGCGGTCTCAGGCAAGGAAAGGGAGGCTATTCTGCCGCAATTTCCTGATCTGTAAGCCTCTTCTGTGAAGTTGATCTGATGAGTAAATCAGGATTTGTGTGAAGTACCAATATAAAACAGACAAATGTATGACAAATTTGATCACACGCACACGCACACGCACACACACACACACACACACACCTGCAACTAAATGACTTTAGAAACTGCAATAGGAACATACCTACTAGAGCGAAGATGATTTTAAAAATTATCAGGGAATACTGCATATAACTTTATTTTAACAAACTTGAAAATTAACATGAAATAGATGGCTTGCTTAAAAAAATAAATAAATGATCAGAATTGAATAAGGAAGAGATATCAAATCAAAGTTTGTATGAGTTAGGAATCAGTCAGAAAACAGAAACCATGCTAGGTCTTTCAAACCAAGAGGATTTAATACAGGGAATTGGCTACGTAGGTGATGAAACCTCATAGGTTGCCTAGCAACAGTAGGAAGTTGGAAAGGTAAGGAGAGGGGGTACCTCCAGCAGAAGCCAGTCTCCTGGAAGCTGGACCCACTGAGGAGGGAACTGAGAACAATGACTTAAGCCACCCAGGGTTGCAGCTGCTGTCAGAGATGCTCCCCAAAGAAGAGTACCATGCTCCCCATTTCCCTTCTTCTATTTTCAACTAGTGCCTCCCATGGGCCAACATACCTGGAAGCCAGAGGGCAAGGAGCCTGGAAACATATTTCTCTGAGATACAGAGCATAGCAGGGGCCGAGGGGGGAATGGATCTGGTGGCAAACAGGGCAGGAGTGGTTCAAGGTCATATATAGTCCCAAATAGTTGATAGATGAGTTCTAAACCCTCAAGAAATGATTGGTTCCTATCATATAGAAACTCCTCAGGAACACTGGAAGACATGGAACTGTTTCCAATTAATTCAACGAAATACTATGACATGGACACCACCCCCACAGTCGCTCAAAAAGTGAGCAAATGCCTACCACCGGTTTCATGATTAAAAACCAGAGGCAAACAAATTATGAATAAATCAACTTTATCACTATATTAAAAAATAATGTATTATCCTCAAGTTTAATTTGTTTTAGGAATGAAAAGATGTTTTGATATTAGGGAATATATTAATGTGATTTTTTTTTACATGAAGAAATGAAAGGAAAAAGTGTTCTGATCATCTCAGTGGATACCAAAGAGAGATTTGATGAAATCCAACACCTTTTCTCATTAAAAACGGAAAGTGTTGGCAGTTATGACAAAGTTTAATTTGGCAGAATTCAAGTCTGTGATTGGGGGTGGTTTTTCTCCTCATTCTCAAGGGGAAAACTGAATCCACTTGGTCTCCAGCCTCATTCAATGGAAGTTTGAGTTTATCCGCCGGTTTATTGGGCAAATCTCTCCCATCTCCATTGAGTCTCCAACTGACACAACCCATCTCCGTGACAAAAGACTGACGGACTAGATGAAATGCTTTTCCACCTGGCTGACTTCCCTCCACACTATGGCAAACCACACGTAGCATACTTAAACAGTTGCCGATGACAATTATTTTCACTATACACAGCTTTTAATAAAGTTTAAATGTGACCATTCCTACCATTTAACATTGCAGTGCGTGACAGGCACTGCAGCACAATAAGGAGATTGAGTAAAATCAGCCATAAATATTGCCACAGAAGGGGCCAAACTGTTGCTATTTGCACACAGAATGATTATCCGCCTCCATCATGCAGGTGAATCAAGGGAAGGGCCATTAGCCCAAATAAAATCAAATTGAATTTAAAGTCCAATAGCTTTTCTATTCACTGGCAATAAGCAGTTCGAAAATCTCATAGAAATGGATGCCATTCATAATTACACCCGGAACTATAAAATTCCCAGGCCCCCCTAATAAAGCACCCACGAAGGAAATGAGAAGACTTCACAGAAGGACACAAAAAAAGAAGGCTGGGGCAGCATTCCGCTGCGGAAAGACTCAACCTTGAAAACGCATGCATTTCCGTTATACGAGTACGTGCATGCGAGGTTGTCTCAGTTAAACAGCAGGCGGGAGATTTGTCACTTGATGAGCTGATTCTAAAATTCATCTGGAACAAACAACGCCCGAAACCAGCTGAGACCTTTTGGAAAAGAGGCATTTGGCGAGGCTCTTGCTATATCAGGCAGGAAAGCGTGCCATCGAGGCCCTTGTTAAGATGACTTAGGAAGGAGGCGAGGATGGAAAAGCAGACGCAGTGGGCAGGTGGTGGACGCAGGTCGTCTGCTTTAAGATTCAGCAGAGGGAGGCCAGCAGAGGCAGTAAATTATGTCCTCGCCCTTAGGGCAGAGGAGTGAGGCCCTGAATCACAAAAGTGAACTCTAAATAAATTACAGAGCTAAACAGAAGCAAAACCCAACATCTTATTGAAATATTAGGTTAAGACCACTATCTAAAAAACCAAAACAGAGGGCCCGGGGGCGTGGCTCAGTGCTTGAGCATCAACCTACGAACCAGGAGGTCACAGTTCAATTCCCAGTCAGGGTACGTGCGTGGGTTTCGGGCTCGATCCCCAGTGTGGGGCGTGCAGGAGGCAGCTGATCAATGATTCTCATCAGTGATGTTTCTCTCTCTCTCTCTTCCTCTCCCTTTCTCTCTGAAATCAATAAAAATATATTTTAAAAAAAGAAAAAACACTGTCGGGAAAATTTTTCTAAGAAAAAACAGAGCACCCAGTCGTCATAAAGATATAATCCAACAAGGGTTGTTTTTTAAAGAAATAGCCAGAACCAGGATGACAGCCTGGGAGAGAATATTTACAGCAGGGTTTACCGATGGAGGAATAACTCATGGCATGGACAGGTCAATAAGCAAAGCCAAACTACTTGACTTAAAAATGGGAGAAAAGATACAAGTAGTTCACAGTCTTAAGTGATAAAACAGCAATGGCTAGTAGGCATTTGCCAGGCTACTTGCTATGAACCGGGAATCAGAAAACATGCAAATACGGATGGGAAGATGTTTCTTCATTCATCAGGGTCACTAAATGAAAACTGTACATCCCTGTGGACCCCACTCACCTCTGGCGAGTCCGAGGTCAGGGTCATCCCACGGCTTCCCTTTGCTCCCCCAGTCCCGGGAGGGGCTGCTGTTTCCTACAACGCAGCAGCCTCAGCCCGGGGCACGCAGGTGTGTCTGACTTAGCTCAGTGGCCCCTGCTGCTCCGTTAGCCTTGACACCTGTGTGACCAACTCCTCCACTGAATCCCTTCAACGCGAAGGCTTTGATGTTGCTCTGTTTTCCCACCGGGGAAGGAACTCCGTGAATTACGGTACATCTGGGGCACGCAGAGCCGTACGGCCATAGGCCTATAAGCATTGTCCTGAAAAGATTTCTGAAACATTGTTAAATGAAACAAGCCATAGGAAAAAAATGTATAGTTATTCAACTTACTTTAAACACACACACACACACACACACACACACACACACACACACACGCACACACACGCACACACATATGCAGGGTGTCCCCCAAAAATGTATACACACTTTTAACAGCTGATAGCTCAATGGATGTTTCTGCCTTTTCAGGTTTAACCCATCGTGCCTTAATAATTATGCAAAGTGTGTATACATTTTGCGGAACACCCTGCATGTACATTGAAATGCACAGAAAGGTGCCGAAGTGGATTTGTCAGGTTCAAGGACTCCCACTTGGCCTGTGTCACCATAGTAGCTCTTTCCTACGACAACAGCACTTACGCCGCCGGCCAAGGACCAAAGCGGGGACTGTGCCAGCGCCCACGCAGGTCAATTTTGACTATACCTTCACGAACCGGGAAAATGAGCAGCAATTCGGCCTGTGGACCTGGGGGCGTCACTGTGAGGGGACCCTGGGCCAGGACTCCATTTATTGGCCCACTTCCCCCTCCATATGCTTCTAACAGGGGAGCCATGGTAGTACTTTGGGTCCGAATGTCACTGTGAACTTGGACCTTGTTTCCAACCTTGAAAGATCTGGATATTCCCTTTTCCTGGTGGACAGTTGCCGGACTTCCTGAACTATCTTCTAACAAGGGGGAGGGGGGCGGCGCACTTGTGAAGGCCCCAGGGGTTCAAAGGAATCCTCCAGGCTCCTAACCACCTGCATGGACTGACAACTCCTCAGTGTGATGGGCCTTCCCATTAGGGCCCTGGCAGTGGCATCGGAGACCTGCCCCGGCTGGGGATCCGAACTTCCCTGATGTTCTGCATCTCTTCAGATCAGCTACTGAACCTGGACTTCAGCGTGAGCAGACTCCCAGCCACCGAGAGCAGGGCCTCCAGGCCAGAGACATTCTGTGACTCTCACACGGGGCCTATCCTTTTCTTTCTTTGATGTGCCAATGGCTCTTAGAAGCCGCCTCTCAATTCCACAGTCCTTCTCATTACTGCCTCTGCCGTACTGCTCAGCTGCCAGAAGCATCGCAAAAGCCAGCCCATCCCCTTCCAGCTGTAAGCTCTCGCGGAAATAGCATTGACCCCCGTGCCAGGAGCGGTCAGGCCTCCCCTTAGCACCAGTGTCGGGGTCCTCGCTGCCAGCAGGTCGTCAAATCCGGAATCCTACCCTTGGAACTGCTTCCCTTGGCACCAGCTGTCTTCGGCCAGGGCCCCAGAACAGCGGTTCTCCAAGCGGGGTCCTTGGCCGGGCAGCACCAGCATCACCTGGGAGCCTGTCAGAGATGCGCGATCTTGGGCCCCTCCTGGCATCGGCTGAAGGCTGGGTGAGGCCCAGCGAGCTGCTTCGGCGAGGCCTGCAGGGGATTCTGATGATGCTGAAGGTCGAGAGCCGGCACCCAAGAAGCAGAGCCTGAGGTAGGATATCCGAGCAAGTGATTTCTCAGAGGAATGCGCCAGCGGGGCGGGAGGAGGAAGTGAGGCGAGCAGGATGAGGCAGGGGAAGGAGCCAGGCCAAGGTGGGGGCTCAGCTGAAGCTCAGCCTCGGCTTGACCCCCAGGGGGGGTCCGGAGCATAAATGGTACCGTAGAGCTGTCCCACCTTAAGGCCATCCTTGTACCACTGCATCCGTAGCCATTGGCTACCAGTGGTCGGCAAACTGCGGCTCGCGAGCCACATGCGGCTCTTTGGCCCCTTGAGTATGGCTCTGCCACAAAATACCGACTTCTGCGCATGGGCCACGAAGTTTCAATTGCACTGTATGTGCGCGCCCGCACGTGGTATTTTGTGGAAGAGCCACACTCAAGGGGCCAAAGAGCCGCATGTGGCTCGCGAGCCGCAGTTTGCCGGCCACTGGGCTAAGTGACTGCCACCAAGGCCGTTGAGAAAAATGTCCAGGCTGCTCCAGAAGGTGTGGCCGGGGCACCTGGTTGGGGCACCAACAGCATCGACTAAAAAGTGCTCAGAGCCTGTTAGTTTCCTTCCCACATAAACACCCAGGGAGGCCGTTGGGCAACAGGAAATGCACTGGGGGTCCAGCCAGCGTGGCTCAGTGGTTGAGCACTGACCTGTGAACTAGGAGGTCATGGTTCGATTCCCGGTCAGGGCACACGCCTCGGTTACAGGCTTGATCCCCGGTGTGGGGCGTGCAGGAGGCAGCCGATCAATGATTCTCTCTCATCATTGATGTTTCTATCTCTCTCTCTCCCTCTCCCTTGCTCTCTGAAATCAATAAAAATATATTAAAAACAGAAAACGCACTGGGCAAAATGGTGAGACGAGGGGCATTTGAGCCCTGGCACCAGGCTACAGCCACGTGTCCCGCCCTGTGACCTCGCTGCCCCCACTTATGACCTGGGACTAACCCACTCTCCCGAGGTTGTGAATGAGCGTAGATAACACGGGGAAGGCACCGTATACTTCACGGCATCAAGGAACACTGCACATGTTATGCGTCCTGTTGGGCAGAGAAGAAATGTATGATTAGTTTTGCTGCCAAGTATTTCTTACAAGGGAGATTTGCTGGGCCTTGAGGTTGAGCGTTTTCATCCTAACAAGGTATTATCAAATTGCTCTCTAAAACGTCTATATCAATTTCCACTCCCACAGCATAGGAGAATTCCCATTTCCTTATAACCTGGCCAGTTCTCTCATTTGCATAGGCCATTCTAATGGGGATGAGGGGCACGTGCACAGGGAGACCCAAGTTCAAGTACATTCTTTCTAGTGTTTCTGTCGGAGATAAAACTGGAGATACACCTGACACACCTCATTAAAAAAATGGAATAAATCAAGTGTGATGTATTCACACAGCGGATTGCTCTATTACATTACAACAGAGGGACTCATATAAAACACGGACACCCACACATGGAGAGATCAATGTTGAGTGGAAAACGTAGGTCATAGGACATTCTCTAGCCTATTGTGCCATTAACATACATTTTAATCCTCACCTGAGGATATTTTTTCCATTGATTTTTAGAGAAAATGGAAAGGAGAGGCAGAGACACAGAGAGAGAAACATTGACGTGAGAGAGACCATCAGTTGGTTGCTTCCGACACATGCCCTGACCTGGGCCAGGGATCGAGCCTACAACCGAGGTATGGAATCCAACCCGGGAGCCTTCTGTCCGCAGGCCGGTGCTCTATCCACTGAGCCAAACCAACGAGGGCAACATACATTTTAAAAACACATAAAACAGTAGTATGCATTGTTTGTGGACACACACATTTGTAACAAAAACATTAAACATATGCACTGAACACACACCAAATGCACCGTAGAAGTGACTTATGGGGAAGGAAGGGCGTGGGCCTGAGGGCGGGGAGCAGGGGACACTTGACTCTTTATAGAGTTGTCGTCCTTAATAAAACAACCATTTAAAAAAATATGAAAAAAACGCTTAACGTTTGCAGACATGGCGTAACGGATACACGGGTCTCACATCCTCGGGCCTTTACTCTTCATTTTCATTGTCGTTTTCATTGCCGAGGGCACGATTCTTCAGAAGGGGACTGAGGGTGTGGCCGCCACCTCATGTCACGTTGCAACCCTGTGCTGGGCGGTGGTGTCCACACGAGTGAGCAAAATAGCCCTGACCTTGGCCCTCGCGGAATGTCTGGCCTCACGGGACAGGGAGGCCGAGATTGTGGTAAGTGCAGAGATGGGAAATTACGGGGTGCCGAGATCCAGTAAATGAGGGAGGTTGGATTTAAATGGCGGCATTGGGAAGGGCATTTCTCCAAGGCCGGTTTTAAAAGGAGGCCTGAGGGTGAGCGGGAAGTAGCCAGTGCGGAGTGGGAGGAAGGGGCTGGATTCTGAGCCTGGGGAACAACGTGGGAGGAACCCCCAGGCAGCTCAGAGCGGGAGCTCCGGGGGAGAATGAAGGAGAAGCGGCCAGGGAGGGCGGGTTGCCCAGCGGAGCCCGAGGAAGGCCCTGTCGGGGGCAAGAGGTGAGGCTGGAAGCACTGGGCCGCGGGTTCAGGCCGGGAGGTGCCGGCCACGGTCAGGGCATTTTTTATTTGTTTGTTTGTTTTCGTTTTATGAGTAATGGAGTATCTTTGCAAGTTGTTCTTCAATCTTATGAATAAGGAAATATCCCGGCAATTTGTGTATTTTTTTTTAACGTGCTCATGATAAAATTTTCGAACACACGCACAAGTAGAATAGCACGCTGAAGCCCTGTGCGCCCAGCTTCCGCAGGCCAATCTCTCACTGCCCCCGCCCGCCGGGTATGATGTGGGAGAGAATTCAATGCATCCCATCATTTCATATAGAAATATTACAGCATGAACCTTTAAAAGAGAAAGAGTCTTGCCCAGCCGGTGTGGCTCAGTGGTTGAGCGTTGACCTATGAACCAGGAGGTCACGGTTCAATTCCCGGTCAGGGCACATGCCCGGTTTGGGGGCTCGATCCCCGGTGTGGGGTGTGCAGGTGGCAGCCAAACAATGATTCTCCCTCATCATTAATGTGTGTTGTTTCTCTCTCTCTTTCTCTCCCTCTCCTTTCCTCTCTGAAATCAATAAAAATATATTTTTTCTAAAAAGGAGGAAGAGTCTCTGGGGAAAATAACCAGAATACAATATCACACCTAAAAACTGAATAGTACTTTCTGAATAACATCACAGATTTGAAGAGTTTTAAGCAGGAGAGCCACATCATGTGACTTATCTTTTTGTTTTTAATCCCCACCCGAGGACATGCTGGTAATGAGCCACCCTGGCCGACTGCCCGGTGCAGCATGGACGTGCAGGCTGGAGAAGTAGAGGCAGAGAGGCAGGAGGCCCTGGTCGAGGTCCAGGCAAGACTTGGCAGAGGCCGGACTAGGGCAGTGGCAGAAGACATGGAGGGGAGTGCAGACGGTGGGTCTGTTTGGGAGGGAGACTTGGTGATGGACAGAATACGAAAGAGGAGATAGGGGAGATGCCAAGGATGGTCCTTAGGCCCCATTCTGAGGATCGGGGAGGGCAGAGGTGCCACGTACTGAGGTGTGGGCCCTGGGTGAGCCATGGTGGGGTGTGGGCAGGAGAAGGGAGAGGGAGAGTTCGGCGGGAAGGACTCTCCACGCTTATGAGTTTGCTCAGAGGGGTGATGACAGAGGTGCCTGCCATACTCCCTGCCTCCACTGCTCCTCTTCCCTCGAACCACTGTCCCCTCCTGCCCCTCCTGCTCCTCCTCCACCTTTATACCACTGACAACCCGTCCTGGGAGCCGGAGGCCTCGTGTACATGCTACGCAAGCGGAGTCATTAGACAAGGGAAGCAAAGAAGCCATTCGGGTTCCCAGAAGGGCCACTCACTGTCTGTGGACAGCCAGGGGATTCATTCGCATTTGAATAGTTGGTTTTGGTTTTTTTTAAATATATTTTTATCAATTTCAGAAAAGAAGGGAGAGGTAGAGAAAGGTAGAAATATCAACAATGAGAGAGAATCATTGATCGGCTGCCTCCTGCACGCCCCCTACTGGGGATTGAGCCCACAACCCCGGCATGTGCCCTTGACCGGAATCAAACCCAGAACCTTTCGGTTCACAGGCTGATGCTCTATCCACTGAGCCAAACTGGCTAGGGCTGAAGAGTGAGCTTTGCCCTCTTAAGCCCCTGGGATGCCTCCACGTCCTGGCCCTGAGCAGTCTCCTCTGAAGTAATTTCATGCCATGAGGATGAAAGGAGAACGGTGGGTTTTTCAGACATTAAGACAATTGCAGTGACAAGATGCCCCAAGCTGGCCTACATACTGAAAAGGACATAGAGGAGGCATACGACTGTGTCAGGGACACTGCCGCCCATGCAGTGCCTGTGGGTGCAACAGGAGGTTTCTGCTCCATTCTATTGCTCCATGGGCAGATGCAGCCTCTGGGCACATGACTTTGAAGGTAGACGGTATCTTTTTGAAATGAAAGAAAGGTCTTCCCTCTCTTCAGTGGTGCCACCCCTTGTCCACTGTCCTCCGGCCGTGGCAACAAAGCCACCATTCGCAGGGGCGAGGCACTTGTCCTTGCCTGTTGTCGCTGTTAACCTCGTTGGGGAGTTGAGGAGCACGTTGCAGTGGTCATATTATTTGGCGCTCTGTCTGGGCTGTGTGTATGTGGGCCCCAGGAGGAGGGACTTGGGCAGGAACGGGATGGCTTCAGCAGATCAACATGAAACAGAATAGTCTTGGCAGTGGCCTGGTTTGAGCTGAGCATTTAGGGAAGGACGGGAGAGGGAGGTCATTCCCGACGAGGGTATCCTCACGCCCTTCGTCAGTGGGTAAGGCAGCACCCAGGGGACATGAACGTTAAGGACAGAGCATGATCCAGAAAGGCCACGGTGGCCAGCCACAGCCAGGGCTGCTGAAGGGACCAGAGAATAAAGGCTGAGAGAGGGCCTTTTAGAAAACTTCTTTTCCCCAGAGCAGTGAGATTGCAAGAGGCGAAGGTAGGGAGGTCTGTAAAGAAGCAGAGGGTACAGCCTGTTTTGCATGAATTCAAGAAATTTGGCAGGAAGAGCCCAGTGAGAAAGGAGGATGGTAGCTGGAGGAGGCAAAAGGGTCAAGTGGAAGCTTTTACAAGTCGGGAACACCTGCTTCTATTTAAAGGTGTTACGAAAAGAGTGCGTGAGAAGGAAAAGACCGAACATCCCAGAGAGGAACAGGGCACAAAGGAGGAGGATCCCTTGGGACCCAGAGAGTTTATTACCTTGGAGGAGAGAAACACCTGATTTCTAAGCCTGGAGAGATGAGAGGATGGCTCTGGGATAGATGCCGTGGTAAGGGACAACTCCTCCGTGTGCAGCCTTAATTGTGTAAAGCACATATGAGGTGAGAGTGAATTAAAGTGCATGTCTTAAAGCACCATGTGCATACACATCCCTGTGATTCCGATTCAGTAGTTTTGGGGCAAGGCCTGGGAACCTGCATTTGTTTCCAACAAGTGCCGGGCAATGCCCATGCTGCTGGCCTTCCTGCACAATATACAGCTACCGAGAGTCTTGGGAAGTGGTAACAGAGAACCCGGAGGAGAGGACGTGATCAAAAGCATCATCAGGGGAGTTTCCTCAAGGAGAACGAAGATCCAAGTCTCTGAAATGCAAGGGCTCCGTAAGCAGGATGAATGAAAAAAAATATCAACCAAGAGGCATCCCGGGAAAATTTCAGAACAAGGACCAGAGGTTCTCTCCAGAGATGAGCAGCAGATTGTCTGCAAAGCTCAGAGGATAAAACTGGGGTCATAGGTTTTATCAGAAACACAGGGGCTCAAACACCTGTCATGCTCTGAGGGAAGATGATTTTGAACCTGGGATTTTATATACCCAGCCAAACTGTCCCTCCAAAGAGAAGAGACTCCAGTGGGAAGCACAGCTTGTTTAACAAGAACGGTGGGGCTGTGTCTCATATCGTCTCTCTCCATGGGTCTACTGGCATCATGGCAACCTGAAGTCCAGTGAAAGCAAAGCAGTAAAATTAATGAAGTCCAGGTCTGCAGACCTGACTTAATGATTTTATCAAGAGGAAGTCAAGAGTTGAAGGAAATGGGGCGGGGAGGAATGGGTTTAGGAATGAGGGGGTAGGTGATGTCATCCATGAGAGAAAAGGAGGGGCCAAGGGCAGAGACTTGGAACAGTGGGTTCTCGGTAACAAGAGGCCTGTCCCATCCTGAACGGAGAAGGAGAGGTGGTCCTGTTTTTTTGGAGTCTTCTTTAGGTGGAGTTCAGAGTTCGGTTAAAATAGGGAGGGAGAAACTTGACAAGGCCATGAGCCCAAGGCAGCAAAGGCCAAAGATGGGGAGGGGGTGGTGTGGATCGGGATCCTGGAAGGAGCGTCTCCACAGAGGTCTGTTCAGGTAGACAGAGTAGACCTGACATGGACGGAGGCCTGGGCAAAGGAAGTGGTACCAGCGAACCAGGTTGGTCTCCTGCACCCAAGACAGGAGTATTTGTTCCCTGGACTGCTCTTCAAAATGTATAAATCCTACTGGGTGTGACTGTCCACCAGACAAAAGTCAGCTGCAGGGCGGCTAGGATCATCTTGAATCACTACACTGCCTGCGGTCCCTCACTGGAGGGACAGTTTGGCTGGGTATATAAAATTCCAGGTTCAAGATCATCTTCCCTCAGAACATTGCAGGCGTTTGAGCCCCTGTGTTTCAGATAAAACCTATGATCCCCGTTTTATCCTCTGAGCTTTGCAGATAATCTGCTGCTCATCTCTGGAGAGAACCTCTTGTCCTTGTTCTGAAAACTTCCCGGGATGCCTCTCGGTTGGTATTTTTTTCATCCATCCTGCTTAGGGAGACCTTTCATTCCAGAGGGGTTCAGGTAAGTATAGAAAGGCAGTTGATCATCGTGCCTTTGGGATAATGGTCAGGCCAGCCGTGTACCCTCAGAATCCCCGTTCAGGCATGGGACTACTTGCTTTCATTTTCTTCTAGAGCAAGAGTTGGCATGCTTTTTCTGTAAAGGGTGGATAGCTAATATTTAAAATGTCTCCGACGCCACCTAGCTCTTGTCCACCCTTGCATATTTCGCCTTCTAAAAAATGCCTCCATCTCATTCTAAGCACGGCTAGACTTTGGTCTTTGGATGTCAGTTGAATCACATTGGATATGCAGTGGCCTTCCAGAATTATGGAGTGTAAACTTTTATAAAGGGAAGCGTCCCTAAGCCCGCCTAACTCTGCCATGGCGCAACTTAGGATGTTAATTGCATAATTGACGAGAAGTGTCCTCCTGCCTGAAACTCGTGCCACTAGACAATTTATGTAGCTCTGCAAAGGCCTTGCATTTTAGAAATTAGATGAATGTGTGTGGTTGCATATGCTGCAGACATTAGTCAAAGATTGGGTTAATTTTCAGGGAGCCTTGAATGTTTGTTGTAAATACAAATATCGGAAAACACACATGTGAGGTGTAAATAGCTTAATTTGCAAGGTCAGTGGCAGGAAAGACACAGTAATGAAATTGAAAGGCTGTTCAAACTTCATCTATACTTTCCTGCTGTTTTGATTTTAATGACCATATGCCACTGCTTGGTCTGATTTGGGTTAGTTTATATGCATAGAGAAAAACAGGCAAAAATCACTGCCTTCAAGTTGCTTACATTCTGGTGGGAGAAGAGGGGCAATCAATTAACAAGTAGAACCTGTAGTATATCAGATAGCGGTGACCGTGCTAAAAAAAGCCGAAAGGGGGGTGGGGCGAACTCTGTGTGTGTGTGTGTGTACATGCACATGTGTGCATGCGGGATGGTGAGTCAACAGTATGAGCTGGTGGAGTGGGATTGCTTTTTCAAAGTGATTGACAGGGTGGCCTCACTGGTCAGGTACCATTTAGACAGAAACACAGTGACGGTGAAGGAAGGAGCCATGTGGACACCTGGAGGAAGGGCATTGCAGAGCCAGGGATCGGCAAGAGCCAAGCCTGGAGGCAGGCCTGCGTGTGGCATGGCCACAAACCAGCCAGGAGGTGAGTGTGGCTGAAGCCGTCGGTGCCCAATCAAAGGCATTTGCGCTTGTAGGTGGGAGAGGCTGCCTTTGATGGCTCTGAAAGACAGACCCACCACTTCCTCTTACACTAAGCAGATTCCATCAACTCTGCTCAAGTTAGAGTTCATGGCTCTGCGACTTTGAATGGCCCTAAAGGATTCTCAGTCCTTGTCCAATTCAAAGATCAATGTCTTGGCCACCTAGAGGCAGGCTTCTCTGTGGTGCTTATATACTTTATTGTAGACACAAGGACATTCATGAATAAAATGTGCGCTGGCGTTTGTTTGTTTTCTGAAACTACCACAAAGTACACATTCTGTCCCAACCAACTTCCTCCTTCCTGGACCTTCTAGCCGTGTGTGTTAATAGTGCCCTCTCCTGTCCGTCTTTAACGCTACGCCTCTCCACTGGAGTTGGTTGTACCCCTGATGTGCTGAGCCCAGGGTTCAGAGTGGCTGCACCTGGCCCAGATACAGAAGATGTCTACATTCCCTCATGCTTTCACTTCCTTCCCCAGGCTAGCCTACATTTAGCAGTTTTGTTGTTTAAAAACACAGCCTCCTGTGGTCTGTTAACCTCTCTTCTCTCCGGCTTGCATCTGGCTCCCGGCCAACAAGCCGTTGCACATTTCTGCGTGAGTATTGGCTGGTTCCTGCTCCATTTCTCCGGGTCTGTTTTCCTTTATTCCTGGAGAAGTGGTGAGCAAAAGCAGAAAGGACACAGAAGATGGAACCCCGGTTCATGTAGGTATCTCCCCAGCCAATCAGATCCCAGGGCTTGGAGGCCAGGAGCCAAAAGAACGAAATACATGGACAGATGTGCACAGACTCTTAGGTCCCCTCCCCGCCCCAGGGAGTGGGAGTAAATTATCATAGTAATTGAGGATGGGGTGGAACCTGGATTAGGGGACTGCTGTGAGCTAAACTATATCCTTCCAAAATGTGTATATTAAGCCCTAACCTTCCCCACCTCCATTCCAATAAGACAATATTTGGAGACGGGGTCTTTGAGAGGTAATTGGGTTTAGATGAGGTCATAAGGGTGGGGCCCCATGATGAGATTAGTGCCCTTTTTAAGAAGAAGAAGAGAGACCAGAGCTCTCTCACTTTCTCTGCCTTATGAAGACATAGCAAGGGGGAGAGCCTTCCCCAAGAGCTGAAAAGGCCAACACCTCCACCTGGGACTTCCCAGCCTCCAGAACGGTGAGAATAAATTTCTGTGGTATTTTGTTATGGCAGGCTGAGCCGACTGGCCAGGGACCTGGGGCCTCTCTATTTTCCAATGGAGATTAATAAACCACTTCTATCTAGTCTACAGCTCCCCTTTTTCCATCTTTAAAACAGAACAAAATGAAAGAAGAATGCCATTAATCATTTACTGGGAGCCTTGTTTCAAGGCAATTAGGTGTCTGCGTTCCCTTCAGGGGAGCAGAGATGGCCCTGCTGAAAGTCCCTGCTCAGCGGGGGAGGGTCCTTGCCCAGCCCCACTCCCTTTGGAAACCCCAAAAGCAGCCTGGGAGGAATGAGATGCTGGGGAGGGTGTGGGGAGCATTTTTCCTTGAAACCCCATCATTTAAAGGCCACTTCAATCCCTTCTCTCTCTCTCTCTCTCTCTTTCTCTCTCTCTCTCTCTCTCTCTCTCTCTCTCTCTCTCTCTCTATATATATATATATATATATATATATATATGTATTTTATTGATTTCAGAGAGGAAGGGAGAGGGGGAGAGAGAAACATCAATGATTAGAATCATTGATCAGCTGCTTCCTGCACGCCCCACACTGGGTATAGAGCCCGCAACCCAGGTATGTGCCCTGACCGGGAATGTGCCCTGTGCCGTGACCTCCTGGTTCTTAGGTCAACGCTCAACCACTGAGCCACACCAGCTGGGCCTGCCTCTTTTTCTAGCCTCTCTTTCATTTTCCTTGTAGATGGAGTCACATCCAATCCTTTCCCCTTCTTCTTGACGATCACACTTTCTGCCTCCTGATCCTCAGCAAAGGAACCAGGGAGTGGGCCTCTGGGCTGAGGGCAGCTGCTGGCACAAGTTGGGAAGCAGGGGACAGGGGGCGAGGGAGTGGGGACAGGATGGGCACAGGGAGTGGACACACGTGTCTTTGCCACTGCCGCCTGCCTGGTCCCTGCTGGGGACTCTTGTGCCTGGCCCTGAGGTGGGACGCTCTGTTCTAGCTGCTGTTACATGTGAGATGAAAAGTAGAAAAAGATACACAATAAGCACATTGAGGAGCCGCCTCTGCCCGGCATACCGTTTAGTTTCTGTGTGTGAAACGGGGCAGAGGACGGGTTTGCTGCCAGGACCGCGAGGTAAGGAGGAGCAGCACCTTCTGTGACATTTACTCCCACTCCCTGAGGGGTGGAGGGACCTAAGAGTCTGTGCACATCTGTCCATGTATTTCGGTCCAGCGTCCTGTGTGCACGGGATCCCTGTCCTGGGTTTTGTCTTCTTGCTCTTGCCTGGCACGTGGTGTGATGCACCTCCTGCTCTGAACACCCGGCAAAGCCCTGCAGCCTCGCTCTCTCAGGGACTCCGTGTGCAGGATGGGAGGCAGGAAAGGGGTCCTGTTGAAGTTCAGGGAAGGGTTTTCTAAGAGGAGGGATTTTGAACCCACGTCGTCTGCCTGGAAAAGGGGAAGGGGGAGGGGAAGCAGGCTGACTCAGGCCTTACCTTCTTTTTTGAAATGAGTCGTGTGACTCTCTGCCACTGCGCACCCCTTCCCTCCCCCCCAAGCCCCTCCCCGCTACACACACCCCAACCTGGAATTTTCAGGGTGAAATGTATGGACAGAGCATCTCTAGGATGAAGAGCCTTCTACAAAGTGCTGGCTCGGGGGCTAGAGGGAGATGGGGTAGAAATAAGGGAGAGACACAGACCCGGTCCTCAGCTTCCCACGGGGGCTGTAGGCACAGACTCAAAGCAGAAGGGGCAGGACTGCAACAGGGAGGCAGAGCGGAGCCTGGGAAAGCCGCGCAGCCGCCCCCGATGTGGCACCCATGCTAACTGCACCTTCCGCAGCCTCTAATTACGCCGCTGGTGGCAGGGATGAGGTCATGGTGTCTGTGAGTAACTTTGCCAGGAAGGAGTCCCTCTCCCCCAGTGCCAGGCTCCCTGCTCAGCCTCCTCCTGGGCCAGTGAAACTCGGATAAGGACCAACACCAGCGAGTTCCCTTCCTCAGCGTGTGCACATCCAGGCTGAGCCCAGAGAGGGCCCATGCGCCTCTTCTCCAACCCACAGGGGTGCAGACAGATCTGCCTTCGGAGTTGCAGGTGGCGGCGCTGTCTGCTCTGCTAACATGCTGGCACCCCTGGCAACTTCCAGCACAAAAGGCAACCTCCTCCCTCCCCCCAAGCCCCTGGTTGGGGCCCTGGCCCGGCCTTTGGGGATTAAACTCCCAGAAGAAGGTGCCGGGCCTACACCTGGTTGTGCAACCCTGTCTCAACCTCTCAGAGAGAAAAACGCCGTTCGGAGCCCCAGAAGCACTCTGCTCAGACTCCTGGCCCCTGGAGGTCTGGGATCAGACAGGGGGAGGGTGGAACCCCGAACTCCCTGCAGTTGTGTGATGTGGCTCCCACCCTCTGAGGCCAGAGACTCGGCCTTCCTGCTGCTCTGCTGGCTGAGGAGGAGGAGAGCTTCCCGGGAAACAGGCTCTCAGGCCCCCTCTGTGAGCAGAGAGTGAAACAGCACCCTGTGGACCACAGCTGTTCTGCATGGTCTGGGAGGACCTGAGCTCTCAGGGGGGTGGTTAGAGCACCTGGGGGGGGGGGGCAGGTTGAGGGCATAGCTGGGCATCCCTAAGCATCTGGCAATGGTGTGTAGCCACCCAGAGGCGGGAGGGCTGGCCACACCGAGGCCAGCTGCCCCCAGGAAAGCCCTTTCATTACCCGCCAGCCAGCCAGAAGGGCTCGGCCTGGGATGGAGCACAGGTTGTCTCAGGGGGAAAATCGCAAAACGTTGTTTGAATGAGGTGATTGAAGAACCGCCGGGAAGGCAGGCTAGCTTCTCGGCCATTTTCAGAAAATGCCCACAGTTGTTTTTCCGAGGCAGGTGAGATGAGAAAATAAAAGTAATGAAATGTTTTCGGAGGCCGTGTCCATTCCGCGGCGATCAGACGGGGTACCCTCTGGGGTGGAGAGGGGTGGGGGTGGGGGGCGAGGAGGCAGGGCTGTGGCAATAGGCAGCCGGTCTCAGCGTCTCTTTGCTTCCCAAGCGGGCAGGGCCCACTCCTCCCAGTGACTCAGCCGGCAGAGAGCCCGTGAAAATATTTAATTTCTTTTAAAATCAGAAGACATAAATGAAGTTTTAGTTGAAGAAAATATTTCAGCATGTAATATTAATATATTTGTCTTTATGCCAACACTCATACAATATTATATATATATGAAGGGATTCAGGGAAGGGAAGCAGTCTGGTGCCCAGGAAAGTTTAACGGGGTCCTGCAACCCAGAGCTGGGCTCCTTGCCCTGGGGGTGCCGGCCGCTCACCCCTCTGGGCCACAAGGCAGGAAACTCCTAGGCCTCCCCAGTTTCCCTTCTACCCTTTGCAGACAGCGCTGAGAAGAGACAAAGAATGCATAGCTCTTGGCACCAACTTCACTCCTCGGCCATCTGTAAGTCCCTAGCCTCCCTTTTGTCTAGCTCTCTGCCCTGAGCGGTTCCAGACTTCTGAAAGCCTGACCCGGGAAGAAGAAACTCAAATCCACCAGTTGAGGAACCCTCTCTTCCCCACATACTCTCCACCTCTGACACTCAGTCGGAAAAGGGTGCTGGGGTTCTTGGCTACGGGAGGGAGGGAGTGGGGACCAGAAGAGGCCTTTGTGAGAGGCGTGCAGGAGGGTGGGGGTGGACGGAGAGCCGAGGGGCTCCGTGCGCACCCGTCCTCCTTCTGGTAAGAGGTTGGCAGTGCTGCCCCCCGGCGGGGCCCGGAGGCGCCGGCGCCCGCGGCCGCGCAGATGAAATGTGTTTGCGGGGCTCGCTCCCGGGCCTGGCTCGGGGCCGCCTCCCCTCCTCCCCGCGCGCCGGCTGCTCTCCAGTCGCGGCCACAGGGTAGCGCTCGGCCCTCCTCTCCGCGTCGCCGCCTCCGCCTCCGCCGCGCTCGTCCCCGGCTCACGCTGCCCCCGCGGCTCCGGCGGCTCCGGCAGCTCCGGCGGCTCCGGCTCGGCGCAGGCAGGAGCCGTTCTCCGGACCCCGAGCCCGGGAAACGGAGGCGGCGGGCTCGGCGAGCGGCGGCGGCTGCCGAGGCGGGAGGCGGCGGGGCGGCCGAGGCGCTGGGGCGGGCGCCGTGGCCGCTGCTCCCCAAGCCGGGGCGGTTGGCGAGCGCCGGGCGGCAGAGGAGGCGCCGCGCCCCCGGAGCCAGGGCTGCCCGCCGTGTTCTCCGCGCGTCTCGCCCAGAGCTCCGGCCAGGGCGCGGCGGAGGGCAGAGGCGCCGGTCTCCGTCCTCCCGGCGGCCGGAGGCTCCGTGCCCGGGCGCCGGCGGCTCCCGCCCGGACCACCGAGCCCAGAAGACGTCCCCGCCGCCCCGCTGCCGGCGCGGACGGGGGCGCGGGGGGCTGCGCGCCGGGCCGCGGGACCCGCAAAGTTTGCCCGCCGCCCGGGTGCCGGGCCGAGGGCGCGCGCGGGCCCAGCGCCCCCGGGGGGCACCGAGCGTCCCCGGATTGGGCGCCAGGGCAGTGGAGCCGGCCGGGGTGGCTCGGCCCCGGCAGATGCCGCCTGCAAAGTTGGAGAGAAGAAAACTTCAGCTCCGGGGAGATTCGGACCGCGATGCACACCGCGCCCCCCGAACCCCGCGGCCCTGAAAGAACCCCCGCGGCCACGCCTGCCGCCGCGCTCGGCTCCAGACCGGCCCCCGGGGCCCAGCGCCGGGAGCTGCGGTGACTGCGTCCGCCTGGACGACCCAGCCAGGGGGCGGGGAGCGGGCGGGGGGCGGGCAACGTGGCCACGGGAGGAAGTTTCCTGAAGTTGTCCTTTCATTGCGGAGCCCGGCCAGCGACCCGGCAGCGTCGCGGAGGCCTCCCTGCCGGGGAGGCGAAGTCGGAGTTGGGGTTCTCGGGGAGGAAGGCGCCCTGAGTCCGAGAGCGCGGCTTTTCTCTTTCTCTCTGCTCGTCCGTCGCCTTCCGGGCGCGCCGCGAGGATCGAACTTGGACAGAAGAGGACTGGGAAGCTTTGGGGTCCCCAGGGCTGCCCCTCCCGGGCATAGACCGCCCCGGGCCACAGCCACCTAGACTGTCCCCCCGGACGACGGCAGGGTACCGGACCCCCCAGGATTATAACGGCGCGGAAGACCCCACACCCCCCCACACCATGTGGGGGCTGCTGATCTGGACTCTGCTGGCCCTGCACGGGATCCCCCAGGCCAGAGCGCAAGGTAGGAGGGCCACCCCCATGTGGGGATGGGGAGGGGGTACGAGGAAGGGGCGGGAGCCTGCTGGCCTCGCGGCGGCCTCCTGGACACCCGGCATAACCCGGGCAGAGCTCTCTCAAGGGAGTTTCGGGCCTCCCTCCTCGAGTTTTGGGGCTCTCGGGGGTGGGGGGGTGGGGCCGTGTTTCTGAGACTTGTGGCTTCGGAATGAGGGAAGGTACGGTCGGTGCTGGGAGGTTGCCCAGGAAGGCTGAGAAGAGCCTTAGATGAGTTGGGGTGGGCCCGTTACTCCCCACGCCCGCTATGGGTACCCCATTGGGCCAACGAGGGAGGGGCGCGCCATTCCGCGCGGGGTCAGCGCCCGGCTCTACCCAGATCCTCCGGCCGGGCTCCCGGTTCCCTGCTCATTGTCAGCGGAGGGCAAGACCCTGCCTGGCGGGCGCTGGCCGCCCCGGGCCAGGGAGTGGACTGGGAAGGCGGCGGGAAGGAGCCCAAGGCGGGTGCTGGGTGCCGGGTGGCAGCCCGGGAGGGAGATGGACGGGCCTGGCCACGTATGGAGCCCGCGCCTGGCTGCCTGGCCGGCTGCTGGGGCTGGGGCTGGGGCTGGGGCTGGGGCTGGGGCTGGGGCTGGGGCTGGGGCTGGGGCTGGGGCTGGGGGCGCTTCCGTTCAGGCTGGGAGCCCAGGTCCTGGTACAACCCGGACCCACAAGGGGCAGGTGCCCAGGGGGTGTCTGAGGCCCCCTGCCCACCCCTCACCCCCGCCAGGCACACGGCTCCTGCCTTTGCCTTCAGCTCCACTGGCCGCTCAATCGTCTCTGCAGCCGCTGCTCTGACCTGGAGCGGCCTCGGTGGAGAAGGGCTGGTGGGTTTTGGGTGGGAGTGTTAGGATGAGGAGGTGTGACCCGCACCGCCCCCCTCAAGAGGGCCGGTGCCCAAATGTCCTCCCGCCGGCAGGTCCCAGAAGGAGAGGGGGCTGCACCGCGCTTCTTTGCTTTTGGGGTTCCCTGACCCAGACAGTGGTGCCAGCGGTGTCCGAGCGGCGCCTGCTGGGGGCGGAGGGAGACAAGCCTGGACTGAGCGCTGGGACTGGGGGCTTGGTTTTCCATCTCGGGGCTTGAGGGCGCCTGCCCCTCCCTCCTCCTCTCCAAGGCTGCTCACCTGCCAGTGCTGCGACCTCGAAAGGGGCCCCACCTACCTCTGGGGTTGCTGAGCAGGGGTGGGGGGTGGGGGAACCCCAGGGCACCCAGAGCCAACCCAGCCAGAGAGCCAAGATCAAAGAGATGAAAGTAATCAGCTCTCACGGGATTGAGGGGAGGGTTTTACAAGGTAATTTACCTTAAAGCACTTAGAAATGTTGTTAACGGGCCCTGTAAATGTAAGGTAATAAAAGTTATGATTATTTTTATGATCTTCATAAAATCTTCCAGCAAGCAGGTCCTCAGAGGTCTGCGTATTCTAGGAGCCATTTAACAGATGGGAAAACTGAGTCCAGGGCCATTAAGTGACTTGACCAAGGCTGCAGGGAAATCCGGGGACAGAGTCAGGGCAGGGTTCCAAGCCCCTCTGACCCTGGGACCAGGACCATGCGCAGCTGGGGTGGGTTCGTGGGATCCCGGGAGGGCTGTGAGGCTGCTGGAAGCGGAGGGGGCACCTCCCCAATTTGCTCTGAGATGCCAGTGGGGTTCCCAGCCTAAAGCCAGAAAGGGCTCAGAGGGGCGTGTCAGCTTCTTCCTGGACACTTTAACTTAATCACTGCACAGACTCCAGCAATGGCATGATGTCCCTGGCCCGGTGGCCCCCTTGTTCTGGTCCCGTCCAGTCCCAGGCCCGTAGACAACCCCCCCTCCCCCCCCCCCCGCCCCCTCCTCCACCTGAGGTCAAGATTCCAGTGTCCTGCTGAAGGCTCGGCTGCCTCCTGCGCTGCGCCTCCTTGGGGAGGGGCTCCCCGGTCAGAGCAGTGAAGGTCTCTTTGATTGATTCACTCCCTCCCCCGCTCCTCTTGTTTGCTGCCTGTTGGAGAGGGCCGCCCAGGTCCCCTGCTGCTCCATTTGTGTTCTCTGGTCTGAGAGAGGTTTCCTGCCCCCATGAGTACTCTCCATCCTTTTGTATCCCGGCAGCAAACCATGCAGGGGATTGTGGGAACTTGGTCCCAGCCCAGGTTTGGGGGCAATGTTGCCTTTGAGTGGGGGGCGGTAGGGGCAGGGGCAAGCCAAGGACTGGGCGGGGGGGCGGGGCGGCTTTCTTATCTGCTTTGGGGTTAGAGTGTGGAGTTTCTCCTTAAGTGTGAGTCGTGTCGTGTCCTTAACCCTCAGGGTGGCTGAGGCCACAGCACTGTGTGTCAC
Source organism: Myotis daubentonii (assembly GCF_963259705.1). Taxonomy (NCBI): domain Eukaryota; kingdom Metazoa; phylum Chordata; class Mammalia; order Chiroptera; family Vespertilionidae; genus Myotis; species Myotis daubentonii. Next base: position 53,229,293 of record NC_081855.1, on the reverse strand, counting down.
TCTGAGCCCATGAGCCGCATTCTCCAATCATGACACAGACTGAGGGGCCAAACAGTGGTCCTCCCTGGGCCAGACCTCACCTGGGTCACTGCCAGACCTTCGCTGGCCCCCGCCTTGTGTTTCTCAGGTGCTGGACCCGGGCGACATCACCTCCTTATCCCGAAGCCACCGCTTGATCATTTTCCCTCCAAGCAGATGTCACACCATTCACACGTATTTCCCAGACCCAGTGACTGACGTGGTGGAAAGAGCAGAGACCGTCTGAGGGTTTGAGGTTGTGCCTGGCACACAGACGGTGCTTATGGAAGGGTCATCGTCGGTGTTGTTATCATCAATGTTTTGACACTCTGAGCCCAGGTCCACGGGGTGGGGGTCCGAGCCACCCCCCAGCTAGGCCTCGGATGCCTTTTTCTCCCTCGAGGCCCTTCCTGTACTTGCTTCAGTGGCTGCCTCGCTGGGTCTCACGTGGCCGTGCAGTCCTGGGCTCCACTCCCAGGTGCTCCGACGGGAGGCGGCAGGGGGAGCCTGGGCATCTCGCCTGGATTCTAACAGGCGCCCGCAGGAGCGTTCATGGCCTTTGAAGCTTGGTGCCTGCCGGTGGGCATCCTGAGGGGGCTGGAAAGAGGGCGGTAGCCACCCAGCCAGCTGGTCTCGAAGGTTCTTTCAGGAGAACAGTGCCTGGGTGAGGGACGGGAGGGAGTGTGAGCTGAGCGAGCCCGGCAGGGGGGACCCTGGGTGGAGGGCCGGGAAGCCCCAGCTCTGGAGGCTCCAAAGGGAGCAAGTTTAGTGCGGGGAGCTAATCACAATGAAAGCCAAACAGCCCGCGAGGGAGCAGGATGAAAGTTTAATTACATGGTGTGGCGAAGCTGTAATTATTAATTACTGACAGCAAAAAATAACTTATTGATCAGGGCCTCTTGCTAATTACCACGAGGCCGAGTGTCATGCTTGCCTGGGGCCCAGCTGGTTTGTGTCAAAAGCCTCACACAAGGGTGGGCCAGGGGTGTCCCTGTTCCCCGTGTCCCCTTCCTCCAGGACCGGAGAGGTGGCTCTCCACCCCGCACCCCTGCCTCCCTCGCCCCGTGCGCCCTTGGCTGCAGCTGGGGGGATTCTGGCACATGCTGGCTGTGGTTAGATGAGCGACACAGTTTGGAGCTGCTGTTGGCTGCGCACCTCCCCTGCCCGGGCTAACCACCCTCAGGACCCCCACCCAGAGCCCGAGGCACGCTGGCAGCCTGACACCTGCCTCAGAAACCCTCTCTTTCATGCATTTGCTCGGCAAATATTTATCGACCGCCTCTCCCCTATGTCCTCTCCTGGAAGGCTAGAGCGGGGCCGGGAACCTTGTTCCATCAGGGAGGGGAGGCTGGGAAGGGGGCCAAGTCCTTTACAGCAGTCCTCTGTTTAAACGGCCTGAACGGCCGACTTTAAAACGACGTGTTAAACGGGAGTGGTGTGCGTTTGCCTTTGGACCGCAGGATGCGGTCGGGCGGTGAGCTAACCGGTGAAGGAGAATGAGCCTTCTCCGTCCTCAGGACGAACGTGAGTCCGTGCGTCTGACTCGAAAGAAACATGAAACGTCCCCCAGTGCCGCCATCTGCTGTCTGCTTGGATGCCCCTGGTGACGGGGGCCTCACTACCTGACGAGACAAACTGGCTGTTAGACGGCTGTACTCTGTGTTGCTGAGGAAATTGCCCTCCCTGGGGCGGGTCACCCCAGGTTGTGGCTGCAGTCGGAGGAGTCCTCTGATGGGTAGGAACCTCCCTCCCCATCCCTCTGACTCCCAGGAACCTGGGGGAGTCAGGAGACGGAGGTGGAATCGATGTTGGGTGTTAGGGTGCTGCCTGTGGGATTTCCACCCTGCCCTCCCCCCCCGCCCCCCGGGGCACGTTGCCACAGCGGCCTAAAGCGGCGGGAATTAGTCATCATAATGTGGGACCTTGGGATGCCAATAGCAACAAAGGGGCCAGCAGTGACTGCAGGCGGCGCCCCATGGCCTCCAGTGGAGGGGAAAACCAGCCGCGTTGCCCAGACATCCTGGTTGCTCCTTGTCATCCATCCCCGCTGGGGGAAGACAGTGCCCTGAGTGGTGCTGGGCAGGGACAGGCCTGGGGGAGGGGCAGGGGAGGGCTGCCCCACTCGGCCCATCACTCCCCAAGCCAGGAGTCTGGGCCACGAAGCCCCTCGGGCCTGGGCGTCCTGAGAGGCCGGCTCCTTTAGGTGCTGGGGGTGCCAGGTGGCTCCCCGTCTGGGTTCCGGCCTGAATCCTGCTTCCACCACTGACCCACCCTGAGCTGAGGCTGTTTTCCATCCATAAGATGAGGAAACAGTTAAAAATAAGTGTATCTGCCTTCTAAGGGTTGGGTATTATTATCTTTTTTTTTTTTTTACTTTAAATAAGATTATCCCAACCCCCTTTTAAATACTCTTAATGAGAAGTGTTTATAATGTGTTGGCCACAAGGTATGGGGGTGCCATCGTCCACACCCCCTCCCTCCCCGCACTCCCACATGTGGGTAAACTGAGGCTCGGCGTGATTAACCGCCCAAGACCCCTCAGCCAGAGCGTCAAACGGTCGGGATGTGAACCCAGGGCTCTATGGCCCCAACACCTGTCATCCTTCCGCTGGTCCAGGGTGCCCTCGGCCTCCACGCATCCTTCGCTGGTGTCTTCCCCGGGAGGGACGCTGGGACAGCCGGGCTGGTGCAGGGGAGGCAGTAGAGTTTGGAAAGAACCCGGAATTCCAGATCCTCCTGGCTCTCTTGCCTCCCCCCTGGTTGGGGTCCTCACTGGGCCTTAGGTTGGCAGAGTTCAAGAGGTCAGGACTGGAACCCCTCTTCCCTCTGCTCCTCTCCTTTCCCTGTGCCCTCCCCGGGGTCGGGGTGACCTAGAGATGTTTGGGAGTCTCCTTACAGTCACCTGGGCATTCGTGGCTGACTTGTTAGTGTCCGAGCCACGCACATCTTCTACACCGAATGGGACAGGGGATGGAAAGGCACTAAGAGTCTGATGCCATAGAGGAAGCTCTCAGTGACCCAGAGCGGTGATGAGAATTTGATGAGGTGATAATCCTAAGGGGAGGAAATATTATTTGCCATAACTCGGCCTATTTAGGGTATTCGGCTTCTGGGGTGGACACTGGTGACTCTCAAGGGCCTGTTGGAGCCAGAACCTGGACCCTCCCCCCGGGCACCTCTGTGGATGTGCAGATGTGCAAATGAGGGAGGCAGCTGTCCTGCTCAGAGTCTGAGTGACGGTCAGACACATGGCCTCAAGCGGTGGGCATGAGTGAGTCTGAGTCAGTGACACACCTGCTTCAGACTGTGAGAGCCAATCCAGAACGTGCCCGCAGAGGCCTGGGTGGGTCGGCTCAGGCCTCCGAGGAGCCTGAAACAGGGACGACTCCCCGGGTTCCAGTCCTGCTTGCCATTTACCACGTGGGTGACCTTGAGCCAACCTGTGTCTCGGTTTCTTCATCTGTGAAATGGGGATAACAGTGGTCCTTACCTCACTGGGTTGTGACGGGGTTTAGTAAGCTATGCTAAGCCGTTAGGACGGCATTCCCTGTACAGTGAGCACTGGGTGAGTGTTTGTCACGGTCAGCATTGTCCTCGTGGGGCCTGGGAAGCAAGGCCAGCTTTGCAGTTTGACCCGTGCCCTGGCTGCAGAGGCCTCTGCTCCCTTTCTCTCTCCTAGACCTGCACCCACACTTCCACTCTTAGGGATTGATTTGTTTGGCTGCGATGGTCTCTGCCTCTAGCTTAACATGCAACTATGCCACAGAGCACCCACATGGGAAGCTGTTACCAGCTCGGACGGCCTTAGGGGGAATGTTTCTGCTGGGTCCTGTCATCAAAGCTCACATGTCTGTGGGTACCTCTCACAGACATCTCCTTCTCCCTGCACCCCCACCTATGAAGCAGCCGGGCCAGCAAGCATGAGCATTATTAACCTCATTAGCAGCGAAGTTCGGAAAGATTAAGCCACTTGCCGAGGTCACTTTCCATGTCAGAGAGAGTGAGCGCAGGTCAGCTGCTCTGAGGCTGTTGCTTTCCATCAAGAGGCCCACCTTCTGGAATGAAGGGCTCGCCACCGAGCTGCCCTGGGACTTGGGAACTGTCTCGTGTGACCACAGGCTTCTCCCCAGCTTGGGTGTCCCGGGGTGCAGCCCGAGGACCTCTCTCTGTCTAAGGGACCTCAGAGCCCTCTCTTAGGGCCCCATCTGCTGTCCCACCCGGTCTGAATGCGGAGACCTCTCATGTCAGCCCTCTACTGGCCGGCTTCACCTGCTTGCTCCCCGACTGCTGTGGTATCCGCACCAAGCCCCACACCCCCGCACCCCCGGGCCCTGTGCAAGGCTGCAGTCCCCCCTCCACTCCCACTGCCTTAGCCATCAGCACCCTTCCCTCCTGTCTCCCACCACCCCGCCCCCCTCCACCCCCCCAGGACCAGGGCTGCAGCACTTCCTCCCCGGTGCCTGGAGCACTCAGGGTGCCGATGGTCTGCACGTCTCATTTGGCACTTTGGCCTTGTTGGTGCTGAATTATCTTGGAATGTCTGTGTGACGGATTTCTTTAATTAGAAACTCCTCGAGTTTAGATAATAACCCTTCATCAACAGGGATGGAGGTATTAGACATAAATGATTGTTCCCAATTAACGAACTTCACCCTTTAAAGAAGGGTCCTGCAGGAGTAGTAGTGACGTCAGAGAGTGGTAGCAGGCTTGTGACGCTGTGTGGGACTCAGAGACCAACACTGATTCTCCTTGGGCCCCTTTGCCCCCCGCACCCCCCACCCCCCCGCCCCCCGTGTCTTCACCAGGAAATGTGAGGCGTCATTATAGCATTTCCAAGCTCTTCCTGATGGACTTCAGTGATGGAGGAAGTAGACAGGTGTCCTGGGGGATCTGGCCACACACCCTGAAGCTGTCCGCTACCCACACTACCTTTTCCTTTTTAATATGTTAATTTTTAAATACATGAAATTTTGCATTCCGTCCTTTAGTCTCCCTGAAATCTATTTTAACACACAAAAGCTATGTTGTTTTTAACATTTGTATTGATTTTTAGAGAGGAGGGGAGAGAAACATCAATGTGAGAGTGAAACATAGATCGAAACATCCATCTGCTGCCTCCTGCACATCCCCAACTGGGGATCGAGCCCACAACCCGGGCATGTGCCCTGACTGAGGACTGAACCGGCAACTTCTCGGTGCACAGGACAACGCCTCACGAACTGAGCCACACCCGCCAGGGCCACACAGAGGGTATTTTAAAGCCAATTAGTGCTGCGAGAAGATGTGGTATTTGTTCCCCATGGTTTCCTGGACCTCCAGGGATATATGTCAAAACTCGCTTTTGAAAGACTTGAATGAGATGATCTCTTGAGTCACATCACATGTAAGAGTCTAAGATACTTTACACACACACATATATATACACTAGAGGCCCGGTACACAAAATCTGTGCACTCATGGGTTGGGGGGGGGGGAGTGGGCGGGGAGGGGGTCTTTCAGCCCGGCCTGCACCCTCTTGCAGTCTGGGAGCCCTCAGGGGATGTCCAACTGACAACTTAGGCCTCCTCATGGGCCTAAGCCATCAGTCAGACATCCTTAGTGCTGCAGTGGAGGCGGGTGGGACTCCCACCACCACTGTTGCACTCACCAGCCCTGAGCCCAGCTCAGGGCTTCTGGCTGAGCAGCGCTCCCCCTGTGGGAGCGCACTGACCACCAGGGGGCAGCTCCTGTGTTGAGCGTCTGCCCCCTGGTGGTCAGTGCATGTCATGCGACCGGTTGTTCCCCTGTTCGGTCGATTTGCATATTAGCCTTTTATTATATAGGATAATTTCAACCATTTGTACTTAGATTTTTCTGTAACCTTTTGTACACATATCTACCCCTTAAAGCAGTTGTGTCTCCAACATAATTGACCCCAGGCCACCATAGCCATCCACCTTGACTGGTCTGTGGCAGTGCCTTCAAGGGTGAGGGTGTGCTGGTGAGGCTGTCTGCCCCTCCCTAGGGGACCCTGCTGCTGGGGTGGTTGGCATTTTCTGGGTCCTGTCTTCGCTCAGCCAATCTGCTCCGTACCATCAGGGAACTTGTCCCTGGACCACACCATTGTATCGTGATTGAAGGGGTTGGGGGCAGGGCCCCGAGTGAGGCCTGAAGACTCTCCTGGTAGGAGGTCTCTGGCCCCGTGATAACTATGTCCCCTGCAAGGGGCCTTTTGCATGAGCACGTGGGTGCCTTCCAGGAGAGCCCAGGTGACCGGAAGGCCATCCTCTGGCCAAGCAGGGCCTTTGCTTCCCTGCAGCAGCCCCAGCAGCTCGGAGCTCCGTGCCCGGCCCATGCAGCACTAGCCACATGTTCCAGGTCATCGGTTTCACCCCTCCCGATGCCTCTTGAGGCTCTTGAGCTTCCAGAAGCCGACTCCATGCCCTCCCCGGCCCCATCGGCGGCAGCCTTCGCCAGCACTGTTTACGCCTCTCGCTGCCTGACTCAAGGACTCGGCACTTGGTTGGAGGGAATGCTGCTGACTGTGCCCGGCACTCACGCCTCCCTACTCAGTCAACCTTGAAGACTCCTTCCCGTGGGCAGCCTGCACGGGGGCTTTGCCCAGCTCCGGCCGCTCAGCCAAGTGGCCCTTGACCTCCCCAGTTGGAGCCCCTTCTCCCAGCCCTGGCAGAGTGAGTGTAGGCGGGGAGGGGAGCTGCCGAGGAGGGCGGAGGGGAGTTCGAGGTAGCTGTGCCCCCAGCTCATTATCCGGCTGTGCATCACCGGATGAAAGACAGTTGTTGTCAGGACGGTGATAAACGCGCGGCTGTCAGTGCTGATGTGATTGCACTAATGAAGAGAAGTCAGCCCCGGCGAGGGCGGCCGCTCCCGGCTCTGGCCCCCGGTGGCTGGAGAGATCTGTCCTGGGCCCCTTCTCCCTGCCCCAGGAGGACAGAGGTCTGGGTGTCAGGAGAAGAAGAGAGGTGTTGGCGGATGAAGAACCTAGAAGGTGCTGGAAACCTCTAGGAAAAAGGAACATTGTTTGGCCGCAGGGTGGGAGGGAGGCTGTGATACGTGACCCGGGGCAGCCTGGGCCTTGGGCAGAGATGTGGACCGGTCGGGTGGGCTGCTGTGCTTTTGATGGCTCAGCTGCCTCTCGGGGCCCTGGTGTTGAGCCGCCTGAGGGAGGCGTGGGGAGAGACACAGGCTCATTGTCTGCAGCCCCTGCCAGCACCTCGCGCCACCTCTCCAGCAATGTTAGGACGTATTGTCTGTCCAGGAACTTGGAATGTCCAGCCCAGGGTGCGGGGACCAGGCCTTGAACTCCAGCTTGTCTTGCGCCGCGGCTGGGGAAGAGCTCAAGGGGCCCTAGATCCCGAGCCAAGCTAAGCGCGCAGGAAGCAGAGACGTGCCCCGAGATGTGGATGGGGGGCGGGGGGGAGTGGCCCCATCCTGGTCCCAGGGATTGGCCTCCTGGGGAGTGGAGGAAGGCTGAATGATTGAGGGGTGCGCTTGCAGCTGGGGCCCCCGAGGCACATTCGTGGCCTTTGTTATCCATCCACACAGTAGGGTGACTTCGGAGCTCCTAGCAAAAGCTGCTTCAGCCAGTGGTAACTTCATTCCGGCCCCTCATCGCCCAAGAAGGAGGCCTCTGGGCTGGGATTCTGCTTGCTTGTAAGAAATGACATCGAGCCTGGCCGGTGTGGCTCAGCGGTTGAGCATCGACTCAGGAACCAAGAGGTCGCCAGTTCGATTCCTGGTCAGGGCACATGCCTGGGTTGCAGGCTGGATTCCTAGTAGGGGCCATGCAGGAAGCAGCTAATCGATGATGTTCCTCACTGATGTTCTCTTCTCTACCCCTCTCCCTTCCTCTGTCTCTAAAAATCAATCCTATATAATAAAAGGCTAATAGGCAAATTGTCCCCTCGACCGGGAGTTCGACCAGGGGGCAGGGCCGGCTGGACCTCACCCATGCACGAATTCGTGCACCGGGCCTCTAGTAAAAGCATATTGACAGGACAGTGTAAAAGAAGCTAAGAGACGGTGGGAACCAGTGATGGGGGTCCAAAGGGGTGACCTGAGAAGCTGCTCGAAGGAGGCTTCCCAGAGAAGGTGACCTTGAAGCTGGGGTCACTTAGGATGGTGGAGCCCTAACTTCCTTGGGGAACACTAGGGGCTTTGGTTTTGTCGTGGCATACCTGAAATTATCTGTGCGTAATACCTGAAATTATCACCAGAATCAGGGTAACATATCCATCACCACCCAAAGCTCCCTGTGTCCTTCCTCACCCTTCCCGGCTTTTTTCTCCTCTTTCCTCTTCTCTTTGTAAATGGATGCCCAATTGTTCCAGCTTCGTTTTTAAGAAAATCGTCCGTTCACCGCTGAATGACCTCTGCACCTGTCTTGGAAATCAGTTGTCCGTATACGTGTGGGTCTATCTCTGGACACTCTCAGCGGCTTCATTTGTCTGTCTGTCTGTCTTTTCAGCGGTGGCACATTGCCTTGGTTACTGCTGCTTTCCGGGAAGACTTGAAACCGCGCAGTGATAGCTCTCTGACTTCTTTCTCAGCGTTGCTTGGGCTGTGCTGGGGCCTGTACATTTCCAGGTCGGTGTAAGAATCAGTTTATCTGTCTTCAGAATCAGTTTACAGTTCGGCATGAATTTTAGAATCGCTTTTTTTTTTTTTTCCCAAAAACTCCTGCTGGGATTTCCGGTTGGGATTGCATTGGTTATGACGGCATTGAGTCTTCCCGGCCCGTTCTTTAGTTCCTCGGTTTCGCTTAGCAACGCGTTGTGGGTTTCAAAGTACAGGTTCCTGTAACATCGCCTGTCAGATTTAGGCCTAAATATTTCATGTTTTTGATGCAATTGTAAATGTTATTTTTTTATTGCGACTCCCGGTGGTTCGTCGCCACGACTCAGAAATAGTTGATTTTGACACGTTGGTCTCGCACCCTGGACTCGGCCCGGCTCGGTGATTAGTTCTGGTAACTTTTTTGTCGACTTCATCGGATTTCCTACGCGCATGATCAGGTTATCTCCGAGTGCAGGCGCTGTAACTTCTCTCCCAACCTGGATCCCATCCATCTCTCTTTCTCGACCTGTTACACAGACGAGCACCTCTGGGAGGACCATTTTCGCCCTCTCCGTTGCCAGGTAGCAGTCACGGGCTGCAGACTCGCACCTCAGTGGCCGCGAACCACTCTGGTCAGACTGTGCTTAGCCACCTTCTCGAGTGGCTTGCTGAGATGCGGCCCCGCCCGCGGGACGCGAACACTCAGGGACACTTGCTCTGCTGGGCATCGACCAGCGCCCGGTGGCGAGCAGCACACGCAAGCACAGAGGCTCCGGTCTGCTCACCTGTGTGATGAGCACATGTGTTTGGGGTTTGGGGCCCTCTTCCCTGGACCCCTCCTCTGGCCCTAGATCCTGGAGCCTCCCTAGGAGGCAGTAGATGACCTAAAACTATAGGGGAACTCAGACAACCACTGAGGTCAGATTACAAAGGGCCCCTCGTTTTATAAAGGAGGACAGCAGGGGGGTGAGGGGGGGCGGGGTGCAAGGGATCCAAGGGAGGTGCCCCAAGCCACAGAGCTTGGGAGCTGGGGACTTCCTGCCCCTCCGCAGGCTCCGCCCCATGCAGATGCTGGCGTTCCGGCTCTCACCTTAGCTGCAAAGCTGGCCCCTGGCAGGACTGCGGTTTCTCAGGGGGGAGGGAGCCCTTGCCACAAGCCAGACGCCGTTCTAAATGCTGTACGTGGGTTGTGGGTCCTCTCCACAGCCCTGAGGAAGCACGCTGCCCCCACTGTGTGGATTTGGAAACGGAGGCCCAGAGAGACGGAGCCACTTACCGACAGTCCCGTAGCTTGTAGATGGTGAACTCGGGAATGGACCCAGGCAGTCGGGTGGGAGGCCGAATTCCCAACCAGCGGACTGTGCTGGAAGCCGGGGTCCCACCCAGGAGCCCGCTCCGCCCTCCGCTTCCCTCTAAACTGCCCAGGAGCAAAATAGCGCGGCCCAGTTTCCACGGCCGCCCAGAACCCGGCCTCGCTCTGCGGTTAAAGGCTGCATGACCTTGGCCAAGTCCCTCAGCTTTTCTGAGTCTCCGTTTCCTCTCTTGCTAAGTGTGGACTTAAAACAAACAAAAGTCCCTCACGCTCATGGGGCTGCTGGGAGGATTGCCTGACGGGATGTTAGAGAACAGACCTCACGGAGCCCGGCACATGGGATGTTGCCGTGGGAGTCAGGAGCCCTGTCCCACCCCCTGCCCGTGGCCCTGACCCATCTCCCCAGGCCTCTGCCAGCCTGTCACAGCCTCTGCCCGTGACTCAATGACCAGCCCCCTGGGGGCCCCAGGCTCCTGCCCTCTCCAGCACCCTGGGGTCTCCATGCCTGTTTCCACACGGATCAGGGCGCTCAAGAGCACCCCAGAACTCAACTCACAGCCAAGGAGCTATCGCTGAAAGGGATGCAGACTGATGGGTACCATCACCATCTTCATCATCCCTATTCCACTGAGCCTGGGCTCCATTGTAAGACATGCCATTACTGTAGGTGCCCCTACGAAAGGAAAAGAGGCTGCTATTTCACCGGCAATGAGGTGCGTTCTGGCTCTGGAGATGTGAAATGCACTCGGAATCCCCGAGCCTGGGTAATGGCCGCTATTTATATAATGCGAACCCTCCCGGGCTCCCTTCTGAGGGCCCCGAGTGCATTAGCACATTTAACCCCCACTGCAGCCCCGGGAGTTTGGATAGGACCATCTTTTTCTTTTATTATTGTTGAAAGTATTACACATGTCCCCCTTTCCCCCCATTAACCCCTCCCAGCCCACCCTGCCCCCCCCCCAGGCCTTCACCACCCTATTGTCTGTGTCCATGGGTTATGCATATGTGCATATACAAGGTCTTTGGTTGACTATCTCCCCCCCCACCCCCACCCCCACCCCCACCCCCACCTTCCCTCTGAGATTCCGCACTCTGTTCCGTGCTTCCATGTCTCCGGGTCCTCTCTGTTCATCAGTTTATTTTGTTCATTAGATTCCACATATGAGTGAGATCATGTGATGCTTGTCTTTGTCTGAGTGGCTGACTTCCCTTAGCATGATCCTCTCCAGGTCCCTCCATGCTGTCTCAAAGGGTAAGAGATCCTTCTTTTTTACAGCTGCATAGTATTCCACGGGATAAATGTGCCACAGCTTTTTTATCCACTCATCCCCTGATGGGCACTGGGGCTGTTTCCGGATCTTAGCTATTGTGAATTGTGCTGCGATGAACATAGAGGTGCATACATTCGTTCTGATTGGTGTTTCAGGTTTCTTAGGATATATTCCTAGTGGTGGGGTCTCCGGGAATATCTCCATCGTCTTGACCACAGATCAGGCCAATAGAGTTGGCTCAAAAAATTTAAGATGCTCATGCGGGCCCCAGCAAGGCCCAGATGGGGAGAGGGCTGCAGGCTTACGAGGCCACCCCTTAAGGTAGACTGGACGCTGAATCCTGAAAGCCTGGGGGACCCACCATGAACTGGGCCCCCGGGGCCGAGCCCCCTGGGTTCTCCCCAAGGCTCCAGAACACTCTCCCCTCCCTACTATGTCCTCCCGGAATGCACTGGGCCTGGTGAAGTCTCTGTCCTGCTCCAGGCCCCGCATTCCTTCCTTGGCCCTGCCTGATGCCAGCACCTGTCCTCCAGGGACAGTGGCCCCCGAGGAATGAATGCTTGGCTTGGCTTCCTCCCCTCGGAGCTGGGACTCCCAGCCAGGCCAGGGCTTCTGAACCAGCCGCACTGGGCTCTCCTCTCCTTCTTTGGCCAATTCCAGAAGCCAAGCCCGGGGCTCGGCTCCAGTTACACGGGGACCCTGGGACCAGCTGGCACAGCTGAGCGCCCTGCATCTGCCCAGCCCTCGGGGTTTGGATGGTGTTGGGTGGTGGTTTCCTTGGAGAGGCCAAGGCCCTGAAGACAGCTGGCCCCTCGGGTCCGCTCCCCAGCCCTGGCAAACCCGCTGTGAGTCTGTCAGCACAAGCCCAGGAGGACAAGGCACCTCCGAAGGTCCTTGCTTGGCCTCCCCTCCCCGCAGTCTCCATTCGCATTCCGGTCCCGGGCTCGGGCTGCGGGGAGGTGCGGGCTTGCACTGGCCTGCCCGTCAGTCACAGCTCTGCCTGGCTCAGCGCGGCCCGTTACCGCACAGGAACGGCCCGGCACCATCTCTAACCGCTGGCTGGACCACTGACAGCATTTGCAGGGCCCGGTGCAGAATGAAAAGGCGGGCTTCTCGTTAACAAAACATGAAGAATTCCAAGGTGGCCCAGCCGGCATAGCCCCGTGGTTGAGTGTTGACCTAGGAACCAGGAAGTTGGGGTTTAATTCCCCGTCAGGGCACACGCCTGCATTGCGGGCTCGACCCCCAGTGCGGGGCGTGCAGGAGGCAGCTAAACAATGATTTTCTCTCATCGTTGATGTTTCTATCTCTCCCTTTCTTTTCCTCTCCGAAATCAATAAAAATACATTAAAAAACACACAAAAGAAGAACGCTAAGGTGGTGGCGGCAGAGCCTTAACCTGAGGGTGGGTGGGCTCTTCTAAGCACAGGGTCCCTGCGACTGCTCAGGCCGCTTGCCCAGGCGGCCGGTGCTGCCCACTGGTGAGCCTCTCCAGGGATTCCTGCCCCCTCTCCTGGCCTTGGCCTCCAGGGTCCTCTGTTCCTGCTTCTGTCTCCCTGGGGCCCCCACTACCTCTCCCCGGGCTGAAAGGCAAGGGGCTGTCTGGTCTCAGGCCCCGGGGTAAGACGAGGTGAGGCAGGGTGAGCAAGGGTGGCAGCTTCTCCAGGGAGCCCGCCGATTTTGTCCAAATCGTCTCGATCATCGCGGGCAGGACAATGGGGCTGAGGGATCTGGAATTCAGCCCCGTGACTCAGGTGCCTGCTTGTCTGGTCCTGTCTGGTATGCGCTGCCTCTATCTCCTTATCCCGTGAGCAGCTGTGAACAAAAGCCGGTCTTCACAGCCCGAGCACACCGCAGCCAGAATCCTGGCCCGGCTGCCTGTTTAGCGGCAGGACCTCGGCCGGATCCTCAAGCTCTCCCAGCCTCGGTGACCCCATCTGTAAAATGGGGCAGCAATCCATATTGCTCAGAAAACGTTAATCCTCCTGCTCCCTCCTCTCTGTGGACTGGCTGACTCTGAGGGAGATCAGGAACATCCTTCTGCCACAGTGGGTAGAGTCTCCTACCACAGTCTGCAGTGGCGTGGGGCCTCTGGCACATAGTAGGTGCTCAGTAAGTCTGGATACTGTTATGAGGGTTGTGTCTTCCCCAGGTTAAACCAGGCTAATTCAGGCTTTTGGCTGCATCCGTGCTTTGGACCACCCCCCTCCCCCGCCCCCACCCCCAACATCAGCACCACTGGGAATTGGCTACAAACGCAGAATCTCAGGCCTCGCCCCAGAGCTGATGGGTCAGCATCTGTGTTTTAGATCCCCAGGTGATGTATAGGCACCTTAAGGTTTGGGAAGCACCGGAGCTTATTGGCTGCTGTGGTTTTCTTGAGATAAAATTTAAGAGGGCAGAGGCCCTCCTGAAATTGCGTCTAAAACGGGTCTCTTCTGGTCCCAGTTCTCTCTGCTCAGAGGGCAGTCCTGCCCCTATTCCTGCCCCAGCAGAGCTGACTGGGAGGGAGCAAGGGGCTGGGAACTGACCCACCCAGCCCTCCTGGAAAAGCAACCAGAGGAGGGGGAGGGGGAGCGGAGGGGGAGGGGGAGGGGGAGGGGGAGGGGGAGGGGAGGAGGCCCTGCTTTGTTCATGGTCTGTCGGTGCCGTCTTTGATATGGGAAGGAGAACATGAAAGGGAATCGCCTGTTAAATAAACAAAACTGAAAGTTCTCCAGGGACAAGTACAGGGGAGCTTTCGGGGGAACAGATTGATTATTTAAGGGCAATTCTCTCCACCGCATGGAACCACTGAACACCGGGAAGGCGGAGCAGCCCACGGACTCACAGGCGGGGTGGGGGTGGCAGAGTGAGTCGGGGTCCTGGTGGAGGTGGGGTGCCGTGGAGTTGACTTTGTAGTGGGGTCAGTCCCACCGCATTAGGCTAGATCTGTGACTCTCTCCCTGCCCGCCCCTGCTTAGGGACCTGGGCAGAGTTCTGGGATCCCTGTACCTTCACTCGAACCAAGTGGTGGGGCCTCCAGCACTCGGCAGAGCCGTGGAGAACTGAGCGCGTGGATAGGGGCCAGGATCCTGGGGCCAGACGGCCTCTGTGGCTGTGGCCACGCACCCTAACCTCCCCGCGTCTCAGTTCCCCTACCTGTAAACTGGGGACGGTACTGCTTGCTTCGTGAGGCTGTTGTGAAGATTAAACAAGTTCTTATTTGTAAAGGTCTTAGAAGAGCTCCTGGCATATAGTTAGTGCTGCATAGGTGTTTGTTCAGTAAATCATATTTTATCATGATCTAACTAAACCATTTACTTGTTAAGTAAATGAAATAGGAAGCAATCCCGATCCGCATGACTCAGTGGTTGAACATCGACCTATGAACCAGGTCAGGGCTCGATCCCCATGTGGGGCATGTAGGAGGCAGCCAGTCAATGCTTCTCTCTCATCATTGATGTCTCTCTCTCTCTCTCTCTCTCTCTCTCTCTCTCTCTTCCCCCTCTCTCCCCTCCTCCCCCCCCTCACCCCCCCATTAAAGGTGGGGGAAGAGATGCCGTTCCCCTGGGAAGATCAGGAAGGATTTGGGGGAGATGGGACATCTGAACTGGGAATATAAAGGTGCTGGGTAGTTGAAAGTGGAGATGCAAGATCAGGAGAAGTCCTGGCAGAGGGCACGGCCAGGGCAAAGGCCTGATGGGGGGACCATTAGTCAAGTGCTGGATGGAAGAGGTAGAGGGTTGGGTCCCTGCTACCTCTCCTGGGGATAATAAGGAAGAAGTCAAGTGGTCAGTGCCCTTGACTTCCAAGCTGCGATTTTGGAGTTCAGGTCTCAGAACGCTGAAAACCAGAGCCAGCCCCAACCTTGCCAGGGTAGTGCCCACACATCATTGCTCTTGGGCCACCCTGGATCTGGAAGAGAACCCTGAAGAAGCTGCCCCCCCCCCCCGTGGTCCTTCTGGGGCCCCTGTCCCGTGGGAGGAGGGGGTGAAGCTTGGGAGAAAGGGTCATCTCACCTTACCTTGTCCACGTGTCCTTGCAAGTCCCTTCACCCCAGGCCCTTCACCCCTGGCGATGCGACGGGAAGGTTTGTCTCTCAGCACCCGTGACCGCGCTCCCTGCCTCACTCCACTCAGGGAAGAGGAGGGAAAAGATTGAGAACGGTGACCTCCCTCCCTGACCTGAGAAGACTTGTCCCAGCCATAAAAACAGCCCCGATTTCTATAATCCAAAGGTGGTGCTGCAGGTCAAGAGGGACTCCCAGAGGGAGTAGAGACCTCAGCCATCTGGCTCGAGGAATCAGCCTCAATATGGACATCGAGACAATTGGGGCATCAGGGATGGTCCTGGGTCCCCTTTCCAATGTGTTGCTGACTTTCTGGCCACCCAGTTGGATAAAAGGCTATTTTTCCTCCTATAGTTGACCTCTCTGTTCAACAGCAACAAACGTACTTACAGCCCACGGCTGAGCAGGAAGGAGACTGGGGAAAGCCTTCGAAAGTTTGGGAATTTGGATCCAAATTTCCCTGTGCAGCATAGGACGGAGACACGAGGCTTGATCTCCAGGGCTGTGCCGGGCCTCACTGTTCCATTGCTGGGACACAGAGAGCAGGGGCAGCTGAGAATGGGACACAAAATCCTTTGTCCCCATTTCTTTTTCTTTGGTCCGAAGTTTGGCTCTGCTGTTCTCCAGGCATTTGTGTTTATCCTGCTTCGGGTCCACTGACCCTTTAGAATCTGTACATCAATGTCTTTCACCAAATTGGGGGAAATGTCAAGCCATTATTTCTTCAAGTTTTTTTTTCAGCCCCATTCTCTCTTTCCTCTCCTTCCGGGACTTCACCAACACATTTGTTAGATGTGTTGATACAGGTCCCTGAGGCTCTGTTCACTTTTTTTCAATCTCTTTCTTTTCCCCCCTCTCTGTTCTTCAGGTTGAATCGTTTCTATAGGTATATCTTCAAATATACGATTTCTTCTTCTATTGTCTGTACTCTGCTGTGAAACCCATCCAATGAATTTTAAAAGCTGTTCTGTTTTATTTTTCAATACTAAAATTTCCATGTGGTTTTATATATTAATATATATCGCTTAGCTCTCTAAGGATTTACTATCTTTTCATTCATTATAAGCATGCTGTCATTGATCTCATTGAGTATGGTTACAATAGCTACTTTAAAATCAATGCCAGCTGGTTGCAACTTCTAATCGTTTCTGGGTCTCCATTCATTGTCTTTTATCTTCCTAACGGGTCATGTTTTTCTGGGGCTTGGCATGTGGAGTAATTTTGGAATGTGTCCTGAGCATTGCGGTGGTTATGTTCTGGAGGACTGGATTCTGTCCTATCTCTTCGAAGAGTGTTGATTTTATTGTTGTTTTAGTGGAAGTTAACTTAGTTTTGACTTAAACTACAAACTCCCTTGGGGCAGAAGCTCAAATCTCAGTTCAGTTCTTTTACCCTCAGCTGGGTTACTCGTAGTCTGCTCTGAGCAGGCATGGTTAAAGGTCGGCCAGAGATTGGGGCAGAGTCTATATACAGAAATTGGGGATCCCCGCTGTGGCTCTCTCCTTTCCAAGATTCACCCCTCACTTTCCTTTGGCTCTGGTTGTCCTATATCCTGTCGTTCTTTGAGCAAGAAAGACTGTGGGTTTTCTATTGGATTTTTTTTTTTAGATGAAGTTCCTAAGACATAAAATTAATCATTAAAAGTGAACATTTTAGTGGCATGTAGTACATCGACATTTTCATCACCCCCAAACAAAACCCCATCCCCATAAGCAGTTGCTCCCCATTTTCCCTCCTTCCAGCTCCTGTCAACCACCAACTGGCATTCCATTATTCTGGGATATTTCATATAAATGGGGTCATACAATCTGTGACCTTTTGTGTCTGGCTCTTTCACTGGGCAGAATGTTTTTGAGGTTCAAGCATGTTGTGGCAAGTATCAGTACTTCATTCCTTTTTATGTCTGAAAAATATTCCACCCTACGTATACATAATTTTTTTATCCATTCATTTGTTGGTGGACATTTGCATTTTCCCCACTTTGGGGCTGTTGTGAATAGCGCTGCTATGAACCTGTGTGCACGTGGATTCGCTTGGGTATCTGCCCAGCTCTGTGGAGTAGGAGTGGAATTGCTAGGTCCTATGGTAATTCTGCGCTGAACTTTTTAAGGAACTGACTGCTTTCCACAGTTACTGGACCATTTTATATTCTCACCAGTGTTACCAAAAGCTGGACCAAGTAAATGCAGGCTCTAATTGGCTTTATTGAGTGATTCATAAGTCAGGCAGTAGCCCATGGAGTAAACAGAAGGGCTCTTTGGTGAACAAAACGGAGGCTTTTACAGGCAGAAATGGGGCAGGACAAGGAAGTTGAAAGAGTAGATTCTTTCTGGCCAGGTCACCTTTCCTGGGGGGGTGGGGAGGGGCAGAGGGAGAGGAAAGCAGGGGGTCTTATCGGGCAGATCGCTTCTCTAGGGCTGAGGAGGAATTCCAGACTGATTGGTTTAAAATTCCCCTCCTGAGAGAGGCTGAGACTGAAGTTAGGTTAGGGCCAACTTGACCATTTTTCTTTTGTTGTCTTATCCAAGAATCCACTGCTAAGTCCAAGGTCATGGAGAATTAACCCTGTGCTTTTTTTTTTTTTTTTAAGAATGTTACGGTTTAGCTCTGAGACATAGGTCACTGGTTCGTTTGGTGTTGGTTCTTGTGTACGGTGTGGTGGAGGGGCTCCGCCTCCTTCTTCCGTGTGCACATCCCGTCAGCCCAGCACCATTTGTCGGAGACACAGCCTTTCCCTCTTTTTAAAAAAAATGTATTTTATTGATTTTTCACAAAGAGGAAGGGAGAGGGCTAGAGAGCTAGAAACATCAATGAGAGAGAAACATTGATCAGCTGCCTCCTGCACACCCCCCACTGGGGATGTGCCCACAGCCAAGGTACATGCCCTTGACCGGACTCGAACCTGGGACCCCTGAGTCCGCAGGCCAACGCTCTATCCACTGAGCCAAACCGGTCAGGGCTAGTCTTTCCCTCTTGAGTGTTCTGTGCCCCTTTGGCAAAACCAATGGGCCATGGATGCACGTGTTTGGTCCTGGGCTCCCAGCGCTAGTCCATCGGTCTCCGTGTCTGTCCCGTAACCGTGTTCTGTGGATGCAGCCCGCCCTCAAGCCAGAAGCCATCACACGCGGGAAACTCGCTTCCTGCCGCGGGCTTCCTCCAGCATCACCCGCCGGCTGGGCTCCGTCTCTGGGGCCTTCAGGAGGCTGCTCTGTCCGGAGCTGGAGTTGGTAGCTGTGGGGCGGCTTCGTCGGCTGTGCCAGCAGCAGGGTCTCCACTCCCCGCTCGCTTTTCCTCCCGTTGCTTTCCTCGCCTTTTAGCGAGATGCAGAGTGAGGGGAATGGCATGTGACCTGCCCAGGTACTGTCCCTGTAGAAGGTTCCTTGCCGGGCGCATGTTCCATCCCATGAATACAAGGGCAAGGGGAGTTGATTTTCTTTTTTTTAAAAAAAATATATTTTTATTGATTTCAGAAAGGAAGTGAGAGGAGAGTTAGAAACATCACTGATGAGAAAGAATCATTGGTCAGCTGCCTCCTGCAGGCCCCGCAGCGGGGATCAAGCCCACAACCCGGGTGTACGCACTGGCAGGGAATCGAACCACAACCTGCTGGTTCTTAGGTTGACACTCAACCACTGAGCTACACCGGCCGGGCTGGCTTCCTGCCCCCTGACTCCCCCTGCGCCGTTCCAGCAGTAAGTGGACTCGAGATGGAGTCCAGAGAGAAATTCCGTGCGTGTGTGTGCGTGTGTGTATGCGCGCGCGCGCGCGCGCGCGCGAGAGAGAGAGAGAGAGAGAGAGAGAGAGAGAGAGAGAGAGAAAGGGGGAGAGAGAGATGGACCTCGCCCTTTTCCTTTCAGGTCTCACACTGTGCCAGGCATGAGGTCGGTGGTTTCAGTGGCTCCTGGGCGAACAATTTAGTGATTGTGACACCAGCGAGGAAAAGGAGCAGGAAAAGGAGCGATGCCTCTGTGATTCCTTCTGGCCCCAGCCCTAAGGGGCTGGCCAGGCCCTGGCCCGGGAGGATCTCATTTTTTTGGCGAATTGTAAATGAACCCACAGGCAGGGAGGCACACGTTGGCACCAAGTAGCCATTTCTGCCCCAAGCCAGAAGCAAGACTTTAAATGTGGCCACACAGAGGTGGTGGGGGGGCTAATTAAGAGGGGCATTCCTAAGAAGCAGAGCTGTGTCATTTGCAGGCTAATGAATGGGTCTCGCTTAGCAAATTACCATTTTCCGTACTCGCAGGTGAGGGAACCTGCTTATGGGATCAAGGCCTCCTCGGTCTGCCTGGGATTACCTTAACCACCTCTCTGTCCTGCCCTGGGCCTCCCTCGCGGACCCCGCATTCCAGGGGCCTCCCCGGCTCCTTGGCCTGCTGGGCTCGTCTGGTGGTTAACGCATCAAGCAGCCTGTCTGGGTTATGACTTGTTTCTCTTTGTTCTGTTTTGTCTTAGGCATCTTAGTCTGAATGTTTTCTCAAAATAGGGTTGTTGGTTTGTTTGCTGTTGTACCCCGTTCTTCCCAGACACGGTCCTGCCTGGGGGTGGGGGGATGGACTCCAGGGCGGGGCTGGACCAGGCAGGAGGGGATGGACTCCAGGCGGGGCTGGACCAGGGGGGCGGGGATGGACTCCAGGCGGGGTTGGACCAGGCAGGAGGGGATGGACTCCAGGCGGGGCTGGACCAGGCAGGAGGGGATGGACTCCAGGCGGGGCTGGACCAGGCAGGAGGGGATGGACTCCAGGCGGGGCTGGACCAGGGGGGTGGGGATGGACCAGGCAGGGGAGGAGATGGACTCCAGGGCAGGGCTGGACCAGGCAGGGGAGGGGATGGACTCCAGGCGGGGGGATGGACGGGAGTGGGGGTGGAATGGACCAGGCAGGGGGCAGATGGACTCCAGGCTGGGGGATGGACTCTGGGGAGGGGAGGGGATGGACTCCCGGGCGGGGGGTGGGGTGGGGGGGGCATGGGATGACTTCCAGAGATCTTTGTAGGTTTCCTCTCATTCTTGTCCTTTCCTCGGGAGGCGCATCAAGAATTCTTTCGTTAATGGGCACAAAGTGCTTTGAAAACACAGACTGCTAAGTGGCGTCGGGGATGGGCTCACTAATTATTTATGATTTCAGAGGAGCGAGCTAATTCGCCAGGAGAGGGAGTCATCTTGGCAGGGGCGGTAGATCAGAAAACGCAGATAGCAGGGACTCCCCCATAAGCTCCGTGTCCCCTGGAGACGGCTGAGGAGGCGGATTGGGGGCAAAGGCTCTCTGCAGCCTGGCGAGCGAGGTCTCGGGTCAGCACCACCTGGGACCTTTCCCCCTCGGGCCTGGAGTTCACGTCAGAACCAGGAGCCAGCAGGGACCCCTGGGCCTCGGTTCCTCCGCTGCCTTAGAGCAAGACAGCGTTCAGACCGTCCTGGAAAGCGAAGGGTGACATTTCCCCTGAAAACTCTCCATCCGAGAGGGAGAGGGAGAGGGAGTGTGGCCAGGGGCGGCCTGGGAAAAGCCGGCCAGCAGCCCCCAGGGCCTTCCTGCTGCTGCTGCTGAAATGCCCTCCCTCCCCCGCCCCAGCCTCTGCAGCCTCCGCCTCCTTCGCCAGGTGCCAGGCTTCTTGCCCACCTGCCCACAGGGTGCTCAGGGCCCCTCCCCTCCTCCTTCACTTAGTAACTGTTTGTGGACTGTGTCCCATGTGCCCGGTGGGCCTGCGAAACCCCCAGTCCCAGCCCCAGCGTTGTCCTTTCTCTCCACTCCTCCCAGGAGAGCAGGGGTCTCTGCCCGTTTCATCCGCCCCCTCCACTCTCAGCCGTCCCCACTGGAGAAGGGGCCCGCGCCTGCCTCCTGTGTCCTCCTTCCGAGCTGGCACGCAGGCCTGTGACTCTCTGCTGGGCTGGGAGGCTGGGGACGGTCCAGGAGGGTTTGTCCAGCTCCAGGAGGATGGGGTGGGGGAGGGAAGGAGCCCTGGGAAGCCCCTGGCAGCCGGTGAGGGCCCCGCAGTGTCCCAGGCCAGTTTGCAAGGGGATATCCAAGTGGCTTGCGTTTATGGTCCGCTGGTCTGTTCATGGCGATCTTGGAAAGAGGCGGTACGGACCCCACAAATTGGACCCTATGCCTGCTCTGTGCAGACTGGCACACTGGGTGCAGGGAGAAGAAGTGTGTGTATGTGTGTGTGTGTGTGTGGTTGGGAGGGCATGTGTGTATTGTATGGATGTATATACATGTCTATGCATGTATTTGTGTACATGCATGTGTTTGTGTGTAGACATGTATGTGTGTTTGTGTGTGTGCATGTATGTTCATGTAGCTGTGTCATGTGCGTGTGCATATGTAAGTGTACCTGTATCTATAGATGTGTGTGTACATCTGTCTGTCTGCATGTGCATGCATGCATGTGTGTGTATGTGTGTGTTGCTAATTTCATGTGACTATGTACGCGTTTCAGAAACGTGTACTCGGAAGGCCTGCCTGACCACCCTGCCCAGGACCCTGTCTGCCCACACCCCATCCTGGGCATCACCGTGCTGGGAGCTTCGTTCCAGACCAGTCCCCATGGTGACAGGCCAGACCCTGAGGCACCTGTGGTCAGAGGAAGGCGCTGAGTTTGGGAGGAGGGTCTCTTTCCCCTCCTGGGGGAGGAGCAGACCCGGTGGATCTGCCTCGTCCTCGTCCTCGTCCAAGAGTTGCAAGGAGAATTGGGTTCTACAGAGAAAGCTGTAGGACACACTCCCCGGGGCAGGCAGTCTGGCGGGGCCTCGGGCCTCGGTGAGGAGGGCATCGCGGCCGGGGCCGAGCTTCGGCGGGTGTCAGGGGTCTGGTTTTAGGCTCAGCTCCGCCAGAGGCCAGCTCAGGGGCCTCGGACAAGTCATCTTATTTCTAAGACCTCAAGGTCCCATCGACGACAGACAGTGTTAAAGTCGTGGATTAAGGTTATCTTCTTGGTATCTTTCCAGGACTCTAAATAGAACCCGTTCTGTGGAGTGGGCAGTTTTAGGGTTTGTCTCGTGCGTGCTCCTTGTGTACAGGAGCTGCTGAAATGAACATAAGATGCCCGTTTGACCAAAAAAAAAATAGGTATGATTTTGATTCATTCACACTGCTGACGGCTGTGTTGGCTGTTGTCATTTCTTTATTTGACAATCCAAGGGAAAAGAGGTCAGGGCCCCGACTACATAGTCAGGTACTGCGTGTTTTGAAAAATTCTTGCGGCACACGGTTAGAAATCGCTGCCCTACTGTGCGCACGAGGCCCCTCACGGACCCTCACTTACAGAAGTCGCTGGGACCTAGTCACTTCCTTCCCCGGGGATCCGAGAGACCCCTCCCCAGAGCGCCCCTCCTCCTCTGCTGCAGGGGGGCTGCAGGGGGCGAGGCTGATGGAGCCCAGCCCTGCCCTGGTGTGGGCCCCAAATAGAAGGGAAGGTGGGGCAGCTGGCAGGGGGCGAGGCCCAGGATGCCATTGGCTGGGGGTGGGCTGGCTAACAAAGGGGCCCAGGACAGCAAGATGGATGGATGAGCACATGCCAGCGGGGGAGGGGCGGGTGGGGGTGGCTCCGATTTCAAAAACCTGCCTCCCAGATGCCTGCGAACAGCTGACAGCCATGGCGAGCGGGTGAAATGGGATTAGAACATGCTCTCCAAAGAGACCACGGCCTGCGGAGCGTGACAGTGCCGTCCCTGTCCTGCTGGCTTTGTGGCTAATTCTGCCAACCATCTCTCTCCGGGGACCTGGGGCCTGCGGGAGGGGCGGGGTGAGCAGGCCACTCATTGGTGTCTCCAGGGAGACAAGGCTCGGAGCCAGAGAGGGCCACGGGCTGGGAGGATGGGTTCCTGCAAAGGTCAGCTTGTCTGGCCCCCGGCCCCCTGCCCAGCCACAGGATTATGGGAGATCTTTTGCAGGGCAAACTCATCTTGCTGTCTTGAACCCAGCAACTCTGCAGGAGAACGGCTCCTGAGTAACGGCGTGGAGGCCGAGCCTGGGAGCCAGAACGGGTACAGCCGGCCTAGGCTTGCACCCGGCTCCCCAGCATGACCTTGAGCCTCAGTGTTTTCATCTGTAAAATGGGATCATATTTCCTTCCCTGCAGGGTTCGTGGATGGTCAGAGGACACGTGGCATAGAACCTGGTACTTAATCAGCATGCGGTTTGCTGCCGCTATTATTATCATCATCACTGTTTGGCTGGCCTGGTCCTCTGGGCCCCTTTGCTGGCCCACACCCCTGCAGCCCGGTGCCAGGAGGGCGGGGCCTGACCAGGAAACAGAACCTTCAGGTGGCCACCCTGGTCTTGTCGTCAGCAGCAGCACCCCCTTCCCCATCCCCAGCGCCCCCAGGGCCACGGGGTCCCCGTGGGAGTGGAGGGACCCCCTGGGCCAGCCCGCAGCCACAGTGCTGCTGGGCCGCCGCCATTGGACTGTGGTGTTTATCTTTTCCCGCTTGAAGAGGCTGCAGCAGGGGTGAAAGGAATTGATGTTTATTTTGATAACGAGTTCTCAATGCGTTTGCAAACTAATAAAATCAACTCATTAGGCTGCATATTTAATTCACAACTGTACTGTGGGAGACTCCCCTGGTGGCTGATGGGTAATACGGGCTCCCTCCTGAGATGGGGAAAGTGGCCTCGGTGCTTAAACTCTCAGTGACCTGCAGTGCTTGTCCGGGGTCCTCCCCTCCCCACTCAGGCCCCCCCCTTTCAATCCCCGCCCTGTCCTGCCCGGGGACACTTTGATCTACACCTGGGACTCTGGGGGGCCTCCTTCTGCATGAATTCAGGGGGCTGGAGAAGGGGAGAAGCTGGAAAAGGGGGGAGGCTGGAGATGGGGAGAGGCTGGAGATGGGGGGAGGCTGGAGAAGGGGGGAGGCTGGAGATGGGGAGAGGCTGGAGAAGGGGGGAGGCTGGAGATGGGGGGAGGCTGGAGAAGGGGGGAGGCTGGAGATGGGGGGAGGCTGGAGAAGGGGGGAGGCTGGATGGCCTTGCCCCCTTAGAGCTGGCAGGGACGTGGATCCTAACATGAGAGGAGAGGGCTGGAGTGGGCGGATCCCACAGCTGACATGTGGACAGAGGACCCCTTTTCTCAGCCTGATGATGTGCAGACCCTGGCTGGGTCCTTTCCACACTGCACCCCCAGGGGAAGCAGCATGAAGTCTATGGAGGGAAGGTGTGGGACCATTGGTTTACAGATGGGGAAACTGAGGCTCAGGGAGCTTTGTGAATCCACACATGCTCTCGCTGCTGGTTAGTACACGGCACAGCCTGACCTCCAACCCAGGCCTCCCAACCTCCATGCTCGTTCCACTGACCATGTGACAGTGGCTGCGGATGGCTGGCCTTGGGTCTCCTGAGGGAACCTGCCCCAGGGCCCTGGTGTCCGGCAGCGGGTGTGCTGCCTCTGGCGGCCTGGAGCTCGGTCCCGGTGGCTCTGAGGATGCTCGTGCTGGTCAGAGCGGCCAGGCCGGGCCAGAGAGGGGGTGCCGGCTTCACCGCAGGCCTCGGAAAGTGTGGGGTGCTGGGCTGGGCCAGAGAGGGGGTGCCGGCTTCATTGCAGGCCTCAGAAAGTGTGGGGTGCTGAGCCGGGCCAGAGAGGGGGTGCCGGATTCACCACGGGCCTCAGAAAGTGTGGGGGGCTGGGCCGGGCCAGAGAGGGGGTGCCGGATTCACCGCGGGCCTCAGAAAGTGTGGGGGGCTGGGCCGGGCCAGAGAGGGGGTGCCGGCTTCATTGCAGGCCTCGGAAAGTGTAGGGGGCTGGGCCGGGCCAGAAAGGGGGTGCCGGCTTTACCGCGGGCCTCAGAAAGCGTGGGGGGCTGGGCCGGGCCAGAGAGGGGGTGCCGGCTTTACCGCGGGCCTCAGAAAGTGTGGGGGGCTGGGCCGGGCCCAGTAAAGGGAGGGAGAGCCCAGAAGCCTGAGCCCAGGTGAAGGGTCTTTGTCTTCAGCGAAATCAGGGGACAGAGAGAGAGAGAGAGAGAGAGAGAGAGGGGATTTCTAGTGAATGACAGTTCCCTCTGTGAGAAGAGAGGGAATGGAGACCCGCAGCCATTTCCCATCCTTTGGAGACTTTCACCCCATTTCTGACACATGTTCATGTTCATCCCGAGAAGGTGGGGCACGTCTCCCCTCCGTGCTGCACGGACCTCCACACGCTGCCTCCGTCACCCCTGACACACACACTCACCCACACACTCACACTCACCCACCTGCTCACACACCCACACACATACACCCACTCACCCACCCACCCACCTGCTCACACACACACACACTCACCCACCCACCTGCTCACACACACACACACACACACACACACCCACCCACCTGCTCACACACACACACACACACACACACACTCACACACTCACCCACCCACCCACCTGCTCACACACACACATACACACTCACCCACCCACCCACCTGCTCATACACACACACACACACACTCCCACCTGCTCACACACCCACACACATACACCCACACACACACTCACCCACCCACCCACCTGCTCTCACACACACATACACACTCACCCACCCACCCACCTGCTCTCACACATACATACACACTCACCCACCCACCCACCTGCTAACACACACACACACACACTCACCCACCCACCCACCTGCTCACACACACACACACACACACTCACCCACCTGCTCTCACACACCCACACACATACACCCACTCACACACTCACCCACCCACCCACCTGCTCACACACACACACACACACACACACACACACACCTGCTCACACACACACACACACACACACACACTCACCCACCTGCTCACACACACACTCACCTGCTCACACACCCTCCCCGTCCTTCCTTGTAAACAACATAACACATGCTGTTTACACAGATGGCATTGCACACCCAGACACATTGCACACACACAAACGCACACAGCGGTTGCACACAAACACACCTTGTGCATAAGCACACCGTGTGTACACGTGCCCGCCCCTCTGGGCTGCGCGGGGAGAGTCGGGGAGGCCGCCGGCGCCGGCTGTCGGTCCTAGTTGCACCGGAGAGCCTGTGCGTCACAGGCCCCGAGGTGACCCCGACAGACAGGCCTGTCCCTGGGATTTGCAGCCTTTTCAGACGCGGGCGATGGGGCGAAATCCGGGCTGATCGCTAACTGATTCTGTTTCTCTTTCTGTCGTCTCTGCCGTGAGGCAAGCAGCTGCTGGGCTCGGAGTGGGGGCAGGTGCATTTTGGGGTGTCCCAAACTCTCCCCAGAAAACACCTGAACACCCAGCATGCAGGGGATAGTTTCAGGGGGTTAACCCTGTCTGGGGACCCCTGCGGGGAAGCGCTCCCAGCCGTCCTAAGCTTTCAGTGCCCCCAGTCCCTGTGGCCCCGGGGACTTGGAAGAGGGACACAGGCTGTCTCCCCCAGCCCGCCCCCCCGTCTTCTGTGGCTGGTGGGGGTGCACAGAGCAGTGCGGCACCCTTTCTCCTCGTGCCCGCGACGGTTGTTGCCAGGGCAGCTGCTGGCTGAGCTCGGCAGCTCGGCACACCAGCGGGTGCTGCTGTAGGCCTTCTGACAGCTGCCTGGTGATGGCGGCAAGGGAGCACTTGCCCAGCCAGCAGGGGCTCTGTCGCCTGTGCCCTCGGGGCTCTCAGTGCCCAGGAGGGTGTCCTGCTAACACCTTCTTAGTGGGGTCCAGCCTGACCGCACTCCCCCCACCACCTGCCATCCACACCCCCCGGCCCTCACACGCTCGGCACCTTCCCTTTTCCATGTCAGGTTTTGTGTTTACGGTCATGCCCTCCTCAGACTGGCAGCTCCCAAGGCAGGGGTCGTGTCCACAGTTCACCCAAATGCCTAGAACAGTGCCTGGTACACTCGGCACTGGACAAATGCCTGTTGGACGGATGGAAGGATGGATGGATGGACGGACGGACGGACGGACGTTTGGATGGGGTCAGATACTTCACAGTCAGACCAGCCCATCAGAGTGGGCATCGGGGATACTGTGATTTAGGAGGAAAATACATTTGTTCTTCGTCCTGGCTCCTGCTCAGAGCCCCTGAAACGCGTAGAATTTTCTGAGATGAGTGATAAAGGCGTCTTTTGTTCTGGCGATGAGGTGACTTTTGGACCCTGTAACTGAGGATGGGGGCTGATGGCCAGGGGACAAACTGTGCGGTCGTGGGACTGGCACTTTCCCGCTGCCAGCCCACAGGGAGGGGAGAGGGGCTGGAGGTCGAATCAGTCGCCAGTGGCCCGTGATTTAATCCGCGACGCCTGTGTGATGGAGCGTCCGTTAAACCCAAAAGGACCTGGGGTTTTCGGCCTTTTCAGAGCTTCCGGGCTGGGGAGCACACGGAGAGTTGGGGACAGTGGGGCCCTGGGAGGGAGTGGAAGCTCTGAGCCCTTTCCCTGTGTCTGCCCCATGCATCTCTCCCACCTGACTGTTCCTCGGCTGTAACGTTTTATAACAAACCGGTAGCCAGTGAGTAAAATGCTTCTGGGAGTGCTATGAGCCACTCCAGCAAATTAAACCCAAGGAGGGCTTGTAGGAACCTCCAGTCTAGAGCTGGCAGGTCAGAAGCACCGGGGACAACCTGGACTTGCCATGGATACCTGACGGGGGGGGGGGGCAGTCCTGTAGGACCGAGTGTTAGCCTGTGGGTCCGGTGCTGTCTCCGGTAGAGAGTGTCAGAGCCGAGCTGACTTGTAGGACACCAGGTGGTGTCTGAGAATTGCGGGGTGTGGGGAATTGGGTGTCTGTATCGTTAGCACCTCACCCGGGCTCACCTGGGCTCACTCATGGCCCTGCCTTCCGTCTTGGACTTGTCCATGTTAAGCTCGTCTTGGTGGGAAAGACAGCCCATCTCCTTTCTTTGGAGACCTGGAGGATTCTGGGAAGCACTTCTGATCGCTCGTTGTCCACCCTCTTATTTGGCACTTGAGCCAGTAATTGCCTCTTAGGGGCGCCTCTTGTCTCCTGAGCCTGTGGGACAAGATGCTGCTCGCGGGAAGGTTGTCGAATGTGCCAGGGAGGAAGGGGCTGTTCCGCTCACTGCCTCGCCCCACGCCGCAGCTCAGAGCCCTGCATATCGGAGACCCTCCCAACCCTTGGCGATGGGCCTTTCCGCTGCCCTCCACCTCGGCAGCTAGGAGAGGGGTCCTGACTCTCGATCTCTGACCAGCGGCCCCTCCGTTAGACTTGGCCTTGGGAACCTCCCCCGCGCGTGGCCTTCCCCAGCTCCTTCCTGGACCGTCAGCCTCGGCCCTTTCCGAGGAGAGAGTGCCAGTTTCCGTGACTCATCGCATCTATTTCCAGTGTCTTCGATTTTCCCTTCTCCTCCCCGTTCAACGGACTGAAAACCTGGCTTCCCCAGGGAGGGAGGGAGAGTAGCTTTCCCCAGGGAAATGGGCCCCAGAGCGAGCCACGCCATTTATGAACCGCAGCGCGCTGGCCAGTGGCGCCTCCTCTGCAAACCCGTTCTCACGGTGGTTGAGGGGGTCTGATGGGGCGTGTGTGGGAGAGCGGGAACAAGCAGGCCCCAGAGAGACAGGGGAGCTTACATTCACCACCCCCCTGAGGGCGCCTCCCAGATGTGGTCCCAGCCCCCTACCTGCCACAGCTCAGACAAGGGGCTCAGCGGGCCACCCCCCTCCCCCCATGTCCCTCCTCCCCGGGGAACCCATGAGAGCGGCCTCGGGGAGCCACCGTCTGCATCACAAGTTCGTCCGTGGCTGTCCAGGTGTGAAGCAAAGTCCTAACAAGAAACGAGCATGGTGCCCCCCCAACACCCCACAAATAAGTAGGGTGTTTGCCAAGGAAAACCAACGCAGCCCATCTCTGCTCATTAGGTCTCATCAGCATGTCCTCAAGGCCACCTCATTTCCTTTGGTGTGAGTGGATTTCCCCCCCTTATTTTCCTTAAGACATAGGAGGAAAAAAGCAAATGCCGGTCTTTTCCGTGGCCTCTCTGGGTTGGCTGGAACATGGGGTGTCCGTGCTCTCCGACTTGGTGAACCCGCGAGGCTGAGTCTATAGGTGGAGGGGAGAGACTTTGGGTCTGTAAGTCACTCAAGCAGCGTGTTGAGACGCTGTCATGTGCCGGGCATGCAGAGGGCGAGTGGCATCCACGTGACTGTGACCTGTCTCCATGTGCTCAGTTAGTGAGGGACCCACATCCCCGGACGGAATTGGGTTCCTGTGTGGGGTCTCGCCAGAGCTTAGAGACGTGACAGGGGACCCATCCAGGAGGAGGTAGCAAGGAAGCCCTCCTGGGGGAGGTGGTGCTGGTCAGATTCGGGACCGGAGGGTGGGGATCTGGGACAGGAGCTAGGAGCCCCTCTTCCTACTTTTGCCACCCTCCGCACCCCTTAGCGGACGGCCCCACTGCCTTCCGAGAGGAAGAAAGCCCCTCCATCGCAGGCTTCCAGCTAACCTCCTTCCACTCCCTGCATGTCCTCCACTCCATTCCTGTGGTCAAGCCAAGCCTGGACCCTGCCCTGCGCCCCTGCTCCCCTGCTCGGATGCCCCTCCCTCCTGTCACTTCACCCTCCCTCCCTCTCTGCGTCTGCTGAGTCCTTCCCACCAGTACGCACCTGCTAGGTGTCTTGCATCTTAGCAGTTTCTCTCCACGGCTCCGGCTGCTTCCCTGTGTCTTCCCTTCTCGCCACGCTTTCTCGAAGGGGCCATCGCCTTGGCCCCCCCTGGCCCGCTTGCCCAGAGAAGACCTAGCCAGGGGCGACCTCTCCCTTCCTGGCTTCCAGAGCACCCCCCTCTCCTGAGGGGTCCTCCTGCCTCTGGAGCTCTTCTTCCCGGGCCCATGTGGGAAGGGGCCTCCTCTTCCTGCGGCAGGCCACTAAATGTGGGCGCTTGCCCGTGCTCCCCCCCACCCCACAACTACCAGCTTCGGTTGCCATCGCTGTGCCCGTGGTATCCTCACCGCGGCTTTTCTCAAAACATTGTGATGAGCCTCAGACCACCTGGGTCACCATTTCTCCATCCCCGGCCTTTCCCATAGCACCACCCCAAACAGGTTTCTACACCCCGAGATTTCTACACCCCGAGATTTCTAACCGTGTGCCTGCTGTCCCAGAAGGAGACCTGCCTGTCACAGTGGCCTGGGTCTTATCCCTACTTGCTCCCCTCCCCTTGCCCCGCCCTTTTTTAAAAAAGTATTTTTTTCTTGATTTCAGAGAGGAAGGCAGAGGGAGAGAGAGATAGAAACATTAATGATGAGAGAGAATCACTGATTGGCGGCCTCCTGCTCGCCCCACACTGGGAATCGAGCTCGCAACCCGGGCATGTGCCCTGACTGGGAATCAAACCGTGACCTCCTGGTTCATAGGTAGATGCTCAGCCACTGAGCCACCGCAGCCGGGCCCCTCGCCCCGCCTTTTGATAGCTCACTAAGTCCTGCCCCCTCTCCTGGACTCCTGCAACAGCGTCCCCTGTCCCCCGCACTCAGCCCCGGACTCCGAAGGGCCAGGAAGAGGGGTGTCCACAGGAATCTCAAAGCCAGTGCTTGCTCCCCCAGGCTCGCTGCCCATGGACTCTCGGGGTGCTGTGTGTGGCTGTGAGGCTGTGTTGGGCAGTAGCTCCCCCCTGGCAAGCTGGGGTGTCACAGCCACTGGTCCTTTCCCGTGCCCGGGGTGCCTGTCCTCCGGGGGGACGATGTGAGGATGTGGCAGAGGCGGAGAGGGCCCTCCCCGGCGGGGCGTGCGTCTCTGAGTTGACTTTTCCACCCTTCCCGGAATGCGGGCCGGCAGCCACGCAGGCGGGCGCCCCGATGGCTGAATGGGGCTCTGTTCCTGACTCGGCGAGGGAGACAGGGAGGGAGGGTGTGTGAGCACGTTATTTCCACGGACCCCCACCTGGAAACCGCTCCCGGCCTCGCCCTGGAAATAAACACTCCCTGACCGGGGAGGTGACATGTTGGCACTGGTGGCCAGGGCCTGGCCTGGGCGGGCGCTCCCTGCGTGGGGCAGTCTCCCAGGGACCTGCTGCCCATTTGGCTCGGGGTCTGAGACGGCCATTGTGTTTCCCTGCCAAGTGACGCCGTTGGTAGGTTCCGGGCCTCCCTCCTTGCCCCCCATCCTCTTCCTCTGACACCTCCTTCCCTGGGCTCCTGTTGAAAGGAAGCTCATGTGACCCTGGGCGTCTGGTGCCCCAAGAAGTGGCCCAGGTGGGGGACTTCGTCCAAGGACCCTGGGCGTGCCAGGGCCTGTGCCGTGGGAGCCGGACGACCTGGGCTGGAACCCGGCTCTGCCTCTCATAGGCTGTGTGACCTCTGGAACTTTCTCAGCCTCTCTGAGCCCTGGTTTCCGCTTCTTTACGTGGGGCTAATAGTAACGCTTCTCTTAGGGTCGTTGTAAGGAGCAGGGATAACAAGATGAGGTTGGAAAAGTAAGTACCCAGCACAGAACCATGACACGCAAGTGGGTGCGGCCCTGTTTATAGATTCAGGGTTGGCAGGGGAAGCGGCAGGGGCCAACTTCCTGGCACTCTTGGAAAGCCGTCCTGTCCGGTGTGGCACCGCGAGCATCCCAGCGAGATGGTCCCCCTGGGGCCCAGTGGTGGCTGCGTTGAGAGGAGAAAGGGCTCATTCTGCTCTCTGGGCCGTGTAGTAGGAGCTCGGGGAGATTTAGAATCTTCTAGAGCAGTGGTTCTCAACCTTCCTAATGCCGCGACCCTTTAATACAGCTCCTCATATTGTGGTGACTCCCAATTTCATTGTTACAAATTGAACATCATTAAAGCATAGTGATTAATCACAGAAACAATATGTAATTATATATGTGTTTTCCGATGGTCTTAGGCGACCCCTGTGAAAGGGTCGTTCCACCCCCAAGGGGTCGCGACCCACAGGTTGAGAACCGCTGTTCTAGAGGAAGGTGAACCCTCCTCCCTCCAGAGCAGGGATTCTCTGCAGCCCAGGTGGCCGCCTCCACCTGGACTCTCCTCAGAAGGGAGGCTTCTTCTTTACAAGTCGGGCCCCTGGGTCACTGGGCAGCCAGGTCTCCCCTCCTCCAGGATACGCATCCCCATTCCGTCATCCCCTCCCCCCCCCCCCCCGCCCCCAATGGGAGGCCTGAGTCTGGCTGGCATGTCTCAGTGATTGAGCATCGACCTATGAACCAAGAGGTCACGGTTCGATTCTGGGTCAGGGCACATGCCCGGGTTATGGGCTCAATCCTCCGTAGGGGGCATGCAGCAGGCAACCCATCAATGATTCTCCCTCATAACTGATGTTTCTCTCTCTCTCTCTCTCCCTCTCCCTCCTTCTCTGTAAAAAAAAAAAAATATATATATATATATATATAATTTTAAAATGGGGAGGCCTTCGAGGGCAGGGCCGGGCTCTTCATCCCTGCACCCCCTGGGGCTGGCCCGGTGGTCTCAGTGCGGGTGGCTTTCCCTCCCGGGACATGTGACAGTATCTGCCCTTCTGTCCAAGGTACCCACCTGGACAGTTTCCTGCGGCTGCCACACTTTCCCACAGGCTGGGTGGCTGAGAGCACAGAGCGGGAGGCCAGACGTCCCATGGCAAGGTGTGGGCGGGGTGGGTTCCTCTAGCCGCCCGTTCTGTCCCTGCCCTCGGCTCCGGGAGCTGCGGCAGCCCATGGGTCACTTGGCTCTTAGATACTCCACGGCGGCCTCTGCCTCCGGGGTCCCGTGGCCTTCTCCCCCGCGTCCCTGTGTCTCCCGTCACCTTCCCTCTGTGCGCATCGGTGTCCAGGTTTCCCGATCCTTAGGCCACCGCCATTGGATTAGGGCCCAACCAATCCAGGATGAATGACCTCATCGTAACTTGGTTACAAGTGCAACCACCTTATCTCCGAGGAAGGTCACATTCTGGGGTTCTGGGTGAATGAGAATTAGGGGGTTCACAGGTGGACCCAGTGCACCCCCTCAGGGGGTGGTTGTGGCTACACTCAGCTCATTCATAAACGCGTGGGCCCCTGAAGACCGGCAGGCCTCTCTCTGGTGGGTTACCATGCGTGGGGGCCTGCCCCCCAGACCCTGGCTCCTGTCCCCCTGGACCCCGCCCTGCTGGGACAGAGATTGGAAGGCATGGGGGTGAGCAGCCTGGGGCAGTGGGTCTGAGCCGCTCCAAGGACAGGCGAAGGATGCCCAGAGGGGGAGCGGAGGTGGGACCAGCGGGCACTGGGGGAGGGATGCCTCCTTGTTTTCAGGACAATAAATGCCTCTGATCGGCCGCGGTTTGCTCAGGGACTCGATGCCAGAGCGAGTTGTCCGCATCGATTGGACGGCCACAGAGCCCTGTCACAGCGCAGGAGGGAGCTGGCAGGCGCTCCTGGTGGCCTGTCCCCAGGGGTCCCCAGGCATCCCCCTCCAAGTCACCTGGGGAGTTAGGGAGGAGGTGACCAAAGTGGGGGGCTCTGCTCTGGAGAGCCCCGCCCCCTCCCCCCGGCCTTCTGCCTCCCCTCCCCCTCGGGCCCCAGGGCAGGCAGCAGCCCAGAGGCCTCTTGGGAAGGCGGCCCATTTTTAATGAACAAATTACTGTCCTTGTTAACAGCACGCACAGGGCTGGGGGATCAAGGGAGCCGGAGTTTGGGAAGCAGCCATTAATTGCATGGAGGGGATGTGATCCAGATGTGGCCTGTGGCCCAGCAGACAGCTGCCGGCCTTCGTCTCCTGGGGCTGTCCCGGAGCTCCTGGCCGAGGCCGAGGCCGAGGTGAGGGCATGGGTGGCACGAGGGCGTCAGGCTGCCCAAGGCTCAGGCCCCGTGGGGCCGGGGTCCCTCCTTTTCCAGCACAAGGACCCCTCTTCCGTAGGACCTCCCCGTGCTGGGGCTGCTCATGTAGCAGGCGCTATTTGAGGAGACGCGTGACCACGGGCTGCTGTAAATTCAGTATCGCTTTTACATGGATTCTTATCTTATTGATCACATCAGCAGCCACGCACTGTGACCAATGGCCGTAGGGGTGTGAGACGTGTTGATTCCGTCAGCAGACAGGGTTTGGCGCGCACGTGCCCTGGAGGAACCCCCGTCACAGCTCGGGGGCCCCTGGCCCCAGGTTGGGGACCACCGGCTTAGCCCTCTGGATGCCGGGAATAGGCTGGGGTCCTGGGATTGAGGGGAGGCCCCTGATTTATCCTGAGCCCCAGGAAGTAGAGGGGGCTTGGGGTGGAGGGACCCATTTGAGCTGTGCTCGAAGTGAGGGACAAAAGAGCGTGGATTAACTTCTCCCTCCTCCCCTCCCTCCCTCCTTCTGCAGACATGTAATATGTATTAAGCACAGCAAGGGACCCACCACCGGGACAGGCCCACTGTGTGGGACTCAACAGTGTGAAAGGCTCGGTCTTAGCCTTCCAGAAGCTCCTAAAGTTCCATTGGAAAAATGAGAAAAGGGTGGTTCCTTCAAGGTGGCTGCTGCATTTCCCACTTGTTCTTTAACCGGAAAAGTGTCTGTTCAGCTGTCTTCTTCCCTGTTGGGGACCTGTCTGAAATTTCACTGGAAGAAGGGGTTCTACCACTGAAAGTGTATAAAAAAGGAAGCAGAAGGCACGGATGCTACATCGGCAGAGATGGGGGGTCCGGGAGGCGCCATGACCGACCCAGGGTCTCACGGCTCCGTGGGTGCCGGCCCAGGCCAGGAGCCAGGTCTGCTCACTGCCCCGCCCGGGCCCACCTTCCCAGGGGGCAGCACGCCAGCAGGCTTGGGGGCTGCCCGGGAGGGGCTGCTGCTCCCAGTGGGATGACCTGAGTCCCTGATAAAGGCCTGGGCCAGCGATCGCTGTTACGCCCAAAGCTTCACGCCGAACGTGCAGCGTGCTGTCTGCGAGGGTCATTTATGGACAATCTCGGGTGTTAAGCGGGTCCAGTTTAGCAAGCGGTTTCTATAGAGAGCAGAGCGGTGTCCCCAGGGAGCGAGACCCGGGCGGGGGCAGCCGGCGGGGACCAGGCACGATCCGTGTTATGGATTTAATCGAGTCATAACAAGGCTGGAGAACAAACCATTAAAATTGCCAAAGGCCCGGGCTGCCTCTGCCAGTGGGCAGTCAGGGGGGCCTGTGCCAGCCAGTGGCCCTGAAGGGCCCGGCTCCGCTGCCATGGGGCCCGGGCACTGGCTGAGCAGCCTGACCCAGGAGGGTAGGGGTTAGGTCTCAAGGCTCACCCCTCCACCCCACCCCCCAACCCCAGCGGACGTCTCTGAGCTCCAGGGGACCCTTTGCCTCTGCATATGCTTAGATGGTTCCAAACCATGATGGGTAGCAATGCTCGGCGGGCTGGGGCGGGGGGGTCCCCTGACACCCTCCCCCTGGGAAGATGTCATGAGAAAATCCCAAGATTTAGGGCACCTGAGAGCAGCCATTCGCTGGGCCACCAGCTGCCTGTGACCACAGAGCAGTGGCCCAGCCCCCCTGGCCTCAGTGTTCTCGTGTGTCAAACTGGAAGGACATTTAGCCTGGTGGGGACATCATAAAACCAAGTGAGATGAGCCGCACAGCGCACCACGGACCATTCCTGAGCGTATGTCTGTGAGGACTAGGTTAGGAGGGGTTAGGGGACAGCTGTCGTTGCCTGAGACCCGGAGCCAGGATGAAAGGCCTGGCCGATGACATCATGGTTCCACGAATCCCATGCCTTCTGTGTGCCAGGAACTGTGCCAGCCAGGTACATGCATAATCCCAGGAAGTCTTATAAGCCAAATAGTATGGCCTCCTGCTGTATAAAACTGAGATCAGAGACGTTTGCTCACAGTCAGACAGCTGTAAATGGCTGCGCTGAGATTCGATCATGGGTCTCCTGGGTCCTGGGTCCAGAAATCTTATTGCTTCGGGTCTCATCTTCCACCTGGGCCAGCTTTGTCTCCTCTGTCAGCAGTGGGAGGGGCCAGAGGCCCAGGCCAGGGCATAGCAGGTAGCCAGAACGAGGGGACAGCCTCCGTCCTGCAAGCCCCCGGGGATGGGGGAGCAGTACGTACTCAACATCAGGAGCTTGAGGGTGTAGGGAAAAGGAAGCTCAGGGGAGCTGAGGAGCAGCCCGGCTGGTGGCAGGGTGAGCACAGGTGTGTGCAGGTATGCCGAGTGCAGGTGCACTAGCCACGCCCCGGGCACAGCACCGCTACCCAGTGAAGGTAGGAGATGCCCCCAGGGCCCTCAGCTGCCCAGCAGGGTTTCCAGGAAGCAAGTGGTCAGGGTCCTGCCCCGCCTTCCTGGGCTGGGGGTGGAGGAGGCAGGCGCCAGCCTCAGATGACAAGGTCACCCCCTCTCGCTCCAGGCCAGCTCATCGCGCTCCTTTGCTCAGATGCTGCTGGGCTGTGACGAAGAGCTGTTTCCAAGGACCTGTCATCAGAGGCCTTGGAGGGAGGGCGGGAGCTGAAGGGCCACCAGAGTGGTGGCAGGAAGGCCTGTGAGGGCTGGCAGTAGCCACCCTGTCCTGTGTCCCCTGGCCCTGGCCCTCCTCATCTCCCAGGGGACAGGGGGGAGCATCCCAGGCAGTGCAGGGGGTCATTGTGGGCTCTGGACACTGCCCTGCAGGAACCAGATCCGCATCAGTCGGCACCCTCCCCTCAAAGGCCAGGTCCCTGGGGTGGCGAGGCCAGGGAGATGCATAAACACACACATGCACACAGTACAAACAAGTGCCGTGTCAGGGTGTCAGGGTAGGTGCTCACACGTGCGGGCGACCTTCATATTCCTGCCCACCCCACCCCCCACTCTCCGGGGAGGGGCACCGCGGCTCACGGGGGTTGAGAGAGGCGGCCTGCCCAGGCCTCGGGCCAGGTGCCCTCTGCAGGTCACCAGCTCAGGACAGTCAGCATGGGGGTGGGACCCAGGTGTGCTGGTCACTTCGCCAGGCTGCCTGCTGTCACAGAGGCCCCTTGCCTGTACACACCCTCCCGCCTACCCCCCTCCCCACCCTCCGCCTTGGCCCCTGCTCCAGTCCCCCTGGCATCCACACTGTCCAGTGGTTTTGCTCCGAAGCTGCCCAGGTCCCCATCTTGCAGGCCTCTCACCGCCTCCGGCCAGGCCGCCTGACCTGTGCATCTGTGCCCAGAGCAGGTCGGGTGGGGACAGGCTAGACGTGAAGCCAGCAGGGCCTCAAGGGTCGGGACCCTCCGACTTTTGCAATGTCGTGTCTCCAGGGCTTGCTGATGAGCCGCCAGGGTTGATCTCACCACGCCCTCAGGCTGCTGCTCAGGGGCGGGTCCTGGGGAGCAGGGAGACAGGCAGGATGGGCCTGGCCCCCTCCTACCTGCCCTCCTGGCTGCCTCCATTCATTCCCCGGAGGTGGGGCCCTTGCCAGGCCTGCACCAATGCTGCCCCCGCCAGGCCCTTCTTCGCACTGCCTCTGGGCTCCATCCGCGCCAGCTCCCTGCACCCAGTTTCCTGGCCGTCCCGGGCCTGCGGTGAGCAGCTGGGGCCACCTGGGCCTGGCCTGGGCCCCAGGCAGCCTTCCCATGACTCCACACCTCATTAGGAGGCAGCCTGTCGAACTAGCCATTCTGCTGACCCTCCAGAGGCTGTCTGGAGCCCTCCCTGTGGCAGCAGCGGCCGGAATGGTCACTGGCACAACCTAGAGGCACACGTGTGGCTACTGATGGGGGGCAGGGTCTCTGGTCAGACGGGGGAGCCCCTCTTTTCCGAGCCTGTCCCATGGTCCTGGGAGCTTCGAGGTGACACTTGATCCCATGCCCGGTATCCTCTGGGCCCACCTTCCGTCAGGAGCTGAGGGTGCCCCCTGGGGCCCCGCCAGCCCACCCACCACTCTCACTGCTCTCTCCCACGCGGGTTTTCACTTCTGTCTCTCTCTCTCACACACACTGTTCCCACCCCGCCCCCTGCACGCGGTCCCCTGTTCACATAGCCCTTCCTCTAGCCCCGAGCCTGCTTCCTGCGTGTTAATCGCACATGCCTGTCCCCCTTCGCACAGCCTCCCCCCTTTCCCACACAACCTTTCCTCTTCACCGTCCTCCCTCACACCCACGCTCTCATGAATTCATTCATTCAGCGAATGCTACTTGAGCCCCCACTCTCTCAGGCACTGTCGTAGGAGCCAAGGATACAGTTGTTGGGGGGAAAAGCAGGCAGATATTTCTGTTCCTGTGGCACTGACATCCTGGCTCGGGAGATAAGCCACAGAATGGACAAGTGAACTGTAGACATGTAGATGCTGATACGGATAAGTGCTGGGGGGTAGAATGAAGCAGGAAGGAAAAGCAGGCCTTTGGGGTGGGGGTATGTGAGTGTGTGGCTGTGCCTCCAGGCGTCTGGTCTAGGCCAGCCTTTAGGACTGTGGCTCAGGCCCGCTGGTGCCCCGTGGGGACGGCAGCTCGGCAGCCTGAGGTGGTTGGGGGTCAGGGAAGTTGTCTGACCAGGGTGTCACCTCTTCCTGGAACCTGCACAGGGCTGCCCCGCCCTGCCCAACCTTCATCCTCCGGTTGGCGCGGGTGGACAGCCCACGGTGGACCCCAGACGCTGGGGAGACTGGCCATGACCGGGGGTTGGGGGAGACAGATTTCGAGATAGAAATAATATCCAGCAGACCTAGACTGGAGTCCCAAACCTACCTTTACCACCGTGAAAGGCAGTTTCCGTGGCCTCTGAGCCTGTTTTCCTTCTGTGAAAACTTTATAAATTCCCCATGGAGATGGGGAGGAAATGAAGGGACCAGCGGGAACAGGCCGCACGCAGTCTGCGCCCCGAGAAGACAGCACGCTGAGGCGGGGCCGGTGGCAGGGTCAGGGGCAGGGACGCAGTGAGAAGAGGGCTGAGGAGCCAGGGTCTGCTCCACGCCCCGGCGCCCCTTCGCCCTGCCTCGCCCTGGAGGGAGGAGAGGGGCCAGGGCTCTTGGAAACCAGCCCCTGCCACCCGCCCAGGCCCCCCTGCTAGTTACTAGCCACCTCCAGCCGGTGTCTCTGGGAAGCCTCCTGCCTAAGCCAGTTAGCGCCTCCCGTAATCCGATTACCCCGTGGAAGGAACCCCAGCTCTGATCAGAAGGCGTCATGTGAATGGCACGGGTTGGAGGGGGCCATGCGGAGAAGGGGTTCAACTTTGGGTGCGGTCTGCTCCTCCTCTGAGACCTCTGGCAGGTCCCTGGGCAGAGCCCCGTGCCACCGCTGTCCTCGCCAGTCCCCCGAGAGCCAGTGCTGTCCAGCTTACCGCTAGACCCGTGGACGCGCGGGGCGGGTTGGTGGACAGAGCCACTGCTAACCCTGGCCCACCATAGGTTCCCTTGGATAGAGCCTACCTGCTCAAGCAAGGTGTGTGTGGGGGGAGTGTTTGGGCGCCACGCCCTGAAATTTAGCCTCTGGTCCGTCCTTTCTCTGGGTTTGGACTGTTGAAATCCCAAGTCTGACAGGCCAGGGTCTGAAGAGGCAGAGGGAGCCAGCCTGGACCATGGCGGCGCTGGGTTTTGGCACACGTTCTCGGCGATGGGCGAGGTTGGCTTTGAGTCATTGGTGTGTTCCCCGTGGGACCCTCAGCGCATCCTCTCTGACTGGGGAAGCAAACACCTGGGAAGGAGGTATCACCTGCCGCCCCCGCCCCCCCATTCCCCGCCCCTGTTCTCACGTGTTCCTGGTACCAGGCCGCATTACGCCTGGATTACGGTAACAGCGCCCGCCCGGGCCCTCTGATCCCGCCTCTCACGTCCATCCCGCAGACAGCTGCCCGATGCATCTCGCTAAATGTCCTCTTTCATCAGCCGCCTCCCCCTCCTCCAAGGGCCCCACCGGCTCTGTTTCCTATTGAGCCGAGCCTTCGATTGCCCTGCTTTTAAGGGTTTGTGAAATCAGCTGCATCCTTTCTGTCCCCGTGGCTCCCCACCCCCCCCCCGGCCTCCGGCATGTGAAAGAGGCCACGTTTGGACAGGAATGGACATGTCGGCAGACATTCCGGGCCCCCAGCTGCCTGCTTTCTCTGTGATGCCCTCCCCTCCTCCGGCCTTTTTCTGTTCACCTGGTCTTGGCAAGGACGAAGGCACAATTAGGTACTAATGCTACGTGCTGATGACAGCAACGTCCCTGCCCAGTGCTCGCAGCTCGTGTGTTGGGGAGTCTGCCCCGGAATTGTGCCACCCCGGCCCGTAGCAACCCTAAGGGGCACTGCCACATCCCCTCACCCTTCTCAAGGGTTCACTGCAGAATAATCGTCACCTGGATGAGTCGAGAGCGAGATTTCTCAGCCTCTGGGCACTTTGGCCGGACGGTTCTGTGTTATGGGGAGGGTGTGTGGCCTGGGCGTCATAGGATGTTTAGCAGCATCCCTGGCCTCTACACACTACAGTGGACCACAGTGATTCTCAGCTCTGAAGGGGAAACACGGCTCCTTCTCATCTAGGAGTGAGCCCAGGCCAGGATGGCAGGAGCCCCCATGAGAGTAACAGAGATAGGTCCCCAGGCTTCCCACAGCCAAAGGGAAATTGCTGGAAACTCTCAGCTGCTAAGTAGGGTGGTGATGCCAGGGCAACCCAAGGAGAGAGGGGTGCCCAGGGGATGCCCAGGGTGGTGGCAACTCAGAGTAGCTTAGCAGCTGCAGCGAGGCTGGCAGAAGTGTCTTCCATCCAGGCTCTGCCTCGGCCTGTCCTTGGGTACCTGCAGCTCCCGGCTCCGCCTCTGTCCTGGGGCTTGTGGGCACGCACACTGGGGTGGGCATTGGCAGGCCAGGAGCGGGGAGCAGGCTGAGTAGAGCTTGCTCAGGTGACCCCAGTGGAGTCATTCCAGCTCAGTAACTCCACCCTGTGGAGCCTCGAGATGAAATTCTAAGGGTGTGGCGTTTGGATCGCGGCCTGTGTTCAGGCTCCTCCATTTGTAGCTAAATGGGTGCTCTTGGGTTTTGGGGAGGGAGGGGTCCATTTAGTGGGAGACCTCTACCCTGCGCAGTAGCTCCCGGGCACTGTATATTTCATCCCATCCTCACGTCAAGGCTACAGCAGGTGTTACCTTCCCCCTTGGACAGATGAAGAGCCTGAGGGTCAGAGTGGCAGCCGGAAAGTGACAGAGCAAGAATTCCACCCATCTCTGTCTCTAAAGGACGTGTGAGGCTTCGTTTTTCCAGCTCTACATGAGGTCTACCTCCCCACCCGTTCCCTCATGAGCTGAGTGCCTCCTAGAGCTGTCATGAGAAGCACGCGGGATAAAATGTGTGGAGGGCACTGCGAAGCCAGAAATGATCATCATGACAATTAAGCTGCTGAACCTTCACGTGCCAAGAGCCAGGCCTGCTCCACCTCCAAACATCAGGGAAGGAGGTTTACTGAATCCAGTTGGCCGACCAGAGCTGTGGTGCTGGGACTCCAGATGCGGGCGGTCCCCCAAAATGGTGCCCACCCACCCCAAGCACTCCGCTGAAGCATCAGAAATTAAATTTCACGGCTGGGTGCCCGGAGATACCAACTCGAGCTCCATGTGTTTATGGCTCGAGGAGGAGATAAGATTTGATTAAGAAGACCGCTATTAATTTATGGCAAGTACACTCTCGCTAAGAGAGAGGCCGCCTTTAATTAATAGCCAGAAGGAATTTACGCTCCCGGTCTGGGCGAGGGGGAGCGGGGTGGGAGGAGAGGGGGCAGTCGGGCCAGCTGAGTGATGTGGATGAATTGATTCCACCACACACACACACCTTCCTTTTGAGGAGAATATAAATAAATAAAAGCCCAGCGGGAAGGAGAGAGGCGTTCCGGTCCAGCAGGCGGGCAGGTGGGCTGGGAGGGCTGGCCAGCAGGAGAAGGGTGAGAAGGAGCAGGACAAGGAGAAGCCGAAACAACGAATGGAGTGCTTACTGTATGCCAGGCCTTAGGCTACGCCCTTTGTGTGGGTCACCTGACGACAGCCCCATACGCAGGTAGAGAATCAGGTGGCACGCATGGCAGGACGTGCATGGCATGGGGGAGAGATTACATCCTAAATGAGGCAGTGCTAGGTCCCCATCCAGCTCCGCCTCGAGCTCTGTGGCCTTGGGCAACGTACTTTAGCCTTCCTGAGCTTCAGTGCTTCACGTCTCCTGCAAAAACAGCACCATCTTCCTTGCCGGGTGGCTGAGCAGACTCCGTGGGTTGGTGACAGCGAGAAACCAGTGTCGAGTCGCTGTTCCCCATGATGGAGAGCAAGACCAACCAAGCCCCTGAGCAGAGAGTGGACCTGTTGGCCACCCTGGATCCCACCCTGGATCCCACTTGAACCCCAAGCCTCCTCACCAAGCAAGCCCCTCCAGGGGGACTCCACGGCCAGCATCTTGCATTAGAAATCAAAAACTGCATTTAGGTGGGGACAGATCCCTGGTGGCAGGCCCCTCAAACGTGCCCAAATCCCTCCACCTACCCCAGGACCTTTACACATGCTGCCTCCTCACTCAGGACACCCATCCTTTAGCTCTTTGCCTACTAACTCCTACACGTCCTTTAGGGACCATTTGAGAAGCTCTCCCAGACCCCCTGTTCCAGGTCATCATTCCTCTTTTGAATATGCCTGGTGCTCGCTCTGCCCTCCACATGCTCACTCGTGGGCCAGGATTCCTGAGTCCGAGGGTGCAAGTTCCAGAGGGAAGTGAATGGGCAGCTCCCACCCTCTGCTCTCCCACGGGGCAGTGTTCACACAAGCCCAGGAATTCACTTGCTTGTGGGCAGGTGTGAGGGCCAGGCATGTCACTGTAGCCAGGACACACTGCATAGGTGGTGCTGCTGTCTCTCCCCC
Source organism: Myotis daubentonii (assembly GCF_963259705.1). Taxonomy (NCBI): domain Eukaryota; kingdom Metazoa; phylum Chordata; class Mammalia; order Chiroptera; family Vespertilionidae; genus Myotis; species Myotis daubentonii. The sequence goes on along the minus strand of NC_081855.1, from coordinate 53,186,461 downwards.
CCCCCCCCCCGCCCCAGCATTTGAGGCCTTGGGGGGACAGTGACTTGCTGGTTGTTCAGAGCCCACCCACCTCTTTGCTTTGAGAAGCTGGCCATGTCCTGGACTGGGGGGTAGGGGGCTACCATCTGGCCGTAGAGTCCCCCTGGAGGGGCTTGCTTGGTGAGGAGGCTTGGGGTTCAAGTGGGGAGGAGTGGGATCCAGGGTGGCCAACAGGTCTGCTCAGGGGCTCGGTTGGTCCTGCTCTCCATCACGGGGAACAGCGACTCGACACTGGTTTCTCGCTGTCACCAACCCACGGAGTCTGCTCAGCCACCCGGCAAGGAAGATGGTGCATTACAGAGGTGCTGGGACTGTTCCAGAAGAAGGGGGTAACTCCACCCCCTGTCACACCCCCAACACGCACCAGCAGCTGCGTGCCCACCTGAGAAGGAGAGAAGACAGCAGTGCCCCTGCTGCCGTTATACAGTCCGCTGGAATCGGGGCTGGATGAGTGGACCCCTGTGTGAGGCGACTGCTGTGTGCTGAGGATGTAGCAGTGGGCAAGAAAGCACCATTTGCTCGCAGGGAGCAGATTGTCTGCAGAGAGACAGGTGTTCGATTAACATTATTTAATTACTATAGTGATCGGTCCCATAAGGCAAGTTACAGATTCTATAAAAATATTCAAAAGGGGAACTATGGCCTAGAACAGGGGGTCTGGGAGGGCTTCTCAGTCCCTAAAGGACATGTAGGAGTTAGTAGGCAAAGAGGTAAAGGATGGGTGTCCTGAGTGAGGAGGCAGCATGTGTAAAGGTCCTGGGGCAGGTGGAGCGATTTTGCCATGTTTGAGGGGCTGGAAGGAGGCTGGTGTGGAAGTTTACAGAGTGGGGCGGGGTGGGGTGGGGGCAGGCTGATGGGACACGGAGCCCCCTCCACACACTTTTACACACAGAGGCGAGAGTGTAATGCTAGGAGGATGGAATCTTCTGGAAGGCTTCCTGGGTGGACAGCCCTAAGTCTTATATCTGAAGGCTGAGGGAGATACCCAGGAGGGAAGGGAACTCCGTTCTGGTCTCAAAGGCCAGCTAAGTGAGAGGAGAGGATGAACACCCGTCAGGGGGGTGGGCGGAGCCAGTCCCTCCCAGAGGCCAGCTGGCAGGGTCAGAGGTGAAGGGGCAGGGAGCAGGGCCTAGGCCGCCCAGGGGTCGCGCAGACCTTCCCCGGAGCCCGGCCCCTCGGCCGTGACGCTGTGTTTCTCTGAATAGGCGTCAGGCAGGGCTTCTGCGTTATTCACAGCGACACAGTTACATCCTGATCGTTGTCACAGCCACAGGCTCGGAGATGCGGCACCAGCGGCTGCCAGCGTGGGAAAAAGGCCAACGCCCGTGCCCGCACCCCCACTCTCTGCCCTGTTTCTTCTTCCTCCCGTAGATCGCTTGCTCCCCAGGCTCAGCCGGAAGTGGGTGCTCGGTCATAGAGAGGAGGGGCTCCCCCAGGCAGCCCCGTCCGAGCCCCAGGCTGGCAGAACCCCAGGGCAGAATTCTCAAGAGAATCAAGAGAGCCCAGGCTGCGGACAGAACTCCAGCCAGGGTTCCCGTGCTGAGCCCTCCATCGTGCAGGCCGTGCTGTCCCCCCAAATAACAGTCTCCCGCTCCCGGCCCCCTCCCCACGCCACTGCGCGTGAGGGAAGTCCAGCCAGCCTGCGAGGCCCGGGTCAGGCCGGACAGGCTGGGAGGCAGGGCAGCTCCCTGAGGCCCCACGGGGCGGCGTCCGGGACTGTGTGCGGGCGGCTGCCGACCCAGGAGCACCTGCTCCTAAATGGATGGAGGGAGGTCTCAGCAAGGTGACGGCCGCTGCCCTGGGCCCTGCCCATTGGTCATCTTCAGCGGCGGCCAGAACCCCGGAAAGGATGTATGGTCCGCGCTGAGCCGGGCGTGGCGGGCGGGCACAGCGGGTCACAGAGCAGGATTCTCCGCGGGCCGCGGGGAGGCGGGGGGAGGTGCAGGAAGGCGTGCAGAGGCCCTCTGGGAGGCTCCAGACATCATTCTGAGCGAGAGACGAACCTTACTGGCCGTCTGGGGGGATAGCAGGGGCTTGAGTTTTCTCTCAGTTTGGGAGGGGCCCGCCTGTGTAATTTAAATATAAGATGCAGAGCAAAATGGAAATGGGGGCCCTTTTTTGCCAAGCGGGCCGGCTGGGGGTGCCGCCCCTGAGGGAGCCCCACAGGAGAGGAAGCCTGAGGTGCGCACGTGGCAGGGAGCTGGGAAGAGAGGGGGCCGCTTGGTTGGTCTGAGGTGGTCTGGAGACACTGAGTGGAGGTGGTGATTGAAGGGACAAGGCCTGCACAGACGGCGATGACCCAGGGACAAGGCACAGACTGCAAGGGGGAGTGGCCTTGGCTATGCTCTGGGACAAGCCAGCACAAATGGCCGGGCGGGTGAGGGCGGTGGTGAGCCCCCTCTTGTCTGTCTGACTGGCTCGGGCTTGCTCAGCTCCTCATCCTGCTGGCCCAACCCCACTCCCTGCTCCCGGCCCTTGGTCCTGGGGGCCCCACTTTCCCAGGGGGTCCTGGACCTCCGCTGTCTCCAGCAGGAGCCCCCGCCAGGCCCGGCCCACAGAACCTTGCCTCACGGTTCCCCAAATGCTAATACCCCGCGTTGGTCTGCGTTTGTGCCATTGAGCTGTCAATCACCACAGCCACCTGGGAGGTAGGTATACGGTGATGTATGAGTTTCCCGTAGCTGCTGTAACAAATCATCACAGGCATGGCGGCTCAGAGCAGCACACATTTATTATCCAACCGTTTTGGAGGTCAGAAGTGCAGAAGGGGTCTCACTGGGCTACGATCGAGATGTCGATAGGGCGCAAGGCCGGGGAGTGGGAGGGGGGATCCTTCCCCGCCTTCTCTGTTCCATTGGCCGCCCGGTGTGCACCTCTCTGGCATTAACAGCCCTCGGCCTCCACCTCTATAGTTGAGGGCCCTTGTGGTCACACTGGCCCACCCCGATGAGCCAGGATAACTTCCCAATTTGCAAACCAGCTGGCTAGCGATCTGAATTCTGTCTCTCTCTCTCGGCTGTAAAGTATCACAGGTTCACAGGTTCCGGGGATTGGGGCATGGGCATCGTGGGGGGCGTTAATCTACTGACCGTTCCCTATTTTACAAACGAGGAAGCTGAGGTGTAAGAAGATCAAGGAGTTGCCCAGCGTCGCCCCCGTGGGAGGAGAGAAGCCAGGGTCTCGCTCTCCTAGGGGTAACTAGTCCTGACGGGTGGGGACCACCACCCTCCGGTCTCCCCACCAGCAGTGGGGGCCCCTCTCTTCCCCACTAATGGCCAGCTTGGTGAGGGGAGGGGCTGCTGGCTGGCGGCCTTCACGTCCCTGGCGCCAGCCCGCTGCCTGGGGTGTGGGAAGTACCTGGTACTTGTTTGTCGGGTAAATAAAAATACGAATGACAGGGTGTAGTCCTGGGACTCTGGTGCCGACGGATCATGTTTAAGAGTCTTCTGGGCAAACTCGACTGAAGACTTTATAGGTCTCCGATCAGCCCTAAACCACAGCTAGCGGCCCCCGTGGGGGCGATTCCTTCCCTCCCCTCGGTCCACCTCCGGGCTGGCTTCCAGCTCCCAGGAACCACGCTCAGGGAAGTCATTCCACAGCCCTTTAGGGTCCGCACTCCCCAGGCTGCCCTGCCTCCTAAGGACACGCTCTGCGGGGACACGCTCCCAGAAGGCAGGGCAGGGAGGGCACGGCGCTCTCACTTCCTCCTGCATCGCCGCCAGGACGCTGCGCCCTGGGAAAGGAGCCGGGATCGTAGGCAGGGCTTGGGAGGGGACCAGGGAGAGGGGACAAGGGCCTCCACTTCACTCTCAAGCCCCGAACTGCACAGAAGACCAGGATGATCATGGGGTGGCGTTGGTGGTACCTGGCGGTGCCCCCCGTCCCACCGTTCCCATGGAGGAGAGGGGCACTGCAGTGGGGGGCCCTGGGCAGAGGGGGGGGGCAGGGCACTGGCCAGGCCCCCACCAGGCTCACCTTTCCTGGAAGATGGGCCAGCGGGAAGCGGCCGTTCCAGGAAGGAGGCGCAGCCCCCTGGCTGCTCACACCCCCTCCCCGGGAGGAGAGAGCTCTCTGCTCCTCGCAGCCCGCTGAGTGCTGTGGAGAGCTGTTCGCCGCTAAGTGGGCTGGAATGGCTTTCTGCGGTCATTCGGCACAGGCGGCTGGGAGCACCGGGACCGCCTGGGCTGGGCTCCCACGTGCCCTCCTGGGACCCAGATCAATAAGCTGGGGGGTGGGCACTGAGCTTCCTGAGCAAGGTGGCTGCTAGGGACCACACTGGGGCTCACAGGAGGCCACCCTTGACCCTAGGCCATGAGCTGGGGCAAAGTGGGGGAGCTCCTGGGAATGAGAGCTCCAAGGGGCACAGAGCCGTGGTGCTGAGGCCTGGGCCTGGCTCAGGAACTGCTTAGGATTAAATTTGATTCAGTCCAGCGAGGACTGGGAGGAATGGGAGACCAAGGCCTCTCCTAAGGCTCCCGCATTAGAGACAGACCTGGCTTCGATCCCAGTTATGCCACAGGCAAGCGGCGTTACCTCTCTGAGCCTCAGTCTCCTCATCTATACAATGGAGCTGGGTGGGATGGTTGTGAGGAGGCAGTGAGGTAATGTGTGTGAAGTGTCCAGCATGCAGTGAGTGCTCAGTGGAGGGTGGCTGATATGTCATCATTATCACTAGTGTCATCATCTCCATCATCAGCATCACCATCATCATCATCACTGTCATCACAATCATCAGCATCAGCATCATCATCACCATCACCATCACCAACACCACCACCACCACCACCACCATCATCACCGTCATAACAATCATCATTATCCTCCTCACATCATCACCACCACTGTTATCATCACCACCATTATCATCACCATCCCCACCGTTATCACCATCGCCACCATTATCATCATCATCACCACCAGTATGATCATCATCACCACCATTATCATCACCATCCCCACCGTTATCACCATCGCCACCATTATCATCATCATCACCACCAGTATGATCATCATCACCACCATTATCATCACCATCCCCACCGTTATCACCACCATCACCACCATTATCATCACCATCACCACCAATATTATCATCATCATCATCACCACCATTATTATCACCATCACCAATATCATCATCATCACCCCCATTATCATCATCACCACCACCATTATCATCACCATCCCCACCGTTATCACCACCATTATCATCACCATCACCACCAATATCATCATCATCATCATCATCATCATCACGACCATTATTATCACCATCACCAATATCATCATCATCACCCCCATTATCATCATCACCACCACCATTATCATCACCACCACCAATATCATCATCACCATCACCACCATTATCATCACCATCACCACCATCATCATCACCACCACCATTATCATCACCATCACCACCATTATCATCATCACCACCACCATTATCATCACCACCACCATTATCATCACCATCACCACCATTATCATCACCATCACCACCAATATCATCATCATCATCACCACCACCATTATTATCACCATCACCAATATCATCATCATCACCCCCATTATCATCATCACCACCACCAATATCATCATCATCACCACCATTATCATCACCATCACCACCATTATCATCATCACCACCACCATTATCATCACCATCACCAATATCATCACCACCACCACCATTATCATCACCACCACCATTATCATCATCACCACCATTATCATCATCATCACCCCCATTATCATCACCATCACCACCATTATCCTCACCACCACCATTATCATCATCATCATCACAGTCGTCATCATCATTTTCATCATAATTACCACCACCACCATCATAAGAGGGGTGCTCACTGGGTCTTACTCTCTTGGATGTTTTGTTTGTTTATTTGTTTGTTTGGCTAATCTAGTATCAGATGGCAAAGTTGAGCCACCTACTGACCCCGCCTCCCAGATGCCCCGGGAGCTGCCACATTCACCCCTACATACATCACACAGACTGCTTATTGAGCAGCTGCTCTGTGCTGGGCTTTGGGGAAACAGAGCAGGTGGGTTGTGTGGTCTCAGGGCTGGGGGCAGGGCTGGTGGGAGCAGTGACCTGAGGTGGGGCTGGGTTTAGGGGGCAGAGGTGTGAGAGTGGCAGGGAGGGGAGGTGGATGTTGGGCAGTTGCCCCGTGTCTTCCTTGCCCAGTGCAGAGGTGCTTTCTCCCCAGGACGGTGGGGCAGTCCCAAGGGGCTCTGGGAGAGTAATGGGGGCTGTCTGACTGCCCGCCTTCCCCCAGCCAACGCTGGGAAGAGTTAGGGCTCTGAGGTCTTACTGATCGTCCCTCATGCAGAGTGAGTGTCCTGCTCCCTGCAGCTGCCTCCTGTAACTCAGGACCTGCTGCAGAGAGGCTCGGGGAACACTTTTATCACCCCCATATCTCCTGGAGCTAAGAACAGGGATAGCTGTGCACCTCCTGGAAATATGGGGGGGTGGGGGGGCAGGGTGGAGAGTTACTAACTTTCAGATCTGGGCTTGGAGCTTTGTTCCAAGGGACTTAACTGAGGGTTCGAGCGGCCCACCCACCATGGTGAGTGGGGTTGGCCAGGTTTCTTCCTTCGTCTGGCATTTTCAAGGCTGCAGTTCCAGCGTCCGCCCAGGGTCCTGGACCAGGGCTAGGGGACATGCTGAGCCTCCTAACTGCTCCCTAACACCGCCCTCGGGGTAAAACGCCACGACACACATTTTAGTGGCTCAGGGCCCTCCCCCCCGCCTGCCTGCTTCTCCCAGACCCTGGTTGCTCTTTCTCCGAGAAGCATCCGGCCTCATGGCCCCTTCAGATGACACGTAGCTGCTGTTCACCTGCTGATTCTTGGAGGGGAGGCGGGAGGAGCTGGTGCGCGAACTGGATGTGAAAAGAGAACTAAGCAAGGCCCGGCAAAGTTGGGTGGGGCGGGCGAGACCCCAGTTCCCCGAGAAATTCAGCAATCACAGTAAATAACGTTTTCCGGCAGTGCTTTCAAAAACCCCGGGTCATACGAAAACCCCACCATGGGCAGGATCTCCAAATGCTCAGTACAAACAGGCCCCGGCCTTTCGCAGCTCTCTTCCGCTCCTCCCCCGTCCCGGCCCTGAGCCTGACGTGATTCAACAGCTCGACATTTTGTTCAGCATGGAACGTCTTATACTAACTTGTAGTTTTCGAAATGTTGTATTAAAATACCTGTTCTGATTTGGGGCATCTCTTGCTGAAATTGTGCGCCCGATGCCTCCCTCTCCTCGCCCTGGCCCCAGCCCCGGGCCAGAGAGTCCTTGGGCGCAGACACTCCTGCCAGGGAGGCCGGCGGGACGTGACCATCCCGGGTAGCCCCGGCTCCCGCCGCTCTGGCTGCCTGCTCCTTGCTGAGCCTCGTGGCCATTGGAGGCTGAGGCACAGGCCCTGCAGGAAGGAGGTCTCCGTGACATAGCGGTCCCAGTGCCCTGAATGGCCCTGGCGACAGGCATCTCTGGGGCCCACAACGACAGCCACACAGCGTGTCCCACTCCTTCTCCGTGGCGGCCCACGAACCAGGTCTCCTGGGCCACTTCTCAGCCACCTCAGCGTTGGGGGCCTCCCAGGCCTGTGCTGGCGTCTCCTCTTCCCACCCCAGCGCCTGGCGTTGTCCCTGCTCCACCTCCCACTTCCCCTCAGCCTCCGCATCATCTCTGCTGAGGTCAGACGGCGGGCCCAGCAAGCAGGGCGGGGTGTGGTGGGTGGAAGGGGCCAGACGGAGGGGCCCAGCCCTGCCAACCCTGTCATTGCCGCCCTCTCACACCCACCACAGCCCTCTTCCCAGCCCAAAATAGCTCCCCAGCCCCTCCCTTCACCCCAGCGCTCTGGAGCTCGGCTAGAACTACCCAAACTGTGGGGTCAGGCAAGTGCTCAGCAGATCCCCCAAAGCCTGGGCGGAGCGGGCAGAGCAAGGCGGGGTCCCCACGCGCTCCGGTACCTGTGGGCAGCGGGGGAGTACCTGTGGGCAGCGGGGGAGGAATGGGCACCAGCCAGGGTGGGACAGCAGGACACCAGCCCAGCCTGAAGCTTCCTGACCCCAAGGCTGGCCTGGCTCCTGCCACAGTCCTTGCTGGCAAGCGGGAGCTTGGGCCTAGATGCTGTTCCCTGGTGTGTGTGTGGGGGGGGGGGGGGGGGCGGGTGGTAGGGAAGTGGGGGGAGCCGGCCTTCCGGAGCAGCAGCCGAGTGTCCACTCGCGATCTTAGCCAACCTTCCCGGTCACCCTGTAAGCGGGGGCACGGCCCCCAGTGCCCCCTCCGTCAGCACGCTGCATGTTTGGCTATGGGAGCTCTTCTGTGCTCACACAGCCAGCACCTAACTGCGGCCCTCACAAGTCCAGGACACTCCGTGTGCCAACCACTGAAGGGTGAAGGCCTGGCACACAGGCCACCGCAGGGCACGCAGCCCACAGCCTGGTGTCACTCCATGCCGGCAGCGCCCAGGGTTTCTGGTTATTAAATAGCTTAGTGACACCTGCCTGTAGTGTATGCCGACGGTCTGGGGCCGTGGTACTGGCAGTGACGGCATCCTACGGATGAGGAAACTGAGGCTCTAAGGGGATTGGAACCGGGCTCGGTGGGTCCAGAGCCCTTCTCCCTATCACACGCCTTTCCAGGCGGGCCCAGGGCGGGACTCTGGGCATAGACCCACCTCCCCTGTGTGACACCCCAGAGGACACCCCCCTCCATGCTGACCACAGCCCAAGGGGACCTGCTGGCGAAGGGGCTGTGATGCTCAGCGGTCAGGCCCCCGGCTCAGGGGCTTTACGTCCTCTCTCTCTCTCTCTCTCTCTCTCTCTCTCTCTCTCTCTCTCTCTCGGCAAGGCCTTTGTGGCACACGGACACTTAGGGACATGTCCCTCTCAGGGCAGGAAGGTATGAACAGAGAGAAAGGGGCGGGGCTGACCTTACCTGCCCATCCTGCCCACCTGGCTGTGGGGAAGCAGCCACAGCCACGTGCCGTGGGTGGGAGAGGAAGGGGAAGGGAGGGAACGGAGGTGCGGTGCCGAGCAGGGCACCTGCTCCCCACCCTCCCTGCCTTCTTGCTCAGAGCTGAGTGCTTAGTGCTCTTACCTGCGTGTCCTCAGTGACTGGTCTTCTTGCCTGTCAGCAGGACATTCTCAATCTCAGGAGCCACACAAAGAATGACAATGCGCATTATAATATTATATTATATTTGTTATATTACGTTATTACATTATATTGTCTCTCACTTGTCGGCTCCTTGCCCCGGGCCAACCGTTTGCCGTGCACTCTCCCACCGAACCCCGAGCCGCTCTGGGCTGCGGGTATCACTGTCATCTCCGTGTCGCCAGTGAGAAACCAGAGGCTCAGAGGGTGAGTGATTTTCCCAGAGTCCCACAGCCGGTGTGTGGATCCGGGGCGTGCTGTCCTCTCTCTGGGGTCCCTCTGCCTCCGTGGGCCTCCTCTCTGGGCCTCTGCCCCTTGGCTGCACCTCCGACGTCATTCTAGAGCAGTGGTTCTCAACCTCCCTAATGCCGCGACCCTTTAATACAGTTCCTCATGCTGTGGTGACCCCCCAACCATAAAATTATTTTCGTTGCTACTTCATAACTGTAGTGTTGCTACTGTTATGAATTGTAATGTAAGTATCTGATATGCAGGATGTATTTTCAATTTTACAGATTGAACATAATTAAAGCATAGTGATTAATCACAAAAACAATATGTAATTATATATGTGTTTTCCGATGGTCTTAGGCGACCCCTGTGAAAGGGTCGTTCGATCCCCAAAGGGGCCGCGACCCACAGGTTGAGAACCCCTGCTTTAGAGGGTCAGATGCTCACAGACTAAAGGCCCAGCTGCTCCGTGGAGGGCCCTTGGCCTGGGGCAGAGGACTCTCAGGCCTGGCCTTGCTTGCAGGGCCCTGGTGCAGGGGGGTTCCAGGTGCGCAGGGAACAAAAGCAGCTGGATTTGCTCTTTCTCCCCCCGGGGGGAGGAGGGGAAGAGATGCAGGGGGGAGCGCTCCCCTGCCTCCTCACCTGTGTTTGCCTGCCTCCTGTGTTTCCTGGCCAACTGCTCATTCTTTGAAATGAGACTTTGTCCTGTCCCAGGAGCCAGGCCTCCAGCTGGAAGAGGCAGGAAGCGGCTGGCCTGGGGCTGGGGTGAATGGGAACACCTCGCGGGCTGGTGACCCCCCACCCCACCCCCTTCCTGACTCCAGCAGTCAATTAAGACGACCCTCTTAGGCCCAGCAGGCGTGGCTCAGTGGTTGAGCATCGACCTATGAACCAGGAGGTCACGGTTCGATTCACATCGCACCCGGGTTGTGGGCTCGATCCCCAGTGTGAGGTGTGTAGGAGGCAGCCGATCAATGATTCTCTCATGATGGATGTCTCTATCTCTCTCTCCCTCTCCCTTCCTCTCTGATATCAATAAAAAAAAAATTAAAAGATCTCTTAGGAATAGTGTATAAGTACAGTTCCCATTTTACAGATAAGGAAGCTGAGGCTCAGAGAAGCTCGGTGGCTCGCTCAGTTTCACACAGCTGGAATATTCTAGAGACGTCAGACACATGCAGGCTGACTCTGGTGTCTGCGCTTTCTAACCCCTGCCTGGCCTCCTGTTAGCTTAGAAGCAGAACATGCACTGAGGGTTTGTTCCCAGCCTGAGAATGGCCTTGATGGAGCTCCGCTGAGCCCTGTGCTGAATCCCTTGTGTTTTAACTCAAGTGTCCGTTATAAATCCCACCCCATCCCCATTCTACTGATGAGCAAACTGAGACTCAGAAAATGCCCCCAGATTCTCAAAGGCAGCGGGTAGCAGAGCTCAGACTTGCACCAGGCAGCCTGGCCCTCAATTGGTGCCTGCGGCCTCCGTGCCATACTTCTACCCGGGCAAGCTGGGTCCTGACCCGCTGCCGGATCCCTTTAAAACTGGGAACAGCTTTCCAAAGGGACAGAAATGGAACCACTACTGTTAGCAGCAAAAACAGCTGCACAAGAATTAGCAAATATTTTTCACAAAATGTGTGCTTAACAGAACAGTCCTGTGTGGGTCAAGCAGGAACGCCCTGACCAAAACTGACTCATGGTCTGTAAACAGCGGCCACACTGGGCCTTTCATCCAACCAGCCCCCGAGAGAATGGCACCTGTGCAGGCTGGGCCCGGCCACACCTGGCTCTTTGGCGGGGAGGTGGGGGGGGGTTGGGGGGTGAGGGGGGGGGAGCTCTCTGCCTCTTTCCTGGCTGGATGAGGTGAGCTTGATCGTATCCGAGAAAGGCATCTGCCTTTATTTAAAAAAGAAAAAGACAGAAAAAGCTCTGAAGGCGAAAGCTCGGTGAGCTCCTGGAATTATTCATATTTAGCTAAAGCTGTTTACCGTTTTGCTCTGTTGATCTGTTTATTTGAGAAGAACCTGCCTCTCCCCATCGCGATGTTCCCCCTCAGTGGCTGTGCCTCCATCCTCGCCGTCTGGGGTCATTCTCGGGACAGGAATGGTGACTTCCGCTGAGTGGCATTGCTCTGCCAACTGTCCACCCCAGGCCCCAGCCCACAGGCAGTGCCCTCGTGTCTCCCCAAGCCCTGGGTGTTGTCCTGGAGCCTCGAAGCCCAGGCCCCTGCACCGCCCCCCCCCCCCCCGGCAGCCTCCCCCCGCCCCACCCCGCAGCCTCCCCCGCTGCCACCCCCTGCTTCCGGCCAGCAAGGAGGGCCAGTGGCCTGTCCCTCTCGCCCCTGTGTCTCCTGCCCGGGAACCTCTTCCCAAGGTGCAAGGCTCCCAGGTTCCAACCCTGCCCAGGTGCTTGGAGTCGGTGGATTTCAATGGCATGTTTGCCTTTTATGAGAGGGAAGCGATCCTGCCTGCAGAATATTAAGTGGCTCGGGCGGTGTGGGGAAGCAGAGCTGCTAATCTGCCAACATCTGCTGCTTCTGTGATCTTGGCGCCGGCTCCCCTCTCCCCTCTCCCCTCTCCCCTCTCCCCTCTCTCCTCTCCCCTCTCCCCTTTCCTCCCTCCCCCTACCTGAGCTCTTCCTCATTCCCCACCCCTCAGTTCAGCCCTACAGCTTCGAGGTGCAGAGGAAGCCCAGGCAGGTTCAGTTGGAGTTCGGGCTAGCCCAGCCACACTTGCCCGATGGCAGGGGCTGGAACAGTGACCTCCAAGTCTCCTCTCAGGCCCCAGCGGTCCAGCCAGGACATGTGACCTTGGGCCAGCCCTTTCCTGTCATGGGCACCAGGGCCCTCAGTAGATAGTGGAGGAGTGGGCTGCACAGAGGCCAAGGTCAAACGTTCCAGTCCAGCCAACATGCACCTGCCCGGGCTGATCTGGCCTCCATTCACAGGCCACACCTTTGCACACCTGCTGTCCTCACCTGGATGTACTCCCTCCTGCCCTCAGCCAATGTAAGTGCTAGGTCAACACTCGTGTCCCCAGGTGGCCCCCTGGCTCACCTATGCACAATGGGCCTTTCCCTATCACCTGCAGGCCCAGAATGGGGTACCACGGCTCTCCCTCTGGCCCTCCCTCACACCAGCCCCAGCCTGGTCCGCCTTGTCCATCCCCAGAGCAGTGTGGCTCTGGGACCCTCAGCCCCGGCCTGGTTGCTGGCGCCAACCCCTGAGGGCTGGGGTTGGGATACTCCCCAAGACCCAGAGGGACCCACCCCAGAGGTCCTCCTTTAGAGGCACTTCGCAGGCATCCCAGATACCTCTGAGTGCCAGCCAGGGCTCAGGGTGAGGGCTCTTGATTTGAGAGCTTGCCAGGGAGTGAGCTTAGAGTGCACTGTCAAGGAAGCCAGAGCAAGAGTGCAAATGAGTTGATTTAAAGACGCAGTCGCTAAGGGCAGGCTGAGAAGCATCGCACCCCGAGGCCACCCAGCACGGGACGCTGCTGGTCACAGCATCCTCCGTGGGCTCTGCGGTCAGCCTGGCCGGGTCAGGTCCTGTCCCCACATCCTCTCGTTGAGACATCTCTGGGGCAAGTTGCTCAATCTGTTTGAGCCACCATTCCTCGTGTCTAAATACAGTAACGTGTGCCGCATAGCAGGCGTCCGGTCAATGACGGACCGCATTTATGACCGTGGCCCCATAGGATTATTATGATGGAGCTGAAAACGTCCTCTTGTCTAGTGACGTCATAGCTGTCTTAAAGTCATAGCACAACCGATTTCGTACATGTTTGTGGTGATGCGGGTGTAAAACACACCTACTGCTCAGGCAGATGTGTGAAAGCATAGCACATACTATTACATGTGGCACGTGTAATCCCTGATAATGGTAAAAATCAATTGCGTTACTGGTTTACGTATTTGCTATCTATACTTTTCGCCATCGTCTTTGAGTGGCGGTTTTCAACTGTTAGACCGCAAGAATTCTAAAAACATGCAGTACCTGACGATTTACTCAGGGGCACTGACCTCTTGTCCCTTAGAGCAGCGGTTCTCAACCTGTGGGTCGCGACCCCTTTGGCGGTCGAACGACCCTTTCACAGGGGTCGCCTAAGACCATCCTGCATATCAGATATTTGCATTACGATTCATAACAGTAGCAACATGACAGTTATGAAGTAGCAACAAAAATAATTTTATGGTCGGGTCACAACATGAGGAACTGTATTGAAAGGGCCAGAAGGTTGAGAACCACTGCCTTAGATTATCAAACAAACAAACAAACAAAAATGACAACAGCCAACACAACAATCACCGCCTGGTGTGAATGAATCAACTGATAGCTGCTTTTTTTTTTTTTTTGTCAGATCGGCAAAAAGACATCTATTTCATGTGTGCTATGAGATGAGCAAGGCTGAAAATGGCTGTTTTAGAGTCTGCTTTGTTACTTATTAAAAATAAAGTTTGCTGGGAAACGCTATTCCCTGTTTACCGCATCTCTCGCGTGCATCCTTTTCTCTGGTGCGTGACTTAATCCAGTGTTGTTTTGTGCCGTCGCGTGCTGCACAGGCTGGTAGGGTAGGACCACGAGGCTATACCATGTAGTAGCCTCGGTGTGCACTAGGCTCGCCCGTAGCCCAGGTGTGTGGAAGTGCACTCCATGGTGTTCGCACGATGACGAAATCGCCTAATGACGCCTTTCGCGGAACGTAGCCCTGTGGTTAAGTGGCACGTGGCACGTGGTGGTGAGAATCTGTGCTGGGAAGGTACTCCAGTGACGGAGGGCAGGTGCCCCATGACTGTCGGTCATTATAATGATCTGAGTGGATGACGGGAGGCAGGGACAGAGGCCCGGGTTCCTCCGTGCAGCCTGCTCTCAATTCTCCAGCCGCAGGCGAGTTTCTTGGCAGGTTACCTTGGCGCACCTTCCTTCTCCCTCCGGCGGCTCTGGGCTGGGCTGTGTGAGGTGCACCAGGATGCGTTTGGGGAGGATGCGAGCCCCTGCTTCCCTCCCTCCATGCCCAAGGACCCGCGTTTCTGGTTTCTCCTTCTCGGTGGCCACGGGGAGCTCAGCACAGGGCTAGGGGGGATGCGGCAGGGATGAGCCTGGCACCGTGAACTGAAGTGCATTCTGGGAGATTCTCCGGGAGGCGGAGGTGGGTGTCCTGGCTGGGAGCTCCAGGCCTGTGTGCCTGCCCACTGTTCCCCATCTCTTGGGCGTGTGGGGTGCACCTTCTCGGTCCCCGGCTCCCTCCAAGTTCTACTGGTGACACAGATGTCAGGAGTCCCCTCCAAGCTGCTTTCGAGGGAGGGAACTCAATCTCAAATATGTTGCGCAAATGAATAATAAAAAACAAAGGAAAATTGCCCTCTTTATTGAAACTCGTTTTATGAATAAAACAATTATTCTGGTAATTGAAAAAATGTGTCGTTAAATTAAATGCAGTGGTTCCTATTAAAATTTTAGTGCGTTTTGGCTGCTGCTGGCTAGAGGCTGGTAATTATAGTAGAGAGTTTCGCTTTCTCTTTATTGTTTTTTAATCTCTGTGTGCTGCGGCTCTCCGATGATATTTTATGTCAAAGAGATTTAGAGCTGTGCTCCAGAGGGCGGGAGGGAGGAGCTGGCCGGGGTGGGGGGCAGCAGCAGGGGGACTGCACAGGCATCCGCCTCTGACACGAGGTTGGCTGTCACTCTGGCTGCCCAGCAGTCTTGGTTGGTCTCTTCAGCTCTCTGTCAGCCTGGCGGCAGCCAATCACAGCCCTCCAAATCCAGTGCCCTCCCCACCACCTCCTCTCTGGCATCTTTACTTGGTAGAGGTTGAGGGGAGAAGGGGAAGCCTGCAGTTGGGTCTATGGGTGTCTGGGTCTCTGCTCCTTCTTGGAAAGCGTGTTTGGGAAGCAGCGGGGTGGGGTGGGGTGGGGTGGGCCGGACCTTCTGAGGTTCTTCCTGCCCTTGTGGGGTCAGTTAAAGAAGGCGTGGAAGCTCAAGCACCTTGAGGGCAGGGACCCTGCCTGTCTTGCTCACCGTTGCATTCATCGCTCCCAGAATAATAAGTGGTGCATTGCTGGCTTTTAATTCATATATATATATACATACACATACATACACACACACACACACATACACACACACACACATACATACACACACACATATATTATATATATATATTTCAGAGAGGAAGGGAGAGGGAGAGAGAGATGGAAACATCAGTGATGAGAGAGAATCATTGATCGGCTGCCTCCTGCACGCCCCACACTGGGGACCAAGCCCACAACCCAGGCATGTGCCCTGTCTGGGAATCAAGCCGTGACCTCCTGGTTCATAGATCGACGCTCAACCACTGAGCCACCGAGGCCAGGCCCAGCTGTTAATTCCTGCCGAGGGAGGGCGAGCGGGAGACAGGAAAAGCTGCACTAGAGCCAGTGTGGTCCGGGATGGGTTAAGGAGGGAGGAACGAGACAGGAGAGTGAGAACAGCCTGGCAAAGCCCTGGGTTTCCTTGAGGACCCCTCCCCCGCCCCTCCATGGCAGAAGGAGGAGAAACCGAAGCCAGCTCCCGCGCGGTTCCTGGCAGGGCTGCGCGGCTCCTGGGCTGACTTAGCGCGTTGGTAACTGCCCTTGATGGGGTGCGCATCTCCCTGGCTCCGGCCGCGTTTCTGTCTTTTGTCTGGGAGATGAAGCTCCCGGTGGGCAAGGTCTCCGGCCCTGCCACCTGCCAGGGGAGCTTGATGAATCGGGCTGGGCCGGGGCGCTGCTGGGCATTTATCACGAAGGCCCTGAGCTGGGCAGGAGCCCAATGCCATTGTCCAGCAGCGTCAGATGAGCCCTGGGCCTCGGGCAGGGAGGGAAGCGGGAGGGCATCTCCAAGGCCCTGCTTTGCATGCTCTGCGGCTTGAAGGCTCCTGTCCGGACCCGCTGTGCCATCCTGGGCTGTTCCCTCTCAGGTCCTTTCCTTGTCCTGCTCTGCTCTGTCCAGGTTCCCAGGCAGCTGACTTCTGGTTTCCTAGGCTTCCAGGTGGCTGGGTTTGGCCATTGAGAGGCACTGACAAGAGATGGGAGGTGGGAGGCGGAGAGAAGTCGGGGTGCTTCCCCCCATCTCTGTGTGCCACCACTGGCATTCCTCCAGCTCCGGGGGCAGGGTGCCCTGTTCTAGTTGCCCACATGACCCGCCTTGGCCTCGGATCGCCCCATTTCCTCCCAGGCACCCCCTCCCCGGCCTCAGGATGGTAAAGCTTTCCTATGTGGCTAATCTCGGGGTTGCTCACTGCCCCCCATTTCCCTTCTCCGCTCTCCAATCACTTGTAACCAGTCCCTGTAGCAAATTCCTTCTGTGTTAACACACCAGGGCGTTTCTGGTCCCGGTTGGACTCCCCTGAACATCCCGGGAGGAGTGATAGAGGGGCTATCTGCAGGGGTGGGGGTGCGAGAGGGTCCCTCAGCCCCTCCCAGCTGTGCCACTACCTGGGGAGGCTGCTGTGTCCGGCCTGTCTCCACGCAGTGCCTCTCTCTTCAAACAAGGGGCCACTCGTGGCTAACCCACTCCACTGATCAAATTATGCTGATCCATCCACAGGGGACAGCCCCTCATCTTGTAGTGATTGAGCTATTTTCCCAGCGGCAAAGGGTTGGCAGGATGGGGGCCCTTTCTGGGGACGTTGCATCCAGCACAATAGACCTCGGGGCCATTAACCCTGGGCAGAGCGGCTGGGAGGCCAGGGGCAATCCCTTTCCCAGGGAGCATGCCTCCCATCCCTGCTTGGCTGACTCCCACCTGTCCTTTGGAGCTTGACTGGGGCAGCCCCTCCTCCAGGCAGCCCTCCCTGAAGCCTCCAGGCTGGATAGCCGTCGGAGGTCCTCCCCTAGCTTCCTGGTGCCTTATCCTGCTTAAGTTCACCCTCTCCCCTTGGTCAGGGCCCGCATCTTTGTTCCCAGGGCCCCAGGCATGGGGGCTCTCAGGCAGTTTTTGGGTGAATGGATGAGGGATCAAATTACTTAACTACAACTGAGTTAATCAAGTACTTGCTAAAGGGCAAAGAGTACCAGCAGAGCCCTCTGTGATGGGTTATGGGGCACTGTCTTCAACAGCCAGCAGCCCCAGGACAGGGCCACCTGCCCCACAGCAATCACGGAAGGCTGCCTAGAGGAGGGGGCCACCCCTCTCCTCTCAGCCCTCTCTCCTTCGCCTCCTTCCTCCTCCTACTTGGATGGTGAGTGAAGAAACCACTGCCTGCTGCTCTTTGCCGTTGGCAGGAAAATCACCCCTTTATCAGCCAGCAGCAGGGCCGGGCGGGGCTGCTGGCACCCAGGGTCTCCGCAGACATGACAAGGCCGATGGCGTCGCGGTGACAGGAGTCCTTGGCGTGTCTCTTCAGGAGGCCACTGGCGTCGGCATTGGGACTCTGAGTGCTGGGAAGGAGCAAGCGGGCGGCGGCCGCTGCGGTGTGGACGGCACACCGGGGGGTGTCTGAGCCAGTCACCGGGGCCCGAGGGGGCTGGCAGGGCTCGGGGCGGCCACCTTTACATGCGTGTCCCTCCTTGGGACGGGGCAGACCTCAGTGTGCAGGTCAAAGGCCTGGTCCCGGGAGGCTAACCCTCTGCTTGGTGAGAGGAAAGCCTGGATTCCTCCGCACGCCAGTTGGCCAGGGGGCAGTGTCCACAGCCGTGTCCTCCCCAGGGAGAGGACGGGCTGCCCGGGCCTCCCTGGGAGCAGGCACACTGCCCTCTGGACACTGAGCGGTGACACATGAGTGACCAGCTGTTGGGAGCCCCGGACAGTTGGGCTGTGGAGGATGGAGGGGAGGCCCGTCCCAGAGAGAGCCCCGTGCCCCTTGCTTCTGTGCCAGACGGGCCTTCGGGCATCAGTTTCAGTAACCCCCCAAACAGGACGGGGATCACGTGTCTGCCCGCCCCCCGAGGAGCCATGGCCTGTGTTCCGGGGCTGCAGGGAGGGCCCGGGAGAGGAGCAGGGAGCCGGGTCTGATGTGGCCTGACAGGAGGTTCCACTCGGGGAGAGGGGCACAGGGGGCGGGCACACTGTAGCAGAGCCTCTCCCTCCCAGGCAGAGCTTGACTTGAGGGGTATCCTGACCCGCATGGAGCAGAGGCAGCGGAAAGGAGCTCATGGGGGGTGGGGGGGCCCAGGTCTGGGACTCTGCAACCAGCTAATGGGTGTCCTCAAGCCTAGCCTCCCTCCCAGCTCGCCTCCATGCCCTCGTTTGTAAAATGGGTGTCATAACATAGGGCACACCCGGTGCCGCATTCTCTTAGGAACATCAGGGAGGTGATGAAAGGTGAAGCCTGCGGAAGCTGTAATAGCAAGTGGCCCTGTTACAGCAGGAGGAACTGAAGGTAGATAGAAAGGAATTCAGCGTGGGGTGTGTGTGTGTATGTGAGACGTGCCCCTTCCCACTGGTCTTTAAGGACTAAAAGAAATCAACAACCCTGGTTGAGTGACATTCTACAAAATACCCCCCGAGATCATCAAAACTATAGGAGCATCACAGACAAGGAAGTCAGAACAGCCGTCGGAGGAGCCTAGGGAGACGCGATGGCTGAGCGTGTGCAGTGGCCTGGATGGCGTCCTAGCCCAGAAAAGGGGTCAGGGAAAAGCTAAAAAGATGAGGGTGATCTGCTTAGTAAGAATTATCAATATTGGCTTCTTTCTTGTAACAGTGTATCACAATACTGGAGGTGTTCACAGGAGGAGCTGGGTGTGGGGTGTGTGGGAACTCTCTTGTAGTCTTGTATCCAATCTTAACAGACACATGGTCCCCCCAAACCTTGCTCTGTGCGTCTGTCATGTCTAGCTGAGTCCCCAAGGCTGTCCAGAGGGGCAGAGGCAGGGTTGCCTAGTGGTTAGGGGCCTGGACCCTGGATTCCACAGACCAGGGCTGAACCCCGTCGCGGCTGCTGCCTATCAAGGGGCCTGGCTGACGGTTCTGAGCCTCAGTTCATCAGGCCTCAGTCAGTGTTGTGTGCGTTAACCCGAGGCCTGGAGCTGATCAAAGAAGCCCTCATCAGTCGGGTCAATAGATCCAACTTCGGGAGATAAAAGCGTGGGGGTGGGACCAGAGTGGGAGTGACAGGTGGACCGCGCAGGAGAGGGGAGGGTGGGGGGAGGAGAGAGGGGGATATGGAGTTCTGATGGCCTCACAGCAAAATCGACAGATTGAAACTCTGCTCTGATGGCCTCTGCGTTTATCTCCCTCGTTAACAGACATGGCCATTTGGCAGGGGTGAGGGCAGCAGGGCGGGGCTGGCCAAGGTTCAGTCTGGTTTCTCGGGGCTTACCATCATCCGTCATCTCTGCATAAAAAGGGATTAGATCTGTGGCTGGGTATTCACTGAGCACCCAGACATGTGCGTGTGTGCTCACACGCATTCACACACGCATGCACACGTGTTGTTATCCCAAGCTGCTGACTCGAGTTGCCACTGTGCTCAGACCCAGTCTCACTGTCCCCAAAGCCTCAGGGGGGCCAGTGCTCCTGCACCCCAGACTCCCCCCCCCACAAGCTGCCTCCAGGCTGGTGAGAGGGGGGCGTTCCTGGCCCCTGTCCCCATCATGTAAGTCAAGTGCAGGGACAGAGCCTTGATGCCACTTGGGGGGATTAGTGACTCAGGAGGTTTGGAGATTAGAATGTCAGCAGGAAGGGGAGGTGGGGGCCTTAGAGAAGAGGGCTGGTGTCTGCACCCTGTTTCCAACCTCCCAACACCAAAAAGCCTTCAGCCCTGGCCGGCTGCTCAGTGGTTAGAGCATCAACCATAGGGTCACAGGTTCGATTCCCGGTCAAGGGCACATACCTGGGTTGCAGGCTTGATCCCCAGTCGGGGTGTGTGCATGAGGCAACCAATCGATATGTCTCTCTCATGTCGATGTTTCTCTCTCTACCTCTCCCCCTTCCTCCCTCCCTTCCACTCTAAAAATCAATGGGGGGAAAATATCCTCGAGTGAGGATTAAAAAAACAAAAAGAGGCTCCTTTGGTCCCTCGTCACCTGCCCCTACCTGGGCAGGGGTGGGAGATGGAAGCTGACTGTGTGCTGCCCAGTTCTCCACCTGTTTGCCCAGGGAAGGGGCTCCCTGTGGGCCTGGAGAGGGAGAAAGCAGATGAAACTGGGGGGTGACTCTGTGGCCCCTCCATTAGCTTGAGGGGTGCAGGGAGTCCTGCTGTGTCCGGGGAGCCCGGCTGTCTCTGGGGCTTGCCTGTCTCCTGACCGTTACGTGAAAGGCATTGTCCCATCCAGAGCTGGGCATTGTCTTAACTGGACGGGGAGGGCGTGAGGTGAGAGGCACGTGAGGAACCGAGTCATAGTCTTCCCCAGGGGCGGAGCGGGGAGGAAGAGCCCTGAACTCTAACCCCTGAGTCCCCTCCAGCCCTGCCCTGCTCACCTCCGAGGGGTGGCAGCTGTCCGCTTGCTCATCTGGCTGTCCCTCTAGGCCAGCGGTTCCCAAGATGTGCTCCCCGGACCCCTGGCAGCAGCATCGCCTGGGAACTTATCAGAGATGGACATGCTACCTGTCTACCTTCCTCCCTCCCCCCACTCTGCCCCGCACCCCTCCCCCAGTACCCCAAAGGCCTTCCAGAGGTGCGCTCTGGGCCTGGACCATGGGGTCCCCCTGAACCACGACACTTCTTGTCTTGCGCCATGAGTCGGTGCCATGCCCCTCCCCCCAACAGCACACCTGGTCGAATCTGCTCATTGGTCCTCCCTCTTCATTCATTCCTGCACGCATTCACTCAATCAGTGAGAATGTATCGTCACCATGAGCACGTGCTGGGGATGCTGAATGAAAGAGCAGACACCCCCAGGCCTTGGGGGGCTCCCTGAAGGAGGAGGGGAGAGGAGGAGGAGACGGAGGGGGAGCGGGGCGGGAGGAGCAGAAGACGCCTTGGCTCCGAGCGGAGGTGCAGATGTCGCCCGCGCAGGCATCCCTGCATCCCGTGCTCTGCCGCTGCCTGTTGTCTTTGGAAAGTGATGGGTTTCGGCACCAGCTAATTTGTCTCTAATTAGCAAGTGGAGTGTAAACAATCACAACAGATGGGGGAGAAGAGGCATTAGCAAAATGACCCTTCTTCAGGGGCGAGCCTCAGAGAGGCACTTCCTGGGGGAGCAGGGGGGCAGGCTGGGGGTGGGCACCACGGGCCGCTGGTGACAGGTGGCCAGCGGGGCCGGTGGAGGAGATGCCGCGTGGTTCCCCGGGGGGGAGGACGATTGTGGGCACCGTCGCATCAGTAGCCAGGGGAGCCCACGTGGCAGAGCACAGCTCCTTGGAGAGAGAGTTTGATAAATACTGGGAGGTCCCGTGGATGTGACCTGGGCGCTAGTGTCAATCCAGAGCGAGGCGTGTCCCTTCGAGCGCCTTGGTGCCTGGGCCTGGGGACTTAGGGTTTCCAGACTGTTGACACACTTTCTGGGGTCACAAACCTGTCACTGGCCACTGCACGTTGACAGGCAGGCTGCCAGGTGAAGTGCCCGACCGCTCCACGGGTGCCATCCTTCCAGGCTCGGCAGCTGGTCTCTGAAGCCAGGCCAAGCCACGTGCCCGTGGCACAGTCTGCCTTGGGGAGCCCAAGTGCATCCTGGCTCCATGCCCCCGGCCCCGGGGTCTGCAGGGCCAGGTTGGGATGAGGTGGTGGGCACATCCCCTCAGCATTGCCAACTGAAGGGGACACGGAGGGAGGGCTTCTCTGCGCCTTGCCTGGCAGAGCTCCCTGGCAGGTGGAGGGAGCGGCTCCCAGAGAGGCACCCAGAGAGGTACCAGCAAGACTGGGCACGTGGGTAAGTGGCCAGAGGACTGTGCACCCGGGGAGGTGGCCAGAGGAACCGAGGCAGAACCTGAGGGGCGGGGCCGGGGTGTTACACGGCTCTGTATGAAGCGCCTTTACCAAGTGCCGTCTGAGCAAACTGTGGGCTGAGGCCCTTGGAGCGTTGCCTGGTCTGTCCCCTGTGCTCCGGAGGCCTGGGACCGAAGACAGACCATCGGACCCTGGGAGCTGCGCTGTGGAGAGGCAGCCTCCCTGCCTCCCGGCCTCCCTGCCTCCCTGGAGCTTGACCAGGTCCAGCCTCAGGCTCCGTCTCTGATGGGACAAGAGAGTCCCAGTCCCTCTTTCCGGGGGAAAAGTGCCCCTCCGTGGCCGCCGTTACAGGCCTAATTAACAGGCTTGTCTCACCCGCCTGGCAGTGTTGGTAAGAAGGGCAATTTCATTGTCTGGCAACGTTATCGCAGTCCTGGCAGCGTGTTAGCTAAAGCGGTCTCATCCGGCCTGGCTCCTGGCCGAGGCGCTTCTCTCCGAAGGACAGGGCTCTGGCTGCCTCCTTCCCCATCACCTGATTCGCAGAGCCGGGAGACAGCCAGCAGCCTCCCTCAGCTCCCGGCCTCCATGGGGAGCAGCGGCTGCATGTCACTCCCGGGCGTCAGTGGGGTGTGGAGGCGCAGGGCCAGGCCCAGGAGCGTGGGAGCAGATAGATGTGGTCCCTGCTCAGGTCTGGGCCAGGGTTTCTGAACTTCGGCCCCGCTGGCATTTGAAGCTGGAGCATCCTTCGTGGTGGACGGCTGCCCTGGGGGTTGTAGGAGGTATCACAGCCTCCCTCTACCCACTAGATCAGTGGTTCTCAACCTTCCTGATGCCGCGACCCTTTAATACAGTTCCTCATGTTGTGGTTACCCCCAATTTCATTGTTACAAATTGAACATAATTAAAGCATAGTGACTGATCACAAAAACAATATGTAATTATATATGTGTTTTCCGATGGTCTTAGGTGACACCTGTGAAAGGGTCATTCGACCCCCAAAGGGGTCGCGACCCACAGGTTGAGAACCGCTGCACTAGGTGCTAATAGTTCACTTTACCCCACAACCAAAGATACCTCTAGGCATTGCCTGGGGAGGTGAGGGGCACAGTAATTCCTGGTTGAGAACCAGGGGTCTAGAGAGAGAGGAGAATGGGTAACGAACTCATTACAAGGCAACAGGGTGGAGGTGGTGATGCAGGGATGGGCCGTGCCGCTCCCGCGCTGTGGGGCAGGGGCCACTGTGCCCGGGAGGCTGGGCGGCGGGAGTCAGGCCGAGCAAAGACCCAGGGGTGAGGCTGTGTGGTTTGGTAGGAAATCACACGTTGTTGAGTTCCTCCACTTGACCAATATTTCCAGAACACCCACCCGGTGTCTGGTTCAGGGACAAAAAGGGCTTTGTCGTCCGTGCTGAGGAGTATTTTATCCTGTATGCAATGGGGCGCCCTGAGGGAATTGAAACAGGAAGCATGTGGTTAGAGACCCCTTTCATTAAAGATCAAACCAGTGCCCGATGGCCCGGAGGTCAGGGAGGGCTGAAGATGAAACCTAGATCAGAGATGAAAGGAGATGGGGCCGGGGTGGCTTGCTGGCTCCCCGGGTTGAGGGACGTTCAGGTGGCTGATGGGATGTGGGGGGCCGGGAGGAGGAGATGATCCCCTGTTGTTTCCGGCATGGGCGCCTGGGCGAACAGCACTGCTAACGGAACTAGAGAACTGGGGGAGCTCGACAAGCTCACAGGGTCCTGAGATCAGCTTCGATGTTTTAAACTGGAGCACGAGGCCAGCAACATGCAGTGGTTTCATCTAGGCCCAGGTCAGGGCTGGAGACCTGGGCGACTTCAGCGTCCAAGCCGTCGCTGACCTCGGGAAGGGACGTGGACCGTCTCGCCAGGGGAAACGGGGCCGTAGGAAGGATCAGACAGAAACCTGGAAACGCCAGCATTTCAGGGCCGAGAGGAAGCAGAGCAAGCCGGGAGGCAGGGCGAGGGGACCGGAAGGAGGGATGGGCACACAGAGAATGGGGAAGGAGTGGCTGGGCACCCCTGGAGGTCCGACAAGCCTTCGTGGGGTTGGTGGTTAGGAACTGGACGCCCCTCATCAGAGAAGACAGATGGGGTTTTCCCCAAGGGGTATGCTGTTCCTACAAGTATTTACCCATACGGTTCCTTTCGGAAACGTAATCTGGTGCCGTGATGTGTGTTAAGATTCTAGCCCAGCCATAGGGGCTCAATGGTGGAGCGTCGGCCTTTGAACCAGGAGGTCACGGTTCGATCCCCAGTGGTAGGCAAAAGGCAGCCAGTCAATGATTCTCTTTCATCACTGATGTTTCTCTCTCTCTCTCCCGCTCCCTTCCTCTCTGAAATCAATAAAAATATATATATTTTTTTTACAAAAAGGTTCTAGTTAGGGAAGAGATTGGAGGAAGGCAGATGAAAGTAACACGTGAGACAAGGTGAAGGCTGGGCAAATGGTGATGCCATTTGTACCTTCCCGCTCCCATCCAACCAACGGTTGTAAGCCCCGCCCCCGCCCAGGCTTACAGTCCCACCCCTGTTTGTAGGGTTGTTGCTCTTCCACGGACCCCAGAGAGAAGGGACGCCAGGGATGAAACCAAAAGCTGGAGCAGAGCGTAAAGAGACGTGCTCCTCCCCGCTCTAGACTGTGAGACAGTGGGGCGCAGTGCTGTGCCCTCCCTCTGTCCCCCAGAAGTTCACCCACCTGCCCAGGGCAGCCGGGATGGGGCCAGTCTTCAGGGAGCACGCCCCCTGCTACTTTATTCCCGCTGTCTTGGTGTCCTGTGGCTGCCAGAACAAATTTCCATAAATTTGCTGCCTTAAAACAACGGAAATGTGTTCTCTCACAGTTCTGCAGCCAAAGTCCAAAAGCAAGGTGTCAGCAGGGCTGGTTCCTTCCGGAGGCTCTGAGGGAGAATCTGCTCCAAGCCCGGGATCGTGGCTCTGGTGGCTTCCAGCAGTCCTTAACGCTCCGGGGCGTATAACGCGTCCTCCAGCCTCTGCCTCCGTCTTCACGTGGCCTCCTTCCCTGTGTCTCTCTGTGTCACATGGTCTTATAAGGACATCTGTCATTGGATTGAGGGCCCACCCTGATCCACTATGACCTCATCTTAACTAATTGAATCTGCAAAGACCTTGTCTCCAAATTAAGGTCAGATACTGAGGTTCCAGGTGGACATGAATGGGGGGGGGGGGGGGCGGGGGGACACTGTTCAACGGAATGCCAACCCAGCTTGGCTCTCCCCCACGCTAGGCCTCCCCCAGGCCATCTCGTGGAATTGTCACACCCCTTTCCATCTTGGCGTTGCTTTACCTCCATTTCCAGATGAGAACATTGAGGCTGGGGATGGAATGGATTATCCGAGTTTCCCAGCGCGCAGCGGTGGAGACGGCCCCAGTGGAGTCTCCAGGCCCGTCCCAGCCCCGTCTTCCCTCGGTGACACCTCGGCTCCTCCCTCCTTGCCACTCATTGCAGGGCGCCCTGGGGGCTGGTCTTCCCTCGGTGACACCTCGGCTCCTCCCTCCTTGCCACTCATTGCAGGGCGCCCTGGGGGCTGCTGTAGGAGCTTCTGCTACAAGCTAAACCCGCTCCTTTCTCTCCAGAATTGGCTCTCCTTTGGACAGGGAGCTATTTCCTCCCTGTGACTGAACGGAAAGCTAAGCAGACATTTACAAGAAGCTCAAGCGGCCACACTTGTCTAAGAGGACGCAGGAAAGAGAAAACGGAGGGAAATAATAAGCGAGGCCCCTGGAGCCGCCCAGGGGAGTGGAAGTCAGGGAGTGTTCGGGGCGGAGAAAGACAAAGGTGCAGGGGCGGGGCCTGCTCCTCCAGCCCCCTCACCTGCACGTGCGCCTCGGTGCAAAGGTGAATGGATGACTCCTGTCAGCCTCTTTCTCACCTGGAATCCAAGCTTAGACCTTGAGGGGCGACGGAGTGCGAGTGGATGAGCTATGGAGGGATGGGTCTGCATCGGCCTTGCAGGTGCCGGCTCTGCAGTGTCCAGGAGTCAGCAGAGGGTGGGAGAGGGATGGAGGACGGGAGGACACAGCCTGCGGCCGATGGCCAGTGTGAGGCCTACAGTTTGGTGCCATCAGTTTCATCAACAGCGGGTGACTCTCACACCGTGCCCCCTCCCCCCATGAGGCTCCCTGACTGCCCGCCCCACCCTCGGCCGCCCTGCTCTGTCCCCCGGGCCCACGGCACCTGGCTCCCACGCCTGCCATTCGCTGCGCTCTGGGACGCCTCGCACCATTAGTCATCCCTTCCCAGGTGAATGCTATCTCTCCTGCCAGCTTGCAGCGCCTGGGGTAGGGCCGTGCCGTTGCCTCTGTGTGTGCCAGCCCTGGCCCACAATTGGCGTTCACTGGTCGGGAAAGGTTGACCTGGTGAGTCATGACCTTGAGACTGTGCTGGGGTCCTTCATTCCTTCCTCCTCAAGAGTCATTCAGGACCATCTCGGAGTTGTCTGTCTTCTCCACGAACTGTGTTTGACTCTCTTCCAAGGGAACAAAATAGACTAGATCTGGGGGAGGGGAGGAGGCCTGGAGAGGGAGCTTGGGCTGATCCTAGCTCTCAAACAAGACCCAGTCCAGCCTCTCTCTCTTTCTCTCTCTCTCTCTCTCTCTCTCTCTCTCTCTCTCTCTCTCTCAATAACATCCAGTGCCTCTCCTCTACCCTCAGAATGACATCCAAGCTCCCTCACACAAATGATCAGCCCTTTATTCTCTGGGACCCCTGACACTCACCACTCATTCATTCAAAGACCAGGAACTGTCCTCGGAGAGGACTCTGCCTTTTCTCCTTTATTCTTTGCTGCAGTTCCAGTCTCTTTCTCCTCAAATGAGGAAACCAGCTCAAAGGGGTTTGCCCAAGGTCATGCCGCTCCTAATGGAGGAAGCCAGGGCTCGAGTCCACGTTCATCCCGTGCTCCCATGGCCACTGTGCCCCCACCCCCGTCTCCCGCCTCGCCGCCCACCCCCCTCGCACCCTCTGTCCCCATCCAGCTGACGTGCCCAACATTCCCAGAAGCCACTGTCCTCGGGATTCCTGGCTCTTGCACCGACGGCACCTGCTGCCCGAGAGTTCTCCTGGCGCAGGTCCTCCTCCCCTTTCAGAACCCTGCTGGGGCCCCTTCCCCGACGGTCGGTCGCTGTGAGCCGCGAAATTCGCTGTGTTGTGTGTTCACCCCACTGCCGATGGGGCTCATCCATTCCCTTGCGAGCCTGTGAGCAACCGGGGAGCATGTAGTAGGTGCTCGAAAGGCCTTTGCTGAATAGTGGGTTGAGCTTTGAATGAGTGAATGAGGCATGAGATGCAAGAGCGTGTGTGGGAGATGGGAGTCCAGGGCACCAGAACTCTCGGGGGAAAGCGGAGGCCTTTGTGGCAGACGGGGATGGAGGAGCCAGTGAAAGTGGAGAAGGGGCAGGTTTGAGGACAGGAGGGGGGTTCGTGCAGGGCCGATGCCGTGTGCTGGTTTGAGGGGAAGGGGCCCCCGGAGAGTTGAGGAGAGGCGGCGGGGATGGCGGGAGGCCAGCTGCCCCTCCACTACCCATCCCCGTGAGCCCCTCGCACGCCCTTTCCCTCACTCCATCTTGCCTTCTCATTCATCCTTTTGACGAACTCGCATGGGGCGTTTTGGGGCCACATGTTTCATCCCTTGTCACCAGCCAAACAGCCCTATTATATTAATTTATTGTCCTTTCCAGTAACTGGTAGCCTTCCTGTAAACTCCCATTTCCCACGCCGGGCATGCTACTGCCAGGCCACGGCTCCCAGCCCACGGCTGCCCAGGCCTGGCTGTGGCCGGCCAGGGAGCAGAGGTATCCTGGGAGTCTCCTGGCCTTAGCCCTGTGAGGGTGGCCCTTGTATGAGTTCCCCAGGGGAGCCCTCCTGGGTTTCACTACTGGTGACGGACCCTTAACTCCCCGGGCTCCTCGCCTCAAATGCCATCTCCCCCTTAGCCCCGGGGCGCCCTGGGGGAGGATGGGCAGAGATGAGCCTGACTGTGACCTATAGGGAAACTGAGGCTTTGGGGAATTAGCCTGGCTGTGGAATGGTTGGGTCTCTTGTCAGCTCAACCACATGCTGTGTGTGATGGTTTGGCCTCTGCTGAGGACCTGGGCCTGACCTTTCCCCTGTGACCCCGGGCCGGCCCACCTCCCTGGGAATAGTGTGGTCACTCTAGGTCCAGGAGGTGGGCTCTGGGTTGAGGACAGAGTGGCAGAGATGGCTCTTGGTCGTTCTGAGTCACTTCACACGTTACATGTGGACTTTGGAGATAGACAGCCCTGTAATCAAATCTCAGCGTCTACTCTGGGCTCAGTCACTTCAGGACTTGGAGCCCCAGTTTTTCTATCTGTACAATGGGACAGTCGTACCTACCTGGGCTCGGGGATTCCCACCGAGATGCCTGGCCCTAGAACCATGGACAGAGGCCGTGCCCTGGGGTTGTGGGATCCTGGTTGGGGGTCCAGGGGAGTGGGCCAGGGAGGAGGGGACGGTAAGTGTGCGACTCCCAGATCACTGCCTCTGGATGGGGGTGCCCGTGTAGGCAAAGGAGGAGCACCGGGAGCGTGTCACCCACTTCTCGAGCCTGTGGAAGTTACACATCCTGTCCACCGCCATGCCCCGGGCACCGGGAGGGGCAGGGACCTGGGTTCTGGGAAGGAGGAGACCACGGAGAGAGAAGGGGGTGTGCGCACGTGCAGGAGTGGGTGGCGGAGGGGCCACGCTGCTCTGCTTCCCAGAAAGGCTTGGCTTCTGGGGAATGAATTGGAAATGGCCTTGCAGGGCCATCCGTCACACCGGTGCCTCCTGCCAACCTGCCAATCCTGCCGCCCTGTGCTCCCGGCCTCGGGGAAGTTGTCAGTCCCCATTAGCTGCCTGGGGCCCCGCTGGCTGCATAGAGGCTGGCACATGTCGCCCTGGGGCCAGGGAGGGCACGGTGAGGAAGTGACAGGGAAATGGGAAGTGATCGGCCGGGGACAGGTTAGGGATTGTCACAGAGCCTCCTGGAAACAAGGGGCGTCCTTTAACTGGGGCCTTCGTTCAGCACTTGCTCCTGCTCCAGGCGGGAGACGGGAGGGCTGTGCCCAGGAGAGACCCGGGTCCTCCGACAGCTTAGAGTCCATGGGGCATTAGAAGTCGGGGGGTCGCACAGGGGCTACTGGTGCGACAGTAGATGTGTGTGTGGCTCGGGGAGCCCAGAGGGGGGGTTCTAGCTTCTCCTGGGGGGGCGGCTGTGAACCCTTCGTGGAGGAGGAACGGTCTTTGCTCAGTGTGGGCTGGCCTTCTCGCGGGGCTTTGGTGAGGGGCTCGGTGCGTTTCCCAGGGCTGCGGAGCCACGTACCACCAACTGGGGACTAAAGCTGAGCCCTGATTGGGTGGTTCGGTTGGTTGGAGCATCATCATGCGATGAATTTCCCTGGGTCTCGGCCTCTCTCAGGCCCCCCAGTATCCGCTGCCAGGCCCGGCAGCCCACGTGGAGCCCCTAGGCGAGTGGCTACCCCTCACCTGTGAAGTGGGGGTTGACGTAAGGGGTCCCGGTTACTACTGTGCCCACATCCTCCGGGGAGAAGAGAAGCGGGTTCCTGTGGAGACAGGGGCACCTGCCTATGAGAGAGACCCGGAAGCCCTTCTAACAGGAGGAGCCAGAGACCGGCGACTGCGCTTGGTCAGAAACGGTCAAAGGGCTTGTCCCTGGTGGGCCTTCTCTGACAGAGGATAAATTCCAGGAAAGGCCAGGACAGCGGCCCGGGCACAGGCTGAGCCCGGTGTCCGCGGGGACCAGGGCCTGTTTCCCTTCAGGTTGGGCACAGCCCTGGGGGTGGGGTGTGACACAGGAAAAGAGGGTGGCACGTGTTCCCCTGCGAGCGGCTGGGGAGGGGCCGCGCGTGCAGCCAGCGGGCGTGTGCGGGCCTCCGTGTATAACCAGCTTGTAAATGGCTCGGGGCCTGTCGCCGCCGAAGGGGAAGGGCCGTCGGCCGCGTGGTGTTATTATTTATGATGAAACGCAGAGGTGCCTGCCGGGGACGGAATGGGCTGAGCGCTGTGCGGCTGGACGGCAAATTGAACTCCAATTTTCTGCTCCGCAGTGTTTGTTACCCGCCGCAAAGCGCCGGCGCACCGGGTCACCCGCCCTGAACGCGTGTTCCTCTTCGTGGCGGCTCCAGCTCTCAGCCTCCACGGGCAGGTGGGGCCTTGGCTTTCCCCTCCCACCCAGGCCCACCCGGATGCCTCCCCTGGGATCCAAACACAGCCGACCCGAGGGGATCAGAGGCCCCGCAGGGAGGCAGGCAGCCCCAGGTTCGAAACCCAGCTCTGCCTCCAGGGCGACCCCGCGCCTCTGCCCTCTGAGCTTCAGGAGAGAGAAACAAAGGGCAGTCATCACAGGGACTCTCCCCCAAGGTGGCCGGGAGCATGAAATGAGAAAACGCAGGGGGCTTGGAAGGCACTGTGCCTTCACAGACAGCTTTCTCTTCCCTTCTCCCGGGCTGAGTGAGCAGCCCGCCCTGGTGCCTGGGAAGGGGGTGGGGGGGCGGGATTCGGGGGAAGCCACTGCAGTGGGGGGGAGGTTTCCTTGTGGGGG
Source organism: Myotis daubentonii (assembly GCF_963259705.1). Lineage (NCBI taxonomy): Eukaryota > Metazoa > Chordata > Mammalia > Chiroptera > Vespertilionidae > Myotis > Myotis daubentonii. The sequence goes on along the minus strand of NC_081855.1, from coordinate 53,155,630 downwards.
GCGTGATGAGGCCGAGCGCGGACCCCCGCACAGGCCCGCTGTCCAGCTCAGCTCCCTCGGATGCGTAATAGGAAATGGGGTAACAGGGATGCATTCCACCCAGTACAGGCATCAGGCAGTCTCGCCCGGGAGTGGACTTATTGTCACCCCGTAGCTTTCACATTGGACCCCACCGTCATTCATTCATTCATTCATTCATCCGTTCCTTCATTTCTGAGCATCTTCTCTGCCTCAGACTCTATGTCCAGTGCTCCACTCACCATGTCGCCATTGGCCATGGGGGACACTAGAGACGCCCAGTGTGGGTTCCTGGAAGCAGCCGTGGGCCTGGCCGTCCCTTCTCTCAGCATCTCTGGGCTTGTGGGAGGCGGGTGCTTCTCTGGTACCAGAGCTGGTAGTGGCACCCAGCGATGCAGGAGCTCACCTGCCGAGGGGTCTTTAGAGAATCACCTGGAAGGATGTCGGACAGCAGGTGGGACCAGGCCTGGCGAGGCAGCTGAGCCCCCACGCTGGTCAGGGGCCTCCGGGCCCAGCTGGAAACAGGAGAATCCAAGCACATGTCCCACCGTGGGGTCACCGAGGAGAAGGCGAGTGACACCCACACAGCGTCATGGAGCTCCCTGGGAGGAATTCCAGGAGGCAGTGAAACCGTTCTCATCGCTGTTTTTACAACTCGGGTGACTCTGAATACACTAAAGCGACAACAGCCGCCGTTAGGCAAAAACACTCTAATCAGTGGCATAGGTTCTATCTCCGAACCCTCCGTCGGAAATGCGAGAAAGGGCTCCCTCACTCCGTTAGTAGCAAAACAACCCCCTGGGTAACGAGGACCATCGTTCCACGTGAGGCTGGTGTGGTGGCTTTCCTTACCTGTGAGGCCCAGGCCTGAGGCCCTGGCTGGGAGACGGGCTTGCAGAGGACGGGGGGTAAGACAGCTTCCTCGCATGGGCTCCTCGTGCCGGCGCTGGTCCCCGCACTCACTCCTCTCCCTGGGCCCTGCTCTCCCATTTCTCAGCTGAGGAGGCTGAGACGTGGAGAGGTTACAGGGGTGCCTGGGGCCCCCTAACTGGTGAGGGGCTGAGCCTGGATTTGAACCCGGGCGGCCCCCTTCCAGGGCCCTGCCCACACCACCTCTCAGATCTTGCAGCATCAGAGCTGGAAGGAGACGTCGAGAGTCCCTGGGAATGTCAGCCCCCAAGAGGGAAGCGACCTGGCCAAGGTCATTTGTCCACCTTTGTGGGTGTTCCTTGGCCTGTGGCTGCACCACTCCAGTCTCTGCCCCCATTGTCACGTGGCCGTCTCTGTGTTTCTGTTCCTGTGTCTCCCCTCCTTCTATAAAGACACCAGCCACACAGGGCCTCCTACTCCCAGATGACCTCATCTGAACTATTTGCATCTACAGTGACCCTGTTTCCCAATAGAGTCTCATTCCGAGGTTCCAGGAAGGGCATGAATGGCGGGCGAGGGGACACGATTCAACCCAGTCCAGGCATCCACAGTCTTGCCCGGGAGTGGACTTCATTGTCACCCCTTAGCTTTTACATTGGACCTCACCGTCATCCATTCATTCATTCGCTCGTTCATTCATTTCTGAGCATCTTCTTTGCCTCAGACTCTGCGTCCAGAGCTGAGGCAGGAGAAACCCAGGAGGCATCATCCTAGACCCGTGGTCTCTGCCAGCTTCGTTCTGTTCTGTGACTCTTTGGCTGGACGTACAATGGGCTGAGTAGCCTGGGTGGTGGGCTTGGGTCCCACACCCCACCTTCCCTAGGCTGGGCCCCTCCTCCCCACTCACCATTCCCCGGGGCCGTGTCGGGGCTCGGCTGTGCTGGCTGCCCTGCTGGCTGAGCCCCCCTAATCAGATTAGATGTGTATTCAAACAAATTGATGATCTGTTCCATTTAGATGCTCTTTGAACACGCTTTTCTGAGTGAGAAATCCATTCGGCGGCAGCTGCGGAGGCCGCAGCATAATTGATTGCCGCCCCCTCCCAGGCCCCCGACGTCAGAGGTGCCCGGCTCCTGAAGGTCACTGGCGATGATCAGATTAAGGAGGGCGAGAGCCTTCCTTCTTGGCTAATGAAGCACTTGGCATGCAGGCAGCACCCGGGCTGAGCAGGGCCAGGCATCTGCCGGGAGACAGGGAAGGAGCATAAATTAGCATCTCATTTGTGGGCGCAGAGAGGAGGCAGGAGGCAGGCGCTGAGGACTGAAGGGCAAGGGGCTGCCATGCCCTGGCTCCGTGGGGCTTGGCCAGGTCGGGGGCTGGAAAGGAGAGGGGACCAGCCCTGGGCCCTGTGGTCCTTATCAGACCCAAAGGTGCCTGCTGGCATCCGCTCTGTGCGTGCTCCCAGCACATTTCCTCCGGAGGGTGGGGGCTGGGACAGGGCCCACAGGGCTCTCTCCCCAAGCCCCTGCCATGCATAGGTCTCCCCGAGCTGGACTGAGGTGGAACAGAGACGGGCAGGAATGCTGACGCTGTACAAAGCCTCCTGCTGTCTCTACCCCGGCCCTGAGCGTTCGCTGAAGTCCTGACAGGCCGTCGTTGGCAGGACTTGTTCCTGAGCCAGCGTGGAGTGGAGTGGCCGTGAGGGAGCTGAGCTTGAAGGCTTAGTGTTGGGACACTCAGGACACTGAGCTCCACACGGGGTGGCTCCGAGATGCAGGAAACCAGTCATCACACACCCTGCCCCATCTCCCCGCCGCTTCCCCACGCGATCACCTCCAAAGGTCTCATGGCGGGAGCAGCACCCAGTGGGTGCCAAGCACGGAGCTCCGAACTTGACATCCCTTAGCTCACTTGGTCCTCCCAGCGGCCTCTGGGGCGGGGGGGTGGAAGCTATTGGTTACTCTGCTCAAGGTCAAACGTGAGTGGGCATAGGAACTGGGATTTAAACCCCGCTTCTCTCTCTCCCACCGGGACCTTCCAGCCAGACCCCTGGGAAAGGGTGGCTCCTGGAGGCGTCCGTGGAGAACAGGGCTGTGGGATGGGGCCCAGCTCGGCCTCCCCTTTGCTGGCCCCTGACCCCGCAGCTGCTCACCTCCACACCGCCCATCCTCCTTCACTCCCGCGCTTCTCGTCCTGCACCCACGATCCCATCCCTCGGAAACCCCCACCCCAGGTGGACTGGTCTCTCCCGGGATGTTCAGCTGATGGTCAGGACTCGTCCCCAGCCAGCCCACCCGTCACCCTCACCCCCCGATCTGTTCTGGGGCCCTGGCATTGGAAGCTGCCCTGAGACCTGTTCCCTCTGACCTGGGCCCCACCTGCTCAGGTCTGAGGCCAGCCAGCTCCGGGGGGGACCGGGTTGGAGGCAGCTCCAGGAGGGACCAGGTTGGAGGCAGCTCCAGGGGGGACCAGGTAGGGGGCAGCTCCAGGGGGGACCAGGGTAGGGGGCAGCTCCAAGAGGGACCAGGGTAGGAGGCAGCTCCAGGAGGGACCAGGGTAGGAGGCAGATCCAGGAGGGACCAGGGCAGGGGGCAGCTCCTGGAGGGACGAGGGTAGGAGGCAGCTCCAGGAGGGACCAGGATAGGAGGCAGATCCAGGAGGGACCAGGGCAGGGGGCAGCTCCAGGAGCCCAGGCTTCCCAGCAGTGACCAGATAGGTCGTGGTAGTCCCGGGGGGGGGGGGGGCGGGAGAGAAAATCCCACGCGTCCAGGCAAGTCCCAATGACTGAGCAGCCACAGTGAGCCAGGAGGAAGCTGCTAACAGAGAGGCTTTGAGGAGCTTCAGAGCTGGGAAGGGCTGTTGTCCGGGCCTAGTGCCCCTGGAAGCCGGCCCCGGAGGGCAGTGGACATCTTTAGGGCAATTAGGTGGCGTCCGGAGGTCTTCACCCTGGCTGGCACTCCCAGGTGGTGGCGGGGAGGAGTCCCAGGCCTGGGCTGGCTGGGAGAGTTGGGGGGGGGGCTCCAGAGAAAGGTGGCATTGTTGTGCTGGGGGCTCAGGGAGGGGAGGGTGGGTGTTGAGATCAGCTTCTCTGTGGGGCCACGTAGCCTAGAGCCGGAGGGAAGGGTGGCAGTGGGTATTTATTGGGGCTATCAAGGGAAAGGCAGGCAGGGCCCTGAGCCGCTGTGGGAAATGAGAAGGAGGCCCCGACTGAGGCCTCTCGTCTGCCTCCAGAGCCGCTCTTCCTTCAGAGGGGCTCAGGCTCCGGTGGTCAGAGACCCCCAGCCCCGCCACGCCACACCCCTGTGCCCCACACACCCAGAAGGCCTGCCCTTCCTGTCGCCAGCAGGGCTGCCCCGTGACTGACTGCTCACCCTGCACACTCACATACGTGTATGCACATGTATGCATCGCTCTGACGATGCATAAGCGTTCCCCTTATGCCTGTGGGGCACAGCATGAAAGTTACAAAAGGTGTAGAGTGAATGTGAGTCCCCACTCCCAGCCCTGTCCCCACCCCCAGCCCTGAGCCACCCCGTTCTCCTTAAAGCATAACGTAAACCCCCCAGGAAAAAAGTCGATGCTCTCCAAGCAAATATATTTTTGTGCTTGAAGCAAAAAGCACTTGTGCACAAGCGGCAGCCGATCACGCACCCCGTGCGGCACCTCGCTTTTCTTCGCTTAACAGTGGTTCTCAAAAAGGGTTCCTGAGTCCACGCTGGCGGATTCTGTTGTCGGGAGGTGCAGCCATTTCTCTAACCAGCGCCGCCCTGACGGGCATGCGGGTGGCTTCTCACTCCTGCTGCTGCAGAGCGGAGAGCGCCCGTGAAACGCTTGCAGGGGTGCCTCTGAGGAAGGTGAATTCCTTGCAGGCTGGGCGGGTTGGGGGAGGGGTGCAATTGCCAAATTGTCCCTATGGATGTGGTACCCAGTGAGCGTCCCCCCCCCACCCCGAGCTGTGTGGGAGCCCGCCCAGGCCTCCAGGGGCGGGCCAGCCGGGGTGTTATCACGCTTTCGGGTCCTGGCGAAAGCGGTGGGGAAAGCAGGTGTCTTCGGTGGGTTTCCGTCTGCCTTTGGCTTATTGGGAGGCTCAGCCTCCCTGTACGTTTCGGAGTTATTTGTAATTCCTTTCTGGGAACTGTTCATATCCTTTGCCCATTTTTCTGTTGGTGTGTTTATCTCTTTCTTATTGATTTATGGGCCTATTTTTTTATGCCAGGAAAACGAGCTCTTTGTCCATGATAAAAGTTGCAAATATTTCCCCCCACTTTGTCATTGTGTCGCTTCTTTTTGTTTATGGGTCTTCTTCCCCCCCCCCCCCCACCCCATGCACAATTTTTATGTAGTTGAAGGCATCAATCTGTTTTTACGACTTTCTGGAGTTTGTGTAGTACTTAGAAAGTGCTTGGCGAATCCTTCGCTTTGCCAAGATTATGTATTTTTAAGCCCCTGTGATTTTTTTTCTAGTTCTTTTAGAATTTATTTTTCATGTTTAAAACATTGATCCATCTAGCGTTTATTTTGAGGTGAAATGTGAGGAAGAGATGCAACGTTTTTTTTTTCCCTCCCAAATGGCTCTTTAGCTGTTCCAGGGCCATTTGTTGAATGATCGAACTTCCCCCCGCGGACTTGAAATCCTACACTCATCTAGGAGATCACGCCATATGGACGGGAGTCTGTTTCTAGACTTTTCAGTCTGTTGCTTCCTCCGTCTACTTGTACACGAACACACTGTTTTAATTATTGCAGCTTTAGAATATGGTTCTGTATCTGTACTGGGGCCCCCTGCTTACCATTCTTTTTCAGAGTTTTCTTGGCTGTTCCTTTCGGTTTGCTTTTTTTTTTTTCTAATGTGAACTTTAGAATCGCTTTGTCTAGTTCAGTGGTCGGCAAACTCATCAGTCAACAGAGCCAAATATCAACAGTACAGCGATTGAAATTTCTTTTGAGAGCCAAATTTTGTAAACTGAAATTATATAGGTAGGTACATTGTTATTAACTTAATGAGGGTACTCCTAAGGCTTAGGAAGAGCCACACTCAAGGGGCCAAAGAGCCGCATGTGGCTCGCGAGCCGCAGTTTGCCAACCACTGGTCTAGTTGAAAGAAAGTCCAGCCTGTGTGTGTTTCCAGAGTGAGGACACGTGGAAGAGAATGAGAGCTGCGGCGCGTTGATTCTTTCCACCCACGATCCTCCTCCATCCTCGGGGACCCCTTCCCACTGCGGTGGCGGCGAGGAGGGCGGCTGTGAGCCCCTGCACAGGTCTACACTGCATAACCCAGGACTCAGGCGGAGAGGAGCTGGACCCGCCAACAGGGTCCGAGCCCCTCTCAGGGGCAGTCTGTCCGTCGGCATATCCGACCGGTAGTAACAGTGGCCACCGGTGCCAGGCACCTCTCTGTGCACTTTGTCAATTGCTTACTCCTCACAGCAGTTTACAACTAAGGGAACTGAGGTGCAAAAAGGTTAAGAAACGTGTCCAAGGTCAACAATCTGTGCTACCCACCTGTGCATTCCTGGCGCAGAAATCTGTTCCTGCCCGTAAACACACACACACACATGCCCAAACATACACACAGACATACATATACAGGCACACAGGCATACACACAGACGTAGCTATACAGCAGTCACAGATGCAGAAGAGAAGTTGAATCTCTTCCTCACACTTTACCTCAAAATAAATGCTAGATGGCACACACCGGTGCACACAGATGCAAACACGCCCACATGCATACACAGATGCACACAGACACGCACGTGGACACACACGTGCACACACCGCTATGCCTACCCGTGTGCTCTTACCATCAGTGTCTCCCCTGCCACACACACCCTCCCAGTCCCCCTGCCGTCTCCTGCTTTGGGGCAAGGGGGCCCATCAAGGGAAACCAGCTGCCTGACTCCCCACCAGGGCTCTCATTCCTGTGTAGGGCCTCTCTCCCGTCCCTGCACCCTGATGGCAGGGGGCCCTGCGGGGAGGCGGGGGGTGGGGAGAGGAGCCTCCGCCTCTCCCAGGCCACCTTGTGAGGATAACGCGGGATGAGGGAAGCTGCGCGCCCCGCAGGGTCTCAGGAAGGCCTAACCACACTCCTCTCCCTCTTCCCCCGCCTCATCGTCTCTGCAGCCACTGGAATCAACCCGCCCAAGCAAAAGCCATTCGGCTGCAGGCTGGCACCCCTGGGAGAGCCAGAGGAGCGAACTGGCAAATGCGAGCTGGGAGCAAATTGCTCAGCAAGCGGTTGACAGAGGCCAGGGGGTCTGGGTGCCGAGCGCGGGTGTGCTTGTGTGCGTGCAAGCACATACCCCCCACACACACACACACACACACTCACACGCACACCCCGGCTGTGCTGGGTCTGAGTCAGCCCCACATCCAAGGGTCTGAATCACTCTGGGGCTGGGAATGTTATTGTTTTAAAACAAACGAGTGATGACAGGAACTAACAGAGGGTTTTTAAAAACGCGATTCCAAGGGCTCTTGAAAGCTGCTGGAGAATATGAATGAGCCTTTGAAGTGAGAATGTGCCCATTTGTTAAACGGAGAGCAGAGCAGAGCTGGAGGCTTCCACTGCAGGCAGGCGGGCAGAGAATCGTGTGCGTGTATGTGCGTGTGTGTGTGCGTGTATGTGCGCGTGTGTGCGTATGTGTGCGTGTGCGTGCATGTGTGTGTGTGTGTGTGTGTGTGTGTTTCTGGGCAAATGCATGCCTGTCTGCCTCTCCACAGAGGTGGGCTGGGACCCCAGAAGCCAGGGACCAGGGGGTGCTGCCACTGCCCTGAGTACACGCACCTTTCCAACGGCTTGCAAAGCAATGTGCTGACATGACGGTTGTTAGAGTGACGGAGAGATGTGCGCGTAAGCGGCGTCCAATCAAGCCGAGGCTGAAGCATCAGCGGTCACGCGGAGACCGTGGTCCAGGTGGCCTCCTGGCGGGTCTGCACTTTCCTCCAGCCGCCTTCGGTCCTCCCGGTCTGCCTCCCGTGGCCCCCACAGGGAGGGTCCGCAGCACGGATGGGGCTCAAGGGAGACGCCCCCAAACCCTCGCAAGCTACACACTCATAAGCTTGAGGCCTTGGGCTTGGGGTGGGGGTGCTAAGCAGCCTGGGCCCCAAACATGCTTGATGGTTTCACTTGAGTCCAGAGTGAGGCCTTGACACAAATCCTGGGCTTGCTGACCATGGGCGCTGATGCTGGTTGGCTCTGAGGGTGGGAAGATGGACTTGGGGTCCAGGGCTCCGGGCCTCACTGATGCTCCCACGGGTCAGCCTGCCATGCGGAGGGGCCCAGCTTCTCCACGCCCAGCGGGCTGACCAGCCTCTCCCAGCGGCACGTCGCTCTACTCCCTCCAGCCTTTGAGTCACCTGCTCCCTGCCACTGTCTTCCTTTGCTTGAGTCCATTTCTTAGGCAAAAAAAAAAAAAAGCGTCTTATGGTTTCTACCCTCTGAGCTCACCGAGAAGAGTCCGTTCCAGGCCAGGGCATGCCTGGGGCACCAGCCGGCACTGCATGGCAGCCCCTCCCTGACAGGGACCTCACACGTTTGTTTTGAGGAAAGAAGTGAACATTTGCAGAGCATCTACTCCAGCATTTTCACAGATATTATTTCCTTTCATCCTTACGACCTCCAGGTGCCTGTTTCTCTCCTGGTGCCTGGTGACGGAGAAACTGAGACTCAGAAAAGTGAATATGTACTGTCCACGCCCAGCAGATGATGGGAGGGTGAGCGCAGGCAGGGTGTGGGTGCTGGGACCATCCACTGTTGGCCTGAAGGATGGGACGCCCAAGGCCCGCCCTGCCAGCAGCTTCCTGTCTGGCTCTGAGTGACGGGGAAGGTGCTGGGCTCGGTCTGGCTCGCCTGCACCTGCGCAGGTTTCTAACCCGTGTCTGAGAGGAGGGTTATGACCCTGCCTGGTTATGGGGTTGCGTGCGGAGTACATGAGCATCGTTAAAGCATCTCGAACAGCCCAGAACCTAGCGGGCGCTTTTGTCCTTGTTGGTCCAGATGTTGGCTTCTCCCTCGACCCCTCCCCATCCCCAAAGGGCAGGCGGGCTCAGTGATGGGCATGGAGGCCCTCCCCCGCCCCCCATCTCTCCCTGTCCTTTTGTCAACCCCTTGCCTATGTCACTGCCCCTCCATCCCACTGGCCAGGAGGGCAGGAAGGCCTCAGTGGTCCCCTGGCGGTCGGGACCTGGAGTGCGCTGTGTTCTTTGAGGGGAGCCGTGGGGGGCGCATGCGTGGCCGGGCTGACCGAGTCAGGTCGGGAGGTGAGCGTGACTGCAGAGAGGCGTAGCAGTCCCCAGGCCCACACCCGCAGCCCGGGCGGCAGCGCTTCCTCTATCCAGGGAGCTGACCTGGGAAAGGAACGCGGAGGTCGGGGCAGGCGGGCGCAGGGTCCGGGATGGGAGGATCGAGCAGCCTGGCCGTGGACGGGGTCCCCCGAGTGGGCCCGACCCTGGATTCCCCTGAAGTCAGACTGGCCCAAGTTCAAGTCCTTCCCAGCCACAATCCGCCGGGCAAGTTCCCTGGCTGCACCTGCTCCTCCCGCCGAGGGGTGTTAGGGCTCTAAACGCGCCACAGAATCAAGGTGAGCAAGCGATCACGTGGCTTTGTTCTCTGTCCCCCGCAGATGACGTGGCCCCCTATTTCAAGACGGAGCCGGTGCGGACGCAGGTGCACCTGGAGGGGAACCGCCTGGTGCTCACCTGCATGGCCGAGGGCAGCTGGCCGCTGGAGTTCAAGTGGCTGCACAACAGCCGGGAGCTGACCAAGTTCTCCCTGGAGTACAGGCAAGCGCCCGCCCCTACCTCCCTTCCCTTCCTCCCGCTGCCAGGGGCCTGCCATGCCCCGAAAGGGTGCCAGGTTGGGGGCCTGGGCAGTTTGGGGGCGGGGACTCCTGATCCAGTGCAACTGGGAGGCTGGGCTGTCAGAATTGGGGGCCAAAGATGGCCCTGCCCAGGGGTGAGAAAACCATGCCCTTCTGAGCCCACAGAGGGTGGCTGGGAGGTGGGCCAGGGTGCTGCCCGGACGGGTGGCCCATGCAGCAGTGGGTGGGCAGAGGCGGGGATGGGGGTGGTGGGGGTAGGGGTGCTCTCTACCAGCAGCGGGCTGTTGCCCTGGCTGTGAGCTGAGCCCTCTCTCTCCTCCCCACGGAGAAGAACCTATCTGGGGAACCAGAGGTGGGGCCTGGGTTCCATAGAGGGGTGCGGCCTGAGGCAACCTGGGTCAATAAGAGCACAGCTATTTGGGGGACCTGTTGAGGGGGCGCAGGGAGGTGGCTTGCCCAGGGTCTTCAGGTTGTCTCCACTCCCTTCTTGTGGCCTCACCCTGAGCCCTGGGCTGGGCTGGCCCTCCCCTGCCAGGACGCTGCCAAGTGGGGACGAAGGAGAGGATGGAGAGAGAGCAGGGTCTCAGACGAGGGTTTGTGGCTACCAGTAGAAGGGGTCCTGGAGGCAGCTACCCCCAGCCCAGCTGGCCTGCAGCCCTTCCCGGGCGGGCGCTCTCTCCGTCTTCCTCTCCTCCCCTCCTGTTGGCTCCCATCGCTGGGGCTTTTCGATTAATCCCTGGCCTGATGTGTGTAATTGGTTTTGTTGAGGAAACAAGATTGCCTTGCCCTGGGGATGTTGATACAAATCTGCCGCCGCCGGGGACAGGAATGCAAATGAGAGGAGGGGTTAATTGCTTGAGGAGCTGTCCTTTCCGGAGAACTCTCCTTTTCTTCACACAGAGGGAGCCCAGGGCCCGGGGCGACTTCCAGGGTCCTCTGCCCCCACCCTGGCCTGCATGGCCCCTGGGTGTGGCCACTTTGGGAAAGGAGGGAGCAGGAGGGCCACCTTCCCCTCTGGGTGGTGAGAGGGGGACCAGGAAGCAGGAGGCCCCCATTGCTGGCCACTGGGGGCCTCCGGTCTCCAGGGTGCCCACGAGGAGACTTGGGAACCCTCTCTGAGCAGCCCCTGCCAGGGTTTTTGGTTGGGGACCCACAGTCTGGCAGCACGGGGCAGTGTAGCAGCCCCTGTGAGGAGCCCCTGCCCCCTCTCGAGTGTTGGGCATACCTGAATGGCACACAGGTGGCACACCATGGGTGTCAGTGGTGCCTGGAGCCTCCCAGCCCGCCCTTGACTGCCACCGGCCGAGAGCTGGAGGCAGGATCTAGGAGGGAAGTGGTTCCCAGCTACTCTTTTGGTGCCTGGGAACTGTAAGGACCCGAGGGCGGGCACTGCAAGGAAGCCGGTTCCAGCTCAGTGTACGGGTCAGACGTCCCAGCCACGGAAGGGGCTTCCTTTGGGAACAGTAGGATGGTCACGATGATAATCCTGATCATTGGCAGCGAAGCAGAACTTACATGGCAGAGGTTATGATGTGCACTCTGTGATCATGTCCTTTACCCCTGCGAGCAGTCCCGGGTTCCCCATTCTGCAGATGAGCACACCGAGGCTTCGAGAGCTTAAGCAATGTCCCCACGGTCAGACTGTTGAGCTGGGCTTTGACTAGCAGTCGTCTGAACCCCTGAGCTGGAGCTCTTTACCACCCAGCACTGCCTCTCGTTGAAGAAGGATCGCTTCCTTAAGGTGCACCCTCCGCCATCTCTCTCCAAGTTCTAGAAAGCTCAGCAGGGGGAGAAGGCAAATAGGAGCTTGGTTGGGTGGGAGTCCCTCAGGGGGCACAAATGAGCTTCCACTAGGCAGGGTGGGGCCGTTTCCCTGCCAAGGCCACTTAGATACTTATCACATCTTCGTGGGCCACACAGAATTATCAGCTTAACAATGAGCCTGCTGTAAAATTACCCTAATGCCTTTCAGGGCCAGACCAAATGATTTCACAGGCCCTTAGACAGTCTGTGGGCCAGACGTTCCCCACCCCTGCACTAGGGGGGCTCGTCCCCAGCCTCCTCACCCCAAGAGGGCTGGCTGAGGAGTGCTGATGGCCAGGCCTCCCGCGGGGGTCTACTCCAGGCCATAGGACACCGTGTGGCCGCCCCACACTGGAGCCCATGGTGGGAAAGGAGGGTGAGAGCAGTTAGCAGAGGGGGGGACAGAAGCCACTTGTGTCCCCTTCGCCTCCTCTGCCCCCAGGGAGGGCCTGGCTCACAGCAGGTGCTTTTCCTTTCTCTTCTTTTAATTTTGCAAATTTTCTAATCTTAGAAAAACTGTAAGTGTAGCACCATAAATACCTGTGTACATTTTACCGTTCACCAACTGTTAAGAACTTACACCTGTGCTCTCTTGTCTCCCTCCACACACACACATATGAATGTACTTTTTTGCTGAGTTGTTTAAGAATGAATCGCTCCAGGCTGGTGTAGCTCAGTGATTGAGCTTTGACCCATAAACCAGGGTTTGATTACCTGCCAGGGCTCATGCCTGGGTTGTGGGCTCGATCCCTAGTAAAGGATGTGCAGGAGGCAGCCGATTGATGATTCTCTCCTATCATTGACTAGAGGCCCGGTGCACGAAATTCGTGCACGGGTAGGGTCCCTAGGCCTGGCCTGCAATCAGGACTAAACAGGTTCCCCGCCTCCCTGCCTCCTCCTTCCCTCACTCCCTCAGCGCCCCGCCGCCGCCACTGGTCGCCCGCCATGTTCCGCACCACCCCCTGGTGGTCAGTGCACATCATAGCCAATAATCAAACTCCTGGTCTCCCAGTTCAACTCCTGAGGGGACACTTTGCATATTAGCCTTTTATATATAGAGATGTTTCTATCTCTCCCTCTCCCTTCCTCTGTGAAATCAATAAAAACATTTTTTAAAAAGTAATGAGTTGCAGACATTATGTCCCTTTAATCCTGAGTAGGATTGCTAGGTATAAGCCATTCTTCTGAAGAACCACCGTACAATTTTCACCCCAGAGAGACTTCACGTTGATACCGTGCTACTAGCTCACACACGGCCCAGATTTCTCCATTTGTCCCACTTACGTCCTTTGTGGTTATTTTTAGTGTTGTTGTTTGCTACAGAATCTAACCCGCGTGGCACTTAGCTGCCGTGTCTCTTAGACTTTAGACTTCTTAAATCTGGAACTGTTCCTCCTCCTTTATCCTCTTTCACAGCATTGACATTGAGAGTTCAGGAGGTTTTGTCCTTCAGTGTGGATTTGTGATGTCCAAGCTTTTGGGCCAGAATGCGTCCTCTCATGGTTCATACTTGAAGGCACCCATGTCATTTTGCCCCATTATTGGTGACGGTAGATTTGCTTCAGCTGGTCAAGGTGGCGTCTACCGGATGTCTCCATCGTGAAAGTACTAAGGCGTGTTCCCCCCTCTGGCGGACAGCTTAAGACTGTGCGAATCGTCTCCTCTCCAGGAATCTCCCATCCGGGTCCCGTAGCCACTGATGCGTCTTACCTGGGTCCGTTCTTACCGCCGCTTCCTGCGGTTGAGATAAGCAGATTTCCTATTTCTGTCATTGCTTTTCCTCCTAGGAGCTGGCATTCTTTTGTAAGGAAAGATCTGTGCTTTCTCACAATTTAGCATCAGTATACACTCATGGATCATTGTTCCTCCTTGGTGTGTTCTAGTCCAGCCCTGTCATTATTCACTTGGGCTCACACCGTCACCCAAACTTGGCCAGTGGGCTTCCTCCCGCTGGGTGCTGGCTCCTTTGGACGTGTCCACATTGGATTTCTTGCTCTTCCTTGCCTTGTTGGCTCGACAACGTGTTGCCAATTCAGCTTTTAAATAAATTCATCCTGAAAAGCCCTTGCGTAGGAGGTTGGCCAGCTCCTCATCCTGCTCGCTGCTGAGGACTTCCTCGGCTCTCGCACATCCCTGGCGTCAGGTCAGGTGACCATATCCAATGTTCAGGCAGAAAGATGGCTGAACGCACTCAGATAGGAAGGGCTGCCGTCAGTTTAGCTGTGTTTCCCACCCGGTCGCCAAAGGAAGAAGTTTGCATGCATGTCCATCTCCAAAGGTCTTTATCCGCAGTGGGGTCTGTAACAGATAGGGCTGTGTGTATGTGTGTGTGTGTGTGTGTGTGACACGTCTGCACAAAGGAAATCCTGTGCATCCGCCTGAGCACCAGTGGCTGCGGCGAGCTTATGGGTCCACAGCCACCCGTGGGGGCAGGTGGGAGTAGATGGACTCTGAGCGCGAGCCACCTGAGCGCCGTCACGCTGCCACCCCTCACCCGTCTGTGGCTCTGGCAGGATCACTTAGCCACCTGCCTTTGCTTCCTTGCCTGGGAATCAGGTACAGTCAGGCCTGCTTTAGAGGCTTAGCGGGAGGATTAAATGGACTATGAGAGAGCCCCGTCCCCGGCGCAGCAGACATGCAATAGCTGGTCCCTGTTGGGATTAGGTAAGATGCGGGCTTAGAGGAGAGTGGGGACTAGTCCGGTAACAGACCCACCAGCTCTCCCGTGCAGGTGAGCGGATCTGCTCCCAGGTGGTCACGGGAGCTCTGCACGCCTGTGCCCGTGACTGCAGCCCAGGACCCTTCTTAGAACTCCTCTTGCCCCTTGTTGGGGACGTGCTTTATCCATTTGGAAACCGGCCTTGAAATTCCGGTTTGGGGCTGTCACTGCTGGGGGTACCACTTGGGTACAAAACATTTAATTCTAAAAAGAGAGAGAGATTTCTTTTCCCAGGTTGGTGGGATGGTGCCTGCGGAAACCCTCCCAAAGGTGTGGGCATCGTCCCCACTGCCCTCCGTGCCAGGTGGGACAGGCACACGGCCTCCCGGGACCAATGGTGTGTGCTGGGGTGTGGGGGGAGGTTGGACACAATACTCAGTCAGAGATATTTGGTCTGATGTGTTTGTGAGAGTGTGTGTTAGGGGGGGTGTGGGTGTGTACGCTCGGTTCCTTCACAGTCTTGCATGCGTTTAATGGTTGTGAGCCTGTGTCCGTGCAAAGCCTGTAGGTGTGTTTGTGTAACTTCCTGACTTTGTGAGACGGTCACTCACCTAAGGGTCAGGCCCTCCGGGTCGCTGCTGGAGACTCTAGCGTCAGAACTGCCACCCCACACTCCCTCCTCGGCCCCCCATCCCCTCCCCACTCCTCCAGGGGCCATCACCCCACGTTGAACCGACTCAGCCTCAATGCATCCATGTCACCATCAGGGCTGTGAGGCTGGGGACAACCCCACCTGCTCACGGGTGGGCAGGTCAGGCCGTGGCCATGGAGGAGGGAGGGGCGATGGATCATGACCACCTGCCCTTGTGACCACGTCACGGCAAAGTCATCAACCAGGTCATTTTGTCCCGCCCTGATAATGTCTTCTCCCATAATTATCCTCACACTTAAAGCTAACTAGGAAAACCAATCAGCTAGGCAGACCTCCCCCCGCCCACCCTCTCTCTCTCTCTCTCTCTCACACACACACACACACACACACTCACACACACACTCACACACACACACTCCCCCTCATAATCAGGGTGCACACCCAAAGGAGGTTTATGGAGGGTCGCCGGCTGCCGGGTATCTTCATACATCATCTCACAGCAGCACCAGGAGGTGAGCGTTTATTACTCTCACTTGGCAAACGAGGGCCCGGAAGCTCAGAGAAGTTCCAGGACCTGCCTGGGGTCATCAACAGGGCGCCTGGCAGGTCCCAGAGAGACTGCCTGATCCGAGTGAGTTCTGTCCTCTCTCCACTCCTGTCACTCTGTGTCACTCTCCTGGCCCAAGTGTCCAGAAACCAGGGGCCTGGGGCACTTCTGAGGGGCCCACGTGAGGGTGTGAGACCAGCTGAGGCTGAGTCCTGCTCCCGGGGCCCCAGGCGGCCCCTGGCTGGCGTGGAAAAGAGCAGGTGTGTGGAGGGGAAGACCAGGTGAGCCAGGCCGGGCGTGTGGCTGGCCCCAGGCTGGGTGCCCAGGCGTCTCTCGGGGAACTGCACAGGCTCAGTGATGGGAGAAGAAAGCCCCAGGCGTGTGACAGCCCTGGCGCGCTGCTCAGAGCAGGGGACACAGACAAAGACGGTGCAGCCTTTGAAATTCTTCAGAGGCGAGGATGAAGGGAAACTCCCGGGCCAGCGGCTTTGTCTCTCGCTTATCCCCTGGCCTCCCCTCACAAGCGAGTAGAAGTGAGAGTGGGCGGCAGAGGCTGCAGAGGCAGAGGTGGCTGGCTTCCCAGTGAGCACCGGAGCACATGCCACGTGAGTGCCAGGAACCCCGCCAAGCTCTTACCGGCAGCCGTCCTGGGAGGCTGGTGCTATTATTACCTCTGCCTCCGAGCTGGGAGGCAGGGATCAGAGAGGTCCAGCAACTTGCACAAGGTCACACAGCCTTACCAGGAGTCAGGTTCAGCCCGGATCTTTCAGACCCCAAGCCTGGGACCATCCCCTCCTCTCTATTCTTGCTGTGCTGGTCCTGTCCTGGGTCCGTGGCACTGCCGGGGCTTGGCCTTCTGGGGACGGCCCAGCCAGCCCTCTGAAGAGCTGCAGAGGGTAGCGATCCGCAGCTAACACGCAAGACTTACCACGGGCCCTGCCCTGCTCTGCGTGCCTCACGTACGTGAACTCATGGTCACGGACACTCCCCTGCCGGCCACTTCCACTTACTCTCATTCTCTTTTTTACTAATTTTTAAAAATGTATTTTTATTGACTTCAGGGAGGAAGGGAGAGGGAGAGAGAGATAGGAACATCAAAGATGAGAATCATTGATCGGCTGCCTCCTGCACACCCCCTACTGGGCATGGAGCCCGCCACCCCGGCATGTGCCCTTGACTGGAGTCGAACCCAGGACCCTTCAGTCGCAGGCCGACGCTCTATCCACTGAGCCAAACCGGCTAGGGCTAGGCTCTCATTCTCCATCCCTACACACCAACAACCCGCAGGGGCGGCGGCGGGGTGGCGAGGAGTGCGCGGCTGCGTGTCAGTCCCTACCCAAGGCCTGAAGCCGCAGAACCCAGCGACAGTCAGGCCTTCCCCTCCACGAAGGAGATGCCGGCATTTGCTCACAAGCAGTGAGCTTACGGCCCCTCGCCGTTGGGGTAGGAGTGAAGAAATGGAGGCAGGGGCGAGCAGACACGAGGGGCCAGCTGGCGCCCAGGGACGCCCAGGAAGCCGGGGAGATGGCACAAGACGACAGGGAGGACGGCGAATGCCAGGGAGAACATTCTGGGCTGCAGCCGCAGGTGGTGGGCAGTCCTTAGAGGATCTCGGTCAAGGGAGCTCAAGACCCCCATAACCTGGTCCCACCACCCCTCGTTCCAGCCTCCTCTCTCACCGACCCCCTTCGCTCGTGGGCTGAGCGATGCTCTTAGCTATTGGGTACCATCATGCTCACCTCTGCCTCTACCCGCACTGTCCTTACACCCCTTTGCTGCCTGATCCCCCAAGATTCAGCACCAAGATCCCCCCAGAATGAATCTCAGGCCTGCCTTGAATCACTGTAAGCCTTTAGGCAAATTACTGAACCTTCGCCACCGTTGGCAAGTCTATTAAATGGGAATAATAGAACTAGTAGCTGCCTCCAGGGATTGAGTGTCACATGACACCAAGTATGCAGCAGGGTATCTGCTTGTCTGAGTCTCTATAACTCGGAAGGTGGGTGGGAGCCCCCCTCCTCCTCCCAGCGGGCAGGCTCTGCCCAGCGCGGTCTCTCTGGCCACGTTCCCACCCCCAGGGAGGTCCGGGCTCCTCTTCCTCCACGAAGCCAGGTCCCACCTGCCCGGCTCCCAGCCTCTCCGGAGGTTTACTCTAGTTCGGCCGCGGGCTTGGACGTCTTGTGTGGAAATGGAAGGCTGCGGGTGAGAGCTGAGGTACCGGAATTGGTTGTGATGGGCATAAATTGAATTTTAATAGAGATGTACGTGGCGTGGAGCCAGCATACGCAGGCAAAGGGAAGGTAGTAATTAAAAGTTAACGAGTCTAGAAATGTGTGAATCCTCCGGGAGAGATGGGGGAGCTGGGCGGGGAGGAGAGGGGCCCCCAGGCAGGCGGAGGATCCGAAGGAGGAGGGCTGACCTGCCTGCCCTGCGCCGTGTCTGCAGGAGGGGATGGCGGAGCCTGAGGGACCCTCGGACCACGCCCTGGGTTGCCGTGGGGAGCACAGTGACGAGAGCAGGGTTTGGAAACCTGGGCGCCAGGCACATTGGTGCAGGGACCGCCCTGTGTCCTGCAGGCTGCTGAGCCTCACCCTGGCCTCCACCCACTACATGCCAGTCGCCCCCTCCCCCAGATGTGACAGCCCAAAATGTCTCCAGGCCTTGCCAGATGTGCCCTGGGGGGCCCCCATTGCCCCACTGAAAGCCAGTTTCCTAGAGCAAGGCACCAGGGCTCCCACGCTAGACTCGCCCAGTGGGAGCCAGAGCTGGCCCTCTGCGTGCAGGCAGCCTGCCGTGTGGGGTCAGGGGTCTGGCTGGGTCAGGGCCCCTCTTGGGGGTCTCTCCTGCCCCCTTTGACTTTTCGTGACAATCCAGTCGATGGTTGCACAGAGTTCACTGAGTTGCCTGGAGTGGCTTCCCCACTGCTTCAGGGGGTCCTGGGTGGAGGATGAGCACGCAGTGTGACACCATCATTGCACAAAGGAAGACGGAGGCTGGAGGGACTGGGGCCTGGTCCCTGAACCCCATGAGCGTGAGCGGAAGGAAGGCTCCAGCTCCTGGGGTGAAATAAGGCACCGCCTCCTCCGGGCAGTCCTGCCAAAAGCAGCCGGAGGGCAAGGCCACTGGGGGAGAACAGGGACCCCGGTTCCTGTGGCAGCTCTGACCTGGTCCCCACCGGTGCCCGAGGACGCCTCCTAACACGGCCTTGAGGCCCTTGGGCCTGGCCTGGCCCCCTGCCCTGCGGTGGCGGCCTCCCCGGACTTAGGACAGGTTCCTCCTAGACCCCAGGGGCAGGTGGTGAGCAGCGAGGCCACAGATGGCTCCCTGGGCCTCCGGTTGGCGCTGCAATAATTATGTCAATGAAGACAAATACGCTCAAAATGTACGGGGACAGCAGGGGGAAGAGAAGCAAACATCGCTGACACATTGGCTGCCTTCGTTTCCATGGCAACCTGCTTCCTCACACTCTCATCCATGGGTCCTGGCTTGGGGAAGGAGAGGGCCCCCTCCTCCCCGGGAAGCCGGAGATGGATGGCGGTGCCCCCGCTCAGGACCCGCGCTAAGGGCAGCGAGGTCTGGGGAGCACACACCCAGCCACAGGTGGGCTCCGCTGGCGCCTGGGGACACTGGCCCTGAGAGAAAATGACTTTCCTCCGAGGTGGGGCCTGCGTTTAGTGTCAGAATTGAAATTGAAACCCAGGCCCCTCTCATTGTTGATGTTTCTCTCTCTCCCTCTCCCTCTCCCTTCCTCTCTAAAATCAGTAAAAATAAATTAAAAAAAGAAAGGAAGGCTCTCGGGGAAAGCCCTTCTCTGATGAACTGAGGCGTTCATTTCCACCGCAAGAAACTTCACATGCAAATTAGCAAGGGTTTGATCATCCATCACCTGGAATTGACAGGTTTGCATTTGGCCTTGATCCCTGGAAACCAATGCACAGGGAGGGGCGTAGGGCGGTGGGCCAGGCGGGGCCCAGGTCCTGGGGGAGGCAGGGAGAGGTGGTCCCCATCCGAGACACATATGTTTATTATCTGGGTTAATCCAATATATGGAAATGCGGCCTGGGGACCCCCCTCTTTTCTCCCCCCTCCCGCCCAGATCTTCCTGCGCCCCCGCCCCCTCTTGGCTCCCAGCCAGGACACAGAAACTAATTAGACCTTGACTCAGTGATGTGCCCAGGCAGGCAAATGGTTTAGATAGAGAGCCGCCTGGGGAGTTGGTAATGACCCCTGCTTCCGGGAGTGCTGCTTTAGTGCCTGACTCCTCTCCCCCATGTCCCCCCCTCCTCAGAGCCCCTCCCTGGCCCATTCATGGGACTTCTCAATGCGGGAGGTTCGGGGGGCCTCTCCCCGTGTCTTTGCCCCCCAGAGGCGTCTCTGCCGAGCCTGACTCACTGTGCGCCAGGGTGTCTGTGACTGAATTTCACAGCCAAGGAGAGGCTGGCTCCCCGCCGGCTGCCCAAGGCCCTGGGGCACAGAGCCCCCTGCAGTGGGCTTGGAGGAGGGCGTGGGGCTGGGAGCAGAGGTTGCAGCTCCCACTGCCAGCCCCTGGGGGCTGGGGGTTCTCAGCTCAGTGCCTGTGGGGCAGGTGGGGACTCACAGGTGGGGACTCACAGGTGGGGGCTCACAGAGGGCTTGGGAAGGGAGAGGCCATTGGTCCTGCAGAACAAGGAACGGTAACCGAGAAAGACAATCTCCCCCAAAGAGACGGGGCACCGACCCCGGAAGTCAGCCTGCAGCCCATCCAGACGCTCCAGCCACTGCAGCCGGTCCTTGACCCGGAACCCCTAGGCACGTACAGAGTGGGGCCCCGCCCCAAGGAGCCGACCCAGTCTGGCCCCTGCCACAGCCTCTGCTCAGTGAGCTATTGCTGCCCAGAAACCCACCCAAACCGTAGCGGCTTAAGCAACAATGATTTCTTATTGCTCCGCGGGTCTCTCCTGGGCCTCTCACCAGGTTGCATGGGGCTGGCAGTCAACTGGGGCTGGGCTGGGGCTGGGCTGGGCTGGGGCTGGGCTGGGGCTGGGGCTGGGCTGGGCTGGGGCTGGGCTGGGGCTGGGGCTGGGGCTGGGCTGGGGCTGGGGCTGGGGCTGGGCTGGGGCTGGGGCTGGGCTGGGCTGGGCTGGGACAGCCAGGATGGCGGGCCTCTCCCCTCCTGCTTGTCATCTGTGGATGATGTTCAGGGCAGAGATCTGAGAGGGTGAAGGTAGAAGCTTCCGGAATGTTCCACCCTCTTCTATCAGTGAAAGCACATCCCGAAGCCAGCCCAGATTTAGGGGGCAGTAGACTCCGCATCCTGATTGGAGTCGCTATAAAATATTAGGGGCACGCTCCTCGCATCCCGGCCTGGCAGCCGCCCAGATCACCTTTGCCAGATGGCGGCTGCCGGTGGGTCCCCGGGGCCTCGTTAACACAGTTCTGTGGTGGGTCCCCCACCAAGGGCCTCCTCCGAAGTCAACTCCGAGGGTGACTTTGAAACGCGAAGAGAATGGGCAGAGGCTGGAGCTGAGTCTCGCTGGACGAAGGCCAGGAAGGTCGGGCAGGTGGAGTCGTGTCTGGGGCCAGCTGCCCGGGGCCAGCAGATGTGCAGAAGGCAGAGCGGGGAGTTGGTTCCAGGCCCTGGCACTCAGGGCGGCCGCTGTCACAGCTCCGGACCCCGGATGCCATGGCAGCCGCAGCTCGGGCTCTGCTCCGGGGCTGGCCTGCTGGGCAAGGCCTGTCCTACCTGAGTGGGCACTGGGCCTGGCATCAGGGGCTGATCGAGGGGCTGAGGGCAGCGGTCCGTCCTCCCAGGACAGATGACAGAGTGAGGAATAATAACACCAGTCACCCCATGGCAGCTGGCTCTTGGGGAATACTGACCTCGGCCCGGGCCCAAGCCCTTTACAGGAATAATCTCATTCCATCCTCCAATGTGCCTGCAGGGAGGGACTACAGTGTGGTGGTCAACAGCACCAAACCTGGAGGCAGGCTCTTGCGGCTCTGCCACCTGCTGGCTGTGTGATCTTGGGCAAGTTACTGGACCTCTCTGTGCCTTAGCATCTTCCTATTTTTCACCTGCCAAATTCGGATAAAATTGATTCTGACCTCACAGAATAGTTAATGAGGAATAACTGCATTAGCACTTGTAAAGTGCTTAAATCAATGCCTGGCCGATGTATTATTATTATTATTATTATTACTACTACTACTACTACTATTATTATTAGCCCTATTGTATAGATGAGGAAATGGAGGCACAGAGAGCGTAGGCAACTTGCTCAAGGTCACACAGCAAGTAAAATACACAGACAGTCATTAACCCACCTTCTCCACCTGCACCCTCCCCCACCTCCACCCCGCCCCTGCCCTTAGCTCAGAGCTACTTAGGCAGAGGGCAGCAGGGTGATGTGACTCGGGGGCCCTTGGCACTGTGCTTCGTGGGGTGCTTACCAGCTCTGCAAGCGGTCCGCCTGCCCGGGCCTGCTGACCCCCGCGGTGTGTGAGGCAGGTGTCAGCACTGAGAGAGGTGCAGACACTGGGAAAGGAAGACAGCAATGAACCCAGCAGGGACGTTCTGTGCCCGCCTGGGGACCTCAGGCCCTGGCCCCTGGTAGTGGGGGCGTTCCAGGGGGCGGTTCTGCCAGCTCGGCTGTGACATGACAAAAGCCAGGGCAGCGGGACGGGTTTTCGTAAAGCTGGGTTCACTCTGTGTAAAACTCACCATCCCTTTTACTCTTTGGTGTTACAGTCTTTTCAATGAAATCTGTGTAAGAGATGTTTTGTTCTTTTTGCCTTCATATCCTTTTGGGTCAAATTAAAGTTAGCCACTCCTCCTTGGCCCTGGATATGCGTATGGATATAGACATAGATTTCAGGGACAGTTTTACAGCTCGTGAAATTGCTAATGTGTGTGTGTGTGTGTGTGTGTTTAATATATATTTCAGAGAGGAAGGGAGAGGGAGAGAGAGATAGAAACATCAATGATGAGAGAGAATCATGAATTGGCTGCCTCCTGCACGCCCCGCACTGGGGATCGAGCCCACAACCCGGCATGTGCCCTGACGGGGAATCTAACCGTGACCTCCTGGTTCATAGGTCGATGCTCACCCACTGAGCCCTGCCGGCCGGGCTGGAATTGGTACGGTTTTGCTATACAGTTCGTATGTTTCTCGAGGGGGGAATGGGGTCATGTCACATTTGCCCTCAAACCCCCAGCACAGCGCTGGACATCAGTCGTTGTTGGTGGGTGTCTCTGGCCCTGGTGGAAGGATGGCCAAGACTCTCCCAAAGGAAGATACAGCCCAGAGCCGGGATCTAGGGGAGGGCTCAGGGGCACACGCCTCCCCGGCCTGGGCAGCGGGGCCTGGTACTCAGACAGGAGGGATGCAGTGACACCGAAAGCCTTGCCTCAGGGAGCAAGAAAGAGCATCAGCCCTGACCTTGAGTCAGGTCTACCCAGGGAAGGGCATGGCGTCTGACCACGCACCCCCACTCTGCCCCAGCTGCCAACAGCAGGTGCTGCGAGACGGCCAGGGAGGCCTCTTCCCAGCTTCCCTTGGCCTGACCTGCCCCGGCAAGCTGGGGGAGCCCCAGGGAGACGCCTGCATCCTCTGCCTTATGAACATGCAGTAATCCCCCCACATCTGGCCTGGGGAGATGAAGAGCCCGGTGGAGACCAGAGAGCAGGACTCAGCCGGGCAGAACGCTCGGGCCGGCTGGACAGAGCTTGGCGGGGTTCACAGCGCCACCCACACTGCCACCTGGTGCACCCCTCCCCCCAATAGATGCTTCCTATTCATATCCACACGCCCCCTCCTTAGTATGAATTAGCCATTATCCTTTGTGGTCCTTAAAGGGGCCGTGACAAAGTCGTTCCTGCTCCCAGATGAGCAAGTCTTCATTCCCTTCTGTTCCCTGCGACCCGGAGATGCCGAGGGGCCGGGTTTGAACTCTTCGCCGCCGCGTGTTGTGTGGGGGGGAGCAGCAGGAAGCGAGTGGGCGGGAGTGGAACTGGGGACGGTGCGTTTCTCAGCGGGGCGTGGCGGCGGCAGTGACATTTCCACCTGATGGTACACGGTACCAGGGGCCCACGGGTGTGCCGTCACTGTGGGCATTATTAGCGCTGCTGGTGCCCAGAGCCGAACACACCGCCTGACGTGTTGTGGACGGCCCAGTCTGAACCGAATGATCAGTAATAACAGTAATCGCGTGAGGTCGCCTTTCTCGAGGGCGAACCGGGTGTCAGACACCGCGCTAAGCACTTCATAGCCCTTCCTGCTATAATGTGCGGTATAAGCGTTTGTAAAAATCATCCCACCGTGCAAATCGGGTAATAAAAACCAGAGGCTAATGGGGGAAACGGGGTGAGCGAGCAGCAGTCAGAAACTTCATCAGAGACACTGACTAAAGATGATCGCGCGGCTCTGCACGTCGCCAGTGGTCCGGGAGTGCAGACATACACGGGAAGTGGGGCGCTTTGCCTTGGGGAAGGCCTGGGATTTGCTTGAGGAAGTGGGCGCGGAGGGTGGCAGCTTGTGAGTCGTGATGGTGGAAGGAGGGAAGTCGGAAATCGGAAGGACAGATGCCGGGCCAGGTGTACACGGGCGAGCTCACAGCACACTCAGGACGCGAAGGGTACTTAGGGGAGGGGGGTTGTGTGGAGCTGCGGCTCCGTCCAGCTGAGTGTGGCTCTCCACGTTTGCCTCCTGTTTCTTGCAGACAAAGTCACACACAAGCCAACGCAAAACTGAAGTTGGGCTCAAGTTGCCCTCCAGATATACTCAGTGCATTGCAACCAAAGCGTGAGCACAGAACCGCCTGAACTTGTATTTTCTGCAAGGCGCTGCCCTTACTGTGCCCATTACACAGATGGAGTGCCCGAGGCTCAGCGAGGCCCGGCCCTTTCTCAGGTCATGTGCGGAGTGAGTGGGCAGCTGGGATTGAAGTCGGTCTGAGGCCGGAGCAGGGTTCTCCGCGAGGACCCCTCTGTGGGAGCCTGGTCAGGCTCAGTCTCAGACGTGGTGGCACTTGACTTGCTCTGCCCCATCCTCTCTCCCCTGGTTCCTGGCAAAGACCAGCCTGGCCTGCGCCCCCCTGTCCTTGACCGACTCCACTTCCCTCTCCACCCTGTCATCAGCCGGATCTGTGACAATGGGCGTCTGCTGATCTTACACCGAGGGCTGGCAGGGAGCGACGATCAGGCTTCACGCACCGCACGGCCTTCTGAAACATTTCATTCAGCCCAGCGGTTCAAGAGCGGCCAAGTCCGTACGTCGGCGTCGGCGAGCGAGCTGGCTGGGTTCCAATAAGACTTTATTTATGGACGCGGAGATTTGAATTGCATACGATTCCCGCCTGTCATGAAACATTACTCTTCTTTCCATTTTGTTCAACAATTTGAAAATCTAAAAACTATTTGTAGTCTATCTTGCCGTTCAACAGGGGGTGGGACGGAGATGCGAACGTGGTTTTGGCTGTCGTTGGCCAACGCCTGTTTTACACCCCTGCTTCATACCCTCCCCGTGCTCCTCTTGTCCGGTTATCCTGCCGCCCAGCCTGGCCGGTGTGGCTCAGTGGTTGAGCACCGACCTATGAACCAAGAGGTTATAGTTCAGTTCCGGTCAGGGCACATGCCTGGGTTGTTGGCTTGATCCCCAGCGTGGGTCGTGCAGGAGGCAGCTATCAAGGATGCTCTCTCATCATTGAAGCTTTTTCTATCTCTCTCCCTCTCCCTTTCTCTCTGAAATCAATTTTTATAAAAAAAGAAATAAAAAGAAACAGGACACTCTGCTGCCCGCTCCCCCTGCCCCCGCCACAGGCCCTGTGGGAACTGGTGCCAACCGCGAGGCCAGCTTCTCCCCTGGCAGGTGGCGCAGTTAGTGACTTCCCGCCTCAGAAATGGTTCTCTGATATCTGCTCTTCATGCCTGGCACCCCGATTCGCCTCGGAGCTGCCTTGGAGTCTGCTCTCAGGTCAGGGGGCTGAGAGGCCTTTAAAGGCAGCCTCCCCCAGCCTCCCGGGCACACCTGGGCACACCTGGCAGACATGGCGAGGGGGGAGGTGGAGAAAGCCATCCATGAGGCTGCACCCCCACCACCACCCCCACCACCAAGGTTAGACTACAAAGCACAAGCAGCCGGGCTCCTCGAGGCCGGTCCCCACGCAGCCTCCTGAGGGGCTTGTTCTAATTTGCCCTCCCCCATCCACCTGGGCGTGGGGGGGCCCTGCGGATTGCAGGGAGGTGCCCCCCACAGCGGGAGGAAGCAGGGAGCCACCGGGGAGCCAGAACATCGCTTCCTTGCCTTTTAGTTCCTTCTTTTTCTTTCTTTCTTTCTTTTTTTTTTTAAATAACCACACTCCCCACAGGATTTCTTCTTTTTCAGTCACTTTTTAAAAAAAATCCAAACAGAACTGGCTTCAAGTTTGAACACCTCGCACCCTGGACAGAGTTTGCCTTCTCGCCTCTTCCCTCCTTTCTGCTCCTCGTAATAACGTGCCATGTCCCGTGCCACTCTTCCCTTTTCTAAATGCTCCCCAGAGCTCATGACTCTTGTCTCGGAGGGGGGGTCCTGGGTCAGGGCAAAGACTGGGCAGCTCCCTGGGGCGTCTCTCCCTGGGATGTGAGAGGGGACCTGCCCACTGCCCGCTGAGCAGACCGAGGACCCAGGACAGGTCAGGGGGCATGGGGGGCGGAGGGGGAAGGAGGGACACGCTTGGGGTCAGATGGGCCTGAAATCAAATCTCACTTTGCTGGGTGACCTCAGGCAACTTGCTGAACCTTTCTGAGCCCAGGTCCCCCGGCTATAAAACGGGTGGGAGTCGCTTCGCCCCACGGTAAATGTGGGGGTGAACCGGGTATTGTGTGCCATGTGTTTGCTGGCCTCATTGTTGTCAGAGGGAGGGCCCAGCAGGACATCCCTCCCGCCCAGCTGAGTGCATCTCTGGCCCCTCAGCTTCCTCCCAGGCCTCCCGCCTCCCCGTCTGTCTGCTCCCCCAGAGTCCGGGAGCCACCCTGCTGATGGGAATCCTAATGAAGCTCTTTTCCTTGCTCCCCAAGAGCAGTTAATTGGTCCAGAGATGGCAGGGGAGACAGACGCCCTCCCCCAGCCAACTAGCCGGGTTGTCAGTGTTATCGGCCCCCAGCTCGTTAACACCGATGTCCCTCTCATTGACCACGGGCCCAGGATCAATCAGAGCCTCTGGGTTCTCCCAGGGCAGCAGGGAGGCTCGGGGCAGCGGGAGGGAGGGGCAGATCTCCTCCGCTTCTGAACCCAACATCCGTCAGCAGGGGGTGGTACCAGCCCCAGGCTGAGCCCTGGCTGAGCAGCTGCCTTCAGGCGATTCTGCATCCAGCCCAGCTCAGCCCTTAGCCGCCTGCTGCTGAAGGGGCTGCGGATGGACAACGCAGCATCCATCCTCACCCCTCATCCTACTCGCCCCTCCCACATCATCACGGACGCTTTTCCTGGCCCCGGCATCCTCCCCGACCTGGAGGGAACTGGCAGGATGAGTTTCTCACAGCTGCTGTCCCAAGTGACCACTAACTTAGCGACCTCAACCAAGGCGAGTGTTGCCCATACAGTTCTGGAGGCCAGGAGTCTGGAAATCAGGTGTCGGCCGGTAGAGGCCCTTCTGGAGGCGCCAGGGGAGAAGGCATCTCCTGGCCTGGACCCCCGTCCAGCGGCCTCCTGCGTCCCTCAGCTCGTGGCCCCGCCCCCTCCCTCCTCTGCTTCTCTCCTCACATCTCCTCACTCTGACTCTGCTGAGTGCACACGTGGGTGGGAGCCTGTGAGTGTGCATGAGTGTGTTAGTGCACATGTGCGTGTGCATGTCCGTGTGCACTTGCACACACATGCCCTCCCTCCGTGTGAGCTCAAGCGCGCACCCCGGGCACCCACTTTATGAAAGAGGACACTGCAAGGAGAGGGCCTGTTGTTTCTGGTGTCGGCATCAGCCCCTGACAGCTTCGTGGAATTGAAATATCTTACTTAATGCGGCTAAGAGTCATTTTAAATATCAACTCTTGACGCTCGAGGACTCAAGCCCAAAAGGGCAGTGTGTGTTTCCCCGGCTGGAGAAGAAATCGCTGTTAAGCAGTGATTTCTCCCCTGCCCGTTTCATGTCTAAAATCCCAATTATCCGTCCTGCCTCTTCCCTGTGCTGCCATCGCGTGCCCGGCACCCCGAGCCCATCTCTCCATCTCGGAACGGCGTCGACCGAGCGGCGGGGGTGGAACCAGGACATCCTGTGATGGGCCAGGAGAGCAGATTCTCTGTGTGGGTCCGTCTCCCAGCCCGGCCGAGCCCGGGCCCAGGTCCCTCCCCTACCTGCTGCCTCCGCGCAGAGCCTCCTGGCTCCCGCAGCCACCAGAGAGCCGGGGATGCTCTCAGTGCCGTTTTGGAAACCGTTCCAAGACATCTCGTCACATGCACAAAGCGGGGAGCAGAACAGCCTGAGATGAGGCCTGTCTCCTGCTTAAAAGTGGGGGGCGGGGAGGTGCTGCGTTTGCATAAAGAAATTCTGAGAGGAGACTCAAGAAGCTGATCTCCGTGGTTTCCTCGCGGTGTTGGAGCCGGGGTGGGCCAGCAGGGGGTCAGGGATGGGAGGCACGTTCACTGTGCACCTTCTCACTTACCCTTTGAACGTTGACTCCTGTGCATATCTTTTCTGTAATCAATCAACACACAAGCGATCCGAGAGGTGGGTGCGTGCAGGGGCCCACCAGCCCGGGGCCACGCCCTGACTGGTCCTCACGGGATGGAGAGCGAGGCAGCAGGTCAGCCGGGAAGAGGTGCCTCTTGCCCACCTTCACTGCTGGTCATCCCAGAGGGGCCAGGCTCAGGTCCCTCCGCCCAGAGACACACACAGAGGTGACCGGGCCTGGGGTCAGGCTGGCGAGAGAGCCCCACTGGGGGCAAGAGGCTGAGGGGGGCGGCCTCTGAAGGGGGCCTGCCATTTCTTTGCTGCCCCTGGGGAAGCAGATCACACGCTCCACCGGCAGCTGAGGCCGAGGCAAGACCTCTCTCTCAATAAGAAGCATTAGGTAACCAAGGGGCCATAGCAGATCCTTTGTTGGTGGCTGGGGACACTTGGTGTCCACGTCCATGGGGAAGCCAAAGAATTAGCCAGGCAAGGGAATCCCTGCCCCCCGATGCTTGGCACAGAGCCCTGAATGGGCCCACCGGGGGCGGGGGGGGTATCCTGCCACACCTTCCTTGTCTTTCTCGCTGAATCTCCGCACATCACCCCCGTTCCTTCCACTCCCCACCAGTGACTCATACACTTGCTCCCCCATTTGACGGGTATTGGTGCAGCACCTGCGGTGTGCCAGGCACTTACATCCTCTTGCAATGCTCACATCATTGTCCCCATTTCGCAGATGGGAAAACTGAGGCTTGCAAAGATCCATAACGCACCCAGGCCACACTCCTAAGAAAGAGCAGACTTCAAATCAAAGTCTACATGTCTCCGGGTCAGAAACCCCGGGACTTTCTCCAAAGCTCCCTCGTGGTCCGACCATGGGTGAGCCCTGCTGCAGGGCATGGCGTCCATCCCCCTGGGCCCAGAGAGGCAGGGCTTTTCCAGGCCCCTGCGGGGCTGGCAGCCACAGGTGGGTGGGGCAGATAGACCGCAGGCTGAGTGTGTGTGTGGGGAGGCTGGGAGAGGAGGAAACCAGGCTGGGATAATGAGCACTGTTACGGTCATTGTCAGGGATGCTCCCAAAAAACGGAGATGCTGGACAACTGCCTCTGACGCCCGCCTGGGAGGCAGGGGGACGAGAGCTGCAATTTGGGTGGAGCAAAGCGGGTTTCCCTGTTAGGGAAGGAGGTGGTGGAACTGTTACTTTAAATAATGCTGCCTGCATGCCAGAAATAGGCCTCCCAGAGGCGGCCCAGGGAGAGGGAGGCGGGAGGAGCAGAGCAGGGCTGCATCTGCTAGGCCAGGCCATGGAGAACCTGCCCCCGACTACAGGGCAGGAGGGGGGGCGGGGGGGGGGGGAGGAAGCCCAGAGCTGGCCCAGCCTCAGGGGAGGGCCGGCCTGCAGCCAGCTGGCCCTCCTCGAGCTCCAGGTGCGGCCTGGGAGTTCTGGTGGACGCACGTGGCCGCAGAGCCGTCTGCAGAAATCTACTTCAACTAAAGTTTAAAATTCAGCACACATCACTGACACCGGCAAACAAACCCAGACCCAACGAGTCCCCGGTGTCCTTTTTATAATGTAGACTTAAATTACATGCTCCAAGAGCATTTTTTAACTGTATTTTTAAAATAAAACCGGTATATGGCGTGCAATAAACAAAACTCCGGCGGCATAGAAAGATGGAAAATCAAAAAGTAGAAGTTCCCCTCCCTCCCCACCCGACACCCCTCCCAAAAGGGAGATAACAGGTACCGGAGGATCTGTCTCCGAAACATCACATGTACTTGCCCGAGCGTACGCGTGATTAATGTGTAGAGATACATGCTATTTCCGTGTACCCACGTGGTGTCACACCGTTTACACTCTTCTTGGACTTTGGTTTTGTGTGTGTGTGTGTGTGTGTGTGTGTGTGTGTGTGTGTTGTCCACAAACTCAAATGACTTTTACTGGGTCAATTTGCATGGCCCTAAACATTAAACTAGGGTTCGGTCGCCTGTTGCAGTACACAGCAGCTTAGCCAGGGTGCTGGGAATAAATACGCCATGACCCTTGCCCCTGACGCTCAGCTGCGGTCTGTTTAGCTTATTACTTCCTCGTGTTCCTGTTTCCATAAACATCCGCCTTCTCCAGCTGCCTTTCCACGCTCTGCGCCTCTGGGACCCTCCCATCTCGTTCCATCCAGGCGTCCCAGTGCCGTCTGTGACGGCGGCCTCATTCATTGATCCCGCCTATTTTTGATGGTCATTGATAGGTTGTTTCGGGTGGTTGTGTGTTGACTTCTGCCGTTACAAGCAATGCTGCAGGGAGCATCCTTGTACCGGTTCTTTGCCACATTTTTGCACGTGGATCTAAAAGGCCAGCTCCCGGGAGTGCAAGCTCTGGGTCAAAGGCTCGCATATGCTTATTTTGACAGGTTTTGTCCCAAAGGCTCGATCAGTTTGCACTTTCACCGGCCCATCTTCCCCTCGCTCTTGCCAGCACTGGGCATGATCAGGCACGACGATCTTCGGCTGTCTGATATGTCATCGCGGTTTTGATTGGGCTGTGTCTCGCCGTGACAGGAGTTGAGCATCCTTTTTGTCGGTGTGCGGGCCATTTCTGTTCATTTTCCTCTCGCCTGTGTGATTTAATAATACCCGATTCCATTTCCAAAGATAGAGAGCTTTTCTAGCCAATCTCTCCCTCCATCTCCCCTCTCAGGTCACCCCATCGCCTTCAAGACCCAAACCATTTCCCCAAATCTGTCCCCCTTCCCTGCGGGAGAGATGGGGAGAGATGAGAGAGCCTGTGATGGGCTGGACGATGGGTCTGAGGAGAACGGGAAGTTTGCCAGAGCGGGGCGCCGCTATCTCCCCATCATCACGCTGTACACAGTGAGGACGGACAGATAAGAGCTGCAGCTGGTGGCAGAGATAAGAGGCTTGGACAGCCAGAATGTTCTAGATAATGCTGCAGAGCCAGAGCGAGGGGGGCTTCTGCAGTCCCGGGACAGAAGGTGGGGCCCGTGGGGTACGACGTCAGTGCTGAGCTGGTTGGCTGCTGGGCTTGGAGCCCGAAAGGCTCTGTGGGACCCTGGCCCTGCCTCCTCGTACCTGTAAGACCACGGGTCAGTGACGGGCTGTTTCTGAACCTCAGTTCCCTCCGCTCTGACGTGGGGGTAAGCCGCTCAGGGGATGAGCATGGAGATGGAGTGAAAGGCTCTCAAATGCAGACCCATGACCGCTTGCACCTGTCCGCATAAAATGAGAAAAGTGAAGCTAGTGTAGTGGGCTTTGCATAAAATTTGTTTAAAGCTTACACAAATGGTTTTCATGCTGAGATTACATTTCTCTCTTTTTTACCTCAAAAACGTCCTTTATAAATAAAATGCTAACCATCTCTATTTATTTTTCTCTCCCTGCCTGGCACTTTTTAATATTCTCTCTCTCTCTCTCTCTCTCTCTCTCTCTCTCTCTCTCTCTCTCTCAGTGTTTCATTGTTCAATTTTTTTGTCTGTTTGCTTTCCGCTTGGCTGGTTTTAATGATCTTACCTGGATAAATGAAAAATGGACAATCTTATGGCAATCCCTCATATTTTAAGTGTTACTGGTCTATGATATGTAATAATCTGGGAACTGCTGTGTGAAGTGAGGAAATGTATGAAAAGTACTTATTACAGCAGCATCATTGTGAGATAGTGATGGTGGTGGTGATGATGGTGATGGTGGTGGTGATGATGGTGGTTGGTGGTGGTGATGGTGGTGGTGATGATGGTGGTGATGGTGGTGATGGTGGTGATGGTGGTTGGTGGTGGTGATGGTGATGATGATGGTGGTGGTGATGGTGGTGGTGATGATGGTGGTGATGGTGGTGGTGGTGATGATGGTAATGATGGTAATGATGATGATGGTGGTGGTAATGATGATGATGGTGATGGTGATGATGGTGATGGTGGTGGTGGTGGTGATGATGGTAATGATGGTGATGGTGATGGTGGTGGTGATGATGGTAATGATGATGATGGTGGTGGTGGTGATGGTAATGATGGTGATGGTGGTGGTGGTGGTGATGATGGTAATGATGGTGATGGTGATGGTGGTGGTGATGATGGTAATGATGGTGATGGTGATGGTGGTGGTGATGATGGTAATGATGATGATGGTGGTGGTGGTGATGATGGTGGTGATGGTGGTGGTGGTGGTGATGGTGGTGGTGATGATGGTGATGGTGATGGTGGTGATGGTGGTGATGATGGTGGTGATGATGGTGGTGATGGTGATGATGATGGTGGTGATGATGGTGGTGATGATGGTGGTGGTGATGATGGTGGTGGTGATGGTGATGATGATGGTGGTGATGATGGTGGTGGTGGTGGTGATGGTGATGATGATGGTGGTGATGGTGGTGATGGTGATGGTGATGGGCCCGCACTGGAATTCATGTAAAACTAAACTTGGCAACTCCTGGGAGTAAGATCACTCTGTCCCAGGGTTAGCACAGCCTGGGGGCAGGCGGCAATGAGCTTATCCACCAAGTCAGCTGGACAAACCCTAGGACATCGATCCGACCTATTTTTGATGGTCATTTATAGGTTGTTTCAGGTTGTTGTTTGTTTGTCTCTGCCGTTACAAGGGAGATATCCTAGGCACAAGCCCCTTGACTCATGAGCTCTGTGCTGGGTCATTCATTCCCTGGGAATAGGAAAGGGGGTCCCAGAGGGGGGTGCCAGGGGAACTGACCCCTCCATACCAGTGAGCATCTCGGTGCTCTCACTGGCCAGGCCTGGCTTCCTCCCTGCCTCTCAGCCGGGGGAGCTCCTCGTCCTCCTGCTCTCAGCGGCTTTTCCTCCAAACCAGCCTCTGCTGCTCTTCGGTCCAGGCATGTGCTGCCGGAGCAGGCTCCCCGGGGGCCTCCTCGGATTCGCACATCCCGGCCCCAGGGCCCCATGTGCAGAACCCACCTGCTCAGAAGACCTTTCCCACACAGGGCTGCTGTGGGGTGTTTGTGGGGTGTTTGTAACTTTAAGGATGGAGCAATGCAAAGAATTTGGGGAAGCATGTAAATTTCCCCGCGTCTGTCACCTCCACCCATTTCAGTTAATATTACAGCGCAGTCCCGTGCCTGGTCAAAATAAAACGCCACCACTTTTCTCCGTCATGGGAGTCACAGGAAAGGGGACAGGAGCCTCCAGCAGACCCAGCAGTGCTGGGAGGTCTGGTCGCGGCCAGGGTCAAGGGCTCAGTCGCAGCCCCTCCGTCCTTGGGAAAGTGCAGGCTGCTTCCCGGACACCTGAGTAAATTGCCTGTGGGTGGGACTGTCCGCTAGCTGAAGGCCTTTCTGTGACCCCATGACCTGGCCAGGGAGCAGAGCTCTCGGGTCCTCTTCATGCTGGAAGAGGGTGAGGCGGTGCCCTCTGCCCTCTGACCCCAGTCTGACCTGTGCACCCCCGCAGCTGCCTGCTTGCTCACTGCCTGTCTCGTCTGCCCCCAGGTACATGATCACCAGCCTGGACCGCACCCACGCTGGCTTCTACCGCTGCATCGTGCGCAACCGGATGGGTGCCCTGCTGCAGAGGCAAACCGAGGTGCAGGTGGCCTGTGAGTACCGGGGTGACGCGGGGCAGGGCGGGCGTGCAGCGGGAGAGGGGTCCCCACCCACCAGCCACACTCCCTCTGTGCTCATCGGCGCTCACGGGCCAGTACTCTAGTTCTGCAGCTGATGGCACCGAGGCCTGGGGCTGATAAATGGCACGCGGCTGATAAAGACACACACGTCTGCTGGCTCTGAGCTCAGCACTCTTCAAAGGGGACCCGCTGCTTTGTGTTTTTCTTTTTTTTCATTTCTTTTTTTAATATATTTTTATTGATTTCAGAGAGGAAAGGAGAGGGAGAGAGGGAGAATTAGAAACCTTGGTGATGAGAGAGAATCATTGATCGGCTGCCTCCTGCACGCCCCCCGCTGGGGATCGAGCATCTGCCCTGAGAATCAAACCGTGACCTCCTGGTTCATAGGTCAGTGCTCAACCACTGAGCCACACCCTCTCTCTCCCCTTCCTCCCTCCCTTCCACTCTCTAGAAATCAGTGGAAAAAATATCCTTGGGTGAGGATTAACAAAATAAAAATTAAAAAAGTAACCCCTCATCCAGAGCCCACGGGCTTGCCTCCGACCTAGCACAGGAGAGAGCTTCCCACTTGGAGAGAAGTGGGAGAGAAGCTAATAGGAAACCTCGAGTGAGGCAAAGATGTTTATAATAATTATGGAAAACAGCCGTAACCAGGAGTGGAGGACAGCCTGTCCCCATAAACCAGCACTAAAGGCAACTCGACTCTCCCAGGAGCAGGAAAGCCCTGGATTCAAATGATGGACAGGGCCGCCGTCGGATGGCTGGCGGACTCCCTGGAGCTTCACGTCGTGGTGCCCAGTCCAGCAGGGCAGGGGCAGCCGTGGGGCAGCCTCCAGGGAGACTGCACGTGCGTGTGTGCGCACACGTGTGTGCAAGTGTAGGTGCACCAGTGTGGGTTCGTGCACACATATGTGCAGATGTGTGTGTCTGAATTCGTCTGCTTCTTTGTCCCCTGTGTGTGGGAGAGAACATGTGTGTCAGTGTATGCACATATGCATGTCCTTGCATGTGTGCATGTGCATGTGCAGATGTGCATGGCTGGATACGGCTGCCTCTTTGCTCACCTACGTGTTGGTGAGAACGTGTGTGTGTGTGTGTGTGTGTGTGTGTGTGCGCACGCGCGCCCGTGGAGTTGGAAATGCCATCCAGGATGCGAATGGTCCAGCTGTCGTGGGGCGTGTCTGTTCCGAGCCTGTGGCGCATAGAGATAGTAGGAACTTTCTGGAGTTGCGAGCCCCCGGATGACAGTCTCCCCTGGGCAGGCGGCTCAGTTGGTTGGAGCATCATCCGTGCACCAAAAGGTTGCAGGTTTCATTCCCGGTCGTCGGGTGCACACGGGAGGCAACCGGTTGATGTCTCTCTCTCTCTCTCTTTCCCTTCCTCTCTCTCTAAAAATCAATCTTTTAAAAACACACTTAAAAAGAGTGAGAGAGAAAGGAAGGGAACCCAGCATCCCCGTGACTGAGACACTTCCTCCTTGGCCGAGATAGGGACCCAGAGCCCAGGACTTGCCCACTGACGCCCTCTCCTCCCTCCCCCTCCCCCCGCCCCCACAATACACATACTCCTCACACACATGCACCCAGCATGAGGTGCTCCCTCGACACCAGGCCACACACCTCATGGGCCCTGCCCCAGACCCACAGGGGTCCTCCGGCCCCCAAGCCGAGGGGTGGCTTGTGACCAGGCCCAGGGGCAGAGCAAGCACAGTGCACTGATGGCGGCAGAGGCCTTTGGAGAGGACCAGGTGCTGTAAGGAGGCCCGGACCACCCTGGGCTCCCAGCCTGGAGACTCAGGGCCGAGCAGCTTTCTCCTCTCTGCAGGGCCCACCGTCCCTCATCTGTCTACCATCCTGGGTACATTCCTAGCCACCCCTCTGCCCTCTAGGCTGGGGTGAGAGCGAGACAAGTGAGGCTTGGAGGATGCAAAATTTAAGGAGGCGCTCCCTCTCAGGTCCTCAACGTGCACTTGCAGGACCCCGAAGAGCGGGTGCCTCCTTAAATCTTTCACCTCATTCACCCTATCTCAATCCTGGGCCCTACAGTCAGTCGTCCTGCATCTGTCTGTCTGAGGGTCCATCCGTCTGTCTTTCTTGCCCAGTCACATGGCTCTGGGGATGGGTGGGGATGGCTGTTTCTCCAAGTCCCTGCATCTCCCCTCAGCAGCGTCCACCTCCCGGGGTGGGAGGGCTCTGTCCTGGGATGCCAGATGACCCCTGTCCTCGGGATGCCTTCCTTCCAGGGATCAGCCAGGCAGGCCCCACCCCTGGCTCCACCCCCTTCCCAAAGAGAGACTGTGAATTGGGTTCTAATTGAGAAATTAATAAGGCAGCTGTGCTAACAACTAATGATAATAGCAAAGTCATTACAGAAGGGTTCTTTACATGTTTTTAATTACAGCAATTAAGGGGAAGTCAATAAAACACCCACCCCTCCCCAGCTCCCTTCCTGTCCCCATGGGGAGTCTCTCCTTGGTTTTTTTAAAGTCACCGTAAGTTTCTGGCAGGTGACTAGCGGGCTGAGACGGTGGGGAGCGTCCTGAGCCCATAGCTGCCCTCCGGCCACCAGTCTCCCCGTCCAGACCCTGTGGGCACCTGTGTTCTCCTCACCTGCAGCTTCCCTGCCCCGGTTGGCTGGCTTTGGGCTCAGACTTGGAGCCCCAGCACCGACCTGCCCTCCCTCTGCAGGGCACGGGGGCCCTGCCACGTGGGGAGCCAGCCTGCTCCCCGTTACCCTGGGGGCTCAGTCTCCTCTACAAAACGGGACTTGAGGGCATCGAGCCTGTTGTCACGTGGCCTGGGCTTGATGCCCAGAATGTCAGCCATGGGCTCGCTGCTTTTAATCCTCAGCCTGAGGGTGAGAATGTGGAAACGTAGGGGCCGTGCCGTGGTTCAGGATAGCATCGTTGTGTGCTTCCGGAGCCCCGATTTTACCGGAATGTTTATGAAACAACGGTGGCTGCCTGCCTACTGCGCACCGAGCCCTGCCCTAGGCAGGGGCGACATAGGAACAGAAACAAAACACTCATGCCCTGGCCGGTTTGGCTCCGTGGATAGAGCATCAGCCTGCAGACCAAAGGGTCCCGGGCTCGATTGCAGTCAAGGGCACGTACCTTGGCTGCAGGCTCCTCCCTACCTGGGCCCTGGTAAGGGTGTGTGCAGTAGACAATCAATCTATGTGTATCTCTCATATCGATATTTCTATCTGTCTTTCCCTCTCTCTTCCACTCTCTCTAAAAATCAATGGAAAAATATCCTCCGGTGAGGATTAAACACACACACACACACACACACAAGACATTCATCCCTGCCCTCAAGGAAAGTAGTAGGGGCAACATAGAAGGACAATATAGAATAGACTATAGACGGCCCATGAAGAAAAATAAAATGTTATAAGGAAAAAGGAAGCCAGGTGAGATCGGTGGAGGCTGGGACAGGAGTCCTATTTGAAATGGTGTCTGAGGAAGTGACATTGAGCACAGTCTGGAAGGAAGGAGGTGAACCACACAGACCGAGAGATGGGTCTTTCCAGGCCAGGAACAGCAAGTGCAAAGGCCCTGGGGTAGATTTGAGTGTCTGAGGCCAGGGTGGCTGGAGCAGAGTGTGGGACGTGGAGAGTCAAAGATGTGGCTGAGGAAGTGAGGTGCTGGGGACAGACGGTGGCATGCTAAGATGTGGTTGGTACTTTGGCTGTTACTCAGAATAGTGGTTGGGGGCAGTGGCATGATACCATCTGATTAGACGGAGCAGCATTGTTTTATAATAAACAAATAAAACCACTATGAAATGCCACCTCATGCCCACCAGATTGGCCAAACCCAAGGAGTCTAGAAGACCAAGCATCGGCAGTAGCTCCCATCTGCGCTGGTGGCAGCGTGAATAGGAAAATTGGTGCCGATTTGGAAAGCAGTTTGGCATTATCTTGTAAAATTACCATGTGCACAGCCTGCAAGCCAGCAGTGCACCTTTAGGCTCATACTCTGGGGACTCTCTTAGCTGCAGGAGATGGTTCTTAGCAGGCCAGGCAGCCACGGACACCAGCCCAACCTGCCGCGGCGCTGTGCTGCCTCCATCCACGGCTCCATGCAGCCGTGAAAACGACTAAGCTAGGTGCAGGGACGTCGATGGGGCTCCAAAAATGTGTTGCACAATAGCACAATTCACCATAGCTAAGATTTGGAAGCAGCCTAAGTGCCCATCAGTAGATGAATGGATTAGAAAACTGTGGTACATCTACACGATGGAATACTATGCTGCTGTAAAAAGGAAGGAACTCGTACCATTTGCAACGTCATGGATGGATCTGGAGAGCATTATGCTAAGTGAAATAAGCCAGTCAATAAAGGAAAAATACCACATGATCTCACTCATTCATGGACAATAGAGACCATTATAAACTTTTGAACAATAATAGATACAGAGGCAGAGCTGCCTCAAACAGATTGTCAAACTGCAGCGGGAAGGCCGGGGAGGGTTGGGGGGCAGGAGGTAGGGGGGTAAGAGATCAACTAAAGGACTTGTATGCATGCATATAAGCATAACCAATGGACATAAGACACTGGGTGATAGGGGAGGCTAGGGGACTGTCTAGGGCGGGGGGGATAAAATGGACACATATGTAATACCCTTTGTAATACTTTAAGCAATAAAAAAAAAAAAATTAAAAAAAAACCAAAAATATGTTGTACAACAAAGCGAGTCACAGTAGACGACACAGCATGTTCTCAGGTACAAAGGGCTTAGCAACCGACTAAATTAGCCATAATTGTTTACAGAGGTGTCTAAAGGTGCTGAAACCTGGGGGGTGGAGGGCGATGCATGATTGACATGGCATTCCCTCCCTCTGGAGAGGGAGAGAATGTGCCTGGGAGGGGCGCAGCGGGGCGGGACGAGGTTTGTCAGAGTTCCGGTCCGGAGCTGGGTGCTGGGTACACGAGTGTTTGTTCTATTCTCCTTTAAATGATGCCTATAATTATATTCGCTCTTTTGTGTGTAATGACATATTTCATGGTAAGAACGGCTTTAAGAATAAATAAAAGCGATGAGTAGATTCTGAAGCAGAATGCCTCCTTCCCAGGCCTTTTCAGCTGCAACCAAGACGTCAGGGAGCATTGGGAGGCTGCCTCCAGCTGCGCCCAGGCCCACGCTGCTGGCTCCGGGGATTGGTGGGGGCAGTTGGATCAGCGCTGCAGGGCACGCAGGTGTATTAGCCGCGAGTGCAGGAGAGGAGGTGCAGCAGCCCCTGTGTCTACCTCAGTGCCAGGGAGCTCTCCCAGGGGACCCGGGCCCGGCCCTGGAGCTGTGGCCCTCTCTCCTCTCCTTTCCCCTGCACGGCTGCCTGAGTGACTCCCTCCTGGCGGCCCTGCTGCTGCTGGTCAGTCCGTGCCTGGCCGTGCCCGGGACCAAGCGCTGGGGCACAGGCTCCTGGCAGACCAGGAAGCCCATCTGACAGAGTGAAGTGGGGAGGATGGGAGGGTACAGACCTGAGAGCCATGGAGAGGCAGGGGGACTGTGGGACGGAAAGGTGCAGGGCAGTGTCAACTGCAGAACTTGGACCTAGGCCAGCTGTGCCCTTCCTTCATCCATCCACCATACATCTATACATGCATACATACAAACACACATGCATGCACATGCATATACACACATCCTACCATGCAAACTTACACATACATTCAGATGTACATACATGAAGACAATTTTCCATGCCTCCATCCCTCATTCCTCCTCCCATCCACCCACCCTTCCTCCATCCATCCATCCATCCAGCCATCCATCCATCCATCCATCTATCCATCATTTATCCATCCACTGAACAGACCCATGCCCCTGCCCTACTGGCCTTCTTTCATTTCCTCTCACGGGCCCTTCTCTCCGACCTCCTAGCCTTCACATCCTCCCTTCCCCCCAGACCATCAGCCCCCCCCCCCCCAACAACTCACACACACACACACACACACACACACACACACACACACAGCTAACTCCTGCTCTTCATGCATGTCTCTCCGTGAAGGGAGCCTCTCCCACCTCCATCTACAGGAGGTTCCCTCTGCTGCCTGTCAGGCAAGGACCCTGTTCCTTCTTCCTCACAGCCGTCCTCTATGTCCCTGAACGTTTGTCTGTGAGTTGGCTTGCTCATCCTGTCTCCCTGGCCAGACTCGAAGCTCCCGGAGGCCAGGGCCAGGGCCCTTTGGTGCCACAGAGCCTGCCTGGCCCGCGGAGGGGCTCAGTACGAGTCATGCATGCTGGCACCGGGTGAGCTTAGAGAGAGCCCGGGGCCGGGTGTCTTGTAGGGGTTCGCTCATGCGTACCACGGAATATCACAGCCTCTCACAGCTGACACTGTAGTAGGAAGAGATAAAGAATGTGCATGAAGAATGTTAATGCCGCGTGTGAGTCATGAGAGAGGCGGCGAGGGAGCGGGCAGGGGGGCCAGGTTGGCGCGCGGGCCCTGCCCAGCCCTCACCGCTTAGCACCGGATCAGCCACTCCATCTCCATGAGCTTTAATTTCCTCGCTGACGAAATGGAGCTAATAAAACTGCAGAGAGGAAAAAGAAACACTATTACCATGAAATTGCTTCAAATTGTTCAAATATATCTTCAGAGTCCTGTGAAAAGTTTTTTAAATAGATAAAATTATTGTAAGAACTGGAATCGAGGTGATTTACTGACGCAGTTCTTTACAGGCAGAGCCGAGTAATAGCAATTAATCAACAGCTAAAAATGTTTGTTTATCAACGTGGAGCTTCTCGTGTTGTCGTGACGATTCAGTGAGACGGTGCCGGCCACGCCCACCTGAAAGTGAACCTGGCGCTGGGTCCGTGTCCAACGCGTCCTTGTTCTTTGATTCTGGTTGGGTCGTGTGGGGTCATCTTTGTTGAAGAGGTTGATGCTGACACGAAACTTTGAAAAAATATGT
Source organism: Myotis daubentonii (assembly GCF_963259705.1). Taxonomy (NCBI): domain Eukaryota; kingdom Metazoa; phylum Chordata; class Mammalia; order Chiroptera; family Vespertilionidae; genus Myotis; species Myotis daubentonii. Next base: position 53,115,118 of record NC_081855.1, on the reverse strand, counting down.
AGGATTCTATTATTTTAACACTACAAATACAAGGTATTGTGTTTAGCACGTTAACGTACTCTTCCGATTTCTATGGCTACATGACCCCGTAGGCCAAAGCATGATGGTGTAGCGCGATCATTTCTTACGATCAAGACTCTGGGGGCCTTGACTCTGGACAGAGCAGAGTAGGGGCAGCCTGTCTGGGCTCTGTGATGACTGAGGTTTCGAAGACCAGGGGCAAAGGTCATCTGAGGGCCCACATGCTCACTCACGTGTTTGTGTTGACGCTGGCTGTCACCTGGGGCCCTCGGTTCCTTCCCACGTGAGCTGTTCCCATGTCTGTGGGGGCTAGATTGAGCTTCCTTCCGACATGGCGGCTGGACTTCAAGCAGGAGCATCTGGAGGGCAGGGCTGAGGGACAGCCTGGCCTGACTCCAGATTCTGAGGATCCAAGTTCAAATCCTGCCACTGCCCCTTCCATGGCCACATGACCTGGGACAGAGTCAAACCCTGACTCTGCCCCTTCCGCGGCGTGCCCGGGCTCCCTGAGCCCATGTGGGCAGTATTTCAGTTGCAAAGTGTGTGGAATAACGACCAGACTCTCATGACTGTGGGACCAGTCCGTTGCTTCATGGATATGTATGGGTAGAAATGGATGTAACCCCAAAAGTCCAAGGCAGGGCACGTGATAGATGGGGTGGTGAGGTCATGAGGGTTGGTCTGAGCGTGGTGTCACCCTGCGCCCTGGTCATACTGCCGGCATCTCCCCTCCACAGTCACCACTCCCTCCCCAGGAGTGGCCAGTCTCTGCCACCTCCCCGACCCCTGACCCCGCCTGTGCTCTTCCCTCCGCAGACATGGGGAGCTTTGAGGAGGGCGAGAAGCGCCAGAGCGTGTCCCACGGAGAAGCCGCCGTCATCCGCGCCCCCCGCATCGCCAGCTTCCCGCGGCCGCAGGTGACCTGGTTCCGGGATGGCCGCAAGATCCCACCCAGCAGCCGCATGTGAGCACCCGGCTCGGGGAGCCACGGGAAAGGGGGCGCCTTGCCCTGGGAGGGAGGTGGGGCCCTTTCGCAGCGGCAGCTGCTCACAGCCCTCCTGGGACACAGCAGCCTGGGGACCTCCCCCAGGACAGCGTGTGGCTCACGAGGGCCTTTCTGGGAATGTGCGTGCAAAGACGGGGAGCAGGAAGCAAGGTCGCCCTCCTGGGGAATCCCGGGCGCTGGCCCCCTTCTCGGCTGGAGCGTAATCCTGCCTCCCAGAGCGCTCACCAAACCCAAACAGGCAGGCACGGGCAGAGGCGCCCTCGCTGCGGTCCAGGCCCAGGACTCCGGCCGCGGGCTGGCATCGCCCCGACGGGTGCCGGCCCCTGGGTGTTTCCGGTGTGCGGGGTTCCTGGGGGTCCATGGTGTGCCCGGGCTCTGTGTGTTTTGGCTGCTGGGAGGAGGTGAGGCCAGGGGCCCGGCAGGGAGAGAACACACGGCTCTTTCAGCCCTAACAAAACCCCTCTGTGTGGCCCAGGGCGTCGGTGGTGGCGGCCTGGCTTGTGGGCAGGAGCGAAGGAGCCAGCACCTCCACAGAGGGCGCGGGGCAAGCATTTCCTCCTGGGACACGCCCGCCCTCCCGACCCCCTCGGGGCCTGGAGCCAGCCAGGCTCTCCCTTCCGGGCTCCCCCTCGCCCCTCTCCCGGGAAAGGAGAGGGACACCTTGTCCGGGTCTCCTGGGGCAGGAGCGGTAGGTGGAGCCGGCCTGCCTCTGTAGGAAGCAGGAGCTGAGAAGGACGGTTCTTGCCTCTTTGGGGACCAGGACGTGTAATGAGAGAAGCGTAAGGGTCATCACAGTGGCTGTCATTTAGGGGCCTGGGTTAACCCTCTGTATGCCATGAGCGTCTAGAGACGCTTTTAAAAAAGTCACTTTCCATGAGAATTTCCAACTGAAAAACATTCAAGAACGCCCAAATTGTGAGTAATATATTTATTTTTATAGCATTCATCGCAAGTTTGTTTTTTAAATTAAATTCAAAATATCGTGGCGTGTGGGGATGGTTTCCGTTTTGGACACGTGGCAGTTGACTGGTTAAGCACACTCCATACCTCACCCTCCCCTCTGGGACAGGGGAGCACCTCCAAGGAAGACACCTCTCTCTCCTTCCCTTCTCACTCCCCAGTGGAGTGCACGCTCCAGAAACATGTGTGGAATGAATGACGCTCAGGACTACCCTATGAGGGGGCTGGTTTTATCCCCATTTTACAGATGGCAAAGTCTAGCCCCCAAAGTTTAACGACTTTGCCAGATCTCAGCACAGCGGGTTCCAGGCTTGCCGACTCCAGACTCAGATCCTTAATTCTGTCTTACGTAGACATTGTGTGAGAAGAGGGTCAAAGATATGGGGACAACATGGAACAAGTGATTGCCCTTGGAAAGAATTGGTCCTGGTATAGTGATTCTCAACCTGGTGACCTCTTGAAGTCATTTGGGACACTTTAACATATACTGATCTTCAGATCCTCCCCCCCCAATTCTGACCTCATTCAATGAGATGTACCTTGGCATCGGGATTTTTAAGTGCTCCCCAGTGATTCCAATATGCAGTGGAGAACCACTGTCCTAGAATGTATCAGTTACCTACAGACATGATAATGCTGCGTAACAAATGGTCCCAGGGGCCTGAAACAAGAAGCATTTATTTGTCATAATGAATCTGCAGATTGGTGATGGTGGCTGGGCTCTGTCCCTTGGCCGGTTTGGCTGGCTATTGACGGATCAGCATGGCCGGGTGACTCATCTGTGCTCCACGCGGCTCCCCCTCCAGCCAGCCTATCCTAGCATCCTCCTCTCCTGGCAACTGCGAAGGAGCAGGAGAGAAGCAGAATCAGATCGTTTTCAAGCCTCTGCTCACCTCCCATTGGTCAAAGAAAGTCACGTGGCAGAACTCAGACTCACGAAGCAGGGGAACTGACTCTGCCTTTGGTTGAGAGGGCCCGGACGTCACATGGCAGAGGCTGTGGATGCAGAACTGGGGGGAGAATTAGAGCCAAACCCATCACAGGGTAGCAGGGGGCCTCAGGCTGTGTGAGCCAGATGCTCCCTTAAACCTAGTCACGGTTCAATAAGCCAAAAGAGCACGGTCAACCGTTAACGCAGACAGTGAGGTTGAACTGTAGAATGCTGGTCACACGGGTGCTGAGGCAGGTGGTGAGTCCTCGCCCCTCCCTAACCCCTTTCTGACGTTATCTCACGTGTCCGAGGCGTATCAGGGGTGGCATCCTGCAAGCCCATCACTTAGTCGTGGCTCCCTGGAATGCCCTGTGGAGAAGGAGCCTGAGGCCTCCTTCAGACTCAGTGGGAAACTCAGGTCCCATGAGTGCCTGTCCAGACCATGAGAGATTGACAGCAGGTGCCGTGGCTGCAGGAGGGGACACGTGGGCCCTTACCTACCACAGGTGCTGTGATAGGTGGAACCCTGTCTGCATCCTCACTCCCATCATCCCTTGCCCGGCACCTTCCCACCTCCTCTTCTCATTCCTGGCCTCTGTCCTCACCCGCCTTTCATCCCCAGCAGCCCGGGCACCAGGGCAGAAGGCCTTAGGGAGCACGCGCAGGCTCCCACCTTCTCCACACGCCTTCCGAGCACGATAGCGCGCCGGGGTGATGTTATCTCGGCAATTACAGCGGATTAATACTCATAACCGGGAGGAAAGGTTCCTGGTAGGAAATTCTCTGGTGTCTGTTTGCCAGAGATACCTATCTGATGAATGCCGCTGGCCGGAGGGGGGTGCAGGCCAGGGCTGCTCTCTGCCCGGCACAGCCGGTGATCAGCAGCACCTCGCCCATCCCCCGTGCTCCGCAGACCAGGTTCCTAACAGCCGGTGCTGGGGGCTTTGGGCAGGTTCTGGGATGATTTATTTTATTCTTAATTAAATGATCCATTGGGCCCCCTGGAGCCGGGGAAATAAGCTGACTTAAGAGAAGTAGCAGACGCAGGCTGGGTGGGGGGACCTGGCAAATTGAAACCGGAGGAGGATGCCTAAAAATAGAACCCAGCCCCCCCCCCCCCCCAGCCGGAGAGCTGAGCCCTGCCGGCCAAGCCCCAGAAAACTCCGGGCTTCTTTCAGCGCGGGTGCATGGGGGTGCGGGGGGGGCGAGGGCCGAGGGCCAGAACAGCTTTGTGCACTTGGGAAGTGAGGTCCAGGGTGGTTCCTGAACCATCTGTGGAGCGGCCGGTCATGCTGAAGGGGGCTGTGAGCCCAGGGACCCTTTTTTATTGCCCCCCCCCCTCCTACTGAGGGTAGAGGGAGGGCAGGGCAAAGGTCATTATCACTTCCCAGCCTCTGTGCCTCCTGTCCCACTCCGCAGCCAGAACTCAAACCCCGGCCTGTGGGTGCTGGTCCAGGCACCGCTAGCTGCAGTAACAGACAGGCCCCCGGACCATAGATGTTTATTTAGTAAAGGCCCACCACCACGGGCGCGGGGCGGGAGGGGTGCTCCTCTCCAGTCACTGGGGGACCCTGGTTGGTGGGAGCTGTGTCGTCATCGACACTGGGCTTCCCAGTTGTTCTGCTCTGACAGGGGGGCAGCAAGAACATGGGGATCACGCAGGGGATTCTGTGGTCCAGGCTGAGACACCCCACTAGCTCAGCCACATTGCCCCCCGCCCCCAGATTCCAGGGGGCTGGGGGTTGGGAAGGGCGGCCCCTGACTTCTCAGCGGCTACCCGACCCTGTGGAGGGGGCACCTGAAATTGAAGTGGGCAGCGACCGTATCTGCCACCACGGATGCCACCCCACCTAGGACAGGGCATCTCAGCCACGACACAGGGACATTTGGGGCCCAACAAATTCCCGCCGTGCGGCGCACCGTGGGCTAGCAGCGCCCTGACCCCCGCCACAGGTGCTGGGCACAGCCCCACAGCGGTGGCAGCCAGATGTTGTTCCGACGCTGCCCGGGTCGCCTGGAGGGCAGAGCCACCCCTGGTGGAGACCACGGGCCTAGAAGGATGGGTCATGACATAGACAACGTGTAGCTAAAGGGAGAGGAAGGGGGTGGGGGTGGGGGCTTCCTGGTCAAGGAGAGAAGGAACTGGAAGCGGAACTTCCTTCCCTGGACGCCAACAGGGGGCTCCCGACAGGCAGGTGAACGGGACCGTGGGACCAGCGCCCGGTGCGCCCTCCCGCCCCAGGCTTCCTTCCACCCGCTCCCGTGGCAGTGGGAGTGGCTGGGAGGCTGCAACCCCTGTGGTCCAAGCGCATAGCTGCTCATCGGGTCAGTCCTGAGCCTGGACCTGGTGCCAGGTGAGGGCTGTGTGAGAGGGAGGGGGATGCCGCGGACCAAATGGACACAGAGCAGAAGCAGGGACCGGAACCAGAGCCCCCGCCCTCGGGGCTGGAAGGAACCCTCAGGAACACGTGCTGCCACCCCTTGCTCAGAGGGGGAGACTGAGGCCCAGAGAGGAAGGGGCTGCGTGCTCCTTAGGGGCTGGGCCAGAGCTCCGTTCCTGAGCTCACCCCTTGCCCCGGCCAGAGCCCAGCCTCCCTCCCCCAACCCTCGCCCACCCACAGGCTCCACTGAAGGGAGTCCCAGGTGGGAAAATGGTCACCATCCTGGCCCGTTTTCGTTGCTTTTTAAGTTTTTTAGCCTCACTCTGTCCCACCTCCATCCCCGCATTAGCTGGAGGTTACAAGCGCTCAGAAAAAAAGACAGGGGCAGCATTAGGGCGCCCAAGAATTGGGGCAGGAGGGCATTGCCTTCCTACTTCCCAGCGCCCTGCTGGGAACTCCCCCAGACTGCACATGAACCCCCAAACACACAGGAGTGAGGGGGCCCCAGCCAGCCTGGCTGGGGGAGCGGCTGGAGAGGCATTCACGGGGCTGTTTGTTTGAGAGCTTGTTTAAAACTCTGTAACATTCACCTAATGGGAAAATTTGAAAAGAATTCAACTGGATGTGTCCTTGTTAAACTAACATTAAGGATATTTAACAGCTGTCTCGGGCACATCGCATTAAAATCCGAGATCGACTTGACAAACTAATGGCTCTGTCTGTCACGGGGAGAGTGGGTGAGCGGAGATGACAGCGGAGCAGCGTGGGCAGTGCCCCCGGCACGGCTTCACCCACATCCAATGGGCTCCCCAGCTGCCCGCCCGGACAAGCCCTTTGTCCTGCCTGCAGACCCGGGTGCTGAGGGGCTGTGTGAGGGGGTCCCCGCAGAGGGAGCCGGACTGGGAGCCCACAGCCCACATCTGCACCCCACTGCCCGGCCACCTCCTTTTTCCCTCTCCACCAGCCCAGCCCATCCACTCCTTTGACCAGCTTTGGGGAGGTGGACACTGGTCCCATGAGGGGGGGCTGGTGGGGGATGTGAACCCCAGAAGTCCATGCTCCTGGCGACCTGTGGCCTTTGGGTCAACCTAGACAAATTTAGGATGAGGATAAGGCACTGATTCTGGAATGGTCCTGTTCATTTCTAAATTTAACATCATTGCTCATCGTTCATCCATTCATTCATTCATCACTCATTCATCATTCATTCATTATCATTTATCATTTATCCATTCATTCATTCATCCTAGGACACTTCTTCAGGTGTCTGGGTGCCCCTGGTGCATCCACAGCGCTAACCACGCACCCACATAGCCATCGATGCTGTGACAGGAAAGGGCAGACGTCCCAGGGACCTTGTGGGCACAGCCCGCAGCCCAGGCGTGGGGTGGGGACAGGGAGCCTCCTGTGGACGGCGGTCTGGGACTCTGGACACGTGCTGTATTGGGGTCTGGTCCCCAGCACTGGCAGCGTGTTCTCTACACACTAAGTGTGGGTGGGTTGCAGGAGGACGTGGTTCGGGGAGGTGGGCTGGAGAAGGGGCCCTGGAACCACCAGCTCCTGCCCTCGCTCCATCCCCGGTGCCGAGAGCCCCTCGGGCCCTGTCAGCCGAGTCCTGTTCCCTTTCCCAGAGCCATCACCATGGAGAACACCCTGGTCATCCTGTCCACGGTGGCTCCGGACGCCGGCCGCTACTACGTGCAGGCTGTGAACGACAAGAACGGGGACAACAAGACCAGCCAGCCCATCGCTCTCGCCGTGGAGAGTAAGTACACAGCGGGCCTGGGGCGGGTGCAGAGCTGACATGAAGTCTTGGGAATGGCGCTCGGGGGGGTCATGGGAAAGATGGAATGGATGGTGCTGGAGGGGGAGACTCAGCCGGGGTGGAGTGTCAGAAACAGGCAAGGAGGGGGCTGCGTTGGGGACCCCATTCCCATGACAAGTCTGAGACGCTGCCTCAGGAGAGGGGACGCCAGGCTTGGCAGTCAGCAGGGCCAGGGAGGCCGTGGGGTGGAGGGGAGGGTGACATTCGTGGACTGCGCCACCCTGAGCTCAGGTGCAGACAGGGAGAGCGGCCAGGAGGTGGGGAGCTCCTCTTTAAACAAATACACTAACCGCCTGTGCTCAGCTGGCACGTACAAGTGCAGCTTATACCCGGAGCCAGGCCGTCCTCGCTGCGGGGACACAGCTGCCGGCCGCACTCCTGTCTGGAAGCACCTCGTCACCCGTCCCCAGAGACCACCCGGTGCCCTGGAACGGAGGGGCCCAGCCCTCCCCGAGGCAGCAGAGGGTAGCAATTAAAAGGGTGTCTCCTTGAGCTTCCTTTGGCAAAGAGGCGTGTACTCCGAGCCAGTGATCTCCGAGCCAGTGTACTCCAAGATGGAGATGCTGTGATGTGCTCCCAGCCCGGCTGGCCCCCTCCCTCCCGGCCCCATCCCTGGGATCGAGGAGGTGGGAGCCACCCTGCAGCCCGCCCGGGGCCAGGAACCACAGCGTGTGCGAGATGAGGCCAGAGCTTCCCGCAGCAGCTGAGCAACCACACAAGCTGGGGAGCCAGATGTTCCCGCCTCTGCACATCTGTCCCACCCCTGCTCCAAACCCAAGTCTCATTTATCATCGCGGTGCCTCTGGGACACACCCGCCAGCAGCAAGAGGAGGGTGCGGGCAGCATGGGCCTTCCCGTGTCCTTCCTCTGACCCCGGCCTCTGTCAGTTCTCTCTCCTGCACCCCAGGTTCCAGTCTGCCTAAAGAGAGACCTGGATGCAGGGAGGAGGTTGCATTCTGGGGGCTGGCCTATCTGGGTCGCGGTGTCACCTCTGACGTTGACCTGGGGCCAGGGTCACGGTCTAGCCCATGACCTGTTCCTGTGGGGAAAGGAATTTAACCGCCAGAGGGACGTGTTTATCCCCAGATGTTTTTCAGTGGTCAGGACACCTAGGGTCCAGGGGCGTCCAGTGATTGGTAGGAAGCAAGGTTCATGGTCCAGGTCAAGGCCAGCCGTCGTCCTGGGTGACACACGCTCCCCTGAGACCAGAAGTCGGAGCCTCCCGTTCCATCCGTGTTCCCCCCCCTGCGCCCAATCTCCTGGCCGACTGCGGACTGTCCCCTCTTTGCTCCATGTTAACGCCCCACGGGAGGCAGGCAGGGCCCCTCTGGACCCCGCGTCCACCGAGCCTCCCCAGCTGTCTGTCTCTCCCACCCCGTTGCCCCTCGCCTCCTGCTCTCACGCAGTGATGTGTGCCTGGTACCGGATGGGAGCGGAATCAGCTGGTTTTCAGTTAATTTCTCCTCCCACAAGCGACTGTGCCTCAAAACCCTGTGCCTGTCACTGACACACATCCCTGCGTGCCTGCTGTCAGCCTGTACTCCCAGCAAATGCCTCGTAGCCGCCACTGCCACCGCCAGCTCCTCACGTTTATCCCCCCAGGGCCAGCCCTCCCCCCAGGGCCACCCCTCCCCCCAGGGCCACCCCTCCCTCCGCTCCTCCCCCACCACCCCCTTCCCTCCTCTGCTCTGGCAGCTCAGCTTCTCAGCAGCCCTCCCAGGGATGCCCACGCTCTTCGGAGCCAGGCCAGTGGCCCCAGGTGTTGTCCCTGCCCAGGTGTAACCCCGGTGACCTCACACGGCCTGTCACATTGTCACACTCCTGAAAACGTCCATCCCTGGGGGGTGGCCCCACCCCGAAGGATCAGACCTGCGCTGCCCAATAGAAATACAATGTGAGCTACATACGCTACTTAATATTTGACAGTAGCCGAACTTTTTTCAAAAAGGGATGAGAAATTAATATTGTATTATATTTTACTTAGCCCAACGTATCTAAAATAGTACCATGGTAACGGACAATCCATACTGGAACATAGCCATGCGATACTTTACATTGGTTGTTTTTTTTTCATACGGTGCCTTCAAAATACATGTGTTTTACCCTTGCCACGCATCTCAATCTGGACGCAAAATTTTCACCTGACCTACGCGGCCTGGGTTTAGATTTCAGAAAATTTATGGCTGGGGAGGCGGGGCCGTGTACCAGCTTGCTCCAGGCTTACTTAAAGGGTTCTGGTAACTGATTCGGGGGCCTGTTTTTAATTAAATGCAAATTATTTTAAATTAAATCCCATTAAATCAAAGGGGCACCGGGCACACATTGCCAGAGCTCACAGCCACCTGCGGTCCGTGGTCCCGGGCTGGGTTGGGAGGTCAGGCCCTGGCTCGTGGGCAGCTGGCACCTGCCCCGGAGGGAAGCAGCTACCCACCCACCCACCAGCCCTCAGGTGACTGTGGTCCAGGTGAGTCACGTGGTCCCTGAGCCTGTTTCCTCGGCTGTAATGGATGCCCCTGGCCCAGTGGAGTTGGGAGGATCAAAGGAGGTGACTCTGGGAGACTGGATCTCAGTGGGTGCCCCTCGTTGTGCCTGTGACCAAAATCGTCCTGGGGCGGCAGGATCCAGCTTGGCCGGAGTGGGGGGAGCCCCTCTGCTTCCTCCCGCCCCGAGGCTGTCACATCAGGAGCTCGCATGAAAGACGCCCCTCCTTTACTCCGGTTCGCCCCAGTGTCCCAGGCACATCCCCAGGAGGAAGGACTGTCTGTCGTTTATTGAGCACCTACTATGTGTTGATAGTCTGCACTCACCAGACCAGCTCAGCTCGGGAGCAGATAGGGGTGTTGAACCAGGTCTCCCTGAACCCCAGGCCCCCCCTTCTCTGGTCCAGGGTCCCCAGCCACTGCCTGTCCCTCCCTTTGAGCCCTGTAGGCTGCCGCCTGGGCCTGGGCATGAGCTTCAGGGTCCCTGGGGTGGGATGGAGGGTCAATATCTCTCCTCTACTCTCCCAAAGCCACCAAGCCGGCCCGAGGCCCGGGGGCAGTCTTGTATTTTTAAACTCCAAGGGCTCTACTCCCCTGGCTACACTGTGGGGCACCGCTCGGGCCCCGCCTGTCACCTCCTTGGGCCCCATCCATCTGGGTACCTGCGCACCCAGATATAATAAACACCGTAGAGTACACTTTTATGGATTCAGCTATATCAGCAGCCTTCAATCGGATCGCATTTTATGGCCCCTACATAGGCTTTTATATTGTTGCAATTATTTTATTTTATACGCTTCTTTTCTTCCCCCCTTCATTTTACTTTATTTTTGACATTTTATTCCCATTCGACTTGGACCTTTCCCAGCCAGGCCTTGAGCACAGGCGGGAAGACCTGCGCAGGGCTGACCGGGGTGGCCGGGATGGCGGTGGAGCCCCGCGAGCCTCCCCATCAAGGATGACCGATCTATCGCTGCCGCCCAGGCTGTGTGTGCCATGGGGCCTGCCACCTCCCAGCCTCCTGGATGGGGACCGGGGAGACGGGTCATTTTCTGTGGGAGAAAAGTCCTCGGTTGTATTTTCAGGAGCCCGAACAGGCGTGCAGGGGATATTGGGGTTTCCGCCAATATCGGGGCTACCCTGCCCCACAAAGATTAAGACTCGGCCACTTCTTAAAGGAAAGGGCACTGCCTCTCTGAGGAGGCTTTGGTTATTTTGGTTTTGTTTTGTTTTTATTGATTTTAGAGAGGGGAAGGGTGAAGGATAGAGAGAGACAGAAACATTGATGAGAGAGAAATATCCACATCCATCAGCTGCCCCCTGCACTGGGGATCAAGCCTGCAACCCAGGCGTGTGCCCTGGCTGGGAATCAAACCGGTGACCTCTTGGTGCATAGGTCAATGCTCAACCACTGAGCCATACCGGCCGGGGTGTTTCGTTTTAATGAAGCCCACTCCTGCTCAGTTCTCACCATCAACCCTGGGTTAGTACGTCGATAGTTCATTCACTTGTTCACCTGACAAATGTATTTGAGCACCTACTGTGTGCCAGACAGCATTTCTTGTGCTGGAGATGTGGGAGAGGGGAGGAGTGCAAGACTGTCTGGGTCAGCCCAGGCTCCTGTAACAACCACAGACATGTATACCTCACCGTCTGGAAGGCCAAGATCAGGGCCCCAGCATAGTCAGTTCCCAGGGAGGGCTCTCTTCCTGGCTTGCAGACAGCCGCCTTCTCACTGTGTCCTCACATGGCAGAGACAGAGAGAGAGAGAGCGAGAGACCCTTCCTAGTGACCTCATTGAACCCAGTTTCCTCCTAAGTCGTCCATCTCCAAATACAGTCTCCTGGGGGTTAGGGCTTCAACATGGGGATTTAAGGGGAGGCACAGTTCAGCCGCAAGCGAAGATCCGTGAGGTTCTGGCCACAGCAAGGTATGAGTTTCCGGAGCTGCCGTAACAAGGTGCCCCCGCCTGAGAGGCCGATCCCAGAATTTCATTCTCTCGCAATTCTGGAGGCCAGATGTCTGAAAGCAAGGGGTCTGCAGGCCCAGGAGCCTTCCGCGCCTCCCCTCCCTTCCGCTGGCCCCGGCGATCCTTGGTTTCCTTGGCTTGTAGATGCATCACTCCCATCTCGGCCTCTGTCCACACCTGCCTTCCCCTCCCCGGGTGGCTGTGTCTGAGTCACCCTCTTCTTATCGGGACGTGTCCTATCGGGCAGAGGGCCCAGCCCGATGCAAAAGGGCCCCGTCGTAGCCTGCTCGCTTCTGCAAAGACCCCTTTTCCACGCGTAGCTGCTGTGGGCGTGAATTTGGGGAAACACTGTTCAAACCAGTACAGGGGGGGTGCGTTCTGGTGGAAGAGGCTGAACTAGAGGGAGGAAGCCAGCGAGATAAACGTAGGTGGGGAAGGATGTGGAGGCCTCACACAGGACCGGGGGACGAGGGGAGGCGTGACTGCAGGGGGAGCGGGGACGGCCCTGGAGGTCTCCAGTGGGTCTCTGTGGAGACCCCTCAGCAGAGGAGGAGGAGAGGTGAGGGGTCCCTGGGGTCAGTGTCCGGAGGTTCAGCTTGGGCTGCTCGGGTGGCTGCCCTGCGGCCACCCGCCCACCGGAAAAGGATGGGTGTCTGCCTGGCGTCCGCCTCTAGCAGGCGCTGGGCAGAGATGGGATTTTGGCTCTTCCCGGCTAACACCTGACCTCTCCCCAGATGTAGGGGGGCCTGCAGACCCCATCGCCCCGACCATCATCATTCCTCCCAAGAACACCAGCGTGGTGGCCGGGACCTCGGAGGTGACCATGGAGTGCGTGGCCAACGCCAGGTGGGCAGTGCCTCCCCTCCCCCTCCCCCTTCACTCCCCACCCAGGGGCTGCTCCAAGGAGACCTGTCGGAATTCAGGAAGGCCCTGGGGTGTCATATGAGAACCCGTGAAAGGAGAAAGGGTATTCAGTCCGAAGGAAGGACAGAGGGGTGCTGAGCCCAGCCTGCCCTGACTCCTGGGTCCTGCTCCCAAGGGATGAGGGACGTGATGGGTGGGGGGAGACCAGTGACCCTGAGGTCACCCCGGCGGAGGCTCCCGGAGAGCACGACCCTGCAGGGAGCAGCGTTTCTGCGAGTCCGCCCCTCGGGGCCCAGGTGTCTCATGGGCGTGGGCAAGGCCACCAGGTGCAGCCGAGTGCCTGAAGGCTGTGCAGTAACAACGATGCAGGAGACCCGCAGTGAGGAGCCTGCCTCACGGCACGCATGCCACTGTTGCCCAAACCTGCTCGGCCACGGAACCCCCTTTCATGGACCTTCTAAACACCCTGTGGAACTAACACCAACACCCCCCTCCCCCGGCAGATTGGCCTTCGGGGATCCACCAGGTGCCAAACAGGAGAGCCGGGCAAACCCAGTCTCAGGGAGCCTTAGGGGTGCCGGGGTGGGGTGTGGTGGGAAAGGGCTCTGCTCCCATCCTCACCCCATTGAAGTTGGGGGATGGGTACATCCATCCACCTGCCTGTGTCTCCCCATCTCCACACTTTGGGTGCTTCCCTGGCCTGTAACCATGTCCTGTCCGTCTGCTGAGTTACATTCGGGGCCTGGTGCCCGGGGAGGGCAGAGGAGAAAGGTTCCCCATGAAGGAAGCTTCCAGCTCTCGGAGCCCCAGGCACTGAGTTATTCCCGGGCGGGGCCTGTTCCGGGGGCTGCCACTGCGTTCATGCATTCACCTTCACCCCAGCCCCGCTGAGCACGGCTGCCCCATTCTACAGATGAGGAAACTGAGGCCCAGAGCACTAAAGGAACTTGCCTAAGGGCTTAGAAAATGCCAGGAGGCTGGGCAAACCCAGGCGGCCTGGCCCCGGGCCTCACTCCTCACCCCTGCCTGCCCTCCGGCCTCCGGAAGTCCCTGTGGCTGAGTGCCTGCTCCCTCCCCCGCTCCAGGCCCCTGATCAAGCTGCACATCCTTTGGAAGAAGGATGGGGTGCTGCTGTCAGGCGGTATCAGCGACTACAACCGCCGGCTCACCATCCCCAACCCCACGGGCAGCGACGCCGGCTTCTACGAGTGCGAGGCCGTGCTGCGCAGCAGCAGCGTCCCCTCCGTCGTCCGTGGAGCCTACCTGTCTGTGCTGGGTGAGACGGGGCGGGGCCGCTGGGGGGTCCCAAAAGGGTAGGGGCAGCATGGTTATATCATAAGGAGCATGGCTCTGATCCCCTCCCCTGTCTTTCTTCCTGCAGAACCACCTCAGTTTGTCAAGGAGCCGGAGAGACACATCACAGCAGAGATGGAGAAAGTGGTGGACATTCCCTGTCGAGCCAAAGGTAATGCGGCAGGCGGCGTGGATGAAGGGGGACAAGGACCCCCGAACCTTCAGCCTCTCCTGTCTCTGTCACGGACTTTTCTCAGCTCCACCTCCTTCTCCAGGCACCATCATTGGGCAGAGAGTCAGTCTGGCTGTGAGCAGACACCTCGGGAAACAAACAGGCCAAATTACCTTAATCTCGGGCCTGGGAGTCCACCTAGGTTATCATAACTTGAGGGTTACAGACGAACCCAAATTACTGTGATTTCAGAATAGGTGACAGGCCCAAATTGCCCATAATTGGAGAGTTGTCGACACTGCCCAATTACCGGCATGTCAGAGCTAGGAGGACGTGGGTGCATCTCGCCCTGCATGTGCCTCGGAAGGTCCGCCTGGTTTCTGGGTTATGTTGTTCCCTCTTCCCCCCCCCCCCCAACCCCCACCATTTCTACTTGACCCCCCTGTCAGAGCTCCCAGAGAATTTCTGCTTTTCCCATCGCCACCCTCCCTCCTTCTGGGGCAGCTGAGCCAAAACACAGCCCGAAACCAGGATGAACTCGGGGGCCAGGTGGGACGTGACCTCATAATGAGCAGAGAGGCAGAATGTAGCTCAGGCAGGCAGGGAGTGACGGGGAGGGGGGACCCACCTGGGGGAGGCGAGATTCATGCATTCAATCAACAACCATTTTTTCCGACGGCTCGCCCTGTGCTGAACGCTGTTCCCGGGGCTGGGGAAGATACAGGAGGAACCGAACAGCCAGGAGGGCCCTGCTGTAGGAAACTGACGTTCCTGTGAGGCGGGCAGACAATCCAAGAAACAAATAAAGATGCCTCATTTCCTCTCATCTAAAATGCCAGGGGTCGTAAGACGCCCCATTATTTTATGTACCACTGAGAAACAAAAAAGACCGCCAATTAAATTATGACGTGCTGTCGACGGGGAGGCGGCCTGCTCTCGCAGACGTTACGACGTGAAGGAACGTGCATCATTGAGTGGATGCAATACGGGGCCATGGAATGTCGGGGTACAAAGCGCTAGCGAGGAAACGCAGGCGGGCTTTGGGGGCACAGAGCCAGGGTGCACTTTTGAACAGATGTGGGGAGCTCTCTAGGGAAGTTACATTTGAGCAGAGAGGCCCGGAGGTAGAGTAGGGGGGATTGGGGGTACCTGTGAGAAGGCTGAGAGACAAAGGGAGCCCCCCTTTACTCCGTCGTGCAGACCATGTACAGGGGCTTCTGGGGGTCCCCGAGGAGTCCTGGTCCCCTCTGTGTGCTCCTTGGTGTGGGCTCTGTGGTCGCGTGGGGTTGGGGGACCCACTCCCAGCGGGAGGTTCCCTGACGCACAAGAATCTCTGCTAAATGTTTCAGGAAAAAATGTCTCGTTTGGCCAATCCAGCATCCCCAAGCTGAACGAATCCGGGACATTTAAAATTGTCTTGGAGCCCCTGCTCTCTAAGAATTTGAGAACATCCTCCCCCTCTCCCAGGGCGAGTCCTGCCCGTCCGAGAAGATTCTAGAAACCAAGTCACCCAGGGACCCGCTCACAGACGCCGGGCCTCCACTGTGCACCCCTCAGGTGGGAGTGAGGGAGGGAGGCTGGCGGCTGACAGGGTCCCCCTCTCCCCAGGTGTGCCCCCGCCCTCCGTCACCTGGTACAAGGACGCGGCCGTGGTGGAGGTGGCGAGGCTGAGCCGCTTCCGGCAGCGCGGCGACGGGGGCCTGCAGATCAGCGGGCTGGTGCCCGACGACACGGGCATGTTCCAGTGCTTTGCCCGCAACTCCGCCGGCGAGGTGCAGACGTCCACCTACCTGGCCGTCACCAGTAAGTCCCTCCCGCCCCGCCCGGAGCCCCTCCCAGCCAGGACCAGCTCTGCTCCGAGCCAGGCCCCTGGGGACAGAGACAGGGCCCAGAGCCCCTCCCAGCCAGGACCAGCTCTGCTCCGAGCCGGGCCCCTGGGGACAGAGACAGCCCCAGAGCACATCCCAGGCAGCAGCTGGGGAAGAGGGGTGGCACAAACCACTTACACCCACTGCTCCCGCAGCCCCGCATCCAGTGCCCAGAGGAGGCCTCGGTCCCCATGCACCCTCCCAGTGTCCTGGCCGAGGACGGGCTCTGAGAGGCTCGGGCATCCCAGCTGCCCCGGTTCCCTGCCTGCAGGCTGACGCGGCCTGTCCCTGCCCAGCCGACCTGTTCGCTTCTCCAAAGAGGAGAACCAGCACTTTATTTATATATATATTGGTTCAGAGAGGAAGGGAGAGGGAGAGAGAGAAACATCAATGATGAGAGAGAATCATTGATCGGCTGCCTCCTACACGCCCCACACTGGGGATCGAGCCCACAACCCGGGCATGTGCCCTGACCGGGAATGGAACCCTGACCGGGAATGGAACCCTGACCTCCTGGCTCATAGGTCGATGCTCAACCACCAAGCTATGCTGGCCAGGCAGGAGCCAGCACTTTAACCTCAGCTCCCTGACTCGCCAATCCCGTCCCCCAGGCGTCGCTTTGGGGTGATAATAGTGGCCCTGCCCCCTGAGTGGAGCTGCCTTGGCCCTCGGGTGGCACTATTAGTGGCCACACAGAAGCTCTGCAGATGCCACATCTGCTGGGGCCTCATCTCCGCACCAGGGCTGGTCACCAGGCCACAGAGGCCACGGGCAGAGAGGAGCTGGGTCGCCCCCAAGGCGGGATGGGCAGGAGGGCTGCCACCGAGCCTGCCGCTTCCATGAGCCTGGCCGGGGCCGGTCCGTGTTGGAGCCCTGCACCCACACCTGCCTGGGCAGGGGGTTCCGCGTGGGCCAAGGTCAGGGAAAGGGACAGAAAGCGTCTGCTCTGACGTTGAGGAGGCAGGGCCCACCCAGGCGGCTGGGCTCGGTGGCCGGCCTCTCATACAGTGGTCATGTCCGATCGGCCATAACTGTTCTCTGTTTTAAGAAACCAGAGCCTCAATGTCATGTTTAATGATGGTGAATCCATTTACCTGGTCATGGGGGTGTGAGCTGCTCTTGGGAGTCCTCAGTTTCCCCCACAGGGAGGCGTGAGAAGCAAGGCAGGGTGGGAACTGGCGTCACCTGGGTCCTTCCGTGGGGTGGGTGACGTGGGGAGCCCTTGAGGGTCCTCCCGGCCCCTTCCCGTTGCTGCCACCCTATGAGGCCCCTGCAGCCTTCCCCCACGGGGGGAGAGAGGCCCACACCAGGGGGGGCCCTCCCAGCTGCAGCTGAGCGGCCCCGCTGTCTCCCTTCACAGGCATCGCCCCCAACATCACCAGGGGCCCCCTGGACAGCACGGTGATTGACGGCATGTCCGTGGTGCTGGCCTGCGAGACGTCGGGGGCCCCGAGGCCGGCCATCACCTGGCAGAAAGGTAGATGAGACTGGTCTGCTTTGGGGGGGCCGGGAGTGGGCATGGGCAGTCCTCCGTGCCAGTCTGGAGCCAGCCAGGTTGGGGGGGGTCCCAGGTACAGTTGTGAAGGTCCCGCGGCACAACTCAAGGGGGCACCTGTCACACCCCAGTGAGTGCCCCCTACCCACCACCCGCCAGGCTCAGGGCACAGCTCAGCGTCTCCGAGACCTGTGGCCTTGGGCGAGCTGTTCAGGCCCCCTGAGCCTCAGGTCCCCCCTGTAATGGGGACAGTGTGCTTCGGGGTGGCATGCTCCCTGGCTAGTGTTCTGTGGGTGTCCGTGCAGGTAGGAGGGCTCCGGACGCCTGAGCCAGCAAATCCCAGCCGCCCACCTAAGTCCACCCACTCTGTGTGCCTCCTGTCCCTCTGTGTCTCACATTCCCCTTCACAGCTCTCCCATGTACACACATGTGCACACATGTACACACACATACCTCCAAGCCTCGGCTCAGAGGCACCTCCCCCATGGGACACGCCCACCCCCCGTGCCCCAGGCCCTCCTCACGGCCCGCCCGCCGTATTCCCTGGCGTCCAATACACACGATCGCTTACTTTGCTTATTGCCACCTCCCTGCGAAGGCAGGGCTGTCAGCTGTGTCCACTGCTGTCTCCGTGGAGCCTAGAGCAGAGCCTGGCACATAGTAGGTGCCCAGTCAGTATGTGTGGGACGAAAGTCACCGCACCCAGGCATGTGCCTAGACACGGAACTAGACACACATACCTAACACGCTCGCTAGTTCAGTGTGTCTGCACACGTGTGCAAACAGACACACCTACCCGCAGGCCTGCCTGAAGAATCTCCCCCTATACGGACAGGTGGGGTTTTTTTTTAAATAGAGACAGCCACGAAAACCTGCCCTCCCAGGCTCGCTCACAGCACATCCTCTCTCTCTCTCTCTCTCTCTCTCTCTCTCTCTCTCTCTCTCTCTCTCTCTCTCTCTTTCTCTGACTCCAGGCGCCAGGCCTCCCTAGGTCCCCCTGCACAGGGAGGGCTGTCCCCGTCCCTCTCCATCCCCCACCCCCACTCCTGGCTGCTCCCACCCACCCACCAGGGTCCTCCGCTCCCTGAAGGTGACTCTGCAGCAGCATCCTCCGCAGGATGCCTGTCACCACCTCGTCAGAGCTGTCTGCCCTCCCCCACCCCCGCCCAGGTGCCAGCTGCCTCGAGACAGTCCCTGGCCTGCCCTGCTGAAGGGCAGACAGTGTGGTGGGCGAGAGGCGTCAGGAGACCTGGGCTCCCGGCTGCCGGCCGGCTCTGTGACCCTGTGCCCTGGGCTGTCACCAGTCAGGAGCCTCACCGCCCCGCAGCCTGGCCACCACCCCAGTCCCGGCCTTTCCAAAGCTGGGAGCCTGCCTGACCCCCTCTCTCCCCGCCAGGGCAGTCCAGGAGGGAGGAGTGGGGGGTGTGGTCTGGGCTGCCCCCTGAGCCCACCCCATGCTGCCCGCAGGGGAGCGCATCCTGGCCAGCGGCTCCGTCCAGCTGCCTCGCTTCACGCTCCTGGAGTCGGGCAGCCTGCTCCTCAGCCCCGCGCGCATCTCGGACGCCGGGACCTACACCTGCCTGGCCACCAACTCTCGGGGGGTGGACGAAGCCTCCGCGGACCTGGTCGTGTGGGGTGAGTGTGCGGGGCGATACACGTCTGTGCGTGAGTGTGCGCCAAGCCCCGCGGCCCCGCAGAGCGCACGCTCACACCGCCGGCCCCTCCACGTGCCCGCGCCTGTCCGGCCAGGGCGCTTCTTACAAGAGGGACTCACACTCATTCATTCCGAGGAGAGGGACCAGGAAGCCAGGCGCCGTGGACGATGCCGCGGGTCCGAGGGCTGCGCCCAGCTTGGCCGAGTAGAGAGAACGCGGCGGTGCCGGGCAGCTGTCTGCATGCGCTTTAGGCAGAAACCAGCCAGCGTTTGCTGTGACCGGCCAGAGTGTAAATACTTCAGGCTTGTGGGCCAGGCGGTCGCAACTCCTCAACTAACGCTTCGGTCTCATCGGGAAAGTACCATGGACGCTACTTAATCCATGGCCGTGCCTGGGGTCCCGCCCACGTGTGCTCACCCAGACAGCCCCTGGGCGTGACCCCAGACTGTCGTTAGCTGACCCCTGCTCTAAGGAAACTTCCCGAGTCCTTTCCAACGCTCTGCCTGCACCCCGACACTGGGGGTCCGCACCCGAGACAGACACAGCTGTGGGGCTCCTGGGCGGACTGCGTGGCGGTGGCCCAGTGAGCAGCGCACTAGAGCAGGAAGCAGTTGATCCTACGTTTGCTTTGCCTGGACCACTCGTGTGCTGGGAAGAGGACGCTGACCATCCCCAGATTTCTGGTGTTCTAGCCTGCGCACGGTGTGTGGGAGCACCGCTAAACGAGCCCCCGCTATGCACGTGGCTCCCGAGATTCCAGGTCCCAGGGAAGCACGGTGCCTTTTTAACGTCCGGGGACACTCGCTGTCGTCTTCCTGTCCACCTGTTGGTCTGCCTTCATCCCCCCCACACACAAGTCCAGCCACGCAGCCTGGGTCGCCTGCCGACACCTTCCCAACCCCTGCCTCTCGCCTGTGACTCTGGCGCCCGCCCCTCCTCTCACCGCCACCCCCCTGCTGTCTTTCAGCCCGGACCCGCATCACCAGGCCGCCCCAGGACCAGAGTGTCATCAAGGGCACCCAGGCCTCCATGGTGTGTGGCGTGGCCCACGACCCCCGGGTGACCATCAGGTACTCCCTCTGCTGTGGCCCCAGGGAGGCCAAGGGGAGGGCGGCTTTGAGGGTGGCTGGTAGCTGGGCGAGTGTCTGCACCAAGGAGGTGAGTATTGCCTGTGGGGCCACAGAGCATCCTGGGGGGGGGGCATTTACAGACCTGGTGCAGGGCACAGAGCATCCTCGGGGCTGGGGGGGGGCATTTACAGACCTGGTGCAGGGCTGGGGTGTCGGGGGCGCTGCGTAAATGCTTGGGGAGCAGAGTGAGCTGGAACTGAACTGGGCCATGTCAGAGGGAGAGGGAGAGAGGAAGGGGTGTGGGGAAATGGAGGAAGGAGGGAAGAAGAGGGGAGAAAGGGGCATTGGGCTGCTGGCTCTCCCAGACCCCTCCGCCTGCTAAGTGGACAGCAGAGGGTCTGGATGAGCAGGTGTGGGAGAAGGGATAGGGCCGGGCCAGGAGAGGTCCTGGGACACACACGGGAGGGGCAAGTGCCCAAACTGAGTCACCCCCACCATTCGCCTGGGCCACGAGCTATGCGGACTGGAGGCAACTAGCACCCCCTGTGGAACCCTCTGGAGAGGCAGTTCGGGACAGAAGCAGCCAAGAAAGGCTGAAAATCTGGGACCCACCCCCCCCCCCAAGCTTGGGGTGAAGACCCCTGGGGGCCAACCTCGGGAGGGCTTTGGGAACTAAAACCAGGAGAAACTGTGCCTTTGGGATGCCAAGTAAAAAATTTTAACTGCTTCCTTGGAAGTAACTGTTCCCTCCGTGTGGCGTCTGTATTGTATGGGCAGTACCACTGGGCGTGGAGGGCCCGGCACTGATGCCTCCTGGAGTAACAGCCCCGACACTCCAGAGGCAACTGCATCCTGGGGCGCCATCTGGTGGCCACTCCGCATACAACAGTCTGTCCGGCCACACCGTAGGGACCCTGGAAGCCAAGGTTGGCATAAGGGCTACTAGACTCTGAGACCAAAACCTCTCTCCGAGGATCCATCTCGGGCCCCAGTCTGAGAAACAGCTCCTTTAACTTCCAACACCGACCCTTGGGGACCGTCGTCGTGTGGTGCGAGCGCCATTGCCAAAGGGAGCCTGGAAACCGCACAGATGTGGCTGGAACGTCGTCCACAGACGATCCCGAACCCTGCACACGGCGTGCCTTCCCGGAGCTGGCCGCCCACGCGAGCTCATGGCAGTGATGGGTGTCTTCCCCAAGAACCATTCCAGAGGAGAGACGTCTTACTGTCAGACACGGGCACGTGGGCCATTTCTCAGGTCCCCGTTCGTGCCGACCGGCCAAAGCGAACGTGATGTTTTGGGCACTGAGGTCATTTTGTCCCAGTGACGCGTGGCTCTCGGGATTCTCATCCAACTAATTGCACAGTGTAGCCTGGGCGGAGAGTCCATGCTCTGTCCAGCGCTGACCTCGTCACCTCGTGGGGAGAAGACCTTTCTGCCGGCTCTTTGGTGCCGGCCCCTGGGCATGACTTCCGGCTAAAAGCAGCCAGGCTTGGCCCTGGACCTGAACCGAAGGTGAATGACCGATAATGACTTACTGTGCTGACCCTCCTGGACGGACGCGCATCCTCCCACAGGGATGGACAGCAGGCTGCTCTGGCTGCCGCTGCACCCTTCCCAGAGACCAGCCCCAGAGACCGGTGGCGGCCCGGGGCCTGTCCCTGACCCACCTGCTCTCCTGCAGACCAGCCTGGGCTGAGCACACCCTTAAAAGCACCCCCACTTCTCTATCTCTTTTTTTAAATATGTGTTTAGGTTTTATATTAAATCAAATATATTTGATTTCAGAGAGGAAGGGAGAGGGAGAGAGAGAGAAGCATCAGTGATGAGAGAGAATCATTGGTGGGCTGCCTCCTGCACGCCCCACATGGGGATAGAGCCCACAACTAGGGCATGTGCCCTGACTGGGAATTGAACCGTGACCTCCTGGTTCCTAGGTCAACGCTCAACCACTGAGCCACGCCGGCCAGCCCTTCTCTCCGTCTCTGTACCTATTGGTTCTTCTCTCTTAGGTACGTGTGGGAGAAGGACGGGGCCGCCCTGGGCGTGGAGAACAACCCCCGTGTCCGCCTGGACAAGAACGGCTCCCTGCACATCACCCAGACGTGGTCGGGGGACATCGGCACCTACACCTGCCGGGTGCTCTCCGCCGGCGGCAACGACTCGCGCAGCGCCCACCTGCGCGTCAGGTAGGGCCACCCGCCCAGCCCCGAGCCCAGAGGTGTCAGCAGCACCGAGAAGGCTCCTTTTGGCCGGCCACCAGGCGGCCTGGGACCACAGCCCTTCTCGCAGGACATGCCCAAGCATCCTTGCAGGCTGGGCCCCCTGCAAGAGCAGGGGAGTCTGGGTCTGGCGTTGGACAGGTGGGCTCCGGGCCCCAGAGGAGACTCTGCAGGCCGATGGCCCAAAGGCCACGTTTCGTGGCCGAGCACGAGGTATCGGGAGTTCTATCCGAGTCCCGGCCGCCCGCGTGTCACCTGACTGTAGACCTCACCGGTGGCCCCGCCACATCTCTCTCCTCCAGGCAGCTGCCTCACGCGCCCGAGCACCCAGTGGCCACGCTGAGCGCCTCCGAGAGGCGGGCCATCAACCTGACCTGGGCCAAGCCCTTCGACGGCAACAGCCCCCTGATCCGCTACGTCCTGGAGATGTCGGAGAACAGTAAGTCTCCCTCCGCACCGCAGCCAGGGCGGGCGGGGCTCAGCCATCGGCTTCCAGCGCCCACTTCCCAGGCCTCTGCCTCGGGGCAGACCCTTCCCTCTGGAGCCTCGGCCACCTCGGCTGTCACATGACCAAGTCGGCTCCCTGGGGTCATTGTGACAATTGAACAAGATACTCACCAGGCACAGGACGTAGGGCCTGCCGCACCAGGAGCCTCCGAAACGGTGGCGATTCCTTCTCTTTTTCTCCTCCTCGCTGTGGACTCCAGAATTAGCATGCATAATTTAAATGCGTTTTAAATAAGTGTGCCCAGAGCTCATCGATCTGAGGGGGAAAAAGATGGAAAAGACGGATGCAACTCAGTTCCCGTGAGCGCTGCTTCCTCCCAGCGGCCTCCAACTCCCTCCCTCCCCCCTCCCCCCACCCAGCCAAGGGACCAAAAATCCCTCCCACCTCCCCCCACCCAGCCAAGGGACCAAAAATCCCTCCCACCTCCCCCCTCCCAGCCAAGGGACCAAAAATCCCTCCCACCTCCCCCTACCCAGCCAAGGGACCAAAAAATCCCTCCCACCTCCCCCCACCCAGCCAAGGGACCAAAAATCCCTCCCACCTCCCCCCTCCCAGCCAAGGGACCAAAAAGGGACCTGACCGGCCTCTACTGGACCAAGGGGGTGGCACACCTCTGCTAGCCCAAAAGAGGCTGGGCCCTGCTGGGAACAGGGGAAAGAGGCACGGCCCCCCAAGATGCCCACCTCTCCTCCGCCCTCTGTCCCTGCAGACGCCCCCTGGGCCGTGCTCCTGGCCAGTGTGGACCCCGAGGCTACCTCGGTGGTGGTCAAGGGCTTGGTCCCCGCACGCTCCTACCAGTTCCGCCTCTGCGCCGTCAACGACGTGGGGAAAGGCCAGTTCAGCAAGGACACGGAGAGGTGAGAGCAGGTCTCGGGGGGGGGGGGGCTGGGGGGGCCCAAGGGGCTGCCAAAACCATTGTGGCCAGGCTGCCGGCAGGTCCTGGCTGGTTCTCCCTGGACCCTCCAGCCTCAGTCTCCGCATCTGTAGGGTGGGGTCACAGTTCTCACTCCTGCCTCCCAGGGAGATGGTCATGACGGCGTGAAACCACACGCGTGAAGCGCTGTGAGCAGCGCCCGGCGCGGGCGAGGCATCCACCAGACTTAGTCATCCCTCTGACTGTGAGCTCTGCAAGTTCAGGGACCTCCCCTCCTGCCCTGCACGCCCGCGGGCTGCCGCCCTGTTCAACAGGCGGGCACTTCCGGAGGGACGCAGACCTGCTCCCATCCCCACAGCCGGCGCCTGGCAGGACGCTGGCCCCGCCAGGCTTTCCACAGAGCATTCTTAAAAATGATGGAAACGGAGTGAAAACCGCAGGCCATCCGTCTGAAAGCGTCACGGTAGGACCCGCCTGTGTAGGAGGCGAAGGCCAGGCACCTCCCCCTGCGGCAGCGGCCCCGTGGGTGAGGAGCATGGGGGGGTCAGAATGGCAGCGACGCAGACCGCCTGCGCCCAAGCCGGGGCTTTGCCCTTTGTTTTTTTTTTACGTTCATTTTATTTTTCCAGCTTTACGGAGGCATGATTGACACACAGCGCTGTGTACGCTTAAGGTGTGCAACCTGTTGACTTGCTGCACGCACATCCTGCAAAGTGCTATTGCCGATGCCGTAGTTAGCTGACACCTCCATCCCCTGACATGTGACCCTTTTTCTGTTGTTGTGAATCCTCCCCAGAGGATATTTTCCCATTGATTTTTAGGGAAAGTGGAAGAGAGAGAAAAGACAGACAGAAACAGCGATGTGAGAGAAACACATCCATCGGTTGCCTCCTACCTGAACCCAGGACCCCCTGGTCTGCCAGCCGACACTCTAGCCCAGCTGTGGGCAACTACGGCCCGCGGGCCGGATCCGGCCCGTTTGAAATGAATAAAACTAAAAAAAAAAAGACCGTACCCTTTTATGTAATGATGTTTACTTTGAATTTATATTAGTTCACACAAACACTCCATCCATGCTTTTGTTCCGGCCCTCCGGTCCAGTTTAAGAACCCATTGTGGCCCTCGAGTTGAAAAGTTTGCCCACCCCTGCTCTAGCCACTGAGCCAAACCAGCCAGGGTCATGTTCTCCTTTTTGTGGTCTCTCCTCTCTGAGCAACTTTCATGCATAACATACAGGATCAGCAGCTCTAGTCACCCTGCTGTCCATTAGATCCCCCGAGCCTGCTAACCTCACAATGAGAGTTGTGGCCTTTGACTGATACCTCCCCATGCACCCCCCTCCCCAGCCCTTGCTTAGCCACCAACCTACTCTCTGTTTCTGAGTTCGGCTTCTTTAGAGGCCACATCTGAGTGATGTCATAAACGACCTGTCTCTCGGTCTGACTTCTCTCACTGAGCACAGTGCCCTCGGGGTCCACCCACGTTGTCTCAGACGGCAGGACTTCCTCCTTTCTCGCGGCTGTGTGTGTGTGTGTGTGTGTGTGTGTGTGTGTACACGAGCGCACACGAGCCACATCTTTATCCATTCACCCTTTGATGGGCGCTTACGTTGCTTCCATATCTTGGCTGTTGTGAATACCACTTCAGTGAGCACGCGGGGGGTGGGGGGTGCAGCTCTCTCTTCAAGATCCTGTTTGCATTTCTTGTGGCTGGACACGTCCCCAGAAGCGAGCCGGCGGGATCCTCTGGTAGTTCTGCTTTGAACGTTTTGAAGAAACTCGACACTGGTTTTCATAGTCACTGTCGCAATTTACATTCCCACCAGCAGCACCCAAGGGCTCCCTTCCCTCCACACCCTCACCCACACGTGTTACTTCCTGTCTTGTTGACGGTAGTCATTTTAACGCACGTGAGGTGACGTCTCCTGGTGGTCTTGATTTGCGTTTCCCTGATCATTGGTCCTTTTCATGTACCTGTTGGCCATTTGTGTGTCTTTTTTCGATAGATGTCTATTCAGGTTCTCTGCCCATTTGTTAATGGTTGTTTGTTCTTGCGTTTTGCTTTCCTTTTATTTGCTATGGAGCTGTGTTAAGTTCTTTATCTATTTTGGATACTCACCCCTAATCAAATGATGTGCAGATGTTTTCTCTCATTCCATCGGCGGCCTCTCGTCTTGGTGGGGGTTCCCGTTGCCGTGCAGAGCTTTTTAGTGAGATGTGGTCCCACGCGTTTATCGTTGCTCCTGTTGCCTGTGCCTTCGCTGTCTTATCCAGGCAGTCACTGCCGAGGCCAGGTCAAGGAGCTCCCCTGGGTTTTCCTCCGGGATTTTTACGGTGTCGGGCGCTGTATTTACGTCTTTCGTCCATTTCAGGTTCACTTTGGGGAGTGGTGTAAGGAAGGGGTCCGCTTTCATGCTTCTGCCTGTGGTTATCCAGTCTTCCCAACACTGCTCCTCCCATGGAGAAGAATTAATATTGTTAAAGATGCCCACATCACCAAAGCCTCCTATGAAGTCAGTGCCATCCCTATGTTCACAGAAATAGGGGGAAACCATCCTAAAATGGGTATGGAGCCACAAAAAATCCCCAGTAGCCAAAGCAATCCTGAGAAAGAACACAGCCAGAGGCACCGTGCTTCCTGATGTCGAACTCTACTACCAAACCGTAGTAACCAGGACAGCGTGGCGCTGGCATAGACACGTGGCCCAGGGAACGGAACGGAGAGCCCAGAAATAAGCCCTCGCATATACACCAGCTAATAATTGACAAGGGAGCCGAGAATAGGGTTTTATTTTTAAAAGATGCTCTTAGGTGTGTCCATAGACCTCTGGCAGATGTGTGGTTTCGCCACAGTGCTAGCAAGCTGTCTTTGGATTTCACGGCGGGCGGGGGGGGGGGGGGGCGGGGGCTATAACAGCCTAGCATGGAGAGTGGTTATAGGAGAACAGTTCATTCTCTGTTTATTGAGCACCTACTATGCTCCAGGTCATGTGTGGGCCACCGGAGGTGGTGCTGGTGCAGGGAATAAAGTGGGCATGGCCCCAGTGGCTCAGAGCTACAAGATTCCACTAAGAAAGGGGGCTGGGTGAAAAAGGTGAAGGGATTAAGCCAAAAAACAACAACAACAGCAACAAACAACCTCATAGACAGAGACAACAGTATGGTGATTACCAGAGGGAGGGGGGGAGGGGAGGTAGAAGAAGGTATAGGGGCTATAGGTGGTGACGGAAGGAGACCTGACCTGGGGTGATGAACACACAACCCAGGTCAGTATGCAGGTGAGGTGTGATGGAACTGTACACCTGACACCTCTGTGATTTATTAACCAGTGTCACCCCAATGACTTCAATACAGAACAAAGCAGCCCTATCCGCAAAGCATCAAATAGGGATCGACGTTAATAGAGCAGGTCTCCACTTCCCCTTCCGACCTGGAGAGGCAGCCGTGCCAGAGGTTCTCAAACTTTTTAAACAGGGGGCCAGTTCCCTGTCCCTCAGACATTCCACACATGTGCACTGCGGGCCCGGACGCGTCGGCTGCTAAGCAGGACAGGCCGCGGCGGCAAAAACACCCGGCGGGCCGGATACATGTTTTCGGTGGCCGCACGTGGCCCGCGGGCCGTAGTTTGAGGACCCCTGGTAGACCATCAGCCTTGACAAACAGAATAAAGTGCTTCCTATTCGATTCAAAAAAAAGAAAGAAAAGGCCTCGAAGTGCAGGGCCGACCCTTCCCCCAACGTCCCCGGTCCTTCAGCTCCCACGCATTCATCTTCCTAACGCGTCCTCGTCCTCGGGTGCGGCCCGGAGTCCCCGGGAGGAGGTGAGCTCCCCCGCAGCTCTGCAGAGACGGCAGTGCAGCCCGCGGGGACAGCGACCCGTCCGAAAGCCAATCAGAAACTAGTTTCCAGAAGGAAAGGCGGAAAGGCATCCGTCGAAAATAATGAACTTGTGTTTTTAATGGATGCGTGTCAGTCATGTGAGAAACGCGCCGAGAGGGAGCGCCATGTCCCCTGGCGATGCCAGAGAGAAACGCAGGCACTCAGCCTCAGGAGGCAGGCGACGCGCTGGCTGTCACCCACACGCCATGTCACCCCACCCGCCTGCCCGCCCCAGCCTGGGCACCGCCCATGGGTAAAGGAGGCCAGTTACAGTTCACCGCCAGCCCGGCCGGCGTGGCTCAGTGGTTGAGCATCGACCTATGAACCAGGAGGTCATGGTTCAGTTCCAGGTCAGGGCACATGCCCGGGTGCAGGCTCAATCCCCAGTGGGGGACATGCAGGAGGCAGCTGATCAATGATTCTCTCTCATCGTTGATGTTTCTGTCTCTCTCTCCCTCCCTCTCTGAAATCAATGAAAATATTTTTAAAAATAAATAAATAAGTAAAATGCACCACCAGCTGGCAGCTGCCAGGGGAGGATGGAGCACTCCTGCTTCTGAAACACAGGCATCTCATGACAGACGTCATCAGCTTCACAGCTGCTGCTCTGACACGTGGGAAACTGAGGCTCACGTCCCTGGGCTGCACAGGAAACATACATCGGTGCTTTCCCATGTTTTCAAAAGACTTGTACATACATTGTGTCATTTGAGCCCCCACCAGTCTTATAAACAGGCAAGTGGAGCTTCGTTCTGTTTCTTTTACAGATGAAGAAACAAGCTCAGAGAGGTTGAGTGACTTGCCCAAAAGCACACAGCACTGGTGCATTGTCTGGGAA
Source organism: Myotis daubentonii (assembly GCF_963259705.1). NCBI lineage: Eukaryota > Metazoa > Chordata > Mammalia > Chiroptera > Vespertilionidae > Myotis > Myotis daubentonii. Next base: position 53,086,808 of record NC_081855.1, on the reverse strand, counting down.
CAGAGCAGGGCAGGGTTCCGCCTCCTCCGATCCCATGAAACTCCGGTGTTTGCCCTCGGAACTAAGAGTGGGAAAACCCCACCCACTCCCGGTGTTTTCCTCTCCAGGGTCTCGCTCCCCGAGGAGCCCCCCACCGCCCCTCCGCAGAACGTCATCGCCAGCGGCCGGACCAACCAGTCCATCATGATCCAGTGGCAGCCGCCCCCGGAGAACCACCAGAACGGCCTCCTCAAGGGCTACATCATCAGGTTGGGACCGGGGAGGGACCGGGGAAGGGCCCGTGGATGGGGAGCGTCAGGAGTGGATGGGAGGACAGAGCCAATTCACACGGGCCCTTCACCATCTAGCAAGGATCAGGCAATAAGAAAAGCCCACCCTTTGGTAGAAAGGATGGCGGTTAGGCGTCTAGAACAGCGGTTCTCAACCTGGGGGTCGCGACCCCTTTGGGGGTTGAACGACCCTTTCACAGGGGTCGCCTAAGACCATCCTGCATATCAGATATTTACATTACGATTCATAACAGTAGCAACATGACAGTTATGAAGTAGCAACGAAAATAATTTTATGGTTGGGTCACCACATGAGGAACTGTATTGAAAGGGCCAGAAGGTTGAGAACCATTGGTCTAGAACCGTGGTCGGCAAACTGCGGCTCGCGAGCCACATGCAGCTCTTTGGTACCACGTGCAGCTCAAGATACCACGTGCGGGTGCGCACGTACAGTGCGATTGAAACTTCGTGGCCCATGTGCAGAAGTCGGTATTTTGTGGAAGAGCCACACTCAAGGGGCCAAGAGCCGCATGTGGCTCGCGAGCCGCGGTTTGCCAGCCACTGGGAAGAACTTGCAGCAGTGAGAGTCTTGGAAACCACTCTCAGGCCCCACCCCGACCTGAATGGGAAGCATGGGGAGGGGGGTCCCCAGCAATCTGTTTTAAGAAGCCCTCCAGGTGTTTTCCACGCCCACGCCCGAAGGCTTTGAGAACCCCCTGCTATGGGTATAATAACACCCAGATCACCCGGGGCCCCTAATCTCCCAAGGTTAGAGCTAAGGTAGGTACACATGTGGTTCTCTGAGCTCCCAGCTGCGGTGTCACTTCCTTGTTCCCCTGTTCTTTGTTCTGGTGGCAGGTAGAAACGCTGGCGTAGGCAGCCTCAGGCTTTTTTCTCTCTGCCCATGTGAGTGACCAGCCAGAGAGAGAGCCACTGTCCTAGAGGGAGAAAGAAAATGAGCCCAGCCCCGGTGGTGTGGCCCCATGGTTGAGGGTCAACCTATGAACCAGGAAGTCACGGTTCAAGTCCCCGTCAGGACACAGGCCCAGGTTGCAGGCTCCATCCCCAGTGTAGGCAGCCGATCAATGATACGCTCTCATCATTGATGTTTCTATCTCTCTCGTTGCCCCTTCCTCTCGGAAACCAATAAAAATATATTTTTAAAAATAAAATAAAATTTAAAAATATTTTTAAAAAAACCAGAATGGTCCCCAAGACGTGTGTTAACCAGTCAGGTAGCCACTGGATGAGGCACACGAGCCACCACCAACCCAGTGCGTCCTGACTCCCTCCCCTCAGGTACTGCCTGGCCGGGCTGCCTGTCGGGTACCAGTTCAAGAACATCACGGATGCGGACGTCAACAACCTGCTGCTGGAGGACCTCATCATCTGGACCAACTACGAGATCGAGGTGGCCGCCTACAACAGCGCCGGGCTGGGCGTCTACAGTGGCAAAGTCACCGAGTGGACGCTGCAGGGAGGTGGGTGCGCCAGTGGCCCCGTGGGGAGGGGCCTGCGGAGGAGAGGGAGAGGTCGGGGCGAGCGCGATGCAGGCGGAGGTTGCAGGGGTTCAGGGACCTTCTGCAAAGGCTCACATTAACTGGGTCACGAGCCAGCTTACGTTTTAGCGTTGGACCAAACACCACCCCAGGCATTTTCATATCCGGTACTTGCCTTTGTCAGTGCCCTGTGAAATGGGTCAGACAAGCTTTATTTTTTATATATTTTTTATCGATTTCAGAGAGGAAGGGAGAGGGGGAGACAGAGAGAAACATCAATGGTGAGAGGAAATTATCAATCAGCTGCCTTCTGCACAGCCCCCACTGGGGATCGAGCCTGCAATCCAGGCATGTGCCCTGGCCAGGAATTGAACCATGACCTCCTGGTTCCTAGGTCGACACTGAGCCACACCAGCTGTCAATGTTTCTATCTCTCTCTTTGAGCCAGACAAGCCTTATTAATGCAAACTAATCAAGAGACAGAAGGCAGCCCTAGCCGGTTTGGCTCAGTGGATAGAGCGTCGGCCTGCAGACTCAAGGGTCCCAGGTTGGATTCCGGTCAAGGGCATGTACCTTGGTTGCGGGCACATCCCCAGTAGGGAGTGTGCAGGAGGCAGCTGATCGATGTTTCTCTCTCGTGGATGTTTCTAACTCTCTATCCTTCTCCCTTCCTCTCTGTAAAAAATCAATAAAATATATTTTTTTAAAAAAAGAGAGAGAGAAAGAAGGCAGTTTGGTCTACACAGGGAGGGGAGAATTGGGGGGGGCGGCAAGCAGAGCCCACAGACCCCGTCCCTGTGTTTTCTCTACTTAACTGTGTGTGCCCCTCCACCCCCACCCCCTCTCCGCTCTCCTCCAGTCCCCACGGTCCCTCCGGGCAACGTGCACGCAGAAGCCACCAATTCCACCACCATCCGCTTCACCTGGAACGCTCCCAGCCCCCAGTTCATCAACGGCATCAACCAGGGCTACAAGGTATGGGAGGCCCGTCCTCGTCCCAGAGGAAGCTGGGAGGTGCCTGGCGGGAGGCACAGGCGAGGGGGCGGGCAGGAGGGAGTCCCCGTCTGTTTTCAAAGCCATTGGTTCAGACCAAGCAGAGGACAGGTGGCCAAGGGAAAGGGCACAAGGACTCTCTCCCAGGCCAGGTACGGGCCGTGGGGAGGATGACCATCACCCAGGTGTGACCCAGTGCAGCGGGCACGTGGTCCGGGAGACGGGCTCGTGAACAAAGCCGGGTTTGTTTCCGACTGAGGCATACGGGGCACAGGAATCCAGAACCCACTTCTCGCGGGCATCCTGCTGGGTCCTGTGTCCTTGGGCTGGACTTGACCCCACGCCCCGTGAAGGGCTCGGGACTAGGACTCCCGGGGGCTTGGGTTGCGTCCCAGTGCTGCCTGTCTCTGGCTCCCTGAACAGGTTCTGCCACCTCGCTGAGCTTCCCTCAGTTCGTCTTTACTGAGCCCCACGCCGTGCCCTGTGCCAGCTGCTGGGAACCACAGTATCCTCTGTTCCCTCATTTGCCAGCAGCGAAGGTCCTAGTGCCTGTTCCTTAGGGCTATGCGAGGACCAGGCGAGATAGTGTTTGAATGTGTTGAGCACAATTACAAACACGCGGCAACTGCTCTGAGGACGATGTGGGAGCGTTGCAGCAGGAATCCATCCGTTGGCTCCGCTGCGGGATGCGTAACCAAGTGCCCCCGGGCTGCGGGACTTGGAACTTCGTTTTCTCACCGAGATCCAGGTGTCGGCAGGGCGGGGTTCTTCTGCGACCTCAGTCCTTGGCTTGCAGACGGCCGTCTTCTCCCTGTGTCCTCACATGGTCTTCCCTCTGCGTGTGTCCGTGTCCAAATCCCCTCTTCTCACAAGCACACCAGTCAGATGGGAGGAGGGCCCACCTTAAAGACTCGTTTTAACCTAATTGCCCCTTTAAAGGCTGCCTCCAGATGCAGTCACCTTCTGAGGTCCTGGGCCTTGGGCCTTCAGTGTATATATTTAGGGAGAAACAGTTCAGCCCACAACCAATAGCAATAATAGCAGTAAGAGAGACGGTAACGGTGGTAGCGGTAAGAGTTTCAATAACGTTGGTAACAGTAAGCGTGGCAGTAACGGTGGTAACAGCATGGCAGTAACGGTGGTAGTACCGGTGATGGCGCCGGTGATGGCAGTGGCAGTAAATTTGCTGTAACTGTAAGTGCGCTAAAAGCCAGGACTTCTCCCCTCCTAGAACCCAGACCCTGGATCCCACGCCTGGCCTCTCCTCTCTCCCAGAGGAGCCCGGAGCGCACCCTGGGCCCCATTTGCAGCCTGGCCCCAGCGGCTTGGGCAGGTGGGAGGAGGCGGTCGGCCCCTCCAGATGTGGGAGGGAGGCAGCGTCTGAGAGGCAGTGTCGGGAGCCAGCTGTGACCGGGACCAGGGCCGGGAGAGAACTGCAGGCTGTGCCTCTGAGCCCAGGATCGGGTGATGGCAGACACCTCCCTCCGGGAGGTTCCCGCACGCCCTCCGTGCTGGGTCTGCACGTGTCCAACAACCGAGATCGCTCTAGGACTAGCAGCCTTGGCCGTTCCCGCTGCCGTCGGGCGTGGCTGGGCGGGAAGGACTGAGGACGGTCTGCCAGCTGAGTGTGAGGTGCCCTCGGCTGTCTCTGGGCCTGCTTTCATTCCTCTCCTCGGGTCGGTGCTGATTCCCAAGCCAGGGCCTGAGTCTTGGATTCTAAGCAAAGTGGGGATGGGCCAGAGCTGACCACGCCCAGCCACAGCCCTCTCACTCTCCCCCAGAGGGCACCACGGCCTGGGCATGGGGGGGGGGGGGCGGGGGGGAGGGGGCGGGGGGCAGGTGCTGCAGCTGAGGGCTGGCAGCCCTGACTGGCTGGAAAGCCTGCTAATTGGGACTCTGGGGGAGGCAGGGGAGAGACGGGGAAGGCCCGACTCATGCTGAGGATCTGAGCAGCGAACAGTTAGGTTTGTGCTGCTGATCCTAAGTTTTCTTCCCCATATGGGAGGGCTGGGCTGCAAACTTCTAAAGCAAATGGTTCCCGGGGCGCCGAGAAGGCCAGCCAAGTGGCCAGGACAATTAGAGCCCAGAACTAAAGGAGGCTGCAGAGCCCACCCGAGCCCAGCCCGTGCCCAGCACCCAGGAGCTGCTCGATACGAGTCAGGGAAGGGATTGCCCAGATACTGGAACACAGGAGCCAGCAGAAGAGTAAGAGGAGCTCACGTGTACAGGGCACTTTCTATGTGCCGAGGGGGATGCTGGAGCTACGCTCATTCCTCTCTCATGCAAGCTGCACGAGAGCCCCAAGAAGCATTATAGGCATCACCCCATTTTACAGAAGAAGAAACTGAGGCACGAGAGGCAAGTAAGTTGTTCCAAGTCCGAGGACCTGCAAAGCTCAGATTCAAGCTTCAGAGCCTGTGCCTTTTCTTACATTGAAAAGAAAATGTGTCCTTTGAGTTTATTATAAAATAATGATACTTTTTTTCTAAGTACTAACGGATCCAAGCGGGGATTCTGTTTCTTGCTTCTGTGGCCCTCAGTATCGCAGAGGGGAAAAAGCAGTGTTTGTCCCCTGCAGACCTCAGTGGGAGTGGCCTTTTCCCCTTTTAATTGTGAAACACTCCAAACATCCACAAAAGGAGAGAGAGGCTTGTAGGGAGCCATACACACATCCCCGGTTTCAGAAGCTACCCGTTCACAGCCAAACGCGTTCCGTCTGCTCTCGAACCCTCAGCCACACCCCCGGAGTCTCATGTCACCCATACATATTTCTGTCAAGAAACAGTATAAAGTCTCTGTTTAAGCCATGATCAGTCTCGTGCCTAAAAAGATCAACAGTCCCTTTAATACGATCAGGCACCCACTGGGATTTAAATTTCCCTCGTTGCTACACGGTTTCTCTTACTAGTTGGTCTGTTTGCTTTGGCATCCAGATGAGATCCACACAATGGCATTTGCTTTGGTTTGGCTTGGCGTCTCTTTGTTGTTATTGGGGCGGGGGGAGTGGGAGGGGCGTAGGTCTCCGTTGATCTACAGATCCCCTCTCTCTTTTCTTTTCTTTTCTTTTTTTTTCCTAGCAATTTATTGAGTTAAGAGTCTCCGTCCTTTGTACCATAGAATTTCCCACAGTCTGGATCTTACTGATTGTACCCCTGGGGGGTCATTTAACACAGGCCTCCGAAAACTATCGTTGCCGTAAATTGGACTTGGAATGAGAGGCTTGATCAGATTCGGGTCTGCGGGTTTTATTTTCCCAGGATTGCTCCCTGGACGGTGGCGTGTATTTTTATTAGAAGGCAGGACGTGCGGCCGCTCTCACTGCGGCGTGGCGCCCACTGACGGGCCTGGCGTATCTGTCATTTCAATAGGACTTGCCAAATTGGGACAGTCCACTGTTAGGATTTTGTCTTGATTGATTAGCTGAAATTTTTTTTTTTTAAAGAATTTTCTCCTTGCCCACTTGTTGTTTAGCCAAAGGCAGCGTTCATCCAGGAAAAGCATGGTAAACACTCCGCTCTCTCCCATTACTGAGCAATTTTCAGAATAATGAACTGGTTCCCTAGCAACTGGTAAGGGGACAGGTGACTTTGGATTGGGGTAGGGAGGCATCTTTTTGTTTTGCTTTGATTTGGGTAGTAGTATTATATACTTAAGAATTCTTAAAAACACCTCTGAAATGTCTCAATCCACTGCCATTATAATTCTTTTTTTTTAATATATATTTTTTATTGATTTCAAAGAGGAAGGAAGAGAGAGAGAAACATCAATGATGAGAGAGAATCATTGATCGGCTGCCTCCCTCACGCCCCACACTGGGGATCAAGCCCGGAAACCAGGGCATGTGCCTTGATCGGGAACCAAACCATGACCTCTTGATTCATAGGTCAACTGTCAACCACTGAGCCACGCCAGCCAGGTGCCATAATAATTCTTAGTGATGCCAAATTGACCCATCATTGGCCTCTTCAGGTTGACTCATGAATCCTTTTTCTTTTTTTTTAATATATATTTTGTTATTGACATCAGAGAGGAAGGGAGAGAGAGAAAGATAGAGAGGGAGAGAGGGAGGGAGAGAAACATCAATGATGAAAGAGAATTATTGATCGGCTGCCTCCTACACACCCCCTACTGGGGATCGAGCCTGCAACCCTGCATGTGCCCTTAACCGGAATCGAACCCAGGACCCTTCTTTCCGCAGGCTGGTGCTCTATCCACTGAGCCACACCAGCTAGGGCCCTCATGAATCCTTTTGACATGGTGCCCACTAGTCTTGCTGTCCATATGACAAGACGTCCCATGCTATCTACATTTCCTACGCCGTGCCCCGGGGGCAGCCGTGTCTTTCATCTTGTTCCCTTAGCAGAAGTGAGAGTTAGATGCCACAGTCTGGGCACCGGGGTGTCCTTGCTCCAGCCCTGGGTGCTGTTCCGAGGCCCTGTGCATGGACAGCGAGGAAATACTGTGGTGTGTGTTGCTGATTTTAGGATCCAGTTCAATTCCAGGACGTCTTCATCCTCTCATGGGTCTCTTGTCCAGTCCCCGCATGCTGTCCCCCAAACGCCCGCCACGGCCTCGGAATGGGCACCGCAGCACTCCCATTACTGAGCACGGTTTCTGTCGCTCACGGTGCTCTCGAGCTCAGAGGGCATCCGAGGGGGGACCCCCCCGCGAGCGGCTGGGTCCCCTGGTTCGGTCTCTCACCGTGTGACGTGGTGCGACTCCGTACGCGCACGGTCAGGCTCGTCGGGTTCACTGTGGTTTTCGATGTTTAGGGATTGATTATTTTTAATTTCATGTCATTTTGTAATTATGTAGCCTGCATACGGGCCTCCACAGTTAAATCTACAGAGCAAAGTAGTCAGTTCAGGGGAAATCGGCCTGAATTCCGGCCTCTCCCTCTGCCGGAGGTTTGATTTCTTTTTGTTTTTTCCTTACATTTTGTGAGGGGTTTTTTTTTTTAACATAAGCAAGTGCATACACATATGGGTAAAAGTATATCCTCTCCCTTCTGGATAAATGACAGCGAACACACACTTTCTCAATCTTGCTTTTTTGTGTGCGTGACGTCCTGAGACCACCCCGTAGGAGTATATGGAGCTATTCCTTGTTCCTTCCTATACAGCTGTATCCAACTCCATGTGTAAATACTAGAGGCCCGAGGCATGAAATTCGGCCCTCGCAGCCCCGGCTTCATCCGGAAGGTCTCCGGACGGTCGGTCGTTCTGCTGTTCAGTCTAATTAGCATATGAGCTCTTTATTATATAGGATCCCATAGTCTAGTCCACCGGCTCCCCACCGCAGACATTTCTGGGTTTCCAATCTTTGGCTTAACAAACCTTCTTGCAGTGAGTAGCTTTGTGCAAACATCATTTCATATTTTCACATCTAACGTAGGAGTGGATTCTAAGAAATAAGATAGCTTTGTCAGAGGATAAATATGTAGATAATTTTGCTACTATTGCCAAATTCCCCATTATAGTTTTTAACTTTTTACACTAATTTTTAACAAGAAATAAATGTACATGATTCAGACACCAACAGATGTAAAGGGATGACCCTGTAGCAGCCGCCCTACATCCCACTCCAGCCCCTCGTCTGCCTGGCTCTAGGCCGCCCACCCCAGAGCTCTCCCCACTCCAGGGAACCGTTGTTCATTTCTTACATCCCAGAATGTTTCATGGGAATTCATCAAATGCCGAGTCAGACGGAGAGAGGGAAAGGCAAAGGAAGGGAAAGAGAGAATGTCCCTGACTTTTTCTCTTTTTTTAACTCCAGAAGCCGTCGGGCCATCCTTACTATCCTAACTCTCAACCCCATCATGCACTGCTTCCACCAGCTAGCTATTACTGTCCCCAATAGTAGCCTGAGGCCCAGAGAGGCTGAGTGACTCTCCCAGGGTCACACAGTAAGTGACAGAACGGGGCTCTCTCCGGCTTTCTCTCTGCTTTGGCTGCACATGCTGCCCTCCACACACATACACACACACCCTTTGGTTAGAGGGTGACCTCCCTGGACCCCTGCTCCCTAAGGGGGACTTGCCTGTCCCAGAATCTAGGTGTGATGTCCCCCCCCCCCCCCCCCCCCGGCAGCACACACTCGCCCCGGCCATGCTCGGGGCAGCCAGGTCTGCTTAGAGTCCAAGACCAAGGCCTACTGGAGTGAATCAGCTGTGAGCCCGAGCTAGCGGGAGCGGCACAGAGGCGCCAGGGGGCCCCTAACACTCAGCCAGCCGCCGTGTGCCCCTCAGTGGACTTCACCCAAGGTCTCGGGTCCACAGATCCAAGGCCAGACCCCGGTGTGTTCCCATGCAGGTTCCCCAACCATCCTGAGCCTCCGTTTCCCTTTCGGTCACAGCACGCGACAGTGGTTCCCATCGAGGCCTCACTGTGCTGATGAAGTGGGGCTGGTCAGTGATGGCCTTGGCCCAGGGCCAGGCCCAGAGAGGCTGACTGCCCAGCAGGCTGTAGCCTGTTGTGTGTGCTGGGCCCGCGGTCCCATCCACCGCTGCCCGGAGCCCAAGAGAAGGTGCTCGGGGCAGTGGCAGTGTTTCCTGGCCTTGAGGACCTTGAGGCCGCTCCACCTGACCCTCCTGGTCTTCAGATGCAGCTGGAGATGGACATGTGTCTGCAGTCCCAGCGTAAACAGTTTGACACAACCGCGGTCTTGCCACCATCGTGGGCGTCGGGCCTGGGGTCATTGCCGTGACCTCAAACCACGCTGCCGGGACCCTCCGCCCTCCCTCTGGGCTCCTTATGAGATAGTCCCGCGGTGTACTGTTTCAAGGCGCCTGTGAAGACACCCTTTGTCCTTTGTGTCTTTGCTGTTGTCAGTCTTCATTTTTTATTATTTTGTTAATCCTCACCTGAGGGTATTTTCCCATTGATGTTTAGAGAGAGTGGAAGGGAGATAGAGAGACAGAAATATTGATGTGAGAGAGACACATTGACTGGTTGCCTTCGCACACGCCCCGCCCAGGGCCTGGGATTGTGCCTGCAGCCAAGGTACGTGCCCTTGACCTGAGTCGAACCCGGGACCCTTCAATCCCCAGGCCGATGCTCTTTCTGCTAAGCCAAACCCGCCAGGACTGTCCTTGGTTTTTTTAATGGTGGTAAGTGTAACTGGCCTAAACCCAATACAATGATATTTACCCAGATTCTGCAGCCGCTGGGGCACACGCCACACCATTCATCCCGATGGCGTGATTAATTCAAATTTACATTAATTAAATTAAAACATTAAACTTGTTTCTTAATCTAGTCCGCAGAAGTTCGGCGATTTAATTGCTATGAAACAAGATAACTGAAATAAAGAGGATATTTAACATACTTATTAAATGCCACTTAGGGTTTCTGATTAGTATTTTTAGGGTCTAATTAGTGTCTAATTAGCTTGCCAGAGGCTATCTTTTCACAATAGCGATGAGATTTCCAAACGTCCTGAATAAACACGTGTCCGTGAAAGGAGAAGATAAAGTATGTGATGGCGGGCGTTAATCAGGAGGCGTCGGCTGGGTATTGTTTCAGATCTATAAATACCCGCACTTATTAAAACCCATCGAGTGTTGCTTTTCACCATTAATTGCTGTTTAATCAACTTCAAATAAACGAGGGAATCTCTGAGACCAGCTGTCAGGCTGGAGACAGATGAAGGACCCAGAAAACCGAGTGTGAGGTGAGGGATCGAGAGACAGGAAGAGCCCGGGTGGTGTGGCTCCGAGGTTGAGTGTCGACCTAGGAGCCAGGAGGTCCTGTGAACCAGGAGGTCACAGTTCGATTCCCGGTCAAGGCACATGCCCAGGTTGCAGGCTCAACCCTCAGTAGGGGGTGTGCAGGAGACAGCCTATCGATGATTCTCTCTCATCATTGATGCTTCTCTCTCCCTTTTTCTCTGAAATCAATAAAAACTTTTTAAAAAGAGAGAGAGAGAGAGAGAGAGAGAGAGAGAGAGAGAGAAAAGCAGGAAGAGTCCAGACTGGGCAACTCAGTTGCTTGGAGCATCATCCCGCTCACTAAAAGGTTACGGTCAGGGCATATATAGGGGGCAACCAATCCATGTTTCTCTCACATCGATGTGTCTCTCTCTCTCTTTCTCTCTCAAACCAGTAAACATATCCTCGGATGAGGAATTTTTTTTAAAATCTTTTTAGAAAGAGGCAAGAAGAGGAGGAAGGGGAGGCAGGAAGCTTACGCAGCCAGGGGTGGTGCTTGCAGAGGGGAGATGAGACAAAAAGAGATGTTGAATTTCCACGGGATTTCCTGCTGGTGCCCATCTCTGGGGAATGGTTAAGACTGAAATCCCAACTTGGGACAAGTTTAAAGAATAAGAGTTAACCTCGAACCAACATTCCGGCTCCAAATTCAGGAGAATCCCAAGGGAGCAGCCGCCCAGCCCAGAGGGAGAACGTGTAAGAGGCCAGGTGTTGGAATTAGAGACGTCATCTCTCTACTTTGCTGTGTGATACAGAGTCAGTCACTGAGCCTCTCTGAGCCTCAGTTTCCTCGTCTGAAAAAAGCAGGGCCGGCTTCCTGGGTGGCTCAGGGCTCCACGCTCAGAAGGACCCCAGGCCTGGCTCAGTGCTCCGCTGCCGTCATCTTGAAATTCTTAATGATTTTTGCACGAGGGGGCCCTCCATCTTCATTGTGCACCGGACCTACAGACCATGTAGCTCGTCTTGGTAAAATATCAGCCCTCTGCCTGGTGGGGTCGCTGTGGGATCTGCAGAGCGGTCGTGACTCGCGGTGCCGCAACGTCCCCCCGTGAGCGGAGTGGAACGGCCGGCCGGAGCGCGCTCCCGGGACACGGGCTCCGGTGGCCTGTGGGTATCAGCATGGCCACCCGTTCCCTGGGAGGAGCGACCGCAGGGATCTGGGCTCCTGGACACTGTCTGTCCATCAGCCCAGCCTGCGGGAGAACGCCCAGCCTCTTCTGGAACCTTCTGACTCCCCTGCCTTCCTTGCCGGCCTCTCCCCAGCTGATCGCCTGGGAGCCGGAGCAGGAAGAGGAGGTTACCATGGTGACTGCCCGACCCAACTTTCAAGACAGCGTCCACGTGGGCTTCGTGTCGGGCCTGAAGAAGTTCACGGAGTACTTCACGTCCGTGCTGTGCTTCACCACCCCCGGGGACGGGCCCCGCAGCAGCCCGCAGCTGGTGCGCACCCTGGAGGATGGTAGGCACCCCCGGCCCCTGCAGCCTCTGCCCCGCCCGCCCACCCGGGGGCCAGGCACAGGGCAGCCTGGTCTTCTCTCCCATCCTGGGCGCCCCGGGACACCCCGGGCTGTCTGGCAGACGGTGGTCTCTCTCTGGCTCTAACTGGCCTTGGATGGGGTGGGGGTCCTCTTGGGGTACAGTGCCTGGGCCTGTGGGGCACCTGAGCTTCAGTGACATCCTGGACACCTCGCTGAAGGTCAGCTGGCAAGAGCCGGGGGAGAAGAACGGCATCCTCACAGGTGGGCACCGCGCTGTCACGGGCCTGGGGGGGGAGAAGGTCCCCTAGCCCATCCCTCTGCCTCCGACCTGGTGCCCGTCCCCAGCTCCCAGCAGCCACTCCTGCTTAGAACACCCTCCGGGGAGGACCTGGCCCTCCCTCCCAGGAGCACGCCCACACTCCCCCACCCCTTTCTTCCCCCACAGGCATGCATCTCCTAGATTCTAAGGGACCCCATGAGGCTTGCAACCAGGGGAGCAAAGAGCAGTGGCAGTTTGTCCCGGGCAAACCCCCTGAAACTGTCCCCGAGGCCCCCTGGTCTGACTTCTTAGTGAGCCAGGCCGACCAGCCTCGGCTCATTTCCCCAGCCCTTCCTTGTTCCAGTGTCCCCAGCTTCATAAGGGGCCTCTCAGATTAAAAAAAATAAAATTCGCACGGCCCCTCCACTCTGTGATGCATCCCCATGTCCAGCCCCAGCCCTCAGATGGCCACCCCTGCCCATGGGGGTGCCCCCCACCCCCACAAGCAGCACGTGGGGCCCTGGGCCAGGTGCCTCCGCCTGCCTCGGTCCCAGGGCTTCCTGTGCGGAGCTCTCTGTGGACAAGTGAAGGCATGAGGGGCAGGGCAGTGGGTCCAGGCCAGCTCACGGCCATGGCCAAGCTCACGCGGCCCGGGGCCCCCAGGGTACCGGATCTCCTGGGAGGAGTATAACCGCACCAACACACGCGTGACACACTACCTGCCCAACGTGACCCTGGAATACCGCGTGACGGGCCTCACCGCGCTCACCACCTACACCATCGAGGTGGCCGCCATGACCGCCAAGGGCCAGGGCCAGGTGTCTGCCTCCACCATCTCCTCCGGGGTGCCTCCAGGTAGGTGCCCAGAGGGTTCCCACTCAGGAGGTCCCTCGTCCTTCAGGAATGTGGTCTGTCTCCCCACAGATCTCCCCTCCTTGGGTCCCTGTCCCCCATCTTCCCAGAGCAGGTCCCCTCCTGCGCCCAGGCCTCCGCCCGTGGCTCTCAGAAAAGCCGCCCCCAGCTCCCCGTGAGCCTCTTGCTCACATGCAGACCCCGGGAGAGGAAGCCTTGGGGGCCTAGCTCGTTCCCTGGCCCGGGGGCCTCCCTGGGGGGACCCGCCAGCCCCTACGCCTGTCTCAGGACCCGATGTGCTGAGCCACGGACGCAGAACAAGGACTGTGTTGTCAGGATGAGTCCACACCATGCTCCTTCCTGCTCAGAGGGTCCTAGGAAAAGGGCGACACTGTGCCCTCTGTGTCCAGAGAGTCCTGTCCCTCGTGGAGTGACATCCCTCTCACCCCAAATCCCCCAAATCGCTTCAGTCCTGTCTTTTTTTTTTTTTTTTTTTTTTTTTTCAGAACTCCCAGGCGCCCCCACCAACCTGGGCATTTCCAACATCGGCCCCCGCTCCGTGACCTTGCAGTTCAAGCCTGGCTACGACGGGAAAACCTCCATCTCCCGCTGGCTGGTGGAGGCCCAGGTAAGACCTGTGCAGGGGGCCCTGGCGCCCGGGAAGCCCGCTCCCAGCCTCGGGCGCGCCCAAGCTCCTGGGCGCAAAATCCTGTGTCCTCACGTCTGTGCGCACTGTCACATGCAGCCATCAGATGGGCCGACACGCCCAAAGTGGTCCCAACTCTGTCTCCCCTCCACCTGTCCACCTGGCCACACAAAGGCGCACCAGACCCCTCAGGCCTGGGCAGTGACTGGCTGGCCGAGAAAAGTAACCAGCTGTCACCTGCAGCTCTTTATTTTTAATTTCATTATTATTATTATTATTATTATTATTATTACTATTACTGTTATTATTAGTAAGTCCCCAGCCCCCAGCCCCTCCCCTTTGGCAGCTTGTTCTCTGTCTCTCTGCGGGCCCCTTTCTGTTTTGTTTCGTTGTTTCTTAGACTCCACATGTAAGTGAGATCATGTGGTATTTGTCTCTCTCTCTCTGACGTATTTCACTTAGCATAACACCCGCTAGGTCCATCCATGTTCTCGCAAGTGGCAAGATTTCTTTTTTTTTTTTTTTTTTTTTGGCTGAGTAATATTCCATTAACTACATGCCCCACATCTGTATCCATTCATCTGTGGGTGGACACCCACCCGCGGGGCTTTCATGTCTTGGCTATTGCTAATAACGCTGCAATGGCACAGGGGCGCACCTTTCTCTTCGAATTCTTGTGTTGGATTTTTCCAGGTGGACGCCCAGAAGTGGGATGGGTGGGTCGTGTGTAGTTCCAGGTGTAATTTTTTGAGGAATTGCCATACCGATTTCCATGATGGCGGCACCAGTCTGCATTCCCCCCACCAGTGCACCAGGGTCCCTTTCCCCACATTCTTGCCAGCATTTGTTGTTGGCTGACTTACTGATGAGCGGCCTGCAGCCCTTGAAACCTGTAGGGGAGTGCTCAGGAGTCCCAGTGCCCAGTCATACCCCCAGGAATTCCAGTTCTGATTTAGCTGGGGTTTTATTTTATTACTAGAGGCCCAGTGCATGAAATTAGTGCACTGGGAGGGTCCCTAGCAGCTGCTGGCTGCCAGCTGGGCACTCCCTCCCTTCCCTCAGCTGGCCCTGCCCCCTGGTTGAACTCCTGGATGAATTCCCGGTCGAGGGGACAATTTGCATACTATGCTTTTATTATATAGGATTTTTTCATTTTTAATATACATATTCTTATTGATTTCAGAGAGGAAGGGAGAGAGAGAAACATCAATGATGAGAATCATTGATCAGCAGCCTCCTGTACGCCCCACACTGGGAATTGAGCCCACAACCCGGGCATGTGTCCTGACCAGGAATTGAACCATGATCTCCTGGTTCATAGGTCAACCCCTGAGCCACACCCGGTCAGACTAGCTGGGGTTTTAGAAGCTTGGAGGGTGTTCTGGGAATCACCTAGGGCAGTGGTCGGCAAACTCATTAGTCAACAGAGCCAAATATCAACAGTACAACGACTGAAATTTCTTTTGAGAGCCGCATTTTTTAAACTTAAACTATATAGGTAGGTACATTGTTATTAACTTAATTAGGGCACTCCTAAGGCTTAGGAAGAGCCACACTCAAGGGGCCAAAGAGCCGCATGTGGCTCTCGAGCCGCAGTTTGCCGACCACGGACCTAGGGGGCTTGTTGAATGCAGCTTCCTGGGTACCAGCCTCAGGGATCGGCTCTGTCGAGGGCGGGGCACAGGAGTGGTTTATAACATGAGACTCAGATGCAGGCAGGCTGGGGGTCACACATGAAGTCACGTTTAAGAGCCTGGACAGATGGTGGCCCCATCTTGGTGCCCTCCAGGTGAGCCCTGGGGTTTGAGTCAGGACCTTCCCTGGGCAGGGCTGGTACCTCTTAGAAGCCGGGGCTCAGAGCGCCTGCCGTGGGCCCCCAGATGGGCAGGTCTAAGGGTGTTTCCCTCGCCAGGTGGGCGTGGTCGGGGAGGGAGAGGAGTGGCTGCTGGTTCACCAGCTCGCCAACGAGCCCGATGCCCGCTCCATGGAGGTGCCCGACCTCAACCCCTTCACCCACTACAGGTAATGGGGCCGGCAGCGGGAGGGCTGCCCAGAGGGGGACGGGCTTTGGCCCGGGGGCCTGCCCTCACCATCCTGCTCATCCCCACCCCCACCCCAGCTTCCGCATGCGCCAGGTGAACATCGTGGGCACCAGCCCTCCCAGCCAGCCTTCTAGAAAGATCCAGACCCTCCAGGCGCCCCCCGACATGGCCCCGGCCAACGTGACCCTGCGCACGGCCAGTGAGACCAGCCTGTGGCTCCGCTGGACGGTGAGGCTCCCCGAGGGCAGTGGGCGGGACGACTCCTCCATCCTTATCACCTGCAGAGGTGCCATTGCCTCCAAGGAGCCACAGCAAAGGGGGTGTCCCCCAAAGCACCTACAGCTCCCTTTTCTCTCTCCCACCTCCAGCCTGGAAGGGTGCCTGATCAGCGATCTTAGCAAGTGCCGCGTGAGGAGAGGGGGCTAGGAAACGCTGCGTATTGGGCATTGCCCTGTGCCAAGCATTTTGCATTTTTAATTCCATTTAATCCTCCCAGAAATCCTGCAAAGGACACATGATCAGTCCAATTTGCAGTTAAAAAAACCAGAGGCCCAGAGAGGTTAGGAGTTCACCCACAGCCACACAGCTCCCAGGGGTGGGTCTGGGGTTCAGATGTCAGGTAAGGGCTGCTTCTGAGTTTGAGGGGGAGGGTGCGGCTCTCAGGCTATCCCCACAGATCGGGGTTATGCCTACCCCAGGCGACCCTGCAGGAGGAAATCATGCTGGCGTGCTGAGGGCATTCCCTCCCGCCAGGAACTGTTCTGGGTGCTTTATTCAAAGTCAGGCTTTGAGCCCTGTCCGCAGCCTGGTAGGGGAGTCTGGGCCCCAAAACTCAGAGCCCTCAGGACCTTCCAAGGGCACAAAAGCTGGAGCTGTGGTTCCGTTTGAGCTCACGTCCCAGCAGGGAAGGGACCTGCGCACACGGCCGCCCCCAGTGGCTGTACAATGGTCTCTGGTCTGTTCCACTGGGTGTCCAGGAGCGGGCCTGGCAGGAGGGAGGATGTGGGGAGTGAGGCCGGGGAATGGGAGAAGGTGGCTTAGGTTGTGGGGAGCCCGTGGGAATGCAGAAGGAGGGGTGGGGGTGAGGGCTGAGGGCTCCCCAGCCTCTGCCAGCCTCAGAGGAGAATCTGAAGGGCGGCCCCGGGCGGACACCTGCTCCTGATCCCCGGCTACCCCAACGTGCATACACCTCTACTGCGTGTCAGCATTGCCCAAGTTGATCCAAACGACCTGGAGCCAGAGACCACAGTCCCACCAGGCAGGGCGTAGGCCCAGGAAAGGAATACATCTCTCCCCTTCACGGAGACGCAAACGAGAAGAAGGGTCTGAAATACAGCAGGAGAGACTGAGGGTTGCTGGGCAGAGGGACTTCCTGACAGTGACTGGTGCCCGTCCACACGCGGGATGCGGTCTCCAGGGCAGGCATGAGCGAGGCCAGGCATGTTGTAGGCAATAAGTAAGTGCACGTGGGCAGCCTGGGTGAGGGAGCCAAGCGGTAGAGGCAGTCAGGGCCAACGGGGCCTTGCTCATCTGTGTGTTGGGCAGACAGCCTTGGTGGGCCTGCCTCGCGGGTCTGCCTCCCTTAGCGGGGGGTGCACTTGTCACGTGCACAATAAGGAATGGGTGCTGCCTCTCCTTGGAGCCTGGCGCGGAGAGAGAGGGAGACGGGGGTCATCAGAAGCGCAGTTTCACCATCTCAGGACGGTGGGTGGAGTAATCCTGGAACTCCCTGGAAGAGGAGGCACAGGCAGTTCTTTGTACCCAGGGTGGGCCTGGCCTCACAGCTGTCCTGCCCCACCCCTGCTCTCCTGCAGCCTCTCCCGGAGATGGAATACAACGGGAACCCCGAGTCGGTGGGCTACAAGATTAAATACAGCCGGGCAGACGGCCACGGCAGGGTGCTGAGCCACGTGGTCCTGGACCGTGTGGAGCGGGAGTACACCATCGAGGACCTGGAGGAGTGGACGGAGTACCGCGTCCAGGTCCAGGCCTTCAACGCCATCGGGAACGGGCCCTGGAGCCAGATGGTGATGGGCAGGACGCGGGAGTCAGGTACCGCCCCCTCGAGCCAGCCACCCCGTGGCTTCCCAGCGTCTGTGGCCGGGACACCCCCACCTTTGTCTCTCTGCCCTCAGGTCTGCCCAAGGGCACAGACCTGGAGCAGTGCTTCTATTTGTGCTCACGTCCCAGCAGAGCCCTGCATATCTCCTGTCTCTCGGCTATTCCCGCTGCTCACGCTGTGCCCACCGTCCCCCCCCACCCCCCGTCTACGCCCTCACCTTGAACTCTGGCACCAGGGGGCCTGAAAGAGCCTTAGGGGGTGGAGTGGGGTCTGGGGAAGAAAATGGGGCACAGACCCCAAATAGAATAGGGGGTGGCTTATGTCCCAGAACATTCCAGAAACACAACCAGCAGCTCGCAGGGGCCTGGCAGGGGGTCACCCAGAGAATCTGAGCCCCCAGCCTGCAGGCCGCCTCGTTTGTCCACGTGTGGTTTCCTCCCTGTGGCTTTGTCCTGGCACCTTGGAAATGACAGGTCCCTCCCACCCCGGCCCTGCCCGCCCTCCCTGCTGTGCTGGAAGGAAATGCAGGCTCATCCCACGGTTAGCCTGAGCAGAGGAGGGGGCAGCTGACCTGAAGAAACAGCATCTGTGACGGGCCACGGCCAGAAGGAATCATGGAGGGAAATTCTCCCCTTGGGGACTGAGCCCCGTTTTCTCCCCGGGCCCCACTCCCCTCCTGTCCACCGTAGGGTCCTGTTTAGGTCCTGACGCCATCCTCCTCGCCCCCTTTCTCCCTCAGTCCCGTCCTCGGGCCCCACCAACGTGTCTGCGCTGGCCACCACCTCCAGCAGCATGCTGGTGCGCTGGAGCCCGGTCCCCGAGGCCGAGCGCAACGGGCTCCTGCTGGGCTACAAGGTGAGTCCCGCTCCGGGGTCGGGAGGAGGCCCAGGCTCTACCGGCTTCCCCATCCAGGGTGCCCTGCCCCCTGGGGCTCAGTCCCTGCCTCCAGAGTGGGCACAAGGGATCTGTCTGGCTTCTCATCCACCAGTCGCCATGGCAACCAGAGTCCTCCCTTAGGGGTTGGGCGGGGGGCGGTTTCCAGGGAAGGCATGGGGTCCTTGGGGCTGCTCTGCCTCCCCCAGGAGGCCACGCTGGGAGCCCCAAGCCTCACTTTCAGCTTCAATGGGCTCAGCGTCATTTTCTATCACCTTCTAGAATCCCACCCCAAAGCCAAACCTACCTGCCTAGTCCAGCCCTGGCCTGGAAGTCGGGAGATGTGCCTTCAGGTCCCGGCTCTGCCACTACTGGCTGTGTGACCTTGAGCAAGTCACATGCCCTCTCTGGGCCTGTTTTCCTACCTGGGTGTTCTCTAAGGAAACTCCCAGCTCCCTGGCTGAGTGCGCCTTTGGGTCCCCCCCCCTCCCCGTTCCCCATGCCTCCCTGGGTCCAAGCCACTGCAAGGAGCCCAAGTCTACCTGCTCCATCCGCCCCTCGGCCTCTAGGCAGGGGACTTAGGAGACGGGCTGGCAGGGCAGAGGCAGGCCGAGGCGAGGTCCTCACCCGGCGCTGGGCTCCGGCAGGTGCTGTACAGGGAGAAGGACTCGGACCCCCAGCCCCGGGTCTGGCTGGTGGAAGGCAACGCGTCCCTCAGCGTCCAGCTCACGGGCCTGGGCAAGTACGTGCTCTACGAGGTCCAGGTGCTGGCCTTCACGCGCATCGGGGACGGCAGCCCCAGCCGCCCCCCGGTGCTGGAGCGGACGCTGGATGACGGTGAGTCCCGTCCCTGCCCCCGCCCCCGGGGTCACCCGCTGTTCTGGGAGAAGCCGGTCGCTGGGGGTCACCACCCCCCTCGGGGGGAGGCTGATTACAGACTGCCCCTCTGTAAGGACGGAAGGACCACACAGGGGCAGTTTGACATTTTGACAACTGATCTCTCTCTCTGGGACAAATGTCCAGAATAGACACTTTGCACCTGTTTTGATGTCCTGTTCACCTGGGGCAGGTTCGCCTTTGAGTTGAGGCCTGCGGGAGGGAAGGGCTTGATTTTCCCTGGGCACAAGCCCCCTGGTCCTGTGTGCAAAAGAGAGATGCCAACGGGGCTCCGGGCATTCATCCCGGCGGCAAAGGCGGCGGACAGATCCCCTGCCCCTCCCTCTCCCCACACACGTACCCACAGACCACCCCCCACAGACATCTGTGGGGCCCAGACAGGAATGCAAGAGGAAGCCCATACACCTTCTGTCCATAGAGTCTGAAGTTATAAATCAAGCGAATGAGCTGTTAAATTGAATACGTCCTGTCCTCCTATCTTGACAAATATATCCTCACGTGACCTGGAAGGCCGAGTTCAAGTTTAGAAACCTCAGACTTCTGGGCGTACTGAGGCATCACATGAGGAGTGTCACCCCCGCCCCCCCGGGCTTCTCCCTTCCTCTCCTCCAGCCCGTGCCATTCAGTCCTCCATCCGCACGCACCAAAGAGCCACCCCTCCATCCAGAGGTGCACGTCTGCAGGGCTGGGCCTGGGAGACAGTCTGTGCAGACCCTGGGAGCAGGCTTGGGCCTGTCTGGGCAGAGGATTCCAGGTCTAGAAAGAGGAGTGGTGTGGGCTCAGGGTGGCCATGTCCCCTTCCGCCTCCCCCCCCAGCTGCCTCACCCCATGGGGGCAGGAAGTCAGAGTGGTACTTTCTAAAGCACAGACCTGCCTGACCAGCGTGACTCAGCATTGATCTATGAACCAGGAGGCCACAGCTCGATTCCCGATCAGGGCTTATGCCCGGATTGCTGGCTTGATCCCTAGTAGGGAGCGTGCAGGAGGCAGCCGATGGATGATTCTCATAATTGATGTTTCTCTCTCTCTCCCTCTCCCTTCCTCTCTGAAATCAATAAAAATATATTTTTAAAAATAATAATAATAAGGCACAGACCTCCTTGCCCGGCGCTGAGGGCATGGACCTAATGTGTGCACATGTGCACAGACCAAGCTAAAGGTCCCTCCTCGTTCCTGCCAGTCATGCCCATGTTGAGGGTAGAGACCTCCGATAGCATCTTTGTGTGGGGACACTGTGTGAGGACATGGTGCCAGGCACAGAGCAGCGCCCCGTGGAGTTTGTCCAGCGGGGTGCCCCCCACCACGCTGCTCTGCCAGAGCTGACCCGGCTCAGGGCTGAGCAGCAGCTTCGCTCACTGTCACCCGCTTCTTCTTCGTCCCCCAGTCCCGGGGCCACCCGTGGGCATCCTCTTCCCGGAGGTGAGGACCACGTCCGTGCGGCTGATCTGGCAGCCCCCCGCGGCCCCCAATGGCATCATCCTCGGTAAGCCTTTCCGCTTCCCGTGCCCGGCCACAGGAAGGAGGAGGCATAAGGCATAACGGAGGCACATCCGGTGTTGGCGGGAGGAAAACCAGCCGGGAGGTGCCCCCATCTCATCCCCTCAAGAACAGGTCTGGATCATGTTTCTCCCACCAGAAAGCTCAGTCTGTAAGATTAGCAGCTGGAGCCCTGACCGGTGTGGCTCAGTGGATAGAGCGTCGGCCTGTGGACTGAAGGGTCCCGGGTTCGATTCTGGTCAAGGGCATGTACCTGGGTTGCGGGCACATCCCCAGTAGGGGGCGTGCAGGAGGCAGCTGATTGATGTTTCTCTCTCACCCATGTTTCTGACTCTCTATCCCTCTCCCTTCCTCTCAGTAAAAAATCAATAAAATATATATTTTTTTAAAAGATTAGCAGCTGGAGGGCAAGGTCAAGGTCGGGGCTCACTCACCAGTTAACTTTGTTCCCCCAAGAGTCCCAGGGCCACAGTGTAGGGGCCATCTGGTAAACCTCAGCCGCTGTTCCCATGTATGACCAGGTGGGGGCGCCCTGACTGGCTCAGCAAAGCCATGCTCACAGGAGCTAACCCCCGCCCCCAGCAGGGTGGGGGGCATGCAGATCAGATGCATCAGCGCCTCAGAAGGCAGACTGGAGACAGGGAAAGGCAGGTGCACTGGACTTGGAATGACCTGGGTTGGAATTGCAGCTCAGTCACTTCCTAGAAGGTGGCCTGGCCTCTCTGAGCCTCCCTTTCCTCACCTGAGGCTGTTGAGTGGGTCACAGACACTGTGGACAGAGCCCCTGTCCATGCCCCTCCCCTGCTGGCACACTCCCCACAGGCAGCTGAGGACACAAGAGTGACCAAGAGGGCTTCACGCAGACGGACCACAGCCAAGGTGGTCCCCCTGCAGACGTTGGGGTGGCCGAGGAAGGAATGACCCTTTCTCGGGGATCTGGGGGGCCGCGTATCCTGCTTCTTAGCTCAGCCCATGTCCTTCCTTCTCGCCCCCCCCCCCCCCCCCCCGCAGCTTACCAGATCACACACCGGCTCAACGCCACCACTGCCAACACGGCCAACGTGGAAGTGCTGGCACCCAGCGCCCGCCAGTACACGGCCACCAGCCTCAAGCCCGAGTCGGTCTACCTGTTCCGCATCACCGCCCAGACCCGCAAGGGCTGGGGCGAGGCCGCCGAGGCCCTGGTGGTGACCACCGAGAAGAGAGGTGACTGCCCACTGGGGCTGGGGAGGCCTGAAGGGCAGCTGAGGGCCCACCCCCACCCACCCAGGTGTTCCAACCCTCTCCCCATGGACGGCTGGGCTCAGCTGGCGAGGGTCACCTTGCCCTGGTCTGGGATGGAAAGTGGGCTCACGTGCCTGACTGCCTAAGAGAGCTCAGGACCCCCAAGGCCTGGCCCCTGTTGGTCCCATGTAACAGACCTCTTTCTGAGCCTTGGTGTTCCCATCTGTGCAATGGATCAGCACCCCTGCCCCGAGCAGAGATGGCGAGGCAGTCAGATATGACTCTGAATAGCTCTCTCAGAATCCAGGGCTGGGCTGGGAGTTCCCCTGCAAGGGGCCTGCCCCGCCCCAGCTGCCACTGGCCAGGAGCCTCATAGGTGCTGGCTGTAGGGTGGGGCAGGGGGGCAGGCCTGAGCCCAGAGCACCTCCTTTCCCCACTTGAGGAGTTGCTCCTCCTCCCCCCACCGGCTCACCTGCTCCTCCGGGCCCGCAGACCGCCCGCAGCCCCCCAGCAAGCCCGTGGTGCGCCAGGAGGACGTGAAGGCGCGCAGCGTGCTGCTGTCCTGGGAGCCGGGCAGCGACGGGCTGTCCCCTGTGCGCTACTACTCCGTCCAGACCCGCGAGCTGCCCAGCGGCAGGTGGGCGCTGCACTCGGCCTCCGTGAGCCACAACGCCTCGGCCTGCGTGGTGGACAGGTGGGTCTCCAGCATCTCCGCCCCGCGCCTCCGGCCTGGACCGCTGTGCAGTGCCCCGAGGGGCCCCCTCCGCTCCCGGACCTCTCTCCAGCACGCTCAGCCCCGCAGCCCTGGCCCGACCGCCCTCCTCTCTCTGGGGCCTGTTACCGTGGTCTCTTCATTATCCGTTTCTGGAGCCTAGAAGCCCCGCAGCGAAGCGCGCTCCATCCTTCATTAGCGGTTTCTCCCAGCCAGGCAGCTCCTCCAGCCTCATCTTTAATAGGGAGCTTTACTCCTCTCCGCCACTCTGGCTTCAATAGCATTCCTAGTGGGTCGTATTTTTTATGCTCCAGTTGTCGTGACCGGGAGTTTTGAGCGATACTTTCCTCCCAGTAAATCAAAAAGGAAGCCGTTTGCCTGGAGAGGAAGTGAGGCTGATAGAGATGAAGTGTGGTTAACTCTTGAGAGCTGCGGCCCTTCCTAAATTTACTGAATTCGGGAAAGGGGTGGCAGTTCCTGGAGGGGGAGTTGCTGTGTTCCTCCTTGAAGGCAAGAAATATGCAGATGGTCCCTCCTGGGGACCATCCCCCCTGGGGACCATCCCTCCTGGGGACCTATGGCTCATCATGGAGTTAAAGGTGTGGCTGCACCCCAAGCTGGCATGGTCTAGGGACCAGCCTGGGAGCTCAGGGCCTGGCCCCTGTTTGTCCCATGTGACAGACCTGCTTTCTGAGCCTCGATGTTCCCATCTGTGCAATGGATCGACAACCCTGCCCCTTGCCTCATGCAGAGATGACGAGGCAAGGCAGTTAGGGAACCTCCGTTCACTGAGCCCGGTTCCCCTACAGGCTCAAGCCCTTCACGTCCTACAAGTTCCGAGTGAAAGCGACCAATGACATCGGGGACAGTGAGTTCAGTGAGGAGTCGGAACCGCTGACCACCCTGCAGGCCGGTCAGTGCCCCCACCCTTGGGTGTCTTTCTCTTGGTCCACTGGGTACCTCCTGAGCACTAGGTGACCTCTTCTGGGGGGGAGGGGCCTCCAAAGATAGGAGGGGCCTGCTGGGCCAGAGGGGGCCTTGGCCTTGGGCTCAGCACCCACAGCCAGCCTGGCTCCTAGTGCATTTCTTCTCTGATCTCTCTCAAGCTGGTGGCCAACCCTGTAAACCAGTGAATGGGAGTGGGGGGCCTCAGGGGCAGGGGCAGGCCTGTGGCTTTCTGAACAGAGAGGAGGGGGCACTGGGCTCTTGGGCTGTGGTCAAGGTCCCCGCCCCTCTCTCCCTTCACCCTGGCCCTTTGCTCTGCAGAAGTTGGGGTGGTGGGTGACCTGAGGCGGAGCTGCCCACAGTTCACTGTCCTCCCAGGGGGCCTCAGTCCCAGCCCCCAAAGCTCACCTGTCTGCCTCTCTCCCCAGCCCCCGACGAAGCGCCCACCATCGTCTCGGTGACACCCCACACCACCACCTCCGTGCTGATCCGATGGCAGGTGAGGCCCAGCAGCAGGGAGGGGCCAGGCACCAACCTCGGCCCACCTGCAGCCCCCCTGAAGGGAAAGTTCTTAAAGAGAAAACAGGGCGGTACCCCAAGCCCTCCCCCAGCCCAGGGCTACATTCCTCAAATGACCGTGACCTAAGCAGCTGGGAGCCCAAAGAGACGAGCAGATGGGGCCATGGTGGTAAAGGGGCAGGGAGGTGCCAGCAGCCGCTAGGGATGCAATTAAGGATCAAATAAAGGGCTGAGTGGTTTCAGCAGGATTTTTAAGAGAGGTGTCATAAAAAGTAGCTCACCGTCTCCCGAAGCTTGTTCTACTCAGCTGTGGACGAGAGCAGAAAGCAAAGGAGACACAATCGAGGTGCAGGGAGGGAGGAGAAAAGGGGGGTGGTGGGGGTACATCTGCCCTTGTTCTGGGTGGCTAGTGACCATGTCAGGCAGCTCCTAGGCAAGGTCCAGCTCTATGAGAAGATCCAGGTCAGGCTGGGCCCCAGTGATGCTGTGTGACCGTGCGCAAGTTCCTGAACCTCTCTGAGCCTTGCCTTTCTGCTCCGTTAGGTGGGATGGCATGGTGATTCCTGCCCTTCCTTGGCTCGCAGGGCCTGCTGCGAGGATGAAATAGCCGTGTTGGACATGCCTTGTGAATTAAAAAAGGCTCAGGGTCATTTTGACTCCTTTTCCTGGTTGAGACTCAGTCTCTGCTCTGAGCCGGGGAGGGAGGGCAGAGCAGAGTGGAGGAGGGTGAGCTGCATGGTCCCGGCCCCTCTCCATTCCCCACTCCCTTCCCCGCAGCCGCCAGCCGAGGACAAGATCAATGGCATCCTCCTGGGCTTCCGGATCCGGTACCGTGAGCTGCTGTACGAGGGTCTGAGGGGCTTCACGCTTCGTGGCATCAACAACCCAGGGGCCAGGTGGACAGAGCTGACCTGTGAGTGACGTTGCGGGACTGGGGGGGGGCGGCAGGGGGGCACAGGCTCACCTGCCTAAAGCTCTCAGCTTCCTGGAGTCTCTCTAACCCGAAACGCTGCCATCCACCCCCGTGTGTGCCTCTCACCCCTGTCCCCTTCGGTCACTGAGCGAGTCTTTATTGAGCACCTTCTCTGTGCCCTGGACACCGTGGACAAAACAGACAGGGTCCCTGCCCTCTCAGAGCTCCAAGGCTGGGCAGGACGTAGCCCCGGAGAGCCTAGGCCAGTGTCGGAAAAGGCTTCCCAGGGGGACTGACACTGATGGAGGATTCCATGGCAACCAGTCCAGCGGGACAGGGAGAGCCCAGCATGTGCAAAGGGCCTGAGGTGGGGGAGGAGGACCAAAAGCCGAGCCTGGTCACCGCCCAAGGGTAGCAGCCTAGCCCCCTCCGGGCCCAGGGAGGTCACTGTTCTGCTCTGGGCTCCTCAGAACCCAGCCTGCCTCTAGGGAAGAGGGACATCCCAGGGAGAGTCACGAGGGAATGGCCTGTTGCATTTGGGGGTGAGGAGGGTGGCGTTGGTGGCATGATGGCTGGCGATGGGGTCCAGAGGCAGGGCGGCCAGTAGGAGGCTAATGCAGGAACCTGGGCAAGAGCGTGCGGTTGGGGCCAGGGTGGCTGGCTCAGGATGGGACTGAGGGCCGGTATCGGAGATGACGTGCCGTGGGCTCCGTGACGGACTCAGGTCAGGGACAGGGACAGGGACAGGTGGGAGAGGGAGGAGTCCAGAGGCTTTGGGTGCCCAGGTGGGAGGTGGGACCATTCACCAAACCAGAGGCTAGCAGGAGGGGCAGAGCCGTTTAAGATCCTCTCCGCTATGAATTTTCCTCCCGTAATTCCCCTGAGCCTTTCCGGCCTTGTCTCCGAGCGAGGATTCGCAGACAACGCAGTGATGGACCGCGCAGCTCCGGCGCCTTAATAGAAAACCTCGGAAGGAGCAGGCGCCGGGCCTGCGTTGTTTGTTTATTTTGCTTGCGGTTTTTCTATTGCCCGTGATTCATAGTCATGTTTCCTGGTAGGAAATAGTTCCTGGTTCATGTGAGGAAATTCACAACCACTGCTTGATGGTGGTTTGCAGGAGCAGAGGCCAGGGAATGAGCTGGGGCGAGAGGGTGCCCCCAGCATGTCCCCCGGGATGCTGGGCCCCCGGGGGCTCAGGGTACCCCGTGGCCTCAGACCAGCGCACACCGGGGCAGGGCAGCACTGGCGCCTAGCTCAGCCTCAGGAACCCCTCCCCTCTCTCCGTCCTGCCCCCCTCATTGGGGTCTTCGTGGAGGGGGGTGTGTACTAACCTCCGCTGTCTGCTGTCTCCCTCCGGCCCCTCCCTCCGCCTCCCCACCCGGTAGCCTTGTTCTCCATGCGGAACCTGAGCCGGCCCAGCCTCACGCAGTACGAGCTGGACAGTAAGTCTTGCATGGCGGCTCCGTCTGGGGCCCACGCCCTCCGCAGGGATGGGGAGCGGGGCCTCTGAGGATGCCTGGCCGCAGGCGAGTGGCGCGCCCACCTCGGGCTACTGCAAGAATGGGACCACCCTTCGCACGTGCAAATTTCCCACAACACACCGAGACGCAGGGCCCCCAGGCCTCTGTCCGTGGGGTGCAGCACGGAAAAGCAGCCAGCTCTGGTCTGTGTGCTGGGCTGGGGGACGGTGGGGCCACCATGGGAGCTGTTGGCTCGGCTGGTTGGCCACACAGGTGTCCATGTCACCGCCGCCCCAGCTGGCCCAGCAAAGGCACCTGCAGCTGGGCTCTGTCTTCCGGCCCAGACCCAGCCGTGGAGGGAGCAGCCCACCCCCCCTTCCCTCCAGGGACCAGGAAACCTTGCTGCCTGCGCATGGCCTGTTTCTCAAGTCCCAGCTGTGGTTCCCCGAAGTCCTAGGGCCTTGGACAAGGGACCCCCACTCTGTAGGACTGAACTGTCCCTCTCCTTCCTTCCTCAACCGGTGGCTGCACGGCCCGCTCCCCACTCCCACTCCAGAAGGGAGAATGTGCACCCAGAAAGGGAGATGGGGAGTCAGCCGCGCCCCCGACAGGGACAGCGTCCCCACCCAGGATGTCAGAGCCAATTTCCTGCTTCTCTCCCAGCCACTGTCCAGGCATCTCACCCAGGTGCCCCAAACCCGGGGAAAACGCAGGGTTTCTTAGCCCAGAGTTCACGTCCAATACGCCCCTTCCCTTAGGGCTGAGCCCCTGTCAGGAGCTGGTGCTGGAAACTTCTAGCATCTGCCATGTGGCGCAGGAGTGACCGGTGACCCGTTACCCGGTGTGTCCAGACAGGCAGGGGAGTGACCGGTGACCCAGGACAGGCAGGGAAGGAGTGACCCCTGACCCGGTGTGCCCGGGGCAGCCTTGGTCCTCACCAGTGTCTCGACACAACCATGACCAGTGCCCCTTTCAGTCTCAACCGTGTGCCCTAGGGTCCCCCTGGGCCAGGAAGCCAGCCAGCATCCCGTGGGTCCAGGTCCCAGGCCTCCTCTTCCCTGCTCTTTCCTGAGTCTCCACTCAGGGACTAGCATCACAGGGTGCACCATCCAGCCTCCCCCACAGCCCCACCCTCCATGGCTCCGTCCCCTGCAGGACCGTGACCTCTGAGTATCCCTCCCCCCTCTCGCCCACCACAGACCTGAACAAGCACCGGCGCTACGAGATCCGCATGACCGTGTACAACGCCGTGGGCGAGGGGCCCCTGAGTGCCCCGCAGGAGGTCTTCGTCGGGGAGGCAGGTGAGTGCCGCTGCCCCGGGGCCCCAGCCCGCCTTTCCCGCCCCACGAGGCCCAGCCCGCCTCCTTCTCCTCCCGGGAGTCACCGGCTCCGCACACTCACCTCCCCTCATGCCCTCCAGTGCCCACGATGGCGCCCCGCAACGTGGCCGTCCACGGCCCCACGGCCACACAGCTGGACGTGACGTGGGAGCCTCCCCCGCTGGAGAGCCAGAACGGAGACATCCAGGGCTACAAGGTACGGGCGCTCCAAAGGCCAGGCTGGGGGTTGGGGGTGACCCACAGTCGGTGGTGGAAGAGGCCCCCAGGTCTACACCTGCTGTTTGTACACAGCCCACAGGATTATCGTGCAGCTGGGACAAAAGTACCCCCGCCTGTGCACGTCCTGGGACACAGGAACTCAGGCCTCGCCCTCCCAGCCCCCCAGCGCCAACATCAGATCCATGCAAAACGGCTATTTGACCAACCCTCATTACATTGATGCTTGATTGGCTGGCCACTGTCCAAATCTCTATTTAAAAACTAGTTCTAAATGTGTACTGATGTCACCTGTTAGGGCAGGAGTCCGTTAGTCCGCACAAGTCACGGAGCCCTTGAGGACTCCTTCATCCTCTTGAAAGCCCTGGGAAGCTGGTAGATGATCCATGTGTGTGCCCATTGTATAGATGAGGAAACTGAGGCCCAGTTCCGGGGGCCCGGCCAGGTCACAAAAACAGCAGGTGGCAGAGAATCAGACCCCAGGTGTGCTGGCCGCCACTCCACCAGGGGCGGAGAGGAAGCGCTGAGCACACAGCCACCAGAGGAGCTGGAGTCGTTGGGACACAGCCCTAGGCCATGACTGGAGCCTGCCTCCCATTCGCGTGTCCAGAGAATGGCCCAGGCAATGACAGGTGTGGCGTGTGAGGGCCACGAGGGGCCCCGTGTTCACCTGGCTCAGCCCTCACTGTGCAGACAGAAACGGAGTCTCCGAAAAGGCGCAGGGCTCACCCCATCACGGGGCTGGTTAGTGCCGGGGGCCCTGGTTTAAGACAGAATCCGGAGTAGGCGTCTCTTTCCATCTGGGGCGAAGGAGGCGGGAGAGAGGAGGAAAGACATCTTGCCAAGGAAGCGCTAAGGACGATGACACCCCTGGAGTCCTTGCCGGGGAGTGCCAGCTGGGAACACTCACTATCGCGCCCGAGCATATGCCTCCCAGGGAGGAGGAAGGAGCCGGGCGGGGCCTGCGAAGTGTGGCAGCCACCAGGCGGTCGAGGTGTGGAAGTCTCCGGTTAATGTGCACACCCAGGAAGCATGTGGGTGCGCAGACTCCGTACGCACCACCCCACCCCACCCCGCAGACATCTGCGCGCTCGGGGAAACCTCGTAGCCACGGATGTTAACCGGGGAAATGGAATTCCCACCTCCCAGGCGTGGATGAGCAGCCACATCCACTGCCATGAACCGTGTGTCAGGGTCACATGCTGTGAGCACAGCTGAGACGGACTGCATCAGGGTCAGGCCGAGCTGTGCCGTGTGCACAGGCAGGCCCGTCCCTGCAGCGACTGTCCTTCAGTGACGCCTGTTTACTGAGCAGTTACTTTGTGTCCAGCCGTGTTCTCGGTCCACGTGAAGGTAAACCGTAGGGGAAGGAGACGGGCGACGTTCAAAACCAGTGGCAGCTCCAGGTGGTGGTGAATGAAGCAGGTTAAGGCGAGAGAGGCCGAGGGGGGGTGTGAACGTGTGAGTAGGTTTGTTAGGGAGGGACTTAGCGGGAAGCTGACCCTTGAGGAAAAACGAAGGATAGCAGGGCATGAATCACATGGACCTGGAAGAGGAGCATTCCAGGAAGAGAACAGAGAAGAGCAAGGGTCCTGGGGTCAGAGGCTGCTTGGCTTGTGGGCCAGCAAAGAGCCCTGTGTGTCGCAGAGTGCGTGGGGCGCGGCATGATGGGACGTGGGCCTGGGCAGGGACCGGGGCCGCACAGCCCTCACTCTGAACGAGGTGACAGGCAGGGAAGGTTTGGGGCAAAAGGAGGGGTGTGGGTGACTTGGGTCTGTAAAGGGCTGTGCTGGCTGCCGTGCAGAGAGTTGTCTGAAGGGAGCAGGCACATCACGCGTGAGACCCGGTGGCGGCTGAGCTAAGATGGGGCGGTAGCCTTGCGGCAAGGTTTGCTCTCCCGTCCCAGGTGAAGGGTAGAGCCGGCAAAATGTGCTGACGCAGTGAATGCGGGGTGTGAGGGCAGGAGGAGCGACAAGCGTTAGCGAGCCATTGGATGATGGAGCTTCCCGCTGGCGCAGGCATTCACACCCGCCAGGCGGGGGCGCTTTGGTAAGCTCTTGCCCACTTTGATGAGCTTCCTCCAGGCCAGCGGAGAAATTAGGCCGGTCGCCTCAGAAACCGCTTCTGCCGGGAGGTGGCGACAAAGGCCCGCTAATCCTCCACTCAGAGCGGCGGTGCGGGGAGCTCTCGGGGACGCCTCACCAGCAGTCAGAGCCTTAGGAAATGGTGCACTGAGGATCAGGCAGCTCCAGCCCCGCCGGCTTCTGCAGCTGGCGTGGCAAACTGCAGGGTGCCCGTGGGACGTGTCAGCACACCCTGCATCCTACCCAGCACCCAGGCGATACGACCTCCTGGTCCTTGCACCCCATTCTTGGTTGGGGTGCACCCTCCGCCGCGCTTACCTTCTATGGCAGGTCCTGCCGGCACCACTATAAACACACAGCAGGCCTGTGCCCTCGTGGGGTTCCCAGACAAGCAGAAACTGTAGCGTTAGAAAAAGGAAGGTTCTGGAAGGGTTGCTACGCTCTTAAATGCCTCCACGCTATTTCCTGGGTCACTCACACCTCCCGTCCAGGTGTGTGGACGGCTCGAGTGCAGGTGTCCTGAGACCCGGGTTGTCCATCCCCCGCCCGCCCCACCGTTTGTGTCCACAGATTTATTTCTGGGAGGCCCGGCGGCAGAACCTCACCGAGCGGGTGAAGACGCTCTTCCTGGCTGAGAACGGCGTGAAGCTCAAGAACCTGACCGGCTTCACCACCTACATGGTCAGCGTGGCGGCCTTCAACGCCGCGGGCGAAGGGCCTCGGAGCACCCCCACCCGGGGCCAGACCCAGCAAGCAGGTGGGGAGACCGCGGAGGGGGAGGAGGAGTCGCCCTGGGGGGGTGGAGGAGGGACCTTCTGGCCCTGGCCGCTGGGCTTATGGGATTGGAGGCAGCCATCTGCTGCCACCCCCTGAGACATCTGGGCTGGGTACCCAGGCCCCTGGATGCCCTCCACAGCCCCTAAGTGGCCAACATGGGATGCTCAGAAGAGAAGTTTTCTCCATCCAGCTTTGGGGAGAGCCCCTAGACCGCCCCATCCCCGCCCCTGCCCCCCCCCCCTACTTGCCCTTGTAGCCCGCCTTGCCCATGGCCAGTCCAGGCCCAGCCAGCCCACTTCTCCCTGCCTGTTCCCACCTACACGTGCCAGGTGCTGGGACCACAGCCCCCCACCCCGCGGACGGAGACAGATCACACACCGCACAGAGGTCATTAACCTCTGGTGGCTGTGCCGGGACGGAGGACAGAGGCAGGGGACGGACAGGTGGCTGTGGGCAGGTTTGCCTGCAGAGGCGTCCCTGAGGGGTGACATCTGAGCTGACAGGAGGGAGAAGAGGCCGGGGGAGGTGCCAGAGGAGGGGGTTCCGGCCGGAGGGGATAGCGGTGCCGAGGTCTGGAGGCTGGAGGGGATCAGAGGGACCGAGAGGAAGCCAGGTGGCTGGCGAGAACACGGGGGCCTGTTCTGGAGGGTCCGGCGGCCGGGGGAGGAAGTCGGGATGATCTGAGTGTGACGAAAGCCGTTGGCAGGTTTAAGCGGCTGGGCAACAGGACCTGGTTTGTGTTTTTATTTTTTTATATACATATATTTGTATTGATTTCAGAGAGGAAGGGAGAGGGAGAGAGAAAAACATCAATGATGAGAGAGAATCATTGATCTGCTGCCTCCTGCAGGCCCCACACTGGGGATCGAGTTGCAACCTGGGCATGTGCCCTGACTGGGAATCGAACCGTGACTTCCTGGTTCGTAGGTTGACGCTCAACCACTGAGCCACGCCGGCCGGGATAGATAGTGTTTTTGAAAGATGGCTGTGACCGCTGTTCAAAAGACAGACTGCTGTGGGGAGAGGATGGAGGCAGGGAGGCCGGGAGGCCGGGGGGAGGACGAGGTAGGGGTCCTGCTGCCACAGGGGCGGATCCGCCCTCTGCGTACTGTCCACAGTCACTTCTCAGGCAGATGGCACCTGAGCCTTCGGAAGCGCTGGGGACGGGCAGGGCAGGGGTGCCCCTACGCTATGGTGAACAAGGGTGGCCTGGACGGGATGCCTCCCAGGGTCCCCCGCCGGATGAGGGGCATTAGAGGCTGGAGACAGGGTATCTGTGCTGTCCCGAGCCGTCGCCAGGCCCCCTCCTTGACCTGTCACGGAGTTCTGTCCTTGCGGGTTTGCACCCCCGCCTTTCATCCTGACCTCCCTGAGTGTCTTTCCCGACCTGCTGCCTCCCATTCTGTAAGTGGCCTTTTCTCTTCTTCGGGGACGAGTCTGGCTCCAGGAAAACCCCGTCCCTCCTCCGGCTCTGAGAATCTGTGTGTCTGTCCGCCCGCCTGTCCTGACCATTCTCTGTCGGTGTCGTCAGCCGGGTGTGAGCCCCCGGGAGCCTGGAAGCCGTGTCACAGACACAGCAGGACGCCGTGTTCTGTCCCGCGTCCCCCCGGCCGAGCGGAGGCCGGAAGGGCCCCTGAGCTCGCCTGCCTCCTTCAAAGGCTGCTCGCTGGCGGCCTGTCCCGGGCTGGACGGAGCTGGGCGGAAGCGGGGTCAGGGTCAGCTCCGGCTCCGTGGGGGTGGCCCTGACAATAATAGCCGGGCCATCCCGCTGGAGCCAGCGCGGGATGCTACCCATGGAGGCTTCCTTCCCGTCCGCCCCCGGAGCACCCACCCCCATGGTGTTGGGTTGCTCCTGAGTCCTCAGGCCAGAAAGGCGGCTCTTCCAAGGGGCTTGGCTGTCCCTGGCTCTGGCTGCGAGTGACAGCGTGGTCTCTGGGCGTCGAGCCCGGCCCTGGGAACGAGAGAAACGGCGGCTCTGCCATCTGGTTCAGTGCCTGCCTGATGCTCTGAGGCCCAGGCACCCCTGCCCTCTCCCCGGGAAGCTGAGAGAGATGCCCCCACACAACCAGGACACGGCCTGGCCCCGCAGAGACCCCGGGGCAGGACCCAGGCTGGGCCCGGGCTCTGAGCCAGGGCTAGGGGCCCCTTAGCAGGAGGAACCCGAGTTCTCTAACTTTAGGCAAAGAATTCTTGGAGTCTGAGGTTGGAAAGCGAGTGTTGAGATGCAGTGGAGAGGAGGGGGGTCCCGTGACCCCTGGCGACCCCTCCTGCCCCATCCTGTCAGAGCCCCTGCTCTCTTCTGCCTCCCGGGCCCCCACCCCTGCTGGCTCCTGGGAGCTGAATGGGGCTTTGAAAGTCGGGGGGAGGAGGGAAAAAACCCTGTGCTGTCTCCCCCACAGCCCCCAGTGCTCCCAGCTCGGTCAAGTTCAGCGAGCTGACCACCACCTCGGTGAACGTGTCCTGGGAGGCCCCGCAGTTCCCCAACGGCGTCCTGGAGGGCTACCGGCTGGTGTACGAGCCCTGCACCCCCGTGGACGGTGAGTGGGCCCCCAGCGCGTGCCTGACACCCACCTCGAGGTGGCTCCCTCCCAGCCGGGGTCCCCTCGCCGTCACTGCAGTCCATGTGGCCAGCACCTCCCAGCTTCTAAATAGAAAACAGGCTGGGACAAGGGAAGGGGAATTCTGAGGTGAAACAAGTTGGGGGTGAGGCTGAGGAGCGGCCCAGGTCTCCTTACTTCCAGATCAAAGTTTTCAATCTCTTCTTGTCTGAAAGTCGATGGCAGTCGGCGGGGAGGCAACAGGTGGCGGGAGGCATGGAGGGAGGCAGGGGGGAGAAGGGACACCTGGGAGAGACACAGCGTCCCAAGCTAGACAGGTCTCTGTCAGCCCGTGAAGATGGCGGGGGGTGGGAGTGCCTCATGGTCCTGGCCCAGGCATGCCCCCAAGAATTTAGGTCCAGCCTTTCTCTGGGGTCAGCTTTCTCTGCCTTCCGTGGAGTCAGGAGCCGCTTGGAGAATCTGATGAAAGACGAGAGCCTCTCCCCAGAAGGATGCACAAGTTTGGGGGGCATTGCACCCCGCTCCCTCTGTGAGCCTCTGATCATGAACCCTGACCTCAGAGTTCTCCCTCTGACCCTGGGCTGTCTTCAGAGCCTCTCTGTAGCCCCTGCCCCGCCCCACCCTCCAGGCCCTGGCTGGGACCTTGGCCCACTCCCGTCCCCCACAGGTGGGTTAGCCCAGAAGCACAGCTAGTGGCTTAGAGAGGCGGGAAGGAGACTGGGCTCCCATCGGCCTGCATCCAGTTCGGGAGCCCAGCAAGACCTTGGGGATGTGGCTGGCCTACCAGCTGGCACCCTGGTGGCCAGAGGTGACCACCTTGGGCTTACCCCTCCCTCCCACCCCTCCCTGACAACTGAACCTGGCCAGCAGTTCTGGGTCAGCCAGGGAACAATGGCCCTCAGTCTTCACCGCCACTGCCTGCGTGCCAGCAGCCTCCTGTCTGCAGAGTGGCACTGTGTGCTGGGCCAGCAGGGGAGCCAGCCCCGGGAGACCTGGTCAGGTGCAGGCCCGGGAAAGGGGCCATCTCTCCCAAGGGCAGGAAGGAGAGGACAGAGGTCACGGGGAGGGGACGCCGGGGGATGGGACAGGTGCGTGCTCGTCATGGTGGCCTCCACCCGGCCTGCCCTTGAGAGGTGTGAGAGCTTTGCCTTTGGTCCCTCTGTCCAGCAGGGTCTGGACCCCACGTCCCCACGCCCTCCCATATTCCCGTCTGCCCCGTGATGGCCCAGCTGATAGGATCCTGCAGCCCTGCGTGCGGCTAGGCGACACCCAGTCTGGCCGGCGCGGCGTCTGCACCCCTGGTGGGTGCCTCGGCCCTGGGCTCAGGTCAGCAGGCCGCCTGAGCACCCAGGACCCCTTTCCTCGGGGAAAACCCAGGCCCATGCGGGTAAGGGGTTTGCTCAGAAAGGCCAAGGAGCAGGCACCCAGAGCTGCTGCTCCGGTCCTGGGCGTATCCCCACGTCACCCCCAGATCTCCTCATTCCTGCAGGAAGCACCTCTTGAGCGCCCCCCCCCGCCCCCGTCTGTCACTCAGCACTTTATTCAATGCGTAGATCAGGCACCTACCACGTGGCAGGTGCTCTGCTGTTTTTTTTAGCCTCATAACATCCAGCCTTAGATGCGACAGATGCCCTCACTCAGCGGAAGGACACACGGACGCTAGGGGACATGCACAAGGCCCCTGGGGCCAGTGCTGGGGTCTGAGCGCAGCCCACAGGCTGCGGAGCCAGTCTCCCAGCAGTGATTGTGTGCTCAGTGGACATGGGAGCTGAAAGCCAGTCCTGGCTCTTGGGGGACAGTGGTCTCCTGACGGAGTGCTGGCCAGTGGGGTTGCCTGGAGGACATGGATGTTTAACCTTTGCCAGCTCAACTGGCAGGGAGGAGGAGGGTTGGGTCTGTGAAACACAGAGCGCCAACTCTCACCTCCTGAAAACCATCCAGGCCTCCCCTCTAATTGCCACAGTTTGGGGTGCAGTGACGGGGACCCTGGTGTGAGCTCCCAGCTCTCTCTGTCATTAGAAGCCCAGGCTATGCTGAAGTTGTCCTGGCTGTAGGGGCTCAGGTTGTCCTGGCTGTAGGGACTCAGGTTGTCCTGGCTGTAGGGGCTCAGGTTGTCCTGGCTGTAGGGGCTCAGGCTGTCCTGGCTGTAGGGGCTCAGGTTGTCCTGACTGTAGGGGTTCAGGTTGTCCTGGCTGTAGGGGCTCAGGTTGTCCTGGCTGTCGGGGCTCAGGTTGTCCTGGCTGTCGGGGCTCAGGTTGTCCTGGCTGTAGGGGCTCAGGTTGTCCTGGCTGTAGGGGCTCAGGTTGTCCTCAGCTGGCTGCAGGTGTGTTCCCTCCAACTCTGGGCTATTCTGTCTTCACAGAAGCACTTCCTGAAAGATGGTCCTTGGAGTTGGAGTTTGGCAGGATGTGACAAGGGGAACAAAAATGGGCTATAAAATGTGTTGCGGCACAATTATTAAGTTAAGCGGGATGGTGCGTTGCTTTTCCCTCCAGATGCAAAAGGACCTGTGGTCATTTCGGAGGCAGGCAGTATGTAGCCTTTCTGAAGCCGGTTCAGCCGTGGGGCCCTTTCTCCTAAGCACAGTCTGGAGGACTGTGGCCTGAGAATCAGTCTGGGAGACACTGCTGTGTGCCCGAGGGTGCCAGCCTGGCCTCGTGCCAAGGGGCTTTGGCCCTGGCGGTGTCCGCTGCCCCCGCCCCCAGGGCCCTGCTGGACCCGCTGTGCCCACATCCTCTGCTTTCCCCCCAGGAGTCAGCAAGATCGTGACGGTGGATGTGAAGGGGAACAGCCCCCTGTGGCTAAAGGTGAAGGACCTGGCGGAGGGCATGACCTACCGGTTCCGCATCAGAGCCAAGACCTTCACCTACGGGCCCGAGATCGAGGCCAACGTCACCACGGGCCCGGGCGAAGGTAGGGGAGCATCGGCGGGCCTGGGACCTGCCGCCCTCCACACACGGCATTCAGCCCCCCACACGGGAGGGGGTGTCCAGACACCGGGAAGAGCAAGATGGGGTCCCCGGTGGAGTTCCCGGGCCAGGGGACAGCAGACACAGGCAGACACACCGCACCTCGAGAGCACAGCGTGGGCCTGTGCAGTGCGTTGATGGAGTTGAGGGAGAAGGTGGGCTGGGTCACCCATAACATCAGACGTGTCTCAGGGTGCCGCTGAGGTCAGAACCCCTGAGGTCCTTTTGGTAAGTGCAGGTTCCTGGGCCCCAGGAAATCAGCATCTCTGAGCATCTGCTTGGGAATGTGCATTTGGGCAAGACCGAGTGGGTCTCTTTGGCACCCGCTGTGAGAACCACGGATTGTGGGGGTGGGGGAGGCAGGAAGGCAACTCTGCTGGCTGCCTCTTTCCTGGACAGAGGTGACAGGCTGGCAAGGTTGGGGGGAGGGGAAGAAAGGAGCAGCACAGCAGTGCACCCACCTGAGGCAGGAGGGGAGGGGCAGGGAGGGGAGCGCCAGGGGCCAGAGAGGAAGTGTGGCTTGGCTTGGGTCTTGTGACACCTCTTGAGGTCGTCCTTGGGCTGGGGGGTGGTTGGGGCTTAGCTCTCCAAAGTCCCTGTCACCCCTGCAGAATGTCCCCTCCTGAACACAAAGCCACCTGCCTCCCAGGCCACTCTCTTCCCTCCCTTCCTGAGAGAGCACAGCCCATCCCACACTTTTCCTGAAACCCCTCCCCTCCCCTCCTCCCTCCCGCTGCCCCACGGACCAGGCCTCCTTGCACCAGCGCCTGGCTTAGCCCGGCCTCTGGAAGGCGAGCTGGGCCCTGAGAGGCCGCCTTGCCCGCTGCTCACCTGCACGATGGGTTTGCCCTCCCAGCTCTTTCTGGGCACCTTCCATTCCCGCCCCTGGCTCTGCAGAGCTGTGTGGCTCAGGCTCCATGGGAACAAGGCCGCAGGGCTGCAGGGAGAGCCGCCTGGAGCCACCGGCCCCCCTCTGCCCTGCCCCTGCCCCTCCCTGTGGGCCTCTCACCTGAGCCCGCTTTCCTGGGAAACAAAAGCAGGAAGAGCTGTCAGCAGAGCAGTGGCATGGGGACAGGAGATGCCCATCTGGACAGACTGTTCTAACCTGAGTCCTGGGGGCAGGCCAGGCAGGCCAGGGGACAGGAAGTACAGGGCGGAGGGTGAGGGGGTTAAGGAAGAGCCAAGCTGCCTCCTGCAGGTGTGAGTGAAGAGGGTCTGCAGGGAGGAAAAGCAGCTCCCATGCTCCTCCCACCCCTTCCCCCAAGCCAGACAATGGTCCAGGAGATGACTGACCGCTCCGTCTCTCAGCCCTGAGCGAGAACTCAGGGTCCTAAAAGCCCCGCCCCACCCTGCACACCTCCCTGGGGCTGTCCCACTGCGGGCAGGACACACATGAGGGAAGGAAGGAAGGAAACGCGGTCGTGGGTGGGGACTGGGCGCGGGCGGGCATTGGGCTGCCCAGCTCTGTCACTGAGTCCCTGGCCTCCGGTCCAGCCCGCCAGCTCCTGGGCCCAGGGATCTTCCATCCGAAGCTGGACTCGCGTCCACCAGGGCCACCCGCCCTCGCTCAGCAGCCAGTCACCCATCACTGGCTCCCTGGCCCCACCAGCACATAGGAAGCACCTACTGTGTGCCCGGCTCTGAGCAGGCAGGGCTGCACGTCGAATGAGTGACAGCACTCAGGGTCGGGGCCCAGGGGGACAGTGGGAGCCGGAGGACAGGCACTGGCCTGTGCTGCAGGACACCCCAGACAGAAGGGCCCGGGACCCGTGGCGGAGAAAACCGGCTCCCTCCTCTTACTACCAAGTGAGCTGCCTGCTGCTCCGGCTCCCGGGCTGGCTGCTACCTGACCGCCTGCCTCGCCAGGAGAACTGGCCCTGGAGCCCGGCTTTCCTCCCTCTCCAAGCAGCAGGGCCCAGGTCCTCCTGCAGCCCAGCCTCCTCCCCTCCCTGCCTGACAGCCAGTGCGGCTGCGCTGGAGGATTTCAGACAGGCGGTGGGGGGGACAGTACCCTCATAGGCCAGGAGGGAGGATGTCAGGGGCCCACTCAGCCCCCCAAAAGCAACCTCCCCCTATCATGGGCCCGCTCTGCCATTGTCCTACCCGCCTCCACTGCCCCATGACACATCCCTTCAGGCCTTGCATTCCAAAAGGCTGTACAGGTGGGGAAACTGAGGCACCGGAGGGCTATGTGAACTGATCAGCCACCCATCTAATGGTTCTGGGTTGGACTAGGCACCCGGGTCTCCTGAATCTGCTCCAGGGACCTTTCTGACATCACCCCAAGGTCCCTCTCCTGCCCTGAAACTTGGAATTGGGGGGAAAGAGGGAGTAAGACACAGAGAAGAATCAGCAGGGCAAGCCTTAGACACACTCCCCCGGCCTCACCCTGCAGGGTTTCCCGGGACTCGGGCGGGGCTGGTTTTGCGGGCCATCCCCTCCAGCTGGGGCACCGGGAGGCAGGCAGGGTGCCCGTCGGTGCCCTGCATCCCTGGCCCACGTGTGCCGTTTGCAGGTGCCCCGGGACCGCCTGGAGTGCCCATCATCGTGCGGTACAGCTCCGCCATCGCCATCCACTGGTCCAGCGGAGACCCCGGCAAAGGGCCCGTCACCCGCTACGTCATAGAGGCCAGGCCGTCAGGTACGCCCGCCCTGGCTGAGCCGCTGCCCCCGTCTCACTTCCTGCCTCCTTCCCGAGTCCCTCCACCGGGTGCACTCCTGTCATCGGCACCTGCGATGGCGCGGGTGCTTCTCCAGGCGAAGCTATCGGTGGCTGTGGGAGTGGGGAGCAGGGAGGTGCACCCTTAGTTAAAGATCACCCCAGAAGTCCCCAGAGAGCTGCACCTAGCACCCGGTGAGGACCCACTCAGGTGGAGGGTCGTCCAAGAAGCCAGGGGAGCCCTAGCCGATTGGCTCGGTGAATAGAGCGTCAGCCTGCGGAACAAAGGGTCCCGGGTTCGATTCCGGTCAAGGTCACGTACTGCAGTCGCAGGCTCCTCCCCAGGCTGGGCCCCGGTCCGGGCTCGTGTTTCTCTCACATCGATGTTTCTCTTTGTCTTTCTCTCTCTCTTCCACTCTCTCTAAAAATCAACGGGAAAATATCCTCGGGTGAGGATTAAAAAAAATAATAAAAGAGCCCAGAGGAGCAAAGAGTTGAGCTCCCAGAGGTTAAACACCCTCCAGGCAGCCCCACTGACCAGCGCCCCCCAAGGAGGCCGGCTGTCCCCCCCCCCCCCCCCCCCCCCGCGAGACCCAGCTGCCTCTTTAAGGCCCGTCTCCGCCCTCAGGACTGGCTTGGCAGCTCCTGTAACCGCCCCAACCTGTCCTGTCAAGCCTGAAATCGAATCACAAGAACTTCCCAAGCCATCAGCAGATGAGCGGCCGCTGAGCCGCTGCCGGGGCTGCTCCGCACGCTCCCGTTTCACGGTCCGGTCGCCGCGACACCTGCGCCTCCGGCTCCCCTTACCCGCCGAGCCCCTGCCAGCTCCCCGTTGCTAGGAGTTCATCAGAGAAGCCAGAGCCGGCAGAGCCGGAGGCAGTGTCCTGGTCCTCCATGGGCCCGTGATGAGGCCACTGAAGCTGAGGCACTAAACGCAGGAGCAGAAAGTGGCAGGCACAATGGGAAGTAGCCGGGCATGGCAGGAGGTGGCACTTCTAAGGGGGCATCAGAGCATCCCGGGGACTTGCTGTTAGCTCCCTGGGGCAGGCGAGCCCTAGTCATCTCAGTACCAGCAGTTCATTTCAGGGGTTCCAGGAGGCAGCTCCCACCCCGTCGTTGCCCTAATCTTAGGCGCATGATTACAGTCACCGACAGCGAACACATACCGCTCAGAGCCAGCCTGTAGCCGGAAGGTGTGCGTACGGCTGGCTTTCTCCCCACTCCAGATGGTCCCGCCCCGGCCCTCCAGTGCCCGCTGCTGAGTTGGCCTGGAGACGGCCGTGTGCTTCTCCCAACCAGGGCCCGAGCCTGATTTTTCCACCCGAGTTGGCTGGCCAGGGTGCCAGGCTGTGGAATGTCGGCTCCAGAATGGACTCCGGCCTGTTGATTTTGTGCTGTTTCCTGGGAGGCCTGGCGTGGGGCCTGGTGTTCCGGGTTGGGGGGCCGTGAGTTGGTCCACACGGGCGGGATCAAGGACTAGGGTAAGAGGAGGGACCGAGCCAGGATCC
The DNA here is from genome assembly GCF_963259705.1 of Myotis daubentonii. NCBI lineage: Eukaryota > Metazoa > Chordata > Mammalia > Chiroptera > Vespertilionidae > Myotis > Myotis daubentonii. The sequence continues at coordinate 53,045,849 of NC_081855.1, read as the reverse complement.
CCGGAAGGGTCAGGACTCAGAGCCGTGGCGGAGGGCTGGTGCTGGGGATGGCAGGCTGTGGGAAAGGGTGAAGAGCCATTGCCTTCATCTTGGGCTAATAGTTAAGACGGAAGGTGGGGGTTGGGGGGCTGAGAGGGAAGTCAAGAGCTCAAAAGTTGGAGACAACATGGGTGGAGTACAGACGGGGATCCCTTCCGCCCTCTCTGGTCCCTGCTACTCCTCTGATCCCTGATCCTCAGCATGGAGGAACCTGAGGATGGGTCCCATCAAATCCAGGCAACTTGACCAAACCCTCACGGTCACCCCAATCCCTTCTGCAGCTGTTCAAACACAGTCCTCTTCTTGTCTGATGCCACTGCTGTGTGTGCTTTGAAAAGGGATGGGGACCAGGAACATGGGGGCCTGGTTAAGTACAGGAGGGGGCACCAGGTGACGACATCTGAGGCAGCCAGTGTTGAGGAGCACTTTGCAATGCAATGGAAAAAGTATACGCAGGCCCAGTCAGCATGAACAGGAGGTCACTGTTTGATCCCGGTCAAGGGCACATGCCCGGATTGTGGGCTGGATCCCCAGTGCAGGACAGGTAGGAGGCAGCCGATCAATTCTCTCTCATCCTTGATGTTTCTATATCTCTCTCCCTCTCCCTTCCTCTCTGAAATCAATAAGAATATATATTTTTTTAAAGAGTAATATGCAGAATTCTGCCTATAAGGGCTGAAAAGGCTCATCTCTTTGTCTAGAGCAGTGATGGCGAACCTTTTGAGCTCGGCATGTCAGCATTTTGAAAAACCCTAACTTAACTCTAGTGCTGTGTCACATATAGAAATTTTTTGATATTTGCAACCATAGTAAAACAAAGACATATTTTTGATATTTATTTTATATACTTAAATGCCATTTAACAAAGAAAAATCAACCAAAAAAATGAGTTCACGTGTCACCTCTGACACGCGTGTCATAGGTTCGCCATCACTGGTCTAGATGGTGATATTGGGTTGCTTGTTGCAATCTGTTCTGCATATTATACATGTTTAATGTTTTATAGACATCTTAACAAACAGACTAAAAGTATCTGGCACCTCCTGAGGACCTCCTGGGTGCGCACCCCCACCCCACCCCCACCCCCGCACTGGGGAGTGGAGTTGACAGGTGACCTGACAGGCCGCTCTCAGGGAGCGACAGGTAGGCTGGGGCCTTCCCTCACGGGGGGCCTCCCTTCTGCGCTCTTGCAGACGAGGGGCTATGGGACATCCTCATCAAAGACATCCCCAAGGAGGTGACCTCCTACACGTTCAGCATGGACATCCTGAAGCCAGGCGTGAGCTACGACTTCCGGGTCATTGCAGTCAACGACTACGGCTTCGGCACCCCCAGCAGCCCCTCCCAGTCGGTGCCAGGTACCAACCAGCCTGTGGGTGAGGGGTGCAGGGGCTGGGCAGTGGGGAAGGAGGGGAGGCAGCAGAGCCCTGGGAGCACGGGGATGGGGCCCAAAATGCCCTGTCCCCTCAGTGCCCCGAAACAGCCCTGGGCCAGGGCCCAAGTCAGGGTTCAGCTTCGGAAGAAACTGGGGACGGACAATGCTCCTGTGGGTTCCTTTTCAAGGACTTCGAAGCCCTGGGCAGGGGGCCCAGCCGGCTTGTGGACGAATCAGTGGGCCCAACATGGGAGCTTCCTGAGCTCATCAGCCAGGAGATTCAAGGGCGCCAGGCCATAAACTGTGTGTCTCCATAGAAACCGAGCCCCAAACAGACAGTCAGCGGCCCACAGAACACACAGACAGGCCTGGACCAGCTGATGGAGCAGGGCCCCGGTGGGGTGGCCTGCCATCTCCCCTTCTCCTCTCCCCGTTCTCCCCGTCCGGCGTGTCTCAGCTCAGAAGGGGCCTCTACGACCAAAACCCATGACCCCAAAGCTAAGCACTGACCACTTAATCCCAAGGCCGCTTCCCCCAGGGCAGACATGTACCTCAGAGCTTCTACTCACGGGGGAGTTTCCAACCCCCGCCGCCTCCCTCCTCCCACACACTCCCACCCTTGCCAGATTGACAGCACCGATCGTGGGAAATAAATAAATGCTTGAGGCTGAAATAGGAGCCAGCCCGCCTCGGGCAGCAGCGTGGATTAGACGGGCGGTACAGAAAGCAAGTACTGGGGGCTTCAAAGAAGGGGAGCCCTCCCTGGAGAGGCATTTGAAAGACCCGCCCATGTCCTCTCCCAACCACCCTGCTTTCTGCTACCAGAGAAAGATTCCGTCCCACCTGACCCTGGGGACAGACCCTCCCAGGCCCAGCACAGGCCAGACAAGCACCTTTCCAACGCAAGGTTGGCCCTGCCTGTCCAGCTAGGCCGTGGGTGGCAATGGAAAAGTAAAAGGAGCCTGGCCGGCACGGCTCAGTGGTTGAGCTTCGACCTATGAACCAGGAGGTCATGGTTTGATTCCCGGTCGAGGCACATGCCTGGGTTGCAGGCTCGATCCCCAGTGTGAGGTGTGCAGGAGGCAGCCGATCAATGATTCTCTCTCATCATTGATGTTTCTATCTCTCTCTCCCTCTCCCTCCCTCTCTGAAATCAATAAAAAAAATATTCTTATATAAAAAAAGAAAAAATAGCAAACACACCATCCCTCCTCCACTGCAGCCCGTGTCTCCAGCAGACATTACGAGTCCATCCGGGCACTGTTTCCTCGTGAGTCCAGAAGCAACCTCAGCACACGTCTCAAAACAGCCTCCAGGGACCCAGCTGATCAGAGCTGGCACTTGAGATGATTGCCCCTCCCAGCCTTGTCGTAGGCTTGACCTCCTTCAGAGGGCACAGGCCCCGCCTACCCATAGACTGAGAGCAGGACGTAGGGACCCCACTGCAAGGGAGGTTTGGAGGCAAGAGGGGCCCAGCACCCTGGCCCTGACGCCCCACCCGTGTTCCAGCCCAGAAAACCAACCCGTTCTACGAGGAGTGGTGGTTCCTGGTGGTGGTCGCCCTGGTCGGCCTCATCTTCATCCTGCTCCTGGTCTTTGTGCTCATCATCCGGGGCCAGAGCAAGAAGTACGCCAAGAAGACGGACTCAGGTGAGCCAGCACCCAGCCTGCCGGCGGGGCTGGGCCTTCCCGTGTCCGCCTCCCTTTTGCAGCGGCGGGTGGAGGTCTCTCCCGGAAGTGCATCTGCTCCCACAGGTGGGGCAGCCCGGGCTTCCCACCCAGTCTCCATCTCTTAGTCTGGTTTCAGCTCTAGCAAGAGACGGAGGGGGCAGCCGGCCAGGTGGGGAGAAGGGAGGCGGGGGAGGGGACGCTGCCCAGCGTGAAGGGATGGTGTGACCGAGCCATGCCAACCTGCCCCCCCAGGGAACAGTGGCAAGGCTGGTGCCCTGGGCCATGGGGAGATGATGAGCTTGGATGAGAGCAGTTTCCCTGCCCTGGAACTCAACAACCGGCGCCTCTCCGTCAAGAACTCCTTCTGCCGGAAGAACGGCCTGTACACCAGGTAGCGGCCCTCTGCGTGGGGGATGGGAGGACGGGGGTTGGAGGGCCAGCAGTGCCCGGCTGGGGAGGGCCACAGAGCAGGCAGTGCCCACTCGGCTCACCCTGTCCCAGAAACGGCTTCCACCCCGGTGAGGGCCCACAGCCCGGACGAGGGCACACTGGCGAGAAAGGAGGTGGGTACAGGGGTTTCCACCAATCACGGCAGAAGGCCAATAACTTGCAGTTTTGCAAACGGGCCGCTGCCATCTGAAGCCAGCCGTTCCTGGCACAGCCCGAAGCCATGATACCCACTTGCCCCCAAGGGGAGACGGGCCTGACCAAGGCTGGGCAGACCCACCTGAGTGAGAGGCCCCAGGAGCTCCCCACGATCGTGGACGCCCCACCTGCCCCCTCCCAGGAAAGGAAAGACACCCCGAGTGTAGCTACGTCTCCCCTGGTCCTCCCACTGCCTGCTGTCATTGCAGAACACTTTCTCCCACCCCCGCCCCCCAAGTCCGCACTCTCAGCATCGTCCCCCAAGGGCAGCATCTAAGAGCCCACCAGGAAGGACGAGGTTGGTGGCATGCCAGCTCTCTCCCCCACGTCCCTCCAACCCCAGGCCCTCCTACCGACTCCGTGGCCAAGGGCAGGGGCAGCTCACAAAACGTCTCTGTCTGGTCCCGGAGGGAAGAGGCGATGTGTGTGTTCCTCAGGGGGGGGGGGGGGGGGTGGCGGTGGCGGTGGGGGTCGGGGTGCTGGCCAACGAGGCCCACTCTCACCCTCTGAGAAAGCCAGCTTTCCAAAGAAAGGGACGTTTGAGGCCTCGGTGGCAGGCCCAGCATGGCCACCACCGTCTCGCCAGGCTGGCTCCAGGGCCCTGCCACACGGAACAAGGGGCGTTTCACCGCCGGCCTGGCCTGGCCTGCCTCTCGCACCCACAGTGCACACACACCGCAGCCCTGACTGCCCCTGCACCGCTGGGCCTGCACAGAATTCCCGTCTGCACTGAAGGAGCCCCAGGCTCCAGCCCGACCCAGCCCTGGGGACATGCCAGCCCCCACTCACCTGCAAGTCACGAGGGCAGCTTAGCGCGGCACCCCGTCTTCTCCCTCCTCCGTGCCGTGTGCTTGCCTGTCTTGCCTACATGAAGCCTCGGCTAGTGCTGTTCCTGCTTTATTTTTAGTGTAAAGACGCGCTCTGTCGATTGGAACAAAATCAGTGCAGAGACGGCACCAGAGGTTGGAGGGGCATGGGGTTGCCTGTGGCATGTTTCTGGGTCGCGGGACTGTTCTCAGAGCAGCGTTTCTGCAGCGTGCGGCGTCCAGCCCCTGTGCGGACAGCTGGGGCTCAGAGCCACAGTGCCAGAGCAGGCTGGGCAGAGGCTGGGGTGTCAGGCCCTGGGCAGTACCCCCTCGCACCCCGTCCTGAGGGCAGAGTGGTAGAGGACCCCAGGCCCGCCCACTCCTCACCCTCAGCCCACGTGGCCCAGGAGCCCGCAGCCCCGGTCTCCAGCCCGCAGGCATCCGTGGCAGGAGGCGTGCCAGGCGTGTGTCCTCTGGTGACTCGCAGCCAGGCCTCTCCCTCACCCGGAAATGCACGACTCTCCCCGGGGCTGAGTTCTCAAAGGTGGGGCCAGACGTAGCCGTAGCCGGGAGCCACAGCGATCTCCGAGCTGATCTGAGGGAGGGAGGCGGTGCTTTCCTGGCTCTCTGACCCCAGTGCTGACTCTGAGGCTCACCTGTGCGTTAATGATGGCGAACCTTTTGAGCTTGGCATGTCAGCATTTTGAAAAACCCTAACTTAACTCTGGTGCCGTGTCACATATAGAAATTTTTGGATATTTGCAACCATAGTAAAACAAAGATTTATATTTTTGATATTTATTTTATATATTTAAATGCCATTTAACAAAGAAAAATCAACCAAAAAATGAGTTCGCGTGTCACCTCTGACACGAGTGTCATAGGTTCGCCATCACTGGTTTAGGAAGTGCGTGGAGAGTTTGTTACAGTGCAGGTCTCAGGCCTCCCCTGAGGGTTCGATTCGGGAGGTCTCAGGGGCCTCGGGGCTGTGTCACATTCACTGCCAGGTGATGCTGAGGCCTGCGGTCCTAGAAGCACAGGTGGAGGATCAAGGTGCACCCCACCGCCACTCCCCCACCCCCCATCCCCCCCCCCACACACACAGACACACACACACACACACACACACACACACACCCCTGGAGCTCATTCAAGAGCTCAGCCCAGCACCCTCAGCACCTGGGCCTCCCCCACCCCAGGTGGGGCCCCCAGCCCAAGTGCCACCTTCCAGGGCACAGGGATCCGAGGGCCTTCCTGCCTCCAGGCCTCTCGGGGCCTCCCCGGACCGGGGACCAGAGGAGGCTGCTCTGAGTGAGGCCACCTCTCAGCCCCTCCCCTCCCTTCTCTCTAGGTCTCCGCCCCGGCCTAGCCCGGGCAGCCTGCACTACTCCGATGAGGACGTCACCAAGTACAACGACCTCATCCAGGCAGAGAGCAGCAGCCTGACCGAGAAGCCCTCGGAAGTCTCCGACTCTCAGGTGAGGGGCGCTGGACGGGGCGGAGCAGGCCCTCCCAAGAGCTGGCCTGCATGGCAGCCCGTGCGGGCCCAGCTCCTCCCCTTCGTGGGCGACTCAGGGGCCCCAGCAAGCGATGTGGAAGTCGGATACAGGCCAGCTGCCACCTCCCAGGGTCTGCTCAGAGTTTGCGCCCGGGGCTCATGGGGTCCCTGGAACCATGATCCTGTGAGACACCCCGAGACCGTGGTCCTCACACTCTCAGGAGGCACCGCATGCTCCGTCACTCAGTAGCTCGGGCCTGTCAAGACCCGTGAAGGCGAGGAGAGGGAGGTTGACACAGCAGCCTGTCTTGCCTGAGCCCGGAGAACCGATACACTGAGCTAGTCGGGGTCAGAGTGCACCCCAGAAATGGAAGGCTGGGTGCCCTGGAGCCCCACGGCTGGGAGGCAGCAGGGACTGGGACGGCATCAAAGCTTTGGAGGTTCAGACCTGAGGTTGAATCCTGGCTCTGCTGCCGGTGAGCTGGGGCGTCCTGGGTGGTAGGGAAGCTCTCTGAGCCTCAGTGTCTCCATCTGTAGAATGGGCAGGATAGCAGCAGGCTCTGGGGGTCTGTGGGGGGGATTCGCTGAGATTAGGCAGAGAGAAGCTTAGCACAGGGCCCAGCATGCGGCAGCCATTCAGTAAGTGTCAGCTCACGTATTAAGGAGGGGACGGTGCCTCTGGGAGACAGAGCCTCAGAGCGGCTGCCGTTAGGTGGGCCACGCGGGGACACTCTGTCCCAGGCTGAGGGGAGAGGGGGCTGAGTGCGTTCCGATGGGGTGATGTCACAGCCTCCCACCCCAGCCCTCTCGCCCTTGGCCATGCCTGGTGGTTGCCCGGGAAGGACCAAGAAAGGCCACTGTGTCCCACGCCCTGGACCTTTCTGCCCGGTCCTGGGAGAGGACGAGAAGGAAGAGGTGCCAGCAGGGAGCAGGGCTGTGGGCCGTGTGGGAGGTGCCAGCCGGCCTGGGATCAGGCTGTGGGCCTCGTGGACCAGGGCCCCTCGCCCACAGCTGCCTTGTTCGGCTCCAGGGTTTCTGATGGGCTCGGTGGAGCCAGGGAGGCGGGAGCTCACGCCCCTGCTCAGCTGGCAGGGACAGAGACCCCAGCTCAGCCTGGCGCCCAGGGACTCATGTGACTCAGACCCTGGCATCCTGTTCGGAGAATTTAACCCCTTGCAGCCACGTGCATATGGGGACTCACAAGGCCATGCTTCCCTGAAGCATGGTTTTTCTCTTCCCCCCCACCCCAAACACGGTGATGAGCAGTTGGATTCTAGGCACTCAAGGTAAAGTTCAAAAACATAAGGAGTTCAGCTCCGACCTGTCCAAGGGCTGTCCCAGGGATGTGTGAAGCGAGAGTCGGGCCCGGGCAGTGCCAGGCGGGACCATTTGGGTCTGCTTGCTCTGGAACGGTCCCTCAGCTGCAGCCTGACCCCTGTGCCTCCGGGTCAGATGGGAATTTGTGCCGTGACAGCTAAGGAGGCCGGATGTCAGTGTCTGTCTGGGGTGGTGAGGGTGGTGGGTGCAGGACTCATTCTTGAGCCTGTACCCTGAGGCCATGGAGGTGATGGGGATGCAGCCCTGGCTCCCGGGAGCTCCCTGAGGGCTGGCGGGGACAGAAGAGACAGGCGCCAGCCTCCCTCTGAGGCCCTTGTCACCAGCATAAGGAAATCCTGTGACTGGTCTCTCGCCCCCGCGAGGACCAGCCCGACTGCAGACAGCGTGTAGATTGTGGGGCGTCCCCTGTTGCGACTTTCAATCTGGGGCTCATGGTGGGTGCCCCACAATGTGAATCCTGCTGGGGCATGGCCCTCAGCGTCAGGGACAGCGGGCGCCCCTCCGTGGGCTGCTCTGGAGACCCTGTCCTTTGAAGCCCGCTCCCCCAGGCCCTCTAAGGGTGAGCCGTGCATGTGCCGCCTGGTTTATGTTCTAAGTCAGACCACCCAACACTCCCTCTCCAGCACGGGAGGAAAATACCAGCCGGATCCCTGTGATATGGTCGGCCATAAACAAAATGTCCCGGTTTCTTATAAACAGACACACATGATAGGAGGTGAGAAAGGCTGTGGTGAAGGCTGGGGGCTGGCTGTCCCCAGTGGGCTCGGGGTGGGGGTGGGGGTGGGGGCTGGGCCTCCAGGACTGGGGGAAAAGGGTTCCAGGCCTGGGGGTGGGGGTGGGGGATCAAGGCTGAGGCTTAAAGGGCCTGTGGCTTGTTTGATGGAACTTCTAAAAACCAAGTGTGGCTTCATTCCAACTTGGTTTTCAAAGTAAGAGCCCAAGCTTGGAATAAAAGTTTCCTGGTTAGCGCACAAGCAGAGCTCCGTGGAAAGGAAGTTCCAAGCCGGGCACCCGCTCCTGATCGCTGCTCCGTTCTCTGTGCGATCCTGGCAGCCCAGCTAAGCTCATAAGCCGATGTGGAGAAGTACAGAAACATACAGGACAAACCAGATTTTATGTCGTTTTTATTGAGCACCCCATCAAAATAGTGAATGTTTATGGAGTCCACTCCAGGAGTGATGCCAAGGATTATTCCAGAATGGCACCACCTAACCCTCTAGAACAGCGGCCACCAACCGGTGGTCCACGGACCACTGGCGGTCCGTGAGGTCCGTGAGGTCCGAAAGGTTGGCGACCGCTGCTCTAGGAAACCTGGTGGGTTTATCGCTATTTTCAGGTAAAGAAAAGGAGAAGAGTGGGTGGGGGAGCCCCCTAAAGGAAGCCAGACTCCGCCTCTAGGCCTCCTGCACACCTACTGTGCGCCACCACGCACAGGTTGGGCTCTCTGTGGCAGCTGGGAGGGGTAAGCACTGCGTTTGTCCTCCATGGAGCCCATTCATTCCTTCCTTGGTGCATTTGTTCAGCAGATATTTGTTCTGCACCCGCTAAACAGTACCAGGCACCCTGTACAGGTGGCGGCTCCAGTAATGAGCAAGGCAGGCTCTTATGAATGTTGTATTGTGATCTATGAGGGAAGACCCCACGTGTGTAAATAGTCATGTTTTCATGTCTCATTAAAGTATTGTCACCACAGTAACTAACTTCGGGAGGGAAGTGGTGAGCCAAGGGCTTCCTGTTTCCTGCGGCACAGAGAAAGCACTGTGAGAAATCCTGGGGGAAGATCGGGTTCTCCTGGAAGCCCCCGGAGAGCTGCCTGGAGGAGGTGGCATTTTGGCCGGAAGTGTGACAGGACTGGCTCATGCATAGGAGGGAGGAGTGTGGGTTCGTGTCTGGCTGCCGTGTGGTGAATGAAGCCACACTTCATTTTCAGAAGTTCCATCTGAGTTCTGCCACCGCCCTCCCTCTGCTGAGTATGCCCCACCCTTTCTTAGTGCTCGCTCTTGTCCATCAGATTGGACCATGAGTCTCATAGGTTCCGCGACGCCCATCTCCCGCTTCTCCTTAGCCGGGAGGAGCCCAGATTATGCCAAACTGTAAACACGCTGCAGGCAGGACCAAGGGAGACTGGGGAGGAGATGGCACTTGTTGCTGTGCCGAGCCCTGCGCTTTCTACATTCTCATTCAACATCTTGCCGCCCTGCCGTGCAGATGGGAAGATCCCCACGTAACAGTTGGGGAAACTGAGGCTCTGAAGTCAAGCAGCATGCCTTTGGTCACAGAGCTCAGAAACGCAGCCGGTGGAGATTTAAGTCTAGGTCCGGCTGGCTCTGAGGCCGGGTCCCCTGCAGCCTGGCCTCCCCGCCCAGCTGCCCGGCATAGAGGGGAGATCGACCCTGACCCCACCCCACACCCCACACTCCCCTGGCCACAGGGTGGCCTCTGACAGCTGAGGGCGGGCGCACACTGGCTATCACCTGATCTGTAAGGACACAGGTAGCCTGCGTGATGTTGTGTCTGAGATGAATGTTTGTGGGAGATTCCCAGCTATTTTAGTACCAGGAGCCCCGAACCCTGACAAAATTGTGCCTCCAGAGGGCAAGCAGAGAGGGAGACCCTGAGCATGTCCCCCCACCCTGCCCCACTGCTGAGCCCCAGGCTACAGCCTGTGCAGGAGGGGCTGGCTCCAGGGGTAAAGGCATCGGAGGGGACAGACTCACGCCGGCTTCAGGCTGGACTGGGTGCAAGCAGCGCCTGAGACCACAGCCCTGGGTACAGTCCCTAAAGGGGCTGCACGGGGTGACCTCCTGTCATCTGGGCAAGACGTTCCCACATGACATGGTGAGACCCAGCAGGACGAGGGCACCCTGCCTGGCACCAGGGTCTCCACATGCCCGCAAGCCTGTATGGAACCCTCCCATCTCCCGCCGAGTTGGTGCCGAATTCCCGCCTCTAGAAACGAGCAGAAAAGCGAAAGGCTTTCTTTCCTCTGCTCCCTCTCTTTTGTTCCTGTCTTTTCTTGGGGTCCTTCCTCCTGCTGGCCCCCTCCTGGCTCCCATCACCAGGGCTGGAGTCTGAGCTCCCCCCTACACCCCCCTCCCCCCCAGGCCCTGGTAATTGCTGATTGAGTAGCTTTGAGTTGCTGTTAAGAGGCCCAGAGCTGAGACAGTTGCCTGATTGCCTGGCCGCCTGGCGGGGCTGCCCATGAAAGGCCCCCTTTGTGCTGGGCCGTCACTGGGAAGCTGCATTCAATTACCGAGGGCCGAGCTCGAGAGTTGAAAGCCCGAATGGGAGCCCCTGGTCCCCCCTCGCTTTCTTCTCTTCTCACCCCACCCCCACCCAGAAAAGAAACAGATGTTCCAGGAGAAGGAGGCCGAGAGCAGGCGCTGATGCAAGAACCCCTTCCTTTGGCCTGGGAGAGCTGGGGGGAGGCGGCAGGCAGGAAGCTAACCCCCAGCCCATTTGGCTCCCAGCTCTTCCTTCTCTCCCTTTCCCCTCCCCCCTCAGGAATGCTGCCCCACAGAGTGACTGGCACACAGTAGGTGCTCAACAGATGGTAGCAGGCACCAGGGAGGTGATTGGATGAATGAGCTTTGGGATCTGAGCCCCGCAACGGGCCGGGCTGGGCTGAGAGACCAGTTCCCCAGCCTCCCAGACAGGCCTCTCCCTTCTACAAGGGGTAGGGCGGGGGAGGGGAGAGGGTGGGAGCTGCCCCAGCAGAGTCAGCCTCCCCCACCCCCTGGCCTCTTCTGATCCCTCCTGGTGGGGCTTCCAGGCCCCTCCCACCCAGACCCACCCTCACTCTCTCCCTAACAATACCTTTCACAGCCTTCTTGCTGATGGAGGTCATTTCACCCTCGGCCTGCAGGGACCCACCCATCTTCCAGACAGGGATGCTGAGGCCCAGAGAAGCTCCCACAGTCACCTCCTTCCCCAGACACCATCCCCTCTGGGATGGGCCCGAAGTGGCCTGGCGATTCCTCCCCAAGACTGAGGCCCCGGGCCGGCCACAGTTCTCAAACCTCTAGCAACTATCCCAGCCAGTCAGTGGGTGCCCTGCTAGAGAGACTGTGGCTCTCCCTTCAGCCCCCGACCCTCACCAACCCTCGCTGCCCCTGGACCAGAGGGACCCCCAGCCTCCTGGCATCACTACTGCCTGCCCAGACCTCTCTGCTTCCGGGCCAACCTCACCACAGCCCAGCATCAGGTGCCCCCCGACCCCTCCCACTCTTGGCATATGGAGCCCTGTCTGTGCGGCCCCTTTGTTCCCTCCTGGCCCGGCAGCTGGGCAGGAGGCAGAGAAAGGGGCTGGTATTGTGCTGCACCTCGTCCGGGGGAGACCAGCGAGGGACTTCCCATTGTCTTGGTCTTGGGGTTTCCTGCTGGGAAGAGGGGTGAGGAGGGTGAGTGTCAGCAGCAGGGACTGTGAGGGTGCGGAGGAGGAGAGGGGCCAGCGGACATAAATTAGCAGACTGACTAGGGAGCATTTATCTCCCGGGAGGGGACAGGGCTCTCTTTCCCCCTCTTGTGACCTCTGGGCATGTGTGGGCTTTGGGAAAATCAGGCAGCTCTGAGTTCAAGCCCAGCTCTTCCGTTTCTTTGGGCAAAAGGTAGAGGTGCGACAATTCACTGGCTGCAGGCAGAGGTGCGACAATTCACCAGGGAACTCAGGTCGGTTTCCGTAGATGGGCTCACGATGGTTCTGTGCACTGTAGATACTGCTCTTGAGGGTCTAGAGGCCCTAGGGACTTCCGGTTCCCGAGAACACGTGCACATGACAGATCCCACGGCTCGGACCGAGTGGGCAAGGCCAGCTCTCCCGCTCCCCTACCTGCAAAGCAGGACGCGCTGATGGCCCCAGGCTGGCTTGCGTTGGGCTCGCTGGGCTCCTGGCTGTAGTGTTTCTCGAGTGTGTTTTATTGAAGTTGAGGACGTTTTATTGAAGTTGAGTCCAAGCGCGCATTTGCTGGGCAGAGACGAGGCAACCTGAGTACAGTCGTCTGAACTGCGTTTTTGTTTTGTTGTTGTTTTGCAGAAACAGAGGAATGGGGAGAGAGAGGAGAGAGAGAGAGGAGAGAGAGAGAGGAGAGAGAGAGAGAGAGAGAGAGAGAGAGAGAGAGAGAGAGAGGCATCGATGTGTTGCCCCACGTAGGGACGCATTCATTGGCTGCTCCTTGTAGGTGCCCTGACCAAGAGATTGAACCCACAGCCTTGGCGTATCGGGACGATGCTCTAACCAGCTGAGCCACCGGGCCAGGGCCCTGCGCTGTGTTCTGTTTGGCGTGTACTGTTCGCTAACATCCGAGAGCCTCTCTTCCAGGGAGTTAGCTGTCAGGGCGTCCCATCTGCTGCCTTCTTCTTCTCCAAACACTGCCGGGAGCTTGGGGTGGGGGAGGGCGGTGCTATTTTTAGCTGCACAGTTCAGCTCCCGAAGCCGTTTTACTTCGCATCCCAGATCCACTCCTGCCTCGTGATGGTTCCCCTCCCCATAGGCAGATGGAGTGCACCCAAGGACACCCCGTCCCGGCAGCGATAAGAACGAATGTAATGCCTTCTGTTGCTTTGCAAAAGCTTCGGGATGGTCCTCGGTGACCGTCGGACCCCTTGTGGCTCTTGTTCTCGTGCTGGTTGTATGATTGAGTGTGGCTTTCGTTCCAGATCCCACGTGGGTGGGCAGTGCCGGGAGATTCTACAGGTCTCCCCTCCTGGCCCTGGCCCTGGCCCTGGCCCCCGTCACGCAGTAAGTCAGGGGCTGGACCTAGGCCGCCGCTCAGTTTACCCGGCGTGAACCTCTGCTTTGAAACGTAGGTTTTGTTATCATTCAGGTCTGGCGAGGCCAACAGGTCGGGAGACAGTGGCCTCTGAAAGATGGTTTGCGCCTCACGGGTCCCAAGAAGAAGGCACACACTCGGTGCCCCCCAGGACCTCCCAGGACCCCCCGGGGAAGCCGCCAGCAGGCAGGGGAGCAGGAAGAAGACGTGGGCAGGAGCCTTGACGGTGGTGCCCACGGGAAAGTCAAAGCCGGGGAAGCAGGCTTAGGGGAGGCCAGTGAATTCAGGGGCTCTGGGGGGTAGGGGCTGGCCCTGGGGTGGTTAGGAACAGAGAACAGTGGGTGAGCGTGTGGGAGCCCATTCGATGGGCTGTGGGCTCTGAAATCAGCTCATCGTCTGAGGATGGACCCGCCCTGGGAGGGGCAGTCCCTCCAGGGGCAGCAGGGCCCCAGGTGTCAAAGCATGAGAAATACCACAAATAAAAAGGCAGGGTTCATTCACCCTCAAAAACACTCCGGGAGGGAAGGAAGCCAGACACAAAAGGCACACATTGAGCCCTGGCCTGTTTGGCTCAGTGGGTAGAGCGTCGCCCTGCGGACCGAAGGGTCCCGGGTTCAATTCCTATCAAGGGCCTGTCACTCAGGTTCCTCCCAGGCCCAGGCCCTGGTCGGGGCACGTGCAGGAGTCAACCAATCAGTGTGTTTCTCGCACATCGATATTTCTCTCTGTCTCTCCCTCTCTCTTCCTCTCTCCCTAAAAATCAATGGAGAAATATCCTTGGGTGAGGATTCACCAAAAAATACAAAATCCGCCAGCTCTGTGCCGGGACCTGCTCCGAAGGACGCACAAGGCAGGCCAAAGGGGGCACCATACCCTCGGGCCCGTGCGGGGAGCTGAAGGGCCCGGTCCCACATTCAGACCAGAGCCCTCCGCGCCTCCCAGCGCTGAGCACCCGCCTGTCCCCACCGCGCCCCTGACACCTGATCTCTGTCCCCCCAGGGAAGCGACAGCGAGTACGAGGTCGACCAGAACCACCAGAAGGCCCACTCCTTCGTCAACCACTACATCAGCGACCCCACCTACTACAACTCCTGGCGGCGCCAGCAGAAGGGCATCTCGCGGGCCCAGGCCTACAGCTACACGGAGAGCGACTCGGGGGAGCCGGACCACGCCGCCGCGGCCAACAGCGGCGTCCAGCAGGGCAGCCTCTTCCGGCCCAAGGCCAGTCGGACCCCCACGCCCCAGAACCCCCCCAACCCCCCGAGCCAGCAGAGCACCCTCTACCGCCCCCCCAGCAGCCTGGCCCCCGGCTCCCGGGCTCCTATAGCAGGATTTTCATCATTCGTTTGACGTCCGAAGAGGAACAAGAGAGACGGCACCGGACTCCCCTCCACCGTCCCCGCACCGCCTGCCAGAAAACAAAAACACCAGGAAACCGAGTCAACTGTTCAACCTCCTGAGTTTATTTTTCCGGAGATTCCAGGGCCAGCAGAGCCGGAGGGGGAAGGAGGGAGGAGAAAACCAGGAGCCCACGTGTGGCCAGCGGTCGGTCAGCTTCGTGACTGCGGGTGGGCGCAGAGCTGCGGGAGCCGCCGGGGGGCACAGGACTGGAGAGAGGAGGAGAAGAGGCACAGGGCCAGAGGGCTGCAAGGCAGGCCTGGCTGAGGGGAGAAGCTTCTGGAAGCCTGAGCGGCTGCCCGCCTTCCAACATGTGCTGGAGCGCTGGGCCCGCGGCTGGCTGGTGCTATGCAAGGATGGGTGTCGCTGGGCACAGCTCTCCTCTCTCTTCACCCAACCACTGCCATGTGTGTCCCTGTTACTAGTGGGCATTGGTGGTCCCTGCCACCCCCTGCTGCCCCCTGTCCTGCTCCTCACCCTCACGGCCCCCTCCTCACCCTCACGGCCCCCTCCTCACCCTCACTTCCCCCTCCTCTCACAGGCCCCTCCTCACCCTCAATGCCCCCCACTCCCTTACTCAACTTCCCCATCAAACATTTGAAAGGTGAGAATTTGCCTCCCTACCTCCTTGTTCCTAACATGCTTTTTTCTTGCAAATCTCGGAGAGGGTTCCTCAGGGCACAGGAGAGCCCCTCACCTCTCCCTCCCCAGCCCAGCCACCCCTTTACTTGAATTCACTTTCCTGAGCACAGGGGAGCGGAGATGAACTCGGGGACAGAGTAGGGGCGCGGGCCGGGCATCACAGGGGTAAGCGGGCGAAATGCAGGGAGTCGGGAATGTAAGACGGCCGCTTTGATTTCACTCTTTCTTCCAATTCAGGTACCATCTGCCCCCCCCCCCACCTCCCGCCTCCACCCCACCCTAGAGGAAGAGGGCAAAGGGAACCACCTGGACGAAGAAATTCCTCCTGTCACACATGCATGTGCACGCGCGCGCACACACACATACACACACACACACACACACACACGCCCCAGGCACCGGCAAGGAGCTGAGCCCAGGGAGCCTCTCCAAGAGAAACCCGTTGGTTCTTCTAGCCAAACCAGAGGCTCCCTCTCAGATCTGTGCTCCCCTCGCTCAGCCCATAGCTCTCCGCGTGTTTGTCTGAAACACCCGCCTCCTGAGCACAGGGATGGCCTCGAGGCTCAGCTCCGCCGCGCCAGGGCCTGGAGCCAGGAGGGGCCCGTCCATCCGAACTAGACGCAGTTCCTGAGCAGCAGAGCCAGGCCGGCCGGGAGGGCAGGTCAGATGGGGCCAGGGGACGGGAATAGCTGACGGAGGCAGAGCTTCTGCACACATACAACCCGCCCGAGAAATGTTCTTTAAAAGCCACTCCGGTGGCCTGGAGTTCCATCAGCTCCGGACTTCCAGGTGAGGGGGCCGGGGGGAGCCTATCTAAGTCGCGGGGGCCCCTGGCACCCCACAGTTGGGGCAAGGAGACTGCCGGGCCAGCGCGGTCAGTACAGCAGGGGGCGCCTTCGTGGGTGGGGCTCCCTGGGGTGCTGAGCACAGGCTCTGCCCAGGGGCTGATGGTGACCTATTTGAGGGGGTGAAGGGAACAGTTAGGGGAGGCCTGAGTGGAGGATTTGGGAAGCAGGCCAAGGGGAGAGAGGGCCTGTATGCCCCTGCCCACCGGCCCAAAGCAGGGCCAGGGGCTGGGGAGAGGGCCCACCCAGCCACGGGCTCCTCCCTACGCACTAGGCCCCCCGGGAAATGTGCACAAACACGGAGCAGGTCTGGGAAAGGAAGCACAGCCTTTCCCCCCAAGGAGGACACAGGCCGGAGGTCTGGCTTCCATGCACATCTGGCGTCTCCATAGCAACACATCTGCGGCCGCCCGCCTGTGACCCGCTGCTGACGGTTCTTTCCTTTCCGCTTCTCTCCTCTTTTTTGTAAAACAGCTGCATCTTCTTCCCTGTCTGCTGTGTGTGGAGCCATTTAAGGAAGTTCCCAGCTTGCGTTAGGGAATTATTCTAGCTCGGCCCACTGAGGGGCTTTGGGGAGCGGAAGCAGGGACGAGTGAGAACACGGTGTGCGCATGTGTGTCTGTGTGTCATGTGTGTGTGTGTGTGTGTGTGTGTTGCACGTGAGGCCAGATGTCCCTGGCCTTTCATGAATCACCTGGTGCACTTAGATGTCTGCCCTCCCTCCCCCCCACACCCTCATTCACACCCATGCTGACACGTGTGGGGGCTCACACACAGGCATGCACAGGCATGCCCAGAACACACACCGCCTGTGTGTTAGCAAGGAGGTCTCTCTTAAGTTGTCTCCGCTGTGAGGCACAGGCAGCCTGAGTCACCCCACTCGGGACCCGTCGTCTCAGAGGACAGGACACTGTGCAGAGCCAGGCATGTCAAACTCAAAGCTGGCGGGCCTCGGGCCTTGGCCGTGAATTTGACACGCTTGGTGCAGACCAAGGCCCCTAGGTGACCCCATGAAGGCAGGCTGGGCCCAGGTGAAAACCCACCCTTCTTCTCTCCCCCCGCCCATCAGAAATGTGGCCTCCACCACCCTGGCCAAACCTGGGACTCTAGGCTCCTGAGCAGACATCTCTTTGCCCTTGTTTACATATCTGCTGGGGCAGAGGAGGCTCCCGCCCCCCACCCCCCGCCCCCGTCCGACACCTGGCTGCACTGCCCTGGGGAACAGGGAGCCTCCCGGCCTGTGGTTCACCAGGCCAGGGATGCCAGGGCCCTTGTCTGTGTGACTCCACCTGCGGCAGGTTCACACCAGGACACCTGGCACCTGTGTCTCTGCCTGGCTGTCGCCCCAGGAAACCCGGTGTGGCACCCAGCAGCCCACACATGGCACACCAGGGCCGCCCTGCCCTTCCCCCTCCTGGCGTGCCTCCGTGTTCACATCAGCTCTGCACCCCGACTGCCAAGACAAACCAAAAAGCTGCTCTGAGTTCCTCCTGGGGCTCCAGGGCGTTTGCAAACGCAGGCTGCCTGTCCTGCCCCCAACACTGCCAGATCCAGAGGGAACGCTGCCCGGAGGCCTTCCGTCTGCCCACACCTCCCTGGGCAGGGCTTTTAAAGGTGCCAGAGCCGCCTCATAGCCCACCCTGGGCAGGGGCCTCCCTCACCTTCCCACCATGCACGTCGAAAGGTGCCCACCCTGGGGGGAGGGCGGGGTGGGGGCACCACCTGGGCAGCAGCCGCCGGCTGCCCAGTGCCTCTGTGTGGTCCTGCCCAGTGCAACCCTGACACCACCCTGAGCACAGGTGCCCTCTTGGGACCACCCCCCACCCCCGATTGGTTTCCGTGAGAATAACCAAAAGCATTTCAACGTGTTACCTTTCTTTACACAGATAGACTCCAAAAACCAACACAAATCTTTATTTTTTTTATTTCAAAGATATAATGAAAAATTATGGGGAGAGTACTCATTATGGCAGGTGTCTGTGTAAGAAAAAATATATATCTATATGTCATATAGCTTGTTAGGTTTATTTTTTAAAGGAAAGGTAAGGAAGCAATTGATTTGAGATATCTACCATGAGAAGTCCCATGTCCTGTCAAACTTGTCAGTATTTTATAAATAAACTTTTTTTTTGGAGTTTTGAGCGTTCCTTTTTCTCCTCCCTGGAAGGTAAATGGGGACACCTACCCCCCCCCATATGATACTCAAGCAATCTGCTCCCCAAACACCCACCTCTGGGCTTTTATGGAAAGAATCAAGAGTCCAACTTACTTCCTTAATTCATACGGGAGTGGGCACCCGTGACTTTAAATGAAATGTACTATTTTATTTATTTTACACTTTTAGCATAAGGGCCGCTCAGATTATGCCAAATTAGAGGCAGAAAGAAATGGTAATGATGACTAAGAACTGTAAAGGCAATCGCTAGCCCGTGTGTGGCATTCGCCCCGTGCCAGGCGCTGTTCTAATGACTGCCCACTGAGTCACTCAGAATCCTCGTGGCACCCCCCTCCTCGGAGGGAGGCTGGGGCGGGGAGACCTTACGTGGCTTGCCCCGGAGAACTGGGAAAGGCCAGGGTTTGTGCTACAGCAGCCTGGCTCTCAGACATCCCTGCTGCCTCTCTGATGCGCGAAGGCGACTTCCTTGCCCATCTTCATTGTAATTTCTACAAAGCCAGCTCCCCAGGCCCTCGGGGTCTTGAGGCAGTGAGAACTGTTTGGTGGCTCTAACCTACCTAATCCACCCAGGTTTAGAGTTAAGGCTTGATTCACTGGCTTCATGAGTGCAGTGGTGCTACATTATACCACACTTACCTCCCATTCCTTAAGTCAGATGGATCCCAATAAAAGAGAGTGAAGGAAACGTGATTTTAACATGTTAAGCGCCCAGTCAGTCACCGGTGACTGACACTATACTTTCCGTCTGGAAGACAAAACAGGCTGGGCGCTTAACGTGTTAACAGTACATGTAGTGCCACTTATTTTACACGAGAGGCCCAGTGCACAAAATTCATGCACTCGGGGCGGGGGGCGGGGGTGTCCCTCAGCCCAGCTTGCACCCTCTCGCAGTCTGGGAGCCCTTGGGGGATGTCCAACTGATAGCTTCGACCCACTCCCCAGAGGGGGGGTGGGGGGCAGGGGAGCGGGCCTAAGCCAGCAGTCGGACATCCTTAGTGCTGCTGCAGAGGCAGGAGAGGCTCCCACCACCGCTGCTGCACTTGCCAACTGTGAGCCCAGCTTCTGGCAAATGACCTTCTGAGTTGAGCGTCTGCCCCCTGGTGGTAAGTGTGCGTCATAGCAACCAATCGTTCTGCTATTCGATTGTTTTGCATATTAGCCTTTTATTATATAGGAGGATAGTCTACATTACAGTATAATGCACATTCATAAGGCCTCTGTATAATCAAAACATAGCTAAAGCAGGGAGTTTTAAACATATACATAGGCACACTTTACTTTTACTTAGATTCACAAATGTAGATTAATTCACCAATCTGTTCATGTGGGGCCATAGCATTTTTCTTTTTTTTTCTGTGTGAGAATGGGCTCAATATGTGGAATTCTTTAGAACCTTTCTTACATAAACCACCTCCCTAAGGCATCAACAGTGAATTCAGTTTCTATCTCTTTAAAGTAAAGCAAAAGAAAGTATAGAAATGACGAATGGAAGACTGCAGTTTCCAGTTCTGCGTAGACGGAGCTTGGCAGTGGCTGCTCGGTCCCAACAAGTGAAAAGCTGAACCCACTGAAAACTCAACAACTCTCCTCGGCTCCGCGAGGGAAGTGAGGTCACAGGGCGGACTCCTGCCGTGAGACTGGGGAGACGGGCGGGAACACGGAGTATCCGCATTTAACGGAGTAGAAAGCACGGGTGATGTCAGAGCAGAGTCCAGCTCTTATTATCTTGCCCTAAAATGTTACAGTTCCTGTCCACTTCCAACTCAACACACTCTTGTATTTTTGCAGCTTATTCCTTTCCCAAACCATCCAATGTCATTTTCAAAGAAGTCCTCATTCTCCTTGTGCTCGCTAATCTTAGCCGCTGACATCAGACTTAATTAAGTTACGTAATTACTAGAGAATGGACGGCGGCATAAACAAGGTTGAGAACAGTGGTAACTGAATCTGTAAACATCCAGCTCGAGTCGCGGGAGCAGATTCGCGGGGCTCTCAGCTTTCGGGGACTGTGGGCATCTTCATTGTTTGCAAACGAACGTAGGGCATCGTTTCCTACAGCTAGTTGGTTAAGGCAGGTCAGAGAGACCTCTTCCTGTATCTATCACAGTACACGCAGTGCATTCTGCACTGTATGACCAATTTTCAAGGCAATTAATAGGTTTTCCAGGGTAATTTTGACTACGCATACCATTTACATTGCACCTAATTTGGAACCCAACCCCCCACAAGCTCCCAGTGTCACTCAGTGGGAAAAGCACTTTGGGTATAAGAGAGCGTGGAGTTAGCAGACAGGGGTTCCTACAAATCCCAGCTTGAACTTGAACTTGAGTTCATCCTCCGCTACCTCATCTGTGGGATGGGTGCAATTTCTGCCTTTTTCAAGATCAGACTCACGGAATGAAGCGTAGGGAAATGACCTCTCGGGCACAGGACCTCCTGGCTCTGAACACGCGGCTCAGGTAGATGGGCTGCAGGGTGGTGGGGGGCTGGGCTGGCTGCAGCCCCCCTCGGCTCCACCTGCCTGCAGCAACATGGTCTTGAAGGGTTTGGAACCTGGGTTCGTGGTAGGGTTGCCGGATAAAACCAAATTTTGCATGGAACGTGTTTACCCGAAAATGTTGTTGTGTACCTGAAATTCGCATTGAACCAAGCAGCCTCTATTTTCATTTGTTAAATCCGTCACCTGGCTCAAATCCCAACTCTACACCAAGAGGTGGGGGGGGGTTCATGCAAAACTTTCAGACCTCAGTTTCCTCCTCCAGAAAATGGGCATGAGCAGGGCGATTACGTGTGAACGTCATTTGTAAGCCGTACACACGCTGCATGTATAAGGGATTATCGCTATTGTTCGTGGATAAAAGGACACTGGGCTCATCCAGGAGATTCTGGCTGTGGGCGCGGCTCTGGCTCAATGAGTCCCGACTCTCAGTCCTTACCCCACAGGCTCCGCCTACCTTTGGAAATGTCTCCAAAGAAAACATCTGAATCTTAGAAATGTGGGGGCCTCAGAGGGGGTGGTGGGAGTGACTGGCCTTCCAGATCGTGTCAGTCACTCTAGGAGCAACCCTGCTCACATGCACATCACTGCGGAGAGCTTCAAACCAGGAGGAAGGCAGGACCCAGGATCAGAAACCCGGGTGCCAGTGCCCCTGGGGCCTGATGCGGCTGGCGGAGGGGCAGGTGACTGGAACCTGCGGACAGAAAAGGCTGGACGGAGACACAGACCTAGGTGGGAGCTGGAGAACCCCCAGGTCCCCACCTAGACCTGCCTCTCCTTCCGTCCTCCAGCCTCCTCCCTGGGCTCCTTGTGGTCCAGGCTCGTCCAGAAGCCAGAGGTCACCGGAACACGGTCCCCACAGGCCGCAGAGCAAGGTGGGGGTGTACGGGAGGGTCACATGGGCACCAGCGGGCCCACAGTGGCGCTGTCCTATGCCTTCGGGTGTGGTTTTTCCTACCCCTATGGAAAGTTCCTACCCTTCCTACCCCCAGGCAGGCAAAGGGCACGTCTCTGACTCTCTTTTCTCCGTGTGGATAAAGAATGGAATTAGACTCGGGCGTAGGAGAGAATTCCAAATGTCTGACTTTCTGTGGCCTGCAACCCCTGCCGCAGACAGAGCCGCGGGGCAGCAGGACAACAGCCGACCTGTGTCCTGCTGAAGGCCTTCTCTGCAGCTGAGGCGATCCCCACACAGGCCCACAAGCAGGACTCTCCCCTCTGCCCCATGTCCCAGATAAGGACACCTGCCAGCGACCGCCAGGTGAGTGCCAGAGCCACGATTGGCCCCCGGTTTGGCTGGCAGCCTCCCCCAGAGGTCAGACGCTGCTCACCCGGAGGAGGGGACCCGGCCCCGGGGGAAGCCTGCGTGCTCTGGGCGGCCAAGCAGGAAACATTGTTTTAGGACAATGATGTCCTCTCGGTTGGGCAAACGTTCTCCCTGAAGGGCCAGGGAGTAAACAATTCAGGCTTCCAGGAAGCAGCCGAAGAAAGACACAGCAGTGAAAGCACGTGGCTGTTGTACTTAAGGGACCCTGAGATGAGAGTTTTCTATAACTTTCACCTGCAAGGACATTTCATTCTGGTCTTCTCTGTCCGCGTCGTTTTAAAATGTGAAAATCGTTCTGAGTGCGTGGGCCACCCGAACATGAGCAGAGTTTGAGGACCCCTGGTCTAAAGTGGCTTCCGGTCAAGCTGATACTTGCTGGGACCTCTATGGGGTTCCGGGGGGACCCCCAGATAAGGTAGTCGAGGGTACTGTCGAAGTGTTGTGTCTCCCTGCCCGTCCCTCACCCCCCTCCCATTCTCATGCACCTGGAACCTCGGAACGGGGTCTTATTTGGAAGTAGGGCCTTTGCGGGTGTAACTAGTTAACGAGCGATCACACTAGATTAGGGTAGGCCCCCAGTCCTTTGGCCTGTCTTTATGAGCAGAGGCGAGGACGCAGAGAGGCACACAGAGCGAACAAGACCGTGTGAAAAGGAAGACAGAGACTGGCTCCATGCAGCTCCCCGCCAGGGGCTGGCAGGACTGCCGAGCTGCGGGAAGCTGGGGGGACAAGGACCCTCCCGCAGAGCCTCCTGGGGGAACCGGCCCTGCCAACACCGTGAGTGTGGCCTTCCAGCCGCCAGACTGGGAGAGGACGCGTTTGCTGGGCTCAGCCACCCCGTGCACAGTGGTGTGTGGCAGCTCTGGGGAAAGAGGGCTCCGTTCTGCTCGGAGCTCCGCTGTGCATCTTTCTCTCTGGGGGTTCATAGACTGGCAGAGGCTGGCGGGATCCCAGGCCCTGGCCCTCCCGGACCTCCGGCCTCCCGCCCGCTGCTTCCCAGCAGTCTTCGATTCTGTAGAGAAGTGCCAGCCAGCCCTGGATGAAATTGGCCACCACGGGATGCTTGTTTTCCTGCTCCTCCCCCACCTCCCCCTTCCTAAATGGTTTCCACCTCTCACTAGGAGCCAAACAATCCTTCCCCAAGGTCAGAAACACCCACCCACCATCCACCTGCGAAGTATTCATTGCAGGTGCTGGGGATGGGCCCTCAGGCCTCGCCCTCTGCGGCTGACGCTGGGTAAGCACAGGCGTTTCTGAGAAGTGAAGTCCAGGCTCCATGCAGGGGGTGCAGGCAGCCCCCATGTGGGTGGAGGCCAGACCTGCCTGCGTTGCGGGCCTGGCACCGTGCCCGGTCCATGGGGAGGCCGGGCAGGCTTCTCCATGTCCCCCCACACCTACTAGGGCCCCGCAGCCCAACACTGGGTGGAGGACACCCACACACCACCCAGGACAACTGTGTGTGTGCACAAAGGCTCATAAATGAACTCACTCACTCTTCCGAAGGCGGGAGGGGGCACACAGGCCAGAGGAACCTGTGGTGGTGACAGGGCCCGGGACCCACCCAAACGCCGTGTGTCCCAGCCTGGAGAGAGCCCGGCCCTCCTCGGGTTGGAGGGACCTGGAACGCCCTCCCTGACTCCTGTCCTGGCCCCGGTGTGTTCCACTGTCTCTTCTGAGGAGAAGATCGAGGCCCCTGGGTGACAGGACTGTGGTTGAGACCCGGCATTGCTTACGCGAGGCTGTGCTGTGAAGGGATTTGGCCGGTAGCGGGGAGGGTCTGGGAAGGCTCTGGGAGAGACGGACGGGTGGGAATGGCGGGGAGTCAGGGAACCCACCTCAGAGGGAGTCCCCACGTCATTTCATGGAAGGAGATCCGTGCGGGCGGGGCAGACAGGGCGGGGAGCAGGGGGGATGGCCCCCCCAAGGGCGGATCTGCGCACATCTGTTTGCAGTTTCCAGCTCACCTCCACCCCCGCCTCGCCCTCCCTCTGCAATCAGCCGCCTGTGCTTGTCCAGCCTCCTGCCCCGACCAGCCCTGCACACGCTGGCCGGTGAATCAGAGGTGCCTTCTGTGGGCCCCTGGGGTGGGGGCGGGGTTGTTCCAGGCCTGACACCAGGACTACCCTCGGGGGAGTTCCTGGGGTCCTGCCCGGACAGGGCTGGGGGGCACCCTCAGCCCCCCACCCCCACCCCCGGGGACCGCAACGAGGACAGACAGGAGAGAAGCGGGTGAGGGAAGGGAAACCACAGGTGACCAGGTGGCAGCTGACGCTGGACCCCAGAAGAGGAGACGCAGGAAATGGGTCACCGAACCCACGGCTCCCGAAAGGGGCGGCTCTCACTGACGGCCGCACCCGGAACCCAGAGCCACGCTGCCCGGCTCCTCGGATTCTTCGGGAGCCAGAATCCCAAATTTTATGTAAACCCCTTATGCTTACGTATTAGCAACTAAAATATATATTTTTATATTTTATATTATATATGTATATATATACATATATATGGGGTGGGCAAAAGTAGGCCTACAGTTCATATGGAAGTAGACACGCAGGTTATGATCATTACAATAGCTTTATGAACCCAAAAGAATGTCACAGTGCAACTGTGGACCTACTTTTGGCCACACACCCCCCGTGTGCATGTGTGTCTGTGTGTATACGCACATATATATGTACACACACATGTATAAAGCACTGTTGTGGCAGATTGTATCTTGCAACAGCCATTGCAGCAGCCCCTCCCTCTCATGTGTTCTCCCATCGAAAGAGGGGCCATGCTCCCTCCTCCTTGAACCGGTGGGGCGGGACCTGTGACCACAGCACAGTGATGCTACGGGACTTTCTAGGCCAGGTCATAGTTATGGGTTGAATGGTGTCCTCACAAAAGATGTGGACATCCTGCCCTGGCCCGTTTGGCTCAGTGGATAGAGTGTCAGCCCGCAGACTGAAGGGCCGTGGGTTTGATTCCGGTCAAAGGCATGTGCCTCGGTTGCAGGCAACCAATCGATGTGTCTCTCTCACATGGATGTTTCTCTCTGTCTCTCCCCCTCCGTTCCACTCTCTCTAAAAATCATTGGAAAAATGTCTGCGTGAGGATTAAAATAAAAAACAAACCCAGATGACTTCCTAACTCCCAGCATCTGTGAATGGGACCTTATTTAAAAATAGTCTTGCTGGTGATTGAGTCAAGATGAGGTCATTTGGCTCTGATCCTTACAAAAGGGGAAATTTGGACACAGAAACAGATACGCAGGGGAAAGAGGGCTGAAGGCAGGGAGAAGGCCGCGTAAAGACAGAACATCAGGGCGCGCCACCGGGAGCGAGAGGGCGGCATGGAAAAGAGGCTCCCTCACAACCCCCAGCAGGGTCCAACCTGCCGTCAGCTTGATTTGGACCTTTTTGTTTTTTAATATATTTTTATTGATTTCAGAGAGGAAGGAAGAGGGAGAGAGAGATAGAAACATCCACGAGAGAGAATCATGAATCGGCTGCCTCCTGCAAGTCCCCCACTGGGGATCAAGCCCATAACCCAGGCATGTGCCTTTGACTGGAATCGAACCTGGGACCTTTCAGTTCGCACAGGATGATGCTCTATCCACTGAGCCAAACAGGCTAGGGCTTGATTTGGACCTTATAGCTCATCCGTGGGCAAACTACGGCCTGTGTGCCGGATCCGGCCCATTTGAAATGAATAAAACTAAAAAAAAAAAAAGACCGTACCCTTTTATGTAATGATGTTTACTTTGAATTTATATTAGTTCACACAAACACTCCATCCATGCTTTTGTTCCGGCCCTCTGGTCCAGTTTAAGAACCCATTGTGGCCCTCGAGTCAAAAAGTTTGCCCACCCCTGCTCTAGCTCCTGAACTGTAACTGTTAACTCCCTCAGCTGGTGGTACTTCATCGTGGCAGCCCTAGCCTTTCGGCCGGTTCTCCTGGGCATTTGATCTTGGCACATGGCTGCCGCCTCGAGCAGAAATCCACGCTGTTCCACGTGGAGAAGCCACACACAGGTGTGCTGGCTGCCGCCCAGCTGAGCATCCCACTGACGGGAGTGGAGGTTGCCCAGGTGACTCCAGCCCCCGGCCACTGAGTCACACCCACCCCACAGCCCGCCTTTAAGTCTTCTCAGCTGAGACCGCTTACATCATGGAGCCTGGACTTCACTTCTCAGAAACGCCTCTGACCTGGAGCAGGGGCCTGCTGCCTGACACAGACTCGTCGTTGTTAGCTGACCTGACATGTCTTTGCCTTCAACCACAACTGCTTCCTGGAGGGCATCCAGCTCGGGGAGGGGACAGAGGGCTTGGGGAGAGGAGAAAGCTAGCGTCAGTCCGGGAGGCATCAAGCATCAAGCTGGGGAAATGTAAATTAGCCTTGACAATGGGCTAGATGAGTTATTGTTATGACTCAAAGGCTTCCGCAGGGGCAGAGGAAGGGCACACACATACACACGCGCACACACGCACATACACACATACACACGTGCATACACACGCAAGCCAACAGGATACTGACCACTCTGGAGAAGAGAAAACTCTGATGATGAGCTTTGACAATGACACCCCGCTCGCAAACACGTGTATCTGCACCTCTTCTCCATTCTCTCCACGGTCAGAAGGGACACAGAGATGCCAGGCCCTTCTCCATTCGTGACAGCCATTGACTCAAGACACCATCCTGTAGGCTTGAATGTGGGAGCAGCAGTGTCCAGTCGGGGGGCAAGGCGGCTACCTTGCAGAGCCCTTCCTTGCGAGGAGGCTCCCACGGTGTGCCCAGGGGGCCGGGAAACTGTAGGGAGACCCCCGAGTCAGGCAGAAGTACACAACATCAGATGCTCAACCCAAGGGTCTGGGATTTGGGGGGACCCCGTGCAAAGGGAGGGAAGGCCTTGGGAACAAACACCTCAACAAAACGCACAGGCACAAGAACCCACTGACGGGAGGCACTGCTCCTTTAAGCACTGGGAACGTCTGGGCGATGTGTCACATCACATTGGGACGGACAGGATGCTGAGTGATGCCTTCAGCTCCAGTCACCATCCTCTCCCCCCTGGGCCATGTGCTGAACTCCAGGAAGGAATGTAATTGGGGTCTTTGGTGTGGATGTGGGCTGGGGAGGTGGGTGATGAAAACAGAGGGGGACATGACTGTGGCCTTGTAAGAACCGCCTTGAAGCAGGTGCATGGGGTCTCGGGGAAACAATGTAGGACCTTCCCAGGCAGGTAGGCATCTGTCTGCTCGGTAAGACGGTGCCCATCTCCTCTAGCGACCTCCCCTTGCCCGCCCTGGGGTTTTCTCATCTGAAAATGGGGACCACGTGGGTACCCACCTCATGTCTTTGGCGTGATCACTCATGTAGCGAGATCACTCACACTGCAGCCAGAATCTGCTTCCTTTCCTGCCGTCTCGTGGTTTTGTGGCTAAAACTGCAGGCTCTGGGCCTGCCTGCTTAGCAGTTTTCAGTCTAGGAACCGTATTTAGCTGTGCCATCTCGGGCAAGTTATTTAGCCTTTCCTGTGTTTAATCTGAAAAAAATGGGAGTGAGATGCGGAATCCGAGCCTACGGTGAAGTACTCAACGAGCCACAGTGGCCGGCCTCCTCCGGGCTCTTACTGAGGCCACACGTGCCTGCAAGCTGGCCTCTCGGGGAGAAGAGGAG
This sequence comes from Myotis daubentonii, assembly GCF_963259705.1. Lineage (NCBI taxonomy): Eukaryota > Metazoa > Chordata > Mammalia > Chiroptera > Vespertilionidae > Myotis > Myotis daubentonii. The sequence continues at coordinate 53,018,163 of NC_081855.1, read as the reverse complement.
CCTTCTCTGGGCACAGACAGACCCCCTTCCCTCACCCTCCCCTCACCCCCAGTCCCTGGTCTCACCTTCTCCCTGGGGGCCCAGGAGGCTGCCCTCCAGCGGAGAGGATGACAGAAAGTCCTGGAAAGCCGGGGGGCCTGGCAGACTCCTGTTTCAGGACCGGGACTGCGCCTGCAGATAACAGGCTCGTTTTTTCCCTCTTAGCTCAATTCTAGGAAACACTGCAGGGCGGGCCCACTCTGTGCCCGAAGATGCCCAGCAAAAACATGGTTCCAGAAGGTCACCTTGGGCCCTTAATTTGGAGACAGGCTGGTGGCCATGTGGGGAGCCCCCATGGGGTCCCAGCTTTATGCTGACCTCTGACCTGCATTATCTAACAACCTCACGCCAACTACAGGAGATGGGTACCCACACGGTCCCCGTCTACAGATGAGAAAACCCAGCCCCACGGAGCTCAGGTGACTGCTCTCAGGTCCTAGAGGGAGGCCGGGATTCGAGCCCAGGACTGTCTGACCCAGGGCCTGTGTCCTTGTCCCGATCTTCCGGCCCTCGGAGCACCAAGAGGAGACGTCCACTGAGGGGCCAGGTTTGGCTCTTCCACCTGTCACGGGGGCACTGGTGGGTGAAGCTCTGGGCTGGAGACGTCTGGGAACCACACACAACATTCCTTCCAGGGTCCCCGCTCCCGAGACTCCCTGCCTTTAGCTGAAGTTCACGCTATTTGGCTGCGGAGCCCAGAGCTCCGGTTACATGGTTCTCCCCCATCCTGTTCTCCCTCCCAGATAAACAGGACACTGGGTGTCATCTCCCACCTTTGGGATATGTCCCCGCTCAGGGTTCAGGGGCCGCGTGTTAATAACACGACGATGCACATGACAGACAGGTGGGGTGCGGGGGGCCTGTGCCACATGTCCTTCCCCTGGCAGAGGATGGAGGTGACACCACAGGACCCAGAAGCCTCAGTAGGACTTAGCAACAACAAACCAGTACCTGGTCCCTGGCATTGGACTTGGCAGTTCACAGAGCAAGGCCATGTGCTTCATCTCCCGCAATCCTCAGGTGACCTCCTGTGGGTCTGGACTGTTACCATCCCCCCCACAGACAGGACTCGGAGAGACAAGTGCATGCTCAGGGTCACACCACCCAGGTATTCTGACCCCACGCCTGAACCCCTTTCTAGTAACTCGTGGCTCTCTGCTCTGCTGCTGCCCCTTGACCCACATCATCACCTTCTCAGCCCTAACTCAGCCTGCTGATGCCTTCTGCCCACAGAGTCCCAGACTGCAGAGCGGCCCCTCTCCCTCTAGTCAGCGGCCCACTGACACAGCGCCTCCCTCACCCCAAGCCTGGGAACGCCATCCTGGGAATATGTGTGACCCTGTAGATGGCCCAGCAAGCTCATTTGGGGAGGTGGGGTGGGGAGTTACCAAATGTAGCTCAGTTTGGGGCTGGGGTTAGGCGGGAGAAGGGAGGGCTCTGGGGCTCAGGACACGGCTCATTCATCCATCCAGCCGACATTCTACATGGAGACTCCAGTCCACATGGAGATTCAAACACCAACCAGCCCTGGCCTGTGTGACTGGGTTGAGCATCATCCCATGCACCTAGAGCTCGAACATGCCTGGGTTGTGGGTTCGATCCCCAACAGGGGGCGAGCAGGAGGCAGCCAACTGATGTTTCTCTCTCCCTCTGTCTCTCTCTCCCCCTCTCCCTTCCTCTCTCTCTAAAATCAATAAAAATATATTAAAAAAACAAAAAACCAGCAACCGGACACCACACCGTCCTGACTCCAAGGAGCCGTGGGGGGACCTGCTGTTTTACTCTCGGGGTGCACTGGCCGCCCCAGAGCCCTGATGAACGTCAACCCCCTCACAGGCAGGTTCATGGCTGGGAGCCTGGGTGGTGGGGGGCCTTGTCCTGACCCCCAGGTCGGGGATCCTGGGGGATTTCCCAGGCTGCTCGGCGGAGGAGGCCCTGCCCACGAAGGGGCTCCAGGGGCTTCCCAGGAACAGGGAACCGAGGAGTGAAAGCCTCTGCCCAGCGGGTGGCAGTGAAAGGTCCGGGGCGGGCAGGGCCTAAGCTCACGGGGGCTCCACTCCAAACTATGCCAACAGCAGGCCCTGGGGACACCCTGAGGTGTCCATCCAGGAGGGACCATGTCTGACGACCTCAGTGCGGGGGAAGGTTGGGGGTGGGGGACTCGGATAGAGATGGGAAGTCGCAGAGCATTTGTGTGGGAGGGGCCTTAGAGATTAGCTCATTCCAGACAATGAAATGTCCTGCCAAGAGTCAGGCGTTATGGCAAGCGCCAGACTAGAGCGAGTGGGGCCTCCCGCTTTTCTATAAGGAAATAGGATGACCCCCTGGAACGGATCCTGGTGGGGCTGGGGCAGAACCATTCGAGCTCCAGTGCCCAGAACCCCGCGCTAACACACGCTGGGAGGTAGGAGGCCCCTGGGGTTGTAAGGATCACGTGTGCCCAAGTTCAAGGGCTGGCCGAGCACCTGGGGCAGGCAGAGACGTGTGCCCAGGCCTAAGGGCTTTATAGGTCAAATGACACCAAAGCTGCAGCTGAGAACTGAAATCCCTGTCCGGAGTCAGGGGCTTAGAGTTTGCCAGAAAGTGTCAAGGTGGGTGTTACTTATGCAAGTGGCAGGCTTTGTTGTTGCTGTTAATTTCCCCTGCTTACCCATAGAGAGCTCTAGTCTACAACTTCGCCTCAGTGGATGCCTAGGAGGTTCCCCAAATTCACAGGCCTGGGGTCCCAAATCCCAGAGAAAATGAGCACTTTTCTTCCAGTCAAGCCTCCCTCCGGCGTCCTAGCAGCGCAGGGAGGAGCAGCTTCTAGAAGCATCCGAGCTCCTTCCCTGGGCAGCCTGTGCCCACTGTGGGCCTGAGGTCTGGATCCGGCTTCCTACAACCACAGGCAAACCGCAACGAACGCTCAGTGTTGGTGGAAGGGGCCTCAGAGGCAGAAGCTCAGATCCAGGAAGGGCGGAAGGATCCCAGGGAGCGCGCAGGACTTGGTTCTGGGGAATCTGCTCAATTGACAGGTAATCTAACCGCGAGGGCCAACCCAGACACCTGTGGAAAGAACAGATTACCGTCAGCGAGCCCTAAGGACAAAACACTTTGTTTTAAATGTGGGGAAAGAGAAGGGCGGAAGTGCCTCCGAACCCGGGACCTGGGAGTTTTCTTGGGACAGATACGACTTGAGTTTCTAAGGGACCTGGGACCAGCGAATGGGGGAGGGGGACGGTGGGGCGGAGTGGGGGAGGGTTGACAACTAGCAGCGAAGAGGGGAAAGCACCAGCGGGAAGGGGCCCACTGAGGGTCCCATCCAAGGCCACGCGGGTAGGAGGGAGCCCGAAGCCTGCACTACCTCCACCCCCTCCCTTGAAACCCCAGTTGGGAGCGGCTAACAGCAAGGGAGCCTTGACGTGCTGTGCCCTCTCTCCTGGGCAATAGTCCACCACGGGCCTCGGGTGGTGGGTGTCCTTTACAAACGGAGACTATTTCTCTAAAAAGAACCAAACCCAAGGCCTGCTTTTCATAGGATGCGGACCCTGGGACTCAGAGTTCATCCCCTTAGTTTCACTTGGAGGCCCGGAGGCGTGGCTCAGTGGTTGCGCATGGACCTATGAACCAGGAGGTCACGGAAGGATCCCCGGTCAAGGGCACATGCCCGGGGTGCAGGCTCGATCCCCAGTAGGGGGCGTGCAGGAGGCAGCCTATCCATGATTCTCTCACCTCTCCCTTCCTCTCTGAAATCAATAATAAATTTATAAAGTTTCATTGGGAGAACTTGGCCTCCGCAGACAATCAGGCAAAGGGCAGTCGGAGAGGCAGGAAGATCAAAGACCGGCCACCTGCCGACAGCCTCCTCACGCCCGGCCCCTCCTCTTTCCAGGGTCTGGGGTGGAATCCAGGACCCAGACGGCGCCTCGGGCTCCCATCTCCGGTCTGTCCTGGGCCCAGGGGCGAGCAGGCGGGGTTGGGGGTGTCTGGTCGCTGCTCCGAAAGGGACGAGCCTCGTGAGTTCCACGTTGAGCCCCCCGGGGAGAGTCGCGCCCCAGGTGGTACTGGGTCCACGAACGCAGCGAGGCGGGGCCCCCGAACCCCTTTCCCCCACGGCCCAGGTCCCCGCCCGGGCCGCCCCACTCGAGCTCGGAAAGTCTCAGGCTCGCAGATTTGAACCGCGGAGGCCGAGCGGCTGCGCTGAGGTTCCCAAAGGCCATTGGCTGCGGCGGCGCCCGCGCGGAGGGTGCGGGGCGGAGGCGGGCGGAGCCTGGAAGGGGCGTGTCCCCGCGGCTACGGCCCTGGAAGCCGGGGAGGGAGCGAAACCGACGCGGGCGCGGACATGGGCTGGCTGTCCCCGCGCCTCGCGGAGCCCACCCAGCGGACAGCCCGGCGGAGCCCGCCCCGCGCTCGCTTCTCCGGGGACTCAGGTAGGCGACTGTGGCCGACACCTGCGCCCTGCGGGGTCCCGGTGCGTTCGGCGTGGGGGGCGCGCGCCTCCTGGGGGACAGAAAGGATCGAGAAAGCCGCGATAGGGGGCGTGGGGCGGGGACCAGGGCGCCGAGACCCCCTCCTCCGCGCCGCTGCGTCTCACCGCGCCCGTCCGTGGGCGGCTGGGCCGGGGCCGAGGCCGGGGCGGGAGTCTGGCTCCCTGTGTCCGAGGAGAGCGGGGTTTGGGGGGGAAGGCGGGGTGGCGGAGAGCCGGGCGATTTCCTCTCCCCAGATTGGGGCTCCCCGGCCCGGCCGGAGCGCTGCTGGGGTGGGGTGGGGATGGGGGTGCGGTGGGACGGGGGCCCGCGCGTTAAGGGCACCCCCTGCCCGGGCGCGGGGTGTGTGTTGGCACCAGCGTCGCCGCGCGCAGCCTGCGGTCTCCCCGAGGGGGGCGTGTGTGTGCGCCGAGTTCTCCATGAATAAAAAGCCGGATCATCCGCCGGCCGTGGCGGAGGCGTGCGCGCGCTCTAACCGTACACACACTGCAGCGCACGCCGGCCTGTGCCACCGGCCTGGGCAAGGGGGGAAGGAGCTGCCTGGAAGGGAATGGCCGAGACACTCTCCCGCCTCCCCCCGCCCCCGACGAGCCCTTCCTTCCCCGCCCGATGCGCCCCGCCAGCCTCCTCGGAAAAGCCGGGAAGCCTAGGCGGGAGAGGCCGGCGGGGTGGGGCTGGGCCGCGCGGGCGGCCCTCGGGAGCCTGGGAGGGCGCTCCGCGAGCGACCCGCACGCCGGCTGCTCCCGGGGCCCAGCGCTCCTGGCGAGGCCGCGGGCCCGGGGCGGGTGGCTAATGACTTAATCTCCGGCTGGGGGCGCAGGAGCTGCGAGGGGGCGTCTCTGGCTCCGCCCCCTCCCTGGAGCGCCCCCCGCCGGGGGGACAAAAAACGGTCCCCTGCCCTCGGGGCGCCCCCCACCGGCTGCCCTGCGTGCTGGGCCGCCGCCCGTGACTACCCCCGGCCCAGAGCGCCGGGTGGGAGCCGGGGGCGGGGGGCTGAGGCTGGGCGAGCTTCCTGGGAGAGGACCCAGCCGGAGCCTGGGGTGTGCGTGAGACCCGGCCGGGCCGGGGGGAGGGGTGCCCTCCGCTAACTCAAACCAGATTCCCTGTGTTTCCCGATGAGAGACGGCAGCGCGGGCTCTGGAACTTTTCTTTCTCTCCCTGGGAGAATGGAGGGGGAACACAATGCTTTTTCTTTTCTGGTTGTCACCGCTTGCAATCTGACCGGCTCCCACGGCCTCCGCTGGCGGCCACGGTGCCCATTCTTCGCCCTGGTGTCTGCGCCTTTGAATGGAGACAGGGTCCCTGAGCTGTGAAGCCCCTCTCCTCTCTAGGGGGTTTGGGGTGCTAGGGGAGACTGCCCCTCATCCTCGCCCCCGGCAGCCATCTGGACCAGAGCGAGCCCTCCCCATTCAGCCCCGTAAACAATGAGCGGCCGTTGCAGGAGGGCCTCCCGCAAAGCAACTTTGCACAGTCTGGGTTTCTAATAACTCCCCGCGCCTCCCTCCGCCCCTTTCTGAGGCTGGGGTGGAGGAGGGGACCACCGCCAGGGTGGACTGGATTTTAAGAGAACAAAGAACAGGGCACAAAGGAAGGGGGAGCTGCGCTGTGGATCCCCCCCAAAAGGGGAGTTTGTGGGGCCAGGGCAGGGCCCAGCCAGACCTCTCCCTGGTCTCAGGGTTCCTGAAACAATAAACGAGGCATCTGCAGGCCCCTGGTGAGGCTCTGTCCTCGTGGGGTAGCCAGGACCCCCGCTGTGAGTGTGCCCCGAGTCCGGGGGTGCCCTGGGGTTCCAGCTTTCATCCGCTGCCCTGTGAACAGCATGTGACCAGCAGATTAGAGTGGTTTATCTCCTCCCAACTTGGACTTCACCCCTGCCCTCCTCCTTGAGGGCAGCTGCTCCTTCCCACAACAGGGGTTCAGGACATCTTGGGAGGTACCCAAGCTCCTTCTCCTGTCTTTCGAGGGTTGGGGGCGGGGGTCAGTATGAAAAAATGAGCCTGCTCCCAGGAGGTGGCGGTTTGAGGGAGTCCCAGCCCCTCTGATACCTCTGAGTGTACAGGCCCTGGCCACTGACCGCCGTGTGCTCCTGTCCTCTGCTAGCTGCGGCCTCCCCTTGGAGCGTGCCTTCCGTTTTCTGAGATTTCCTCCCTTTTCTGGGATTTCCGCCCTTTTCCCCACATTCTCTCCCACACTCATTTACTGGTGCTGATGTCCAGACCCAGCCAGGAGGCCCACGCAGATGAGTCTTATCTACAAAACGGGGCAGAGGGAACACAGGCAGAAGTTGATCTGGGAGGAGAGGATCTAAGACCCTCTGGACACGTGTTGGGAGCTTTCCCAGAAGGGCCTGGGCTTGGCTCTGGCTCAGGGAGTCCTACCTCCTCCCTCCACTTTTGAGTGGTTGGCTGATTTCTGTGGCCGGGACAGGCTGTGCCTAGGTGTGGCAGGCAAGGTGTTAGCAGCCTCTCTCTCTCTCTCTCTCTCTCTCTCTCTCTCTCTCTCTCTCTCTCCCTCTCTCCCTCCCTCCCTCCCTCCCTCCCTCTCCCCCCCCCCTTGGGTTGGTTGGGACTGGAGGCTCCCAGGCCAGAGCGCCCAGGACTGCTGCTGGGCAGTGACTCCAGCTCCTTGGCCGGACTTCCCACGAGCGAGCTCCGAGGAGCTTGTCCCCGGTGGGGGAGGGAGGAGTCTGTCCCTTGGAAGAACAGGATCTGGGCTGATGCCAGAGATAAGGCTTGGGCGGAGGGAGGGAGGGACGGGGTTGAGCAACTGTGCCCTGGAAGCCGAGAACACTGACCCCACTCAGGTCTCCTGACCTGTGTACCGGAAGGCTCTTCTCTGACCTTGGGACGAGGAACCAGACCCTGAAGGCTAGATCCGGCCAGTTCTCCCCCCAGGCCCGCTCGGCACAGGGACTTGAGTGCGTGGTCGGATGTGTCCCTTCTCCGCTTGCAGCGCCTTCGGAAGGAAGCTTAGCCATTGGTCTCCCACATTCCCCGAGCCACAGCTTGAAAAACGCCTCTTGGGGAGCCTTGGGCCTCCTTCCGGTGAGGAGCACCGGAGGCTCCCCCAGACCCGGCCAGCTTGCACTCGGGGCTCCAGGCCCGGTAGCAGCCCTGGCATCCGAGCCCTCCTTTGCTGGGAATAGGGCCCTGGTGGTCTCCACCAGCCGTTCCCTAAAATGTTGCCCAGGGCCCTAGCTGGTTTGGCTCAGTGGATAGAGCATCGGCCTGCGGACTGGAAGGTCCTGGGTTCGATTATGGTCAAGGGCACATGCCCAGGTGGCGCGCGCGATCCCCAGTAGGGGCGTGCAAGAGGCAGCCCCTCAATGATTCTCATCGTTGGTGTTTCTATCTCTCCCTCTCCCTTCCTCTCTGAAATCAATAAAAATATATTTTAAAAATAAAAAAAATGTTGCGTAGGTCCTGCAGCATCCAAAGGGGACTGGTGTCCCCCTTCCCCATGGGGTTCATGCTCAAATGACGGGGGTAGAGAGGCTGAGAGCACAGAGAACCCCGAGGGCTGGCAGTACAACTTACGGGCACCTGTAGTGAGAACCTGGTTAGGTCCAGAGGACAAGGCTGTATTTTTTGGGGGGGGTTGAGCGTGCTGAGGTTTTGTGTATTATTTGTTGCTGGTAGTAGCACCCATGGGCCCCCCAAAATCCTGAGCTATGGAGGAGAACTCTTCTTCTCACCTCCACCTCATTTATCCGGGTCAAACTGAAGTCAGAGTTTCAGTCCTGCCTTTGAGAATGGGCCCCTGCATTGCCCTGCGTCCTGGCAGGTGACAGGTGAAGAGGGGGGGAGGGAAGCCAGAGGGGGCTGCAGTCTGCACCTGGGCTCCAGAAGCTTGGAGCACCCCTCTCCCCCACAGTGCATCCTAGGGACCCCCATGGATGTGGAAAGGGTCAGCCCTGGAGACTTTTGCTTAGTGTCCTCAGGCAGCAGTGGAAGTGTGTGACCCAGGTTAATAGCGTGTCCTTAGGGGAGTGACAATGGCCAGAGCGTCCCTGGAGATGCTGGAATTTTTCTCCTACTTTTCAAGGGGTAGACGCAGGGCAGCGGCGGAGAAAGTGCCGTCCAGCAGCATAGCCTTATGCACCGGGGTGCTGAGGGCTCGGCATACATTAGCTTATTTAATCCTCACACTAAGGCTCCGGCATTCATAATGTCACCAGTCACTTTGAAAGCTGGTGAGGAAACGGAGGCATCTTGCCCAAAGGGGCTGAGCCAGCTCCAGTAACCCGGGGAGTCTGGCTCCGGGGGTTCCTGCTCTTCAACCCCCAACCCCTGCCCCCTTGTATGCTCTGGCTGGACCAAGACCTGCCAGATTTGCTGCCCTCTCTGGAGAGAGTGCAGGTCGCCCAGCCCCCCTGGAGTCCCCAGAGTGTCCTTTTAGTCGCGACTCCTCAGCTGAGCCCTGAGAAGCGAAGTGAAACCAACCGGGCCTGGCAGATCCGATTTCAAGCCCAGCTGCTTCCTCCTGAGGCCCTGGGCAGGAGGGGGAGCCTGGCCACGCCCAGAGGAGGGAGACCCAGCTGCGAGGGGACTGGGAGGCAGTAGGCCTTCCCCTTTCCTGGCTGTCCCTCTGGTGGCCTGTGTTGGGGCGGGCTTGGTGGTGGTTGGGGGTGGGAGGGAAGGAAGGCGGGGAGAATGCCTCTCCAGGAAGAGCCTGTAAACAAGCAAAGTTGCAAATGTCCTTGAGTCACTGGCTCTTCATTGGCTTGACTTCTGATTTGTCGCTTCCTGTCACTCCTAGGTCACTGCTCACTCCTTTCCCTTCCCTTCCCTTCCCTTCCCTTCCGAGCCAGGGCTCTGGGGTGAGGAGGGAGGTGGATGCAGGGACAAGGGTGAAGGAACAGTGGGGGGAGAGGCCCATTCCCAGCCCTGGAGGGGTTCCCTGAGGGGGGAAGGGCGATCTGTATTTCCCAGGACTTATCTGTACTTTCCCTGGAATGGTGGGGGATGGGGTGACCAGACCAGAGAGATTTTAACCTGAAATTCTATGCAAAACTATGCGTCCTGTGGGTGTTCATGCATCCGTAACCTCCATCGGACCTCAGAGGCCTGGGCCCAATGCAGTGACCCTCCTGAATCAGGCAACCTGGACTCCTCCTGCTCTGCCCTCAGCAGCCCTGTGACGTGGGCAGATCCCTGAACGCTAAGCCTCAGTTTCCTTGTGTGCGTGTGCAGGATGGGAGTGATGGTAAGAACTCCGGGGGATTGTTTGGAAGACTGTATGAGCTGAAGTCTTTCCAATGCGAAGACAGGGTATCCCTTGCGAACTTTTTTAAGGCAGTCTATCATCATAAGGCGCAGAGTCAAAGCTCAGTGACTTCCTTCCCTTTCTCATACTTCCGCGGGGGGCGCGGGGAGCGCGTGTCCGCCCGGGGTCCACGGGAAGGGTCCAGGATGCCATTTCCCAGAGGGGGTTCCTCCGCACCCCGTCTGGGTAGCTATCAGAGCCCCTCCGGGAGGTGCTACTCCACAGCTCTCATTTCTCACGTTAAGAACTACCGACAGGGGAGGTTAACTTGAATGTGGTACTTAGCCGCGTGCATCCAAAGTATTGTCATTGCACCATGTAATCAGAAAAATATTAATGAGATAGTTTACATTATGTCTTCATACAAAGGCTTCCACATCCAGTGTGTATTTTATACCCATAGCGCGTCTCAATTTGGATGCTCAATTTCATAGGCAATCAGAACTTGGAGCTCCTAAAATGTACCGTTGAAAAAGTAGATTCACATACTCGAGCTGTTTTAGACATACTTGGGATTTCCATGTACTAAGTCAAGCATCAATTTTTACATTTAAAATAAGTAGAATTAAGTAATATAAACTATTGAGTTCCGTAGTCTCACTAGCTACACTTCAGGTACCCAACAGCCCGTGTGGCTCGTGGCTGCTGTCCTGAAGAATGAGGTTAGATTATCACGGCAAATGCCTGAACCTCTAGAGATGTCCCGAGTCAGTGGTATTATTCAACATTGTATTTGCAATTGTAGCAAATAGAACAATTTGCTGATGAGGAATGGAGGGGGCAGAGTTACTATTAGTTGCAGAGGATGCAAAGCCATCTAATCATCAAGTTGATTAGGGCCCTGGCTTGGGTGGCTAGGTTGGAGTGTCGTCCTGTTTGGTACACGGAAAGGTCACGGGTTCGATTCCCGGTCAGGGTGCGTGTGGGAGGCAGCCGATCAATGTTTCCCTTTCTCTCTCCCTCAACCTCCCTCCTCGGGGGAGGATTAAAAAGAAAGGTTGAAAGCTAAGGGGAGGATGCAAAACCCATTCACAACAAGAGACCATAAAATAACCCAGAATAAACATGACAAGAAACGTGTAAGACTCGGAGGAGAAAAACCCACAAAGTTTAATGGAGAATGTCTGAATAGATGGATATGAGGACTTGATGTTGTGCTAAGGCCTGTTCTTCCCAAGGTAATTTATTGTTTCCTTTCAATTCCAATGTAATCCCATCAGGATTCCTTTTGGAACTTAACATGTTTCTAAAGTCCATCTGGAATAGCAAAGCCCAGAAAATTTTAGGAAAACATTAAAGGTAGGATATTACCCTACTAGATAAAAGAATTTCACATCCGATACTTAACTCACGTAACAATTCAGTAAAGAATCGGTAACATTACTTTTTGTTACATTTTAATTTTTTTTATTTTAAAACCACCCACAATCTTACAAGCCACAGGCCTCTCTAGTTTGGTGTACTACATTCTAGATTTGTTTTTCTGAGTAGTTTTAAATTGCCTGACAGTTTTCGAAGTGAATATTTTCATAAAGTTGGGAGTGGGCATGTCTTTGCTTCAAGATATTAAAGCCAGAGACCATAAAACAGATTTGACTATGCAAACATTAATAAGCGCTCTCTGGGAACGAAAACAGCCACATCACCATCTGTGAGTGGGTGGGTGATAAATTTGCAACATCTTTGCAAAATATGACGGTCAAAATGGAAGTAGCTTGCCCTGGCCGGTGTGGCTCAGATGGTTGGAGCATCATCCTGTACACCAAAAGGTTGCAGGTTCGATCCCCGGTCAGGGCACATAGGGAGGCAACGTATCTATGTATCTCTCTCTCGGCGCGCGCGCGTAGATATTTTTCTCTCTCTCTAAAATCAATTTTTAAAGTGCTCATTACCCTCATTAGTAAACAAAGAAATGCAGATTACAAGTGAGGGTGGCGGTGATTGTGTTCATCCCCTGTTAGTGAGACTGTAGCTTGGTAAAACCTTCTGGAGAACAAGTCAGCAAGAAGAAGCCAAAGTAATTCTACTCACTTGGAAGTATGCACCCTCCGGAAATCGTTAAGGACTTGAGCAGACTTAGCTGGAAGGATTGTTGTTACAGAGTTCAAACAAAAACGAAACAGCCTGGCATTCACCCGGGGCCCACTGGATGTAAAATTTAGGCCATTAGGATTTAATTTCCAATACCGTAACATGATTTACTAACATGTTCATATTTTCACCCAAATGTAAACAATGGTTGGCTTTATTTATTCACCTACAGGGGGAAGCACTGCTTGTCCCATAAAAGGGGGAAATGTCTAAATCGCCACTCTGCAATAGAAGGATCGTGTGAGCCCCCTGGGGAGCTGACATTCTTAATAGCTACATAAAAAGTAAAACAAATTAGGTGACCAACATTTTATGTAACCCATTATAGTCCAAACTAGAGGCGCGACGCATGAAATTCGTGCAAGGGGGCTCGGCCCTCGCAGCCCCGGCTTCGCCCAGATGGTCGGCCACCTGGTCTAATTAGCATATTATACTTTTATTATTATAGATATTATCATCTTAACGTGTAATCAATATAAAAATGTGAATGAGCTGTTTCACATTCTCCTTTTAGTATAAGTCTGTGTGTACCCTTCGGCACGTGTCAATTTGGACCGGCCACCTTTCGAGTGCTCTTTAGCCACGTGAGGCTGGGGCTGCCATATCGGACAGAAGGAATAAATTATTTAATAACCTCTAGAGAGGCAGCAGAGAGTGGAAGTCGCTGAGAAGGTCTGGCCTGGACTGTTTCTTTCTTCCATGTGCAGTGCACCCTCGGAGCCCTGCCCGGCAAGAGCCTGGTGCCGTGATTACCTGGGACAGGCCACGCCCCTCCCCAGTCACACTCCTGTCTCCTGCCTCCCAGCAGCCCTGCCAGGGAATGAGTGTGAGCTGCAGTGGGAAGCAGGTAGTGAAACCAGGGCCTCGTTCACTTTCCTTTTCTTCCAGGAAGAGGGACCGACGGAGCAGAGAATGTTTATTTATCTCCAGGAAGTGGGATGTGCCAGAGTGTGTGACTCGCCAGTGGCACCCCTGTGCCAACGGGCCAGGTCTGGGTTGGCAGGCAGGCGGGGAGGGTGGAGCACGCATGGGGCCCCCGGGGTTGGGAGATTTTCGGGAGAGCGTTTGGGTTAGGGTTTTGGTCTTCTTGGCAGGTGGAAGTACCAAGGCTGGCAGCTGGAGCGGGACAGGCATGGAAAACATTGGAAGTGTGGCCTCGGGCCAAGCCCGCTCCTAACCATGTGGGGAAGCCCAGGCTGCTGCCTCAGGGCGGAGAGGCTCCTCAGAGCAGGAAGCTGGAATGAGATCCAGGCCAGGAGGGGCCCATCGGAGCCTGGAGCACCCCCTCCCTCTGTGTGCACGTTCTCAGCTGTGGCCAGAGCGGGGTGACCTCCTACAGAAAATGATGTGTTTCAAGGGCCAACAGAAATGGGTCCAAATTATTGTTTCGTAGCTGTGGGAACGAGTGACGGAAATCGCCCTGTCTGAGCCTCAGTTTCCCTTCCTGGAAAGTGGGGGCATGCATTTACGATGTCCCAGCACTGCCTGGTGGGCAGCTGCTTCTGCGCTCGGCCAGGTGGTCTGCAGCATGGGGGCGCTGGCTGTCCTGTGTGACCCCCGCCCTTTCTCCTTTCCTCTGCTCCCTGCAGCCGTCCGGAGGCCTGAGCTGAGGCTGTAGAAGCCGCAGAAGTAGAGCCTTCACCCACCCACAGCCTCTGGGATAGCATCCCACCTCGGGTTGCCTGTGGGGGAGGCTGGCCTCCAGCTTAGAGCTTCAGTGTCACTGGAAATGCGCCAGTCTCCGGGGTGGGGGTGGATAGTCATCTCATCTCCTGCTCCGTTGAGGCGGCTCAGGCATCAGGATGCAGTTGTTGGGCAGTGAGTTCTTTCGGCGGAGTCCTCGGCCCCCTGTTTTCCCCTGACACGGTGCATGCTGTAATGGACAGCCTTAGGGGTGTGCACGAAAATCCACTGGGATGCGGGCAGGAAACACCAGAACTCAAAAGACGTCGCCTTGCATGGGGTGGTCCTGAAAAGGGGGAGACTAAGCCGTATTCTCCGATGCGTGGCGTGACAATAGACACAAATAACCTGTAAAAACAAACGTATGCATGTGTACTTGTAGACGTATGTTTATACACGCGTGAATTACGTGTTCCAGGTTGTTTATATGCTGTGGCTATTTGCCTGGCTAGCGCCCTGGTGTGGGAACACAGTCCTGGCATCAGTCCATGACCTAGGGCAATGATGGCGAACCTTTTGAGCTCAGCATGTCAGCATTTTGAAAAACCCTCACTTAACTCTGGTGCCGTGTCACATATAGAAATTTTTTGATATTTGTAACCATAGTAAAACAAAGACTTATATTCTTGATATTTATTTTGTATATTTACATGCCATTTAACAAAGAAAAATCAACCAAAAAAAATGAGTTCGCGTGTCACCTCTGACACGCGTGTCATAGGTTCGCCATCACTGGCCTAGGGCAAGTCCCTTAGTTTCGTCTCTCCGTCTCTGAGCGTGTGGTCGCTCCGCACCCAGTGTTTTAAGGAGACACTGACACGGGTAGATGCACGGTGGCACGGGCTCGATAATAGTGGTGATCGTTTCCCGTCCTGAGCTTTTTTTTTTTAATTGTGGCTGTTTGGGCTCAAATGCAAACAGAAACTTTCAAACTCTAGGGTTTTGGGTGGAGCATGTGGAGGAGCTAAACATTCTGCAGAACACTAAAGTCCGCCAGAAGCTCAGCACAGCCCCACGGGGCCCCCGCGAGGGCGAGAGGTGGTTCTGTGGGCCAGGGCGTCACACCGCCTGCCGTTCCCGTCGGCCATCGGGCCTGTCACTGGTGGAATAAAACACTCTTCCGCCTGCCGGGGACTTCTTATCTTCGCAGGATAAGGCTGCTGAGCTTTCCAGGAAGCACCGGCTCTTCCCCTGGCGACAAGAGCCGAGTCCCTAGCCTCTTAGAGCCGTGGCGGGTGTCACCCAGTGTCTTGCACAACCCCCTTTTGTTCCAGCTGACAGACCTGGTAGCAGAGTGCCTCCCCGTTCTGGCAGAGTTAAGTTCCACCTGGTGGTGGCGTGTTGGTTGTCCCAGAGAGAAAGGTCCATGGCCCACCAGGCGAGACCCGCCCCTGGAAAAGGGCGCCGGGGTCCCCTTTGATTCTGTCCTTTCTCTCCTCCTCCATCTGGGCCCTCGCAGCTCCCGGTGTCTCTGCCTTCAAAAAGTACCCTGGCCCGGCTGCCGTGGCTCAGTGGCTGAGCGTCGACCTCTGAACCAGGAGGTCGCGGTTCGATTCCCGGTCAGGGCACATGCCCGGGGTGCAGGCTCGGTCCCCAGTGTGGGGCGTGCAGGAGGCAGCCAGTCAGTGATTCTCTCTCGTCACTGATGTTTCTGTTTCCCTCTCCCTCTCCCTTGCTCTCCGAAGCCAATAAAATATATGTAAAAAGAAGAAGCAGCAGCCTGGATGACCTGCCCGCTTAGAAACTGCTGCTGGTTACCAGCCGTGTGGCCCAGCCCTCCATCCAGGCGCCTACCTGGCTTACAGAAGGGCAGGCCCTGGGTCCCTGGGCCCTGGGTTTTCAGTCTGTTCCTCAAACGTCACCAGCTTGCTCCCACTCCGGAGCCTTTGCCTCTGCTGTTCCTCCCACCGAATGTTCTCGACGAGCCTCGGTTCCTCTCATCCTTCTGTTCTCAGCTCACAGGTGCCCCTTCATCAGAGGGGCCCCCAGCCCCCCAACTCTCACCCACGCTCCATCTCCTTGTTTCCGTCTGGACAGTGAGGACTGCGAGGTGCCGTTCTGTTTGCCTGTTTACAGCCTGGCTCTCTACCCCCCACCCCCCCACACACACACACACACACTCTGTTTGGGGAGGGCAGGGGTGTGGCCAACCCTGTTTCACTGCTGTGTCTGCAGGGCCCAGAGGAGTGTGGGAAAATGGATGGGTATGCAGTGAATGAGAGAGGGAGTGGGAAAGAGCGAGGCAGAGACAGAGTAATGAATGGCCCAGCCGGTGTGGCTTGACCTATGAGCCGGGAGGTCATGGTTCCATTCCCCGTCAGGGCACATTCGAGGGTTGTGGGCTCAATACCCAGTAGGGGGCGTGCAGGAGGCAGCCAATTGATGTTCCTCTCCCTTCCTCTCCCTCTCTGAAATCAATACAAACATCTTTTTTAAAAAAGAGAGAGAGAGAGTAATGAATGAAGCCTCCTGTGGTCATTCTGAGCCACGAATGACGCTGTGCCCGAGGCCCCTTCTGTCCAGCCACGCTGCCAGGTGCTGGTATCGGGTGGAGGGTTGGAACAGCCGGGAACCTGTGGAGGGGACTGGGCAGGCAGTGGGTGTGCAGCATGTGTCCTGTGTGTTCCGGGGTGAGCTGCGGGTCAGCTGGAGAGTGGGAGGCCTGCTTGGCGGCCCCAGGACTACCTCCTGCGCGGGCCAGGCTGCCAGGGACAGGCCCCTGCCCGGAACTTGGCCTGCTGTGTGCCTAGTGGCTGTAGGACAAGCTGATGGGAAGACCGGGGGGAGTCTCTGGCCCCAGGATGGGATTGGAGCGGAGCTGAGCCCAGGGTGTGGGCTGAGTGGACCAACCAGGGGGCCTGGCCTTCAGTTGCTTCTGCCTTGAAGGAATGTTCTGTGGTCAGTGGGGCCGAGGGTAGAGGAATCTGGTTCCACCAGAGGCCGGGAGAGGCGGAGAGCTGTGGTCACCGCCAGGAGAGTGGGATGTGGCTTCCGGGGTGGGTGGGGGTGTCCTGCCCAGGACCGGCCCTGGGGAGTGGCCGCCCTGGCCTCTGAGGCCCATTTCAGCCACTTCCCCAGAGCTGAGTCACAGCACTGAGCCACACCCCCTCCCGGAGCCACGGCTCCCTTGGCAGCGCCCCTTGTGGGGGCGGGAGGGCACCGGGCCTCCTG
The DNA here is from genome assembly GCF_963259705.1 of Myotis daubentonii. Classification (NCBI taxonomy): domain Eukaryota; kingdom Metazoa; phylum Chordata; class Mammalia; order Chiroptera; family Vespertilionidae; genus Myotis; species Myotis daubentonii. The sequence goes on along the minus strand of NC_081855.1, from coordinate 53,001,448 downwards.
AACTTGGCCCCAGGCCTGGCCCGGGCCACCTGCTTATATTTGAACCTGTGTTCATCTCACCCTCACATCCTTCTGTTAGAGCAGTGGTTCTCAACCTTCTGGCCCTTTAAATACAGTTCCTCATGCTGTGACCCAACCATAACATTATTTTCGTTGCTACTTCATCACTGTAATGTTGCTACTGTTATGAATCGTCATGTAAATATCTGATAGGCAGGGTGGTCTTGGGCGGCCCCTATGAAAGGGTCATTTGACCGCCAAAGGGGTCGCGACCCACAGGTTGAGAACCGCTGTGTTAGAAGCTTAGGATGAAGTCGTCACTCGGGGGCCTAAAACAGCCCCATGAGTTCCCACCAGCCCTCAAGCCTGGCCTGTCCAGTCTGCTCTCCAGCTCTAGGGTCACAGAGCCCCAGCCCCTCCCTGGGACTAGTAGGTCCTGCAGCCCCTCCTCACTGGGCTGTGGGACCAGCTGGGCCCCACCTCTCGGGACCTTTTCATGCTGGATATGGAAGATGGCTGGTTTTGCACAAGTCGCAGGGCCTCGTGCCCGCCCCCAGAGAGGCCAGACCTGTCTCTGCCTTCTTGGGGTGTCGGGCCCTGCAGGGGCTGGTCTAGGGGTTTCCCTGCGGACCCGTCACTCCGCTGCATAGCCCTGCCGGGAGGGTGTGCTCCGAGGAGACCCCCTGTCCTGTGGCCGTGTGGCCGGGGCACCCGATCCCTGTGGGTGGCCACAGGGTCCGCGTCATCCCGCTGAGCCCTGGGCAGCTGGGCCTGCGGTTTCCCTTTTGTTCTCTAACAAGCACTTGAGATCGGAAACCACAGGCTGCAAGTTGCTTTCTGGGCCTGGGGATTCCTGCCCATATGTCGAAACCCTTGAGGGACTCTGGGCGTCATGTCCCTGTTCGCACCAGTCTGGCTCTTTATGTCCCCTCCCGCCCCTCCCCCTCTTTTTCTCTTCCTGTTTGTTCACCTTTGTTCACCGGCTTTTTTTTTTTCACCTGCGTGTCCTCACTTCCGGGCAGCAGTTCTTAGACCAGGGGTGATGCTGCCCCCCAGGGGACACCTGGCCTTTCTGGGGGCGTTTTGGTTGTCACGGCTGGGGAAGCGATGCAATTGGCATCTGATGGGTCTCGGCCTGGGATGTTGCTTAACATCCTACCACGTACAGGACAGCCCCGCCACAAGGAATGATGGGGCTCCACTGGCCAGATCTGCTCCAGGGTTAGACTAGAACTTTCTCCAGGGAGCAGCCGGGCCCCTCCCTTCTCCGGACTCCGCCCTCCCCAGCCGGAAGTGGGGAGGGCTGCTCCTTGGGTATTGGCAGATGACCAGGGACGCTACCTCCCGGAGGCCTGGAGCACGTGGGAAGAGCTCTGGGCCCGGAGCAGTGGTGAGGGGAGGAGCCCACGGCCAGTGCCCTTCATGTGTCTGATCTAGGGGGTCAGCCAACTATGGCCCACAGGCCAAATCCGGCCCGCCGCTTGTCTTGGGAAATGAAGTTTTATTGGGACGCAGCCACACCCGTTCGTTCACATGGAGTCCGATGCTGCTTTCCTACTGCAAAGACAGTGCATAGCTACGGCGAAGACGCTTTCAGGCGCAGAGCGGAAATCTCGACTGTCCGGCCCTCCGTAGAAAATGTCTGCCAGCCCCGCCAGTTTGGCTCAGTGGATAGAGCGTTGACCTGGGATCTGAAAGGTCCCAGGTCCGATTCCGGTCAAGGGTTATGGGCTCGATCCCCAGTGGGGGGCTTGCAGGAGGCAGCCCATCAATGACGCTCTCATCATTGATGTTTCTATCTCTCTCTCCCTCACCCTTCCTCTCTGGAATCAATAAAAATACATTAAAGGAAAAAAAAAGAGAATCCGTTTTGGGGTGGTTTTTAAAAAAAAGAAAGAAAGTGTCTGCCAGTCCCTGGTCTGGCTGCTCCCGGCTAATTGTTGAGAGGCCAGGTCCCAGGGCGCGGGCAGCAGGAGGGTGCAGGGTAGGGTAGGAGAAGCTGCTTTTCCTGGGGTTGGGTAGGAGGAAGAAGAGAGCGAGGAGGGAGAGCTGCCCGGCATGGTGGGTCATGCCAAGGCCTTCCGGCACGGTCCTCACCTGGCTCCGAGCCGGCCAGGTCCCCTGTGCTGGCGGCAGGGCTGCCCTGGGGCCTGGAGAACTTTGCTGGAGTGAGGAGCAGTGTGACTGCCTGTGGGGAGGAGGGGCACTTGCTGGAGGGGGGAGCCATGAGACTGGCCTCAGCAGCTGGGCCCGGAGGAGAGCGTGGGATAGGGTTAGAGGACACAGAGAGGTCAGGCCGGGAGCCTGGAGCCGGGCTGTCGGCGGAAGCGAAGCCAGCACTGTCCTTGGCCTCGAGAAGGCGAAAGGGAGACATTCGGGCTGGGGAGGGGAGGTGTTTGAGGCCAGCTGTGTCATGCACTGGAACAGCGGGCACCAGCCTTTCGGACCTCAAGGACCACCAGTGGCCCGTGGACCACCGGTTGGCGACCGCTGCACTGGAAGGTGGGATCCGGCGGTGAGCAGGCCTGTCGGAACCCTCTGGAAGCTCCCAGCCCAGGGGGGGGTTGCAGTCCGGCCGGCCAGCGGGTGGGACAGTGTAACGTGCCTGCTGCCGGGGAAGGGGGGATGGAAGGAGAGGAGGCGGGCAGGACTCTCTACCTGGCTAAGGGCGATCTCCCAGAAGGGGTGTCTTGGCGGAGCCCTGAAGGATGCTGGGTGAGCCCGGTGATGGTATCCCAGCGGGGACTGCGTGTGTCCAGTCCTGGAGCCCAGGAGAGGGCCGGGGCAGAGTGCGGGCATAGGGGAGCAGCGAGCGGTGGCATCGAGTAGGGATGCAGCGACGATGCTGGACCAGGGCATCTGCCCTGGGGAGTCCGATAGGGTTTTGTTTTAGCTAATGGACTAGAAAGGGACACGAGCAGCAGGGAGGCCTGCTGGGCTGATGTCGGGGCAGGTGGGATGCGGTGGCCCAGCTTGGGGGAAGTAGCGGGGGCTGGGAGGGAGGGAGAATTTCGGGTGGGCACCCACGGGTTGAACTTGGCACGGGGGAAGGATGGGCCTGCAATGAGGGTGCTGTTGAGAACGGTGCTCTTAGCAGGACTGGTGACCCAGAACCCCCTCTCACCCACATATTTTGCTAAGTCCCTGCGCCGATCTCTCCCCACCCTGCTCGGTCCTATGCTGTTGGGTTTAGCATTTGGGGCAGGTCCCTCCTGAGGGAAAGGGGTCCGTTTGGCTCCAACACTGAACTTGAACTTGACCCTTGCCAGGAGCTGCCTGGGTGATGCCTCATGCTTTCAGGCGGCCCTTTGCCATTCCACAAATCCCAGGGAGCTGGGTCATCTGAGGTCCCCACCTCCTTGCACCCCTAGTGATTAAAGAAATCGGGAGAGAGTCTCCCAGTCTTGATCTCCCCCAGGGGCAGAGGGTGGATCCTTGACAAAGAGCTTGGGCCCCACGATGGAGACATCGCAGGCGGGATCCTCCTCTGAGGGACACCCAGCAAGGACTGCAAGGCTGGGGAGCTGGTTCTGTGAATCCTGCAGCCAACCCCACCCCAATTCTGATTCAGAAAGTGAGCCGGGCCGCCCACGTGGGTTGAGGTGCCAGGCAGCAGCGCCCTGGGGCCTGTCCTGTCCTCTCCCTCCTCTGAGGACGGTGACTCAGGTTGAGGTGTCCACTGACTTCACAGGGATCGAGGTCAGGCAGCAGGAAGAACTTCCCGCGTGTCTCCAGACGCGCTGCTCAGAGGAGCCGAGTTTCCTTCACTGCTTTGTGACCTCGGGGCTGCACCTCCACCTCCTTAAATGCAGTCCTGTTGGCCCTGGCAGCATCCTGGCTGGGCCTGGGCGGAGGTGTGGAAGGCGGGGGCCAGTATAGTCCTTTGGAAGAAAGCTCTCTCTCTCTCTCTCTCTCTCTCTCTCTCTCCCTCTTTCTCTCTCTCTCTCTCAGGTTTCAGGGAATGTGTGTCTGCGGCTCCTTGAACTCCAAACAGCTTTGCAAACAGCAGTCCCCGCCCCTGAGAACCTGTGGGTGAAGAAAGAGGGCGGGGTTATAGCTTTGATTGCTGGCTCCTGTCCTATTGTTTCTTTTGGGTGGGAGCTGGGGTTTGAATAACAGCCCCGGGGCTGGCAGATGGGCTTTTGTGCAGGAGGCCAGCCCAGGTTAACCCTCTCCTGCTGTTCTCTTCTTGCAGCTCCATGAGCCCTTCCCCATCGCCCCCTCCACCCGCCGGACCTCACATCTGACGCCAGCCTCACCTGCAGCCTCGGAGGCCCTGCCTCCCCCCCTCGGGCACGATGCCCATCCTCAAGCAGCTGGTGTCCAGCTCCGTGCACTCCAAGCGCCGTTCCCGCGCGGACCTCACGGCCGAGATGATCAGCGCGCCGCTGGGCGACTTCCGCCACACGATGCACGTGGGCCGGGCGGGGGACGCCTTCGGGGACACCTCCTTCCTCAACAGCAAGGCTGGGGAGCTGGAGGGCGAGTCCCTGGACGAGCAGGCGTCCACCTCGTCCTCCAAACGCGGCCTCCTGTCCCGGAAGTTCCGGGGCAGCAAGCGGTCGCAGTCGGTGACCCGGGGGGACCGCGAGCAGAGGGACATGCTGGGCTCGCTGCGGGACTCGGCCCTGTTTGTCAAGAACGCCATGTCCCTGCCCCAGCTGAACGAGAAGGAGGCCGCGGAGAGGGGCGCCGGCAAGCTGCCCAAGAGCCTGTCGTCCAGCCCCGTGAAGAGGGCCAGCGTTGGGGAGGGTGACCCGGAGGCGGCCCGTGTGGAGGAGGTGCCCGGGCGGCCGAACGGGGCCACCTCCCCCCACTCCCTCGACCCCCTCCTGGACGAGCGGGCCTTCGGGGACCTGACGGACCTGCCCGTCATGCCCAAGGCCGGCTTCGGGCTGAAGCACGCGGAGTCCATCATGTCCTTCCACATTGACCTGGGGCCCTCCATGCTGGGCGACGTCCTGAGCATCATGAACAAGGAGGAGTGGGATCCGGAGGAAGAGGATGGCGGTTACCACGGCGACGAGGAGCCGGGCAGTCTCCCCAAGGTTCCCCTTTCTGGGTCGGGGGCCCCTCTCCCGGCCAGACGGGAAGGCAAGGCCAGCCAGGACTCGCCCCCGCAGCCCCAGGCTCTGCAGGACGAGGGGTGGGCGGCGGCCGCCCCCAGTCCCGGCTCCGCCCGCAGCATGGGCAGCCACACCACGCGGGACAGCAGCTCCCTGTCCAGCTGCACCTCGAGCGTCCTGGAGGAGCGCAGCCCCGCCTTCCGGGGGCCGGAGGGGGCCCGGGCCGCTCTCCCCAGGCAGCCCGACAAGGAGTTCTCCTTCATGGATGAGGAGGAGGAGGATGAGATCCGAGTGTGAGGCCGGCCGAGGTGGCTCCCCGCTCTTGGCCCCGTCTCCCTGCCTCCAGCCCACCCCCTTCCCGTCCAGGGGCAGCCAAGAGCCCGGCTCCTGCTACAGACCCTGGGCCTCAGGGATGAGGGGCGCTGGCCGAGCCTGGGGCCCGTGGAGGACTTGGGGAGCTGGCCCTGGTGCCTGACGTTGCCCCACAGCCCGGCCTCCCTGAGCTCCGTAGGAGGGGACGGGGCTGTGTTCTTACAGCAGGAATCCGTTTCCTTTCCTCCCCGTTGGCCTCAGATGACTGCCAGATGTCCACCTGAGTTCCCGCCTGCCGCCTGCAGCCGGGCAGGTCGGCTCAGCTGCGACCTTTGGCCAGGGCTAAGGACACAGCTCTCCTACCACCCCCCTCCCCCTCCCCCTCCCCCCCCCCCCAGCTCTGCTGTGGCCTGACAGTGACTTCCCCCGGTAAATGTGTGTCACGGGAGGCATGGGGTGGGCACGCGTCCCGGCCCCTCCCTCCCCCGCCTGCCCCAGCACAGGAAGCCCGGAGCCCTTGGAGTAAAGCCGGACTGACAGCCCTGAACACTAACCGCTGCCCCTTCCCGGGGAGGAGGACAGGGTGGGGAGCTGAAGCCCTGGGCTTCTTGAATTTGGGGGGCGGGGCCTTGCCCGAGGACAGACTGTGGCGGCCGCGCAGCTCCCTGGGTTTCTTGTTCGCTCTTCCTTGGTGGGTGCCGTCTCCCCGGAGCAGCTTCAGGAGCAGCGACAGATCTGCCATCAGAGGGAACATCCTTTCAGACACTTTACTCGGTGCTTCCGAACTTTACCTAGAACGGTATGGGGTGCGTGTCTGCGTGCAAGTCCCCCTCCACCCATAGCTGTTAACAGCGGAAGGCGTCCAGTGTGTTAGAATATTTCTGAAAAATGACTTTTTTTAAAGTAATATATCATTCCTGGGGGGGGGAGATAAATGCTTTTTTTTTTTGGACTGAGTTATTCCCTCTTCTCCCCCCTCCCCCCTGACGACTTCTTCCTTTCCCAGGCCTCTTGCCAGCTGCTGGGGCAAGGGCCCTGCGGGTAGAGGTAGCAGGGTGGCCAGATTTAGCAACAAAACAAAAGGATAGTTTTTCGGTATAAGCATGCCCCCTTGCCATACGGAACATGCTTATATTAAAAAGTTATTTGTTGTTCCTCTGAATTGCAGATGTCAGCCGATGTCCTCTAACCCTGCTCAAGGGGATTGCGTAGGAGCCTGGGTGTGAGTCCCAGGGTTAACTGATGATGGCTTTTCTGTCCTGGGAACAGGCTGACCCACCGCCTCTGTCCCCTGGCAGCCAGTGGGGGCGGGGCTGGCTGCCACGGGATCCAGCCGGGGCGGGTGGGCGTGGCCGCTCCAGCCTCCCATTTTCTGCCAGATCCTGACTCAGACACTAACTTGTTCCTGATCCCAGTGCCCTGTGGGTGCTTGGTTTCCAGTAGTGCAGCCCCCCTCCACTCCCCCGGCTGCCCCTGAGCCCCATCCAGATGGTGGTCCGTCCCAGATTCTGAACTGTATATTTTTTTCATGAAATTGTTAAAACAGCGAGGCAACAATAAAAAAGCCCTATAGCATGTCTGGTGTTCATCTCTGTTTCTGGGAGGGCTTATTTCAGGTTGTGGGTGGGTAGGGGTGAGGGAGGGGTCCTCGGGGGCCTGAGGTGGCTTCTCGCAGCGCCTTTGGGGCCTGGGCAGGCCTCAGGGGCTCTGGGCCTTTGGGGGCCCTTGGGCACTTCGCCGCTTTGTGCCCCAGTGTCCTCGCCTGTTACCGGGGGTCCTGCTGCTCCCACAGGGCGAGGCTGCAGACATGGTCCCCGGCCTGGTGTTGGCACGAGGGAGGCTGTGTTCTCGCAAGCCCCAGGGGCCCACACACATGGGATGTGTCGCCACCAGGACACAGCGGGTGCCCTTTACCCTTGGACCTGGAGAATCAACCTAGAGGCGGCGGGTTCTCCTTCAGCCTCTGGGCCCAGGAGGTAGACGCCGGTGCCCCCATTCTATGTGCTGAGAGCCCGGGCGGCCACGCTCTCCGATCACCACGTCATGGAGTCAGGACGTGGCTGGTTCAAAACGCGCGTGTGCGCCCGGCTGGCGTGGCCCAGTGGTTGAGCGCTGACCTATGAACCAGGAGGTCACGGTTCGGTTCCCGGTCGGGCCCATGCCCGGGTTGCAGGCTCTCTATCCCCAGTCGGGGGCGTGCAGGAGGCAGCCATCAGTGCTTCTCTCTCATCATTGATGTTTCTATCTCTCTGCCCTCTCCCTTCTTCCCTAAAATCAATAAAAATATATTCAATAAACACATTGGCCTCATCACTCAGGCGCCTGGAAGCTCCATCACTCGGGAAAGTGAGGTCAGGGGTGTGTCTGCCCTGGGTGGGGACCCGGTGACTCCCCCACCCACCTGCCTCACCACCTTCCCTTCCTGGCACTGGCACCCACCTTCCCCTCCGCCCTGGCACCTCTGAGAGGAGGAGTCAGCTTGGGCAGGGCTGGCTCTGCCAGCTGATGCCCCTCGCACGCCCCTCCATGTGGGGCCTGTGGGGCTGAGCCCCTGGAAACCCTGTCCCTCTCGCTGGCGTCCACAGAGAAACGGGCGGCACTCATCCTCGTCCTGGGAAGCGGTGAGAAGCACAATTAAAATGTTCCCATGTCCCTAGTCTGGCTCATTAGAGCTAATGAGGGACGCGGCTGAGACGGAGGCAGGAGTCAGGAGCGGACGTGTGGTGGCCCTGGGGGCGGGGGTACTGGGGCACATCCCCAGCCCAGCACATCCCCTGGGCGCTGCAGCCTAGCTCTAGGCCCTTGCAGAGGCGAATGCAGGGCCGAGGGGGCCCAGGCAGGTGAGGGGGGGCTGTGCTCCCAGACAGTGTAAACCCCCATTCCACCGGCAGCCACTGGCGCAGGGCTCCCGAGGGTCTGGGAGAAGCAAGCCAGTCGCCCCGAGCCCCAGGCCTGCTTACTGACTTGATGGAGAAATGCCAGCCACTCAGGGCGCCCCAGGGGCCTGGGGAGAGACCTCACTAGACCCACACCTTCAGCAGCACACACCCAGCCACCCCCTCCTCTTCACCAGGGTGGCCATGTCCCCAGAGAATGTGGACAAAAACGAATGGAGGATCAGCACACGAAGGTAGGGGGTTCTCAGCATCTTCAAACCTCAGGGTCAGGTTCAAAACCTCCGTTTTTTAAAAAATATTTTGTTATTGATCTCAGAGGAAAGGAGAAGGCGAGAGAGAGAGAGAGAAACATCAATGATGAGAGAGAATCTTTGATCAGCTGCCTCCTGCATGCTTCACACTAGGATCAAGCCTGCAACCCAGGCACATGCCCCGACCGGGAATCGAACGGGGAATCGAACCATGACCTCCTGGTTCATAGGTCGATGCTCAGCTCAGCCACTGAGTCTCGCTCACCAGGCCGGCCCCATCTCTGTTTTACAGAGATCGGGAGAAGAAGGCGCCGGCCGAAGTCCCATGAGTGAGCTGAGCGGAGATTGCGAAAGGGACCGGGCTGGCTTTGAGCCGGTGGATAGTATGGGGCGCAGCTGCTCACAGGGCCGGGCGTGTGGTAGTCGTGGGGGTGGCCAGGGGGGCGGGGTGGGTGGGGTGACCTTTTCAGGTGTTTGCTGCTCTCCCCACCCCTCCCTGGCTCACTCAGCCTTCACACACAGCTTCCCAAAGGGCCCGACTCCCACAGAAGGTGCAGGAGCGGACAGTGAGGAATAAAAACAGGGCCTTGTCTGTCTGCTTCCCCTGTGCAGTCTCCTCTGGGCCCCGGGGCCGCCTGCCAGCAGCCAGATGGGAGGCTGGAAGGAACATTTTGGGGAGAGGGAAGGTATTTGCAGGCAGATGGGTGTTGGTGGCGCTGCCTCTGAAACCTGTTGCTCTAACTCACTGAGCTGTTGTTCGAGATGAGACTCCCGGGAGGGGCCAGGAGGGGCCACGAGGGGCCTGGAGGGGCGGGGGTGGGGGGGGCGGCCGGAGAGCGGCCTTCCCTTCCAGCAGGGCTCCAACCCTGAAATGACTTTGGCAGCTTCAGACGTACCCTCAAGAGGTACCCTCAAGGCCACAGGGCTCCTCCGAAGCTTGTTTTGATTTGATGCCCCGCTTTGTTCCAGAAAGGATTAGAGGCGCTTACATAACGGGGTAAGTCACAATAGGATAAAAATAGATCAGGGGAGAACGAGGCTGCAGCCAACAAGCAGAGGACGAAGAGAACTGGTCCGGGGTGGGCCTCGACGATTCTCTGAGGCGAGCTGGAACTTGGGCTCGGAGCTTCCTGTCAGTCAAAGCGAAAAGGGAAACCCGCCTCTGGTGAGACTGGCGATGGCCCCAGAGGCAGCTCAGTGTTTTCTGACACTGGGTCTGCGAGAGCCGGGCTCCTGGGAGGCCCTTGGAGGGGGCAGGGCGGGGGCTCCAGGCGACAACCTGGACACCAGTGCCGTCGAAGAGACAGTCACCCGAACCCCAGAGGCTGCCTTTCCGCTCGGCGTGACGCGAAGGCTTGAGGCCAAGACACAGATCAATAAAACCGACTCTCCAGAGGGCCAGCCCCCAGCCCTCCCCCAGTCACTCGCCCGAGACACACAGTGTGGACGCTTCCGGAGCAGGGTTCCCCAGCCTCCGCGCTACCAGCCCTGGGAGCCCCGTCTCTCCTTTGTCGGGAACTGGCCTGTGCCCTGTGGGATGGTGAGCAGCATCCCTGGCCGCTTCCCACTCGACGCCAGCTGCTTCCTAGCAACCCGTCATGTCAATGCAACATGTCCCGGGACATTCCCAAGTGTCCTGTCGGCTGCTGAAAACCGCTGCTCTTACAGGAATGAGGAGCTGCCTATTTTTTTTTTTTTTTTTTACCATAAGGGCCAATTTAAGACAAAAATGTTTCCAGGTCACGGGTTTTGGGTTCAAAGCCAAAAAAAAAGGGGGGGGTCTTATGAAACATATATACTTGGGGAAGATGTGTATTGGTGCATCGTGGGGAAGATGTGTATTCGTGCATCTTAAATAACCTGCTTCATTGAGAAAACTGGCGCTTCTCTTCAGGCAATGACATTGTTACCTGAGGGTGCTCTTCGGAAATAGCCACACGGCGGCGCTTTCTATGTCTCGGCGGCGCTTTCTATGTCTCGTGCTGAGTCAGAGCAAGGGAAGTGCGGACAGGGCGGGCGGCCGGGGCCCTGGTCTGCTCTCTGTGGATGGAGGGCGGTGAGTGGCCCGTGTCATCCCCTGGCTGTCTTGGAAGATGCCGTAGCCTCTATGTCACTTCCTACAACCAAGGTTCCTCGCCCGCTCCCCCCGCCCCCCCCCCACCTCCCCCAGCCAAACCAGGGCTGAGGACAGAGAGCTTGAGGCTACATTCTCTGAAAACAGAAATTTACTGCACAGATTCATCAGATAGTCACTGCGCACCTACTCTGCGCCAAGCACTCTGAGAGGCTGGGGTGGGGGCGTGTGGGGGGTGGGGAGTACACAGGCGGCAGATGAGACAGACACGGCCCCGGGGGGCACTGTGCCTTTGTGGGCCCCCTCCCCCATGAAAGTCATTAAAATGACATTTTACAACCACGTTACTAAGAAAGGTGAGTGCAATCATGTCACATTTTAAAACTTTTCCTTTGACCTAAAGGTTCATGTGTTTTCTTCAGATATTTGTGTTGTTAACCCTCACCCGGGCATATTTTTTCCATTGGATTTTAGAGAGAGCGGAAGGGAGGGGGAGAGACAGAGAGAGAGAAGCCTCGATGTGAGAGAGACACATCGATTGGGTGCCTCCCCCACACCCCCTCCCAAGGAACGGAATCTGCCAGTGACTCAGGGCCCCGGAGCTGTGAGGCATGAGCGTCCGTGATTGAAACCCCTGGACTGTGCTGTTTGCTACTGTCCGCCCCCCCCCCCCCCCCAGCCTGAGACAGCGGGCACCTCCCCCTGTGTCTGCAGCCGCACAACTAGGTCGGAATCTGTGGCCGAGACTGAGTTCGAAGACAAGCCGGGAAGCGAGGCCCAGGGCAGCTCTCTGGTTTTGACGAACACAGGAGAGACAGTCAGGACTGGGAGCTTCCCCCTGCACCCCCCTGACTCTCCCCCCCCACCCCCGCCCTCGGCCCCAAGCTGGGGGTGGCTCATCCAGGCTGGGGCCCGGGAGGGGCTGCCCTCTGCTTGCCCGCCACGGCCCCTGGGCTTGGAACACAAAATGGGCCCCATCGACTGACCCCCTGTGATCGACTGACTCCCTGCGGACCGCCAAGGCCCGGAGGGTGTTTCCGTCCGCGTCCCTCCGCCCGGTGACCCAGCATCATTTAGCGATAACAGGCTGGAGGGCAGTCTGCGGTGATGGAATGAACTTTTCCTGCAGACTCCATTGACCTAAAGGCAGATCAAACCTGTGACCTCGGCCCTCGATCCATCAAAGTGAGCGCCCAGGCTGAGGCTGGAAGAATTCATCCGTGACCGTCCCCTGGCCAGGGGGCGGGTCCCGGTTCCATAGCAACCCTCCTCCCTCTCCTCCAGGGTCCACCGCTCCAGGAGGGACACAGCCCGTCCCTCCGGACCTAGGGACGGACATGAGAGCTTAGCTAATGATTGTGGCTTATCTGGACCTTCCACATTTTTCTATTTTACCGGCACAGACTCCTTCGGGGCCTTGGGGAATAGAGTGGGATCCTCTTTCCTGCGGCTGTTTTTCAGCCACGTGTGGATTCCGCACTTTTGTTCGCTGCTGGAGCCCCTTCTCCTGCCCTTCCGTGGAGAGTGGCCCCGGGTTTGCAGCCAGAGGGCTGTTTTTTGTTTTGTTTTCTATTGATTTCAGAGAGGAAGGGAGAGGGAGAGAGTGATAGAAACATCAATGATGAGAGAGAATCATTCATCGGCTGCCTCTTGCACGCCCCCTACGGGGGATCAAGCCGCCACCCAAGCATGTGCCCTGACCCGGAATCGACCTGTGACCTCCTAGTTCATAGGTCAATGCTCAACCACTGAGCCACACCAGCCGGGCTAGACGGCTCTTTCTAAAATGCAAATCAGACCCAAAGCTGAAAGGCTGCTCCTTCAGTGACTCCCAAGGCCTCGGGTTCAAGGCCCTTCCCTAGCCAGCTCCCAGCCCCATGCGCCTCTCTCAGCAGCGGACTTGCCCGAGAACCAGGAGTGGCCTCCCCCGGGGACCGGGCTGCTTCTGCTGGGAACAGGGTCCCCTACCGCCGTGGCAACGCTCTGCCTGTCCGCAGCTCTGCCTCACTCCGCCCTCCCAGGGACCTTTCCTTGACACCCAGGCCGGCGGGAGGGAGCGGAGTGGTCTGGTGGCAGCTCTGCACACACCTCCATCTCCCAGACTGTGTGGTGTAACTGCCCCTCGAACGGTTACTTTCTGCTACAAAGTTACTAGCTTCGAGCAGCAGGCATTTCTTATCTCCCGGTTCTGGGGGTCAGAAGGCCGGAATGGCTCTCACGGAGCCAGATCGGGGTGTCAGCGGGTCTGCCCTCCCGGTTCTAGGGCAGAGCTCGCGCCCTTACCCCTCCAGCTTTTAGAGGCCACTCGCTTTCCTTGGCTCATGGCCCCACCCTCCATCTTCAAAGCCAGGAGGGTAGCATATTGGAATCTTCAGGTTTCTCTCTCTCTCTCTCTCTTTCCCTCTGGGGCACCAAGAGCAATGGAGAGAGCAGGACACACTGGCTCATTGCTCCTGGGGCTGAGCGGCAGTAGCTGTGGGTCACTGGGGCTCCTCCTGCCCCACCCCCTCCCAACACCATGGTACCCAGCTGCCAGGCCCATCCCTAGTGGACGGAGGGCAGCCCCCTCAATAGCATCCCAACAGCCTGGAACCCCTGTCCACAGCTCCTTGGGAACAACCACCTTGAAGGAGGGGAGGCGTCAGGGACCTGGGGCAGGACACCTGGGGCCTTGAGCACAGGCCACACCCGGTCTGGGTGCCTCACAGCACGGTCCTCCTGGGAGGAAGGACTGCTCCCTGGTGTCCTACAGCCACTTAGCAACAGGATTTGAACCGGGCCTGGCCGATGCCACCCTTTCAGGGTGCCGGAGTGGGGAGTGAGGCGGACGCACAGAGACCGGAAAGGAGGGTGGGGCCCCATTCTGCCCAGCAAAGCACTGGCCGGGGTTGATGAAGGCCGGGTGGCTGGGCACAGTGGCCTCTGCCAGTTCCCGGCGGCCGGTGGATTCTAGGGCTCCCGCACCCCTGCTTTCCAGAGCAGCTCGTCTATGAAGGGAAGGGGGCCGGTGATGACTCAGGAAACCTGCAGCTGGAGGTGGATGTGAGGCTCATGATGATGGTGATTAAAACTGACACCACCGTGTGCACAGCGATCCACACCTGCACTCGGCAGCCACCAGGTCATTAATCAGCGCAGACACCGGGCGGGGATGAGCTCAGGGCTGGGATGAGCTCCGGGCTGGGATGAGCTCCGGGCACAGAAGAGCAGATTGTGAGGGTCCAGAGGGGATGCCCCGGAGCCCCCCTCCAGGGCATTGCCAGACAGTGGGCGCCGGCTCACCTGGGAGCCTGAGGTGGTCATATACTAGTAAACGGGGGGGGGGAGAAGGGGGTACAGCCCCCCAGGTCTGAGCAAGAACAGAGGGCCTGCGGGGTGGGAGACCAGGGCACCTCCCAGTGGACACCAATCAGCTGAGGGACCTTGGCAGGCACCCAGCTTCTCTGTGTCTATTTGCTGGTCTGTAAAAGGGGCCAGGTCCTCTGGAGCTGAGTCTAAGTGAAGACGAATTCGCTTCCCGGGGCTGCCCACAATGGTGGTGGCTCAAAACCACAGGCATTGATTGTCTCAGTTCTGCAGGCCCGAGGTCCGGGATCAGGGTGTGGGCAGGGTGCGTTCCTTCTGGAACCTCTGAGAGAGAAGCCGGCCCAGGCCGCCCTCCTGGCTTCCGCGCTGGCCGGCCTTCCTTGGCCTCCCTCGGTCAGCGGCTGACCCGCCTCCTCCTGGGTGTCTCACCTCTCCCTCTTGTCCTCCGTCTAGGACTCGCCCTAATTCCAGGGTGATCTCACCTGGAGATCCTTAACTACATCTGCAAAGACCCAACTGCCAAATAAGGTCACGTTCAGACGGGGGTGGGGATTGGACTCTCTCTCTTTTGGGGTGGGGGTGGAGGGTGGGGGTGGTGAGAACAATTCAACCCACGACAGAAGGCATTCATTTTGCAGAAGCAAAACCCAGGAATGTCATTCTCAGGACGCACCCTCGGGAGGAGGGCACCCATCATGAGGCTTCCTCCCCACACCTGGCCAGGCACAGAGGGAGGACGGAGGTCGGGCAGAGGCGAGACCTTGACCAGAGGAGGGAGGACGCTGCGGAGAGTCCCCCTCAGCCCTCACGGTGAAGGCTCCGGCCAGCAGGCTGGGAGGACCTCGGCTGCCTCGCCAGGGCTGGATGACTAGCTGTCACCCCCTAAGTACCCGCTGCCCCTGCCTCTGCCCACAGATCTTCCCCAGGGGGCTGAGTGCTGCTCTCCCAGCTTTTTCCAGTCCCTCCACTGGCTTCCTCCTTGATAAAAACCGAGTCCTCCAAGGCACTCCCGGCCCCGGTCCTGCTCACTTCTCCAGTCTCGTCCCCATCATGGCCTTTCTCTAAACCCTCGGTTGTCCCCTCAGCCTGTGTGTTGCTGCATGGCCCAGTGCCTGGTAGAGCGGGCCCCTGTTCTGGAATGTTCTCTCCCATTGTCACCAGACTCTCCCCCGAGAGCCCTCCCTGCCACCCCTCTCTGCCCCTGCTTGGTGGCCCCCCTTACCAGGATCACACTGTCGCCAACCACCCCCTTGTATAATTGTGCTGCTGAGTGTGCCCCCCTTGACTGGGTGGCCCCTGAGGGGCAGGGACACAGTCCTTTGTTGGGGGGGTCCCCGGTCCTGGTATAGAGAGAGGCTCCTCGGGTGTTCACAGAAGGAAATCATCAAGAGACGTGGATTTTGCCCGGCTGGCGTGGCTCGGTGGTTGAGCATCAACCTATGAACCAGGAGGTCACAGTTCAGTTCCCGGTCAGGGCGCATGCCCAGGCTGTGGGCTCGATCCCAGTGAGGGGCCGTGCAGGAGGCAGCCCACCAGTGATGCTCTCTCATCATTCATGTTTCTATTTCTCTCCCCCCCCTCTCCCTTCCTCTCTGAAATCAATAAGAATATATATTTTTAAAAAGAGATGTGATTTGAATTCCATTATTGCCACCCCCCAACCAGGTGCCCTTGGCTTTGCTGGGTCTCCGTTTCCTCCCCTGCCTGCCTGCCAGGTGGGCGCGCGGGCCTTAGAGGAGCCCGTGTTGACCGATGAGCGTCTTCCTGGACTAATCAGGGCCCACAAATAGGGCATCTCTCCAGGGACCCCCGCCCGCGGCCCCCAGCTCTGCCCTGGGCCGTCCTGGGAATGTGGCTGGAGGGAGGCCCACGCTTCCGGAAACTCTGGCTCCCCTCCCTGCCCTCCCGGCTCCCTGGCCTCGGGTGTACCTCTCCAGCTATTTTCCTTTCGGATCAGAGTTCCCAAGAACAACAAACCAGGAGCGCAGGCCCGGGAGCCAGGAGCCAGCAGGCTCCTTCTTGTTGGCCCAGCTGCGGGCCTGCAGGGGCTCGAAGGAGGGCATTGGGTTCTGTGGGCACGGGCTCCCCTGTGACTCAAACACCAGCTCCAGTTAGAGGGAAGCCAATGAGGGGGCCTGGGCCGGGGGAGGGGCGGGGGAGGCCTGTCCCAGTTAGAGCCCCACAAAGCTCCTTTGAAAGCAAGTTCAGATGTCCCCAGGCCAGGGGGCAGGGGAGGGGGGTGGTTAATAATAATAAAACAACATTTGCATAGAGATTTCGGGTACAAAGCACTTTCTCAGGGGCGGGGAGGCGCCGGGGTGGCCCCGCCGAGTGCTGGCGGGGAGGCCAATGGAGCCTGGATGGGCCCCACCCCCCGCCCAGCGTGCGGTCGTGCGCGAGGCAGCGAGGCAAACAAAGCGCCATTCATCCAACTTTTTCCGATTCCTCCGAGTTTCAGCGTCGCTTCCCGCTCTCCCAGGAAGAGCTCACCGGGGCCTGTCACTCAGGGCAGAAAGGGGGTGTCAGGAGTCCCGGAGGGAGGGGTTGGCTGGGGCCCGAGGGGAGGGAGGGGGAGGCAGGGGGGCCCCGTCGCTCTGCGCCCCCGCCCCGCCCCGCCCCCACACCCTCTGGCTCCCCAGCGCCTGCCAAGCCGAACAGCCTGGCTGTGGTTGGTTCGCGCAGCTCCTCTGGCCAACCTGGGCCGCGTCTTCATGTTGGAAGTATGAGCTCAGGTTTGGGAGGGTCGGTGCATATGCTGCGTGTGGGTTTGGGAACAAGCAGAGATGAGCGCGTGGGGCTCTGCGATCCCTCCCCCAGCTCACACAGTGTGGGGTGAGGGGCCCTGGGGCGGCTGCACCTGCAGGGCTGCAGGGCGGCGGGAGGGGGAGACAGCTGGGCCAGTCTGTAGCCTGGCAGCCACCTGGCCCCTGATCAGACCCTGGCCCTTTAAGGGCTCCAGAGCTTTATAGGGTCCACCTGCAGGGACTCGGGCAGTTGCTAGCAGCCCCAGCAGGGGATGGAAGATGGAAGAGGTCATTGCGGGGCTGGAGCGGTTCACCTTCACCTTGGAGAAGGATGTAGAGATGCAAAAGGGCATTGAACCCCTGCCTTTCCAGGGCATGGACAGTGAGTGAGGAGGGTGCCAGCCGTCCCTCCCCCTCCCCCTCCTCCTCCTCCCTGCTCCGCAGGCCTCTCTGCTCAGCATCTGCTGGGCAGCTCCTGCTCTGCTGCTCCCCAGGGGGCTGAACTGGGCCCACAGCCTGGGATTCCCAGCGTGGCCCCTCTCTTCCCAGGGGCTGGGGCCTCCCCTCCTACATCCTGCGTGGGGTTCCCTGGAAAATAGGGCTGGCTCCCCGGCTCCCCGGCTGGCCTCAGGCCCCTCCGTTGCAGACTCGGGGGCTCAGGTGTTGAGGTTCCGAGGCTGGTTCTAGGGGCCCGCATCCAAAGGCAGGACTGGGGGGGGGCTTTTGGGGAGGTTGCTGACGGAGGAAGGGCCCTCGGGGAAGCTGCCGCCTCTGTTTCCTCCCCCTTCTAGAGTCGAGCTCAGCTGTGTGCAACTTCTACGCGAAGGGGCTGTGTGAGAAAGGTGGGTCGGCAGGCGGGCTGCATCCAGGCCACTCTGGGCTCAGCGTAGCCTCAAGAGGGTGTTGAATTCGCACCTGCGGAGGGGAAGTCGGGATGGGGTAGAATATTTTTGTTTTTAATCCTCACCCAATGTTATTTTTACCATTGACTTTTTAAAAAAATATTTTATTGATTTTTTACAGAGAGGAAGGGAGAGAGATAGTGAGTTAGAAACATCGATGGGAGAGAAACATCGATCAGCCGCCTCCTGCACACCTCCCACTGGGGATGTGCCTGCAACCAAGGCACATGCCCCTGACCGGAATCGAACCTGGGACCTTTCAGTCCGCAGGCCGACGCTCTATCCACTGAGCCACACCGGTTAGGGCGACTTTTTTTTTTCTTTGAGAGTGGAAGGGAGAGAGAAAGGGGGAGGGGGGGAGAGAGAGAGAGAGAGAGAGAGAGAGAGAGACAGACAGATATGAGAGACACATCGGTTGGTTGCCTCCTGCATGGGCCTTACCACGCTTGTCCTCTGAACCCATGTGGGGCCGCCCAGCTGTTCCAGATGCAGGAGACCAGGCCCCTTAGAAATGTGGGGCCTGGGGTGTCCCTCCTGCTGATGGAACAGCGGCTGATGACGGCGATAGAGCTAAATCTCACATTCCCGCTTCCTCACGGAGCTGGCTCTGACGTCATCCTCACTCGTGGTCACGCTAGGCCTCAGGAGGCATAATTTTTTTTTTTTTTTTAACACATGAACCCAATAGGCCCTTAATGAGCACGGACTATGTGACAGGGACTGTGCTGTGGGGGGCGGGGGGCAGGCCTGGGGACCATGCCTCTGCTCTCTGGTGGGAGCCCCACTGTGAGCCTGGAGGAGAGGGGGTGTCCCGACAGCCGGGGGCTTCCTGGGGTTTGACGGGCACCACACCAGGCAGAGAGGAAAGTCCGGGCAAAGGTGTGGCCGTGGGCACAGCCATCTCTTCAGACCATAGCAGGTCCCCCCCTGTTGCCTCTGGCCCCCAGTTCTAGCCACTGCCAGGGTCCAGGGGAGGGGATTAGAGGGGGCAGCTGGGTCTGAGCCCAGGGGTGAGAGGGCCACGGCTGGGGGTGGCGGGGGCTCCCAGCTGGGCGCTCTGGTCCCCAGGGAGGCTGTGCCCGTTCCGGCACGACCACGGGGAGAAGACGGTGGTGTGCAAGCACTGGCTCCGCGGGCTGTGCAAGAAGGGCGACCAGTGCCGGTTCCTGCACCAGTACGACCTCTCCAGGATGCCTGAGTGCTACTTCTTCTCCAAGTTCGGTGAGGCCCCCTGGCTCCCGCCCGTTCCCCGGCGATGGCGGCAGCGGCTGCGGGATGGGATGCTTGGGAGGGACCCCAAAGGAGGCCTCACGTGTCTCAGGGGGGGCAGGTCAGGCCTGCCTGAGCCTCAGGCGCCTGCCTCTCCGACCGACGCCCTCGAGAAAGTGGAACTGAACTCTGGTCCTGGGTTATCTGCCCCTGCCAGGCTGGGGCACACACTCCCACCCAAGGGAAGGAGAGGGCGTGGCTGGATCAAAGGCCGAGCACTTTCCCTCCGCAGCCCTGGCCAAGTCACACCCAGACTCACTGTCCGGAAACGGCCTTGAATGGGCCATCTCTCGGTCCGGGGTTTGGGAGGGGGGGACCAGGCCAGTGGTTCCCCAGCAGCAGGCACGTGGGGGCCCCGTTCCCGTGCTCGCCACTCCCACCAAGCACTTGTCCCTTGACCTGCACCAGCGTATAATTTTCCAACTGCTTCGCTATTTTAAACTCGCACTTTAGAAGAAAACCGTATATTCGTCCATAAATGGAAAGCTACATCACTCGTTGGCAATAAAAGGTCACTGGAAAGAAACAACCCTGAGGCTCAGAAGGGGAGCCCCCGAAATGATCTTGTGTGGTCAGGTCTGGGCCTCAAGTCCTCCTGTTGTCATCCAAGGGCTGCGGGGGCAGGACCCACACCGCTTCCTGCCTCATGTAGGCGTGGACTCTGTGGATATTTCCTTCTCCCTAGAATTCTACAGCTCCGTGCTTTCCAGAACAGGAGCCTTAAGGATGGTCTAGTCCAGTGGTGTTGGAAGTGTGTTCTGAAGAGTGACCTGGAGGAGGGAGAGCTGGGACAGCCTCCGGGGGTGCCTCTGACGGTGGCGGTGGCGGTGGCTGTGGCTTTGAAACTGAGCCAGCATTGGGGGCAGGTGGGGAGGTCCTGCAAGAGCTCCTCCCAGGCCCAATCCATTTCCTGCCTGGTCCTCGGAGCTGAGAGCTGTGGCAGGTGACGAGGGCTGCCCGCACATGTCCCTTCAGGACAAAGTTGATCTGGGGCCTGGCTCCCCTCAGTCATCGCGTAAACCTCTTTCCTTTTGAAGTACCACTACTGACTACTTCAGTAACCCTGGTTTTCTTTTGGGGATACTGTGCTGGACATGGATGCAGGAACAGGACCAGGTCCCCTTCTGTGCGTGTAAACCCATGATTGCAATGCTACGACATAATGTGTGTTTTTGCTCTTGGAGTAAATGAATGAATGTCTCTTTCTAATCGCATGCCGAAGTAATTATCATTCTTGTAGGAAGTAAGTCGTTTTGTTTTTAAAGAGATTGTTGGGGCGTGTAGGAGTGGGGAGGGGTGAGGAAATCCGTGGTCTTTTGACCCTGTTCCTGGCTGTGCCCTTCAAAAAGGTACCCGGGTGTCTCTGGAGGGTGAGGTGCGGGCGCCACCTGCTGGCCATGAGAGGAATGCAGCGTCGTGCATCCAGGGCAGAAAGGCAACCCCAGGCAGGGCATAGGGTGACTTCCCGCTGTCCCCATCTATCCGGTGTTCCCCAGCCCCTGCAGGGGGTTGGGGGCGGGGGAAGATGTCCCTTGGATGCCTTAGAAGGCCCAGCGTCAGATGCACGCTGGCGATGAGACAGCGAACCCCCTTACGATGTGAGGAGCCTGTGAAAATGGACATCCCACCTGCCCTGTCTGGTCACTGGCGTCTTCGTTTGTGAAAGGAGAGGGCTGGGCAAGAACAGAGGCTCCGGCCTCTTAGGGGCCAGTGGGTTCTCCTGCAGGTGGGCCCTTGCTCTGCAGAAGCCCAGGGTACGAAACAGGTCTCTGAGCAGTTTGTAAACCAATGGCATTGGCACCTCGGAGCACCTTTCAGCGCCGAAAGGCACAGAGTTGTAGGCCTTTAAGGAGGATGAGATGGGAATCCCCTGCCCCCTGTTCCCTCCCCCCACCCCCTGTGGTGCCTTCAGAGTCCCTGGGTCACTAAGAGACATCTAAGAGGGTCCTCCCCGGTGACTCTTGAGTAGTGTGTCCCAGTCCGGGGAGCCAGGTGTGTGTGTGCGTGGGGGCGGGGGCAGAGGTAACCGTGACCATGAACCCGCTTGTTTAGAGAACGCTGGGGTTTTCAGGTGAGTGCAGCAACAAGGAATGCTACTTTCTTCACATGAAGACAGCTTCCGAGGCCCAGGCCTGTCCTTCGTACGACCAGGGTTTCTGCAAAGACGGTGAGGCCCCGACAGAGGGAGCAAAGGGGATGTGGGGGGCCAGGTGGGCGGTCGTCCGGCAGGGAGGTGGCATGTTGGGGTGAGGTCCACCCTGGGTTGGAATCCCAGCAGACGTCCTTTCCACGGTTCTCAGCTCGCTCCCAGGAGAACCGTCACACTGTGACGCGTGGGCTGGTGTGGGCTGGCGGGCTTCTTGGAGCAGGCGTGGGTGCAATCCCAATGGCTTCGGGGTGTGTCGGCTGCACAGCCTTGAACTGCTTGCTTCCTCACTTGTGGAAACAGGAGACGGCTCCATCCTAGGGTTGCCGGGCCACTCCCATGGGGGACCCCACGGGTAGCCCTTGGCATAGGGTCGGGCCTGTAGGGCACTCAGTTCACCCACCTGGGGGTATCCTGTCACTTAAGCACATTCCACCTGCCCCATTACAGTCAGCCACTGAGGGGACAGGGACCACAGCAGGGTCCCTGCTGAGCATCCTGTGTCTTCAGGTATGTTGCTGAGTTCTGGGCTTTTGTGGGGGGGAGGTTTGCAGAGAAGGGCCACCGATGGAGGGTTAGTGAGATGTGGGGTGAGCCTTGCCTCAGCTGTGCCTCCCATGGCTAAAGGAATACGAGACGGCAAATGACCATCTGCATCCTTCAAGACAGCGTGTTGGGGACACTTCCGACCCTACACCTTCCGGGGTCCCCTTCCCATCTGTCACGGGGCTAGGAGCAGGTGCTCAGGGCGGTACGGACAGGGCAGGCAGTTGTACACCTGTGGCGTGGACTGCGGTGACCATCCCTGGCCTGTGTTCCTCCTTTGCTAACACAGATGCTTCCGGCCGTGTCTCTGCCTGGCAGGTCCCCTGTGTAAATCCCGCCATGTCAAGAGGGTCATGTGCACGAACTACTTCGTTGGCTTCTGCCCGCTGGGACCCGAGTGCCAGTACGCACAGTGAGTGTGATCCCCGGTGCTGGGCCCGCCCTCTGGCTTCCGACCTGGATCCTTCCGTAGCTCCTGACCCAGGTGGGGAATGCAGTGCCCGGCAGCATCTGCCCAGTGTTTTCCCTGCATTGCTCCCTGGACACCCACCCCTCCCTCGGCCACACTGAACCCTGCCCCGGGCTGTTCATGTATGTGCATGCCGGGGACGGGCATGTGGCTCTTCACAGACTGTTCTAGAAACAAGGGTAGGAATGATGCTGGGAGGGCCTGAACTCTCTGCAGCCCTCCCTCCGTCCCCGGGAGGGTCTGGGCTCCTTCCTGGGTCCTCACACGGACGGTGCCTCACGTTAGAGCAGGCGATGGTGAGCGGCCCGGGTGTAACGCCTCTCTCTGCTTCCTCAGCCCCAAGATGGTCCCTTTATTCAACCCAACGCCCCGAGGTGAGTGCGGGCAGCAAGGGCTGTGTCTCACGCCGGCTACTCACTGTGCCCGGGGACCTTGAGTCCCCAGCACTGCCTGTCCCCACTGCCCTCGCTCACGCCATCCGCCGTCCCCGTCCTGGGGAAGGCACACACCTTTGCATGGGTGGTACATACGTGTGGCGGTTCCTCCCAGGCCCCTCCAGCTCTGTGACCTCTGCTTCAGGTGGGACTGGTCAGCTCTCAGCCCTGAGGCCTCCCCTCCCCCTTCCCCTTTGCTCCTCACACAGCGGGCGTGGTGTTAAAGAGCAGGGGCCAGTCACTGTGCTTCAGGCCCTGGTGGCGTGGGGTCCCTGTGGGAACAGCACTTCCTATGGACGCCAGGTGCGGTTGACGGCCTCCAGGAGGGTCAGTAAACCATGGCCCGCAGGCCAAGTCTGCTCCCCCTCCCCTTCCTGGTTTTTGGGCAGCCTGGACCGAGGAATGATTGCTGCTGAGCTCCTGTTCACTAGCTGGCCAGGCTGGGATGGCAGTGGGCGGGACGAGGGCGCCCTCTGCTGGTTCTGAGTGGCATCTCCCCTAGAAGGTGGGGAATTCATAAGCCCATTTCTAACTTTGGTCAAATGTTGTGTTTTCAGCAGTGAGAATGGTAAATAAAGGCATTTCAAAGCCTGGCTTATGCCTGAACGCCTGGACGGGGCCGCACCCTTGGTGAGAAGGGGCTGCGTCTGCACAGAGGAATGTCTGCAGGAGCTCTTTGTACCGTACTCTCCTGCGTCCCCTGTATCTGCAGCTCACCTGGCCGTGGGCTCAGCACCTCCTGCTTCTATCCGGCCACCTTGAAAGCCCCCTTTCCTAATGGGGTGCCTGCTTCTCCCTCTTCCATGGCACCTCAGGAGCAGCTGCTCTCCTACTGCCTGGGGGCCAGGGCGCAGGAGCAGGGCCCTTCAGCAGGAAGGGGGGGGGGTTGTTTTCTGTCCAGGGCTGAGGGCGGGTGATTAGCTGCATCATGTGTGACTCCTCTCCTGCCAGATAAGAAAGCCGCACCAGGGCTTGGGAGTGGGAGGGAAGGGAGGGGGACAATGGTACCCCAAAGGTATGACAGGGACGTGGCAACCACCTAATCTTGTTCTTGTTGCCAGACATATTTCTTTAAAAGGCTAGTAAGGCCCAGACTAGTTTGTCTCAGTTGACAGGATGTCAGCCCGTGGATCGAAGGGTCCCGGGTTCGATTCCGGCCAAGGGTATGTACCTTGGTTGCAGGCTCAATCCCCAGTAGGGATGTGCAGAAGGCAGCTGATCAGTTTCTCTCTCATCGATGTTTCTAACTCTGGATTCCTCTCCCTTCCTCTCTATAAAAATCAATACATTAAAAAAAAAAAAGGCTAGTAAGTTTCCATGTCTTATTTCGCTGCCTACGAGTCCTCTGGAGTTATTTGTGTACAGTGTCCGTAGGATTTGGGGGGCAGAGTGGGCAGGCAGCACCTGGGTTTCTCTTTCGCTGTCCTCTGGTTTATCAGGACATCATGCTTCCTCACACCTTCATGCGATGCCTCTAACTGTCCTGAACTCTGACCTCTCTGTTCTGCCAGTCAGTCCCGTCAGGGTGAGAGGTAAGGGCAGACCCTCGCCCTCCTCCCACATCCGACTTCCTGGCCTGAATCTCCAGGCCTGTTTGGGCCTGAAGTGGGGCTTCACTGACGAGCAGAAGCCACCAGGTCCGCGGAGCCAGCTTTCTCCTCTGGTTCCCTGGACAGCCTAGGGTTTTTCTTTTGGAGTCTGAATTGACAAAAACCAACGCCACTAACCTTTTCTCTTTCAGTGTGAAAAAATGGGCCACTCTGCCATCAGCTGCACAGACTGAACAGGTGAGAGCTCTCCGAACGCAGCCCCTGGGCTGTCTGGGGAGCATGGGGCCTGCCAGTGAGGACCCCGTGCCCATTCTGTGGGCTTCTGTTCCCAGCGTTCCGAGAGCCCGCCGTGGCCTGAACAGGGTGCGGCACTGAGGGGCCTGCTCAGGTCGGTTTACTTCCGCCCATCCTGCCAGTGGATGGGCTACGGAAGGTGCCACAGGACCGGAGGCAGTGACTGTGGCAGGAAACAGGTGTGCAAGAGCGGAAGCTCAAGTACCCGGGAGCCAGTCGGGGCTGCGCGGGCAGGTCCTGTGCACGGGCTTCCACGGCTGCTACCAACTGGCAATTCACACAAGCGGGGCTCCTTAGCACGCAGCTGCATCCCCGCGTGGCTCACGTCTAAGGCTATCTTCATGCCTGCCTGTGCGGGGAAGTGCCGAGAGGTAGATATATGAACAAGGCTTACCCTTGTACAGGGAGGCAGGACGTGACATGGAACTAAAGTTTAAGGCTGTAGATGCCGACACCAAGGCACTGAATCTGCTGGGAGGAATGGGGGCGCTAAGCTGTGCCTTTTGGGGAAATGGAGGAAAGAGCTATTCCCTCTGTCCCATAATAATAGTAGCAGTTGATGGATGTAATTTGTCCCATAATAATAGTAGCAAAAGAAAATAAATATAGAACGCAACATTTATTATCAAAAAACTAGATTAAATTAAACAATAAATTAAAAATAGTACTCCTAATTTTTATTTGAGTGTTCAGATAGCTTCTGGATTTTTTTTTTAAAATATATTTTATTGATTTTTTACAGAGAGGAAGGGAGAGAGATAGAGAGTTAGAAACATCGATGAGAGAGAAACATCGATCAGCTGCCTCCTGCACATCTCCCACTGGGGATATGCCCGCAACCCAGGCACATGCCCTTGACCGGAATCGAACCTGGGACCTTTCAGTCCGCAGGCCGACGCTCTATCCACTGAGCCAAACCGGTTTTGGCAGCTTCTGGATTTTTCAATAATTTCGTTACTGCATTTTAAACTTGTAGGTAGGATCCGCTGGCTGCGAGGCTTTGCTCTCCCTGTATGCGTGAGCTGGAAATTATTGGAGCCATCGTTCTTCATTGCTTCCAGCATAACTTGTTGAAGTGACAGAAACGTATTATCCAGTATTTTCGGGAGAAATATTATCAAAGGCTAATATGGTGCCTCTTCTGCTAAGAGGAATATGTCTAAGTTTTTCAAGTTTTTCTCCATAATCTTTGCATTTACGTCCAGTTTTGTTTTTTCAAAGAATCAGCATTAGCATAAGATTCTCCTTGACAATTATTTTCAGAAGCACGTTTCCAAATTCTTGGTATGGTCATTCTGTTGCACTTAAATTGTTTTGCAGCTAACGTAATTGCCCCTTTCTGCAACTTTTCCTTTTTCTTTTGATGCATCAAGAACTGGACAGTCGCAACTCGATCTTTGCTTGAAAACTTTTTTTTTCATCTTTTATAATGGGTTGATATTCAACTGAAATAAAACAATTGATTTCGATCAGCAGATGAAATTAGAATAGTTATAATTCGTAATTAGATTAACCTAAAAATTGAAAGATGCGTCAAAACAAATGACAGATGTCATGAAACATTGATTTTGATTGAAGGCTTCGCAATTTTGCACTACGACTTACAGCTGCATTCGCCAGTCATTCCCGTTTAAATACTCACTTGCTACTATTATGATGGGACAGAGGGAGTACAGTGTAGGGCGTGTGGCAGGACTCGGCCTGCCCGTGGCAGGTGGAGACAGCTCCCTGCCTGTCAGAGCCGGAGCGAAAGGGTGAGGCAGCCTGAGGGAATGCTAGCCCTGGGAATCGGGTCTGGGAGGTCCAATGGCCAGCTCCTCCAGGGCTGCTCTGTGACAAGTAGCACAGTTATGTAGGCACCTTACCCTCCCAAGTCTCATTCGGAAAATGAGCACCACAGCACCTGCCTCACGGGAGTGGAGGAAAGGAGCCTGCACAGCACTTGGCTCTGACAGGGCGAGCGCCCAATGGCAGCTGCACTTTTGTGTGGGTTATGGTGGGGTCTCTCTTGCTTGGTTCAAGCTCAGAATCCGAACAGAATACACCAGCAGAGGCTTTAGAGGAGCTGTTGTTTTCACTCCCACTGTCCAACCTTGCTGGAATTAACAGGTGCCAGACTTCTAATCTCTGTAAAGTAGGACTTTTCAGTCTAGACCAGTGGATCTCAACCTTCTGGCACTTTAAATACAGTTCCTCATGTTGTGACCTAACCATAAAATTATTTTCGTTGCTACTTCATAACTGTAATGTTGCTACTGTTATGAATCGTCATGTAAATATCTGATATGCAGGATGGTCTTAGGCGACCCCTATGAAAGGGTCGTTCGACCGCCAAAGGGGTCGTGACCCACAGGTTGAGAACCACTGGTTTAGACCAAGGAGGCTCCAAGAAGGAGGTAACTTGCCCAAGGACACAGGCGAGGGTCTGGAAGAGGCAAATAATCAGAAGAGGAGCATAGGGTGGAAGCAGGTATGGAGAGCAAGTAGGAAAATCTATAATTCAGGAAGAAATGGCAGACCAGGGGTCATACACATACACACACACACACACACACACACACACACACACACACACACATACTAGAGGCCCGGTGCACAAAATTCGTGCATGCACGGTTAGGGTCCCTAGGCCTGGCCAGCGATCAGGTTCCCCGCTTCCTTCTTCCCTCGCTCCCGCAGCGCCCGGCCAATGCTGGTTGCCTGCCATGTTTTGTGCCGCCCCCTGGTGGTCAGCATACATTATAGCAAGCAATCAAACTCCCAGTCTCCCAGTGGAACTCCCAAGGGGACACTGCATATTAGCCTTTCATATAAATATAGAAGATATATATATTTATACACACACACACATACTTTTTAGGTACAAGCATATCCATATGTGATATATAATCACCCCCCGTGCTAGAAAAGGGGCTGAAGAAAGTTATGTTTTGGATATTTATAGACACATTTTTCTATCTGTAAGTATCCAAGTTACTCTCTAGGGGCCAAAACAGAAGTCATAAAATTAGAAAACTGAATATTTTGATGGGGGAAGAGTCACGGAAAACCCATCAGCCCCAAACAACCCTAACAGAGTGAAAGGAATGTTCTTGAACAGGGACAGGGCAGGATTCATGTTTCCGGGACGAGAGGATAAACTGAAACTATTTGCTCACTGCTGTAGTCACTTAAGATGTACAAGAGGTGAGTCAACGTTCTTCTCAGTGCACTCTTTGCAGCAGCTTTACAAATACGTCAAGAACCTTTCACAGGCCCGCCAGCAACTCTGCACCCACCCTATCTGCTTTTGTTTCTCAAACCTGCCCAGATCTGAGGGCCAAACCATTCCCGAGGGGAAGGGCCAATGTATGCAGATTTTCTGCCAATGCAGCTATCTATACAGGCAGTCCTCGGGTTACCAAACTCGATGTACGTCGTTTCGTGGTTACATCGCCATCTCCCACTTATTTATAAAAAAAAAAGTTCTGTCATTTCAACGTATGTACATATGTGCTTTGTTTTTTATTATTTATGTACCACAAGTACAAGTCAGGAATCATTATCTGATTTCTTTTAATTTTTACTATTTCACTTCATTACTGCTGTGTATGTGCTCCATGTGAGTGATGTAGGTGCTTATGTAGGTGGGTTCCGACTTTCGGTGAAAATTGGGTTATGTTGCGCCGTAGGAACGAATCTCCGACGTAACCCGAGGACCTACTGTATATATAAAAGGCTAATATGCTAAGTGTCCAACTGTCCGGGTAATGATGTCACATAGCAACGCCCAGCTTCCTCTCCCTAGTGATGACTAGCCTCCTTGCAGTTTCGTCAGCCCAGAAACACAACTTGCTTTATAGGCAGGTGGAAACATTTCACACTTGAACCAAATGTCTGTGAAGCGTTTTCCCATGCCTCATCTCATTTGATCCTCACAGAAGTCCTGGAGTAGGTAGATATCAGAAAGCAGGACTAATTAAAGCAAGTTTATTTTATATATATAAAAGGCTAAGTTGACTCACGCATGAGCAATACATATAAAGCTCTCGCTGGCGCCAATTGCACGTGTATTTCCATCTGTCATTGATCGTGAATTTGGTCGACACTTCTATTATAGAGAAAGGGTGAATAGCGATATTAAAATATTTCTTTCAATTAATTTCCTTTCAATGTGCACGAATTCGTGCATTGGGCCACTAGTTATTCTATATCAGTATATATGTAGCTCAGTATCTAGTGTAGATGAATAGCAGTAATATGTCAAAGTGTAGAGAATTTTAGGCAGAGAGACTTAAAATGGAGATATTAGTCTTCACAGAAGATTGGGAAATCACTAAAAATTTAACGATAAACTTTGTCATCATCATGTCTCCTTGAATAACATCAGCCTTTATGAACAAACATACTGATTTTTCCCGGTAACTTCCAGTGACTTTTGAGAGCAAGCCAAAGAAATATCCAGACAGAACCAGATCTGTCCACATGTAAAAAAATACTCCTAAATGACCGTTTTCCATTCAATAATTTATTCTTTCCCTCCCTCTTATGCCCCGACACAACTTGAACTTGTGAACCGTGCCTGCAGTCGTCTCCAGAGTCCTCTCCAGTGCACTCTCGTGGAGCTCGGGTCAACGTTGCTTCCGCCAGCCAAGCTCTTTGGATAAACAGATAAATGTAAGGATCTGGGAGGCCACTTGAATTGACTCTTTATCTCTCCTCTCTACAGATCATGCTGTTAAACTGAGATGTTTGGGAATTCTATTGGCTATTCATGTTAATGGTTACTTTGTACTTTTACACCAAAAGTTTTCATCTGAAAGTCTTGGGCCTCTTTTTTTTTAAATTATGGGAAAAATACTGGGCTCTTTTAATATCTTTCCATGTTTTTTTAAACTTTTAACTAAAAACATGTTTTTATAAAATAATACATTAAAAAATGAGCAAAAGTCATCTTGAACTGAAAGAGAAATGAACCAAGCATTTGGCACAAGTGGAAGTGCCGACCCAGCGGGAAGTGCCTGTGACAGCTACAAGCTGGCAGACTGACAGCTGTATCCTGTTTCTCCTCTCTTTGGGGGCAGAAAGCTGGTTTCAATCCTAAAAAAAAGTTCTTAGGTAGGAAATAAAAAGGCACCCCTGAGAAGAACCCCATCTTCCAGGGGCAAACAGATCTCCATAACAACCTTAACCGAGCACAAAAGCAATTATGTAAATCTAGTCACAAAGGCCACTGTAACCCAAACCTTTCACTAGAAAGAACCCCAGCGCCTCAGGCACTAGCTCATCCAGCAGGGCACTCAGTGCCAAGCTGTAATGCTATAAAAAGCAGTCGGAGGATCCCTGGGAGGTCCCTGTAACGGGATGTGACCTGTAACTGAGGCTAAAAATATCGAAAGGCTTACTCAGCTGCTTGAAACTCCAGCTACAACAAAGAATGAAGTATCCAGTGAAGAGCATCGTGACGCCACCAACTCCACTCTTCACCGTGGTGCTGCACTTGATCCAGCCTGTAAGAAAGAAACAGGGGTGCCGGGACCTGTGCCTGAGGCTTACCTGCGAGCTCTCCATTAGCTGGGGCGATGGAACCATGACTCAAAGAATTTACATAGCACTCCTTATGTATGTAAACAGGTGAAAAGGCTAAAGTCTAGAAGACCTCAGTTTTAAAAAATTGTTACTCTTGCTTCTGGGATTTTGGTTAAAATCCTTACTGAGGAGGAGACTAATACCTCTGGTTGGTTAACATAGGTTTAGAGTCCTCCTGGTTTTGGGACAGTCAATGTGGGCAAGGGAGACATGGTGTAGGTGGCAGAGAGGCGGGGTAGGCATTAAAAACCGAAAGCTGTTCAATAAATGGCAGCTACTACTTTATTAACTTTGGTGCTTTTGATGATGTCAGACTCCAGAATGAAAGCAAACAGAGGAGCAGGAAGACAGCACATTTCTCTTTTCTTTAGCCGTGCATTACGTAACAGTCACGGCTGAAGTAGAAAAATTCTCCCAAAGCTTGGAACCAGCAACAGAACCCAACAAGTGATGACTGCGCCTCACCTTTGTGAACAGCTCCCAAGAGCCGCATTAGAGAGACGTTGGAGGTGGTAAGCCTGGCCGGGGGTTCCCAACTCCACAGAGCAGTCGAACTTCTTTCCAACAAAGGAACTGCGGTCCCAAACAGAAGTCACAGTGATAGTTCATCTGAATTCACCCTCTTCCCCAACACTCAGTACCCGAGGTTTCTGGGCTAGGCCTCCAGAAAAGCATGTCCTAAAGAGGTGCATGGGGCTGCAGCCACGCTAAGTGCTCCAAGTCAAGGCAGCCGCTCAGTCAGGAAAAGGCTCCCTTCGACCTGATGCATCTTCTGCCCAGATGACCTATGTTATGTGCTGAATGAAACAAATTGCTCTTATTTTCTATCTTCTGCCAAAACATCTGAGCAAAAAGCATGACTGTCTACACTCAGATTAACGACAGCTACTTGTCACTGTATCTGCAGTCAACAGTTCTGTTCCAGCAGCCCATCGCTACTGCTGACAGCAAACGTTTCTTATTTATGTTCAAAACACGGCTAACTAAAGGAGAACCCGCAAGGAGGGTTTATGCTATGCATTTACATTTTTCCTGTTCCTGTTTTTCTCTGTTTAATGACAGACAGGAAATCTCTTCTATCGTTGGTTCTCTGGTCTTGGTTTGGTTCATCAGGATAAAGGACAATTTAAGCATATATTTATGACCAATTTAGCAGGCGTGGTAAAAGTTGATGTGGATGTAAAACTACCTAAATGGTCATCCAAATATGTAAAAGGCTAATATGCTAAGTGTTCAACCATCCGGGTAATGACATCACATAGTAACGCCCGGCTTCCTCTCCCTAGCAACTAGCCTCCTTGCAGTTTCTTCAGCCCAGGAACAGGACTTGCTTTATAGGTAGGTGGAAACACTCTACACTGTAACCAAGTATCTGTGAAGCATTTTCCCGAGTCTCATCTCATTTGATCCTCACAGAAGTCCTGGAGTAGGTAGATAGGCGACTCAGTGGAATCCTATTTTCTTTTCATTAGGAAAATGGAGATTTAGAAAGTTTAGAAACTTGACCCGAATGAAAAGAAGAAATGGACCTTGAAAACGACTTCAGGTTTTCTCACTGTGCAGAATATAGTCAAACACGGCTGCAGTTAAATATTTTACCCTTTGTTCTCCCTGCGTGATCTACAATAATAATCTGCTTTGTGTTGATATTTACTGCTGTGTTGCTGACAATTAACCTGAAAGAGAAGTTGGGGTGCTTCACTGGGCTGGAAAAAGTTTAGCTACATCAGAAAGCAGGACTAATTAAGCAAGTTTATTCTATATATAAAAGGCTAAGTTGACTTGCACATGCACGATACATATAAAGCTCTTGCTGGTGCCAATCGCACACGTGTGTTTCCATCTGTCATTGTCAATCATGAATTTGGTTGATACTTCTATTATAGAGAAAGGGTGAATAGCGATATTAAAATATTTCTTCCAATTAATTTCCTTTCAATGTGCACAAATTCGTGCACGGGCCACTAGTCAATTAATATTAAGTAACCATGAAAAGAACAGAGCTATAGTGTCCAAGAAATGACACAGAAGATAACTCTCTTGTAAGGTGAAGACTAGGGTCTTTAAAAAAACAAAAAAAAAACGAAGCAGGGCATAACCCGTTCATCTTGGAAAAAATTTGAAAAGGTGAGGTGAAGCAACTTCATGAAATTGTAATTGTACAACTTCCTGAGTAGGTAAGGGTGGCTCCTCTACTTTGTTCTTTCTCCATTCAGCTGAGCCTACTGACTTCCTCGCAGGCTGCCAGACTTACGTGCAGGACATCAGCTCAGGCCCTGAGCTGGGATACCGAGCCCAGGAGAGGTCAGTTCAGAACCCACAGTCCTTTGACAGTTTTCGTCTATGTCTTCTTGCTGCCCAGCTACTCTGGGTCTGATTTCCATCCCTTTGGGCCTGGGGCTACGAAGATCCACTGCCTTGCCTTTGCCATCTCCTCTCCTAGACACTCTTTCACCTGCTGGTGTCCATGTCCTTACATTTAAACCCAATGACTATGGTGAACCTCTTAGTGACACTGGCCCCACTCTCTAATACAACCATGGAAAACCCTCAGCCACCCTCTAGACCTCTAACATTTCCCATCATCCCTCTGGAATCCCAGACCTAGGATTTGACTTGCCCCTTAAGTCTCTGGCTGTTGATTATTCACATGCTCCTTTACCTAAAACACCCCTTTTCATGGACTCCTCTGGCTAACAGGGGACCTAATCCTGGCTGTAAACAGGTACAGGTAAAAAGCATCTTTTCATATTCTTGCTCAGGTTCTGAGTCCTTCCCCACATGTGCCCCATTTCAGACATCTCGCACGGATACCCTATTGATGGAAATGCTGTTTGAAGATTAGAGAAGAGCCTCTATTTAGCTGTTACTTGCCTTTAAAAAACCCATGATCCTATCAGGTTTCCTCACTTTACCTCTGGTGCCCCCCTCAGCCAAGCTTTGCTTTTGGTAGTTATATGAACTATGTTTTTTTTCAAACTACCCTCCCCTCCCCCATCATCGGTTCGAGACAATTCCCTGCTGGGCCGGAGGCACCTGTTCTCATGCCATCTCCTACGTCAGCAGTTCTCTAACTTGGCTGCTCTTCACCACTTAGGAAATGTCTGGAAATATGATTTCTAGACCTTGACTGCAGACCCAGTCTCTGGGGATGATGCCTAGGGATCCTGAAGTACCTTGAATTCTGCAAAGGCTTGGCCAAGTGTACCCAAGGCCACGGGGACTCTGAAAGCTTTCCTTTGGACAATGGGAACCAGTTCCTTTTGCTGAGGACGCTCCGGCACTTACACTTGCTAAATCTCTTTGAGACTGAAATCCTGAACTTACAAATTCTATTTTCTTCAAGGCCAGGAAAACTAATTTTTGTAGTAAATCCATGAAAACCCTTCCTGAACCTCAAAAGATGGCTCCTGTTGTTGAATTCATAAGCCAAATTCTTACTCCTGACTTACTAAAACTCTATGGCATCCTCAGAACTACCAGTCTGCACTGGGACCTCCTAGCCTCGGCCACCAAAATATACCCATTTCCATCAGGTCTGAGAGCTTTAGGTTCCACCTGTGCCATCAAAATGACAAGGTAGTTTTTTATGCCTCTCAAGGCCCTGGTGGAATCATTTTACCTAGGTTCACTCACAGGTATCCTGTGTGGAAGGACTAACTGCTGGTACAGGTTTCCCTATGTAGGAAAGCTGATCTGACACCATTTCAAAGCCCAATGTCCAACAGAAGAAACACTGCCTGGAAAAGCTTGGCAAAGACCATCAACCGAAACTTGATGCTGGGCAAGTTATTTCCTCTCTGGAACTCAGTTTCCTTGTCTATAAAAGGGGTTAAGACCAGTCTCCCAGGACTGGTAGACATGCAGGCATTATAGCTGACATAGAGTAAACTCAGTAATTGTTAGCTCACTGGCCCCGCCTGTAGCAAAGAAATGAGTTGGCTTCCTGAGATCAAGGCCAAATGGTCTACCAAAGGTCTTGCCTGAGCAAGGGAATATAGTTCACACTGCTGCAAAGATTCCATGAAAATTCAATTTTAACTTGCAGTCACTGGAGGTAGCCAGTGTCTGGTAAAATAACAAAGCTGAGGAGCCACACTGCCTTTTACTTCTTGTAGATTTGGATGGCCTTGCTGAAGTCGTTGGCCAACTGAGGAATCAGGTCCTGACCTGACTGAGATCCTAGGGTCTCTTTCAGTGGCAGCATTAAACTCTGAACATTAGTTGTGAAATTAAATTCTAGTTTCTCAATTTATAACAGAACTAGAGGCCCTGGGATAGCCACACATTGTCTGATAGAAATCAAACTAATCACTTATAGAGTGGCACCAGTAAGAGAACAAAACAGTTCTAACCACATTGTGGAGGAACTCATTGTTGAAGGATTATATTTCTCCCCCATAGTTAATCTCACAAGCCTAGTGATTTGATGACGTGTTACTGTATCTCTTACCGTATTACTGTACTCTTGGGACCCATTCAAGTGAGTGTGTCATCTAATAACTTATATCAGCCATGACATCAACCACTAAGTGCCCCAAAGAGTAGCCTGAGGCAGTTTAAAGACCATGGATGTACAAGTGAGATGGACCTGGGTCTGAATTGACTGCCATTTACCATATGAAGATGTCGGGGGCTCAGATCCTTCACCTACTGAAGAGGGCGGGTCAGTGACATCACTTCAGAGTTCTTATGAGGTTATTAGGTGAGATAATAATGCACTGTACCTAACCTAGCACAATGACTGAAATGGTCACCACTGGACAAACACTGGTTCTTCCCTTTCTCTTCTTTTTTTTTTTTTAAATATATTTTATTGATTTTTTACAGAGAGGAAGGGAGAGATAGAGAGTTAGAAACATCGATGAGAGAGAAACATCGATCAGCTGCCTCCTGCATATCTCCTACTGGGGATGTGCCCACAACCCAGGTACATGCCCTTGACCGGAATCGAACCTGGGACCTTTCAGTCCGCAGGCCGACTCGCTATCCACTGAGCCAAACCAGTTTGGGCCCCTTTCTCTTCTTAAGTGAAAAGGGGATGTTTCAAGGAAACTCCTTAGTGCTATCAAAGGTAGAACAGAAGGAAACAAGTCCTACATGCTAGGAAGGGGCTTGAGACTACAACTTGGTGAAGAGAGCCTAGATGTTAGACTGCTTGTAGAAAAACCAGTCACTGCTGAGGCAGTTGAAGAAAATGGAGCTTTAGCTAACACTCCTTACCTAATGTTCTTCCATTTTAAAATCTTTAGAAAGGGATAATTTAAAATACAAAAGAAAATGCTTTTGAGACCAGATAAATTGGTGTTTAGTGAATATGTGGTCATTTATAGAATATACCAAAAAGAGTGGACGCTACAGTTAACTCTGCCTGTAGAAAACCTAAAAAAGGGCAAAAAACCCCAAAGCCTCCTGATGAGGAAAATGAGACTTTCTTGGGTCCTATATTCTCTGTGGACTACTTTTTCTAGTGCGTGGACTTCCACACCTTTTTTGCAACACCCTCTATTCCTGGTACTCTTCTCCCAACCCTCCACACTTCCCCGGTATCTGCCTAGACTGGCGTGCCTCCCTGAACAGTTAGTTTTAATCCCATCCTGCCCCCAAATCCAAAGATAGTGTCTGCTTGTACCTTCTTTGCTATTCTAGATTCTCAGATGTTGCATCTAACCATAAACCTGGAACCTATTTTGTGACTGAAATCTGAACAGTGCTGCTGCTTCTTAGGTGGACTCTAAAGTCTTTATGCTTGAGTCTGTTCGGCTTGAATACCCACCCAATTTCTTCTACTGGCCATGTCCCTCCCCCGTGTAGAAATTCAACTATCCACATCACCAGCCAGCCTGGCTTTCAACTACTGGTGGAGGGGAAGGGAGAGGGATAAACCACTGTTACCCTTGGAGCAAGAAGTATATGTATATTCAAAGAATATATTCAAAGCAACCCTAAGTCCAGTGCACTTAAATGCCCAGGTTAAAATAAGCTAACTGGGGGGAAATATTAGTATTGTGAATCTTATTACTTCAAAAGGCACACAGTAGTGTGTATGAGCGGGAAGGCCCTGGAAAATGAGCATATTTACCTTGTGACAGTCTTTCCCCCTGGGGACTGATGAGCTGAGGCTTCTGGGACATTGAATTCCAATACTGAGGCTTCCCTGGCAACACGCCTAGTCCAAGGTAGCCGGGATAGAGCTCTGGAAACCACTCCAGCCCCAAGGAGCCATGAAGGGTCTTCCGGTCGGCAATTTCCACCTGCCCGGTGACGAGGGTTTTGGAAGTACAATGCTGGGTTGAAGGTAAAGACGGCAGGCACTCAGGGTGTAAGGCTTGGGGCCCACAGCCAGATCTGGGCTCCAGAAAGGCTTGCCCCTCCCTTTCCATCAATGCCTTCCCATCAAGGACTCGATTAGGATCGCAGGCTGCTGCTTTCTCTTCTTGCAGAAATTTTATAGCCAGAGACGCAAGACTTTGATTATGTGGCTGTGATATAGAAAGAAATTCATTGCAAATCGTCTGCCTTGGCATGAACAAATCTAAACCGGGACCTTCGCCTCGAGATTTCTTCTCTGTGGCTGGTGCATCCATACTGAAGTCCTCAGAGCTGTGGTTCCTGGAAGGGCGCGCCTGCATTTCCGTCACAGATACAGTTTCCTTGGTGTGTCCTTTGCTCCCACATGCCTCTACTCCAAGGTCAAGTCCTTTTCCCGGGTTGTCCTGGACTTGGACTTTACCTAAGGGGCTGACTTGAAAACCTAAAATTTGTGATTCCGTGTTCTTTTTCTCCTTCTCAGAGTCTCTAACATCAACATACATTTCTGAGAGGTGGTCCTTGGCCTTGGGATCTCTCGCGTCACTTGAATACGACGTTCTTTCTCTTTCATCTCCATAATTGAGCTTCATGGGAGAACTATGATAATCACCAGTCGGCATATCTAGTAATTTTACTAGAAGCTTCTGTTTTGAGGGATCAATTGTGTCCAAGTTTAAGGCAGCAGGAGTGGCTTGTGCATCATTAGGTAAGGCTGAGGAATATTTTCTATCTTGATTTGACAAAGAAGGTTCCAGTGGGCCAAAAGGTAAAGATGCTTTCGTTTGTGACGGATAACTTCTACTCTCCCCTGATTGAGGCAAGTCTTTTGCCAGTTCCCTTTTAGGAGTAGCGTTCTTTAATGCATAACACTGAGCCTTAGCTTCTTCCTTGAAAGTAATCTTTGGTTCAGGATTTTTTGCCATTGTGAGGGAGAGTGGAGTTTGATTTTTGGTGTCATCATCACTTGCCTTTGAATCACCTGCTCTTTCCAGACCAATAGCTGGTAGTGGAAGGGGCTCAGCAGTCCATTCTGGTTTGTCCCTCATCGACTTACTATTTCTTTTCTCACTCTTTGTCCCCAACTCTCTCTCTTTAGTTTTAGTTAAGTCTTTGATTGGACTTTTCCTTTTCTTAGCATGTGGGAGTGTAGCCTGCTCAGACTGACAAACATTTTGATCGGCAGGTATAGTTAGTTTTATCATCTTACAGTGTGGCAAATGGGATTTTAATCGTTTAAAGGGCTTCTTACAGTAAGGACACACGTCCATTCTGGTGGAATCTCACTCTCCTCTACCTGAAAAAGGTACATATGAGATTATGAGGAGCACATAATTTGTAAATGCCAACATTTCATTTATTTCATACCTTTTAAATTCATTTGGTTAAAGATCATTTATCTAGGTTAAAGATAATTTTTTAAAGTTTGTTTCAATCTATTCTTTTTCTTATGAAGATAGAAAACAGAAGACACAGGTTGCTTTTTAGAAAAGCATCCCCAGTTCCACTTAATTTACATTAGGAAGTCTTCTAGGAAGCAATCCTTGCAGAAGACAATCAAATCCACATCCCTGACTAGGAGGTAAGGAAGACCGACTTCCATCGAATGAATTAATGGTTAGTGGAAGGAAAAGATGTTCAAATAACAGTCAGAATTAAAGGTTTGCTACTGAAGGGTGTAGCCAGTCCACTGGGTATCACATGAGTGTAAAAAGAAAAAATTGTCAAAAACCCTTAAACACATCATTCAAGCAAATAATGGTGAAGAATAAAAAACTCAGGCCAGGATATGAAGGTGGCTGATTATAGCAGTGGTTTCTAAAGTGAAATCTATGGAAGAACCACAGGTGCAAGGAGAAAATAATTATAACTCCCATTGTCTAAGCATGAGAATCGAAGCGCTAACAACATTTAACATATCAGTAAGTTCCAGGGGGCAAGGACATGTGTAGTCTGCGCACAGCTGTGTTCTCAAAACCTCGCACTGAGCCTGGATGTGATACTCGCTCAGTGAAAACTTTCTCTGCACACAAACACACAAGTATCAAGTGCTGTAAGTATGAGTATCTTCTAACCCCTGGGTCAAAGCGGGAGCTTCCGAAACCGCTTACAAAATAAGGAAGTATAACCTTGGCCACTGCGTGCATCATCCAAGTAACCAACCCACCAGATGCCACGTGAAGTCAGGCAAAGCTGTTTCCTGTCGACAGACTTACACAGTGGGAGGCAACCCCTTTGACAAGACGATAAAAGTTACGGGCCGTTTACTTACAAAAACACACAAGTGAGGCCAGTCCCTGCGCCCTACTCCACCCTCACCCTTAACGCCGCTAGAACAATCTCTTTATCCACAGATGGGAACGTCTTACCGCGAGTTTACAACTGCTTTCTTACCTGAGCTGCTTTCCGTACGCGGGTGCTAATTCTGCGGTGGTCTCTCCCGGATCCCCATGCTTCCCGCTCGCCGATCCCGAGTGTAGCAGAATCAAATTAGGTTTCCACGTCAGCCTGTGCAAGACACCATCAGAGAAGCCGGTCGGCTGAGCCGCAGGCAAACCCCCGGGTTATCAGTGGGGCAGTGCTCCTCCCGTGTTCGGGAAGCAGGGAGTTAAGCCTTCCCCCGCCTCCCGGGCACCGGGCCGATCTCAAGGTTACCCCAATCTTCGCCCTCACCGCCTGCGCTCTCCAGCGGACCTTTCCTTCCCCGTCCCGCCTCCCGGCTCCCTTACTCTTCGGAAAGCTGCCGGGCAGCTTCCAGCGGAGTGGGCGGGGACTGCCAGGCAGCTTCCAGGTCCGAGGCCGGCCTCCCCTGGCCCTGGCCCGAGGCGCCGGAGCCGCTGGGACGCCGAAGGGGGCTCATTCTGCGGCTCCGGAAAGCCCTCCATCTGTTCCGCCACCCGATCGACATCCCTCGAGGCTCAGGATAGTCGCCCTGACATAGGCACCCAGCCGTCGAGACTCCCCTAGACCAGTGTCCTCACCTCCCAAGACCTTAAAGTCCTGGAAGCCCCCGCGACAAGACCCCCAGAGCGTCCCACGAGCAGCTTCCCAACGCCCGGTCGCGTCTACATAACTGCCTGATGCTTCGCAGCTATTTTTAAAAAAATCATTACCTCACAGGGACCTAAACTCAAATACTTATTTCTTATTATTATGACATAAGTTGATTTCATTTAACTCTGGCTCGACTTTTACACTGCCCCCCCGCTAGGTTGCGACCAGGCGAAAGCTCCAGACACCTCGAGTGAGGTCCTTTTCTCACAGAGGTTCTCAGTAGCTCCTCCCCCTCCAAGCCCGCCTCTTCCCGTGGGCGGGGTTACCGGTCGGCGCGGCCCGGACGCGTCACTGCGCAGCCGCGAGAGGGCGGTACCACGGCGGCTGCGACATGGGGGGGCGCGGAGCAGACGCCGGAAGTAGCAGTGGTACGGGTCCCACCGAGGGGTACTTACCACCGGCCGAGTCCACCCGTGCCGCGACGAGAGCCAAGGCCCGACGGGGTGGGCGTGGCGGCCGCCAAAACACCACACCCTCGGCCCCCTCCTCTCGCGGAGCGCCTCCGCGTCGCTCCCCTCCACCGGCTGCCATGAGCGAGCGCCTCCGCCCCAGGTGAGACCAGAGGGACCCCCGTTCCTTCCCGGCGCCTCTCCGCTTTCTTGGAGGGTGGGGCGCTCGAAGCGGGGTCCGAGCCAGCGCGGGCCTGCGGGTGTTATTGTCAGGGGGAGGAGGGGAGCTGTGCGTGTCTCGGCACCTGACCCCCGCGGGTGCTGGTGGAGGGACTCCAGGGTCCAGGTCTCCCCACTCCCCCATCTCCCCCGCCCCATCTTTCTCTGTTTGGAATGAAGTCTGGTCGGTCCCGGAAGAGAGACGCCGGCCCTCCAGCGTCCCTGTCCTAAATTTAGGAGGGTGGGGGGAGGGGAGGAATGTCTGATCTTCGAGTGGGAGCTCCTAGTGCATCTTTGGGGCCGGGGGGGAGGGGGGGAGAACAGGGTGCGGGGCTGCCGGCTCCCCAAGGTCAGAAAGAAGGCCTGGGGTTGACCCTGCTGCCGGGAGGGGTGATGTTGACGGAAGAGTTTGGGCCCCGGGCGGCTGTGAACGCGGGCGGGCAGATGACCCGAGTGGCTGGTGGGCTCCCTCAGGCCGCCGCACGGAGGGAACTGACCGGGTTCTAAACTGTTTGGAGGCGGAGCCGTTTGACTCCGGAGGCGGAGGGAGGGAGGATGGTATGGCGACGCACTGCTGTTCCCCGGAGCCCGGCCTCGGGCCTGGGGCAGGGGGGTTGGGCTCGCTGGACGGGCTGGAGTCGAGTCCGGGCCCGGCTGCGATCCTTTCCTCTTCTGCCGAGTGACCCCTGTGACCGCGTGGAGAGGAGGGAGCTGGGGCTGGGCACCCCAGAACGAAGGGGATCCGCTTACAGCCTTCCCCGTGGACTTTGAAGTGAAGCACCTAGGGGTCACCCAGGCCGATTCTGACATCTTCCTGATGCGGATGGACCTGCGTCCTTCCAGGTCCACGGGGCTTCCCTTTGCTCCATAATAGCCTCTGGGGCAGTGGTTCTCAATCTTCCTAATGCCGCGACCCTTTAATACAGTCCCTCATGTTGTGGTGACCCCCCTCCCCCATTTCATCGTTACAAATTGAACATAATTAAAGCATGGTGATTAGTCACAAAAGCAATATGTAATTATATATGTGTTTTCCGATGGCCTTAGACGCCCAAAGGGGTCGCGACCCACAGGTTGAGAACCTCTGCGCGCGGGGGGGGGGGGGGAGCGTCTAAGGGAATAGGCTGGATCGCCCTGACCCATGATGCCGTTTATTCTCTCGTCCCACGTCTTCATGGGCTCTGGATGGAATCGACTGCCTTTCCCCCAGGACCCAGCCCTGGAGGATAGTCGGTGCTTCCTGAGGTCCTCTGGTCCCGGAGCGAGAAGATGTGGTTCCTCTCACTTGTGCGTGGGATTGCCGACTTGGGCCAGCCACGCAGGGAGTGAGGCATACAGAGCCTCTGTGTAGGGAATAAGACTAAATACATTTGACTTTAGGGGCCCAGTGACCCCTGACCTGGCGGGGTGGGGAACAGAGCCCTTCCGCGCCGGCTTGGTCTGACTGCCTTGTCTTTTCCTTCTCAAACCCAGTTGATGGTTTTTGGATCGTCTCTTGGGATGTCTCACGTGTCTGAGAAAGTCAAAATATTTCCTGCAAAAAGATTCCCTTTTATCCAACCCCGTGCACAAAGGACTGTTTACCCTGGTGGCAGATTTCCTTTCCTCTGGGACTCAAGTGATGCTGACATGTTTGTACTTACTGGTCACTTGTTTCTGTCAAAGAGGCCTCGATAGGGGTTTCCCCCCTACTTTTCTCTTCACCCCAAGTCCCACGGTGCCCGAGGGACCCGTTCTGCCAGCCCCAGCTCTCTTGGTGTCTCCGAGTTAGTTCACGCCCCTGGGTCTCTTTCCTCAGCTTCCAGGTGAAGCGTTGGTCAAAGATGGTGATGTACCTACTGGGATGGTGGTAGAGGAGTGGGTGTGTGGCAAGGAAGCCCTTTCTGTAACCAGTACCCATCCTTGATCCCACGTATTGAGGGATTTATTTGTGTAGTTATTTTTCTCAGTAGGAAGGACGGGTTCTGTTACTTCTGTGCCCAGTCTCTAGAAGATGACAGTGAGATTGGGGAGAAATGAAATGATGGAAAGTGATGGAACCAGCCATCCTTAGAAGGAGTAGTTGCTAAACAATAATCTGTTAACTAGTTGGCTAGGGAGGCTAGGATCAGTTACAGGGTGGCTGCTAAAATTATAACCTGGTCTGTGGCATTAATGTGGAAAGTTATAATCTGACTGATTGTGTGGATAGGCGTGGGCATGAAGCTGTAATCTTTCCAGTTATTGACGATATTGTTGAAAGAAGTATGTTTCAGGGACAGAATCTGCAGAGTCTAGAAAAAAAGTGAATTGAAGAACAAGTAGGGCTCATTCTTAACCCAGTTCCATCCAGAAGAGAGGGCCCCCTCCAGGTACAGAGAATTCTGGCACCTTGAGAAGTCAGCTGAAGATGAATGAGGCGGAGCTGTTTCATGCGACCTTCCCAGAGTTTAGTGAAGTTGGCGAAACCAGCCCATCCTCTGTTCTTACACTCTGTTGGCTCTTGACATTCACATTCTTGTCACTGGGAAGATATAGTCCCCATTATAAATGAGGAAATCGGAAAGTTTTGGTCAGGCTCCTAAGTTTGGTAAGAGTGACTCAGCCCAAAGCACAATCAGCTGTTGTCACACTGATAAAAGTAGAATTTGGGACCAACATACTGCTGTTTCATGAGTTTCTTGGGGTGTCCACTGGCTTCCATTGGACATTGCTCTGTAACTTCTTC
This sequence comes from Myotis daubentonii, assembly GCF_963259705.1. Classification (NCBI taxonomy): domain Eukaryota; kingdom Metazoa; phylum Chordata; class Mammalia; order Chiroptera; family Vespertilionidae; genus Myotis; species Myotis daubentonii. Next base: position 52,958,942 of record NC_081855.1, on the reverse strand, counting down.
ATATTCCTGTGAACATCCTCTGGTCAGATGAGAATGAAAGTAGCAATTTCTTGGCTCAAATCTGTGCTAAAAACATCTTTAATGATTATTAAAACCTGGTATCCATCTACTTTTTAGCTTCTAAGTACTTCAAAATAATGTGTAGATCTGACCCAGACTCCTGGGAGAAAGGTAGGGAAGCAGAAGTGATGATCTTATTTTGCAAACAGCTGAGCCTTAGAATGAGATAAGTGGCGTAGCCCTCTTCCTGTTGGTTGGTTCATGCTTTATCAGAACCGCACACCCACTATCTACCCTAAACTGAATCCAAACTCATTCATGACGTTGGAGGGACTCAGAGTGCTGCAGAGTGCAGGAACTGAGTGCAGGATGGTAAGGTTTCTTCGCTGTCCAGACTTCAACTCAGAACTTTAGGATGAAGGGCCTGTCCCAATAAGCCGCCCTCCTCCCAATTCAGTACTTTCCAAAAAGCTGTTTTTTCCTCTAGCTCTAAAAATTTGGACCTTTAAGAGTTTGCGCTACAATAGATGCCGCTGCCCTGTGTAACTTGGCCTCCAGGCAGCACTGTCCGGTGGCATTGTCTGCAGCGATGGCAACCTGCTCTGTCTGTGCTGTTCAGTGCAGTTGCCGCTAGCTGGAATGTGGCTAGTGTGACTTAGGGACTGGATTTTTAATTGTATTTAATTGTCATGAATTAAAATTTAAATAACCACATGTGTTAGTGGCTACCTTATTGGACAGCACAGTTCCAGGCAATTTGACTTAAAATTATACCTCCCATAATTTATTTCTCTTGTCTAACTGGGGTTTGGAAGTTCTTCTGACAACATTTGGTTCTTGCATAGAAAACATACAAATTTTGTCTCTGTTGCACATCTTAGAACACACGGAACTGAGAAAGGTGTCTGATTTTTCTTTAAATTTGTACGTTTTAAGCAGCTTATGCCATAGTCTCAAAGAAACAATCTGGTCAAGTAATTTATACCATAATACTAGGTGCTATCGCCAGAATAATCAAGTCTGTGTTCAAGAACAGCTTTTCCAGGGTTTGTCCAGAAAAGTAATTTAATACTTTGGAGGGCATAGAGCTTTTGTTTAATGTGGCAATTGGGAGAAAATCAGGGATGAAGAAAAACGAAAGATTAGCGGCTACCATGAATCTCTATGGATATTCCTGGGTAGCACCATTTTCATATGGATTTTAAGGGTAAAATAGGCATTTTCACATGGAAGGGAGCAAAATGAAGTAACTTGGAATTAGAATTTCAGGAAATGTAGAAAGACCATAACCTTAATAAGGTGGAGTTTAAAAAGCTCAATCATTACTGTCTTCCTGCTCTTATTTATTCACAGTAGGCATTTAAAAAGCTTCTTTTGCAAAATCAGTCACACCAATTTCAGCCCCACCTTACTGCTGCTATTTCATGTTTTTGCTCTTAGTGTGCCTAGAGATGGTGTGCTTCCAATTTTAACCTATGGGGATATCGTAGGCTGAATTATATTTTTTCAGGCAAGAGGGCAAATTTATATGTTGTCATGGTTTACAATTTTAAGTGTCTGAAAGGTGAACGGTTGATTTTTTTTTTCTCCTCGTGATTTAATTTCAGGAAAAGGAGAAGGAATGGCAATGAAGAGGACCACCATCTCCCCCCACAGACCAAAAGGAGTAGCAGAAACCCTGTTTTTCACGATTCCTGGGACACAGAGGTAGGAATTGCAGCGTTTCAACCTTTTCTTGAGCCATGGCCCCTTTGAGGAAGCTTTGCACCTTCCCCAGCAAAACAGTCTATGTCTGCCCTAGTCAGGCATGCTCCCCCCCAAATCTGTTTTGTTAGAAGTTTCATGAGCCTTTGCAAACCCTTCTTTGAACCCTCTATTTATATTTCACAAACCAACCTATTTTCTAATAGTTTATGAACCATAATTGTCTTTAAGGTAAGCATATTTTGTTGCTTCAGTTCACATATCTGTAAGAATATATAATGTATATGTACGCAGAATCCTGTTTTTCAATGTTTTCACCCTTTCATTGTGCTGTCACAAAGCTGCTCCGGAGGCAGAGTAGCGTGAGAGGGAAAGAGAGCTCCCAGGGTTCTGGCTTCCAGAGGGTGCTACATATGCATGCCAGGAGATGTCCTCAGGAGGCTGAGCCACAGTGCAGAAGGGAAGCTCACATTGAAGTGATGCTGCTATTAAATTAGGCGCCTAACGATTTAGAACAGCGGTTCTCAACCTGTGGGTCGCGACCCCTTTGGGGGTCGAACTACCCTTTCACAGGGGTCGCCTAAGGAGTCACATATATAATTACATATTTTTTTGGTGATTAATCACTATGCTTTCAGTATGTTCAATTTGTTTTTTTTTTTTAATTAAATCTTTATTGTTCAGATTATTACATTTGTTCCTTTTTTTTCCCCCCCATAACTCCCCTCCTCCCAGTTCCCGCCCCACCCTCCGCCCTCACTCCCCACCCACTGTCCTCATCCATAGGTCCACGATTTTTGTCCAGTCTCTTCCCACATCTCCCACACCCCTTTCCCCCCCAAGAATAGTCAGTCCATTCCCTTTCTATGTCCCTGATTCTATTATAATCAACAGTTCATTCTGTTCATCAGATTATTTATTCACTTGATTCTTAGATTCACTTGTTGATAGATGCATATTTGTTGTTCAGTATGTTCAATTTGTAACAATGAAAATACATCCTGCATTTCAGATATTTACATTACGATTCATAACAGTAGCAACATTACAGTTATGAAGTAGCAACGAAAATAATTTTATAGTTGGGGGTCACCACAACATGAGGAACTGTATTAAAGGGTCATGGCATTCGGAAGGTTGAGAACCACTGATTTAGACCCTTGACAGGTACCACCTAACAGAAACTCCTCAATGGTAAACATTCCTAAGCCTCAGAACTTCAAGCAGAATTCTGTATATCACAATTCTTGCACAACCAGATAATTTGCATTTTAATTAGTTCTTGATAACAGGACTTGACTTATATCCAGTCTTTGCCAGAAATCCAAAGTAACTCCCCCAGGGTAGGGGTCTGTAACTGTCATGTGGGGAAGACTCATTCAGGAACAACTAATGAAAAGTGTAGCTTGGTCCTTCTACATCAAGCATGTCAAACTCATGCTCACAGGCCGCATGCCTTATTTATTTGGCCCGTGTTAGCCTTTGAGTTTGACATGCTTGTTCTTCTACATGGAGACGTGAGTTTCTATAGCTTTTATCTCTCTTTTGAAATTTTTCCTATTATACTTTTTCTTCCTTTTAAAAAAATGATGAATAGAAAAGTTATTGACCTTTGTTTAAAGTGGTAATTGGGGAATCTCAGAGATGAAAGAAACCATACTTTAGAGGCTACTGTGAGCATCTGATGATAAAATACTAACACTAATTGAGTCTCCATTTTTCTTTTTCTGTTTTTACTAATGGTAAGGGCCTGGGGGGGCAGTGGGAAAGGCAGGGGTGTGCTCCCGGGAGGGAGAGAACCCATTATTCTTTTGAATTATAAGACTGTTCCTTAAAAGAAGATGCAGTGATTACTTTCATGGTGTCGTCGTGAATATTTCTTTACTTGTATCTGTATGTAAATTCCGCTATATGATATTCACAGTCGTTTGAAGGTATAGTAGTAAGTCTAACTGTTTGTATTGGTCTTATTCCCTGATATCTACATTTTTGATGCCTGAGAACAGGAATGTAAATTGTTTAAAAAAAATTAAACATTTCTGATCTCTTATTTTTAGACACACTCCTTAGGATTCGTTTTCATTGCTGTTGGTAGAAAATGACCTGCACTCCCTTTCTAAAACCCGTGTATTGGTATGACAGAAGAAAACAGTGTGTTGTTACTCAACCTGTAGGTTACTATGTCTTGTTCTTACTTGTCCAAAGAAATCCAGTGGTTAAGCAGCTATGTAAATCATTAGGCTGGGGACGGACTACGTTGTCTTTGTTATAATTTACAGTCAGTGCAGGTACTTCTTATCTGTCATGGTATCTGCACTCACCAGTAGCCCTCTCGGGCTGTGGTAACTTGGACCCTCTGTCTAAGCTGTGCTGGCTGGACATCTACCAGCTCTCTGAGCGAGTGGTGCTGTGCTTCTCCAGCAGTGGCATTAACAAGTAATGAGGCATGCGAACCCAGGGAGAGCTAGAGAAGCAAAAGGCAGGGGAAAGTCTTCAAAGTGGAAAGTTAAGCCCTGAATAATTGAATCGTCACCCCTGGAATAGATCATTATGCTTGTAGCCATAAATAGCAAGTTTGGGGTTATTTGGCTGCTTTTTGACATAGAAAAGGGAAAGCAGTAAAAGGATTCCTTATAAATGGATTATTTTATTAATTTACATGACAAGTTATCTTATTGATGAAAATGTTACTTTTTAATTCTAAGGTAGGGCAGAGGTAAGTTTCCTTAAGACTAACTCAGTTGCCGAAACTGGTTTGGCTCCGTGGATAGAGCGTCGGCCTGCGGACTGAAGGGTCCCAGGTTCGATTCCGGTCAGGGGCATGTACCTGGGTTGCGGGCATATCCCCAGGGGGAGATGTTCAGGAGGCAGCTGATCGATGTTTCTCTCTCATCGATGTTTCTAACTCTCTATCCCTTTCCCTTCCTCTCTGTAAAAAATCAATAAAATATATATTTTTTTTTAAAAAAAAAGACTAACTCAGTTAAGAGAAACCGTTTCTTTTGTTGTTCCTGAAATAAATAATTTTAGAATTCCTTTTAAAAAAATACATTTTATTGATTTTTTACAGAGAGGAAGGGAGAGGGATAGAGAGTTAGAAACATTGCTGAGAGAGAAATATCGATCAGCTGCCTCCTGCCCACCCCCTACTGGGGATGTGCCTGCAACCAAGGTACATGCCCTTGACCGGAATCGAACCTGGGACCCTTCAAGTCTGCAGGTCGACGCTCTATCCACTGAGCCAAACCGGTTAGGGCTAGAATTCCTTTTTTCGTGACTTGAAGAACTTTCATTTGGAAGGAAAATTTAATTCTAAGATTTAAAATTCCCAAAAGTTATCTTTTTCTCCTAAATGTAATAATATTGGCAAGCACTGTGAAGATGTGAGGTCGTTTTTGTTATTTTTTTGTTTTTGAGGTGTTTGATTTCTGTTAAACTATTAAACTATGTCACAAGTAAATGATAATTGCCTGGAAATTGGAGCCAGTTCGGGCCTCTTTCTTCCTACACACCATGGAGCTAAGGAATGTGCACTGACTCGCCAGATGAGTGACGTAGAAAGAAACTTCCACTCTGCTTGTGCATTTCTTCCTGCCATTCTGGCAAGTATTATCATTTCTACTTGTCGGATGGAAATGTTGGGGCACAGAAAAACGTAAAGTCACTTGCCCAGAGATACACAGCTAGCAAGAGGCAGGATCAGTGAGCCTCAGGGCTTGACTGTTGAGCAGCTTGCTCCTCGCCATGGCGTGTGCCATCTCCTGGAAGAGCCAGTGGGGGTTCTGGGAAGCTGTGCTAACTATCCAGGGGCAGCAAGGTCCTTGACTTGGCAGACATCATAGAAACAAGAATAGCTGGAAAGTGTCCCCAAGTCAATGCTATAACATGGTATTAGCAAGAAACCATTTTTGATTTCTATCTATGTAGAATAAATACAAAAAAGACTTTGGGGTCTAGTATTTTTTTGTAGTTGTTTGTTTTTTCAAAATGTAATTGGTGTTTGAAGACCTTGAATTTGAACTCCAGTGACTTAGATTTAATGACATGTGAGCCTTGGGATGCTCTTTTTAAAATTGAGATATATATTATTACTATAGGAATAAAAATTTTTCTGTAAAGCCATTATGTATGAATCATGTTAGCAGTGGCTAAGTTAGGCTTGTTTTTTCTTGATGAGCAAGAAGTGAAATATTTATCACTTTGTGTCTTCCTCTTGAGTCCTATACAATGGTAGCAACATTCCCTTGAACAACACGGGTTTGAAATATGTGGGTCCATTTATGCGTTCTTTTTTTAAAGTAAATATGTACAGTACTGTAAATGTGTTTTCCTTATAATTTTTTAAATATCCTTTCTTTAGCTTACCCTATAGGATTACAGAATATAATACAGTAGGTCCTTGGGTTACGTCGGAGATCCGTTTTTACGGTGCGATGTAACGCGATTTTCACCATAAGTCGGAACCCACCTACGTAAGCACCTACGTCACTCACATGGAGCACATACACAGCAGGAATGAAGTGAAACAGTAAAAAAAGTTTAAAAGAAAGATAACAATTTCTAACCTTTACTTGTGGTAAATAAATAATAAAAAACATAGAGCACATGTACATACGTTGAAATGATGGAACTTTTTAAAAAATAAATACTGTAAATGGGAGATGGCAACGTAACCACAAAATGACGCATGTCGAGTCTGACGTAACCTGAGTCCGATGTAACCCGAGGACTGCCTGTATAATATAAAATAATCCTATACAATAAAAGGCTAATATGCAAATTGACCAAAAGGTGGAACGACCAGTCACTATAATGCGCACTGACCACCAGGGGCAGATGCTCAACGCAGGAGCTGCCCCCTGGTGGTCAATATGCTCCCACAGGAGGTGCGCAGCTCAGCCAGAAGCTGGGCTGATGGCTGGCTTAGCTGTCAGTCGGACATCCCCTGAGAGCTCCCGGAATACGAGAGGGTGCAGGCCAGCCTGAAGGATGGGCACCCACCCCTCCCCCCGCCCCCAGTGCACTAATTTCATGCACAAGGCCTCTAGTATAATTTAATATACAATATATATGTTAATTGGCTATTTATGTTATTTGTCTTCAGGTAAACAGTGGGCTATTAGTGGTTAGGTAGTTTTGGGGGAGTCAGAATTTATATGCAGATTTTTAACTGTTCAGGGGGTCAGCACCCCTAACCCTCATGTTCAAGGATCAACTGTATTTGGCAAGCATTGTCCCGAGTAGTTGGTGTCAACTTGGATGTCTCCATTTCCTTCCTGTGTCCCATCTCCCTCTGGGGTACGACACACATCCCTTCATTGACATTGCCACGGTCCTCATGCTGGCCTGCTCTCCTGCTTGATGTTCTAGAAAACTTCCCAGTTGGCCCCTGCTCGATCTCCATGACCTCGTTCGTCTTAATAGGTCCCTAGCTTCCTCACTCCTAAGTGCAGATCTGAAAACATCTTACATGCTTGGAAACTGTTCCCGCAGACTTGGGGCACCTATAACCTAGCCATGACCTCTCATGTATATTTTGTCTCACTAACTCTTCCTGGAGTGGTGCAGCCAACACCATCTTTAGCCTTTCCTCCCCAGAACACTCCTGATTTTGCTTATTCTCCCATTTTGTCACACCCTCCTTGTAAAAAGATTCTTCCTCCTCTGCTAGGCCCATTCAGACACCATCCATTTTAAGGAGCCTCTCTCCTCGCTCCCTCGTCCACACCTATGCTAGATTCCTGTCACCTCAGTGGCTGTGTACTGTCTTTATCAGTGGCTGTATTGTCACCACATTCTTGATGAAGTTCAGTAAATAAATGACCACGGAGCCCAGTGCACTGCTTCCCGAGCTGGGGCCCTGGCATGTTTTCAAAAGCCTACAGGTGATTCTAAAGTGGACTGCATTCTTCCGGGTCTTATCTGCAGTTACCAGGGTGCACAAGTAGGTTTCATTACTGCCTACGCCAACAGAATCCTCCCCTTTCACACAGTGCTTCGCCACAGGGTTCTTGGGAGCTGCCTTTGTGTATTTAGAAAGAGACTCTCGATCAGAATCTTCATAAACTTAACTTTGTGCTTGTGTACCTGGATTTGCAAGGGTTTTTATTTCACAGATCATGACCTTACTGTCTTTTGATTTGTAATACAAAGTTGTCATTGAAAATAACCTGGTCAGAGTCAGCACTCAGCCCAAATTGAAAAGTCAGAGGAAAGAAATGCTCTTTGTAACCTCGGATTTGGATAAATGGTCTGTAAGGAGTCAGGAGCCTGGGGACAGGGATCCTAGTTGATGAATCTTTCTCAGTCCCAAAGTTTCTGGACTCTTTCAGTACAGAGCGTGTTCAAGTCTTTCAGAGCAGGAATAGTAACAAGGTACAGACTGTACCAGTTCTCGAGTAGTGCCCCCCGCCCTCCTACCCCAAGGATTTGATATGAAAAGGTGCCACTCAGTGGGGGAAATACAATTTTTTTTTCCTATTTCAAGTGTGTGTGTATCTTTTTGTTTTTTAAATATATTTCATTGATTTTTTACAGAGAGAAGGGGAGAAGGATAGAGCTAGAAACATGGATGAGAGAGAAACATCGATCAGCTGCCTCCTGCACACCCCCTACTGGGGATGTGCCTGCAACCAAGGTACATGCCCTTGACCAGAATCGAACTTGGGACCCTTCAGTCCGCAGGCCGATGCTCTCTATCCACTGAGCCAAACGGGTTAAGGCGTGTGTTTTTTTATAAGCCGATTTATCTCTGTATATCTTAAAACACTGATAGAGTTAAAATTTGATATTATGCCTTTAGGGTTAAAAGTAAATGGTCTTGATCCCATCAAGTAGAACACTTTGCTGGCCGAGTGCTAATAAGACCGCTTACAATGACTTTCAAACATTTTTGACCCTGTCCCATAGGAATGTTTTATTTTATGGCCCAGTACATACCACATATATTTGTGAATAATTGAAAAAAGTGTCACAGTTGCCCTCACCCTGTTGCACTGTTTTCTTTTCTGTGCTGCTTGCTCCCTGCCGGGGTCCAACCCCAGCAGGTCCAGGGGTCCCCAAAGGTGTGGACGGAGTCGGCGAAGAAGGAATGACACCGAGACAGCGTTCAGTTGATCAGCAGCCTATCCAGGATCTCTAGCCAGGATCTCCAGCCAAGTTCTGGTCTGGATCTCCAGAGAGGGTCTGCTTCGGATCTCCAGCGAGGTTCTGTAGCCATGTTCCCTCGCTAGGTTCTCCAGCCAGGTTCTGTCCAGGCTCTCCAGTCAGGTTCAGTGTCCAGGTTCCAGTCAGGTTCTCCTGCCAATCTCTGTAGTCAGGTTCAGTCCAGGATCCCTTGCCATGTTCTCCCGCTAGGCTCTGTCTCTAGGCTCCGAGGCCAGTCCCTCTCCAGGATCCTCCGGCATGCTCTCTCCAGCGAAGTTCTTCTGTCTCTAGGCTCCGTGTAGGTTCTGTCTTCTTGATTCTGTTCTAAGTTCTGAGTTCTGAGTTCTGTCTTATAAGTTCTGTCTTTTTCTGTCTTGTTACAACTGTATTTATACCAGTTGATTCAATCCTATCAATCTCTATTACAAAGGTTAGGGCGTTTCTTATCTCCATTCCAGGGAGAAAAGATTATGTAGTTTAAGCATGATTGTTCATAGTTAAAGGGATTAATTATCCGCCTGGCACTTAGTTGAGGGGTTTTATTCCCTCCCTAACTTCAGGGGAAAATCCCTACCTGGGGATTCAACCTTTCTAGGAGAGGTGACCTTGGTTAAAACACAGCGCCAAGAAGGTGAGAAAACATATAAAGAACAGTATGCCATATATGCCAGGTCCCTTGAAACAGCAAGCATGGACCGGCTCCCGGCAAATTCCCCCTTTTTTATTTTTTAAAAGCAGGCATTAAAAAGAAAAACCTCAAATGCTCTCTTATATCCATTTTAAGAGTAGGATTGGCACTTTCCGCTATTACCTGAGTCCTGATCTATCATCCCAGGGAGAGCTTGCCAATCCTGCACTTTCCCAGGGTGGAAAGGCTGCAGTGGGGTTAAGGATAAGGCTCCTTGGGCCTACCTTCTCCCATGCCATTACATTTACCTTTCCTTCCTCAGAAAAGCATGGACATATTTCTTGTATGAAACGTTCTGTCTGACTGGGAGTAATCTTAATTCCTCTGCTAGCAAGCATATATGTTAAAAGATCAATACAGGGTCTTTTTTCTTTTGACTCAGTATGGCACATCTTCTTAATCTAAAGATCAATACAGAGTCTTCTTTCTTTGGACTCAGTATGGCACATTTTCTCAAACTAAGAATCAATACAGAGTCTTCTTTCTTTGGACTCAGTATGGCACATCTTCTCAATCTAAGTTCTGTACTATCCACCTTCTTACCCTATTTATCCTCTATAGGGGGGTCTGTAGCACCCTGGTGGAGTCCTATCCGTCCCGAGTGTGGGGGTTCTCAATGGGGGGGGCTTACCTAGGGGAATCCTGTTCCAGGGGTTCCCAAAGGTGTGGACGGAGTCGGCGAAGACTATCCACCCTCTTCCTACAGTGGAGTCTGATCCGTCCCGAGTGTGGAGGTTCTCAATGGGGCGGCTTACCTAAGGGAATCCTGTTCCAGGGGTTCCCAAAGGTGTGGACGGAGTCGGCGAAGACTATCCACCCTCTTCCTACGGTGGAGTCCGATCCGTCCCGAGTGTGGGGCGCTTACCTAGGGGTCCCTGTTCGGGCGCCATATGCCAGGGTCCAACCCCAGCAGGTCCAGGGGTCCCCAAAGGTGTGGACGGAGTCGGCAAAGAAGGAAGGACACGAAGACTGAGTTCAGTTGATCATCATAGCCGGGTTCTCTTGTCAGGGTCTGGTCAGGATCTCTAGCGAAGTTCTGGTTAGGATCTCCAGTCAATCTCTATTACAAAGGTTAGGGCGTTTCTTATCTCCATTCCAGGGAGAAAAGATTATGTAGTTTAAGCATGATTGTTCATAGTTAAAGGGATTAATTATCCGCCTGGCACTTAGTTGAGGGGTTTTATTCCCTCCCTAACTTCAGGGGAAAATCCCTACCTGGGGATTCAACCTTTCTAGGAGAGGTGACCTTGGTTAAAACACAGCGCCAAGAAGGTGAGAAAACATATAAAGAACAGTATGCCATATATGCCAGGTCCCTTGAAACAGCAAGCATGGACCGGCTCCCGGCAGCTCCCCACCAATGGGTTTCACCATCCATTTGAAAAACACTCGTCAGTCTGTGAGGTACTTGCGAGAGCCTCTTGGAGAGCGAGAAGACTTGAATTGGCAGACAGTAGAGCCAAAGGATCTTGAAAGAGATGCATTATTTTTACCTTGGATGACAGGAGTCTGTATCTGATACTTCAGGACTCTATCCTGGTTCTATGTGGGCCGTCTCTTATTAGTTTGAAGGTATCATTGCCCTCCTCAATGCAAGTGAATACAAATGAGGCTGTTGTCAAGGTTCTTAAGTAGCTCAGGGAGGCCAACAGTCTTTCTGAAATCCTATGAACAGAATCTATCTATCCATCTATCCATCTATATCAGTGGTTCCCAGCGCGGGGCACGTGCCCCACAGGGGGCAATTTGAGGATGAGTTATTAGTGAATTTTTTGCATTTCTTATGGTTTTAGGGACTTCATATACAGTATATAAATATATAGTGACATTTATGCATTACAGTTCTCTATTAGATGTTTTGAAACTTTATTTGCTAATTTTTTGTATCATTTCATATTATTATTTTTTAACAATTTCTTAGTAATTTCTTCCTCAGTACTTCAGCTGTCCTTTCGTTGTTTTATTTTGCTCTTTCATGGATGCCGTGTTCTTTGGAAGCTTGTTTAGACCAAGCTAATAATCTTTTAGGCTTCCTCCACATGACCAGGAGTTCACTTTTTGAATAAGAATTATGTGTCACGGGCAGGGGGGCGCCATCAGGATTTTAGAGATGTTCAGGTGGGGCATGGCCAAAAAAAGGTTGGGAACTACTGATCTATATATTTAAGTCTTAGAATTAAGTTGGGAACTACTGATCTATATATTTAAGTCTTAGAATTAACTAAAGACCTCTATTTTGTAGCAATATTCTCACTCATGATCATTTTTCCCACAAAAGAAATCTCTTTTTGTAGAAGCTATAGAATATATAGTAAAAAAAAAAAAAAAATAGAAGGTCCAGATTCTAAATATTTTGGCATATATATCCTTTCAGACTATTTTTAGGATATATGTATATTTACATTAAAGAAAATCATTTTAAAACCAGCTGACATACTATATATACTGTTTTGTAACCTGTAAAAAAGATGTTGAAGGTCTCTATCTTGGTGTGTGTGTGTGTGTGTGTGTGTGTGTGTGTATGTAATTTTTAATAGCTGAATACAATTTCATTGTTATGAATTACAATTCATGTATTGTACTTTATATACATACCAGAAGCCCAGTGCATGGATCCGTTCAGGACATGTCCGGCCCATCTCAGTCCTGATTGGTGGGGCCAGGGAGGGACTGTGGGAGGGCTCCAAGGCATGTCCAGCCCATCTTGCCCAGTCCTGATCAGCTGGACCCCAGCAGCAAGCTAACCTACCGGTCGGAGTGTCTGCCCCCTGGTGGTCAGTGCACGTCATAGTGACTGGTCAAACGGTCAAACTAACAGTCGGACACTTAGCATATTAGGCTTTTATTATATAGGATATTATAAATTAATCAATTTCTCTATTATCCATTTTGGTTTGTAGACTTTAGCTGTTTAAACAAGGCCACACTAAACATTTTTTAAAAAATATATTTTTATTAATTTCAGAGAGGAAGGGAGAGGGAGAGACAGATAGAAACATCAATGATGAGAGAGAATTATTGATTGGCTGCCCCCTGCATGCCTTACACCGGGGATCAAACCCGCAATCTGGGCATGTGCTCTGACCTGGAATTGAGCTGTGACCTCCTGGTTCATGAGTCGATGCTCAGCCACTGAGCCATGCAGGCCAGGCACACTAAACATTTTTATATGTGTCTTTATAAAGTTACGTTACAAAAATTTTTAAATGGACTAGGAATTGCTGGTGTATTTGTGTCCCCCTCCCCCCTTTTAATGGTCATTTCTAACCTGTTTAAAGAACTTTTACCTTTTCTCAAAATAGTGTCACCTTTGCTGTTAAGTTGTGAAATAAATATAATTTGAAACAGAAACTTGACTTACTAGAAACTGATTCTAGTTCTTGCCTTAATTTTCAGACACTACCTGTAACGAAAAACAAAGAAAACAGACTAAGAGGAAACAAAGTTTTCTGCGCGGTGGGTTTCTTACCTGTGCAGTACCTTACCTGCTCGTTAAATATTCATGGCCTTGTGAGGTGTGCCAGCGGCAATTCTAGGTTGTTACACTCTAGGTCAGGAGAGGCTGCTATGGAAAGCACGTTTGCTTTTTTTATTATTATTTAAATTGGCTTTGACTTCTTAAGTCTTCAAGTAAATGTAATTGTTGCTGTTAACACTGCCATCTGATGCCACTCAGCCCATTTATGTTTTCATGATTTTTTTTTAATTGTGGAAAGAAAGCTAGGTTGTCTCCTACTACCTGTAGGCAATGATATGTGACCTATGCTCAGTAGCTCCAGGTGACCCATGGACCATGACAGCTTTGGTTTAAGCCTTATTAATGATGGATGCATTTGGTGAACATGCTTTCTTTGCTGTTTCAGGCATGTTTATATATGGGTATATTTTTAAGTTCAGTGGGGCCTTGACTTACGAGTGTCCCGACTAACGAGTTTTTTGAGATACCAGCTGTCTCTCAGCCGATTTTTTGCTTTGAGTTGACAGACTAATTTGAGTTAATGAGCTCCTTAATGAGCTTGGTCTCAGAACGAATTAAACTCGTAAGTCAAGGCCCCACTGTAATAGAATCAAAGTTACTTAGACCTCAACCCAATGTCCCTTCATCAGTTACAATTTCTCTAAAAGGACACATGTGATTCCTATATACCCATGTGGATTATAATATACTAGAGGCCCTATGCACGAAATTCGTGCAACAGTAGGCCTTCCTTTTCCTGGCTGCCAGCACCAGCTTCCCTCTGGCACCCGGTCACAGGCAGGCATCTGGGACCTGGGCTTTCCTCGCAGCCTCAGCTTCATCCAGAAGATCCTCCGAATGATGTCCGGAAGGACGTCCGGTCTAATTAGCATATTACACTTTTATTATTGTAGATGTATTGTTAGGTGTAACTTCTGGTATTTTAAAAATCACTTTTAAAGTATCTATCTTGAAACAACATTTTATTTATACATTTATTTTGGTAATGTAAAATATGTAATTACCACATTGCAAAAAATTCATAGTAAAGGGTTGAAAAAATAAGATCTGTAACCCCTCTAATTTTAACATTAGTACTATGGACTATTTCTTTCCAGGCTTTTTTCTTGTGTGTAGATTTTACATTGTTGTAAGCAGACATTTCAAAACCAATATCTTTAAGGGAATATAAATTTAGATGTATCAAAAGGCTAATGAGAAAAAATTGTATACCAAATCATTAATTACTAGAATTCTAACTTTTTCATGTATTATTCCTTCTAGTACAATATTGTATTGAGTTGTAAATAGAGGAGATTGCTAATTAAATGATTGCCGTTGTCATTTATTAGAAATGCAGTATTTAAATTGTGTAATACCGTAGTTCTCAAGGATCCTTACCATTGCCTTCTCTGAGACCCCTACTAGTGGAAGAAAGGAGATTTCTGAGTGACTCTTGGTTAGGAATCTCTGAGTAGCTTCTTCAGGATGACTAAGACACCCAGTCATGTTAGTTACATTAAAATATTAGACAGGTTTGTGCACATGCACATATACACACATCGAACTGCAAAAATGCTAATATCACTTTACAAGAAGTATATTAAAATCTCAGGGTGTGTTCTGCATTCAGAGAACACCATTCGCGTCCTTGAGATAACCACAGATTGTCACAGGTTTTTATTTTTTATTCTTGTTCCCAGAAGCCATTTTATCTGTTATGAGGATACTTTTTTTACACTCTGTACCAATGAGTGATACTTACCCTTAGAGTAGGGGTGGGGAACCTTTTTTCTGCCAACGGCCATTTGGATTTTTATAACATCATTTGAGGGCCATACAGAATCCGCCTGCTACGTTTGTTCAAACATTTAATTAACTCACCTCTAATGCCGTGGCAGGGCCAAGACCGAATGACTTCCCAGGCCTTATTTGGCCTCCGGGCTGGGCATTCCCCACCCCTGCCTTACAGGCTGAGAACTTGTTCCCTTGACTATTAGAAATTATTGGAATGAATGACAAGATAGAGAAGACATGTAAAGGAGTTAAGATGTAGTTGAAGGGATTTGCGGTAGAAGGCCTGTGCTTCAGTCTGGACCCTGCCACTTAGGGATGTGTAATGGGGACAGCAATCCCACTTGACATTACAGGGTAGCTGTGAGGATAGAATGAAATATCTGAGGTCTGTGGTTGGCAAACTGCGGCTCGCGAGCCACATGCGGCTTTTTGGCCCCTTGAGTGTGGCTCTTCCTAAGCCTGAGGAGTACCCTAATTACGTTAATAATAATGTACCTACCTACATAGTTTAACTTTAAAAAATTTGGCTCTCAAAAGAAATTCCAATTGTTGTACTGTTGATATTTGGCTCTGTTGACTAATGAGTTTGCTGACCACTGTCTTAGGTGAATGTAACTTCTAAACTGTAAAGCCCAGTATATGTTATTGTTACTATTAATCCTCACCCAAGGATATTTTTTTCTATTAATTTTTTTAGAGAGAGTGGAAGGGAGGGAGAGACAGAGACACACACACACACACACACACACACACACACACATTGACACACACACATTGATTGGTTGTCTCCCCTATGCACCCAGACTGGGGCCTGGGTTCAAGCCTGCAACCAAGGTATGTGTCCTTGAACAGAATCAAACCTGTGACCTTTCAGTCTGTGGGCCGATGCTCTGACCACAGCCAAACTGGCTAGGGCAAGCCCAGTATATATTTTTTTAAATATTTATTTTAAAATATATTTTTAGTGATTTCAGAGGGAAAGAGAGAGGGAGAGTGAGAAACATCAATGATGAATCTTGGTTATTTGCCTCCTGCATGCACCCTACTGGGGATTGAGCCTGCAACCCAGGCATGTGCTCTGACTGGGAATCGAACTGTGACCTCCTGGTCCATAGGTTGACACTCAACTACTGAGCCACACCAACCAGGCTAGCTCAGTATATGTTTTGATGCTAGTTCTTCTCAGACGAGGTAGGAAGAATATTCTTAAGTTAAACCACAGTAAAGGTCTTAAGAAACAAGTAGCCTAGTTGTGAAACTGTTCCTTTTTCTTTCCAGTCTTCAAGCAGTGACAGTGGCGGGAGCAGCAGCAGCAGCAGCAGCAGCATCAACAGCCCGGACAGGGCCAGTGGGCCAGAAAGTAGCTTGAACCACATCGTCACCGGGTCCAGCCCCAACACCCCTCAGCCCGCACCTGAGCAGTCTGCACTATGCCAAGGCCTTTACTTCCACATCAACCAGACCCTGAAGGAGGCCCACTTTCATAGCCTACAGCACCGAGGCCGGCCTCCGACATGATGGGCTGGTGGTTTCTTGCCTTCTGTGAAGGGACAGCGCTGTGCAGATTTGATATTTCATCTTACGATGTTTTAAAAAATTGCACAAAAAATGCCTGTTGGCTTTCCACTCTATATTTGAAATAACAGGTTAACAGGCAGTTGTTTACTTGTGGTTTTGCTGCACTATTGCAATTTTAAAGGGGCTTTGAAGCAATTTTTTATAGGATTCTTTGAGGGTGGGTATCAAATCCATGTCAAGGTAATGGTATGAGGAAATCTCATCTGCGTGTTGAGTCCATAGTTTGTCCAATTCAGACTGATTTCCAAATCTGTCAATTAGAAATTCTACTTTATGTAAAAAGGCCTTTTAAAAATGCGGGATCTTCAATTTTTTAAATTCAATAAACTAGTAAAGAGTATGTAGTTTCCATGAAGAAACATACATTTTTTCCAAAATATAGACCTTGATTCAGTCTTGCACTGAAATTGCCATACTACCTCTTAGTATGTAGCTGTGCGGTTGGAAATGCTCTCCTTTGTAACAGAGTGTCAGGTCCAGGTGGGGCTGTGTATGCGAAGCACCCTCCCCAGTGACCGTCTCCTCTCTGTTGTGTATTTGTATTTCCAAGAGAATGTCATTCAGGTTCTTGTATATGCAGATAATTGTCACCTTATTGCTCAGAGCCTACATCTCCGATTGGGTAGAAAACATTGCAGTTCCGACAGTCAAGAAATATGTAATGATTTTTTGTCTTACATACTTGTTCTCTCGGCAGCTTATGTGATCTCACTGATAATTCTACCCTGTAGCGTCGAGAATTGCAGCGTTGTTGAATGCTGACAGTGTAAGCTATCGGAACTGATGTCTGAAGTCACAGTGCTGTGAGACTGTTGGCCAAGGATTCCCTTTAGAATTGAAGTGACCCCGTTAACAGTAACTAGGGGCCGCATTCCACCACTGAGACTGGACAGACTAGTGTGGCTTAGAAACAGATGAGCAGAGGCACCGTTAGTAGAAATGATGCAGTAGTATTTATTTAGAGAGTGATGGCCATGTCCCATGTTACTTAGTCATACTAGAGAGCCAACCAAGTTTGAATAAGGAAGGTGTAGAGTCTTCGTCCTCACTGACAAACTGTCTGAATAAGGAGCCGGGATGCGTCGGGTCATCTGCTCGGGAGAGTGCCGGGGGGACAACCTGCCATGGCATGGAGAGGAAAGTGCCTTAGAGTCCACCCAGATCCTCCTGCCTGCTCACCCTCCGCCACGCCCCCACCCCACCCCACTCCGAGTGCACACAGCACACAGACCTGAGAAGCATGGGCAGCTCTAGTTCAGGGGATTGAAGAGGACATGGGGACAACTAAACTTTGCAGATGGAACTACTGTAGGAAAGGGTAAATCTACACCTTTCCGTGGTGGTTCCTCTACTATGGACAGAATGTAAAGGTCAGTTACTTGAAGCAGGAATTTAGAATTGGGGAGGGAAGTTACTGCACAGGCCACTGCTTATGGAGTAGATGGTTTGTGCAAGAATTTTTTTTTTTTTACTACCATCTCTCAAGTTTTAAAACCAGATGTTTGACAAGGATTTTGGATCTTAATGGGTTTGTGGCAGGGAATGTGGAAAGGATTCATTGCTATTGTTTTGTCTAGCAATAAAGTAAACAACTAAATGCTATAAGAAGCCAGCATTTGAGCTCTCAAACACACATGTATACAACACAATGCAGAAATACCCAGGACTCCTCCTGCAGGCTAATGGATGGCAACCTCCTGAAACAAAACGTGTATTAACAAGAAAATGTAAAACTCAAGGCAAATTTCCTTTTATTTACCACCCAAGTAAAAGAAATGGAAGATGAAACCATCACCAAAACCAACCTTTTTTTCCCAAACAAGTATAACGATAGTGCTGGGTTAGCAGTTCACTCTCTTATCCTACAAAACCCAAGAACAACCTCCTTCCTGTCCTGCAGCTCTCCAGCCTCGGCAGCCTGAGGTCTGTTTCTAGATGAGGCTACTTGATAGTGTAAATGAGCACCTTTTAAACCTCGCAGCTCAAGCTAGTAAAGCCTGTACTTCTATATTGCGCCGCCATTAAAAGCAGCATTAGTGCATTTTGTCATCCAGTTCTTTATCGATTCTTTAAGGGGAGCCGATTGGGTGGTTTGGTGGGAAATGGGACAGGATCCATAGGGATGAACCTTTTGATTTCTGCACTAACCTGGGCTTTGGATTCGATGCTTCTGCTGGTTGATTTGGCCTTTCGAGTGCTTGTCATGCTGAGTGGAAGAAGTCCAAACCTTCAAGACAAGATGAAGGCATTTCAGTGGCATGAACAGGAAGCTGGGGGCCAGCAGAAGCCTGGTGGGATTGTTACCTGATCTGACTCGATGCCAGCGGCAGTATGTTATGGGGTTCTTGCGAGTTGAATGTGCTGCTCCTGGGGGTGAACTGATTCTCTGTACCAGTAACCAGTCCAAATAGAACCTGACAGACAAGAAGGGGGTACAAAAACACAGTGGGTTTATTGGCCAGTTTAAGCTGCTGCTGTCAGTAGTCAGTCATTTTGTGATCACCATCATTTTGGGGAACGTTCTTTTCAGTGTGTGAATGCTTAAAAATTACCACCTGTCAGAATCTCAGTCACATGGCTCTTTTATTCCTTTCTGAGGCCTGGATAAAACCTGAATAATCCTTATCTACCATGAATGGGGTCAGATCTCAGCAGTGAGATCTTACCTAATCCTCTTTCAGTCTTAATAACTAACCTCAGCTTGCGTCCTGCCCCGCCCCCCACCCCCTCCTCCCCAGCACTGCCTCCAGGAGCGATAGCACTAGAACGGGTTTATCTTTCACAGGGACTGGCTTACAGAAGTTCGCTGCACCAGGCGTGTGAGGTTGCTGTTGAGGTGTGGTGTGAACACATCCAGGTCAAAGGGATCAATGAGTGCTTCCAAGTAGTCAGTCACTTTCTCAATTCTGAAAAAAAGGATAAGGATTAGGATGATGAGTCTCCAGATTTTAGGACAAAAACCCATTTTCTGGTACTTGAATGCTATGGAAATCCTGGAGCTGGATTTATTCTTAATTGCTGGCTCAGCACCACTTGTTACTAATTGTTGTGCTTAATAATCCTCAAGAGTTTTGAGCTGATGGGACGTCTAAGACAAGTCCATTTTTCCCATGCTGTGTTTAGGGAGGGCACTGGAGGCTCCAATTATACCCAGCAGTTGGTAGGCTGTCTGGAGAAGAGGAATGAGATCCCACTCACTCCGCCTGGCCGTGGAATGTACCCAGCAGCTGGTCAGTATTTATCTTGCTGGCAACAGGAGCTTCCTGTGTAAAACAAGCACAGCTCCTGTGCAGCGCGGCTGGCTGGTGGCTCCCCGGGAAAGGGGCTTCTTGCATTGGGCAGGGGCTGTACTGGGAGAGCTGGGGTGAGGCTACCTGGAGTCATGTTTGCTGCGGCCACTTTTCACCTCTTCACCCTTGGCTGTGAGCACAGTGCTGAGGTACCGCAGGTCGTAAAGCAGCTGCAGCGCCCGGTTCTGGGTCATTGGAAATGCACCTTCTCTCTGCAAACCAATGCCCCGCCCATTAAAGGAGATGACTTCTCTGCACATAATAAACAGCGTCACGGGTTGGTTGAGTCCCAGCTTATTTCAGAAGCAGATGTTTTTTCCATTCATACCACTTTAATCTCACAACAAAACAGGTTAGAAACTTGGTCTTAAAACCCAACCGCAGGGTTTTAAAGGGAAAACGCCCCTTGCATGAAGGAGAGGCCTTGTGAGCAAGCTCAGGAGAGAAGGCTTACCTGAATTCTTCCCCAACTGGGAGGTGGGCCTGTCTTAAAAGTGTTACTAATGAAGTGGGCATATGCCACGAGGGCAGAATGCTTCCCAGACCATGGGTGAGAGGGGAGGGGGGGGGCAGGGACTCAAATACCTCGTGTGCCACGGCTGTGCTTTGTAATCCTCCCAGCTTCCTCCCAGCCCCAGAGAAGTTTAAGAGGCCACATTTGATCCCGAGATGTAAATGATTCGCCCCAAACCCCGGTGTGTGACCGTGCCTGGTCAGGAGGGGTCTTTGTTACTTGGAGGCCTTCCTCCTCCCACTGTACTGACTGCCTTTTTATGAAGACCTGCCTGACCCCTGAGGACGGTGTAATTAAACTCGCAGCCATTACGAACTCGATAGCCTGGGCTCAGTGACCCTCAGCACCCAGAGTCCTTGCTGTGCGCTGCCTAGAGCCCAGAGAAAGCTCAGGTTTATTTCAGTGTTTAATGGAGAAAACTTCAAACACCTACCTTCATCTCTTTTCCTTCTGAGAGTTTCTCATAGGCAGCTACTACTTGAGCCACACAGTTTTTCAGCATCTCCTGCAGCGTCACCTTGGGCAAGGCATGGCCTCCAACCCGATTAATTTCCTGGCACAAGCTGAACAGGAAGGACTGCACATACCAGGACGGCTGAAAGAACAAAGGAGCACCCAGTCGCCAACTTGCACCGATTAAATGAGGCGCAGTAAATATGGGTCCATCTTGCACCGATTAAATGAGAGGCAGTAAATACAGGTCCATCTATCCTGTCTTCACACCAAGACCTTGACCTCTCCAATCAGCCCCTCTCACAGCCCAGCTAACAGATCCGAGTGACACTGGCTGTCATTCCCTCGGTGGCACCTTTTTACGCTGCTGTTTTCACTAAAGGGTAAGTGGTTCATGAGCAGGGCCCGTGCTACAAAAGGGAAGAATCATAACAGACTCTGGAGCAGTCTATCTACTTGGCCCCATGGCCACTTGGCCTCCCCCACCCCCAGCAGAAAGTTGTAACTATTACTTGCAGCTCACCCTGAGCAGCTGACCATGAGTGATTTTCTAAGCTCTTTCCTTTCCTCAGAGCGGTCTCAGTCCGGCTCTGACAGGGGCCCTGGCTTACCTGGATAGGGAGTCGGATCTTGGATGTGATGCTGCTGCCAGACTCCGCTTCCTCCTGAATTTCGAGTTCATCCCAGCTGGTGGCCGTGGCCAGGACCGAGCCAGCATCATCTAAAAGTAATGACTGGGCAAATCCATGAGCTAAAACCTGGTAATAAAAGGCAGATGCCCAGAGAGGCCACTCAGATCCTGCAGAGTTTGTTTCAGATTCTAGAGCTTCTGCTGCTTAGGTCACGTGGGGTGGCGAGTGGCAAACGTCACTCTTCTCTTGGCTAATTACTGGTATCGGCAAAGGGAATGTTGTTGCTAACTACTCTGAGAGTGTCAGCTCTTAAGACAACAGCAGAGACTATAGGGAACATATTTAGGGTGCAGAGCAGGAAGTACAGATCCATATCCAGAGAGAGGGTCTTTCTCATTAGATGGAAGGGAAAAATCACCAGGGTTTCTGTCTAAGTCCAGACTAAAAATGAATGGAAGAGGTTTGACATTTGCTCTGTGTGGCAGAGAAAAGTGAAAGTAAGTAACTGTATGGAATACGAATTGTTATTCCCTTTCTGTTAAAAGATCAAGGTTGGCAAGACTGGACTATAGTGAAAGGGAGACGATGAGGATGAGTGGGGAGTGAGACAAGTACGTGGCTGCGCTACTCACTTGCACCACCGCTGAGCTCCAGACCCGGTAGCTCATCACACTCTGCTGCAGGAGGAGCTCCTTAACTTCCTGCCACTGGGCCTGCGTAGGTAGGACTTTCTCCGTTTTCCCCTTTCCTTGTTTTTTCAGAGCCCTGGAATCCCTTGCTGGTTTCTCAGAGCTCCCAGACTTTCCCAGGATGCACTGCTTCAGGTGAGGACACAGTTCTCCCAGGGACTGGCAGAGCCTGGCCATGAAAAGGACCGCATGCAGCTTGTCACGGCCCAGGGCATTCTGCGGGCTGTGCACAGCTTCCTCGATGCCCTGCAGCTCGGCCCGGACGCAGTCCGTGATGTGCTTGATGCAGGCCACCGAGTGCGTCCGCAGCATCTCCTGCACAGTCCCGGCGTCTGCGTACCTGTCAAAGGCACAGTTCTTGGCTGGCACGGGGGTGACCTCCTTGGGCAGTGACGAGTCGTCAGAGGGAAGGTAAGCCAGGAGGTCATCCAGTTTCACCTTCAGTTTAGCATCTAGAGCAGCGCAGAAGTTTTGGACACAAGGGCTGACACCTTGAGCTTTCATGGAGAGCCCACTGCCGCCAAGCGGGCCCCGGCTCGCCACGCTGACCCAGGCGGCGTCGGGAGGCAGGTCACCGGGACTCTCGGACCACAGGAAGAGAGACATGTTGTGCTCAAAGTGGATGTGCTTGTTGGAAGCGGACTTGCTGGTGCTGCTCTCGAGCTCCTGCAAGGCGGAGGTGAGGAGCTGCCTGGAGCTCATGGAGATGGAGTCAAAGCCCTCTTTTGTCAGCGTCTAAAACAGAATGAGAAAAGCAATTCCTTTCAGAAATCTCAAAACAAGAGGACCACGTGGCAGTCCATCCAGCGTTCCGAATGTTCTCCACCAGGCTCCGATGACATGACGCTGGCAGAGGACAAAGTCATCGCTGATGGACACAGACACGTTCCCGACCGCCTGACAGAGGCCTGGGCTCTTCCAGCACCGAGGTGGGATCTCTGTGCGGATGTAGAAGAGACCCCGCTTCCCCCCCAGAAGCCATGCTGGGACTCCCTGGAGTAAGTCCGCAGGGAAAGAACACACTGAGGTCACGTCAGGACTCAACCCAGACAGTCACAAATCACACTAGGACTGGCTTAAAACCGACTGCCCACGGGACTGCCACAGGACTGCCCACGGTACCTGTAATCGGTCAAGGAACAGCTGCTGCATCAAATCCTCCCACAACGAGAGGGGCTTCTCCAGAAGCCGCCGGCACACCACGTCCCAGCTGCGACTGGTGGACTCGTTGGTCAGTAGTTCCCACACGGCGTCCCGGATCCCCGCCAGGCCTTTCATGCTCTTCACGAACATGAGCAGGCTGGTGATCCCGTTTTTAATGTCTTCCTTGCACCTGCAACACAATCATTTTCCTTAGGCCTCATTGGATTTGTGATTCCACACCTTTATTAAGAGCAAGAGCAGGCCTCCGTTTGAAAACCTCCAATTACATAAATGTACTTCTCTCAGAGCAGTTACAAATACACATGAACACAGCGTTTCGGGCTGGATGGGGGGAGAGCCTGCGGCCCTTTCACCAGGCCTACCCTTGCTTCTCTGAGGCATCTGGAAGGAAGTCGAGAGCCCTACAGAGTGTCTTCAAAAACTAAATAGTTTAGGGTGACAGGACTCGTACATAAAGAGGATTTAAAATCCTCTACGTAGTATTTTGAAAGACAGATTCCTTCTTGGTTCCCCACAGTAGGGGGTATCCTTTCATGAAGCTGGCGACAGGTGGCTGAGTGAGGCGCCGACATGACCTAGTGAGCAGTGTGGAGAGCATCATCCAGGTCAGGCTGGTCCCTCACTCATCACTGGCCCTATGGCCACACACGAGGCTGCCAGGGTGGTGCCTGCCGGCCTCGGGAAAGCCTGGCTACTCACATGTGGATCCATTTCTGCAGCGTGTCGGTTAGGTACTCCTGGCTGATGGGATGTGCGAGGGTCCGCAGAGCCGGCCGGAACTCGACAATGGATGCCGGCAGGTGCTTGAACCAGCTGCAGAGCTTCATTTCTCCTTGGAGGACGCCGATGCCCTTTTCTAAAGAGAAGGCCAAGTGAGAAGGAACCGGGCCATCCTCTGAACCGCATATTAAAAAATGGACCTAGAAGGAATTTCCACAGACCATCTAGTCTTCCTCTGGGCAGGGCAGACGGAGCCCTGGAAAAGGCGGGGAAAGGGAAGTAAAGAGTACGTCCAGGGCTTCCCTCCAGCTCCGGTCATCCTATTGGCTGAGAAGGCAAGGAAAGCGAGGAATGGAATGGGGAAGAGAGAGAAGTACTGGGTGCTGTGCAGCCCTCAACATTTGCAAAGTAGAATTTAAGTTGTCAAAAAGGTGTGTTTCCTGTTTCTCACCATCCTCCAACCTCCCTTGAAGATCTGAGGGAAGAACTGATGGCCACTCATCCTGATCAGTGAGTTGCAGCTCTTCAGAGGTGACCGCTCCCTCCAGCAGGGCAGAGGCCCACGCTGTGCAACTCCGGGAGGCCCACTCGTGCCTTAGGGCCTTTGCACATCCTCTTCCCTTTGCCTGGCACTCTTTTCCTTGCCTTCTTCACCTGACTAAGTCTTACTCAGCTTTTAGGTTTCAGTTTAAATATCACTTCTCCAGTGCAAGTGACATTGGTGAGGTCCCTCATGTCAGTGCTCCCAAGCTAACTTGTACTTCACCTTCACCTTCAGAGCAAAGACCAATACTGATATGAAACAGGTATGTGTGTATTTGGGTTCAAAATCTGCCTCTACCACTAGACTGTTACCTCTACAAAGGTGGGTTCCATATTTGTCCAGTTCACTGCTGTATCCCCAGAGCCTAGCATAGTAGATGGCAGATGATCAATAAACATTATTTGAATGAGCCAGAAGATAAAAAAAGGCTGGCTACGAGCTTACCAGTAGGATGCTGGCCTGTGATGGTCTCCAGAGTTGAGAAGAGCAAGCCACATGGCAGGGATGGGTCTGGCAGCAGCCCTTCCGGTAAAGTGTAGAAAAGAGCATGCGCTTGGTTCAAAGTGGTGGCCAGCAACTCCACTAATGAGCAAATCTGAGCCTTGACACCAGCACCTATGAGAAGAAACCATCCTCTTCAACCCTCTCCTTTAGTTGAGTAACAGAAAATGCTCTGGATGCTTCAGTCTCCCTCAGCTCATCCTTCCCCATTCCCGTGGTACCCACCATGGTGCGGCTGGTTGAGAAGTTTCTGAATAGCTGCCTTTCTGGCCAACAGGAAGTCTGCCAGGGCTTGGCGAGGAGAACTCTCTTCTAGGAGCATTATAGAGCACAGGGCCTCCGCCACTGCTTGGTCCGACCCAGCCTGGCATTTGAGCAGCATCTTGCTTTCATGCAGAATGGTTGACCTAGAAAGATGACAGAGGTCACCAGGGGACTTTTCACATCTTGAGACAAGAGCCTCGGTGCCCCAGGAAAGAAGACGTCCTCCACAAAGCTGTAGCGGTGAAGCGCAGCCCTCACCAGAGATCATCATGCGGGACCCACCTACCGGAAGTGGCTGGCCGCTGCCACCTGCCGGATGAGTATGGGGAAGCGGGAGAGGACAGGGCTGTATCGGGAGCCGGAAGAATCCAGCTGGAGCAGGCTGTGCAGGTGGCAGCAGAGCAGGTACAGCTGTGTGGCGTGGAGGTACTGGGAGGCTTCCATCGAGCTCCAGATCTTCTCAGGGATTTCTAAGAGGAGCTTGATCTGGGCAGCCATGCTGTAGAACTTCTCCCGGGCCGGCTGAGGCTACAGGGAAAGGCACAGGGTCAGAGGAACAAATGAAAGCAGGGGCGGTGTTTGGCAGGCTGCAGTGTGGGGACACTTTAGGGTTCACAGCTTTCAACGAGCCTGATGCAGCGCCCTTCAGCAAGGCATCAAAGCGCAGTGCGGTGGAATCCTGGAGTGGGGAGTGCTGTGCAACCCCACCGGTTTCTCCTACCTGTGGCGTGCCACTTTGCTCAGGCCCAGGGAGAGGGACACTGACTCTGGTCATCTCACAGTCTGGTTACCCTGCTCCCGTGATGTCTCAATAGCACGGAGCCCTATGGACCCCTCTAGAGTGCACTTCTCCTTCCCTTTTCAGATGTTCAGCCTTCCTACACCTCCTGCTTCTTCAAGTGCATCATGGACTTCCTTGCTGGCTGTTCGATTCACCAGCCCTCCACCAAATCTTCACTTGTCTCGGTCCTCATGCCTCCACTCCTGTCAGTCTTGTCCTTTTACTTCAGCAGACTCTTCCCTCAAGCATCACCTCTAAGCAGATCACTACTGCCACATCTTTATCTTTAGTCCTCTCACTCCTCTGAAGCCCAGTCCAGCCTTTTGTGCTGCTGCCTGGTAGGTGTCACCACCCTTCCATTGTCAGTATCCTTAAAACTAAATTCATCTCCCTAACCACCATCTTGGCCATCTCCTCCTTATCTATCTTAGCACACATCACACTCTACTGCTAACTTCCCAGGAAGTTCATGTCCTTCTGATGGGCTCTCTTGATATCTTGACCATGGAAGTTTCTGTTACACTTCCACGACTCTAGTGCAGGTCATCATCGTGTCACCTCACACTCAGATTAACCCAAAAACATTTAGCCTGTGCTGTGTTCATTCACTACTCCTCCAATCTACCTTTTTCCTTTGCTGTCAAGTTTACCTTCTTCAGCAGCTGCTTAGATATTATCTTTGCTTGGTTCTAAAGGCTCCTCACTGCTTCGTATCAGCCTGGTGGTCAAGGGTTCCCATCCTCCACTACTTTCTTCCAGGGGCCCTGGAGTCCGTTGGTTTGCACGTGTGGGGCAGAGGGGCAATTTCATCTCCCAGGGAACATCTGGCAGTATCTGGAGACATCTGTGATGATCACAGTTGGGGGAGAGGGAGGGTGCTACCGGCATCTAACAGATGGAGGCCAGGAATGCGTCCACACATCTCCAGGACAGCCACTCCCACAAAGAATGACCCGGCCCCAAATGTCAACAGCACAAGGGTGAGGAACCCTGCCTTCATTCAATTCATTAGCAGCTTTAATTGTCTTTACACATTTCAGACCCACAGTCCAAGCCTCCTCTTTGCTGAGGAGGAAGGACCGAGTCTGAAACACTTCCTTCGGAAGTCTTATGGTAAATGTGCACCATTATTTTGGGAACCGATCACCATAATGCTAAAATGTTTTCTACTGCGACTGAACATTGTTTACATTTTTCTTATAGATTGTAAGCTCTGTCAGAGCAGGACCTGGGGGACTTCCATTTCTTTGTGCCTTAAAGAAAGGCAACGTTTGGTGGGTTTAAGTCAGATACAGCAACTATAAAAATAAATACATTTCTAAAAGCAAGCAAGAGTACATTAATTTACTAATAAACCTTGAAGCATGACTCAGTTGTAACAAAGGCTGGCCACGTAGGGAGGGACATGTACTCTGTGTACAGCTTACAGAGGAATGAGGTCACTCATTTCAAAAATCAGCTATTTCCAACCCATTTTCTTAACATTTTTATTATTATTATTGATTTCAGAGAGAGGAAGGGAGAGAGGGATAGAAACATCAATGATGAGAAAGAATCATTGATCAGCAGCCTCCTGCATGCCTCTACTGCGGGTTGAGCCTGCAACCCAGGCATGTGCCCTGACTCAGAATTAAACAGAATCCCATGGTGATCTCCTGGTTCATGGGTCGGCGCTCAACCACTGAACTACACCGGCCCGCCCCAGCCTTCTATTGTGTGAGCCCAGCCTCCTGACCTGACCTGACTTCCTCTAAAACCCGGGTTATATTAAAAACTTCCAACATGGAGCTCCACGGTACTTTTGCAGTTTCTCCTTGCATGTCGCTGTAAGGTTCTCCTCCCAGGTTTTTAAGGACAAATTCCTCGTTTACCTTTCTCGCCCTCGCGCCCTTTTCTTTTCAAGCTGTCGCTGTCCCTAAGTCCGCACTGTCCTCCGAACACAGAACACAACAGGCTGCTCCAACCTGAGGGTGTGCTGGGGGCTGCGTCCTTCCACCGCAGGTCTAACTGGCGGTGGGAGGAGGGAGCGCTGGGGCTCACCGGCTGGGAATGACCTGAGCGCACCGACGGGGATGTGCCGCCCTTACAGGGGGCGGCCTGATGCTGGAGTCCGGTGCGGCCCTCCAGCCACGGGTGGCCTCGCTACTTGGGGACGGGGTGGGGAAGGCTGGTATGAGCAATGAACAGCAATGAACGGCTGGCGGGACGATGTCAACGTGAGAAACCTGTGCTAAGAAGAACGTCAGGAAACGTCAGGGAGAAAGCCGCGCTGTCAGGCGAGGGAGACCCCTGGCGTTTCCCGCTAACGTCGGGCTGGGAGCCCGTGGAACCCACGAGGGGGCGAGGGCTTCCCGGTCGGAAGTCGGGGAGGCTCCCGCAGGAGCCAAATGGCCTGGCGGGTGGGTCAGCGGCCAGCGGGAGGCCTGCCGGCCGCGCCCCCGAGCAGAGGAGCCCCCGAAGTGGCGCACGCTCCCCCCGAGAGCAGGTGAGGCTGCGCGCGGGCGGGTCCGCGGGAGTCCGCGCGCGGGGGTGGCGGGGCTCGGGACTGACCTGCGGGTCCCGCGGCGGCCGGGGCGCGGCCGAGCCCGCCTGGCGGAGACGCGCGCAGTACTGGTCGGTGGCCTTCACGGCGTCCACCAGCCCCTCGGCGCAGCGGCGCATCTGGCCGATGGTGTCGGCCGCCTCGATCAGGTCGCGGTACCGCTCGCCCACCATCTGCCGCAGCTCCTCTTTCTTGTGCTCGATCTCGGCCCGAACCTGGCGCTCCAGCCCTCGGATCTCCTCCGCTCCGTGGGTCTCGAAAAGCGCCGCGGGGTCACGCAGATCCAGCCGCTTGAACGCGGCGGAGGTGGCCGTGGCCGCCATGATGGACCCGTCAGCCGCCCCGCAGGTCACTTCCGTCCGGCGGCCCCGCCGCGGGCGCCATCTTGGTTGGGGGCGGAAGTACTTCCGCCCCGCTGCCAGCAAGGCCTGTTTCCGGCGGGTGCTGAACGGCTTATGCCCAGCGCGGCGTTTTTAAAAAGGGAGACCACGTGGTTAGGTTAGATCGCCAAGGCTGACAGGCTGTGTGTGGGCCCAGCCTCACCGGGATCTGAAGCCCTTCCCAGCGCAAGGGGGAGCCTTTCCTCGTCGGAGTTCATGATCGGTAATCAAACACCCGGCGTCTGGTTGTGAAGTCTCTGGATGCTCCCGTCCCTCCCTGGGCCTATCAGGACCCCGGTCAGTGGTCGTTCCCCGGCGGCGAGGGGCTGGCGCTCTCGGTCGGTCCCTTTCCCTGGGAACCCCACAGGCTCCCGGCGTCCTGGGCCACCCGGAGCCGGGTGGACGCCAGAGCCGGCCGCTGGTACTGGACTGCGGCTGGCGTGCAGCTCGAACACTGCTCCCTGCTGCGCCGTCTTTGCGGCTCATTTCCCGTGGTCCCGAGCCTAATGCTGTGGTAGGAAAAGAGACGTGTGAGTCCGCGTTTGTTCTTTGGAAAGAGTGACCTCACGGGTGCTCTGAACCGGGACGGAGCGCAGGGACAGGCTGCCCTCCTCCAGGGGCTGTGTGCGCACTGGTTTTGCTTGTTTTTCTATTGTTGATGAATACGTTGGTTAGTTCTTTGGGGGTTTTCGTTTCAAACTAGTGTTTTGCCACCGAAGGGGTTTCCCTGATACAGGCTTCCCTTGGCACCGCCAGTCCGGGAGGAGGGGATGGGAGGGAGGGAAGACCACAGTCCTGAGAAAACAGTGCCCAGGAGGGTGGTGATGGTGGAGGCATCCGTCACCTGACACCAACTCAATAATAAAATTTGGAGAGTGTGGCCTGTTTCTTCTAGGTATTTCTGTGGCACTTCATTAAAACACACACACACAAACATTTATTGAAGGTTTCTATACTGATGTAGAGAGAATGCTATAATGTGCCTACCAGCTAGGTATACTTAGTAATAACTCAAGGTCAGTCTTATATTGCTGCCCACTTCCTCTCTCACCCACCACCTCCATTATCTTGATGCAAACCCCAAACATAAAATAATTTCAATCTGTAAACAAGCCATCCTATATAATAAAGAGGTAACATGCAAATTAACCCTTACGCTGTCACAAGATGGCTGCACCCACAGCAGAGGCGGGGTTCCCGTAATGAGCGATCAGGGACCTGAGGCTGCATGGCACCAGGCTGGGTCGGGGGACCTGAGGCTGCGCCCCCCACCTGGCAGGGCTTGAGAGGGATGGGGCCGGCTGGGTCTGGATCTCGCCCAGTGGGGGTGGGGCCGGCCAGGTCTGGATCTTGCGCGATTTCAAGGTGCACGCAGGTGGGCAGGGACTTGACTCTGGGTCCCACGGTGTGCCCCAGACTCTGACAGGAGGAAGATTTTCATATACATTTTACTAATTTTCTTTCATCTCTGACACTTCTATTATAGAGAAAGGGCAAATAGCAATATTAAAATATTTCCTCTAATTAATTCCCTTTTAATGTGCATGAATTTTGTGCACTGGGCCCCTAGTTCATTTATAATATTCAACTTTAGCTCACAGTAGCCCTACAATGTAGGGAACATTCTCATGTTACAAATGGATAACCTGGGACCCTCAGAGGCAAATGGATTTACTCAGTAATAGTATAATTTTCAAAGCCTGTTCAACAAAATGATCTCATGTACCAGGTTGGTATGAATAATTATTCTATGCATGACAAAAACCCAGAAAGCTCATTTATACCTGCCCAAGTTACGTAGCTAATAAGTGACAGAATCAGCCCTTGGACCTAGGCCTTTGAATTCCTGGCTCCTTCCTTTCCCACTTTGTCACACAACTTCTCACAAACTCAAAAAACACTCCCCAGTGATGGATCTGCAATTTGCTGTCACTGCATCCCATTCTGTAGGGGACCCTTGTCTGTGCTTGGCTGCCCAGCATCTGCAGAAAATCTCTTCTGTGTCTGGGGAAGTCGCCTCTGTATGGCAAGATCTTTTCCCCTTACAGCTACTCTGTTATCGGCCAATCAGACACAACCACCTAGGACAGAGATGGCGAACCTGTGACACACGTGTCAGAGGTGACATGCGAACTCATTGTTTTGGTTGATTTTTCTTTGTTAAATGGCATTTAAATATATAAAATAAATATCAAAAATATAAGTCTTTGTTTTACTATGGTTGCAAATGTCAAAAACTTCTATATGTGACACGGCACCAGAGTTAAGTTAGGGTTTTTCAAATGCTGACACACCGAGCTCAAAAGGTTCACCATCACTGACCTAGGACTTTAAATGGAGAGCTAGTGGTGCCACGAAGCAGGGACGATGGAGATCTCACTGTTGGCAGAGGAAGCAGCCATTCTCTGAGACATCCAGCTGCCGGGCCCAGCCCCCAGTGCCGGTGCAGCGGTGGGTGACCGTAGTGATAGCCTCCCGGGTTCTGAATGTTTAGCTCCCTTTGTTCCTCTCTGCCCCCTGAGCCCAGTTCCCTACCTTCCCCAGAGATTCTATGACTTGTCTAATATCTTAATGACAGATTTCATTTCTTTGAAAAATCAGTTTTGGTTGCCAGCCCTAGAGACTGTGCTGACACGCTCCCCAAGTTTCCAGCTCCATGAGTTTGTCTGATGTCTTTTATAAAAAATGTTTTGTTGTTTTGTTTTTTAGAGACAGAGGAAGGGAGAGGGATAGAGAAATAGAAACATTGATGAGAGACTGGGAATGGAACCAGTGACCTCTTGGTTCATGGGTTGATGCTCAACCACTGAGCCACACTGGGTGGGCTGCCTGATGAGTTTCTAACAGCCAGAGCAAGGAATGTCAACATAGCAGTTAGGGCGTGGGGACCTACGGGCTTGTTTACGGTGGCTTGCACTTGTGCACACACCTGTCTTTACAGGTGTATAGAGAAGAGGCGAGCTCTGCAGCTGATGCCTCCTCTGTGGGGGTGTGTTCTGAAGGCAGTGCTTTCCCTAACCTTCCTCTCTGCTTCCCCGGCCAAGTTCATCTGCTGCCCTGTAGATGCCACTGTTGCTCTTCTGCCTGCAGGACCCAGCATCTAACAGCCTCGAAGGAACGGGCTTTGACTTTATACTCTCCGGTCTCCTTTCTAAGTTAGAGGCAGTAGCCCTGTCCTCTGCCTTCTGCCTTCTCGCCCTGTCAGAGCCAGGATTGGGCAGAGACCCCAGCTTCAGCGGCCGGACTGGGTGCTGTGCTAGGGACAGACGGGCAGAGATGAGAACTGAAGTCTTTTTTTTCCCTCTTGGAGATATATGAGTAAAGCTCCCCCCCTCCCCCTATTTTATTGCCATCGATTGTTTTGCTTTCAGGATGAGTGTGTGTGTGTGTGTGTGTGTGTGTGTGTGTGTGTGTGTGTGTGTGTGTATTGTGCAGTGACTCTTAATATCACGTTTTCTTCTTTTCATCTTAAATCTTTAAGGGCAGAATTTTAAACATCCAATGTGTGAATTCAAAAGATTATATTTAGATTCTCCTGGGCCCCTGAAATCCAACCTAGTCATTCCACCAATTATAACAGCTGTAATTTGGGGCTCCATCTAGGCACTTTGCATATATCATCTTTAATTCTCACAATAATCCTGCAGCTGAGGTGGTCTTACACTCACTCGATGGGTAAAACAGGTTCAGGAGGACCAAGGAACCTGTCACAGTTGAGTCTGTCCTCAGGCCCTGGTCAATCTGACTCTAAAGTCCTTGATCTTTCTGCCTCGTCACCTTCTTAGCTTCAAAGAAAACTTTAGGACATCAAGAGACCATCGGATGAGCCAAACAATTCTGAGCAACATTGAGATGGTTCCCACACTGCTTCCTACCCTTTGCCTGAAGGTGGGTCTCTGCTGCCCAGCTGGCGTGGCTCAGTAGTTGAGCATCGACCTATGAACCAGGAGGTTATGGTTCGATTCCCAGTCAGAACACATGCCCGGGTTTTGGGCTTCATCCCCAGTAGGGGGCATGCAGGAGGCAGCTGATCAGTGATTGTCATCATTGATGTTTCTATCTTTCCCTCTTTGAAATAAATATATATAAAAATAAAGGCATGGAAGTTTGGGGACTCAAGCTGGGGTGGCTCTCCAGAGGCCTGGGGGCAGAGGGCACATGGGGTGGCCATGCCTGGTAGGCGAGTGTCTGCATATTGGAGGGCTGTCTTTCAATCGTGGGGACATATTCTGACATTCTTACTATTTTTTTTCTGGGCTCATTGGAACTCTTCTCTCATTCTGAACGTTGAGGGGCTGGGCTTCTTACTTTTTAATAGAAATAGAAAAACCACACCAGCATGATGCCTGAAATTAGAAGGATTTTTCACAGATTTTTTTTTTTTTTTTTCAGACACCACCTGCTCTCTTTCCTTTATGCGAAATGCAGTCTAGCATCTGGGAAAGGGCCCCACAGACCTTGGTTCCCAAACTCAGTGATTCCACAAATATTTGCCAAGTGAGTGAATGGTGTCATGCATACAGGAAGGGCCAAGGGGTCTTTGGCTAGCAGTTGCCTAACCGTTGGAATACTGACCGCAGGAGGACGGTTCCCAGTCCCACCACACTCGTTGCAATGCCTGGTTTCCGATCAGGCGGCTGCGCTCACGGCGCCTCCCTGTTCACGCTGTACCGTGAACCTGCTGAATCTTATCCCTGTGCCCCGACGATGCGGAGGGAGGCCTGTGTTCTCATAGTGTGAGGATGGAATGAGGACGGGGAGCCGCTAACACGGGGAAAGGCAGAATGACCCAGGGACAGGGAAAGAGGAAATGGAACTCTCCTGAGCTGGAGAAATGGCAAGGGAGAAAGCAGAATGGAAGAAAAAAAGAAAAGGAGAGGAATCAGACAGCAAGTGAACAGAGAGTGAAGAAAAGGAAGGGAGATTCGATCTGGCAAAGGGCAGGCTGTGTCCATAAATGAGTGGACAGAGGGGCTGGACAGAAGGTTGAATTCCACATTGCTGCCCGGTGGGATTCAGACATTTGGTGTTTGCTCTTGGCCGAGATGCCGATGGGATAGAGAGGCTAACGCAGTCGTCTTGACAGCTCATCTTTATGGCAGTGTTTATCAGCCTGTGTCCACTGGAGGTGACATTTGCAGAAAGAGGTGGTGGCTATTTTACTTACCTGTTTGCAGATACCCTGAGCCTCTGCCTTCAACAAATAGCCAGGCAGGCGTCACAGCTGATGGAGGGGACCTGGGCGTCAGTCAACACCTTGACTGACAGAGGCGATCACGAAGCTCACACTCCAAACTTAATGTCCTTGACTGGCGTGTGACTGAGTCCTTAATATGTTAACCAGTCCTGTGTTGGATGCTCAGGAGGCTACGAAAGACATTCGATTGAAAGCCAATGGTTCTGGCCCAGCCAGTGTAGCTCAGCGGTTGAGCATCAACCCAGGAACCAAAAGGCTGCCAGTTCAGTTCCAGGTCAGGGCACATGCCCAGGTTGCGGGCTCGATCCCCTGTGGGGCATGTGCAGGAGGCAACTGATGGATGATGTTTCTCTCTCATCAGTGTTTCTATCTCTCTAACCCTTTCCCTTTCTCTCTCTAAAATCAATAAAAACATTTAAAAAAAAGAAGTGCTATGTAGCAAAGGTGTGGGTTCTTGGCAAGAGACACACATATGATCCATCAGCCGCAGTTTCCTCATCTGTAGAATGGGCATCGCAGCGGTACCTCCTTCATAGAGGTCCTGTGGGAATTGAAATGAGAGGATGCGTGTATAAAGTGCTTCCAGCAGCTTGGTACACCCTGAGCACTCAAACAGTGTGCTCATTCTCTTTTTGGATTTTAGCAGTCGAGTTTGTGGTTAAGACTCCATTTTAAGCAGTTGGACATTTCTGTTATGTTTTGATTTTGAGTGAAAGGAAAATGAGAAGATGATTTTAAAAAATAGCTGTTTTCTTTGACCTAATTTTAAAACTCTTGACATTTTTCTCCGACCGGTTTTGCTGTCAGCCAGACCTGGCAGGTCTCTGTGGCCTTTTCAGAGCACCTGTTTCGTCGTCTGCTTTACAGTGACTTAGCCATGCTATTTTTTCAAGGTTACAAAAGCGGGAAGACATCAGACAGGGCCGTTAAAAATTGGGCTGCGACCCTAGCCGGCTTGGTCATGGTTGAGTGTTGACCATGAACCAGAAGGTCACGGTTTGATTCCAGGTCAGGGCATGTGCAGGCTCAGTCCCCAGTAGGGGGCGTGCAGGAGACAGCCGATCAATGACTCTCATCCTTGATGTTTCTATCTCTCTCTCCCTGTCCCTTCTCTGAACTCAATACAAAAATATTTTTAATAAAGAGATAAATTTTAGCCGAAACCGGTTTGGCTCAGTGGATAGAGCGTCGGCCTGCGGACTGAAGGGTCCCGGGTTCGATTCCGGTCAAGGGCATGTACCTGGGTTGCGGGCATTTCCCCAGTGGGGGATGTGCAGGAGGCAGCTGATCGATATTTCTCTCTCATTGATGTTTCTGGCTCTCTATCTCTCTCCCTTCCTCTCTGTAAAAAATCAATAAAATATATATATTTTTTTAAGAGATAAATTTTAAAAAATCGCTCTGTGGACAAAATGGAGCTCACCAGTGGTTGTCAGTTCTTAAGCTTATAATTATTATTTTTGCTACCAAACCAGTGATTGCTAAGACATCTGGAAGACATTTCGTAGGGCTTAGATTTTAAAACAAATTGTAAAATTCTTAAGTTTCCAGGCCAGTGTTTGAGGAAACCTGGAAAGGGTGGGCTATGTCACCTCGGACTCCCCCATTTTCCCGAACACGAGGGGTCTTTTCACAGGTGAGTTCGCGGAGCGGGCCTAAGGAGCAGGCCGTAGTCTGAGTCCCTCCCGTGGAGTGCAGGTGGTTTATAAAACAAGGAAAAAGTCGCTGAAAAGAAATGTTTGCTTTTTGCTTCCAAGTACATACAGTCAGAACAGCAAAGGTACAATGGCTGACAGAGAAGCAAACAGACTCAACGTCAGTTGCAGCTTATTTGAAAGCAAAGGCAGTTTTAGCGATTGTTCCCTAAGCGCGGGACACGCAGGAATGCCGTGTTAACAAGTACCGTGAGGATAACAGGAACATCGAGTTATGTGCACACCTATTCCTGACATATTAAAGCCATCCATCACGTCACGTAATTGACACTGGTTTTGCAGATGGGGCTGCTGACGGCTTTTACTGGATGTCCCAGGCGTCCTGGTGTCCACGGGGGGTGGGAGGAGAAAGATGACTCCGCCAAGCCTTCAGAGGCGGGGGGGGGGCAGAGCGCCCGAAGGCGCCCATGCCGTGACCCCCACCACCTTCAGAAAGGGGCAGGGGTGGGCATGGGGGGGCGGGTGAAATGCCACGGGAGGGAGAAGGGAGTTTTTAGTCTCCTTGGATAATGATTGATGTACTGTTTGTAAAAACCCGCTGTTGTTTATCGGTGACTGACAGCCGGAGAGTGATGGGGAGGCTATGAAATCAGGAGTGAGTGTTCTTTAGCAAAAATGCACCGTGCACATTAAACTGTCCCTAAACAGGGTTCCCAAAGACACCTGTGCACACGCGCATCTGACCTTTCCAGCCGGGCCGGGTCTCAGGCCCTGGACACTCGCTGGAGACTTTCCCGGGGAAGAGGTTTCTGCACGGCTCTGGGAGTGACTTGTCCACTGGCACCTGGCTCACCAGGAGCAGGCGAGCGGGGCGGCTCTGGGGCGCCTCTCTGTGTGGCTGGCCGCTGATTTCCTCCTGCAGCCCCGGCAGCCAGGCTTCCCGAGCGGCCTGTTCCAGCTGGGAGCCTCTCCCCGAGCCGCAGGGACCCGCAGGGGGGAGGGGCGGAGGGAGAGAGGGAGGCCTGGCTCGGGGTCACCCCCACAGGACTCTGGGCCTCTGCCAGCGGCCGTGTCCTTCACCATCGGTTCCCATCCAGACTTTACGAAAACCACGTGTCCCTTTTCACTGTGGACTTCTCACAAAGGGAAGAGATTGTTTTAAATTGCAGATGCTAACTGTAGATATGAGAGAACCTGTTTTGAAAGCTAGATCGAATCCAGCTAGCAAGGCTCAGTGGTTGAGCATCGACCTATGAACCAGGAGGTCACGGCTCCATTCCCGGTCGGGGCGTGCCAGAGGCAGCCAATCAATGATGCTCTCTCATCATTGATGTTTCTCTCTCTCCCTCTCTCTCTCTCTTTCCCTCTCCCTTCTCTGAAATCAAACATGGGCTCTGTTGCCTCACACGTGTGCCTTGCATCATGTGTGCGTGTGTTTGAGGGCGCCAGCTGCGGTGCAGATGAAGGATAACTTGAGAGATTCAGACACCCGGCCCGTTCTCCTGAATGGGATGCTGATTAATGTTAAAAAAGCAACCAAGCCTGTGTTATGTCCTACGAGAACCATTTGGGTTTCTTGTTAGAAAATAATACCCATGAGAAAAAATGCCAGCTCACTCAGTACTGACCATATGCCCTCGCCTGGGGACAGGAACCCTCCCAGGTCCGGCCACCACCTGCCAGGCAGGGGGCATGGCCCAGGAGTGGCCCGCTGCTCCGAGGTGGTACCTGGTGATGTCACAGGGAGTCCTGTGGAGCTGAGCACTGGTCTTCCCCTTTTGAGACGGGCAGTTTCCCCTCAGGCCCCCCTCACCCCCCCCCGCTACTGGCCACTTTGTAATCTCTTCTTTGTCAGGACCTGGGGCACCTGTGTCTCCTGTTCCAGGGCTGACCCAGTCTTACTTGGGGGTCCATAGTGTGCCCCCTTTCTCTGTGCAGGGACCGTCACTGCAAAGAGACCTTCTCACTGCTTAGGCCACTGGAGGCCCCGGGCATCGAGTAACGGGAGTGGCCAGGGTGGGAAGCCATGGCAGATTTCTTCTAAGTGGGCCTGATGCTCACTCAACAGGCTTTTCTCGAAGGACAGGGCAACTCGATCTTTAAGCAGCGCAGCTCTCCCGCCCCAGCCCTGGAACAGGCTTCGGACTGCGGATCCTGAGCTGAACTTGTCGCTGGCTTTCCTTCAGCAACGGTGTGGGATTTTACTGCATGAAATTTATGTAACAAGTTCCCCCTGTAGTCTCATCTCATAATGATCTCTTTTTATTTTTACATGGATTTATCTCTCATCAGTCTTAGTGAACATGTTTTTCCAGGCCACAGCGAGCACTTCTGGGAAGGAGGTGGTGTGAGTAATGTGGAAGCTGGAACGGAGGCAGCGCGTGAGCAGCTGTGGCCACAGAGGGGCTCTCCGTCACCCTCACAGCCAAGCAGCCCTGGCGGGGAGAGGACGGCTCCTTTTTACCTGGGGCGCCATCTGGGCGTGCGGCTCCACGAGGGAGGGGTTCATAGAGGCCCCGAGATGATGGAGTCGTGACAAACACCCAACTGTATGTTTCTTCACACCCTGGCAATTGGGACCAGCCCATGAAGTGGGCATTGTTTCATTTCTTGTCACTGGTACATGAGCCCAGCGACAATTTCAACCTCCCCTCCCCACCCCCCCAAAAAGCCACTGATGGTGCGAAGTGCCTATGCAGTGCTTTGAGGACTAGCTGAGTCTGTGACAGTGAAGGCCAGGTGCTTTTTGTGGGGGCGGTGGGTGTGGAGGGGGCATGGCCATACCTGTGAGGACGGGCTCCCTCCAGCCCTCGCACCTGCAATGCTGCCTGTTAGTTGGCTGGCGCCTGGGTTCCTGTCTGGGAAACAGTGTCCTCAGGCCTTTCGCCGGCACTGGGATTTCCTGTGCCCAGCTTCGTATCGCGTTCCTAAAAAAACTGCTTGGAGGAGATGGTGAATTGCATTTCTATTTTCTTTTATTAGGAAGCCACGTCCGGCATAAAAACAGCAACAAACAAACCCCACAATTTCTTGGTTTCTCATAAAGATGTGGTCTTGTTTCATTCTTATTCATTTGTTTTCATGGTAGAGAGACTAAAACCGTTTCCCCATAAGAATTATAGTCTATTTGTTGCCTTTCATGTTAGTGATCCCCACCCCTCCTTTTCCTTGGCTCCCTAAGAAAAACGTCAGCGCCAGCCAATGCGGCTCAGTGGTTGAGCATTGATCCAGGAACCAAGAGGTCGCGGGTTCGATTCCCTGTCAGGGCACATGCCTGGATTGCAGCTTGATCACCAGAAGAGGGCGTGCAGGAGGCAGCCGATTAATGATGTTCCTCTCTTATCCATGTTTCTATCTCTCTATCCCTTTCCTTCCTCTCTAAAAAGCAATAAAAGCATATTTTTTTAAAAAAGGAAAACTATAAGCGATTTGACAAAAAATGCAATCTTATAACAAAGCAGGCCTTGTCTATAAATGCAGTACCTGATGACCATAATCATTGAAGTCCTTTTGGGTCAATGAATAATTCTTTGATTATATCTAAGAGGAAGAAACATATGACTTTATGTTTTGGGTCCTCAGATACCTTCTCCCTTTCCCTTCTTACTTGGATCTAAGACAGAGGAAATGAATGAAGCAATTGCCCACGGGCAGGGCAAGTTTTGTGAGGCTGGAGGCTTAAGGAGCCATTTAAGAACAAGAATACAAAAATATCTTCCTTGATAACTTTTAATAAAAACATATGGTCATGTGAACATACCACCCAAGCCAGCGAGATCCCTGACGCTTAAACTTTATTGGCTTCGTAGATAGCCCATGGCTGCGGGTTCCAGGTTGTAGTAAGTGTCCATCTGTACTGTACACGTGTGGATTTGCTACTCGCGTATATGAACACAGGAAATACAGGTCACGATTGTACAGGAACCAGATGGGAATATACAGGTATAAATGTGAGAACACACGATTACATTTTGGGTCTCAAACACACAAACACACAGATACAGTTTTCTATCTTTTTTTGAGCTTCCACATCTCAAAGGCCTGCTCATATCTTTTCTAGACTTTGAATTGTCTGTTTGCATTGAAATGTTCCCTTTAAGAGGGAGTCAATCAATTTAATACAAATCATTCATTCAGACAAGCTGACTCAAGCACTGCTCTCTGAATTGGACTCATGCTAAACAATTCCCTATTCTAGAAGCCAGGTGTGATGGGCGGCAGAAAGGAAGTGGGTAGGGGGAGGGAGCCCAGCGCCAGTGGGCAGAGCTTGGCCATACATTTATTTTTCTGGCGGTTCAGATACTGGTCTGGAGGTCTCCATTGAGGAGGGTTCTCTGGGTCTCCGTGGTCTCATTCAGTCGGGATTTGTCCTGCTTACTGTCACTCCGTTCCCCATCGTCTGTGCCACTCACCTTGACCAAGCAGAGGACGTTCTGGAAGCTCTTCTTGAAGTTGTCAGACAGGAAGGCGTACAGGATGGGATTGGCACAGCTGTTGGCATAGGTGAGGATCACAACGAAGTCAAACATGCCTTTGAGGGCCGGCGTGGGATCGATGGCCACGGAGACGGAGGAGACGTTGAATATGTAGAAAGGGAGCCAGCAGAAAATGAAGACGGCCACCACCACGGACACCATCCGGGTCACCTTCTTCTCCGACTTTTTCCTCTTGGAGGAGCCCACGCGGATTCCCGAGGACTTCACCTTGATGATGATGAACAGGTAGCAAAGACAAATGATGGTGAGGGGCGCCAGGAACCCCAGGATGAAGGCGTAGATAATGAACCCTGTGTACCACGCCCCAGATTCACCCGGCCAGTTAATGGTGCAGCTGCTCTTTCCCCACTGGTTGCTCCGAAGCCCCGCATAGATCATGATGGGCAAGATGACCAGCAAAGAGAGCCCCCAGACGGCCACATTGATCATCTTGGCCGTCCGGGGTCTCCTCCACTTGGCCGACTTGATGGGGTGGACGACAGCCAGGTACCGGTCGATGCTCATGACCGTCAAGCAGAAGATGCTGGTGAACTGATTGATGCCATCCACAGTCATGACCACCCGGCAGATGGCCTTGCCGAAGGGCCAGTGGACCAGCGCCACCTGCATGGCCAGGAAGGGCAGACCCAGCATGAAGAGCTCATCCGCGATGGCCAGGTTGAGGATATAAATGTTGGTGATGGTCTTCATCTTGGCATAGCGGAGGATGACATAAATGACCAGCGTGTTGCCACACAAGCCCACAATGCAGACCACGAAATAGATGAACGTGAGGACTGCATTGCTGGTCAGGTCGTAGTACGGCTCTGTCTGGTTCGAGCTGTTGGCTGCCGCCACGGAGCCGTTGAGGTCGAATTGAGAGGAAAGCAGTGGTTGGCTGCTGTTGAGTAGGTCATAGGCCACATCCATGGCTGCCTTGCAGTCTTTGGCTCGTCCCAACCAACCAGAGATCTTATTCTCACCTTAATGGGTCCTGGAGGCAAAGGGTCCACTGTGACATCTGCAGGGGAGAAAGGAAGATTGGCTCATCAGTCAGGGGCCACGTAAACT
This sequence comes from Myotis daubentonii, assembly GCF_963259705.1. NCBI lineage: Eukaryota > Metazoa > Chordata > Mammalia > Chiroptera > Vespertilionidae > Myotis > Myotis daubentonii. Next base: position 52,917,700 of record NC_081855.1, on the reverse strand, counting down.
CTCAACAGCTTCCCAAGTTCTGGGTTACCCTCGCAGACACACCCTTCAGCTGAAAGGCGCATTATCTTTCCACATTGATGCAGAGCTACCAGCGCAGTCTCTTCGGTGTGCAGAATGTTTGAGTTTTTCAATAGTGACGAAGAGTTCAGGTTAAGCCATCATAGTTTATCTTGTCATCTTTGGTGACGCACATGTGGGGGATGGCTGTGGCTGCAAAAAAATGTACTTTGATCCCTAAGAAAAGTTAACTGGTCCAAAGTGGGAGAAGGCAGAGAGGTCAGACACTGGAGCTCTTGGCCTTTTCCTACAACGAAATCTACACGGACCTGCCGACTTATTTGGAGTTTTTCCATTCTGAAAACCCAGTGTGGAAAAATCCCAGACTTTGGAGGTGAAACAAACCAGGGTTCCACCACGGAGCCCACGTGACCCCTGCCCTGTACTTAACTGCTCGAACTCTCATTTGTTAAAATGGGGGTGCCATGAAGGTTAAATGATGAAATGTATGTGAAAACGCCTAGCATTGTGCCGGGCTTATAATCAGAGCTCTGTAACTGTTATCTCCCCCCCCTCCCCCCATTTTCCCTCTATCATCTCATTTATCTCTAATGTATTGAAATCTGCCTCCATCATGAACCGATGTATAGTCTTAAGTGTTAAAATAAATATCTGGCTTGCTTTTATTTTAAAAATGTATGCTTTAGTTTATTTTTGTTTCTCCAATACCCTATACTTGAGCTCCGTATGCCTAGGAGAACTCTTTTCTAAAGTCCCTCCATGGAATGTTCCAGAATGCTTGTCTTCTCTTCCCCCAGAGAATTTGCCAAAACACAGGAGCCAGGTTCATTCTCAGACTTGAAGGGAAGGTTCCGAACACTGATGTCGCTCGTCCACACCCTCTTGATCTTCCCAGCCGCCCTTGGAGTGGGCTGTTTGTTCCATTTTACAGATGAGGGAACTGGACTTAGAGAGTGTAAGCGACTTGCTCCCATAATCGGTTGGGGCTGGGATTTGAACACAGGATACCCACATCTTCTGCACTTTTACTCCTCTTTTCCCTCTCCAAGCTGAGAAAATGTAACCATTGGCTTGGCCTAAGGTCTAAAACAATAGCTCATCACATAATTAAACGATCTACCCGCAGGCATTCAAAAACCACCGCTGGGGGCTTCTTTATTCTGGACACCAGGGTTGAACAAGACATGGCTGGTGCCTCTAGGTAGGAGGTGATCATTTAGGAGGGGAGACAGGGAAAGAAGCCAACTCATACAGGGTGAGACCTGAATTGAGATGGGAACAGAGGATTGAAGAATGCCTTCTGCTCCTGGGGGGTTCCGAGGCGGCTTTGTAAGGGGAATGCTTGACTTGGGTCTTGAGTATATGAAGAGGGAGGGGAGGTGGTAAAAGGATGGTATTGTTTAGCAACTAAGGGGAATAGTTCGCTTGTTGGACACATGTCCACTGAGCAGGGCAATTTCCTGCCTGAGTGAAGATTGAAGATTTCTCCTTTGCCCTGCTGGCGTGACTCAGTGGCTGAGCGTTGACCTATGAACCAGGAGGTTACTGTGGCATTCCCTGTCGGGGCACATGCCTGGGTTGTGGGACATGCAGGAGGCAGCTGATCAGTGATTCTCTCTCATCATTGATGTTTCTATCTCTCCTCTCCCTTCCTCGCTGAAATAAAAAAATATATACTTAAGAAAAAGCTTACTCCTTTATGCTTGGAGAGACTCCTGATGAGTTAAAGGGGACTTAGCCAGCCACAGGTAGTTGGGGGCCCTTGTCCACTTCTGCCTCTGACTCGCTGTGCAATCCTGGCGCCTTGCTTCTCCGTTCTGTGCTGATTTCCCTACCACCCAGCTCTCTATACACTGTGGTCTGGGCTTCGTGGCTGACCGTTCTGCAAAGTACTTGGGGGGACAACCTTGGATTTAGTGTCTGCATTGGGTTAAAAGCATCAATTGGCAGCTATTAAAAACAGAAGCTGTGAAGAACCCATTTTTCTATCCCTAGATAAACGTGGGTTATTTCCACTGTCATTTCTACTTGTCAGGTATTTTAATTCTACAGGCCCAGACACCTGTGTACGCGGCCGGCATTGGAGCGTAATTAATTAATCACTAACATTTCCAGGGTCCCGTCTGTGTAATGTGCCAGGTCACACTCCGATGTCTGGGTCGCACTGAAGGCCTCTGGGTTGCAGAAACTGCCTGGTGCTTTGGGACAGGGGTGCTGATGGTGCAGACATGCGAGGGAGGGGGGTGCTGCTCTCCAGCCCTGGCTGCCTTTTTGGTGGAGTCTCACTCAGTATGGGGGAAGTTTTTTTTTTTTCTGAAATAGGCTGAGGAGTAGCCTTTCTCCACCTGTGAGAGAGCGCAGTGGGCAGGGTTCGGAGCTTGGAGAGGTGGCAGAGATGGTGAGCTGGGAGCCAGCCTGGAGCAGGAGGGCTCCTTCAAAGAAGACATGGGTTTAAATCACAGTGACTCTCACTTCACCGACAGTAAAGGCACTGCCTGCGGCCTCCGAGTGGCGTCTGCGTCACTGAAGGTGGAGTCCAGGGCCAGGCAGGCCGTGCGGGCAACTGTGCTTCACTGAAATGCACAGGAAGTTTGATTTTGTGCTTTTGGATGTCTCCAGCCTGAGTCGTGAGGCACTGTAAATGGCTGGCTGTTGGTTTCCTCTGACAGGAGTCCTGGCTCTGCTGGGGAGGAGGTTAGATTGGCCTCGGGCCTCTCCTCCCCTTCCCAGGGGGGCTGTGGTTACCAGCCTAGGAACTGGCCAGTGGGAGGGAGCCCAGCGTGTGTGTGTGTGTGTGTGTGTGTGTGTGTGTGTGTGTGTGTGTGTGTGAGAGAGAGAGAGAGAGAGAGAGAGAGACACCCCCAATTCTACTGTGCTTCAGTTTTTCCTTTCTCACCAATATCGTTTCTTCACTCAGCCCCACCCCAGTTCCCTCGGGCCTGTTAAACCCAGTGGATCCCCAGTCGGCTGGGGCCTGAGCCTCACAGGAGGGAAGACTCACCAAGTGCCAAGTGCGTGCTGCCCTGCCACGCTAGGGCGCCCAGGAAGAGCAGGCGGCGCTGGCCGAAGGGCTGGGGGAGAGGCGCGTCTAGGGACAGCCCGGTTGGTTCCGGCGCTAAGAAAATCATCCGCCTAGCCATCCCTCCCCCCCTCCCCGCGCTGACCCTCGGACCCACGGGGTTCCTAAAGGACCCCCTGCTGTTTCCAGGGGGACAAGGAGGGAGGGAGGGGGGAGTCCGAAGACGGTCATGCTAGAGCCCCCAGGGTCTGTCTGTGAAGAGGCGGCGAGAAGGCTGCCCTGTCGGCCTGAGGGCCAGGGAAGGGGTCCTCGACCATCAGGGACGCGTCGGCCAGGCCGGGAGAGGAGCCACAGAGAGAAGCCCCTCTTTGCTCTGCCAACTGTCCTCACGGGCTCAGATCTCAGGTGCACGCCCACAGGAGCCCCGGCAGTGCCCCCACCCCCCGCCGCTAGCTTGCCCGCCTCCCTTCCGACCCTTTTAAAGGCGGCCGGTAGGGAAGTTGTCCCCGTCGCACCCACCACCTGGACGCTCGGCTGGGGGACGGAGACTGGACAAGGGCGCACGCCACCCTCACGGCATGCGCTGTGCAGCACGTCGGTCCCAGCACTCGGTCCACAGTCCCGCACTCATGCCGGGGACACGCGCAGCCGCTCACTCCCACCCAGACCGCCCCTAAGTGGCACCAGGACGGGGAGCTACGCGCTGGGACCCGCACTCCAGCCCTCCAGGTGCGCACTACCGTGCAGCGCAGATGCGCCCTGCTGCCCCAGTGCTAGCGTCTCTCTCTCTCTCTCTCTCTCTCTCTCTCTCTCTCTCTCTCTCTCTCTCTCTCTCTCACATACACACACACACACACACACACACAGGAAAACACCTCACCTTTGCTTTCCCGCTGCAATCCTGCAATCCGCCAGCTCGGCTTGCTGGCACCTAGCGGCTGTCCCCAGCTCGGCCGGCGCCCCGCGCTGGCGGCCCCACCTGCAGGTCCAGCTCCCGCCTTGTTCCGCCTCGCTCCGGGGAGAGCCGGCGGGCGCAGAGCGGGAGTGCTGATCCGCGAGCCGATCCGCTCTGGGCGCTGGTGGCTGTGTCGCCGGGACTGGCCCTGCGGAGCCCGAGCCCCTCGGCACATTTCCCCACGCCCCCCTCCTGACGTCATGGCAGCTTCGCTCCGCCCGGGTCCTGTGGGAGGACGGGGGTGAGCCGAGTGGAGGATCCTGCCGGTGGCGGTGGCGGGCACAGCTCATAGGCGTGGAGCACGGGCTGGGGAGGGGGGCAGCGGGGGCTTCATGCAGGTGAGAGGGGAAGGTCAAGCGACTTCAGTCTTCCTCCCCACGGCTCGGGACACGCACTGCCTACCCTCCGATTTCACAGAATCTGTGCTGTGTCACCCAGCGTGTTCCAGGCAGCTGGGGTGGCGCCTGGGTAACCCAGGGGCGCCTGGGCACCTCTCAGTGGGACAGGTTTGCAGAGCTGTGTCTACTGTGGGCCATCCCTGGGCCCTGGGCGCCAGGCCCGGGAAGGGCAGCGAGGCCATGGTTCCAGGGGGAAGCTCTTCTTCCTGCAACGGGCGGGCGGTGTGCAAGGCACTCAGGCTCCCAAGTTGCAGGCGGAGGCTTAGGCTCATCCGGACTGTCCCGCCTTCGCACACACTGTCCCGGCTTCAGGCTTCACACAGCCTGGAGGCGGTGGCTGCGGGCGAGTCCCCTGAGCAGGCACCTGCTGGTCCCAGCCAGCAAGGCCCCTGCTCCTTCCCGCTGCGAGGGAGCAAAGGGAAACCAGCAAGAAGTGGGAGTTATGGCGCATCCAATTGCAGCTGTTTATTTTTTTGACTGTGATGATTCAGCCTCTGTTCCAATAGTTTAATAAGTCATAATCAATCCCGCAGCCTCTCCGTTCTCACCGTCTTCCACGGACACACACACACACACACACACACACACACGCGTGCGCGCGCACACACACGCACACACGCATGCACTCCTGAGGACACTTGGAGAGAAAGCAAACACCAGCTGGTTTTCTCCGTGGGCTGAGTGGCCTTTGCCTGGCCATCCTATTCCCTGATTTCCAATTCGCCAGTGAAAAGTCCCGGTCCCAGGCTTTTCAGCAGGTAGGGTGAGCCCTACAGATGGGCAAGAGACTGGGAGAGGGGACCTCTGGGGAAGGGGGCAGTCAGCTGGGCCAGACTGCGTCCTGGGGTCCCCATGCGAGGGTGGACATCAGGGGTTTTCATGGGCGGAATCTCTGAGGTGTTGGTTCGCAACCTCAGGAGTCCCCCGGTGAAATTGGAAACCCCTCCCCCAACCCCCGCCCACCATACTTGAAGGACAAGGAGAGACCGAAGGAAGGGCAGAGGGCTCTGATTGGGGCAGACGGCTCTGATTGGTGGGTGGCAGCTCTCATGAGCCGGGGAGCCTTCACAGGAAGCTTGTGTTGGGCGGCCAGAAGACCAGTAGATCTCTACCCCTACCGGTCGGCATCTTAAACCTTTATATAGAGTTCTTCACGGGGCCCTGTGATGTAGACCATCCAGGGGAGGGGGAAGGATATGCTCTCTCGAGGCTGAGTCCTTGAAGCGGCTGCGAGTGTGGGAACAGTGTGTGGAACGTACATTCCGAGGACAAGAGAGCAGGGGTGGGGGGTGGGGAGGCTCTGACCTCTGGATCCAGCTCTCAGGTCACCGGGTGGTCACGTCTTCTCAGTGACCAACATAGCTCTTTACCCTGGATGAACGGATACAGTGAAGCCCCCCTTCAAAGCCTTTCTCTGTGATGTCATCCCTTTACCCCCCGCCCCCCGCCCCCAGGAGTCAGGGTGAGTGGCCCACCCTGGAAAAAGTGCTGGCCCGAGCCACCTCACACTCACCATCCCTGCTGCAGGGCTGGATGAATGGGGTCTGAACAGCCTTGACCTTGATGGCAGAAAGGGGGTAATGAGAACAACTGTTGATTTTGTACAGATAATATAGGCCTCCCCTCCCCCCGAATGCCTTAAAGGTCTGACTTTGCCACCCCCTGCACCCAGCAGCCACCCTCGGTCCAGTTCCCACTCGACTCTGAATGGCTCTTCTTGTGACTTGCCCTCCACCTGCTGAATGAAGTCTGCGCGGTCACACCAACACGGCCACGGCCTCTCCTTCCCTTCCGCTCAGCTAGTAACTAAGTAACCAAACCTTGAGCCAGAAAAATGGAGGGGTTGCGGAGCAGATAACCTCCGCACTGGCTTGTTCGCTATCTTTGAAGCAATTAAATAGCACCCTTCCCTCTTCCAGCGGTTATCAGAGAGGCAATAGACGGCAGGAAATTAAGAACAGGAGCAGGACAAAGGGCCAGGCTGGTGCTCAGCCCGGAGCGTGGGAGACGCTGCTCCCAGGTCGTCGGGGTGAGGAGTTCACGGCCGAGGAGCGAGGAGCGCCGAGGCAGTGCCCAGTCCCAGTGGGTCAGTGGGTAATCGGGTAGATGGGGGAGGTTACACTGCCGCCAGTTTTCTGGGAGTGAGCCTGGCCACGACGCCTGGAGGAAACTGGAGAGCCAGGCGTGGGTTGGACCGGGTTGGGACTGCGAGCACCAAATCCCAGCAGCCAGTGTGGCTTGCTGGCACGTCGTCTCCTGGGGGATGCCAGGGATGGCGTTGGCCATGGCAGTGGGAAGAGTGTACAGATGTGCAGAGGAAGAGAAGGTCCCTGGCATCACGGACACGTCCCCTGGCCTTCCTGGGACACTCCTGTGCCCACCCACAAACCATCTGCATTTTACCAACACGGAGAGGTCAGCTCCCATGTGCTGTCTCCGAGACTAGGTCTAGAAGCTGGTGGCATGCAGAATCCTTTCTGACATCGTGGGTCCTGATGTTTAGTTTGGAAAATATGGAATATGGTCATTTGACATTTAAAAAAGAATTTGGCCATTAGGCATAGTGGATTTGATGGTCTCTTCAGAGGCAGAAGGGGTTAATGTGGGACCTTCCTTTGCTTCTCTCTCCCCCGCCACAGCAGGTAGGAGTCTGGCTGGACACGTCACCATTTTCCTGTTAGCATCCTTGGTCCCCGGGAAACACACTGGCTAAGAGAGTGAGCAGCCTTAGACTCTCTCCGGAAACCGCCCCAAACAAGTCTAGCATCAGGGCTCATGGTCAGAAGACACCAGGGCTTAGATGTTATTCCCTTTTCTCTTCCCCATTTTTGCAGAAATGCCCATAAACATAGAATCCGGGAGCCGGTAATTCTCAGGTTGGTGGCCCCATCCCATCAGTTTACAGGCGAAGACACCAGACGCAGAGAGGCCTGGTAGGCTGCCCAGGGTCACCCCGCTGGAGGGAGGGAAAGCCTGGAGGTTGAATCAGCTCTTCTGGGCCGCAGACACCTGCCCCTTCCGCAGGGACAGCCCCCCGGGGAGTGCGAAGCCTGGTGGCCAATGGCTCTCATCCTGGCCTTCGTCCTGTTTCTCAGCCCTTGACAAGGAATCGGAAAACTCGTGGCCACCCCTCGATTTTTTCCAGGGTGTGCTTCCTGGAGCACTGACCACAGCCGCTCTGTAGAGGAGTCTGGGGACTCGGCCCGCTCCCTCCTGCCCCGGGAGGTCCCCCAGGCTTACTAATGACACTGGCAGGTGGCATTTACGTATCCGCTCTGGGCGCGGGGCGCTGGTTGTTTCGTACATCCCTTACCTTGCGGAGTCCTCTCAGCCTTTGCCATGCATACCGTTATTATTACTAATATTGTTATTTTGGGAAGCCTTACAGTGAAGAAACTGATTTATCTGGACTCTTCCCCATGAACAGCCTTTTAATTGTTTTAAGCTCTTTCCTCGCTCTCTTTTCAGTTTATCCCAGCCGCCTGGGACCTTGGTGAGGAGTCCCACCCGTCCTTTCTCTACCGACAACTCCTCCCGGCTCAGGACATCCTCCTCGGCCTCTTCCTGCCCTAGTGGCCGCAGCGATGGCTCATCTTTAACGAGACATAGAATAGTTACATTGTGAAAGGACCTGGGGAGGCATGCGCCGTAGGAGAGGATCTCCAGTGGCGATGCCGGCCTGATGTTGGCACAGGGGGTCAGGAATTTCCGCTGCTAAAGGGCCTCTGTCCCCCAAGAAACCAAAGCCGGGGTTCATCCAGAAGCTCCAGCTGATTTACAGGGTTCCAAAGAGGCTGCAGTTCCTTTGCTGGCCCCAGGGTGGGGTGAGCGCACAGAACTCACCACCCAGTCAGGCCTTGCCGCCTGGGCCACCAGGCCTAGCAGGACGGGGCCCAGCAGCCCAGGGTTGGGCCTTTCTTTTCTCCTTCTTCCCTCCCCATCCTCCCGCCACTCTGGGGGTGGGATGCAGCCCCGATAGAATCAACTTGATCACAGCGCCTGGGACCCTGTCATTTGCAGCTGACTCGGAAGTCTTCAGGAAGAGGCAGTCAGCCTGTCCTCCCTTCCGTAGCTGTGTCCCCTCTGGCATCACTTTTTCCTGGGCCCCTCGGGGAGATCAGGGTGGTCTTACTGGGAACGAGTCAGCCGCAGCGTCTCGCAGCTTTTCCTGGGCTGAGATGAAGGGGGTGCTGAGGGCAGATGCGAATTCTGCAAAGGGGTTTTTTCAGCCAGATGGACTGTGAAAGTGTTCAGTATCAGTCTGTGCGTGGAGAGCTGGTTGTTCCGCATCCCTTATCTCACTGAGTCCTCGCAACCTTTGCCGTGCGTCCCGTTATTATTACTAATATTGCTGTTTGGGGGCCTTGAAGAGCTGTCTCGGAGCTTGTGCCTGGTCTTGGGCTGCGTGCTGGATCCTAGTGAGGCTGTCGCTGAGCGGGACAGAGTGTCTGGAGGGTGAAGAGGACAGAGTTCTCTTTCCTGTGAGAGGAGACCCGTGGCCGTTGATACAGGTTTCACTGCAGCGCCAGGAGGGGCTTCATGGAGCCAGGCGAGGCCCCAGCGATGAGAATGGCCACTTTCCAACCGTGGGAGCAGAGGGGGGCCTTCTGCCTTCTCCCTTGTGGGGGAGCCAGCCTGTTGGCTTTGTTTGCTGGGTCGGCTGCCAGTCCCCAAGCTTGGCAATGCCTGCCCACCCGCCCCAGAGCAGGCGGGTGGACGGGGGAGGGGGAGCGGAGGCCTCCAGGCCCCACAGACACTCATGTGTCTCCCCTTGTTCTCAGAGCCCACAGTGCTGCTGCTGCTGCTCCTCCTCCTCCTCTTCCTCCTCCTCCCTCCCGCCCACCCCTCTCTCCTGCAGCCTGACCTCTTCCCCGACACATTGGCCCCACGGCTGTTCTCTCGGCCACTTCAGATCATGCAGTCTCTCTCCCTGGCACGACCCTGGGCTTGGTTCCAGCCTGCTGGAACGTAGAACCCTTCTGAATAATTGGACTCGGGGCTTAGGAGGTATGTTTGCTCCTAGTAGGATTGGGGAAGACCGGACGGAGCCGGGACGGGAGGCGGGTCTGGACATTGCAGGAAAACTCACTTTAGGCTCTTTTAAGGATAAACTCATTTAAGCAGAACTCAATTTTTTTTCATGCAACTTTTCATGCATATACACATTTTAAACTACTCACTAGAATATGGCTTGTTCTGAAAAACAGACTCATCCCTGAAAAACGATGATTTGGCACCGACGAGTCTATTCTAAACATTCTGCTTTGGACTCCAAAGTGAAATTTTCAAAGAGGCGTTCTAAAAATGAGCTGGCACCGGCGATACGGAGTGCATATTTAGGGTTCCAAGATGAGCACGTTTGAGCGCTGTGAGAAATCTGTGAGGCTATTTAGAAACAGCCCAAACTCACTTTGATGTAAAGTTCCGATGTTATTGGCACAAAGAAACAAGCCAGAAATGGACAACAGGCACCTGGCAATGGGCCCGTGCTTCTGAAGATTATGTGTGTACCCGTCTGTCCGTCCATCCACCCATCCATCCAGTAAACGAAAAGAGGGTGTCAGAGAAAACTTCTGACCGTGTCCTCTCAGGGGGCGGGACCTCAGATTGCCCACCTCCGGTCCTAAATCCTTAGCAAGGGCTCCGAAAGCGTGCAGGGCAGGACTCGCATCCGCTGCCTCTGTGGACCTGGCGGATGTGAGATGTTCTTTCATAGCCTCTCATGGCCCACACCACAAAGAGGCTCCGAAGGGTTGTCAGCTCTAAAACGGTCTGTGTCCCTGTTTTTGGTGTCTTGCCACAAAGCTGGCATCCCATCAAAAAGCAGTGAGTGGTGCCCGACTTTCCAGGCACTTGGTGCGTTTCTTTAGTGGGAAAGGGGGCAGCCCTGGGCAGACAGAAGCTGCCTGGTGGGCTCCAGTCACTCAGCCTGGTAAATGCCCTCCAACTTGGTACCACTCTCTGTCATTTGAAGTTCAGATAGTAAACTAGGTGCCGATAATACATGCTGATCTTTATTTAGTACAAGCTGCTAGAAGGATGTTTGGCCAGTGAAATCTTTTCATTTTTAATTTAATTTTTGTCTAGTGATATATATACACACACACACACACACACACACACACACACACACACCTCACTAGTGATATATATATAGCCAAATAGTAGGACTCAACTTCTAATGAAAAATAGCAAAATACACCCTTCTCCATTTCTTTCTTTCTTTCTTTCTTTTTTTGTTAGCCCTCAAGGATATTTTTCTGTTGATTTTTAGAGCTAGTGGAAGGGAAGGGAATGACAGAAGGAGAGAAACATCGATGTGAGAGAAACACATCTATTGGTTGCCTTCGGCATGCGCCCCAACCAGGGCTGGGGATTGACCCTGCGATGGAGATAAGTGCTCTTGACCGGAACCAAACCTGTGGCCCATCAGTCCGTGGGCTGATGCTCTATCCACTGAGCCAAACCAGCGAGGGCGCACCCTCCTCCATTTCTGGTACATTCCGTAAGGGCAAACACTCCCGTTCCTGTTGCCGTTTTTTCTACTTATTTAACCTCCCATGTTTATAATGACACACTTATTCTAGTTCTTGATTTTTCTGTTTAGGTTCTTTGTACTTCCTACTAGAACAAATTCCCAACTCACCATTTGCACAGTGACCCTCCCTGCCCCGTTCCCTCTCCATGTAGTTACCATCCTTTTTGGTCGGGTCAGTGGCCAGTGTTGCATTATTATAACTGTGTAAATAGCACGTAGAGCTGAGCCCAGCACTATTCTCTGCTGGCCTCTTCTTCTGGTAGAGCCTTTTGTTTTCACTGGAGTTAATGATTACCTCTTTTTTAAAAAAATGATTTGAGAGAGAGGGTGAGAGGGACATTGATTTGTTATTTTACTTATTTATGCATTCATGGCTTGATTCTTGTATGTGCCCTGGCTGGGGATCAAACCTGAAACCTTGCCTCGGCTGGCGTGGCTCAGTGGTTGAGCATCGACCTATGAACCTGGAGGGTATGGTTCAATTTCCGGTCAGGGCATATATATGCCCGGGTTGCAGGCTCAGTTCCAGTGTGGGGCATGCAGGAGGCAGCCGATCAATGATTCTCTCTCATCATTGATGTTTCTGTCTCTCCCTCTCCCTTCCTCTCTGAAATCAATAAAAATATTTAAAAAACAGAACAAATAAACAAAAAAACCCCAAAACCTCGGCCTATCTGGACAACACTCTAACCAACTGAGCTACCTGGCGAAGGTCAATGATTATGTCTTAAGAAAACACTAACTTGCTTACTTTTCTATGTGACTATCAAAAATCCATTCCCAAATTCGGATGGAGTTGAAGATCTCTAGGGGAGGAACCAAGGTTGCGGCATAGGAAAATGCGGTACTCGCACCCTCCCACAAGCACGTCAACGTTACAACTAAAAGATAGAACAAAAAAAATAATAAAAAGAAACAACAACAGCAGAACAACCATCATTCAGAGCCGCCTGGACGGAAGTCCTACAGCTGGAGGACTAAAGGAGAAAGAAGAAAGCGCGCTGAGACTGGGCGCAGGGGCGGAGGCGAGGGGTGGTTTTAACCAGGAGGATAACTGGCTGAGGAGGCCTCCCGGGAGGAAAAGGGGGCCCAGCCCCACACCAGGCCCCCAGCCCAGGGTTCCAGTGCCGGGGAGAGAAGTCCCCATAACCTCGGGCTGTAAGAACCCGCGGGGATTGTGGCTGATTGCTGTCTTGGGTGGCTAGAGCTAGTCTCCCCGGGAGGGAGGGCTGGGAAGGAGGGTCAGGGAAGAGGGGACTAGAAGGTGAGTGTTGGATTTCACATCCAGGAAGTCATGGTGCACGGGATGTGGGATGTGGTGTGGGCAGAAGGCAGGGCGTTCGAGGGAGGCAGTGAGGCGGGAGAGGGGTGGAGGTGGCAAGGGCAGGCAGCTCTTCCAGCAGCCCAGTGAGGAGAGGAGGAAGCAGTGGGTAAGAGGAAAGCAGATGGCCGCAAAGAGGTTTCTCCAAAAAGCTGGTACACGTCACATACATGTAACAGGAGAGAGAGGGAGCAGGAGATCGAAGAGATGGGAAGGAAGATGGACTGGGACACGTTAGGGCTTCATTCGCATGGTGGGTGGAGAGGCTTTTAGGTTGGAAGTGATGGCAGCCTTTAGTGTGGGTGCGGGTGTGGGTGCGGGTGCGGGTGTGGGTGCGGGTGCGGGTGCGGGTGCATATGGAAGAAGCAGGAATTTCAGAGAATTTTTTTGGTCCAAAAGTCATCCATATAACCAACACTTTTGACTATTGACTCAGTTCTAGACACCAGATTCCTGGCCGGGGACAAGGAGATGAAAAACACACCGGGCCTTTGCCAGCTCCCTCTCCAGTGGGGCAGCCAGACAGTCATAGGCAAAGTGTGAAATGTTATCGGGATCCTGCCTTCGCCGGAGTGGCTGGTCAGGGGCCTTTACCGGGGGCCTGGCGCCCACCTGAGCGAGTCTGAAAGGATGGGAAGATTTCTCTATCCCTCTCCCTCCCACTCTCTCTAAAAGGGAACTTTAAATAATTTAAAAAAGGAGTGACAGGGACCCAGGAAGCTGGGCAGCGTGGTTTATATACCAGAATGCGAGGCAGAATTACAGCCTCCTTGCTTTTTCCACGTAGTGGGCAAAGCCGCATTTTAAAGCCCCATGTCTAACAGTCCTGCCAGAGCCGGCAGGTGGGTGCGGGCGAGGACACATATGCGTGCTCTGTGCTCTCTCTGCACCTCGCCCAGCGATGCTGCTTTCCGTGCAGCATCCCGCCCAGCCCTCAACAGCCCAGGACGCAGTGATCTTCCAGGGAAACGACCCCCAGCCCCACTCAGCGCTGCCGGTGGCTTCCTTCAGGCCTCTCAGCCAGTTAACCCAGTGCTGGAGCCACTTGGACTCAGAGACCCGAGTCTGGTTCTGGGCTCCGGCCGCAACCCTTTCCCCAGTTGCGGAGGGAGCCCACGTGGAGAGACTCCGGTTCTCCCAGGAGCCCAGGGCGATGGTGGTTGTCGCGAAGCAATTGGACAGACCCCCAGACAGGCATAGGGCCTGGAAGCAGACAAAGAGGACCTGACCTCCCCGCCTGCGCCACCCCCAGGGCCTCGGAGAGTCCAGAGGTGGTTTGGAGGAGGGGTCCCGGGAAGAGGAGGGCGGTGCTCTGGGGGGGGCGGGTGGCTGTAACAGATGGTCCAGGAGCCATTTCAGTCTTCCTGCCCAGCTGTCACCAGGAACATGTGCCCCAGGCTGGAAAGGAGCCAAAGAACGGAGGGGAGAAAACTCAGGCATCCAGAGCTTTGAATTTATTTTTATTAGTATTTTTTAAATCCTACTTGAGGATACGTATTGATTTTAGAGAGAGAGGGATGGAGAGAAACATTAATGCGAGAGAGGAACATTGATTAGTGGCCTCCCCAATGCACCCAACCAGGGATCAAACCCTTATCCTAGGTATGTGCCCTGACTGGGGATCGAACCTGCAGCCTTTCTGGTGTATGGGACGCTGCTCCAACCAACTGAGCCACCCGGCTGGGGCCAGAGTTTTGTTTAATTTTTCATTCTTCTTCCCCCCTCCTCCGCCCCCCACCCCCATTTCCAGACAAGGATGGTCTTCCTGGAGCACAGACAGCAAACAAGAGCGTCCCAAGCCACCCATGTGTCAGCTCGCTGGGCTCGGGTGCGCATCTCCCGTAGGTGATTCGTCTGCATCACCGCTGCCCCACCCATCAGTCATCCCCACCCATCTGTGCCAGGCCCGTGTTTGCAGAGCTCCTGCTGGGCAGGTGGCCAGCTGGCAGGACCCACAGGGGCAGCCTGCTTGATGGCCGCATTGCTGGGCAACGCTGGAGGAGTTTCCCACAGATCTGACGTCAGCCTTAAGCTCCTCGCACAGCCAGGCTGTGCCCAGCGCGCTTCCAGCATTTTCTATGTCAGGTCAATGTCAGGGCCTCCGCAATTTGAGCGGGAGAGACGGTCAAAAACCCTTGGGTGTAGAGGACAGTTATTTTTGTGGTTTTAAAAAATATATATTTTTATTGATTTCAGCGGGGAAGGGAGAAGGAGAGATAGAAACACCAATGATGAGAAAGAATCATTGATTGGCTGCCTCCGGCACGCCCCCTACTGGGGATCGAGCCTGCAACCGGGGAATGTGCCCTGACTGGGAATCGAACCCTAACCTCCTGGTTCATAGGTCGATGCTCAACCACTGAGCCATACCGGCTGGGCCAACCATTGTGTTTGTGATATACATGGTACCTGTTTGAATTGAAAGTTCTTGTGGACCATCCATAATAATAAAAGCATAATATGCTAATTAGACCGGACGTCCTTCTGGACGGCCTTCCGGATGAAGCCGGGCCTGCAAGGGAAGTCCCAGTCCTGGGTGCCTGCCGGCGGCCGGAGGGAAGCCTGAGTCCTGGGTGCCAGAGGGAAGCCGGTGCCGGCAGCCGGGGGAAGGAAGGCCTCCTCTTGCACGAATTTCGTGCATTGGGCCTCTAGTTTCACAATATTTTACAAACATTTTGAAAAAGGATTTTTGTTTTTCAGGTTTTTTTTCCTTTTGATGACTTCCTCCCTATTTAAAAATTTCTGTGTTTTTTTTGTTGTTGTTTGTTTGTTTTGCAAATAATTCCTGCTGTGTACTCCTGGCAGTCGTTACACTTGGAGACCCCCCCTGGGTTTGATGTAACATTTTTCTAAAAATAACTAGACCCATGCACGGACAAAGATCTAAATAACAGCCAGTGTTTCAGCGCTCAGTTATACCAGGTGTCTGCTCAAGGCTGGTTTCATGTAGCCCATGCATAGCCCTAGGAGGGAAAGGACCTTAACATCCTCTCTTTACAAATGCGAGAGCGGAGGCTAGAGAGGCCAAGGAATTTGAGGAAGGTCCTGGGGGTTGGAGCTCGGACAGTTTAAACCCAGAGTCGGAGCTTACAGCCACTGTCCTGGTCTGGCACTAACCGTGAGGTTCCCGGTGTTTTTATATTCATCTTATTGTCTGTATTTTCTTACTTTTAACATGTACACAATGCTTTTGCAATGGGGTGGGGGACACCCCAAACTATATAAAGATAGAGAAAAAAATCAGATCAAAGTCTGAAGTTTTTTTTTTAGAATGCAGAGAGTTTTAAAAATTTCCAACCCGCTTTCATCTCATTATTCCTGCTTCACAGTTGGGCCGTGCTTTGCCAATGTAAAACATTGGCCAAGTCGTTACCATTGCCAAGTATGTATTCATGTCTTATGTTGGTATCTGTTACTCTGTAATGCGCCCTAATTCATTTTAATGAGTCGATGGGCCTCACGGCTGCTTCTGACTTGCACAGAGCTGGAAATAGTTGATTGACAAAAATCAGAAGTAAAAACCACAAATTAGAACAGAGTGAAATCAACAGACAGAATCAAGTGTTATACAACCACCCAGGATGTTCCAGAACGACTATTGCCCGGGGAAAGCACTGGGACAGTCGTCGGGATCAGATTGTCATCCCGAGAGAATGATATTCAAACAAATCGCCTTGCGTTGGATGCTCCTCTCTGTGGTTGCCCACCTGGGAGCCAGCTTCTGTGCGGGGGATTTCCCCTTATGAGACAAAGCTCATGTCTGGAATAACCAGGTATGGGGCTTCCTAGCCTCCATTAAAACTGGGCGTGGGAGCCATACTCCTACTGTGCGCCCACACATGGCTTTGGATGAGAAGCCAGTGACAGACAGAAGCAGGGAGCATGCTGAGTCCATTCTTATGAGGGTGACAGCTACAGCGATGATTATGTCCATGTTCCAGAAGGTTCTGTGGCTGTGGTGACGGAAATGATGTCCAGGAGCCCGGGGTGCTGGTGAGGCAGCTTGCAGCAGCACCCCGATCCTCACTGGGCTGGTTCTGTGGTGTAATGATAGGGTGGTACCTGGCTGTTTTCCCTCTGTCTCCTGAGTGTTCTGCGAGTGACTCAATAACCATTTAAGAAATTGTATTTCTATTTAAATAAATCAGAGTTAGCTTCTATTACATGCAACTAAAACCTGATGGATGCACATGCGGTACCATTTATTTCCATATATTTACCGTGTATATCTTTAATCCAATAATTCCTTTAAACAATAAAAGGATAACAGGGCCAGGAAATGCATTAAAGATCAAAAGAGATTTTCAGAGTTTCGGGGCTTTAAAAATTAATACAAGATATTTGCATGATTTATAATTTATGAGTGATTTAAGATTAAATTTTATGGAACTCACTGAACAATATTCTAGAGGGATCTTTTTTATTTTTTTTACTTTTTGAGCTAATAAATTGGGTCATATATCTAAAGTTTTCAAGGGCCTTGAAGGTTGGGATGAAAACATTACTTATAATGAATTTCATACTTAGTCATTTTCCCAAGTGGTGGCTCATTTACATAATTGTAGGAGTTTTGTGCTGAAGTCTTTTGATTTTCTATGTCGCTGCAATTCTAACCCATTTAGTCCAATATTACTTTATTAATAACTTATCCTTGCACACTATTGAAATCTCAGTGTTTGGGGACTATCCAAAGAAAAAGAAAATACTCTTTTTCCAGCCATCTTTCCCTTCGCCACAAAGTATCAAATGACATATAGATGCACTTAGGTCAAGGATTTTGTGATTTTCTTGGCCATGTATGTTAATTGGGGTTTTGTATGAGGTTAATGAGGGAGGTTTACAGGTTATAATCTAGAATGCAGGGACTTGTTCACCTATGCAGCAAGGATCCTTTTTTTTTTTTTTAAATTAAATCTTTATTGTTCAGATTATTACATTTGTTCCTTTTTTTCCCCCCCCATAACTCCCCTCCTCCCAGTTCCCGCCCCACCCTCTGCCCTCACTCCCCACCCACTGTCCTCATCCATAGGTGCACGATTTTTGTCCAATCTCTTCCCACATCTCCCACTCCCCTTTCCCCCCCAAGAATAGTCAGTCCATTCCCTTTCTATGTCCCTGATTCTATTATAATCACCAGTTCATTCTGTTCATCAGATTATTTATTCACTTGATTCTTAGATTCACTTGTTGATAGATGCATATTTGTTGTTCATAATTTGTATCTTTACCTTTTTCTTCCTCTTCCTCTTCCTCTTCTTAAAGGATACCTTTCAGCATTTCATATAATCCTGGTTTGGTGGTGATGAACTCCTTTAGCTTTTCCTTATCTGTGAAGCTCTTTATCTGACCTTCAATTCTGAATGATAGCTTTGCTGGATAAAGTAATCTTGGTTGTAGGTTCTTGGTATTCATCACTTTGAATATTTCTTGCCACTCCCTTCTGGCCTGCAAAGTTTCTGTTGAGAAATCAGCTGACAGTCGTATGGGTATTCCCTTGTAGGTAACTGAGTTTCTTTCTCTTGCTGTTTTTAAGATTCTCTCTTTATCTTTTGCTCTTGGCATTTTAATGATGATGTGTCTTGGTGTGGTCCTCTTTGGATTCCTTTTGTTTGGGGTTCTCCGCGCTTCTTGGACCTGTAAGTCCATTTCTTTCACCAGGTGGGGGAAGTTTTCTGTCATTATTTCTTCAAATAGGTTTTCAATATCTTGCTCTCTCTCATCTTCTGGCACCCCTATAATTCTGATGTTGGTACGCTTGAAACTGTCCCAGAGGCTCCTTACACTATCCTCGCATTTTTGGATTCTTTTTTCATTTTACTTTTCCGGTTGGATGTTTTTTGCTTCCTCGCATTTCAAATCATTGACTTGATTCTTGCGCTCCTCTGGTCTGCTGTCGGGCGTCTGTATAATATTCGTTATTTCAGTCCGTGTGTGCTTAATTTCTAGTTGGTTCCCCAATATAAGATCGAGGGTCTTATTAGTTTTCGTGTAGATCTCATTAAGTTTATCGGCAGCTTCTAAACAGTTCTTGAGAGACCTTAAAAGTGTAGTTCTGAACTCTATTTCTTCCATTGACAATTTTGTCCTGTTTCTTTGTTTCCGCATTTTGTTATGCTTCCTTGGTGCACCCTCTAGTGGTCTTTGTTCGCAGTCTTATAGATAAATCTTGATTGTTGTAGCTAATTCCAGGGAGGGTTTGACCTCCAGGCCAAGTGGCTATCAGCAAAGTTTCCCTGAATCCTTCTGAAGTGCAGCCTCACTGCTCTAGGTGCTGAGGCCATGAATTACTTACAATTAAGTTAAACTCCAACAGAAAACCCAAAAGAACAGTGGCTTAAATTAGGTAGAAAAAGCCTATAAGAAGTCCAGAGCTGGTATTGTGTTCCATAGTGTTAGTGACCCAGGTTCTCCTGTCTTGTTGCTCTTCAGCTCCGAGGTCCATTGTGGTCCAAGAGGGTTGCTACAGGGACAGCCATTGCATAGCATTCTTGCCCGAAGGAGAAGAAGCAGAGAAGAAGGGCCTGCTTTCTCCTTTTAGGACACTTTCAGGTTAGTTAGAGCATAGTCACATGACCTTGCATAGCTGCAAGGGAGCCTGGGAAATGTAGTCTTTATCCCAGGTGGCCTTGTTTCCAGCTAAGAATGGGGTTTCTTTAATTGGGGATGAAGAGGAGAAGGAATTCCTGAAGACAACTAGCTGTGTCAACCCAAGTAGTTACGAGGAATAGGATGAGTTTATTTTCTGAGGAGGAAGTCAACATGCACGGCTGTTCAATAGCAGGCAGTGTATTAAATGCGTCGCTAGTGACATAGTCAGAGGGCTATTGGGAGGCAGAGGCCCATCGAACCTGGTGTAGAGTCAGACCACCAGCCACAAAGCAGCCACTGCAGGGCTCTGCAAGGATGGCCCTCAGAGCTGCCCCGGTGACAGAGGGAGGGGTGCCAGCGACAGCAGCCCTGCTTTAAGATACTTTGATATTGGGCCTCTCTGTGAGATCTTATTTGGCTGCATCAAAAGAATAGTTAGCCCTGACCGGTTTGGCTTCGTGGTCGAGCGTCGACCTAGGAACCAGGAGGTCACGGTTCAATTCCACGGTTCAATGCTCAGGTTTCGGGTTCAATCCCCATTGGGGGGCGTGCAGGAGGCAGTGGATCAATGATTCCCTCTCATCATTGATGTTTCTATCTCTCTCTCCCTCTCCCTTCCTCTCTGAAATAAAAAGAATATATATTAAAAAAAAAAAAAGAACAATTAAAGCCTCTGGTTTAGATGTAGGGTTAACAACCTGGTGTCTATTCATATGTTTCAAGGCATTGCAAACCCCAAGAATTTATATGCAAAGTTGGGATATGTATATGTGCTTGCATTTTTCTGGAGGGAACCCCTCCATAATTTTTGTCAGCTTTCAAAGGAGTCTCTAACAAAGTAAGTTGACAAGTGTTATTCCAGGGACAACTCCTATCTCTTATCTGCCTTTGGATGCTAGTGAGGCCCTCTGCCCCTCACAGTGGAGACCACCCCTGTCTCCTTGGAGTTCAGCTCCCTTTAGATCAGTGGTTCCCAACGTGGGGCACACAACCTCCAGGGGTGCAATTTGATTTTTAAGGGGGGCAATTTGAGAATGAGTTATTAACAGTGAATATTTTGCATTTCTTATGGTTCTAGGGGCCTCACATACAATATATAAATGTATATAAATGTATATTGTGACATATTTATGCATTTCAGTTCTCTACTATATGTTTATTTGCTAATTTTTTGTATCACTTCATATTATTATATATTAACAATTTCTTTTTTTTAAAAAAAATATATTTTATTGATTTTTTACAGAGAGGAAG
Organism: Myotis daubentonii; assembly: GCF_963259705.1. Classification (NCBI taxonomy): domain Eukaryota; kingdom Metazoa; phylum Chordata; class Mammalia; order Chiroptera; family Vespertilionidae; genus Myotis; species Myotis daubentonii. Next base: position 52,897,609 of record NC_081855.1, on the reverse strand, counting down.
GGAGAGAGATAGAGAGTTAGAAACATCCACGAGAGAGAAACATCGATCAGCTGCCTCCTGCACATCTCCTACTGGGGATATGCCCACAACCCAGGTACATGCCCTTGACCGGAATCGAACCTGGGACCTTTCAGTCCGCAGGCCGACGCTCTATCCACTGAGCCAAACCGGTTTTGGCTGTTAACAATTTCTTAGTGATTTCTCCCTCAGTACTTCAGCTGTCCTTTCATTCTTTTATTTTTCTCTTTCATGGATGCCATGTTCTTTGGAAGCCTGTTTAGACCAAGCTAGTGGCCTTTTAGGCTTTTTCCACGTGGCTAGGAGTTCACTGTTTGAATAATAAGAATTCTATGTCACGGCGGGGGGGGGGGGGGGGCGCGGAGAGCGCATCAGGATTTTAGAGATGATTAGGTGGGGCACAGCCAAAAAAGGTTGGGAGCCCCTGCTTTAGATCATTTCCGCGTTCCCCTTGGCCTGGCCACCTTGCACGCCGTGGGCGATGGGGGTGCTCCGGGAGTGTGGGTGCATCCTAGCATCAGCCTGAGTCACGCATGATTAGGAAGGGAAATCTGCTCGGGGAGGCAGAGGGAAAGGGACGACTCCTGTTAGCACCGAAAACCAATTAGAAGAGCTTTCTCGTTACCCGCAGCTTGGGATTTCTGTGCCCCGGCACGCACAGCCGGGAGCTGGCTGCACTAGGAGGTAGAAAAGCAGAAAGAGCACAAAGGAAGCAGGGGGCTGGGCCCCGGAGGAGGGAGCAAAGCCCTCTGCCCTCCCCTGCAGTCGGACGCCCTTTCCTTTCTCTGCAGCCACTTGGACTTCGGCAGCTTCCTCTGTCCATGGCCGGAGAGAAAGCGTTTTTGGCTTGTGGGCCTCGTTGTTGTAACCACTCGCCTCTCCTATTGTAGCGAAGTGGCCACAGGCAGCTCATAAGAGAGTGTCTGCGGCTGTGTTCCAAAAAACCCTTATTTCCAGAGAGCAGGCGGTGACAGGTTCGGCCCATGAGCTCTGGTGTGTCCCCCCTCGAATTACAGTTCAGGAGCCCAGTGCTCTCCTGCTTCCTCCCTTCCTCTGAGCGTTTCACTGTGCTGGGGAGCCAGCCCCGTGCCCCCACGCAGTCCCCCCGGGGGCCCCGGGCCTTCCAGGAGAGACCCTCCTTGATTGTCAATCCATCTGGATAGTTTCTTGGCCGCGTTTGGTGCAGCCCAGTTCTTGGCAAAGAGCGCTTCAGTTGACTTCTCTTGTTAACGACTCCTGTTTCGTAAGCCACTGTGGATGGTCCCCCTGCATCTCCATCCAGCTTTGTAACGCTTTCCAATCTGTGTCGATGGGTTCCTGGGGACAGGAGATGGAGCCCGGACGGCTCCTCAGGGGCAGTGCCACCCAAGGCCTCGCCCAGCAGGGCGGCCCCCACTCAAAACCGGGCAGCAGGGCTCCCTTGGGTGCGGCCGCCCTCGCCCGGAGCCATTAACGAAGAAAAATTACAGACGCGTAATTACACATTCATCCGCGCGTGGTTTAAAAATCGTGGTAAAAAGTATAACGCAAAATTTACCAATTTACCATCTGCGGGGTAATAGAAAATACACAGAGTGGCTTCTGCCCCCACCCCTGCCCCCCGCCCCGATTCCTGGCACAGAGCTCTTACCCTGTGACTTGTGTGACAAGCGCATCTCTTGTTCTAATGGGATGACTCTGGGTGACTCCTGGGCAGGGGTGGTCTCCAGAAAGACCAAGCCCTAATTGGAAGCTTGGAATTTCACTCCCCCTGCCCCTTCTTCAGAGATGGGGGTGGGGGGTGAGGCTGGAGATGGAGGTGTTGCATGTTTTAACAATCCTTGGGGCCCACGCGTTGAAAATGGCTGATTTGCATGTATGTGTCTTTCATTGGAACGCTGATCTCACCAAGCTGCCTCTTGACCCAAACCTTTGGGACCTCCCCTTCCCCCACACTGTAAATCGCTTGTTGGGCATCCAACTAATGCAAGTTACTCTGCTCCAGTGGGAACCAAAATTAAATGTCAACTGGTAATTTGGGTTCAATTTCAGAAATAATCATCTCTTCTGCCCAGGTCGGCCTGGCTCCGGGTCCTCAGCGGCCGGATTGAAAAGGCTTTTGAGAACTCCTATTCCACATAGTATCAGTCTAATGGGCACACTCGACGGTGGCTTCCCGGGGCCGGGCTGCTTTTATGGGTCCCCCGTATTCCTGGGGCGTCCCTTCCCACTGGGGAACATCTGCATGATCTAATTTATTCCTTTGAAGCGTTTTGATTTTTGTTGGTTGCTCTCTAAAGGTCATTACCAAATAAACGCGGCAGGAAAGGTCACCGCGCCCAATGGGAAAATCATCCTGAAGCCCGTTGGTGCTGTCCATTCCAGCACCAGCCTCCTCCCCGGCCGGAGCCTGCTCTTTGGGTGGCTAACTGCGCGGCCTTTCGCTTCTCGGCTCTGGATTTGGGGATGAGGGTAGCAGTTGGGTGACAACAGGTGAGACTCTCATTGCCAGTCCTTACCTATGGAAGTGCAGGCTAAGGTGGGGGTGGGGGTGGGGGCAGGAGATGGGGTTGCAGTCACCTCCAGAGGTCATCGGGGAGCAGTACGAGTTCCGGCCGCACCGCTGGACGTCGGTGCTTCCGGCCCAGGTGAACCGGATGCCTGGACGTGTCGATGAAAGTGTGCATTTGCTGAGCAGGATTTTGGAAGAACATACAGAAGGGAGATTATGGCAACAGACCAGGGGTGTCCACCTTTGTGTGTATGTTTTTTTTAAAACTATGTATTGAGAGAGGAAGGGAGAGGGAGAAAGAGATAAAAACATCAATGATGAGAGTCATTGATCGGCTGCCTCCTGCACACCCCACACGGGCGATTGAGCCCGCGTCCCAGACATGTGCCCTGATGGGGAATCGAACCTTGACCTCCTGGTTCATAGGTCAATGCTCAACCACTGAGCCATGCTGGCTGAGCCCTCCAGGTTGTCTTTATCTGGCTATAAAGCGATTATTGTAGCATCCAGTCAATTCCTGCTGGATCGCCAGGGACCTCGGCGCTCAGACAGGCCCTGAAGGAGAAATCTGGGTGAAAGGTCTGAGGGCTGATGGCTGGCAGCACAGACATCACCGTGGGAGGCGGGGCATGCTGGTCTGCTGACTGCCCTCTCTGGTTTCAGGGTTCCCTGGAGAACTCTGGGGTCCCGGCTGCCACAGGGGTTCCCAGGCCCTCCCTAATTCAGCTCGTTTTCAGGGCCCAGAGCCAGCCTCTGCCCGCAGCGTGCGGCTGGGCTCCAGGTACCCGCCTTGGCCTGGCAGCTCATCCCATTCCTATCATGGATGCTCTTTCATTCACGAAAAGCCCCAGCTGGTTGGAGGGAATGTGGAGAAAGCCACAGGGACGCTGAGAGGCCTGGGGAATGGAGCTGCTGGTGGGTTGTGAGGAAGAGCCTGCAGGAGGAAAACAGCTGAGAGAAGGCCCATTAATCATCGTTGGGCAGTGCTGCGTGGAAGAGAGTGACTAACTGTGGTCTCTCCTCGCCGCCGAAGAGAGGGTTTACACTGTGTCACGAGAGAGATTGGTGAGCCAAGCCACGCTGGACAGCAGCCGGCAGCCTTCCATTGACTCCATCAACCCGAGGGAGGATGCACCATTATTCTGGAAACTATCAAGAATGAAAAAAAGACAGACCACCCCAAGCTCTATGGCTTGCTTATACTGTCATGTCTCCGTGACTCTCTGCGCCTTCCCCACCTCCCAGGGCCCGCTGTGAGTTTCATGCCCCTGCTTTTCTCATGGGGTGCATGGTCCCGCCTCGTGCTGCTTCCCACCCGCCACCTCGCTGGTGGCAACTGTAACCTTGCAGGATGCATCAGATTCCCGAGATGCCGATGTGGGGGTGGGGGCGGGCTTCTGCATCTTTGCACCTACAAAATACAGTAGTTCATCTTCTCTACATGCCTGGGCGGGGGGGGGGGGGAGGCGAAGAGTGGGCCCCCCCCCCCCAGTCCCCAAGCCTCCTGGGGCTATGGGGACAGTAGGGGATGGAGCAGCCACAGCCCCGGCTGCTTTGGTCTTACGTCTCATGCTACCCAGGCTCAGGAGTGAGCCAGACGGTTTCTTTCTGTGGTTCTTACAGAAATGACCCAGTCTTTTTTTAAAAATATATTTTATTGTTTTTTTTACAGTGAGGAAGGGAGAGGGATAGAGAGTTAGAAACATCGATGAGAGAGAAATATCAATCAGCTGCCTCCTGCACACCTCCTACTGGGGATGTGCCCGCAACCAAGGTACATGCCCCTGACCGGAATCGAACCTGGGACCCTTCAGTCCGCAGGCTGACGCTCTAGCCACTGAGCCAAACCAGTCAGGGCGTCTTTTTGTTTTTCTTAATGCTGCTAGAAGCCCACGGCTCCCTTCAGCCTGGCTCTCTGATAAAAAGGGACTAGGTCTTCCCTGTGCGCTGTGGGTTAATGACACTGAGCGGCTGAACGCAGAGGGGCAGGCGGTGGAGCTGAAGGCCGAGGGCTGTTTGTCCTCATGAATGTCACCCACAGAAAGCATCCCCTCATCCGGGTGGGCCTGAGGTCACCCGGATGGTTCTCTCCAGGAACCTGCAGGGATCAGCTTGGCCTAGTTTTCAAAACTTTAATGTGCACCCTGCCCTGTCGGAAGCAGCGCCTGCATGCCTCCCCCGGTCCCTGTTGCCTTAAGAGCGTCTCTTCTTCGGCTGAGATGGTGGTTCTCAACTGGGGGCTGTTTGCCCCTTGGGAGACCCTGGGCAGCGTCTGGAGACGCTGATGGTTGTCACCACAGGGAGAGGTGGGAGGACGCCGGGTGCTGCTAACTAGGTGTCCTGTCAGCAAGGACAGCCCCCCCTTCCCGCCCTCCCCATCTTTTAAGTCGTTGCATTAGGCATGTCCCTGGGAAATCACCCTGACGGGCCAACCCCATCAGCAAGCTCAGAGGGCACCGTGCGATTTGGAGACTCCATCATCCCCTTAAATTAGGTAAATGATTGTTTGCGTGTGAGGCTTTCTGTATTATCCTCTCTTGCAGGTCCCCCCATTGAGGCTTCCTGGCCACATGGAAAGACTGTGAACACTTGTCGATTACGACGACGTTGGGTGAAAGGTCAGTGTGAACCTGTGCAAAGTCTCAATGACAAATTATTTTACAGGAGTTGTAGATTCATCATGAAAATCACTGTGGAATTCCTGCTTCTTGTTTTCAAGATGTTGCCTGGCTAGCGTGGCTCAGTGGTTGAGTGTTGACCTCTGAACCAGGAGGTCCTGGTTAGATTCCCGGTCAGGACACATGCCCAGGTTGCAGGCTTGATCCCCAGTGTGGGGCGAGCAGGAGGCAGCCGATCAGTGATTCTCTCTCATCACTGATGTTTCGATCTCTCTTTCTCTCCCTTCCTCTCTGAAATCAATAAAAATATGTTTAAAAAAGATGTGTTAAGACGTGGAATGGGAACCTGGGTTGTCTGTTAGTGGGTGTTCCTGGAAAGCACTTAAAACATTTGGCGATCTGGAAATGAGAAGGAAGAGAGGAAATCCAATACAGTCTCGGCAGCGCCCACCCCAGCCTTCCTGCAGTGCCATGCTGTCCTTGCTAATGAAAAGCTGTCACCCACTGGGCACTTCTGGGTGGTTTCCCTGATCTTGAAACAATATAGGAACAGCACACGCTCACTCGCTCAACTATAGGTAGGACTAGCCCGGGGATGTGGGTACAGTGCGGGCTCTGGTACATCAGGTCGGGGGGAGATTTTGCTTCTCTACCAGACTCAGCACCTGGGAGTTCCTGGGAATGCGTGTGCTGTGAGTGCATAGGTCGCAGAGTGGGTCGCAAGGTGCTGGCCCTGCCCCAGGGGGTTCCTGAGCCTGTGGAGGGACTGGGATTATGGCTCCTTCGATTCTTTTACACTTGGATGATGGGAGAGCCGTTTGCAAAGCTCTGGGCAGGCATGGTCAGCTCTCCTCCCCACGTGTCATGGGATGGAGAGCGACCAACTCATTCTGGTTTGTCCAGACTGTTCCAGTGAAATCCCAAAACAGCCCTGCTTTGGTCTCATGCCTCCCCACGCGGTGCTCCCCCCCATGGCTGTGGAAGGTTCTAGAAGAACCAGGCATAGCCCTCTCCACCTCAGGGAACCCCTCGGGGGCTTTTGAAACCAGGACGGTTGGTCACCCAGGGGAGTGGCCTGGCTGGGCATTTCATGAGGAAGCCTCTCAGCACATGAGTTGGGGACTGAAAGAAGACTTTTTATTTCGTGCTTTTGTTTCTCTCCTGTTCTGGGGAGAGAGGCAGATATGAAGCCAGGAAACCTCACGGCCTGATAGCGGGGCACATTGTGTGTGTGTCTCATCCTTGGCTGGGACCTATAGCCCTGCCAGAGGTCCCTCCACCTCCCCACTTTCCTCCTCCCTTCCCTGTAGCCACCGACCCCAGGGGCACCCCTCTTCTGAGCAGGCCCTGCTGCTCTGCAGCTTTCAAGGACTCCTGGCTGGTAGAGTTCTCCAGGTTTTTGCCCTCGAGGGGGTACGTTTTGTAATTGATAGACAAAAAGCCTGAGGTATTTCTACACTCGTTTTCAAAAATATTCCTTATTGTTGCAAGTATTACATATGTCTCCATTTGCCCCCATTGACCTCTCCTAAGGAGCTTGTATTCTCAGTGGGTGACGAATCATATACACGGATCTTTTCTTTAGAAGGCCCCGGATTTTATACAGTAAAGGGCCGCGTGCTAGACGGAAGGTGTGTGTAGATGGGGTTCGCTGGGAGTCAGGGTAGAGCTCGCTGTCTAACCTTCCCCAACGTGGCTTGGCCGGGTCCCCTGTGCTTGGCCGAACACTCCTGGTTAATTTCTGCCCCTTTGCTTGAACAGTCTCTCGATCAAGAAAGCCCTCTCCTCTCCTCTCTGCCTTCCCGACCACTCCACTCCTCCAGCCCTCAACGCCCTCCGCTCTCGGACTTCTGCATCGAATCCAAGTGGCCCTGGTTTCCCATTGTGTAGTCACCCATCTGGCCCGACAAAGGTTCAAACACGGGGAAGCCACTTGCAGAGAAGAGAATGAATAAGCACTTTAGAAGGGAGACCATCTTGGAGCGAGCTCCTCCCCAGACCCCCCTCCAACCCTGTCACCCCAGGCTCAGCAGCCTCCTGGGGCAGCAGCTGCACTTACTTCGTCCGTCACTTCTGCGTTTAGGGGTTTTTGTGAGATCACGTGCCAGAAGTCTTGTCTGGGAATGCGCCCTGGAAAAAGTAAGTCTCAAAAAAACCTAGGTCACCGCTCATTTGTTTGACAAATATTTACTGTCTCTTCTACTCACCAGAGGGAGCGCACACATTTGTTACAATTCCCTTTAGATTGGAAAACCTGATGTGCGTCCCTGTTAGAACAGCGTCGGGCAGGGTTGGGAGCTGCTCACACAGCTCCCTGGTTTGCGAGACGTATTGACATTATTGCTTTCCTGGTTTCTCTGAGCCAAGGGCTGTGAGTTTCTCTTAGGCTCCACCCCCTGCAGCCGGAGTCCCAGCTTGGGGTTCCTGAGCTGGAGGGACCGCCTGGTATTGTGTTCATCATTTGCTAATGTTCCCAAGAACAAACGCGGCAAAGGCAGATTCAGTCCAGTGTCTTCGCTCTGGGCCGGAGTGGGAGCGCCAGCCTCTTGGGTCGGTGGCTGGCGGCTGATGTTGATCGGGAGCTCTGGTTGGTACTTACACGCGTGTGTCTTTGATGATTAAAAATGGGGAAAACAATTAATTCTTTTATTTTTTTGATTGGTTTTGAGAGAGAGAGAGAAAGGGAGGGAGAGGGAGAGGAAAGGGGGAGAGAGAGAAACGCTGATCTGTTGTTCCACTTATTTATTCATTCATTGGTTGATTCTTGTGTGCGCCCTGACTGGGGATCGAACCCACAACCTTGACATAGGGGGACGACGCTCTAACCAACTGGGCTACCTGACCAGGGCCAAGAATTAATTCTCACTTAACATAGTTTATTTGAAAACACGCAAACGATTTTTTTGGAGAAATATTATCATTATTAGAGAAATAATAATAGGTGACTTATAGTGAGCAGAGGGATGATTACTTATTAGATAACTGATGCTTGTTAAAATGAATACAAAGCAGATTTTAGTATTAACAAGTCATAGTGCTTCCCCACAGCTATAGAAGGTTCTGGAAGAATGAGGCACAGTCCTCTCAACCCCAGCAGGCACCTCGGGAGACAACATTCCGAAGTCCACCTGTCAGGTGTCCCTGTGACGGCAGCTGGGTCGGTGTCCAGGGCCCTGTATTTTGTATTTTTCTGGGGCTGACAGGATGAGGACCTGTGGTTCCCGGGCCGTATCTGGGGAGCATTTGAGACGCTCTGGTAGGTGATGGGGGCCTACACATCTGTGGGCATCTCAGGGCTCAGATGTTCTGTCTGAACCAAAGCCCCGCCAACCATCTGTCTATGAAACTGGGAGGCAAGCGACATGACAGGCAGGCCCTGCGGCTCCTGGGGGCGGGGGTAGGGGGTGGGGGAGGCAGGGCCCTTCCTTAGGGCTTTGGTTCCTGTGATATGGAGACTGCGTACCTCATTCTGCAGCTGGCCTGTGGAAGAGCTAATGAGGTGAAGCAAATGCTGGGGAAGTGATTGATTAAAACAAATCGTGGAAATTTTTAAGGGAACCTGGCTTTCTAAAGAGCTGGGTGTTTGAAACATCCAAGTGGCTCTGGATATAAGCACAGCATCTCTTTTATTTTTATTTTTTACTTTTTTTTGTTAATCCTCATCCTAGGATATTTTCCCATTGATTTTTAGGGAGAGTGGAAGAGAGAGGGAAAGACAGAGAAATATCAATATGAGAGAAACACATTGATTGGTTGCCTCCTGCACGAGACCTAACCAGGGCCCAGGCCAGGCATAAGTCTGCAACCAAGGTACATGCCCCTGACCGGAATTGAATCTGGGACCCTTTGGCCTGCAGGCAGATGCTCTATTCACTGAGCCAAACTGGCGAGGGTGGGCATTTCTTTTATTAACTGAGAGTCAGGAGTTCCAATACTGACTTGAGGTCTTTTTACTTCAGCCCAGTGAGCCTTGTTTTCTATATTCACCTTCTTTTACACCTCATTAGCATACTTAAAAATTATGAAAGGGACATAATATTATAGAAAGGGGAAAACCTCTACGCTCTCATCACCCCGTGTCTCAACTGCTTTAACTTCTAGAATTCCCTTTCAGTCTTCTGTAACATACATTTTTTACCATTGTAATAACAAATGACATTTTGTTTATTGCTTTTTCCACAAAATAAAGTATCATTAATACTGGTATTTCCTATGCTGTTGAGGGTATTTATCATTTTGATGCCCTGCATGAAGCCCACTGCATTTATGTTCTGTAATTTGTTGAATTATCCTTTTGTGCAGCGTTAGAGTGATCGATATCTTTCCCCCCATCTTTTAAGTTGTTGTATTAGGCATGTCCCTGGGAAATCACCCTGACGGGCCAACCCCATCAGCGAGCTCAGAGAACGCTGTGCGATTTGGAGACTCCATCATTACATTAAATTAGATAAATGATTGTTTGCGTGTGAGGCTTTCTGTATTATCCTCTCTTGCAGGTCCCTCATTGAGGCTTCTTGGTCACGTGGAAAGACTATGAACACTTGCCAATTACGACAACGTTAGGTGAAAGGTCAGTGTGAACCTGTGCAAAGTCTCAATGACAAATTATTTTACAGGAGTTGTAGATTCATCATGAAAATCACTGTGGAATTCCTGCTTCTTGTTTTCAAGATGTTGCCTGGCTAGCGTGGCTCAGTGGTTGAGTGTTGACCTATGAACCAGTCTGATTTTCGGTCAAGGGCACATGCCCAGGTTGCAGGCTTGATCCCCAGTGTGGGGCGTGCAGGAGGCAGCCAATCAGTGATTCTCTCTCATCATTGATGTTTCTATCTCTCTCTCTCCCTTCCTCTCTGAAATCAATAAAAATATACATATTAAAAAAAAAAGATGTGTTAAGACGTGGAATGGGAACCTTGGTTGTCTGTTAGTGGGTGTGCCTAGAAAGCACTTAAAAGATTTATGCAAACGTTGGTGCTCTGACCCATTCCCGCTAGCCTTGCTTACAGCAATCATTTTCACGGTTGAGATGGAAAACTATGCCGTTCGTCCACAGTTTGGGATGATTAGGGACTCACTAATGTGTGACATGTGGGAGCAGTGGGGCCAGTGGGAGGTGTGGGTTCCAGTCCCACTCTGGCACCAGCCAAGCTCTGCATCACCCGTGAAGTGCGATCCTTGGACCGGAAGGGTTTGGAGGTTGTTCCCAGCACTACATTGTATATGTAAGCCACAGTGACCTTCGGCTCTCTATTGCGTTGTTAAGGTTGCCGAACAAAATACCACAGACTGAGTGGCTTCAGCAACAGAAATTTACCAGCTCACAGTCCCGGAGGCAGGAAGCCTGAATTCCAGGTGCCGGCAGGTTGGGTTCCTCCTGAGGCTGTGATCTGTCCGGGCCCCGCTCCTTGGCTTGGAGGCGGCTGTCTTCTCCCTGTGTCCCTTCTCATCACTTTCCCTCTATGCGTGTCTCTGTCCACCTCTCCCCTTTTTTCAAGGACACCGGTCGTGCTGGATTAGGGACCACCCTAATGACCTCACTGTAGCTTGTTCACCTCTGTAAAGACCCCTCTCCAAGCAGGTCACACTGCGGTACTGGGGGTTAGGGCACTCTAGCATGTGAATTTCGTGGGGGACACAGTTCAACCTATGGAAGTATTAGGGGCAGAAATAGAATAGGGGACTAGCTATAATTATAAGAAATATGAATCATGAGCTCTGTTCACGTGATTGTTCTGTTCTGATTAGAGAAAGCACATTCTAAGCTGGCTGAGAGCTGTGTGCCCCAGGACACAGGAGTTAACCTCGGGACGCGGTCAGTCCATCCTCCTTTCTCCTTTTCTGAGAACTGCCTATCATCATGGAAAGATTAGCAACCTTGTTGCTGAAACAGTCTGGTCCTGGAGGCGCCCACCCTTTGCAAACCCCTGCCCCCTCCCACCCACCCCCCACAACCCACATTGCCTGTAACCCGTAATCATTATACCTGGCGTACTTCCCCATGCCTGTAATTCTTACTTTCCCATGTAATCTGTGTCCTTCTACCCAATGTAAGCAGCTGGATTATGGGGAGGGGAGCAGATTTCTGTGGATGACCTGCCGCTCTCTCATACTGCCGGCAGGATTGGAATAAATGCTCATATAGGATTCAACCTTGTCTCTGCTTAGTTGGCTCAAGTAGTGACAGGCAGCACGGACCCATGGTTGTCGGGTTTCATGAGCTGAATTGCCTGTTAGGTTGAGACAGTTCCCGTTAGCACAGAGAGATGGCTTCCTCCCTCCCTCTTACCTTCCTCTCTCTCTCTCTCTCTCTCTCTCTCTCTCTCTCTCTCTCTCTCTCTCTTTCTCTCTCCTTTAAGAAAGAATCCTTCCCTGTCTATTCCAGCTCCAATCATTCCTTGCCTTGTGGCCCCATCACTTCCATCTCTGCCTCTGTCTTCACATGGCCTCCTTTGCTGTGTCCTGCCTTCTCCCCTTCTGTTTTTTTAAGTCCATGTGCCCAGGGAGGGACGCAGCGGTTAATCCAGGATGATCTCATCTCGAGATCTTTAATAACACCCGTAAAAACCCTTTCCCCAAGTAAGGACACATCCATAGGTGTCAGGGGTTGGGATCTTTTTTGGGGCCACCATTCAATCCACTACACAGGACTAATCAGATGACCTCATTACAGCAGCCACATTCCCAGTCCTGGTCTTGTCACCCAGCTCAGTCTGAGGGGGGTCTGGAGAGCCTTGAGGTCTACTCCTCTTTTTGACCATAGAGAGTTGAGGGACCACCTCCCTGCCTTCTCTTCTGTGCTTGAGGGGGCTTCCCTCCCCACCATCCTGCCCTCCGTGGGTTCCCGGTGAGAGGAAGCCTGCCTCCTTCCGTGTTCCCTGGGGCCTCTTAGGATCGTTGAAGGCCCCTAAAGAACCCCTGCTTTTTGGAGATCTCACCCCGGAGTGCACCGAGCATGTTAAAACACTCTCTCGTGCCACATCCAGTCCTTCCCTCCTCCCATAAAAATAATCAGATTTTAATAATTTTGCTTTTGAAATGATTTGGCTCTAAGCTTGTTTAATTTATGATTGGCTGGGTTTCCTGGCCATTATTATGCATAGTAAGGAGTTCTCTGGAAGTGAGAAAAGCTAAGCCTCAGATTGTTTTCTGAACATAATTAAATTTTTATGAATACCAAAGTCAACAATTAACAAGGTTTAATAGGCATTGAGTTAAACATTTATTAATTTAAATTGCTACAGCTTTTTTTTTTTAGTCCAAAATACAATATTTTTTATTGTTTTAATCAATTTTGTAGGCCCCCTGGAAAACCGGAAACCTCAGGTACTGGCCGGCTGGTTTCTGATTCCCGAGGGGGCCCTGCTTTCTGCATGCCTAGTCACCCCTTCCCACTAGGAATTGGGATTCCTCCTTCCCAAATCCTAGGCTCCCCCAGCAGGTGTCTGCTGTGTCCCTCCCGGGGCCCGGCAGTACCAAACTCTGCAGACTGGGTAGCCTATACACAACAGAACTTTCTCACGGCAGCCACAGCTGACCAGCACAGCCGGTCTGGCTCTCTCCCAGGTCTGACGGTCACCACGCCATCATCCGGACGCAGTATATGAATGTGGTGCCAACATCATTGTGAGTGACTGGGCCAAAGAGGCCTGCTCCTATTGGACCCTCCGGTCATGGCCACTGTGATCAGGGGCCATACTTCTGCTCACATTACCCACTGGCAGGATCATCAGAGAAAAACAGGATGTCACACTCAATCCGAATTTCTCATGAACAGCAAATATGACGTTTTTTAGCACAATGTGTCCCAAATACTGCACAGCACATACTGACACGAAAACATTGTTTGTTGTTGATCTGAAATGCAAATTTAACCAAGCATCCTGTTTTAATTTTTGGCTAAAGCTAGCAGCGGTGCCCTTTGGTCTTTTTATAGAAGGCTCAGAGAGCAACGCTCTTGACCTGGAGCCCTGGTTCTCAGAGTGACCCTAGTTCAGAACAGAAAGTCTCGGGCCGCACCCACACTTCCAGAACCGGAACCTCTCAGGGTGCTAGCTTTCTGTGTGTTTGTTCTTTTTTTTTAATGTCTTTTTATTGATTTCAGAGAGGAAGGGAGAGGGAGAGAGAGAGAGAAAAAATTCAATGATGAGAGAGAATCATTGATCGGCTGCCCCCTGCAAGTCCCCTACTGGGGATCGAGCCCACAACTGGGGCATGTGCCCTGACCGGGAATCTAACTGTGAACTCCTGGTTCATAGGTCGATGCTCAACCACTGAGCCATGCCGGTGGGGCTAGCTTTCTGCATTTTGACATCGCTCCTAGTGACTCTGCTGGGAGCTGTGGTTTGAGGGCCAGGGACCTAGAGAATGATGCTGGTGGTGGAAGGTTCCAGCCTACCCCCCCCCCCCAACCTTCACCCGCACCCCCCACCCCCACTCCCAGACCCTCCCCGACACGGTTGATCTGCTCCCTCAGGGCATGGGACTCGGCTGTGACGTACATGATGTCAGGGACGTTCCAGAGTCTGTTTCCTTGGGATTCTGTGGCTTCCGATAAGACTGCAGTGGCTTGTACTGCGGAATGCTCCTGGCGCTTGGCCTCAGGCTCTGCTCTACCCGCCCGATCTGTTCCCGAGCCCGCAGGAGGCTGTGAACCAGAGAATTTATTCTTCCGGCGGGACCTGCCAGTCACGGCCGCGGGGCGGGGCCTGCGGCGGGGACACGTGTGCGGGAGGGAAGCAGGAAGTGACTTCGGCGGTGGAGCCGGCGAGCCGCAGCGGGGCTGATGGCAGTGGAGTGGGGGCGTGAGAGGGCAGCCTAGTGAGTCGGCTTTTCTCTCCTTCGGCGCCGGCGGGCGGGGGCCGGGGCCGTCGGGCCGGCGCGTGGGACTTGGCAGGGCCCCGCGGAGTTGGGAAGGGAGTGCCCTGGGGGCTGGAGGGAAGCCGGCGGCGTCGGCAGGTGGCAGAGGAGGGAGAAGGGGGCCGGCTGGAGGGGGTGGACCTGCCTTCCTGTGCCGGTTCTCCAGGACCCCCCTCACCCAACTTCACGGCGGGGACCCTGCAGCCAGTGGGGTCCCTGCGGTCCTGGGAGCCCAGGTGGCTGTGATTCCGGCTGCTCTGGGCCCCCTTCACCGGCCCTGGGGGTCAGCGCGCCTCCTGAACTTGACCCGGACTCTGGTTAAGGTGCAGCCGGCCTGGGATTGTGCATTTCCAACCCACTCCCCGGGGTCAGCGGCTCTGCCGACCACACCGTGCCAGTCACAGCAGCCCAAGCCCCAGCCACTTCTGTGGACCCCCTGCGGGGTCCGGCGCTGTGTGAACTCCCCCTGAGTGCCTTTCCACCTCTGCAGCGTGGCCAGCATCTTGCAGCCGACTCTGGACTCTCGGAAGCAGGGCCACAACAAGGAGAGAAAAGAAAGAAATCCCGATCAGCCCACCCTAACCCTGACTGTAGGAGAGTGCACACCCCGGGGTGGCGTGGGCACCTTTAAAGTTGGGGTGAGCAGGGAATACCCCCTTGCAGTCTAATCCAGGGTCATGACTTAGCATCCAGCTCCCAGGAAGACTGAGCCCCATTGTGGAAGCTGCTGTTGAGGTGCCGGGCGCGGACACGCCCTGTCCCCACGGTGTTACTGGTCTACCTGCTGGAGAAAGTCTTTGTTCCCTCGGGACTCTCCGCGGGCCTGGCCAGGCCTCCCAGGGCAGGGGAACCACTTCCTGAACTCTGGGTCTTGAAGTTGTTCCTGTTTCTTTTTCTTTGTTTGGTGCAGTCACTATCCTGAGTTCCATGTAGGCTGCGGGGACAGTCTGAATCTATAGGTGCCGACTGACTTGGAGGTTTCCTGGCCCCGGCTTCCTCACCTGGGCTCCCTGGGCTCACCTGGACCCACAGCCTTCCTGGGGTTGAGTCCTGGTTATGCTGCTGAGCCCAGTGCCCACCGGCCCCTTACGCCCTCCGTCAGAGTTTCCTGCCAGGGTCAGTAGAGAGAGGCAGCGTCTTTGGCCCAGGGTTGCCCGGCCTGGCAGCTGAGCCCCCTGGGGCCGAGCCCAGCCCTGTGGGAGCTGGAAGACCCGGGAGGAGCTGAATGGGCCCTTTGAGAGGCGGCCCTGGGCCCTGATGTCTGTGTGCAGAACACAGGGCTTTTCAGCACGTGGGTTCCTCCGCTCCGTAACTTTCCGCAGCGAGAGGCCGGTTCCCTGCCTGTCATCGCCGAGCGGGGACTGACGACACGCTCAAGTCCGGAGGAGGCTCCCTGAGCAAATGCAAGCGCGGATGGTCCTTCCCTTCTGTCCCTCGGTGGGCAGGGGTGTAACTGCAGCTTCGGCAGTTGGCTGGGGGCCATGTCACTGATGGCTCCCTTTCCTGGTCCTCACTGAGGGTCCTGTTTAGATAAGCTTATCCGCGGTGCCATAAGTAATTCGGCAGCATTTTCCTGGTGCCAGAGAGCCTTACTAGTATGTACGAGGAGCCAAATGTGAAAAAGCATCGTTCCGATTCTTAGGCAGCTAATGATGTGAAAGATGTGTGCAGGGACGGGAGTGGAGGATCAGCAGGCATGGAATCGAAGTTGGCAGTAGGTGGGCAACAGAAGGTACTGGATGCGATGGTAGAGGTTGGGAAAGAAGGGATTCTGGGAAGGAACCGTGTGAAGAGAGACTTGGGGCAGGACTACAGAGGCTTGTCCCAGGTGCCATCAATAATTCAGTTGAACTGGGGCCCACGCAGGGCACCCCGGTGATGGAATCACAGGCTTGAATTGTCCGTGGGCTTGTTGCAGGTCAGTCGGGGGAGTGTGCCCTTGGCAGGCCACCGGAGCTGTGGAAGGTTGGATCAGGGCTTAGTGGATGACTTTCTAGAAGGAACCTGAGCTAGTCACCTGTATTTGGAGAAGAGAGAACCGATGATTCTAATCAAGACACAGTCAGACCCGCATCACCATGGGCCTACAGACCCCACGCCTGGGGCCCAGACTTCCCGGGAGCTGGATGGTAATACATGCACCTTGATTAGATTGCAAGGACAGGAGGAACAGGCAGAGTGGGTGGGCTGGCTGCACTCAGACCCTCCCTTCCTCCAGCTCATAATCCACATTCTTGGAGCTTCTCGGGAACTGTTTCCCAGTGTCGTCACCTCTTTCCTGGTCTCCTAGATATCCCCACATCTCTGCTTCCAGAGTTAGATGAGTTCACAGAGGGATGCGTGGTGGACAGGTGCATACACCAACCCAGACACGCCAGCTCAGGCGGAGGGGGTCAGAACTCAGAACAGGTGCGAGTCACCAAAAGGGACCCCGGGCACCGCGGACACTGACCCTCTCGCTCCTCTGCACACAGCCGTATCCAGCATGCTCCGAGGCCACAGCGCTGTGTTCCAGGCCTTGCTGGGGACCCTCTTCACCTGGGGGCTGACGGCCGCCGGGGCGGCTCTCGTGTTCATATTCTCTAGTGGGCAGGTGAGTCGTCCTGTTTGGGTTCTGGAAGTTCATGGGACTCTCAGCAGGCTCTGGAGCACCTGTGCCCGCACAGCGGGGTGGCCACGCCTCCAGGGTGTGGGTGATGCTGTTCTCTCCTCTCATTTGCCCTCCTTGTCCCTCCCAGGCCTGGAGAGCAGGTGTCCCTGATCACTTGCTTCTCCCCCCGACTCAAGGGAGTGGGGAGCGAGAGGCCAGGGATTCAGCCTCCTGGAGCCCCTGCCTGGTTTCTGTCCTCCATCAGTTCCGCCCAGGCCTGGTGCAGGTGGCAGTGGGCGCTGAAGAACAGTGGGGGGGTGGGGGCGGGGCGACTGCCCTGCCCTGTGGCCTTGAGTTCACTGGGATGATTGGAAAGACGGTGGGGGGAGGAAGGGTATCTGTCCCCTCTCTCTCTCACTCCAAATACGGGGCTCCTCATTCCCTCTGCCACCCCCTTTGGGACAAATACACTCAGACCCGCCTCACTGTGGGCCTACAGACCCCACGCCTGTCCACCCACCCCCCACCTGTTTTTACTCAGCCTTATGCACCTACCCACTCATGCACCCCTGTACCTTCACATCTGTCCCTCCCCTTCTATCCCTCCTACACTCCCACCCCTCCACACATACCCCTTTCACCGCACCCTCACCCAGAACCCACTCCCCCTCTCCCCCATTCCACATGCCCCACCTCTCTCCTCCCCAGCCCATGCCCACCTCCTGGGCCTGAATTCCTTACTCTTCTTCAACCCTCTGCTCCCTCCATCCCCTAGCCCAGAGCCATCCACGGATCACTTGGTGACCGGATCACTTGGTGACGGCAATCTTCGAAATTGTAGGCGTGCTAAGGCGTCAGTGATTTCAGATCTAGTTAAACACGCAGTGAGGCGGATCTGGAAACTAAACTGTGTCTGGGAAGTTGGCGAGCAAGTCATGGTGGTGTTAGAGACCAGTTCAGCAGGTATCGATGTCAGCGATAAGATCAGACGTCCCCCTGCAACTCCTCCCTCCCCAGTGGGAGGGCTGGAGGCCAGCACACAGCCTGGCTCCCAGGTTACTATCCACAGGTAGTGAAACATTCGAAAGCCAGTCCCGGAATGGGAGCCGCCAGGGGCCAGAGGACAGGGTAACAGCTTACCTGACCCCTCCCGGTCCTGCCCCTGGGGCAGAACAGCCAGTTTCTTTTGCTTTGAGAAGCTGAGACCTGAGATGCTCTCACTGGGTCTAGCTGACCATCAGGATCTGAGTTAAAGGCCGCACTGTGATGAGTAGGACCTTGCAGCCCCATGTGGCAAGTGGGGCTCTTCGGAAGTAGGGAGCCATCCCAGAGGGGCCCCTTCCCCTTTGGAGCTGGTCAGGAGGAGGAACTGCTGAGCCCTTTCCCTGTGCGGAGGCACACAGCCGTCCCCCGAGACCACCCACTCGTCCGCTGACTCACTGGGAGGACCCACAGGACTCAGCATGTGGCTGTCCCCGTGGCTAACGCTCCTGACAGCGAAAGGACACCCGGCAGGCTCAGCGAGGAAAGACAGGCAGACTCTGGAGACCTGCGAGCCCAGGCTCCTGCCGCCCTGCCCCGCGGTGGCCCTTCCCCAGACCATTTCCATGAGTCTATCCAGGGAGGCCCATTAGAGACTCAGGTTCCTTTTTAAAAACATACATATTTTTATTGATTGCAGAGAGGAAGGGAGAGGGAGAGATCGAAACATCAATGACGTGAGAGAATCATTGATCAGCTGCCTCCTGCATACCCCCTACTGGGGACGGAGCCTACAACCCGGGCATGTGTCCTGACCAGGAATCTGAACCGTGACCTCCTGCTTCATAGGTCGATGCTTAACCACTGAGCCACGCCGGCCGGGCAGACTCAGGTTCTTATTGGGCACTGGCCACCGCTATTCTCAAGAATCTCAGAGTTGCAGGAGGAAGCGGGTGTCCCGCAGAAGTCGCTGGGTCTGTAGAGCAGGCACCGTGACCCACCCTTAGGGTTAGGAGATGGAGGGTGCAGGCTCGGGTGGGCTCTGCTAACCCTTCTGCACAGGAGGTGTGCGTGAGAGTGGAAGGGGCACGGCCTGGGGAGACAAAGGCCGCAATAGGTGTGAGTCCCCATAGTACACTCTGTCCTCCTGCGCAAACCCCTGTTTTCACTCAACTGAATGGGGGTGCGGTGAGGATCACTTGAGAGAGGAGACACTCAGACACCAGCCTCTATTACCAACATCAGTGCAGCTACACTCAGCATTTGTTTTCCTGACTTAAAAAAAATAATGTTTTAATTCTAGAAAACTTGTCAAATATAGAAAAGCTTAAAGAAATACTTTAGAAAGTTTCTCATCCTACTTCGTAGAAAGGAAAAGGCATATTTGCTCAGATTTGTTCAGTTGTATTGGAGTATGCTTAAGTAATATACGTGTCTATTTTCCTTAAGGAACAGGGATCAAATTGTATATAATGTTTCATAACCAGCTTCTCTCATTTGACATCGTAAGCATCCCTCATATCCCTAAATGTTTCTTTGATTACTTTCATTATTCTGATTACTTAAGTGGCCATGTAGTGTCCCGTCATAAAGATGTACTGCGATTCATTTACCCAGTCCTCAACTGCTGGACCATTGGGTTATGTCCTTTCTTCCTTGCTTTTAGAAAGAGTGTTATGATGAACACAAATCTTTGAGCACATGTGATTAGTTCCTTGAAATAAATATCTAAAAGTGGAATAACAGGTTTATTGACTTTAAAAAGGTGCAATGTTTCTCCTTTGAAGATCCAGATGAATGCTGCTAGGATGCGTTTCCCTGGCTTCTTTGTTGTGTCTGTTTCCCTAACTTCTTCATTAGATCTGTCTGGCTTGATCACATGAGTTGGTTAGATTAACTTGGTTCATGTCATGGAGCTGCCTACAGTGAAGAATGTCATTTGTCTGCTCACCGGGGTCAAAGCCTTCCATCCACCCCATAGTCACCCAGAGCGGGGACGAGGCTGCTCGTGGCTGGAGATGACCGACCGGACAGCTCTTGTTACCCAGCCCTAATGGGAACCTCACGGGTCAGATGAATAACACCTCAACATGCCTGTAACATGTTCACATGGCTGTAGATTATATCCCTAATTTAGGCCACTCTTTTTCTTTTTTTGTTAATCCTCACCTGAGAATATTTTTTCATTGATTTTTAGAGAGAGTGGAAGGCGAGGGAGAGACAGAGAGAGAGAAACGTTGATGTGAGAGACACATTGATTGGTCAGGGCTGGGGATCAAACTGCAACCGAAGTACGTGCCCTTGTGCGGAATCGAACCTAGGAACCTTCAGTCTGCGGGCCGATGCTGTATCCATAGAGCCAAACCAGCTAGGGCAAGGTTCCCCTTTAATCACGACCTACACCCCAACCTCCAGTGAAAGGCAATCCCTCTCCTGGCCTCCAACAGCAGAGTTGTTTTCTCTGTTTTGCTACATTATGTAACCAGAGTGGTCATATACTGTACTTTTTTCAGTGTATAAGATGCTATTTTTTTTCTAAAATCATTAGACTGAAAATCTAGGGGCGTCTTATACACGGAAGTCAGCCGAGGAGGGAGCTGTGTGGGTGCGTAGCTGCCCATACCTTGTCAAACAGGCTTCCTCCAATCATGAGCCTTATTGTTACCGACGTCAGCTGATGCCATAATTGGAGGTGGAGATGGAGAGTGTGCAGATGCAACAGGGACCGGAGCGTTCTGAGCCCATAAAGATGTCAAAAAATAAAAAGATAAACACCGGTAAGCGATTGTCTTACTCTGCAAAATTCAAACTGAATGTACTCAGCTGTGTAAGAGAGCGTGGAAATAGAGCTGCAGAGAGACAATTTGGACCTCCTCCCACTGAGCGTATGATCAGACAGTGGAGAAAACAGGAAGAACAACTCCTTAAGATGCCAAAAAAGAAGGCGGCCTTAAGAGGAAAACCCGAAAAATGTTTAAAATATCGATTTCTTAATTTTGGGTTGGAAAAGTGGGGGGTGTCTTATAATTGGAAAAATACGGTACGTAGTATGCACTCTTGGTGTCTGGCTGATTTCACCCCATTTATTTCCCAGTGCCCTGGCCGTCCCTGGCTGATTGTGTACTCCATCCATATATATTTTGTGCGTGTTCTCGTTGCCGTATGGTATTCTGTTGTGTGACTATATCCTAATGATGTACCCACTTGGGTAGTTTCTGGTTTCCGGCTCTCACACACAGTGCTGCCAGGAGCATCTCTGTCCACGTGCTTGGTGACCTCGAGTGTGTGTTCCTGTTAGGCGGCGGCTCAGGAGTGGCGCCGCTGGGTCACAGGGTGTGCCTGTGGTCACCTCCAGCGGCTGTGCCAGTGTGCACCCCCACCGGCAGCCTGGGAGGGTTTTGTTTGGTCTGCATCCTCCTCGCCAGCACTTGCCCATTTCCATCTCGGAGGCCAGCGGCTCACTAAAGGCTCACAGTCATAATTCACAGAGAATGGAAGAGGCAGCACGTGGGCCAGTGCAGGTGGGCTGCCTGGAAGAAGACTCTGATTGGCTGTGGGATGGATGGGAGGGTAAACATTTCCCCCAGCTGATTTTTTGGCCCATTTTATAAAGGCTTGGATTCAGGCGGATTTGATCCAGGTGTGGGCCGGTCTTCATTCACGTGGCTGTCTCAGGGGTTATGGTTCCCGGTCGTCCCAGGAATTATCCCTCAGAAACTGAAACGTCCTGTTTTCATTTGCAGAGGCGGATCCTAGATGGAAGTCTTGGCTTCGCTGCAGGGGTAAGTGGCATGTTATAGGAGGAAGGTAAATTGAGGCGCGTTTACTCTGACATTTCTCTGCTGACGGGTTTTTCCGGTCTCTCCCCACGTGACCAGGATGCATCTCTGATGTCCGGGTGCTAGGGGCTCCCTCTTATCACCAACCCGGTTTATTCCCGGTGTAGTTAAGGCCCCGCCTCTCTTTAGACAGCGAAAAGAGCTTGTTGGGCAGCTGGCGGAGAACTTGTAAAACAAGATAACATTTGGGAAGGGCCCAGCACAGGGCTTTGTGGGCACTAATTCAACTTCTCTTTCCTCCTCTTCCCTGTAAAAGACCTTTTGACATAGACATCTTCAAACATGTAGAAAAGTGGAGAGAGTTCTATGCACGCCAGGTACCCGCCAGCCAGCTGCAGTCATTACTGACATGAGGCTGACCTCATTTCATCTGTCTTCCCCCAACTTTCTTGGGAGGTTGGAATAGTTAGTAACAGCGAATCCCAGACAAGTAATGGCACCTGTAAATTCAGCACGCCCAGAATGCCTTGTATTTTTAAAAAATATATATTTTTATTGATTTCATGGAGGAAGGGAGAGGGAGAGAGAGATAGAAACGTCAGTGATGAGGGAATCATTGATTGGCTGCCTCCTGCACAGCCCCTACTGGGGATCGAGCCCACAACCCGGGAATGTGCCCTGACTGGGAATCAAACCGTGACCTCCTGGTTCATAGGTCGACACACTCAACCACTGAGCCACGCCGTCCAGGCTGCCTTGTATTTTTGTAAGCACAGTCACCATGGCATTAGCCATAATTCCTACTATAATCCGACACCCAGCCCACATCTCCTGCGAGCCCCGAATGAGAACTAGAGGCTGGATGAATTAGGATTCCGATTTCGGGTCTGAGCATGCCATGGCGGTGCTGTGTATTCCGGCCGTGAGTCCCATCACAAGGCGTGTGACCGGGGTTTTCCCTTTGGTTGACCGGGATGTAGTCCTTCCTCCTGTTTTAATAGTCCTGTGACGTGCAAACACTAGCCTGGGGGTGGGACCTCCCCCCACTCCGCCCTCTGTCCCCGCTTCAGAGGTCCTCTGAGTCAGCAGCTCTGTTGAGGGCACGTGGAGACACGCCCCGTGTGACACACGTGCCCCCGGAGTGTTAACAGAGTCAGATCCGGGTCCTCAGCTCCCGGTTTATCCTCTTTCTCAGAGCTGCCCGGCCAGAGAGGCCCTGATTGACAGCTGGCGCTCCTTTCTCAGGCCCCTTGCTCAGTCGCCCTCTCCCATTTCACAAAAGAAAGACACGTTCTGGCCTGATTTCCGTGTGTCTGGGTAGCACAGTCTCCACGCAGAAGCAGAGGGACCCCGAGTGTCAGTGAGGAGAAGGTGCGGGATGCTATCGCCGATCACTGCCCGCAGGTCCTGGCGCAGTTCCGCTGCCATCCTGCCCTTTGATGTGAGTCTAATCCAATTGTGAGCAGAGAGGCCCTTAAAGGCAATGTCCATGATGGGCCACAATGAGATTTGGGGCTGTAACTTGGAAGGAGTGCAGAGAACAAAATGACATTATTATAACAAAATATCTACTTTCCCCATCTTCTGTTAAATAAAAGACAAGACAAAGAAAACTAGAAATAAATTGATGCCTCACTGTTTTCTTGGAGCAACAACTACTTAGTATTTATCCACGGGTAGAGGAACAGTTGAAAAAAACAACAAGAAAACAGTCTCATCCGTGAAAATGTGCATTTCCAAGCATATTTTATTTTAACGATGATAAATCATGTATTATATTGTTGTTATGAATCTGTTCTCTAATGGTTGTAATGGTAACTCAATCCAGGAAATTGTTACTTAAGCAGCTAGAGCCCTAAGGCTCACAGGAGATTTTAACAAATGGAATTGAAATATATATAAATATATTGAAGAGAGGTGTGATAAAGACCTCAATAATATACTCTCTAGCCTAAAATCTGAATTGCTCGAGGGTAAAAGTCTATGGGGAAAGGTAATTAAATCCAAGCCAGAGGAGAAGGAATGATGCAGATTTTCCGACTTTTGAAGAGGCTGCCTGTGCATTCCGTGTGTGTAGAGTAGAACCCACGGCCAGGAACGCGCGAGGAACATAAGCGCACAGCTTCGCTGGTAGGAATTTTTAGGGGGATCACAGTGGGAGTCAAGTCCCGGTGCTGTTTAGATACAGATGAATGGCTGGTCAGACAGTTTTGTGTAAACACACCAATATTTATGCGCCAGAAATGATGTCCTTTGCAACTCCATTAACACAGATGAAAGCCTTTTAAATGTCAATTTCAAGTGAGTGATGGGGGTACCTCCTTGTAGGGGCCGCACCGACAGTCTCTGCTCTGTGCTGTCTTCATGCTTGTGCCCAGGCACCCAGGGGTCCTGTTCTGCTTCACTCTTTTAGACCAGGAGGCACTCTAAGGTTCTTGTGGCCAAAGACATAAAACAGAAGGAGACAAAGAGACAAAACCTGAGAGCATTTGTCTTCAGGACATGGAGGAACGAATTCGGGAGCAATAAAGCTCAAACACTTAAGATGTAACTTCCTTAAAACCATCATCAGACCAGTGTATTACTGTGTTCACTTAACTGTGAGCATCTAAAAAGGTTTTACTTTTTTTTTTTTCTTCTCCAATCCTCACCTGAGGAGATGTTTAGAGAGAGAAAGGAGAGAGAGAGAGAAATATCGATGTGAAAGAGAAACAGCAGTTGTCTCCCATGGGTGCCCTAATCGGGGATTGAACCCTCCACCTTTGGGTGTATGGGACGATGCTCCAACCAAATGAGCCACCCGGCCAGGGCTAAAGCAGTTTTACTTCTGATTTTTAAAGTAGTTGGTAGGGAAAAAAAGAAAAAGATTCTGAAAGTTATTTCTGTGTTTAAAAAATCAGAATAAGAGTCATTTCTTTTTCCAAATTGACCTTGAATGTGAGCTAGTCGCACAGAGGAGCTCCTGGCAGGTCACCAGATGCACAGAGGAAAGGCGGAGGGCGATGTGGAGGCAGCTGGGTCGGACTCGGGAAGCCTCAGAGGTCCTGGTGATGGGCGTGGGTTCTCATAAATGCTTCCCGGGCTCGGAAAGGCGACGGGGCCCAGGTGGCGCGAGCTGTAATGACCGCGTGTGCTCATCATGGAATCATGTGTGTTTCATGGAGCTAATCTGTTGGGCAGAACAGTGGTTCTCCACCAGGGGCCATGTTGCTCCCCAGGGGACAGTTGTCATGTTGGGTTGTCACAACTGGCATCTAGTGGGTAGAGGCCAGGAATGCTGCTGAACACCCCATGATACACAGGATCTCCCCCCTGACACCCCCCCCCCCCAAAGAATCATCCAGCTCCAAGTGTCAGTTTGCCAAGCTGAGGAACCCTGGTCTAGAGAATTCCAATGTATCATCTCTAGTCACAGTGTGGAATGTCTAAAAATTCAGGTGTTTTCCAAGTTTAAAAAAGGAGGAGGAGGAGGAGGGGGAGGAGGAAGCCCCCTTGCTTCCCAGAGGTCAGCAGTACTAACCCCGAGCTCCTTGGAGAGTTTTTATGACTCACTTACAGAGCATGGGGGCAGCTCACCGTGCTGTAGTGCCCGGATCTGAAGGACGCTGCGTCCTCAGCACAGCTCGGAGACGCCTCGAGTAAATATCTCGGAAAAGCGAAAACCAGCCATCGGTCAGTTGCCTGGGGTCCCATGGCACCTTGCACAGGCGTGACATGTTTCTACGGTCAGTTGTGCATGCATTTATGTATGTGTCGTATGTGCATTGACATATTTAATATGATGCTGCAGTGACATGCTTATACAATATTTACCTGTGCCCTGAAGCAAGGGTTTTGGTGAGAGAGATTCCTGGCATAAGCGTCCTGTGTGTTTGAAACGGGCTTAACCATATGCTTTACAGTTTGTTTGTTTTTCGCATCAGCAGGACCTTGGAAGCAGGAACAGTCCTCCTTAAATGACTGTCCTTAAAATCCATTTGCTTGTTTGTCTCTTGACTCCTTAAATCACCGTCCAAGTCTCTAGTAATCACTGTCTTTTTCTTCCCAGTGCCTGGGTCTGGCCTGACTT
Source organism: Myotis daubentonii (assembly GCF_963259705.1). NCBI lineage: Eukaryota > Metazoa > Chordata > Mammalia > Chiroptera > Vespertilionidae > Myotis > Myotis daubentonii. The sequence continues at coordinate 52,872,207 of NC_081855.1, read as the reverse complement.
TTGCCTGAGGCCTGGAATTAGTGGGGAGGGATGCTACCATTAGAAAGAAGCAGGATGGTCATTATTCCCTATTAGAGTCCCCCAGCAATGCAGCCTTAAAGCCGGAGGAGAGTTGAGATGACGATGATAACTGATATTGTTTATCGAGTCCTCACTCTGTACAAGGTGCTCTGGCAAGCACTGTGATCGTCTCGTTTAATGTTCATAGCAGCTCTATGAGGTGCATACCAGGTGCAATTATGTACCCCCATTCCGCAAATGAGGAAACTGAGGCACAGTGACTATAAATAAATGGTTCAGGATTACATACTGAGCAGAGCTGGTATTTCAACCCACCGTCTGACTGTAGAGCTCCCCCTATTTTAAAAACAAAATTTTTTAAAAATTGATTTCAGAGAGGAAGGGAGAGGGAGAGGGAGAGAGAGAGAAACATCAATGATGAGAGAGAATCACTGATCGGCTGCCTCCTGCACACCCCACGCTGGGGATCCAGTTTGCAACCCAGACATGTGCCCTGACCTGGAATCAAACCGTGACCTCCTGGTTTATCGGTTGACGCTCAGCCACTGAGCCACGCTGGCTGGACCTAATGGAGGTTTTGAATGTGAGGTCTTTTGGACACACTGACATGGGCCGGGCCACAGCCTGAGTACCAGGACGGTGGGGAAGGAGGGTGCTAAACTGGTTCTCTGTTTCTGAGCCAGGATTTTCCTCTTTGTAATGCTGAGAGAGGCAAAGGGCCCCAAGATCACCTCCGAGGGCCTCCTGGATTCTACTCTCTGCACATTTCTTGTTCTGCACTGGGATGCAATGGCCTGGGAGGCGGTGCTTATGTGTTTTAGGGCAAGGCTGCCCTTTCAGTGGGCAGTCAGTGCAGGAGTGGGGCGGTGGACCAGGCTTAGCTGGGTGGGACCTGGAGCTACCAGTCCCTGGGGCTGTCATGTGACAAGCTCAGTGCAACCGGGTGCGTGAAGGCCGTGTGGGGAGGGGCCTTCACTCGGAGGGACTGTCACAGCCTTGCTCCAGGCCTCTTGGCACAGTGGTGAAGGGGCACCTGCCTCTTCTGCCACCTTTGCTTCCTACATAATGATGCTGCAAGATGAGGAAACTGACACTGTAAACGCTCCGTAATCGAGGGTTGGAACCCTTAAGGTTTGTGTGTCTCGGCATTTTATTTGTAAAGATCTCAAATGGCCAGTTTCCAGTGGGAAATGTCTCAACTAAGATGAGCGTCCTCCAACCACACCAGGCACGGGCAGGGGACACTGAGCACATCGTAGGAGACACGCCTGACTTGGCCCAGCACTCCTGGCACCCAAACACTAGTGGTTCTTGTGAGCACAGGAGCGGCGTGGTGACAGCTCTGTCCCCTGGCAACATGTGCCAGCAAGACCTTCCCTCCATGCGCGTCCTGACCGCGGGCTCCGCGCTGGGCGGAAGGCAGTCTTGTTGCAAGATGGGGTGGCGAGGGAGAGAGGGAGGTAGGAGAAAGGGACGAAAACCATGCAGGAGACAGATGACTATTATTTTATTATTGTATTTTTCTCTTTCTAATTTCATGCTTCAGATTTCCAATGTCATTATAAACTGCGCAGGGGAAGGAAATGACACAGCTCACCCTCTGTCCCCATTGATGGAAAAACAATATTTGTCTTGGCGGAAGAGTTGGCGTGTGCTCTCTTGTCTCCGCTGAGCATCCGGGTGATGTGGCCCTGAGGCCCTGGGATGGTCCTTCCCTGTGTGCTCCCCTCCTTCCCCTTGTTCACCCCCAGGCTGCCTTCACCCCCAGACTGGAAACCTGCCTCCCTTTCCTTCCGTCTGCCTCTCCTTCCAGGCCTGGCCTGGCCTGCCGTGTAGATCGGGCCGGGGCATTCCCCTTGGCTCTGTCCGCTCCTCTTCCCTGCCCCTCGTTTCCATGAAGGAGAGAGAGGTGGGAGTGTCTGTAGGTGAAGAGCAGGAGGTTACAAAGGGCCTAGAGATTAAGTAGTCAGAGACGCGAGAGCCCCGAATCACAGTAACCTCTCTCTGTAGGAACAGGGAGATGTTTAATAGATATGCTTTTAAGATGATTGGCACATTTTTCATTCATTCATTCATTCATTCATTCAGCGATTAATGAGAACCTGCGTATGCCAGGCGCTGTGTGAGTGCCGAGGATTTGAGGAAGTGCTAGGAGCCCGTTTCAGTCCGATCTAGTCACGAGGTGGGCACCCTCCAGGAGCCCACATCTGCCCCACCTGTTTTTTGCAAATACAGTCAGTTCTCCTTATCCGCAGTTCCATTTCCCACGGTTTCAGTCAACCGCAGCCCGAAAATATTACACGGAAAATTCCGGAAGGAAAGAATTCATAAGTTTTAAATTGCATGCCGTTCTGAGTAACGTGATGAAATCTCGCATCGGCTCCATCCTGCACGGGACGTGAGTGCTCCCTTGGTCCCGCGTCTCCGCGCTGCAGGTGCTCCCTGCCTGTTGGTCACTGAGGGCCTGGGTGCTCAGATCGACTGTCGTGGGATCACAGTGCTTGGGTGCGAGTCGCCCCTGTTTTACTCAGTTATGGCCCCAAAGCACAGGCGCAGTGATGCTGGCGCTCGGATAGCCCCCCCTTGCACGGGGGAGTCCAAGGGGAGGCTGCTGCCTCTTCTCCAGCCCCCCAAAGAGAAGCCGGAAAGCGCTTCCTCTCGGTGAGGAGGGAGAGCTCTGGGCTTCATAAGGAAAGAACAGGATTCGGTGCTGAGGTTGCTGAGATCGACAGCGAGAACGAGTCTTCCGTCCGTGAAATTGTGAAGAACTTTGGGTGGGTTTTGCTGGCTCAGCTCAAACTGCAGACATTACCGCCACAGGGCATGGTAAGTGCTTAGCGGAGATGGAAAAGGCATTAAATTTGTAGGGCAAGACAGGAACAGAAAACGTGTTCGATTGATGGCCGCGTGCTGCACCAGAAAGCACAGAGCCTCTATGAAGACATCAGCAGGGGTTCCCCGCCCCCCGAACCGAGGGACCACATTCACATAACTTTTATTCCAACATATTGTTATAATTGTTCCGTTTTATTAGTAGTTATTATTGCTCATCTCCTACTATGCCTAATTTATAAGTTAAACTTCATTACAGGTTTGTATGTGTAGGAAAAAACATAGCATGTATGGACCATTCGAGGTTCCAGGTGTCCGCCGGGGGTCTTGGATGTATCCCTGTGGTGGGGGGGTGTGCCTGTAGAGCTATTTATTGGAACCCACCCTTGCCATTTGTTTCCATATTGTCTGTGGCTGCTTGTCCGTTACAGCGGCAGAGTTAAGTAGCTACAATAGGACTGTGTTGCCCACAAAGCCTACGTTACTTACATTCTAGCCCTTTCCAGAAGTTTGCGAACCCCTGATCTGGTCTATGGCAGGGTTTTCTGAAGCCTGGTGGCAGCACGAACAGCCTGTGACCTCAAAGGTCTCGGAATCTCTCTGGAATGTCGGGGGTTCCCAAGGAGGTGATTTCCCGGGGGCCTGGCTTGGCGGTGGGTCCTCAGTCCTCCCACAGGGCGGCCCAGCCTTCACTCATGACTTAGATGCCGCTGCTCCCCCTTTGCCGCGTGGGCCTGGCTTTGCAGGGACGTGTGATGGGTTGTGTGGTCACCGTCACTCCATTCTCCTTGCTCCAGGAGGCACACTGTGTCGAGACAGGTGGCCCAGGCGCCATGTGAGACTGTGAAATGAGACTGGGTTTCCCAGCTCCAACCAGACCCGAGGCTGCCGCTGTCATTAGCACCCCTGGCCTAGCGCGGCGAGCTCGCTTGGCTGAGCATCCTTTGCAGTTTGGTTTTAGGGCACGCTCTGGCTTCGGGGAAGCCCCCTGCCTTCGGATGCAGTGGTTCGACACCCTGGCTGCACGTTGGGATCCCCTGGAACGATTGAAAAGCCCAGCGCCCCAACACACCCTGGACTAAGTACGTCAGGATATCGGGGGCTGGGGTGAGGCTTGAGTAGTTTCTAGAGTTCCCAGGTCATGCAGCATGAGAGCCCTTCTTCAAGTGAAGACTGTGGCTTAATACAGGGTGAGCTGGTGTTTGGGAAAAGCAGGGTCCGTGAGGCTCTGGGGCTGAGAACCCAAATGACCGCTATGTAGGGCTGGGGTCAGGGTTAGAGGAACACGCGTGGAGCATGGGCCTTGGGACTTGCACGGGGGAGTCCAAGGGGAGGCTGCTGCCTCTTCTCCAGCTACAGCCTGTCTGCTGCCAGCCCCCCTGGCGGCCCCCCATGTACGTGGCTCCCACGGCTGGTTGATTTTGATAGCAGCCTCGGGGCGAGGGGCAGTTTAGTTCTGTCAGATTTCATTTCCCAGTTGGTCAGGTGATCCCGGCCCCCTGCCTGCTGGGAACCCGGGGTCCCCCTCTGGGCTCCCTGCGCCGGCAGAAGGGCGGGAGGCAGGGTCTCTACTGCTTGCGTTTAAATTCAGCACCATCCTTACTGGATCACACGCTGTGTCTGAAACGTCTCCGGGCTGGCGGGGCCTCAGGGAGTCCTCGCAGGCGTCCCTCTGCCATCAGATGAGGTGGGGCTCACCGAATCCAGACAGACGGTGGGAGTGTAGCTTGTTCCCAACGACTTGGGGAAGCAAGACTTCACACTTTCTTTTTTTAAAATATATTTTTATTGATTTTTTACAGAGAGGAAGGGAGAGGGATAGAGAGTTAGAAACATCGATGAGAGGGAAACATCAATCAGCTGCCTCCTGCACACCCCCTACTGGGGATGTGCCCGCAACCAAGGTACATGCCCTTGACCGGAATCGAACCTGGGACTCTTCAGTCCACAGGCCGATGCTCTATCCACTGAGCCAAACCAGTTACGGCCACACTTTCTTTTCTTTTTCCTTTTTGGTAACCTCACTGAGTGTTTAGCTAGTGGTTAGAATTGTATCTAATCTAAATGCCTTCTGCTGCAATTTAAATACTAAGACGGCAGCTGACATGCTTTCTCACAGGCATCTTAGTACAAATGACATTAAAAAGCATTTATTGAGCTTCCGTTCTTTCGAACGGTATTCTGAACGCAGGGATCAAAGTTAACATATGTTAGGTTTTGTCCTTTAGCCTTCGTGTGACAAGAGCGAATCTATGCGTGTTATTAACACAGGTGCTTTGTGGAAGGGCTGCTGTGGGCTTGCATATTCTTGCCTTTCAGCCGTGGCTTGCTCACAGGGAGGGAGAAGAACCAGGGATCAAAGCTTTGTCCCCCAGCCGGCGTGGCCCAGTGGTTGAGTGTCGACCTCTGAACTAGGCGGTCCCAGTTTGATTCCCAGTCAGGGCACATGCCCTGGTTGTGGGCTCCATCCCCAGTGGGAGGCGTGCAGGAGGCAGTCCATCGATGATTCTCTCTCATCATTGATGTTTCTATCTCTCTCTCCCTCTCCCTTCCTCTCTGAAATCAGTAAAAATATATTTTTTAAAAAAAGCTTTGTCAAGGACCTGTGCAGTTTTAGAAATGGCCCAAATGCGTGTTCTGTTTGCAGAATAGCCACGTTTTCTTCCTTGGAGAGCGCCTGCCCAGAATGTGGGAGCAGGGAGAGAATTGTCTTCAGGCCAATTCAGTGAGCACCAACTGTGTGCAGGGCATTATGGGGAGGATGCAAAGAAGAAAGGGATAGCCCCTCCCTGCAGGGGGCTTGAGGTAGGGCATTCACCTGTAATCATGAGACCGGTCAGCAGGTGGTTGTAAGAAGGTGATGGGCAAACGGTGATGGGAACCCAGGCCCTGGGAGGATACTTCTAGGTGGGGAAGTAGAGAGGACTTCTTCATGGATGAAGCTCAGGTCGGAAGAACAGGATACTTTGAGGATGTTGGCGGGGGTGGGGGGGAGGGTGGGGAGGGGGAGGGAGGGGAAGGAGATGAACTATAGGCAGAAAGAACTGCCAAATGGAAGCGTAAGCGTGGAGAATACAGGGCTGTTGAAGGAACGGCAGTTGGTTTGGTTGGGAGGAGAGGCCAGAGACGTCGATGGCGATGGCGGCTGGGTGTGGACAGCCTGGGGTCTCATGGAAGAACATTCCTGTTTTGTTCTCTAGATCGGTGGGGGGATGCTGGAGGTGTTTGAGAGGGGGACACGATCAGAGCTGTACTTCCAGGAAGCGAGTTTCGTGGGTAGCAAGTGGCACAGCCATTGGGAATGTGCGGGGGGCGGGGGGGTGGGCTGATGGTGGAGAGGCAGGCTGGAGGCCCAGGTGTTACTTCAGGGGGTGCCTTGACTCGTTAGAGGCCTTGACCTTGGGGAGAGGCAGAGGAGTTAGGAAGGGAGAGGGCAAAGCACACTGCCGCTGGAGAACTGAGGAATTGGCAGCCCTTTGATGGTGACGGCAGCCAAAGAGGTTTAAGCCCATCACGGGTGCCCTGTTCCTGGGCCGCTTCCCCCGGGGCTGTTGGAGAATTTGGCATCACCCCCCGGCTTATGGACTGAGGGGGGGACTCTACCAGAAATGGGGAGGCTGGGAGTTGCGGGGGGCCGGGGGGGAGTCTCTTAGATTTACATCAGGCCTCTCTCATTTGAGTACTTTGGAATCTGTGTGTTGGGGTGGCTGGTCTCCATGGCAACTAGGTACCTACAGCTTGTGGTACTGATGGGGTTGTTTCCTGCTGCTCTGCTTAGGATTAGGCTTGGCTGAGAGTAACTGAGACCAGGAAAACAGGGGCTTAAATTAGAAAGCCTCTTGGGTAGAAGAAATCCAGAGAGGGGGGGCTGGGAACGTAGGAGTCCCCAGGGATCCAGACTTCTTGTTTGTTCACTGCTTTGCCCCAGAGGCGAGCCTTTGTTTTCCCATCTCTTTGCATCAGCCAGGTTCACGGATGATTGAAAACCTACTCAGCCTGGCCTAAGGAAGAAAGTGAAGGGAAGAGCCAGTTCAGCTGAAATATGCAGATGCAGAGGTGTCCTCAGGGCCTGGTTTCTCCGTCTCCTGGCTCTTCCTTCTTCTGTGTGGCTCCACCTTCAGATAGCCGATCCCATCCTCTCAGGCTCAAGCCTGGAGGAAGGTCTTCCTTCCATAGTTCAGACCAGCGGTCGCCAACCGGTGGTCCACGGCCCACTGGTGGTCCGTGAGGTCCGAAAGATTGGCGACCGCTGGTTCAGAGGATCTTGGAATTGAGTTTCACGGGCAGAGAGTAACTGGCCCGACTTGGATTATGTGTTCATCCCTGAATACTAATCCTTGTTGCCATGGGAATGTGATGTTAACTGGTCAGGTCTGGGCTACTATCTCCCTCTGCCCCACCCCCTATTAGATAACATGACTAACAGTGGAGGAAGAGATGAATAGATATTCACTAGCCAATATACAGCCAACATCCCCCACACGTCTGTGTCAGTTAGAAACCACCCCAAACTTAGTGGCTTACGTCAACAACCATGGGTCATTTCTTATGATTCTGGGTTGGCTGGGCTCCGCTGGGAGGTTCTTCTGCAGTCACTCAATGAGGCTGCAGACATCTGGCAGCTTGCCTCGGCTGGAGGCTGTTAGAGGGCTCACACACAGGTCTGGGCCGTGGTGCTGCCTGTTGGCTGGGCCTCCGTCCACACGGTGGCTCACGGGTCAGTAGTGGCGCGCAGGCTTCCTTACATGACTGTGGAATGCAAGGTCTCAGGAGGCCTGGACCCTGGAGCTGTCACAGAGTCACTTCTGTCACACTCGATTGGCCAGAGCCAGTGACAAGGCCCACCTAGATTCAGTGGGTGGGGAAATGCTCTCCAGATCCCGGTGGGAGGAGCCTGCAACATAGCCTGGCTCTGCCCTGGCATCTGCCGCCTCCCCTTCCAAGGTGACGCCTGCTGGCATCCTTCCAGAATCCTGTTCCTTCATTGTGGCCACTGCCAGCAGGCGCAGGCCGCCTCCACGGCCTCTCCCTTCCTCTCTTCTCCATTCTGACCCTCAGCTTCCCATCCACTGAGAGGAACGCTGGCCCTGTAGGTTTCCATTCTGTTTCCTGACTTAAACGCCCGAGGAGGGATCCGAAGGCCCAGCAAAGCTTTATTTGTTCTCTGAAAGCAGCCCAGAAGCAAAACCTTTCTGGGCCCAGGTCAGTCCTAGGTGTCCTGGTCTCCGGAGGGGAAAGGATTTGGGCTAAACTCCTCTCCGTACCAGGGCTGTGCTGTTCTGGAAGCAAGAATGAGCTGTTGGGCGAGGTGGCATCCTGCAGCAGACAGTCATGCAACCTCCCTGGGATCTCTCCATCACACCCCCTCCTGAGAGTGGGTGCGTCCGGGCTGTGGGCTCCGATGGGGCCAGGAGAAATGCCTCGGATCGTGTGGGTTTCTTCACTGCACCTCTGTGACTGTGACTGTTTTTTTAAGGATAACAAATTCTCTTTCCAATTCAGGCTCCCATCTTCTTCCCGGTTTGCAGGGAGTCTGCGTCTGTTACGAACGTGACGTATAGGGTTGAAGAGCGTTTTGCTGAGGTCAGGGCAGTGAGGAGGCAGCCCGTCCGGTGGTTCTCGGGTGGGGGTGGGGGCAGCGCAGAGGGAAGGTGCCAACCTGTGATTTCTGTTCATTTCACTGCCCCTGTGAGCGTGGTGCCAAACGTGGAGGCCGCGGAGCTGTAATCATGGGTGGAGGAGCCTTGCTGGCTGCCTGTCTCTGGGCCTGGGGAGGGCTGGGTGCAGGAGGGAACTAGGGGTTTTCGTGGCCTCACTGCACCCCCTCTCACCCCGAGGGAGTGCTGCCTTCTCTGCGGTGAGGAGCCCTTCTCTGGGCAGCCGAGCCGGGACGCAGAGCTCTGCTCCTCCGCAGCAATGATGAGAGTGTTTGGGCTCAGACGGGGAGCGGGGCCCTTGGGTTGTATTTCTGGCTGAGCCGCCTACAATCCCTGTGATTAGCGGCAAGTCCTGTTACCTCCTGGCTTCTCATACCTCCAAGGACCCTGAAGTCCCTGCCCCTCCTACCTCCTGCGAATAGTGGGAGGACAAATCCGGCCCCACTGTCCAATCTTCTGTGCCCTCCGGGGCAGGGCTGCACACAGGGAGGCAGACGCCGTCATAGCTGCAGTGGGAGCTGGTCTGTGCTCTCAGGGTGCCCTGACCGTTGTTGTTTTTTAAAATCCTCGCCCGAGGATATTTTTCCATTGATTTTTAGAGAGAGTGGAAGGGGAAGAGAAGGGAGGGAGTGAGGGAAGAAATCCAATTAGGGCCCAGGATTGAGCCTGCAACCAAGGTACATGCCCTTGACTGGGAATTGAAACCATGTTCCTTCAGTCTGAGGGCCGACACGCTAGCCACTGAGCCAAACCAGCCAGGGCAGGCGGCCTTGACTTCTAATCCCGCACCTGCCTTTGGCTCGGGGGCCCTGTTTCCCCAGACTGGCCCAATAGCTGACAGAATAGAACCCCAGGCCCCCGGAGCTTCAGGACTTACCTGTGCATAGATTTTGTTCTTTCCCTTCCTGTAGCGTCTCTTCGGAAACCTCTCTGTTTCTGAAGCTCTGGTCTTCGTGTGAAGAAATGAGCCACGACAGCCCTGGGGGCTAAGTGAGTTAGTTCCCCGGGCCGGTGGAAAAAATTTGTATCTGTTAAACGCACAGACAAGGGGAAAACAGATTAGTATCGTATTTAAGGAAGGAGGAAGGGGCACAGAGTCATCGCCTGTGTCCAGGCTGTAAATAGATTACCGGTTTGAATTTGCGGAGCCCTTTGCAATTATGCATGAAGACATCCATGGGTGGGAGCGTCCGTAAGCTGACTGCAGGGAACACTTGCATCTGATGGGCTCATGAGCCCCAGATATTATCAGGTGACATTGGTTTATTGCTTTATATTTTCCAAAGCACGCTCCCATCCATCACCTCACCTGACCCTCAGGGTGATCCCGTAGCTGTAGGTTTTCATTATTTGCATATGATGGATGAGGGCCGAGCTGTGTTCCAGGATGGACTCCTTTGTCTGACCTGGCCATGGGATGTAAGGCGGTGGGGAAAAGAAGGGGCCCCCCATGGTCCTCTCGCACCCTCCCCCCACCCCTCGGTGGCAGGCACTGTTTCAGACTCTGGGGCTAAAATGCTGTAAACAGTGAACAGAGATTCCTGTCCTCGCGGACTGCCATTCTAGCAGAGAGTCACGTGATAAGCAACCTGTACAATAAAACACACAGCATGTCAGACAGAGGTAAGTGTGATGGAGCACCATAAAGAGACAGAGGAGGAGAGAGAGTGTGTCCTGGCAGGGGTGGGAGTTCTGGGTATTGCGATCTTAAGAGGAGTGAATCAGTAAAGGTGCTAGGAAAGCACTCCTGACACGTGGGAGGCTCACAATACTTTTTTTTTTTTTGATGTAGTGAACAAATAAATGTTCAAATGGGTAGATGGATGAATGGAGGATGAATGGGTGGATATGGATGGATGGATGGTGGATGGGTAGATATGGATGGATGGGTGGGTGGTTGGATAGATATGGATATATGGAAGGTTGGATATGAATGGGTGGGTGGATGGATGGATATAGATGGATGAATGGATATGGATGGATGAATGGATATGGATGGATGGATAGATATGGATGGATGGATAGATATGGATGGATGGATGGATGGATGGATGGGTATAGATGGATGAATGGATATGGATGGATGGATATGAATGGATGGATAGATGGGTTGATATGGATGGATGGATGCATGCATGGATGATGGGTGGAAGGATATGGACGGATGGGTGGATGGATGGATATAAAGGATGAATAGAGGTGGATAGATGGATATGGATGGGTAGATGGATGGATGATGGGTGGGAGGAGATGGATGGATGGAAGGAAGAGGCGGATGAGGCCTACTCCCTCTAAGTCTGTGCCTTCTTTGAGGGCCTTAGTATGCCTGAATATTTTCACACTCCCCCGCCCTTATCATGAGTCAGTGCGGAGCACCCTAAGTGGGACCTCATCTCCTGTGGCCCCTGGAGAGGGTAGCCCCTCCCTGCTGGAGAGAGCCAGCACCCAACTGGCTGGGGCAGGATGCTCCTGCCGCTGTGTAGGTGGCGTTGGGAAGTAGATTGGCGAAGGGAGAGTCTGTCTTATCGCTATTCCACCTTGGCCTTCTTGTCACAACCCAGTTCCCAAAGCCTTGGTGGTTTGTCTGCTGCATCTGCCTGGGAACGTGGCCGAGTTTTCTCCTTAAAGAAACAGAACATCTCGTTTCCCCACCGTAGCCCACCTTGACAAGCACCTGTAGCTCTGCATGCTTTTCTGTGTAGCTGTTGTCTGTGGACTCCAATTGCTTGCTCACTTCTTCCTTCCCAAACTAGACGCATCTAGAAGGCAGGGGCTGTCTTGCTCACTGTTGAGCATCGGCCCCCAGCACAGGGATTGGAACAGAGTGGACATTTGGGAATATTTTTGAAGTTCGTGGTGTGTGCGGCAGAGGTTTCCTTGGGGTTGGCTGCCTGTAAGCCCGCCCAGTTTCTCCGGAGCTTGTGTGCACGCCGGTTTCCATCCCTGGGACATCAGAACGAAATCTCAGCCAGCAGGCAGCAAGAAAGCCCTCCCCACCAAGTCGATAAGGAAGCCGATCCTTCTGGTTCTCCCAGTGAAGGAAGAAACTAATTGAATGTAAGCTCATTACATCTCCGAAGCATAATTTCCCCAATTATGATGAACGTCACAGGATGTGGTCATGCCAGGAAATGTCTCAATCTGTCAGCGGCTGGGGTGAGCCAAGGGCAGGGGCATTGGGCCCCCAGGGGCGGGGTCTTTTTCTGGTGGACACGTGCTCTGCTGTTCTGATGAGCCCTGGAGCCATCTTGCTTGGGTTTGATCCTGGTTTCTCAGCTGGTTACTTGGGTGAGCTGGGGCTTGTTCCTTAGACTGTGTAAGCCTCAGTTTCCTCATCTGTAAAGTGGAGATAATTGTCTCCTTTACAGAGTTGTGCAGGCGAATAAGTGTATTTGGAGTACTTAGCATAGTGGTTGCCACTTAGTAAATGCCCGATACATCTCTTTTTTAAAAAAATATATTTTTATTGATTTCAGAGAGGAAGGGAGATGGAGAGAGAGACAGAAACATCAATGATGAAAGAGAATCATTGATCTGCTGCCTCCTGCATGCCCCACCCCCCACTGGGAATTGAGCTCGCAACCCCGGGCATGTGTCCTGACCAGGAATCAAATCTGGGACCCTTCTGTCCATAGGCTGATGCTCTATCCACTGAGCAAAAGCAGCTAGAACCCCATACATCTTGATTATTATCTGACATCAAGGGAAATATGGTGTAGGACACACGAGGACTCGGGTTGGTGTAAGTCAGTGAACTTGGGTATTATGGTTTTAGATCCCTCTTAGTCATCCCCAATTGATTGTCTTTTCCACTTGACCTTCTGCGTACTTCCTTGTTTATATATAATTTAAAAGAATGGAATCACACCGCACATCATGTTTGAAAACATGTCCCTTCCCTTCATAGGTCCTGAAGTCTTTCTTATTTGGTGGATGCGTGGCACTTCATCACACAAACTGGCCACCATACTGGTTTTCACCTTTATCGAGGTACAACTGGGTTACACTAAAGTGCACCTGTGCCTGTGATATTTTTCACTAATGACTTTTGTTGGGTACTTAAGTTGGGCTCTATATTTTGAGTCATGGTTTATATTTATCAGGGTAAGAGAGACACCATCTAGAAAGAGCAAATGTTCATAAAAGGCTTACACAGGGGGGAAAAAAGCCGTTTCACCCCCATGGTCCCATCTTTTCTGGAAGTAACCATTTGTCGGTTGCTTGAGAAAATTTCCCCCACATTTCTAAATAACTTCCTCCTGCAATCCCTTGATTTGGAAACCCGTGCCCTTCGGCTCTGGCCAGTGCTGCTTTATGTCCCTTTAATGGTCCCCCCCGCGGGTCCTCTGTTCTCTCTTTATTAGTCTTATTAGTTGGCTCTTGGACTTCCTGGACGAGCCTCTCATTTTCCTCCCTTTTCGCTTGTTATTTCATAATCGCTCTGCTGTTGAGTTCTGCATGGTGGGAAATTGCATTGACTTTAACTCCATAAAAAGAGCCAATGTTTCTTTTTTGTTTTGTTTTCATGGTTTCAGTTTTTGAAAAGTCTTGTTTTGCCTGTTTTTCCCCCTCCGGCGTTCTGGCCTTTTTCATAGATTTCTTTCATGCATTCCTATCCCTCTCCCATTAATAACTGTTTTTTCCCCCCCTCTTTATAAGTGTTCCCTCCCTGAATTCCTGGGGTTCCTTCTGAAACCCTTCATTTTTCCTGTTTGGTTATTTTCTCTCATAGCATTTGCTCTAGTAATAGTGAGGAACTAGAGACGTTTAGTATCTGGCATTTATAGAGTCTTCAGGCCAGTTTTTGTGCTATGTACAGACAGGCCTCAGGTTACATCTGACTCAACGTATGTCATTTCGTGGTTATGTCACCATCTCCCATTTATTTATTAAAAAAAAAAAAGGTTCCATCATTTCGACATACGTACATATGTGCTTTATGTTTTTTACTATTTATTTACCACAAGTAAAGGTCAGGAATTGTTATCTTTCTTTTACATTTTTTTTACTGTTTCACTTCATTAACTGCCGTATATGCTCCACGTGAGTGACATAGGTGCTTATGTAGGTGGATTCCGACTTACGGCGAAAATCGTGTTACATTGTCGTAGGAACGGATCTCCGACGTCACCCGAGGACCTCTTGTATTTTATATGCACTGTTACACCTCGTCCTTGTAAGGACTCTAGGCGATGAGCATCACCTTGGGAAGGTCAGAAGGTTAAGAGCAGGGACTCAAGAGCCACTCTGGCTGGGATTGGATCTTGGCTGTGCCATTTACTAACTGTATGACTTAGTGTATTACTTAACCGCTCTGTGCCTCAATTTCCCTATAAGTGAAGTAGAGGTAACATGCCTGACCCTTAATGTTAGGAGGATTAAGAAAGTTCTGGCACATGGTCATTCTTTATGTAAAGGTTATTATTGTAATTAACTTCATTTTACGTACGAGCGCCACCGTTTCTATTATTATTTCCATTTTCCTTATCAAGAAACTAGAGGCCCGATGCACGAAAATTCATGCAATAGAAGGCTTTCCTCCCCCCGCTGCCGGCACCGGCTTCCCTCCGGCACCCGGACCTGGGCTGACTTCCCCCAGGCTGCCCACAGGCACCAGGGACCAGGCTGGCTCCCCCCCCTCCCCGCCCTGGCTTACTACCCTTTATTATTATAGATAGCAGCCCTGGAGAGATGATTCTCTCACCTAGGGTCTCCCACTGGGAGCCTGAAGTGGGAGAGCTTAGATCTGAGGTAGGTAGCCATGCCTTCTACCCACTGTGATGTGTCACCACTGAGCCATGCTGGCCGGGCTGTAGTCCCTTCTTGAGATTGTGTCCCATCGCTCTGACCTCTTGCCCTCCGTCTCCCAAGGATCCCTGCCACCAAATTGATGGGTGTCACCTGCATCCCTCAGGTGAGTGAGGACAGAAAACACTTTGACAATCCCTGTCTTCATGAGGGTGAAAATGAAACATGATTTTATCTGAACTAAAATCCTTCTCCTTGACCATGGAGATCCTGAGCCGAAAGAGTCACAAAGCGAGTGGTTGGGTGGTTTGTCACCTCTCTGGAGGGAGATCAGCGAAGCGGGGTAAACGCTGCTCTTCCCAGGTGTTTGAGTTTCTTCTCAATGGGCTCACTCTTCTCTCCTCCTTCACATGTTAGCAGGGGCTGTTTCCTTAGCAGCCAGATCGGGGACAGATTGGATCAGCATGAGTGGGTGGTGGTGTTGGGTGGGGAGGGCTTGACCAGCTGGTGCAGTTGTCTGTCAACAGGCCGAAGTTGAGAGGGTGCTGATGGATTGGTGGCTGGGTGCCACGGAGAGGTTGCTCTGGGCAATGTCATGTTCTCACTCTCTTGGTGACCAGCTGTGAAAATGGTGTCTTCCCCCACCCCTTTTTTTAGTCTACATGGAGTTAATGGTTTTGGCTTCTAGCTAGTGTGAACCTACCTTGCAAGGCCTGAAGTCATTATAATTAGTATACTGCTCCTCCATCATTCAAACAGTGGGTCTTTGGAAGAGGAATGGCAAGCTCCACAAAGAGGCTAAATGGTATTTGACGTTCCTACTTTAGGTGTAGCTGCCATCATTGCCACTGGTGCTCCAGTCCAGGTGGACATCTCACACACGAGAGCTGCTGAGTAGATACTTCCTGAGTTGAGTTGCACTTGGGAAAGGGAAGCCAGGTTTGGACCTGGACTGGACTTGCTGGCTAACTCGTTTTTCACCCCTTTTCCTTTGTTTTCGCAGAGGAAGTTAGAATTCGCTTGTTGGTCAGGATATGTCTGAAGCCTAGGTATGTCTTGGGTGATGGTCCTTTCTTTAGGGAACTTAGTATGGGCAGGGGCCTCACCAGCAAAGACCTGTGGCCACTGAGAGTGGATGCTGAGGTCCTTTTGCATAGGATTTCTATGCTTGTCTAACACCGCAGACACTGAGCATTTAAGAATGGCCTGACTCTCAGCTCCTTTCTTTCCAGACCACGTGCAGCTGTCAAGAGCTCTTCCCCATGTTTTCTCCGATGTTCTTTCTTTACAGCGTTGCCATCTCCTTACGTGGAATGACCACGGCCTTTCTCACCTGTGGTTTCGGTGCCTTCTCTATTGATCATATCACACATCTCTACAGTCTCTCTTAGGGTGTGTAGCCAGGCCCTCAAAGGTAGAGCCAGATCAGCTATTGTACCCCTCTTCCTCCCTCTCCGCCCCCTAGAATCCAGCATAATGTTGATCGAGCTGTAGCCACAAATGCAGTACCTATTAATTGACTTTTACAAATTAATTTTATATCTGATTCAGAGGCCAAATTAGATACATTACTCGGCTTCTGTACTGTTCGGAGTAATTATTGCCTTGATTTGTATGGATTGCAAGTTTGTGCCTCCTCCTTAATTATACATTGGCCTTGCGGGTAAAGTCCATGTTCATTTGCTTCAACAAACATTGACGGAGGACCCACCCGAGCAGCCTCTGTGTTCTGAACTCTGTGTTCCTGTCTCTGTAGACTTGCATGCGCCTTGTCCGTAGAGACAGTGTCATTGAGTAACAGATAGTGAGGCTCAGTGTGTTGCTAGTGATCAGAGCGCAATGCATTTCTCTCCCCGTTTTATTAAGAGGGAAATTTTGTTTTGTGGCTTGGATTTTCTTCTACTTTTACGCTGTCATTACTATCATAAAAGAAATGCGTAACTGCCCCCATCATGCCTGAACATGAGGCTGTATTCCTTCAGGAACTCTTCACCAATTCATTTATATTTGCAGAGCTGAAATTGCCCCCAAATGAGCACTTAAGCAGAAATGAGAAGGTTTGCGTGCCGTAGGCTAGGGAATTAGCTGCTCGTCCCTGATTATTCTGTGCTGGTACCGCTGACACCAGAGGGAAATTAATAGCATTTTGAAGTATGGATCCCAGTGGTATTTTGCACGGTATTTTGAGAAAAAGGAGCATATGAGTTTTGCTAGGTTTGGGGAATTACCTAAGGGAAATGGGGGATTTTCTCTCAGAGCTTTTAAATACTTGCTGATTTTAAGTGTCTCCTCCAGTCCCTTTCAATATTCTGGTGTCAAGGCTGTGATTTAGGCAGTTTCAACAAAAACACACCATTCGGTGAGGGCCTGTGCCGGGGGGAGGGGGGGGACGGGGAGCGGGCTGGGAGAGGTCAATGGGGGGAAAAGGAGACGTGTGTAAGACTTTCATCAATAAAGAATTAAAAAAAGCAACTACAGACAAACAAACAAACAAAAAACCTAAAAACACACCGTTCAGGTGGGTGTCTCATTATCAGGCAGAAAAACATTTCTGGAAATTGAGTTCTTGTACGTGGCAGCGTTTCCCCCTTTGAATTTTCTCCGTGAAATCAGGGTCTTGTAACCATTTAAAAATTATATTACAACCCTAGCTGGTATGGCTCAGTGGATAGAGCGTCGGCCTGCGGACTGAAGGGTCTCAGGTTTGATTCTGGTCAAGGGCACATGCCTGGGTTGCGGGCTTGATCCCCAGTGCGCGGGGTGTGCAGGAGGCAGCCAATCAATGATTCTCTCTCATCATTGATGTTTCTCTCTCTCTCTCTCTCTCTCTCTTTCTCTCTGAAATCAATAAAAATACATATTTAAAAAAATTACATTACAACTTTCCTGATAACATTTACTTCTATATATATATTTTCAAATTATATTATTCGTTTATTTAACAACCCCCTCTCCGCCCCCCCCCCCCCCCCTCAAGATATGCTTGTATAGTTTAAAAAGTCCGGTTGTTCTGCCGGGTTTATAACAGAAGCCAGAGTCTGCTGACCTTCCCCACCCGATTCCGGCCGCTCAGCCGTTTTAACTGTTTCTTCAGTGTTTGGTCTCCACAAGTCTCAACTGTATGCACAACTTTGCCACCTCGTGACTTGTCCAGCCGCAGACATCTCTCATGACTTTCCGACGTCCTGACGCATGTTACAACATGGGTCAGCCTCGAAAGCATGACACTCCGCAGAAACGATCCAGACACAAAGGGACGAATACTGTATTATCCACTTACAGGAACGCTCGAGAATAGGCAAGTTCATAGAGGCAGAGAGCAGGTTAGAGGTTCCGGGAGCTGGGGGGAAGGGAGGATGGGGCATTCTTGCTTAACGGTTCCTGGGCTTCTGTTTGGGGTGGTGAGAAAGGTTTGGAAATAGTGATGTTTGTACAGCACTCTGAATGTAATTAATGCCACTGAACTGTAGGCTTCAAAATGGCAAATTGTATGTGATGTGTGTGTGTGTGTGTGTGTGTGTGTGTATCTCCATAAGAAATAATCAAATTAATTAATAAATAAAATAGCTTACATGATTAAAACTGTAAATATTATTCCTTTGTTTCCTTTCTTGTGCAATTGCTGTGTTTTCCAGAGTTAGTAAAGGAATCTCTTTCTTGCTTTCTCCACGTTCACGGGAACCCCTGTTACCAGTCTCCCACCGGAAGTGCAGATTCCTGTCCCACTTTGGGACCTCTCAGGGCTCTGCCATTCGCTCTCCCTAGGAGCCCTCCAGCCCCCTTCCCGTCCCTCTCAGCTCCTGCTCTCCGGGTCTGTGACCCCTTGTTCCCCACATCCTCTCCCCCCCGCCCCCCCTCAGGGATTCCCTTCCTTTCTCTCCCCTGTTCTCGACTTGTCTTACTGCCTTTTACCTGTGAAAACACACCCTTGAGTCTCTTTCTGAGAAAGGTGCCTGGGAGGTGGTCTCCAGCCAGCTTCCCCAGAAGCAGGGATGGATGTGGGGGCTCCTGTGCAAGGGATTTGGGGAAGACAGGCTTTGGTAGAAGCAGCCAGGGGGTGAGGGATGGATGGGGCTGGGGAAGAGGCTGGGCTGAGATGGGAGAGCATGGGGGTCACTTCCATGCAGCTCATAGACATTCACGGTCTCCTGTTTTCGGTGTGGTACTCCTTATTCCCAGCTGGGCAGCGGGGGTTGTGGGGAGAGGGGGCACCCCTGAATGTCTGGTGGGGCAGTCACGTTGATAGGATGGAATGTGGGAGGGGTTGGAGAATGAGATGAGTGTCCTTACCTGGATCACGGTTTTAGATTTGTTGGTGGGGATGTGGGAGAGAGGTAGCTGGGTAGGTCGTCTTCGGTGGGGAGTTTACCATGAATGGCAGCTACCAAGGACTGTGGGTTCGAAAGCTAGTGAGACTGCAGCCTGGGGAAGGGATGGAGTAGGCCGTGGCCTGGAGAACGAGCCCACGGCTTCCTTCCACGGTCTCGGGGAGCTGAACTGCTAAGATGTTTTCCTTCTTTTTGGGAGTTCCTGAAGCATTGGCAGTTTTCTGGGAGTGGCACTAAGGCTTCTGCGTGTGGATGAGGCTGGCAGGAGGGAAGCCGCTTTCCGTAGGGATTTGTCCTTCATTGTCACTCTTGTGACACCTGGCTCTGTCACTGCATGTGTTTTTTGGGAGATGGATGATGCAGATGTCTTTTTTCAAGACAAGGCATAATTAAGTCACTTTTAGAAACCCATTCAACGTTTGCATGTCGGTGACGACTGTCATAGTAGTGGGAGTACTCCAGCCGAGATGCCACTGCACCTATGGGAGTAGATGGTTGGGTGCGTGTTTAATTTGCTCAACGCTGGAGACTCCTTTCTCGAGTCGCCCTTCCTGAGATTTGGCTCCAGCCTCGTTTCCCTCTTTGCTTGTGTCCGGTCCCGCATTGAGGCGATCATGGTCCTTGCTTGCTGAGCTCCCTGAATCGGCCACTTACTGGCTCTGTGACCTTGGGCAGGTTATCTTAGTACCTTGAGATTCAGTTTCTTTATCTACAAATAGCAAGAGGAAACAGTATCTACCTCTCAGGGTTTTTGTGATGATAAGGGACGATATCCAATGTGAAGCGTGCTCCCTGGAAATAGTAGGTGATCAATAAATGTCTGTTCCCTCCCGGCCAGTGTGGCCTCACGGTTTGATTCCCGGTCAGGGCACATGTCCGGGTTTTGGGCTCGATCCCCAGTAGGGGGGCTTGCAGGGGGCAATCAATCAATAATTCTCTCTCATCATTGATATTTCCATCTCTCTCTCCCTCCTTTTTCCTCTCTGAAGTCAATAAAAGTGTTCATTCCCTTCTTCCTTTTCCATGACAGGAAGATTGACAGGACTACGCTGACATCGACTCACTGGTTGTCCCCAGATATTTCAAAGGCCATCACCTCTCACAGAGGAAAGACCATTCTCTGGTGCTCCAGGGAGCAGGCCTAGAGCTAGTAGGTAAACGTGGAAGGGAGAGAGAGTCCCACTGAACATAAGGAAGACTTGTCCTGGAGTGTTCAGCTAGGACAGGACAGCTGTGTTATTGACACTGGGGCCAGGGACTTTGTTGTCAGGGGCTGTGCGCTACATATGTTTCCAAGCATCTGTGCCCTCTAGTCACTCGATGCCCCTCGTATGACAACCGAAGATGTCTCCAGACATTGCCCAATGCCACCTGGAGGCAACATGGCCCTTGGTTGAGAATCATTGAAATAGAGGTTAGATGGCAGCAAACCACACTCCGTCCTTCCTAGGTCCATGCCATTTCTGCCCCAAATTGAGTTCTTACGGCATCGGTTCCAGGAGTTCTGACGGTGGCTTTTGGTTTGGAATGGGACCTGCCATGGAGGATTAAAGGCCTAACCCATGTGACGTCATCGGGCTGCGTTTGGGCCGTGGAGAGCAAGCGAAGCCGCACTCGGGAGGCGTCTGGCTGGTTTAACGGTCTGCTGCTCACTGTGGTTCTGCAGGTCATGCTGGCAGCCTCCTACTGGTCCCTCCTGGCCCCAGCGGTCGAGATGGCCACGTCCTCCGGGGGCTTCGGTGCCTTTGCCTTCTTCCCCGTGGCGGTGGGCTTCACCCTCGGTGCTGCGTTCGTCTACTTGGCCGACGTCCTGATGCCTCAGCTGGTGAGTACCGCCCCTGAAACGTGACGTTCCCCCTGTCGGTAGCCAGTGATTCCGGAATAGATGCTGCGGACCGTGTAGGGCTTTTATGTGGAGGAACTGGATCTGACGTTTCCCCTAAAAGGAAAGAAGCTCTTGGTAACATGACTAATCATCCCCGTGGTTACGTTTTGCTAAGTTCGGATTTCAAATGTCAGCCTTCGTTATAAATATAGAGAGCAGCTGACAAGGCACCGTGCGGCGCCGTGTATATGAAACTGGGAGAAGTGAGTGACCAGGATCAGGGTCCTGACCCTTAAGGGGCTTATGATGTCACCGGGGAGATGACAACACACCTGACCATAGCGTAAGACCAGTGACAAAGCATTGCATCCACAGGGCCTATGAATAGGAGGAAGAGGTGCGGAGGCTGGGCAGCCAGGCTCTGGGTGGAGCTCACTTCTGCCAGTCACTGGTGGCGTGCCCCTAGCTCCATTCCTCCTTCCCATAACTCGAGGCTAGCTCCCTTCAGTGGCTGCAAAGTCAGAATTCAAAAATCTGGTAACGTATTCTAATAGGGCTGGCGGGTGGGATTTGGGGAACGAGTGTGTATAAGGAAGCACAGTAACACCCGGCCAGGGTGGCTCAGTGGTTGAGCATTGACCTATGAACCAGGAGGTCACGGTTCGATTCCCAGTCAGGGCATATGCCTGGGTTGCAGGCTCGGTCCCCAGTGTGGGGTGTGCAGAAGGCAGCCGATCAATGATTCTCTCTCATCGCTGGTGTTTCTATCTCTCTCCCTCTCTCTATTCCTCTCTCTGAAATCAATAAAAATATATTGAAAAAAAGAAAAAAAGGAGAAGCACCCTTAGAACCGCAGCCTGAAGTCTGGCTGGGATCCCCCCAGAGAGAGTCGAGGCCAGGCCATGAGACTGTGACAAAGGCCATTGGCTAGAGCGAGGCTGTCATGCGCTGCCATCGGTAGACAGGGCTGAGCACCCTTAAGGGGCTTATGGAGTGGATGGAGTGCATGGAGTCAGATGGGTGAGAGGAAGCGAGTCGGCCTCTGTGTTGCTTTCCTCGGAGAAGTGAGCATGCCGGATCCAGCAGGGCAGAGGGGTGGCTGGAGCCCTTGCCCTTGGCCGTTCACTGGTCCCACTGCCTGTCGGGGCCGCCCACCCTGGATATCTTCATAGATTCAGGCCCTGATGGCAGCAGGACTCCCAGGTGGGCGGGAAGGACGCGGTTAAGGGGACTCTGTCCTCTGACTCCCCTGCCCTTCACTCAGCCTTTCAGATTTATTTGTCCCCCTTTTGGAGCCGAAGCAAAATATGGCTCATGAAAAGGGTTTTACTCATCACAGCCTGTCCGGGGGAAGCCACCGTGGCTTCGTTAACCGTGGATGCATCAACCGTCTCTCTGAACTGGGTATTGGTTTTTATTTATTTATCTGGGAATAAAGCAGAGGAGGCTCCCGCAGTAACAGTTAATGAGCTGGCAGGGATTTGCAGCGGCTTTGCCAAATGGAGTCTTTATGAAAGGGGGAGAGGGGGGTGGGCGGGGAGCGTGCACCCTGCTTGGCCTGAGAAGCAGCTGGCAAGAGGCCGGGGGAAGGGGCTGAGGCCTGGGCCAGCCCGAGCCCAGTATCCCTCCCTAAGGATGACCCGAGGGAGAAACAGAATGGATGCCCAACAGCTATTGATGTTGACATTTTGATGATCTTTGCAGTTTTGCTTCTCTGTGAAGTTAAGGATGGTGGTAGGCGGGAAGCCTTCACCTTCAGTTTAAAGGAGGGACTTTCTACTGGTGGGTGGGGTGGGGAAGGAGGCAAGGGCATATTTCCCCAAGGCCTCTCATCTTTCCTGTTAGTCATCATATTAGTATTACATCAGTACAACGCAAACATCTCATTATCAAATAAAACATTTCTGTGGCAGTGCCTTCCTGTTATAGACTGTGTCCCTCCAAAATTCATGTTGAACCTAATCCCCAGTGTGACGGTCCTGGGAGGTGGGGGCCTCTGCAGGTCATCAGGCTATGAGTGTGGAGCCCCCACGAGTGGGATTAGTGCCCTTTACAAGAGCCCCTGAGAGCTCGCTTCCGCCATGTGAGGACACAGCAGGAAGACACCGCCTGTGAGCCAGGAAGGAAGCCCTCATCAGGCACCGCATCTGGGAGAGTTTGATCTTGGACTTGGTCTGCTGATCCGTGAGAAACACCTTTCTGTGGTTTGTAAGCCACCCAGACTGGGGTCACTTGTTGTGACAGTCCTCATGGTCTGGGACACTCTCCTGTTCCCATTCTCTTCCCAACCAGCCGTTGTCATCGGTTTCATGGGCGCTCTTCCAGATTTCTTCTCTTTCTTTGAGAAAACGAATGACATGCCTTTTAGATCTTGAAACATAACCCCTTCCCCCGTTCGCCTGTATTGTTCGGTAGGCTTTACATCAGCTCCCTAGCAGAACCCACCCTGACTCAGGGAGCTCTCTCTTCTTCCACGGATTTCTGTGCGCGCACACTGATGCATATCGAATTGGGCCGAGCCTTCTCAGTGTGTTGTTCCTGAATTTGAAATGATCTTCATCCGCAGCTATTTTCATACCCGCACAGCACCGGCCGGCCGTCTCGGTGTCGTCTGCCAGGCGGTTCCCATCATCGCGCTGTTAGATGGCCCCGGGCTTGTCGTATGTGTATATGTGCTCTTGGAAATGTAATTCTCTTCTCTATTTTTGGAAAAACAAGGGCAGCACACGGTCTGCGCCGTTGCCCCGTGCTTTCCTCAGCGTGCTCTGTGTCTTAGCGTCTGCTCCTGGGAGATGTGTTCCCCTCAGCCCCTCCCTCTGCTGGGATCTGCCATCTCAGGGAGGCTGCCCAGGTCAGCGGGGGCCGGGAAGGGAGTGGGTGTTGGGGACTCTGTCTGAGGCTCTCCTCTCAGAGAGAGCCTGGCTGGTAGTCGTGTCTAGATAGGTTCCAGGGGACATTAGCAGGTGGTAGGGGTCCTCCCTCTCCTCAGCTCCCTCCTCCATTTATCTGCTTTGCAGCCAGTGATACAGAGCACTGCTTTTGGTGATGTGGCTTCTGGAGCACCCTCAGTGGGTCCGCCATGGGCACATGCACACACACATGCACGTACATACCTGCATGCACACACACATGCATGTACTTGCACACATGCATTGCACTTGCACACACTGCCATTTCGGTATAGGCTGGCTTGCTGAAGGGGGCTCCCCATGCGCTGAATGGTTCTTGTTACTGTACTAAAGTGGCAGGGACTCTTAAAGGCAGATAGGCATGGTTGGAACCTCCAGGACTTAGATTTCCTTCTCCGCATTTGGACCATAGAGTTGTGGCTGAATCCTCGTCCCCTCTTGCCATCTCCTGAGCCAGGAAACATGCCCCTGGGAAACGTACTGTGGCGATGTACTACTCCGGTGGGTGGTTGGCAGAAATGATCCACGAGGCTGGATGGCTGAAAGAATTGGGTGTGCGTGGGGTCTTAACTCTTTCCTTCTAAGGGCGGTGGAATGGACATGTCTGTTGGGCTCACAGCTGTCTCCCTAGCTGGGTGCCTGGTGCGTCACTGCTGGAGCAGGTGCTGGCCATGCCTGTCGTCCATCTATAATAATAAAAGCATAATATACTAATTAGACCTTCCAGACGACCTTCCGGACAAAGCCGGGTTGTGAGGGCCAAGCCCATTGTATGAATTTCATGCATCGGGCCTCTAGTATATATATAAATCATATATATGTTATATATATACGTATGTAAAGGAAGGGAGAGGGAGAGAGAGCTAGAAACATCAATGATGAGAGAGAATCATTGACTGGCTGCCTCCTGCACGCCCCCTACTGGGGATCGAGCCCACAACCCAGGCATGTGCCTCTGACCGGGAATGAAACTGAGTCATGCCAGCTGGGCAAATAAGACCCTCTTTTTGAAAACTCCTTACAGCTTCTAAGCTGAAAGTGCTTTACACACGTGAGTTATTATCCGGGCACAGATCCACGCCCTTTGCAGTCGACCACATTTTGGGCACGACAAACACGAGGCACAGATCGTTAACCCTGCGGGCAGAAAACAGGAAAAGCTTGGTCTGAAGTCTGACTCTGCTGCACGGTTTTTATGCTTTATTTGCTTTCCTGGTTCTGTTTGCCCACGAAGCTAGAGATGTGCACTGCCACTGAGAAGGACCATTTTCAGAACAAGGCAATGGGAATTGTATTAGGGAGGTGGGACGGGGGGCGGGGAGGAGCTGGGAGGTCGCCTTTGGGGCTTAGAGAGATGTTGACACCTGGACCTCCCCCTGGAGGTTCTGACTCACTGTGTCCAAGGCGAGGCCTGGGTTTCTACACAAAACATCCCTACAGAGGCGCTGCTGTCCAGCAGCCAAGGTTGCGACTGCCCACTGCAGGCTACTTATAACTTGCTTTTGTTCAGGGGGTGGCGTGTTTTTTTTGTTTGTTTGTTTTTGTGGTTGCTGTTTTTCTAATGATTCACAGTAATTCAAGTGTCTTTTCCTTGCCCTTGGAAGCCAAAGCCTTATTATTGCAAAAGACTCAGCAAAGGGGAAGGGGATGGGCTCAAGACGAGAAGGGGCAGGAACTGCTTCCGTGGGTGGCAGATTTCGACGCACCAGCATCACCCGGGAGACCTGAAGAACGCAGGTGCCTGGGCCCCGCCCCAGACCCGGTGACCGACAAGCTGTAGGGGTGAGGCCCAGGCACCTGAGTTTTAAACTAGGTCTCGGGGATTCCGGTGCTCACCAAGGCGAGAGCATCGCAGGACAGCCCGAAAGGTGAACCGGGCGCTGGAGGAGCCTGAGGCTGTATCTGAAGGACCCATCCTCAGGGGGTGGATGAGCGTGTGCCTCTTCCTGGTCTGAGGGGCTCCAGGTTCCTCTTGGCACCTTGTCACTGCCTCCCTCCTCTTACTCTCCCGACAGCCTTGGAACAGCCCGCCCGCTCTGTCTGACACCCCGATCCTGACTCTGCTCACCCCTCCTCATTTTGCTAGGAGCTGTTTGCATCTCAGGTTTCCATGTGGTAGAGCGAGGGGCTGTGGGGAGTCCCAGGAGACTGGCTCAGGGATGAGGCCCAGAGTTCCTCGGAGTCAGTGGCGAAGTCGTTTAGGGGCAACATGTAGTAGAATGAGCATGCGCTTTGGATCAAATTAGCCTGCTTGTCTTGGGGCAGTCACTTCATCTCTCTGAACCTCAGTATCCTTATCTGTAAACTGGATCTAATCCTCCCTGAGAGGGTGGCCATTGGGATGAATTAAAATAAAGCATAGAGAGTCCTGGGCAGTGTGGCTCAGTTGGTTGAGTGTCCTTTGCACTGAAAGGTGGCAGGTTCGATTCCCGGTCAGGACACATGCCCTGGTTGCGGGCTTGGTCCTGGTCAGGGCGTGTGTGGAAGGCAACCTGTTGATGTTTATCTCTCACACCAACATCTCTCTCCCTCCCTTTCTCCCTTCCTATCTCTCTAAAGTCATTAAAAACATTTTTTTTTTTAAAGCATTTAGAGTACTTAGCACTGTCTGGCCGGCATACAGTGGGTGTTCAATAAAATTCGCTTTCCTTAAACCAGGACATGTCAAAGCTGCTGGGGATCACTTTTGGATCATGTTTCTTGTTTTCACAAGTTGTGGATTCAGGCTTAACAAAACATTTGTGTGTACACACGTGTGCATGTGTGCCTATGTATCTGTGATCTTCAAAGGAGGAGAGTTCAGCTGATGTCTGCGGCCTTGCCTCTGGGCTCCAGGAAGGGAGCTGCCCTCCCATGCGCTGTTTGGAGGTCCCGTGGCAGGTGGCCCCTCTATCGACCTCTCCCATCAGGACCATCGTCTGTCTGTCTGCCTTTGCCATTTCCCCTGTGGTGTCTCTCTCGGAGGGATTTTTCTACGTAAGAATGACCAACCGGCCACTCAGAGACCACAGTGATGTGACCGGGTGAGATAGGTGGAAGCCTTCAGTTACCTGGTGCCTTAACTTCAAACACCTCAAGTTACTTCACTCACATAACAGGTTGCTGGTAGGCTGATCACCTGGTTGGACACCTAGGTTGTTGCCATGGACTGACTTGTGCCCAGCTCCATTTATATGTTGACACCCTCACCCCTGATGGGATGGTATTTGGAGGTGAGGCCTTTGGGAGATAATTAGGTTTAGATGAGGTCAGAGGGTGGGGCCCTCAGGTAGGATTAGAGCCTTTAAAGAAGAGATACTGGTTCTCTCTCTCTCTCTCCCTCTCTCTCCCATTCTCCCTCCCCCCTCCCCCCCGCGCCCCCATGTAAGGGCACAGGGAGGAAGCAGCCATCTATAAGCCAGGAAGCAATTCTCCAGCACCAGCCGCATGTCCTACAATCCAAGACACTCTCTACCTGGAGTCAGCATCACACCCCACAGGTCAAGGGCCCTGTCCTACCAGACAGCCTCCCTCCTTCAGAGCCAGTCTCCAGGCCAGGCTGGCCCTGTGCTTCTGACCGACTAGCGGTCAGCCAGAGGTTCCCACGCCCTCCGTCCTTGGGCTTGATTAATTGACTGGAGTGGCTCACAGAACCCCGGGAAGCAGCTTGCTCACTGGCTACCGGTTTATTATGAAAGGCTATGACCGAGGAGCAGCCACATGGAAGGGACGCCTGGGGCAGAGGTGGGGAAAGGGCTCAGAGCTCCCACACCCTCTCCCAGGGCACCACTCTCCCCAGATCTCCATGTGCTCCCCAGCCCGGAAGCTGTCTGAACCCCTCACTTTCGGGATTTGTGGAGGCTCATTACCTTGGTGATTGATTCTGCCTCCAAGGTGGGTGGGGCTGAACTTTCCAACCCTCTAATCACATGGTTGGTTCCCTGGCAACCTGCCCCCATCCTTAAGGTGTTTCCCAAAGCTCACCTCCTTAACGTAGGCTCAGGTGTGGTGAAGCGGGTTTGTTAGGAGTATCGAGACACCTTCATTGCTCTTGTCATTTAGGACATTCCAAGGGTTTGCAGAGCTCTGTGCCAGGCACCCAGCCTCCAGAAGCAGTGAGAAATGAATTTCTCTTGTTTAAGCGCCCCCCCCCACCCTCCCCCACTGTGGGGTGTTTTGTCACAGCAGCCGGAGCTAAGACTGCGGTGACATCTATAGTCACTGCCCCAGATCTTGGGAGACTCGATCCTTCCTTGCCCCTGGCTCATTGGTCCTGGCATTGCCTGCCCAGGACTCAACCCCAGGACATCACTGGGGAGTGACCTCACACCCCTCTTCTGATGTGGGGTCAGGTGGTGGTCCCCGCCTTCTACTGGGTCTGCCTGCTCTAAAACAGGGCTCAGTTTCCTCCTCTCCTGGCCTGCGACCCTCCGGTTCTCTGGTTCTCTGTAAAGGATCTACGTTTCCGTCTGTTCCCACCCAGGCCTCTGCTCCATGGGGCCGGTCAAACCTGTCTACATTATTGGAAAACAACCCCCCAATTGCTAGTGTCACGATTCCAGGCCCATCCAGTTGGGGCGATCTTTGCCGATATTTTGCTTCAAGGTGACCTTCCATCGCGAGTTTGGAAAACTGAAAATTAGTAGAATATCCCAACAACGCGGCCCTATCTATCAGGTATCGGGCTCCGGAGGCCCCAGCGCATGCTCCAGCATTGGTGTGTGTGGCTGAGCTTCCGATGCTGGAACCTCTGATGTTCCTTTATGTGGGGAAGGGGTCTTTGCAGATGTGATGCAGTTGAGGGTCTTGGGATGAGGAGACCCAGCCGTGTTGTCTGGGCGCAGCCTAAAGGTGATCACCAGTGTCCTTACGAAGAAGAGGCCCCGGGAGAGTGGGCACAGAAGAGAGGTGCTGTGACTCTGCAGGCAGAGGTTGGGGTGGCGATGCCCCGAATCAGGAGCCTGCAGAAGGTGGAGGAGGCGGGGAGTGCAGCCCCGCCAGACCTTGATTTAGCCCAGTGACTGCGCTGATTTTGGACTTCTGGCCTCCGGAACCGGAACCGTGAGAATGAATTTGTTGTTTTAAGCCATTTGTTGAGCAGCCACAGGAAACGAAGTACAATTTGCATCTTCATTCCTCCCGCCACCCAGGGGAGCTGGCATGGCTCTGTGCCACAGCGGGGCTTGGCCAGCGAGAGCCCTTCCTCCGAGTGACCACCTCACTGCCCGTGGTTAATGTCTGTTGCCCATCTGAAAGCTTAGCACAGATCAGCGACTTTTGCATCCATTCCCTGTCCTGTCCTTGGATTTGGTGATCTTAAACATCTGCATCAAGTCTGGTAAAAGGCCAGCCAGCCTTTATTACATTTGAGTGCGAGGCATATGGATTTTGATCTTGTTCTTCTCTAGCCTGTACTTTTCTCTATCTCTGACAGTTCTTTAAAGAAGGAGTCTTAAAAGCTACAGATAGATCAGATTTTCAATAATAAAAATAAATGACATCAGAGTGAAGAAAAAAAAATTGTATTTGACCCTGGAACAGTGGGCTTCATGTTTTCACGGAAAGGGTACCAAAACATCTCTTCCACATTTTGGAGTAATCGCCCCTACCTTTGGCTAGTCACATAATTTAAGTACTCTAAAATTTTACACACAGGCTATAAACAAACTCTGTGAGATTTTGGTGTGTGTGTATGTGTTGGGGGAGGGGAGGATTATTCCAAAAATCTCCATATTAAAAGGAAGTGCCTACTTTGAATTTATTCACTCCATTATACAGGAAAGCCTCCTGTTTTTCTTGCTGGGCATTTTGTAGAAATGTTACGTTTCTAATGTTGATAACTTCTGATCATCACGTTGTCTGAACGTGGCAGTCTGGGATTGTGACCGGTGTAAGGATTTTTTCGCAGTAGCCATTGAGGTCCTGCAGTGTGCTGAATTTCAGCATTCTAACCCTGAATCCCAACAGGAGACAAAGGCAGTGCGGACCCCTGATTCCTATTTCATTCAGGTACATTTTCAGCCCGATGCCGGCTTCTCGTTTGCGATGTTATGCCTTTCACGTAATGAGAGAGATAAGCCACTTACAACATCGTCTGCCAACAGTCTGATAATTCGCGCAGCATTATCCATTCTTACGCTGTGTAATTTCCATGACTTCTCATCAAAAGAGAAGATTGCTCTACTGATGAAGACAGAAGAAAATACAGGAGAGCCTCTTAAAGAAAATGTTCATTTTTTCCAGATGACAGCAATGTCCCCAAATAATTAAGTTTATGATATCCATATGTGAAGCCCACCGGGAGAGCGGTGTCCCAGGACCCAAACGCTGATGGGCAGACACCCTATGCAGTGGCTTGTGTTTAATTTTCAAGACGAGGACTTATTACTTTTCTCTAAATGAATGCAAAACTCTACATCTCGAGGCAGTGGGATGAGAGAAACGGTCCTCACTCGGAGCCTGGCTCGGTAACACTCCGGGAGGTGAGGATGAATGACAAATTGTCACCGTACGTTAGCATGCTCTCCGAGTTGCATGGTAATGTCTCAGAACAGTAGATGCCCTTTAAAAATTCTTCTAAAAGGCAAAAAACAAAGACACCAGCTAGGCTTGTTTAAAGGTAATCTGTACCCCGAAGACATATGTTGGGCTGGTGTAAACAGAATGATTTGACACAAATGGAATATTTATATCCTTTGCCATTATCGTGTTATAAGGCATGATAGCTGCTCCAAGCGATTTAAGAGAAGCCTGCACCGCAGGCTCCTCGTTATCCCAGTAAAATCATTTCGTTGCAAGTAGGAGGATTAAACATTTAGAGGAAAGGAGATACCAGAAGTAGGAAAACACTTAAAATGCAGCCAAGATCTGGCTGTGCTGAGCTCCCTCCTCCAGATTCAGTGAGGATGGCCGACGGTTTTCTTTTTTGTTTGTTTGTTTATTGTGGTAAAAAATACATAACATAAATATGTGCTACTTTAAACAATAAAGAATTTAAATAAAAAATAATAAAAGAAGAAAAAAAAATACATAATATAAAATTCACCATCTTAACCATTTTTCGTTGTACAGTTCAGTGGTGTTAAGTATATTCACGTGATTTCGGGAACTTTTTCCTCTTGCAGATCTGATATGCCATAAAGTACCCACCCCACAACTCTGCATTCCCTCCTCCCCCAGTCCCTGGTAACAACCATTCCACTTCCTGTTGTATGGATTGGCCTCCTTCAGATAATCTCATAAAGTATTTGGCCTTCTGAGTCTGGCTCATTTCATTGAGCATAATGTCCCCAAGGTCCATCCATATTGTGGCCTGTGTCAGAATTTCCTTCCTTTTCAAGGCTCAGTAATACTCCACTGTATGTTTGTACCACGTGGTCTTTGTTCATCATCTGTTGGTGAGTGTTTGGGTTGTTCCACCCTTTGGCTGCTGTGAGTAGTGCTGCTGTGAACACGGGTGGGTGCGTATCTCTTTGAGACGCTGCTTTTAATTCTTCTGAAACCCAGAAGTGGGATGGTTGGATTATGTGGTGGTTCTCTTTTTAATTTTTTGAGGAACCTCCCTTCTGTTTTCTGTAACAGTCGTACCGTTTTTACAGGGTCACCACCAGTGCACAGGGCCCCAGTTTCTCCACATCCTCGCCAACACGTGTTATTTTCTCTGTGTGTGTTTTTTAATAGAAGCCATCCTAATTGGTGTGAGATTGTGATTTTTTTGTATTTCTCTGATGCTTAGTGATGTTGAGCATATTTTCATATGCTCGTTGGCCATTTGTATATCATATCCGGAGAAATGTCTGTTCAAGTTCTTTGCCTCTTTTTTTAAGAGGGTTATTTGATTTTTTAAAATTTTTATTTAATTCTTATTTTTTGGTTGACTGACCGTTTTCCTTTCTAGGCTTTCCCATGTAATTTGCTGGGGGAGAAATTTTTCCCCATATGGCACCTCTAGTTTTAAAAGTGGAACTTGCTGGCAAAATGGGATCTTCTTTTTTTAAAAAATCAACTGTTTGTAGTTAACCTTAAAGGCATTGATTTCATAAAATAAAAAATAGCTGTACTTGCAAAATGAACACTTGGCTGTTTAAGACAAAACGCAGGCTTGGGGTCTTCCCGGTTGTTCCAGATCTGCTCAGCTAACAAACAACAAAGCACAGCAGAAGCGCGTTGCCGTCTTTGGTGTGGGTCTCTTTTTTGGTTCATGGACACTCTTTTTATTTTTTATTTATTTATGTTGATTTTTAGAGAGAGAGAGAGAGAGAGAGAGAGAGAGAGGAAGGGAGAAGGATAGAGAGCTAGAACATCTATCAGCTGCCTCCTACATGCTTCCTACTGGAGATCGGGCTGCAGCTGGGCATGTGCCCTGACCAGGAATCCAACCGTGACCTTCTGGTTCGTGGGTCGACGCTCAACCACTGAGCCACACCAGCCGGGCCCGAGAGCTCTTTAGAGCAGTTTAGCAGTCAAGTTCCCAAGTCGGGAAGCAGTCTTGAGTTGAACTTCTGCCGGATATCCTAGTCTTCGTGGTGGGAACAAGCCCTGTGGTTAACCACTTGGAGGTCAGGGGAAATCTAGTGCTGAGGGAAAATTATTTCTCTTCCTTTCAGTTCATGTGGGATCAGCTTCTGCCCACGCTGCCGCGCTCAGCTCTGTGGCTGGAGGTGGAACTCCATGTGCTTACTGGGAAACAGATGTCTGTGAGGACTTTGCCTCTTGGATTCCCCTCCGGCTTTCCTCTCTCTCCACCGGAGGTTTTCCTGACCTAAGCAGTAACCTTCCTTTGCCACAGGCTTTCTGAGTCTCTTGAGGGACAGAAGACATTTTGCCAGCGGGGATACATAGCTCAGGATTTGTGGCCCTTGAGGATGTCAGTGGCTTTTAGCAAACTCAGCAGCATATTTGCAGAGAAGCGAGC
This sequence comes from Myotis daubentonii, assembly GCF_963259705.1. Taxonomy (NCBI): domain Eukaryota; kingdom Metazoa; phylum Chordata; class Mammalia; order Chiroptera; family Vespertilionidae; genus Myotis; species Myotis daubentonii. Next base: position 52,839,994 of record NC_081855.1, on the reverse strand, counting down.
AGGAGTGCAAAAGTGTCTCAAATGCCATCCGGACTCAACCTTCTTGAGTTGGAGTGAATATGTTTAATGCAAAGAAATCAACTATTTCACCTGATTTTCTTGGACTTATCCTGAGCTTGAGTATCAAAGGAACAATAACACTGCCTTTTTTTGGAGTCCCAGTTGTTTTCTTTTAAAATTCGTGGACTCTTGGCAGAGACCCGCCAGACTGCCACTGGGATGGGATGCCCAGTGGAGACAGAAGGGGGTTCTGTGAGTCCTGGTTCATTTAGTGATGGTGGGCCCCTGAGATGGTGGCTCTCAAGGCCTCAGGGAGGCAGCCCCCAGGAGCCCGAGCCTGGACATTTCTGACATGCAGGCAGGAAGAAAGAGCTGTGCTTTGTACGTCAGGGGTTGACCAGGTCACAAGCTCATTCACAATCCAAAATGTCTCCTAGTGTGGCTCTGCTGGGATCTGTGGGGACTCCTGGGGGAGGCCCTTCTTGGAGGGCCCCTGACAAAGTTGGTGACCAGGTCTTCTCGATGCACCTCACTCCCCCACCCTCTTCCTGTTACTTCAAAATGAATGTTGGACCCTGGCTGCTATGGTTCAGCGGTTGAGCATTGACCCAGGAACCAAGAGGTCACTGGTTCGATCCCCAGTAGGGGGCGTTCAGGAGGCAGCCGATCAGTTATGTTTCACTCTCATTGATGTTTCTATCTCTCTGTCCCTCTCCCCTCCTCTCTAAAAATCAATAAGAGGAAAAAAACACGAAAAAAACAAAGTTGGCACCAGAGTCATGATTGTTATGGCATTTCGGGTGGTGGCGGTGGCGTGGGTGCTGGTTAGAAGGGCGGAGGTCTGGAGTCAGATGGCTGGCTTTTATTTCCTGGTTCCTCCAAGATTCATGTGTGTCCTCGGCGTGAGATCACATCTCCACGTCTTAGTGTTCTCATCGGTAAGAGGATAAAAATACCACTTGCTGAACAGGATCGTTTGAGAGGATTAAATAAAAATATTCACTGAAAGCAATAATCTCAGTGCCTGACGTTCAGTTAATATTAGCCGTTATTATCCTCTTAAGTGAGATTCGTTTAGCAAAAACGACTGGTTTCTTATTTTAGCAAAACTCTTGAGCCTTGAAGTTTCCGATAGGAGGGAAGCGCCATTCCAAGCCCCTAACGAAATCCTCCTCTTTCCCCAGTCTTCACTCTGGATTAATTCCACTCTCCCTTTAATGCTAAAGCGTGGACCCAGGTCCCTGACTCTTCTTTACTGAGATAGAATGACATTAAAAAACACACGTACATATATCTATACATTGATTTCAGAGAGAGGAACGGAGAGAGAGAGAGAGAAACATCAATGATGAGAGAGAAACATTGATCGGCTGCCTTCTGTGCACGCCCCACTGGAGATCGTAGGCTGACATTTTTAAAGACTTTGTTAACTACCAATGGAAGACAACAGGGAATAACTAAGAACCTAAGAATAACTGGCTTGCAAAGGGCAGTCCGCTCCCAGGACCTTGGGACCTTCGCTCTTCCACATGAAGCCGCGATGCCTGCAGTCTAGCCCCAGAGGGCTGGAGGGTTACGGATGCAGTAGGATGCCACGGCCTGCGGCCCACTGAGCAGGCCGGCTGGGGACAGGAAGCGCTGCTGCCCCAGCTGGCGAGCTGGTGTGCGGACCCGTGGGTCCAGGTGCCGGGGGCCAGGTCACGGGCGTGAGCGGCTGCCTGGGCAGCAGCACTGGGCTAAGCCTCTGCCCCTTAATGGGTCTGAGGTCTAGTCTCCTGGCATGCCACCTGCTTTGGGTACGATTTGTTCACTCTGCTGTTGGAGTTGAACCCTGTAGAATGGCCTCTGTGCAGTCAACGGAGTAGGGAGGAGGCTGATGGTTCCGGAAGGATCTACAGTGTTTCCCACCTTCCCAGTCCCCTTTCCTAGAATGTTCTCCTGTCCTTGCTGCTTCTCTATAGCCAGTGAGGATGGATGAAGTTGCCAAACACAGATTATTTCCTAGGGCTATGAGGCTCCATCCCAGACTGTACCACCCAGACAGTCCTAAGAGCTGACTCCAGAAATGGGACGCTGTCGTCCCCAGAAAAATCACTTCGGCCCGGCCAGCGTGGCTCAGTGGTTGAGCGTCGACCTATGAACCAGGAGTGCCCTTGGAGCTCACACTCCTCCCTCTCAGACTCTCCTATGGCCTGAGTTCAGTGGCATCGATTGGGTCCCACGTGAGCGCTGCTTTTTTTAAGTTTCATTTTGATGGTTCTGGCCTGATGGTCACCTGTCTGAAGGCAAGAACCAGGGCTCCCACCTGTCTGTATTCCGGGCCAAGGGCAGCGCCGTGCCCAGCGTCTGCATACGGTGAGTGCTGATGAGAATAAAGACGGTCTGTCATTTCATCTCGTTCTCTTGAACGAGGTGACTGTCCCTTTCCTCTGCAGGTCTGCGGAACCCATTCCCCCCTTTCCTTTTCCTCAGCTGACATCCCAGCCCTCCATCGCTCTTTCCTGAAATTCCCTCCGCAGGAGCCTCCCCCCAGCTCCTCCTGCTGCCCAGACACCCCATCCAGCCGGTCTCTGCACAGCAACCAGAGGCTCTTTAATATGCATACATCACAGCAGGCCGCCCCTGCTCAGAGCCTTCTGACAACTCTCCTTTGTACTTAGTGTTAAGGACAGACGTCACCCCACAGCCTGGCTCCTGCATACGTCACCTGCGCCATGGATGGCTCGCATTCTTCCCCAGACACCTTCCCCAGCTCTGCCGTCCACATGGCCCAGCTCCCGCCTCGGCCTCGGCGCCTGCTGCTCCATCTCCCACTGATGCCCCCAGCAGCTCTGCCCCCTCCCAGACCCCCTGCTTGTAGGTGCCCATGGTGGGCACGAGGGCTCAGCCGGAAGCCCGTGTGGTTTCTGCCGAGGGATGAGTCAGGGTGAAGGAGCCGGTCGGGGTGTCTGACAGCCCGCAGCACCCCCTCGCTTCCTGCCCGCCCTCCCACAGAGTTTGGTGTTCATTTTTGAGGTCTAGACCGAGAAAGTGAATGTCCAGCAGTAGGTCTCTCCAAAACCTGACTTTGCAGAGAGGATGGGGGGCGGGAGGCGAGGCAACTAAAGCTGATGAGTGAAGTGATTTTCTTTCTTTTTAATATATTTTTATTGTTTCAGAGAAGCAGGGAGAGGGAGAGAGAGAGAGAAACATCAGTGATGAGAGAGAATCAATAATTGGCTGCCTCCTATATGCTCCACTCTGGGGATTGACCCGACAACCCTGATGTGCCCTGACTGGGAATCAAACCGGGACCTCCTGGTTCATAGGTCGACGCTCAACCACTGAGCCACGCTGGCCGGGCCGAAGTGATTTTTCTGGGGACGACAGCGTCCCATTTCTGCAGTCAGCTCTTAGGACTGTCTGGGTGGTACAGTCTGGGATGGAGCCTCATGGCCCCCAGGAAATAATCTGTGTTTGGCAAATACGGGGAAACAAACCAAGAAACAGCGACCTTTTCTAAGCTTTCCCGAGGGATGTAACGCCAGAAAATAATTGTTAAGTCTCGGTTGGTCCATGCCCCTGAGTGGGCATGGGAGAGGGTATTGATCCGCTCAATGGCTCTTTAAAGAGCTGGCTGTGTTTGTCCTCGTGGCTCATAGGCAGGCAGCCTCTTTTCCGTCTCCATACTCACTGGGTTTGTGTGACAACGCACACAGATCCAGCGTCCACTGGGTAAATATTAGGCCAGTGATTGGATGGGGAGCCCGCAGAGTGAGTCTGTCAAGTGGAACGGTGAGAGGGAGCGATCTGTATTGAGAAGACCAAACCTGGCCGTGCTGTGAACCCTTCCTCCGGCCTCTCACTGATCCCCACCCTCCACTTCCCTAAAGTGACAGGCCACCATGGCCATGATGGTGGAGGGCAAAGGAGGGCAAACGTGAAGGCCCCGAGAGCACAAAATGTCACTAAAAAAAATACTTAGCTCTGGCTGCTGGGGCTCAGTTGGTTGAGCATCGTCCTGTGCACTGAGGTCACAGGTTCGATCCCCGCTCGGGACACATGCCTGGGTCTCAGGCTTGATCCCCAGTGGGGGTTGTGCAGGAGGCAGCTGACCGATGTTCCTCTGTGTCTGTCTGTCTGTCTGTCTCTCTCTCCTTCTCCCTCTCCCCCTCTCTCCCTCTTTCTCCCACTCTCCCACTCTTCCTTCCTCTCTCTCTCAAATCAATAAAAATATATTTTAAAATGTTTTTTAATTTCTTTTTTCAATGACCGTGTACATGAAATGCTATTTTGTATTAGTGTCAGGCGTAGCGCACAGTGGCTAGGCAGTCATTTGCTTTACGGAGTGGTTTCCCCGGGTGTTCCCATTGCCCACCCGGCACCATTCACAGTTATCACGATATTATCTACTCTCTTTCCTGTGCTGCCCTTTGCCTCCCATCAGAAATGCCTGTTTCCTACTGTGTGACGTGCTCCCACCCCCTCGCTCAGACCTGAGTTTTTGTTACAGCGACACCGAGTCCCATTTTCTTTCCCCTTCCCTGTTGCTTTCACGGCTGAGACAGGCCCGGTCCTAGTTTTCCATCTAATGATCGTCGTGGTGAAAATCACAGCTGATACTCAGGGAGGGCTTATTCCACGCCCGGGGTCCTGCTGAACTCGTTACAGAAACGTCTTTATTCTCGTCCTAGGGAGCAGCTCCGTCCCAGCAGGCTGCAGGCATGCTTTGTCCCGAGTCGGAATGTCGGCTCCTTTGTGCAAACCCCAGAGGCTTTGTGGATGTCATCCTGCCTCCCAGATGGCTCAGTTGAGGTCTGCAGGCTCTCCATTGCCCGGAGCTTCTCTTCTTTAATTACAGAAACTGCAAACCAGGCTAGGTGTTGGGTACCCAGTTATACTGGGTGGAGGCATTCAGGGAGCCGTGGGCTCCGGCCAGCAGTCTCCTGGGGGTCATTGTCCGGGGAAGGAAGCGTTTCACCCGCAGGTGCGGCCCTCACACCCGAGCGGCCTGGCCCCGGCACCAGCCCCGACGGGAGCCGCTCAGAACCGCTTCGAATCTCCTCTCTGGCAAATGTGCTTGCTGAGCTGCTCATCATAAGGACGGACGGGGTCTCACTCTCGTGGTTTTATGTCTGCTCTCCATCTGGTTGGGAAATAGGAGAAAACACGTTCTCACTCCGGAGGGGTTTGGAGATAAAGGACCGAGTGAGGTTTTCATGAAAACCGGGGGCGCGCTGTGCCACTTCCTGTGGGGGGTAGAGCTGAATAACCCACCCAGGGCTGCTTTCTTGCCACCTGAGAAATCAAGTGATTTTCAGAGAGAAAATGAGAACGAGAGTGTGTGTGTGTGTGTGTCGGTGTGTGTGTGTCTGTGTGTGTGTGTCTTTTGGGTGAGGGATGGGGAATACAACTCTTCATGATTTCTGTAAGCAAGCAGATTCTAGAGCAGCCGTGGGCAAACTACGGCCCGCGGGCCGGATCCAGCCCGTTTGAAATGAATAAAACTATTGAAAAAAAAGACCGTACCCTTTTATGTAATGATGTTTACTTTGAATTTATATTAGTTCACACAAACACTCCATCCATGCTTTTGTTCCGGCCCTCCGGTCCAGTTTAAGAACCCATTGTGGCCCTCGAGTCAAAAAGTTTGCCCACCCCTGGTCTAGCGGTAACTCGCTACCAAAAATCTCGTTTCAGCCCGGCTGGCGTGGCTCAGTGGTTGAGCATCGACCCATGAAGCAGGAGGTCACGGTTCAGTTCCCAGTCAGGGCACATGCCTGGGTTGCAGGCTCAAGCCCCAGTAGGGGGCGTGCAGGAGGCAGCCAGTCAATGATTCTCTGTCATTGATGTTTCTGTCTCCCTCTCCCTCTCCCTTCCTCTCTCTCTGAAAGCAATAATAATAAAAAAATTCCAAAAAACAAATCTCATTTTAACTCAAGTTCTCAACCATTCCTCAATCCGATGGCCCTGTGTTGTACTTTCTCCCTTCCCCTCCCTCCCTCTTCGGTAAGCAGGCATTGATCAAAAGGCACGGATGCAAGAATAACTGGGAGAGCTGGGTGATTCACAGGCAGGGTAATCAGGCTGGAGTTATGTCAGCCGGCAGCACCGGGGAAGTGATGGTCAGCCTGGGACACCGAGTCCCAAACACCCGGCCAGGGCGCAGGGAAGGGGGAGCGCAGGGAGGAGGGCCTGCTGAGCTGGGCCCTGAGGACACAGGCTGCTGAAGCGAGCTTGATGAGTCTGCCCAGGAGAAATGCATTTCCATTGGTTCTCTGCTTTGCTTCTGCTGGGGGTGGGAGGTGGGGTGGGGGGCACGCCCTCTCACCTCCTGGGGAGGTTAGATGCCCAGCGTGACCCCTGGACTCAGGGATCCTTTGCTTCAGCGCCCCCTCCCCCGGTTGCTGTTCTCTGAACTAATCCTCCAGCCTCCTTTTTAATAGTCAAAACCACCGAGAGCCTTCAGGGGCACGTCCTGGTGTACGGCAGCCGACTTAATTCCCATCCGTGGGTTTGCCCCGAGCCAGCTGTCAGAAGCTTGATCTGTCATGTAGACATCAAGCTGATGGGGCTGTTGCAGTTAGCGGCTTCTTGGCCCCGTGTCTGCGGCAATTCAGCAGGATTCACTTTGTTTCAGGCAGGAAGGGGAACCCTGTGTTATCTGTGTGGCCGGTTCCCGGTGGATGCTGGAGCTTCTGACGGAGGGCTTGTCGCCTGTCTGTCATCAGCTGTCTCCCAGCCCAAACAAATAGCATTGCAGGTGTGAAGGGGAGGCCGTCCCAGCCGCAGGGAGCAGAAAGGTGCAAGCTAGGCACGTGGTGCCTGGTTCAGAGGGACAAGCTCATTCCTTTTTGTTGGGGGAGGAGGGGGTGGGGAGTGGGGGGAGAGAATATCCTCTGCTGATTTCTTTCCAGTGACCCCAGAAATGACTCTGGTTTACTTCGTGATGGGTTTTCCTTCGTATATGTTTTAAAATATAGTTTTATAAATTTCAGAGAGGAAGAGAGAGAGAGAAGCATCAATGATGAGAGAGAATCACTGATTAGCTGCCTCCTGCACACCCCCTACTGGGGATCGAGCCCACAACCCAGGCATGTGCCCTGGACCGGAATCGAACCCAGGACCTTTCAGTCCGCAGGCCAACACTCTATCCATTGAGCCAAACTGGCTAGGGCTTAAAAGGCATTTTTAATTGAGAGAGAGAGAGAGAGAGAGGAGAGAGAGAGAGAGAGAGAGAGAGACACATCATGTGAGAGTGAAACATTGATTGGCTACACCTTGCACGCCCCTCACCCGGGATCGGGCCTGACCGGGAATGGAACTGGCAACCTTTCAGTACATGGGGCAGTGCCCAACCAGCTGCGCTACACTGACCAGCGCTCCTGCGTATTTTTAAAAGCTGGCCTTTTAATTGTTGGAAGCGTAAGGCCGAATGGAGACCTTTAAAAATTATTTGAGCAAAAGGTAAGTGCCCTGGGAATCCTGGGAAGCTCAGCTTCCAGAGCAGCGAGCTGGTGGGGGCACCCCCAGCCTCTCTCCCGGGGCGTCCCCAGCCTCTGGCAGGCGGTTCCACTTCAGCAGGAGGGCCCTCTCCCTAGATGCGTGGTCCGCGGGCCGGGGACGCAGTAGCCTGGTGTTGGCCTTGCTCGCGGAGCTCGCGTATCCGGGCAATGACTTTCTCTCCGGCGGCCCTCTGGGCTCTGGTTAATTTGAGGCTGATTTGCTGGCCTCCTGCTTCCACTCCGGAGGCGGACAGTGGGGATATATCGATCCACCCGCGGCTACGCGACGGAGAAAAGCAATCAGAGCCTTCGTCCTGACGGGTCTGTGTTCTTTGCAAAAGGGCTCTTTCCTCCGGCTGTTGGCGCTGTCTGTGGTCATTTGTCTTTCCAGGTTGGGAAGGGTGCCTGTGATTTTTCTCTCCTAAAGTAGTTTCCCTCTCCCAGGTACCTGTGGACGCATCTGCCCTTTGGTTGGAACCAGAAATTTGTAGATTTAGAGAAGGTCGGTGTAGAACAGGCCTCAGGGATTATCAGTGTAAATCTCCTGTTGTATGAACGGTAGTTGAAGGGTGTTATTCACAGACCTTCCTCTCCGTCCAGGCTTCGAAGGTCTTGGGGTGGCGTGACCCCCGTGTCTCTCTGATCTTTCTGTTGTCGTTCATTTTGGTTTCCCACCCACCCGTTAGGCCTCTTCCCCTTCCCTATGCTTTTACCCATCTCGGCGTCTTTCCACCCTTATCCCCCGCAACTCTTGTTAGCATGTCTCTACCCCCTTTCATCCTCGTGCCCAGGTATTGTCACACTAGTACTTACCTCCGAACGCCAAGCGACATGCTTCCCTTTCTCCTTTCTCTCTTTTTTTAATGCGATATTCCTATTGACATTGTTGATGATAGTTTGATGCCCATTTTCTGGACTTTGAGGAGGATTTAATTGCTTCATTTATCTGCCCCCCCCCCCCCCCCCCCGCCCCGGAGGCCGTCCACCCTGACCATGGACTTACTGCTACTTACGTGGCTCCTCCTGGGACCCAGCGTGGCCCCAGGAGCCCTGTGTTTGTCACGTCGGCTCTTGTGTTCCCATCAGACTGATTAGCACCTCAGCCCTGTCCTGTGGTGGCCTGGGGACTGTCCTGATGTGTCACTCGGCTCTCTCGGTTCACTTCGTCCCCAGCCAGCATCGAACAGCCTCGGGCTTGGCTGGCTCCTCTCTCCGAGACGGGCTCAGGTGCCCTCTGGCATTGCCGCCGCACTGGGCAAGGACACCTCTGTGCACCTCTGAGAGGACACCCTGCCCTGCCCACCTTTGGACTTTGGTGGGCTGTCTGAGCTTTTGTCTTTGTGGTCCCCTTCCTCTACCCCAAAAAGTGAAAAATTATATCTTACAGCTCGGTTGGTATAAAGATGACTGCCACCCAGGCTGGATTCATTATTATGTATTCATTATTATTCATTTCTTCCCTTCTGATTGTAAAAGAAATTAAGGCATTTTCGGGGACCCCAACATTGGGCCAGCAGGCACTGTGTGTCCTGTGCCTGATGGATCAGTGGGGCCTGTGGCCATCACAGATCTCTTCGCTGGGTGGCTGACCCGGAGCCTCTGCCTGGCTGACCCCTGGAGCCCCCCTCCCCAATCTCCCCTGAAGTTTACTGTGAGTCAGAAGCTACAGGCTTTGTCCTGTGAGGTTGGGACTTTAAGGGAGCGTTCATGCTACTAAGAATGGGTACAACCCTGCACTTGTCCATCACACATGGCCGTGCCCTGTCCAGGAGTCGCCTCCTGCTGGCCTAGACAAAGCCCACAGCCACGCTGTGAGTTGCCTCTGGTGGGGCCGCATGGCAAGGGCCCGAGGGTGGCCTCCCAGAGCTGAGCAGTCCCCGGCCGGCAGCCAGCAAGAAGAGGGGGCCCTCAGCCCTTCGTCTGCAAGAAACTGACTTCTGCCCACACCCGTGCACGTGGCAGAGGGCCCTGAGCCTCAGCTGAGGCCACAGCCCGGCGAGGCCCCGAGCCAAGGACCCGGACTCGTTAACCTGTTGCTGGACTCCTGAACCGTGGACGCGGAGGGAGAGGAATCGGGTGTTGCTTTCTGCCGCCGGATTTGTGGCAGTTTGTTCTGCAGCAGCAGAAACCTCACACAGGCCGGCCGTGCGCCTCGGCGTGCTGGTTTGCTTTGGAACTCAGGCTTGGAGAAGAGAGAAAAGGGGAGATGTCAGTCCCCACGTACCCACAGCGGGAAACAGAAAAACATTCCTTAGAAGCCAGCAGCCTCCTCCTCCTCCGCGCCAGCCCCTCATCAAGCCCCAAGAAGCTGAATAATTGATGCTGCCTCAGGCGGAGTGACGCCTTGGATGAAGCCCCGCTATGAAAAAATCAAGTGTGTTCTTCAGAGCCACGCGTCCCTTCTGAAGTGGGTTGCGTGCCACTTGCACACTCTTTCCTTGTGAGGACATGCTCAGGGGTTTCCACCCTCCTCTGAAGGGTCTCCTCTCCCCTCCCTGCCCTCCTTTCCTAGCAGCTCTGATGGGCTCTACACCCCGGTCAGCACTTCTGTGCAGGAGTTCATTGGGCCTTGCAGGCGGAGTTCATCGGGAGGCACAAGGACTGTTTTCAGGCCCCCGTGGTCCAGACCCGTGGGGATGGATGCTGTGAGCAGGCTGTGAGCAGGGGCGGGAGGCTGAGGAGTTGATGGGGCGTTGACCGTTATCTACAAGTTTATAAGCATAAATATGCACACGCACAAAGTTAGGTACAAGTTCACATCAAAGCACCTAAATCCATAAAATCGAAACCGGCAATGCTTTTGTGTGCTCTGGCAGTTGAACTTTTGCTAAAAATAAGCCACCAATTACAAGCACCAGTGGTACCGACGGCCGTGACTGGCTCCTTTTGGTTCCAGTAGGTCCGTCCATCCCCCAAAAGCCGCCGGATGGAGTCGGCTCTCCCCACAGCTGTTCCAGAAGCACTTGGAAACCTCCGGCATCTATACCGGCTCCATGAAGGAAGTTGGCCAGAGTGTGGCTCAGAACAAACAGATCAGCCATCCATTGAGCCTGCCTTCAGCAATTAACCCTCAGCAATTAAGGCAGGACTGCTTGGTACCAACTCAGCCGGAAACACAGCTGCAAACGAAGGCACTAAAATTGAGCAGTGAGTGGGCTTTGGTTAGAAAGGACTCACTGCAGTGAGTCAGATTGCTGGTCTTGTCTTTCATATATATACACTAGAGGCCCAGTGCACGAATTTCATGCACTGGTAGGGTCCCTAGTGGCTGCCAGCTGCTGGCCAGGGCCTCCCTCCCTTCCCCCAGCCAGCCCTGCCCCCTGGTCAAACTCCCGGACAAACTCCCTGTTGAGGGGACAATTTGCATACTACCTTTTTATTATATAGGATATTTATTGATTTCAGAAAGGAAGGGAGAGAGAGATAGAAACATCAACAATGAGAGCGCGAATGATTGATCGGCTGCCTCTTGAGCACCCCCTACTGGAGTTAGAGCCCGCAACCCTGGCATGTGTCCTGATCGGAAATGGAACCCGTGACCTCCTGGTTCATAGGTCGACATTCAGACACTAAGCCATACCCGGCTGAGCTGGTATTGTTTTTCTCCTTTAGATGCTCATTTACCTAGAAATACAAAATTAAAATTTTTTATATAAAACTTTCAGACCGCTGCGAATGGGTCCCTGAGTCCCCATTGGAGAAGCGCTGCTTCAGGCGGAGGAGGTTGCGTTTGTGGGTTTAATCCAGAGCAGCCATTCGCAGGCTAATCCATGGAGGACCACACGGCGTTGGGGGGCTCCCTGATACTTCACGCGCCACCATGCATGATGTGCGAATGTGCTGCAGATCATTGCAGGAATGGCCCCAGATCCCTCCCCGGCTGTCATTCACACTCTGGTGACATCAGGTCCTCCCAGCAAGAGGCACAGTTGACTGATGTATCCGCCCCATCACTCTCGTTGGCCATGGACCACGGAGGTCAGTGGGGTGGTAGAGAGTGTGATGCAAGCAGAGATTTGAACAGCACTTTGATGTTGCCTTCTCTCGCTGGCCCTGAAAGCCTGGGTTTACCCCACGAATGAGTCCAGCCTCACCTGCTGGAGGATGACGGGCCCCATGGAGAGGAATCCCAGTTTCCCAGCCACAAGTCAGCCAGCGCTGGCCCACAGCCCGCCGGCTGCCAGAGCACGTGCCATCCTAGACCATCCAGCCCCGGGCGAGCCACGCGCTGACCACAGATGCACAAGCGAGGCCTGGCAGTATTCACGGGGCCTCTGCAGGTCCCCAGCAGCGTCCACACGAGTGGAGACTTAGGAGCAGTAATCACTGGCTGCTGTTGGAGGCCACTGAGTTTTGGGGTGTTTTGTTACCTAGCAACAAGTATCTGATAGACATGCATTTGTTCCTGGGAGGAGAAACTTGACTTTGAGCAGGTTTCGGGGTGGGGGACAGGGACGGGGACGGGGACGGGGAGACACCTGGTATTCTCCAAAGGATACCATAGGTCAGAAAAAGTTGCCTGAAAAAGACCAGCTGGGGGTTCTCAAACTGTTGAAAAGGCAGAAAGGCTCAGGGTGGGTTATATGGGTGCATTTTACTGAATTCTAAGACTAGGTCCAGGGGTAGCTTAAACCTGGTGGATAATCATCGAGGATTAGGAAGAGAATGCCTCATTCTACTTAGGTACTTGCATTCCTTTAGATTTGTATTGTTTTAAGGAGACATTATATTTCAAATTACAAGAAAAGGCACGGTGGTTTGGGAAACTCCTCCAGGCCCCCTCTCTGCCAGCCAGGCTGCTGGGAGACCTGGCTCTTTGGATTCCAGCGTGAGGCGCTTACCTGGAGCACCTGATGGAGGGCTGTCTTTGCAGACTCTCAGGGCTGAGTCTTTGCAGAGCTATGGGGGGGGTTTCAGTTCTGTTTCATAGGCTTAAGTCGGCCTGATTATGAATAGTAATAGGCATCAGCGACAGGAGAAGGCTTTGTCCCTAAAAAGACAGTTTGAGTAACAGCATCCTCACCTCGCTTAAACAGAGCTAGACGTCCGTGATGAATTTCCTCCGTGGGAAGCTTCAGGCCAGGGTCGTGGAGGAGCCGGGGAGGAAGCTGGAAGATGTGGCCTTGGGGGGGGGGGGGGTCACGGGCTTCAGGTGGAAAGGACTCACCTTAAGGGGAGTGAGCTGGGCTCCCCACCCTGTTTCTGCCAGGAAGGAAGTAGAGTTAGAACCTTTGGGTTGAGAGTCACTGGGTAGGTGGCTGCCCATCCTCATGTGGGCTCAGGACGGATCGAGAGGCTCTTCCACAGTCATCAAGGGGACAGGAGCTGGGGGTGGGTAGAAAGTCATGATGTCAGCATTTTTATTGATTTCAAAGAGGGAGAGGGAGAGAGAGATAGAAACATCAATGATGAGGGAATCATTGATTGGCTGCCACGCCCCCCACTGGGGATTGAGCCCTCAACTGAGACATGCCCTGACTGGGAATCGAACCCTGGCCTGGTTCATAGGTCAATGCTCAAGCACTGAGCCACACCAGCCAGGAGTCTTTCATACTTTTAAAGCCTTTTCTCTCCCGCTCTGCACTAATCTCTCTTTCCTTCTTTCTCAAGGCCTAACCATGGTGTATGCTTACCTGGGTCTTTGTTTTTTATCTTGTACAGCAAGCATGTCAAACTCAAAGGCTAACACAGGCCAACTAAACAAAAAATCAAAAGCTTCAATTTTCATAGAAACGTAGGTTTATTCGATAGAAACATGCTGAATACAAAGGGCTGAAATAAATGAGTCATCGTTAACATAAAATAATAGAACATTTCAGTAAAAATTAATATTTTTTCTTGAACATTAACTTACCAGACACTGAATAACTGCACAAATTAATAAGCATAATGCAAATAAACCTATTTTTCTTGTTCTCCGAAAGTGAAATATTTCCTGTTGCGCACACCAAACAAGTCAGTACAAGACTAACGACATGGCAGTCGGCTGCTAAAATATTCGCTGCTCGTATTAGTGGTGAGAAATGGTGCGCCTGCGCGTTAGGTGTGTATGGGAAATGAATGCAACACGATTATAGTAATCAGTCATTAGCTAACATTTTAGTTCGTTATTAATAATTATGTATAAGAGGATATTGTAAAAATTAAGTTATTAAAATGTTTCTTATATACTGTTACATTAACTGGGCCACAAAAATATTCATTGTGGGTCACATGCGGCCCGTGGGCCACGAGTTTGACATGCTTGTTGTACTTCGTTTTGGAGATGTTGTGATATTGTTCATGCCAGTCAGTCAGTTTGGTTATTGAACACTGACACTGTGCAGGGCCTGACAGTAGAGCTGGAAGACACAGCTCCTGCTTTAAGCATGTCATGAGCCAAGGAAACGGAAAGTTTACTGTGCAGTTTTGCAAATGTTACGAGAGCAGTGCGTGTGGGATGTCAGGGCAGCACAGAGAGGAGGCATATGTAGTCCAGACAAGGCTGGGTTTATCTAGGAAGGCTGCTTGGAGGAGGGACTCGGACTCCTTCAGCCAGGATTTCAGAAGCATCGAGTATAGAAAATGAGAAGCTTGAGAACATGCCTGCTGGCCACAGACTGGGTGTCATTTTGTTGGAGGGACAGGGCCTCCCACGGAGTTAGAGGTGCAATCTGAGTGCCCCAGAAACCAGTAGGGACCTCTTACTTTGAACGGACATCCTCCTTGTCTTTGGGCTTCTTTGCTGTGATCCATGACCCTGAACATGTAGGCAAACCGAGACCAGGAAGACGGCAATGACCTGCTGATGGAGCCCGAGGCAGGGTTGTACCCGCTGCCTCAGAGTCTCTGCCACCCTGTGTTCCTGTTTGCTCTGAGGCCGGTCTCTGCCACCCTGAGCCAGCCTGGCCCTGGGCAGCAGGCCGCTGCCCGGCTCCCCGGGAGAGAAGGTCACATCTTATGTCAGCTTCATCCATATTCGGGCTGGTGATAAGGGGGGACATTTAGGTTTTTTTCCATTATGTGGAATACTTTAAGATCGTGTTACGGATGTCATTATTATTGCCATTTCTCAGTAATAAAAACAGCATCAATTATTTAATGTCACCTCATGTGTCTGGGTTAAGTGGGGATGGTGAGGGACGCGGGAGGCTGGTGGGGGATGGAGGAGGGAGGCAGAGCCCACAGAGCGCCAGGCCCTCCCGCAGCCTCAGCGTCCCTAAGGGCGGGTGGTGGCTTGTCTTTAGATCCTTCTTCCCTCCTCCGCTGGGGTGTAACTCGGGCCTGGCTTTAGCCATGGCTGGCAGGGAACACAATTAACTCTCTGCCCTTTCCCTCGGCCTGTCATCAGGGAGTTCTGACCCGCTGACAGGCCTCAATTAAATAGATCACCTGCCACGGGCCAGGGAGGCTCGGCGCCATGGTACAGTTCCAGCCCGCATGACATGACAGGAGGTGTGCGTGGGGCCGGTGAGAGCCAGGCGTGCCACAGTCCACCAGAGGGTGGCCGGCCGTGCTTCCCCTGAGCGCAGTGACACATCCCAGCGTGGGCAGTGGCAGGGACAGGTGGACACATAGAGGGTGGCTGCTGGAACTCGGAGCGAAGGCGTCAGCTGCTCGCCGTGACATTTGGGGCCGGGTGTGACTTTTGGGGGTAGGGTCCGCCAGGGCTTTGGCACCTAATGGCACTTACCCAGTTGTGCTTTGTGAGGGGCTGGCCTTGGGCACAGTAGACCTGGACGTGACCGCGTCCTGTCGGTTATGCCCCAGGCTTCTCCTTTCATGACTGTGGAAACCTCAGTGACCAGCCGCCGTCTCCCTCGTACCTGGGACAGCAAATCTGCGTGAAAGCGCCGGACTTGGTTTCCGGACGGAGGTGTGCCTGTCGTTTCCGGAAGCCTCTGTGGTTTCCCAGAGGCATATTCCTGGGCGCCTTTTCCACCCCCCACCCCCCTCATTTCATTTCCTCCATCTTTCCCTCTCTCCACTCCCTCTCTTTCCTTCTGGAAGGTGCTGTTTATCCTCCAGCTCCTGCCCCTCTGCACGGCCTTTCCTGAGTGGGTGGAAATTTCTGTTTTTTCTGAGCCCCAGGGACTTGACCCAACCATCGATGATGATGATGATGATGATAACTGTCACAAGAGGGCAGTGATCTCAAGTTCCAGCAGCCCCTTCCTTTAGGGTGGAGGTGGGTGGGGGAGGGTGTGGTGCAGGACCTGGAGACCTATAGCATGGGAAGGAGCCTGTACATTTGGCACTTTGACATTTGGGAGCTGCAAGGTGACTCAGCCACCCAGAACCATCTAAAGCCCTAGGAGCCCACCTCAACTCATAGGGTGGGGGTGGGAGTGGGGGCAGAAAGTGACTCATTGCCTGGCTGAGGGGCAGCCACGCAGGCTCTCAGGGCTGCAGGGAAAGTCAGGAAAGCTTGCATTAGTCACACGTTTGCCCTGGCCTGGTTCTGATGCTTACTAAGAATTTTCCAAACACAGGCAGGCAGGCAGGCAGGCTTCCTGGAGGAAGTGGCAAACATCTTATCCTTATAGTAAAAAGAGGGTTTGTGGGTGGCCAGGGTTACCAGTAACCAGGAGGCTTTGGGTACCTGAGCATCCTAAATCCTTCTCAACCTCAGCACTGTTGATGCTTGGCCGGGTCATTTGTTGTGGGGCTGGCCTTGTGCCCTGTAGGGTGCCAGTCCCACCCTCTCTCCCTCCCCCACATACAAAGATGCCCATTGCCAAATGCCCCCAGGTGGTGGCGGGGTGGGGGCAAAGTTGCCCCGTGGAAACCACTGTTCTCAATTAAAAGTGTCTCTCCAGGCCGCTTTTTCATAAGCAGCCTTGCTCGCATTCGTGCCGCTGGCCTCGCCTTGCCGTAAGGAAGTGGTTCCCTTCCCGCAGCCTCCTCCCAGCCAGGCATCCATCACCTTCTAAACAGAAGGAAGACACAGCAAGGTCAGCTGACACCCCCCGCCTCCCCGAGAGGCACGTCTTTTATTGCCGCCGCGATCCCTCCGATGTCAGCATGAGATGTAGGATTAGAAATAATTAAACCCATAAACAAAGAGCTGCGGCTCTGTGGCACATGGCCCCGGCGCCAGCTGTCACTCCGTGGGGAGAGGGGTGCCTGCAGGGGGAGACCGGCCTTCCTCACGTCCCTTCTGTCCCCAGGATTCCGTCCATCTGTAGCGTCAGCCTTGAGTGTCGCACGGTGTGGCAGGCTGTTCCTTTGTGCTTCTCCCGGGGACAGAGCAGGTGACACGCTGCAGCCCCCAGGATTCTACAGAAGGACCCAGAGCTACGAGGCTCCCCCCCACCCCCTTAAAACAAATTTAAGTGAGGTGTCGGCACCCTTCTATGCATTACAGTGGACGTTGCAAATCAACGATGGGGGTGATGTCGATGTGTGGGACGAAGGAGAAGGTGTAGACGGAAGGGTTGATGTTTTCGTTGGTAACATTTCGTTGGAAAGAAAGAATGAAATAAAATGTCTGAATCACTCGATTCTCTTTCTGATCCCTGTGTGTGTGTGTGTGTGTGTGTGTGTGTGTGTGTGTGTGTAAGACACGGCCGAGCATCATTTTCGTGAGATTCTGTCATGAAAGAAACTTACCCGAGAAAACGGTTCCAGCGTTTGCTCATGAATGGCTGCACCCAGGGACTGGATCAGCAACCGCCTCCTCTCCCATAGTAGACATGTTTTTAAAGGGAAACTTTGGTTTGTTTGGAGCTATTATTGCCTGGTTTTCAATAAATATCTACTGTTTGTAAGCTCATCGAGATGATTGCACTTGCCTTCTGTTTGGGTGAAAGGGGAGGTGTGTGTTTGGTGGGGTCACCCCTCTTCCTCGCTCCCCTCGAGATCCTGTGCATTTGTAAGCTGTCAGCAGGGCCGGGGGGTTCCGGCCGATGCTGTGGGAGTAGAAGCTCACTGTGGATTCATCTGTTTGCTCTTCTTTTATTCATTATTTATTGATTTGAGTGAGAGAGAGAGAGATGGATTTATTGTCGCACTTTTTGACACATTCATTGGTTACTTCTTGTATGTGCCCTGACCAGGGATCGAACCTGCAACCTTGGCCTATAGGGACGATGCATAACCAACTGAGCCACCCGGCCAGGGCCATCTGTTTGCTCTTAACTGGAACCTAAGAGCTGGGACTTGGTCTTGTTTTGTTCGCCAAGTATCCACAGAAGTGGTGGTCAGTATTCGTTGAGTAAATGTGGGGACTGAAATGCGGACTTTGCCTGGTTGATGCACAAACAGTCGAATTAGTTGGTGACAGACAAAACATCAGGGTGACGTGGTTGCTCTCGGCCACGGGACTCGCCTCTCAGAGGCCAGCACCCCGCGGTGCCCTCCGTTCCCCTCCTGCCAGGGCTGTAGTTCAGACCGCTTTCCCCTCTGAGCGGGTGAGAAACGTGAGGATGGCGAACGTCTGGAAAGTGGTGACCTTGCTGCCATCCAAGCGAGCCTGCCCAATGGGCTTCCTGGACAGAGCCTGGGCTGAGCCACGCCCTTTACCCGGCGGGCTGGGATTTCGCTGTGTACTGCCCCTTTCTAGGGTCGGCATGGACCCCTCACATCCTGCTTCTGTCACCCCAAAAGTTCTACAACCAGAAAGCTCGTCCTCCTCCTAATGACCCCGCCTGCCGGCAGCTGGGTCTGGCCCTGGCCTGGCCCGGTGGCCCTGCGCCGTCGGTGGAGATCGGCGGGCTGCCGGGCGGCTCTGAGCGGGAGGGGTGTGGGGAATGCAGCTCGGAGCGGTGTCACAGCGACTGCTTCTTGTTTCAGGGTGCGGCGGAAGACCCCCACACGGCCCTGGCCCTGAACTTGGACCCCGCGTGGATGAAGAAGTCTGATGCCGAGAGTCCCCGGCTGCTCCTCCCTGCCAGCGAACTGTCCATCCGGATCGGGGGCGCGGGGCTCCTTCCAGGCAAGCTCCCCGCTGCAGACCCCGGGCTGAGCCAGGCAGGACAGACCGGGGCCTGGGGGCAGGAGGATGGCGGGAAGGGCCAGGGCCTCGGGCCCACGCCTCCTCATGACTCACCCCACCATGCACAGGGCCGGACCGGCATCGGCCCCGGCCTTCCTGTCTCACTTATTCTCCAAACCACCTGCTTGCTGCACGGGAGGTCACCGTGCCTTTTGGTTGTCTTTCCAGTTGGGACAGCGGACAAGGACCCCTCGGGTGGGACCGGGCTGGTTTGGGTTAGAGCGTGTGGGCATTTGTCCCTGTGTCTCCCCCTCTCGGACGGACCCTGAGTGATCCTTCCGGGTATGTGACTTTCCTCTTTCCGATTCGTCGGGGGAACTGGCCATTTCTCTCACCGATTCAGTGTTGTGGAGCCAGTGCTGCCTCTGGTTGGAAGGCGTGCTTCCCCTGAGGGGGGGGGAGTCACACAGCCACTTCCGAGTCTCCTCCTGGGGGTGGGGTGGGGGGGAGACTGGCCGCGGCCCACTGAGCGCGAGTCGCAGGTGAGCTAGGAAGGTGGCATTGCTTTCCAGGCTCGGTGTGAGACCCACCCCACCCCCACCTCCACCCCCACGGTGCGCAGTCATCGCATACTCAGGGCATTTGGCTAATTTAAGGGCCAGTTAGCGTGAGGAGAGGTGGGTGCCTTTCTTTCCCTTTGAATTTAAGTCCCGCGTTTAACCTGTAAGCCCCAGGGGTCCCTCTCCCGTGGACCGTGGACTCAGGACTTGAAACCGTGCAGATGATGCTGGGAATGGGCGCCTCCCCTTGCACGGGGTTCCCCGGAGTGGACTAGGGAGGAGCAGCTGGGTGACCGGGCACGTCTTCACACTAGGGACTTCGGGGAGAAAGGTCTTTCCCCCTTTCCGTGCAGTCATTGCGATGTGGCGTTTTCATCATGTGGAGGCTCGGGCCACCTCTAAGCCTAGGGGACAGGCCGCGTGCACAAAAGTTACAGCGATGCCACAGCCAGTCCTCACGGATCTGTGTTCCGTTTGCATCCTGCATGAATTATTCATGGAGAACTGGAGCATGTTCTCGCGGGCCGGTCCTCACTGCCTCCCACCACTTCTCACGCGGGATATAACCAGGAAATAAAAATTCCTCTCACGTGCGCTCAAGTAAGAGAGGCTCAGCGTGAGGAACCTGCCCTGCCTCCCATCACACGTGCTTTCAGGCTCCGATCAGAGCGACTTGGGTGCTGTCTGCTGCACCCAGAGCCGTCTGGTGACTGAGACGGGCCAGCGGGCTCCAGGCAAGCGTGCGTTTTTCACGGCGAGTGGTGTGAGCGCAGGGCCCGAGGGCTTCCTGTCCCTCCTCAGCGGCCGTACCGGGGTAGCCATCCTGTGTGCGCCCTGGGAGGCTCCGGCTCTGGTTCCGAGCCTGCTCGAGGATGAAAACCTCAGCCAATAGATTGTGTTCTGTTCCTTTTGTTTTTCTTTATCCGAAGGCCATGGGGGAATGCCTGTCCATCAGAATAGGTAAACGGGTGTCCCTCCCACGGACCCTTTCCGGGGCGCCGTGGGAATAGAGGGCCAGTGGGAGCTGGCTCTGCAGGAGTGTTTCCTGGGACTGCGGGATCGGCGTGGCCACCAGGGCCATGTGGGAGGGCCAGGCAGTCTGTCCTCTGCTCAGGGACACCTAGACAAAGCGCCTTCCCAGGTTACCAGGCAACCCTCAGCTGCTGTTGCTAACTGTTTAGATACAAAATCAAATGCAGCCCTGGAGCAGGGGGTGGCTGGGGGGGGGAAGGGGGGGGAGTTCGAGGATGGTTTGCCAAGAGGGAGCGAGCCCAGCCATCTCTGGAAAGGTCTCTTCTCACCTGGACACACGCGGGGGTGTCAGGCAGTGGAGGCCTCTAAGCTGGATAATGGCTGTTTGATGACCGGCCTCCTGCAGCTCAGGCCCGAATGTGCATTATGTGTGCCATCTGGATTTGCCCTTAAGCTCGCTGTAAATGGGCAAGGAGATTGGTTTAATGGGTGTTTAGTGAACAACAGGAGCCTTTAAGAAATAATATTGGCGTTGCCGTTATGCCCCAGGATCGGCTCGGCAGGAGGAAAAGCCCGCAGAGCCCCACGCCGTGGGCCGTGGGAGAGAAGGCCCAGCTGCTCTCAGCCCGGCAGCCGCCCGAGCCAGGAGCAGCTTTTACGAGATATTTGCCTCTTTATGTCTCTGTGCCAAACGTCTCACATTATCCACTGTTCTCAAGGCTGGGGCTATTCTGGGACTTAGCTAGACCAGAAGTCCTTCTAAAACCATCAGTCTCTCCTCTCCTCTCTCTCTCCTTTCTTCTCTTCTCTCTCCCCCCCCCACCTCTCTCTCTGTCCCCTTCTCCATCTCTCTCCCTTCGACTATTCATCTATCTCCAACCAGTTTTTTCAATTAAAAAAGTAATAACCTAGATTAAAAATTAAAAAGTAGTATTTCTTCCAGCTTCACATTCCGTATGGCCCAGGCTCCCATCTCAGATACAAACACGTTTCCAGTTTCTTTTACATCCTTCCAGGGTACTGTGTGTTACAGTCCTGCTCAGCCCCTTGGTCCGGACCTTGTGTTTTCCACTTAACCACGCACTGCGGCCTTTGTTTTCTGGGACACTCATCAATTCCTCCCATTAAGATCTTGTTACTGGCCGTGATCTTACCTAATTGGGTCCCCCCTCAAGGGCCCTTTAGGTTGTTTCCAATCGTTGACTCTTACAAAGAATGTGTCACAGAGCATTTTTAGATGTACCTCTCTGGGCAGTGACATTGTGCAGTAAATTCTAGAAGTGAGGCCAGGGGTTCTGTACACCTGGGGTCCATGGACGGGCACCAAAGGATGAACCCCTTGACATTTTATGGCATTCTCCCCTCCCGCGCCCACCCAAATAAATAAATAAATGTGGTCTGGTTGGTTTTGCTCAGTGGTTGAGCGTTGACTTAGGAACCAGGAGGTCCCCTGTTGGATCCCCAGCCAGGGCACATGCCCAGGTTGTGAGCTCGATCCCTGGTACAGGGTGTGCAGAAGGCAGCTGATGGATGACGTTTCTCTCTCATCAGTGCTTCTCTCTCTCTATCCCTCTCCCTTCCTCTCTCTCTAAAAGAAATCAGTAAAAGCTATTTTCTAAAAAATGTGAAGGCAGAGTTCCGTGACTTCCAGCACATGGGCCCGTGTTCGTCTAGGTCTCGAACTACATTCTGTCCGCCTCCCCCATTCGGCTGCCCAATTGGACGTGGTCTTTCTCACTAGCACTCCCTTGGCTCAGCAGGGGAGCGAACGGTGAATCAGTCCATTCTTTCTCTAATTAACTGTCCTATTTCAGCGTGTTTGTCTTGAGAGAGGCAGTAGAAGCTCCTCAAGAGGGAGGGCTTTTGTTTATTGATCCATTAGCACAGCAGACGGAGGATTGTCTGCAATTCTGTGGAAATGTGGAAAGAACAGGAGTCGGCATTATTTTTCCAGCAGAGAAAGAGGTGGATTTAATTTAGGCAATTATTTAGTTGTGAAGTGGCTGTTTATTTTCCTCAAACCGTTCCAAAGGTTGTTGGGGGGGAAGGTGAATGGGCCCTGAAGTCAGGCGAACATAAGCTGTAAGAAGCTCTGCTTAGAATCCCATGTTCCCCTAAATTGGTTTTATTTATTGATTTGAGAGAGGAAGGGAGAGAGAGAGAGAGAGAGAGAGAGAGAGAGAGAGAGAGAGAGAGAGAAAGAGAGAGAGAGAGAGATTTGTTGTTCCACTTATTTATGCATTCATTGCTTGGTTCTTACATGTGCCCTGACTAGGGGTCGAACCCGTGGCCTTGGTGTATAGGGATGATGCTCTAACCAACTGCGCTACCCCGCCGGGGCCCAATGTTTCCTTAATGTCCTACTTATATATACAAAAGCCTAATATGCAAAGTGTCCCCTCAGGAGTTTGACCGACCAGGAGTTCGCTTGCTCGCTATGACGTGCGCTGACCACCAGGGGGCGGTGCGGAACGAAGGAAGGATTGGGCCGGCAGCCGGCAGCCACTAGGGACCCTACCCATGCATGAATTTTGTGCACGGGGCCTCTAGTTCTTTTATAATCGGAGCATTCACTTGGCAATCATGATTCGTCCTAGACAGCCTGGCAGGTGAGAAACCATGGTTGGTCAGATGAAAATGGTGCTGACCTAGTGGGTTATGGATTTGGATAAACTGTCGTCACCAACCCGTTACTGACACTTGTTTGTGTCTGAGTCTAAGCTCGAGTTCCTTATTGGTTATGCTACCGACACGCTGGGTGGCATCCTCCTGTGGAAATGAAACTGATCGCGGTGGAGAGAATTGGCCTTTTCTCACTCAGGTTCCCACGTGCCCCGGCCCGCAGGGCAGCACCTGTCGGGCTTGTCCCATTCAGAACCACCGCGAAGTCCAGGTGTCCCTGGATGGCGTTCTCCCTCCCCGAGGCACCCTCATTTCCCCTGCAGGTGTCATACTTACTATCCTCTTTCCATCTTGTGCCTGGAATCATTCCTCCCTATTTTCCCCATTGAACATCCTCCCCGAGGTGCCTCTGGGGAAAGACTTGACCTGAGGACCAAGGAGGTACTCACCTTTGGCCACGTTCTGCGCCTGCTAATGTGTTTGCCTTTGAGGGGGGTGTGGGGGGGGCAGTGTCTCCAGCTGCCCGGTGGACCCAGCAGGTGGGTTTTCATGCTGGTCGGTGGTCTTTGGAGGTTTACATTTGGATGAACGTGTGGGGCCTGGGGGTGGGGGGGCAGCCAGGCTAAGGGGCGTGGCATCCTGTTCTCTCTGGAAGACCAACCACCCTGGGTTACCTTGGCACTAAGTTCCTTGGCACAGCCCAATCCTAGGAAACCACAGAGGACCTAGTGCACCCGCTCCAGGGCTCCTGTGACCATCACTGTTTTCTTCTTCCGTATTTTCTAACTTTTTAAGTCTCCCTGGAAGGAGATGCCCCTTCCGGCACCGATATATCCAGCACAGTTTAATGAACTTGAATTTGATCAAGAGTCCGATGCAACGCCTAGGAGAGATGCTGTGTGTTTCTTTATAACCAGGTCTCCAACACAGTGCCTTTAGGAAAGCCTCTGAGACGTTAGTCATTTTGACTTTTTATCGGTAAGATCTCTAAAGATGACAGATGAATTTTCCAGTTATTTTTATAGATTCAGCATTTTGGCATGTGGGTTAGCAATTAGACTTCTCTCTCTCTCTCTCTCTCTCTCTCTCTCTCTCTCTCGCTCTCTCGCTCTCTCGCTCTCTCTCTCCTCCCCCCATGTAACTGGTTGGTTTGGGGGCATTTTAAAATCTTCTCCTGGCCTAATGAGAGGAGTTGTCTGGGGACTGAAATGGGCCGGTGCTGGCCTCGCCTCCTTCCTGTGACCTGGGCTTTTCTGCATTCAGAGGTGGGGAATGAGCCGAGCTTGTCAGCACATGGCAGCAGCACGGAGGCTGTTAAAATGTGCCACATTTTAATACAAAAATATTTGGCTGAAAGATGAAGAGCAGAGTGTTCAATAACGATAATTACCAGGAGCTCTTTAGCATCATGGGTGTTAAATGTACCACAATCCCGTCTCGAGCAGGGCGCTGTGTGCTGCGTGGGTGGCTTGAGCGACTGGTAGTGCGTCCCAGCTCCTGGGAACTTCATGGTGTGGATACATACATGTCATGGATTCTTTTGCTTCTGAAGAGGGTTATGTTTTCGCCTGGCTAATAGTACTCAAATAGCACGTGTCCTCTTACCTTGCCCTTTGATTACTGGGATTTTTTTTTTTTTTCTGAGTCCCGATTGTCTGGGGGAGGCAGTCGTTTTGGGGAGCGTTTGCACGAGGCCTAGGCCTGGAGGCCATCTGGCACCTCCTTGAGTTGGGGACAGCCCCCCGAACAAAGCCCCGCACGCTGGGCGGTGTATGCAGCAGACGTTTATTTCCTCACAGCTGTGGAGGCTGGAAGTCCAAGATCAAGGTGTTGGCGGGATTCGGTTTCTCCTGAGGCCTCCCTCTTTGGCTCGCAGGCGGCTGTCTTCTCCCCGTGTCCTCACGGGACTTCCCTCTGCCTGCCTATGTCCCATCCCTCTTCTGGCCAGTCCTAGTGGACTAGGGCTCCTGAGAGACCTCATTTTGACCTAATTACCTCTTTAAAGATCGTCTCTCCAAACGGTTACATTTTGGGGTGCTAGGCATTCGGCCTTGGACATAAGAGTTTGGGGGGAACACAGTTCATAACAGCATTAAACCATTTTTTAGGAAGCTGTCTTTCCATGGATGGTCATCAACCCAGAGGAATACCAGGTGGCCAGAGGACTTGGTTTTCTTTGATTCCTTCTACCTGCGTGTCTGTGTCTGAACCTCTCTCTCCTTTTTCTTATAAAGACACCAGTCATTGGCTAGAGGGCCATCCATCCAATGTGTGCGCTTCTTAACTAATTACTTCTGCAAAGAATCTGTTTTCCAGTGAGGTCACATTCTGGGGTTCTGGGTAGACATGAATGTTGGGGGACACTTTTCAACCAATATGCTGACCGGGTGACTGGGTTAGTCTGGAGGGATTTGTTTCTGATGTACAAGTGAAGGAAGGGGAGAAAACAGGAGGCTAATCCTGGCAGTAATGAAAAAAACTACCACCGATTTAATTCATCGGGAGCCTTTGGAGCAGCTGCGGGCTCTTTGAAATATTCATGACGTGTCTACTGAGGAGTTAGGGCTCCTGTCTCCTTATGCAAAATTTAACATTTGCTGGGCCAGCAGGTTCTATCATCTCTGTAAGAGTTCTGACACACTCATTTCCGTTCCTAAGTCTATTAAACCAGGAAATGTGGGGGTTTTTTAATGTGCTTTTGGGGAAACAGAGCAGGCAAGTGGCCCAGGCAGTACCAGCCCCTGGTAGGATATTCCTGCCAGGCTGCTATTACCCAGAGACTTAGGGGGCTGCTGCCAAGGCCGGGCCATCGGGGCTCTTCTCCTATCGTTTTGTTTTGGTTTTTTTTTTCCCCCAGATGTTATTTTATTTATTTATTTATTTTTTGCAGAATTTCTTTAAGGTAGAGAAACACAGGTGGTACTTTGGTTTCAAATATTTAAGATCACAATTCTTATTTTTTTAAAAATCTATTTTTATTTATTTCAGAGAGGAAGGGAAAGGGAAAGAGAGATAAAAACATCAATGATGAGAGAGAATCATTGATCGACTGCCTCCTACACGTCCCGGATTGGGGATCAAGCCCGCCACCCAGGCATGTGTCCTGACCAGGAATCAAACCGTGACCTCCTGGTTCATAGGTTGACGATCAACTACTGAACAACACTGGACAGGCAAGATCACAATTCTTTATTTCTCTTTTGTTCCTTTTGCCTCATATGGAAAGTGCCTAAGAAGGGAGGAAATTGATGCCCCTGACTGAGATAGACAGCCTGGGAGAAGGAGCGGGCCGAGGGGGAAGGTGAGGAATTGGGGTCTGAGCCTGTGCAGTGTAATTGGCAGCAGCACCTCTAGCATCTGGGATGGGGTTGGTGCAATCCTGCCGTAGAGAAAAGGAGTGTGGGATACGCTCCATTCAACACGGGCTGCTTTTGTCAGCATGCACGCTGTTCAACCCCCCGTGTCCTCTTCCCATTGTGTGCATTCCTGTATCTTGTTCTGCTTTCTGGTCTCTAGTGCGTTTTCCCTCCGGGGACCAGAGAAAGAAAATAGCTCCAAGTAGCTTCAAACGAAAGAAATCGTCTCAATGAAACATGATGTTGATGGTTGTAGCATCTGGGAGCTGGAGATGTTAAAGGGATGTGTCAGCCACTTCTAGTTGGTTACCCCCAAACGAACTAACTCTCAGGACTCCTGACTCCTTGATCACCCCACACTCATCATGAGCTGGTAGGGGAGGCAGCGGTGTTCAGAGTCGATGGCAGAAGAGGGTGCACGAGATGTGGGTGGCCAGAGGTCTCTGCTCTCTTTCCTAACACTGCAGGATCTCCCGGGATTTCACAGCACTGATCCTCCCCAGGCCGCCGCAAGATTTTACACATGTCAATCTCAGTATTCTTCACAGTAGGGAAGCTCCTGCCCTACATATGAAAGCGATTCGGAGACACTTTTCCTCAAGGAGATTCAGATCTTCTCGGGAAACAAATGGCCCATTCTGTACATCTCCATTTTATATGTTTCACTGTAATATACGCAAGCCTCTCACAACCTCGTAAGTGGGTCTTGACTGTCCTTGCTGTTCCCACACAGAACCCTCTGTTTTGAGTTCTTTTTGGATAAGGAGGGAGATGGAGTGTGAGGTTCAGTTCTTTTTCCTATGGATATACAACGGTAGCACCGTGTGTTGGCAACACTGACCTTTCTCCATCCACTTGCCTTGTGCTTTTGTAAAACAAATCATGGACCATACTTGTCTATCTTTGGACTCTCTATTCTGCTGCATTGGTTAGGTGTCTGTCCCTTCACCAACATCACACTCTCTGAATTACAATAGCTTTATCTTAAGTCTTGAGATCAGGTATCGTGTGCCCTCTCACTTTATTCTTTCTAAAAATTGTTTTGGTTATTCTAATTCCTCTGCTTAAACTAGTATATGCAAATTTTAGGATCAGCTTGTTAATATAGACAAAAATTTCTGTTGGGCTTTTGGTCGGAATTGTATTGAATCTATAAATCAGTTTGGGGAAGTTTCCCATCTTAATATTGTTTTCTATTTCATGAACATGGTATATCTATGTAAGTCATCTTTCATTTCTTTTATTAGCGTTTTGTGGTTTTCAGCATAAATATCCTAATTGTTCATTGCTAATATACAGAAATGTACTTGATTTTTGTGTGTTAGTCTTATATCCTGCAACCTGGCTAAAGTCATTTATTAGTTCTAAGAATTTTTTGGTAGATTCCTTGGGGTTTTCTATGTCATGTCTATGAATAGTGACAGTTTTATTTCTTCCTTGTATTTCTTTTTCTTGCCTTATTGCACTGGCTAAGACTTCTAATATGCTGTTGAATAGGAATGGTGAGAATGTCTGTTCTGTGCCGTGTGGGGTGCTCTTTCTGCTCCATATTCCCTCTCCCACGTGCCTGTAGAAGTGCTCATTGAACTTAAAATCGGGGGCAGTGGGTTCTGATCTGAGGCCTTGGAGTTGAGAGCGGGTGCTTGGACACAGGCTTCCAGACACAGTCTCTCAGGTGAGCAGCAGTGACAGGTGTGGCCATCACATCAGGGGCTGCAAGTGTCATCGTCTCTGGGCTCAGCTACACAGCCTGTGCTTTGGGGAAGGTGTTACCATGGTAACCTTTCCCCTTCTTTGCCGAAGTCCACCAGGACTTCTCAGCGTGGTTCACAAGCTATCTCCCCTTGTCCGGTTTCAGCTCCTCTGTCTCTCCATCTCTCCGGGTCTTTCTCACTTGCCTCTTTATATCGCTGTCTCTCTGGGCACCGAGTACCTTGATTTTGTGCCTTCATCCCTCTTCATCACCTCTCTCAGGTGACCGGCCTGTGAATGGACAGACCTTGGAGAATTCTCTTGGGGTCGTTTGGGCCCCAGGGTTCCCTTTGCGGCCCCAGCGCAGCGTTCCTGGGGTGCAGTGATTAGAGAGCTCTTCAGAAGCCCTTCCTTCCCTCTCTGCATGGAGATTCTTTCTGGAAAAACAGATCCCGGTAAAGTTCCTCCCCGCCTTTGCTTTGGGTTGGCTTCGCACACGGGCACCCCACGAACCTGCAGTGCTAATTAAACTCACCCACGCGGTCTGTTGTTCGGGTCCCTGCCATCCATTTGGGGTGGAGCCCCGTGACAGGTCTAGACAGACACCCTGAGATTTGTAATGGAGAATGAGCTTCTCCTTCAAGTATTTCTTCTGTGTCTCAGGGACCCGCCTTCAACCTGCCTATCATCCAGCCCCATGTAGAGCTAATAGCCGTCGAGCATCAGATTGTACCTGCCTCTCCCGCAGCCAGGGCGTGAAGAGATTTGCCATATTAATTTTCTTTCTCGCAGGGCCTTATGTTGCAGCACTGCTCCGCCCGAGGGGTCTAATTGCACCGCACCTGTCCCCTCGCTGCTGTCTGCCTGTCTCGGCTGGAGAGGGGCCGTGGGGCGGAGGCTCGGGGCTCCACGCTGGCACCTTTCAGGATCTGGCCAAGACCTCAAAGCCAAGTTTTGCTAGTGGCTGGATCAAGCAGCCCCGTTTTCAGCTGATTTTCAGGATCAGGCGAGCGGAGTGAAACCTTGGCGGGCGGATTGATTGCTTCCCATGAAGGGAGGGAATAGGACAGGCCACCGCTAGGATGACACTGAGCCAGGTCTCCCAGAACTAATGAGCTGCTCCGGGCTGCCGCTGGGGAGCCGAGGAGCTCCGGAAGCGCCTTTGAAATTCCGAATGCAGAAGGCTGCACCAGGCGAGTTTTGATCATCCCATCCCAGTGGACCGGGAGAGCAGGACGCCGACTCAGCCTGGATTCGGAGCCTGACCAGCAGAGCCCTAGCAGGGACTGCGGGGGCTGCGTCATGGCCTCTCTCTTCGTCTCCCGCCACCCTGGTCCCCGACGGAAGCTCCGTGTGCACAGTCAGGGACACTTCAGTGGCACCCCTCCCTGGCTTCATGCCGATCTGCAAGCGCATGCCTCTCTCCGCAGGGGACTCTTCGGCACTGTGTGTTAGACACAGAGATGCGTTTTATGTTCTAAGCACAGTGTCTCCTGTGACCCGCTCGGCAGTTACTGTCTTTCATGCATAAGGTTCTTGATGGGATGAAATCCAGAGTTTCCAGGGGCTCCCAGACCCCCGGGACACCCCCGACGGGGTATGGAGGGGTAGGGAGTCGTCAGTGACGACCAGCAGAGGGCCTTGGTCCTGCTGTTTCCCTTCCCTTAAGAAACAGAGATGCAGCTTTAAACTAACAACGTGAAATCTCAGCATTTGAACAAATGTAAGTGGAGATAATGTTGGCTCAGCATCAGGGGGCAGGGCTTCGGAGTGGCCGTGGCGTCTGAGTGGATGCTCTGAACAACCTCTTCCTTACTTGGCCCCTTCACCCCACCCCCATCCTCAGAACATCTGTCTTGACCATTTTGTGGGAGGGAGAGCGCCCCAGGCACCTGGTGACAAGTGCAGGTGGTTGGGTTGTTGGCATCAGTTCTTGGTGGTGCATCCTGTCCTGTACATGGTATGTTGCTCAGTGCCCCTGGTCCCCAGCCACTAATGCCTGTAGTACCCCTAGTCAGTGTGGCCCCGGGGCAAAAGTGCCCCAGACATTTCCCAAGGCCCCTCGAGGGCTGTCCCCCAGGGAGCAGATGGGACCAGGCAGGCTGGACTTGCACAAGGAGCTAGGCCCTAGAGTTTGAATTCCACCCTGGCTTCTTCTCTGGATGGTCGGCCCGGGCCAGGCTGCGGCTGCTCAGAGGAAGGGGCACCTCTTGAATGTGCAGAGTGCCACCTGGGCTCGCTGCCACCGGCCGCTGCCCCTGGCTGAGAACCGCTGCTGGAGACCCTCTCCCCAGGAAACGTACCTACCTGGTGGGTTCAGAGGCATTTTACATGCGGCTGGCCCGGCATAGTGCCTGGCAGGAGCTGAGGGTGTGTTTGTCCCCTGTAACTAAGGCCCATTTATGGCTCTGCTTGGGGTCCAAAGGCCCTGGTGCGAGCTCCTGCCTGGTCCTCGCGGCTCGCATCAGCTCCATCCTTCAGGTTTCTCTTCTTGTTCTAACACTTGGGGTGCGCACAGTGGGAGGCCATGGGGACGCTCTGGCGGGGGGACTGCATTGGCAGTGACTAGAAGAAGAAGAGCTAGCATGTCTTATCCGGGCCCCTTCATGCGATGTTTTGGAATTGTGTTCTGTCCTCGGAGTTCGGGCTAAGGATTCCTAATGAACCCTGGGTTTCATTGCTTGCCTGCCGGCCGGGTCTCTGATGAGATGGGGTCAGGCATGGTGCTGCCCAGACTCAGCGCTCTCTTTTCCTTTCGCACAGGAGTTTCACGTTCTGATTCTCGCGGTTTCATTCGCTGGTTCATACTTCACCGAGCCAGCTCCTCTCCTTGGCGGAGTCTGATCAGTGGGCGTGGTCCCTGCCTTCAAAGACTGGTAGAGGCAGACGCCTAAGGGAAGCCATTACACAGCAATTACAAACGGCTGTCCAGCGATGTGGACGCTTGGTTTCGTTTATAGTCTCCGGAGGGTGGTGACAGTGGCCTGGGAAAGAGCCCGGCTCATTGGGCCCGGGGTCCTCTCTCTGCAGGAATTTTGTCAGGCTTTCTGGACCAGCGAGTGTCATTTGAGCACGTCTGAGTCAGCCTTATTGAGACACATGAGTTGGGGGCCCCTGGAGGGGGTCACCTCGGGATGATGGCCTAATTCGGAAGACGTTTGCCAGTGTCCTAGCAGGCTTTTCAGGTTTGACTTACAGCTCACGTTTAAAAAACATATAAGTAGTCTTGTTTTTTGTGTGGTTGGGCATCATTTTAGCACCAGCATCAACATTCTCAGAACAGCCTTCTTTCCCCAAAACAGTGATTCTAAAGCCAGAGGGGCCTCCGCCCATTTGGCCCTGCTGCTCCCCAGTGGAGGAATGGGGGCTTCTCAGGGCACACCCGGTCCCCGATGCTGCATCTGGGGGCATGTTCTCATGTCTCTTTGGCCTCTGGGGCTTGAGCTGGCCTTCTCCTGGTCTCTGGAGTGATCGAGGCTCGGCGAGAGGGAACAGCAAAAAATATGTCGTGACAACAGAGATGAGTACACCCTCTAGATACAATTTGTTGTCCAAAGCATGCCTGGTAAAATACAAAAAAAACAAAACTTATTTCATTAAGTTTCACAGTTAGATGACTCACACGATGATGGCATTTTCTCAGAATGGTGCTCTAAGGGTTCTTCCCAGAAAGATGAGGATTCACAGGCCTGAGGGCTCACATGGGACTCCAGGCCTATTCCTTGCATTAAAGTGTGTGCTTCCAAGAGTTTTAACATTGACGTCACATATCCGTGCGTAACAGGCTGTATGAGTCAGCTTTGCCGTGTAACAAGCAGGTCACACATCTCACAGACTTACAGCCACACAGGTGGGTGTTGCTTTCAAGCGACATCAGGCTGCGGCTGGCTGTGCCTTTGTTCTGTTTGTCTTCTTATAGATCCCTGGCTGATGAAGCAGTCCCTATGAGGGAGAGCCGGTGGCTTGACAGAGGGCGGAACAAGCCACCCAGCGGGAACTTGCGATGCCCTTTGAGAGTTCTGTTTGTGATGCCTCCTACAACTTCCGCTTCCATTGGCCCCGGCAACGCACATGACACCGGGGCAGGGAGGGAAGTGTAGACGATGTGCAGCCCCACACACCACGTGACACTGAGCAAGGATGCATAATCCTCCCACAGTGGAGGGGAGTGTCGAGTAATTGTGAATAGAAATGTCAGTCTACCAGCCGTACTAGACACAGAATGATAGGGAAGAGCTGAATGATGACCCCGGAGGAAAAGATAGTCACACGCGTGTCACCAAACTAAGCAGAACTTGGGAGAGGGTGTGTGTTGGGGTATTGTGCTCCTGGGAGATTTCTTTCCGGTTCCCTCCTGATGGGGGTGACAAAGCCCTTAGGGGGTGACAGCATGCCCTGTCTGGGAAGATACCTAATGGGACGGGGGCTTTTTCTCAGCACCTGTCCCCTCACCCTCTGCAGTGAGGTGACGCACGTCTCCCGCCCGCCCCGCCCCGCCTTCCGAGACCCTCCGCGGTTGATTCTCTGATGAAGGGGTGTGTGTTTTGAGACGGGCGGGGAAGCATGCGCCTTTTGTTTCTAAATCCGACCTTCACACAGAGCCCTGCCTGTTCCGGATCATTAACTTCCACTTCAGTCGTTGTTGATTGAGGTGAGAGGGGCCATGAAGTTGATGGAAGAGCAGAGGCTGCTTAGGATAATAAACGTGACTCTCCGCGCTGGGCATGGGAAGCGGGGCAGAAGCATCGCTGCCTGCACCGGCCAGGTGTGGTGGCTCGAGACCAGCTCCAAGTACTTGTCCGTGGGGGCTGGGCCTGCACCCTGGATAGGAGGCCCGGAGGGGAGGACGAGGTGGAAAGGGAAGGCGCAGTGCGTGCTGCCTGCAGAGCATGGGGCATCGGTGGAGTCCTGAGAGTGGGCTGGGCACTTCCGAAAGTACCTCCAGGAGCCTGGAGGCCCGCCTTAAGCCAGTGTGACAAGAGTTAGTGACATAAGGTTATATTTATGTTTAGAGTGATCCTGTGATGTCTTCTTGTTTTTACCCCTCCTGCTACAAGGTTTCAAGTGTGTGCGTGTGTGCACATATTTGTGTATACATATGTTTGTGTGCACATGTTTTATGTGTGCACATGTTTGTGTGTTACACATGTTTGCGTTTGCATGTGCACGTTTGTGTGTGTACATGTTTTGTGTGTACATGCATGCAGGTGTGTGCATTTCACCACTGTGAATGCAGCTCTTGGAGATTAAATGCAAGAAATGAATGGTGCCTTCACATGCAGGGAGCTCCAGGGCTTGCTTGTTGACTACCCAGAAGTCCCCGTTGTTGCAAAGGTGCCGTGGCTCCTACTCACGATCCCCTTTTGAAAAACAGGCCAATCCCGTTGCGCACGCAAGAATTCCTGGGTACGTCTAGATGTGCAGATGCGGGCTCAGGCGGCTGCGCTAGACTTGGTCATATGGTTAAATGGGTGTAGGTGGCTGGTTTGTGTTTGCACAAACAGAAAGTGGAGGTTTCTTAAAAATGTCTCCTTAGCAGACTTTAAAAAAACCCTGAATTCAGGGACATTTTAGTTAAAACAGCCCCAGAGGTGTGAATAAGGAGCCGCTGTGGTGTAAGCTGCTCCGGGCCTGGTGCGTGGCTTCTTGTCGCACTGGCTCAGCTCTGCCCGCCGCCAGGATCCACAAGGTGCCAGCATGTAAGGTCAGTGTGCGGTGACCTGGAGCAGGGCCGGTGGCTGGAGAAAGGCTGGTTCCGGGGGGGCAGGGGAGAGGTGTGTCTCATTTGTACCCATGAGGTTTAATTTATGGAGGTGGCTGAGTGATGTCTCGGAGAGGCCAATGCCACTGAAAGAAGAATTTATCACTTACGTTTCCCATGAGGAGGGGGCGTGCCAGGCCACACAGGACCACAGGGAAAACTTCGGGGTGATCAGGAGGCAGAGGACGGGAGTAAGGGGGACGCCCAGGCCAGAGCCTTTCTTGGGGTTTCCATGGGAAGGGCAAGCAGCTTCCTTCCAGCTTTGGGGAGAGGCGCTGTTCTCAGTCGTCCAGTACCTGGCTCTGGATGACAGCAGGGGAAGGCCGGCTTTGTGTGAGAGTTTGATAAGGCCATAGTTGGCCCGCACTCAGGAAGCAACCTCCCAGATAAAGTGTCGACTCAGTTTAGGAATCAGCTAGTCCTGGGGGGGCAGTCTCTCCCAGTCAATTAGGCCCCCGAAATGTAAAGCATCAAAAGATGTAGAAAATAGCCCAGCCGGTGTGGCTCAGTGGTTGAGCATCGACCTGTGAACCAGGGGGTCACGGTTCGATTCCCAGTCAGGGCACATGGCCGGGTTGTGGGCTCGATCCCCATCAGGGGCAGCAGCACAAGACCTGCGTGTGGTGCAGCCCACCCCCACCCTCCTTCTTCTGTGACCACCCATGCTGGGACCCGTCTGCAGCACAGGACCTGTGGGTGCACTTCTGGGGCGAGTGCTTGGGCTGTTGTCCTTATCTGTGGTGGGAGGATGTGCCTGGGCCCAGGCAGAGGGACTGGAGCTGGAGCAGCAAGTGGAGGCGGGTGGGCAGCGGTCGGATCTGTCGCCGTTTTAGGGGACGAGGGGGAAAGAACTGCTATTTCAGAACATTTGTTGGGCAGGAATGCTGGTGCCATCCCCTCTTGCGCTCTGCCGGCTCCATGTGGGAGCAGATCGAACACCATCTTCCTGACTCATTCTCTCCTGAAGGTGTTTCCTTCACACCCCTCCCAGGACCCTGTGAGCTGGAGAGATCGTCCGGATGGAAACTCCGGGAACTGTCACCACTTCCTGGGTGCCCACTCGCTCATCCTGCCGACGGCTCTCCACCTGCCAGCGTGGGGCTGTGCAACCAGCCGTCTCATTTCCTCATTTTCTCTTACATGCCGTGGCCTTGGCCGTGAGAGCCGGGCAGGCGGGAGCAGGTGTTTGGATGGCCAGGTGGGGGCGTGGGCTCCAGGTGCTGCAGGCGGGGTTGGTCCCTTAGGGAGACGGTCTGGATTTACTCTCTTGATTACATGGTCGGTTGCCAACCAGACATCCAACCAGGTGGCAGAGAAGAAATGCCATAGTGATCTGGAAAGTTTGCCTCCTCGGCCAAGGATTATCTGAGGCGGAACTGGATTTTGATTCTTGGCCTTTAATGAGATTTCTTTAAGGAAGCTGGGCCAGGGGGCATTCTCCTGAGCTGTCTCCTACAGCCACGTGTCCTTAGGCGAGGTCTGCTTCAGATGATCGCCTTCTGTGCTCAGCTGGAGCAGGCGGGCTCGGTGAGTGTTCCTGCCGCACAACAGGCGGCTGACATACCGTTGGCAGGCGCCCTTGCCTCCCGGCCCTCCGCTCCCGCAGCCTGCTTTCCCCAGCCAAGCCCTGAGCCCAGCTCTGGTTTGGGACAGGAAGGGAGCCTAGAAGGAGTCCTTGCCTCCTAAGGTAGAGGCGCCTGCAGCGCCCATGCCTTGATCTGGACTCGGTAAGAGTGCTTGGCCTGGCTTCCGGCCACACGTGGCTCAGACCTCGCTGGCTCCCTCACTGCCTCCTCTGCACCCCCGGACAGCGCTCTGGACGTGAACCCCCAGCCACTTTTCCCGTGACCCCGTCTGCTTTCCTTTGCTGTCGTTGACCTCTTTGGGTCTGACCTCTTTCCCGTGTGACTTCCTGGGTCTTTCAGGCGTCCTTAGCCAGACTCTTCGCTCTGGCCCTTCTGGTTGGATCTGTCTAGTTGTGACCTTAAAACAAACATTAAGCACTGAGACATTCTCACTCCTAATGTTCAGAGTGGAAGTGGCGGGGGTTGGGGTTGAGATGGCGGCTGGTGAGCAGCCTGGAAAGGGCGTGTCTGCCAGGCCAGGTGACTGCCGGAGGCGCAGAAGCACCTGTCTTGCAAAGTGACATTTAAATGCAGCTCCGACCAGCACCTGCTGGAGTCAGGGTAGGAGAAGTCCATCCAAGAAAAAGGAGAACCCAGGTGACTTGGAGTCGGGGGTGCCCCGAGACAGCGTGTCTGCAGGGCCGGACGTTTGCACTTGTGCCATTGGCTCCGAGAAGCGTTTCCCGAGGTGGTGCCCTCGCTCCCCAGGTGCTCACGGTGGAGTCGACACCTGGAAGAGTTGTGGTGCCTGTTACAAGGAGCTTTCAGAAGCCAGAACCGGGTGATGCAGTGATTTTCCTAGAGACATAGAAGGGGTCTGCATGCCTCTGTATTGAACAAGCATGAATCGTCTTCATTTACAGGCACGTGAGTGGAGGTGACAGGGAGGATGCTGGCGGAGTGGGACTGGGACTGGGACTGGGACTCAGGTCTCCCTCAACCTCAGCACGCCTGAGGGCCAGGTGGGCACTGCTCTGTCTCTTGGTTCATCCTCCCTCTGGGCGGGGACCTTCTCAGTGTTCCAGGGGAGTCTTATTCCTCGTGAAGAGAGGTTGGGTGGGCAGGGGTGGGGAAGGAAGCTTGTTTGTATGTCCGTCTGTCCCCTCTGGAGGGGCAGTCCAGCCAGCACGGTGCTTGTCCGGGGGCCCATGGTTTTCACAGGAGTGACGGATGGGAACAGGGAGCAGAGTTCTGGGGAAACCCTCCCCCACCAGCCCCACCCTGGAGCCATCTCGAAGTGTGCTGGCACGAGGTATATCTTAGTGGTAGAAGCTCCAGAATGAGGGGCGAGAAGCCAGAAGTGTGTGGCCGTCAGCAGCCCCCAGCTGTCCTGCTAACCCACCAGCAGCTGTGACCCCGAGTGGCATGGGTCACTGTGGCCTTACTCTGCAGTGGGTCTTCATTCTTCCCAGGCTTCACTCGAAGTCTTCTAGAGCAGCGGCCGCCAACCTTTCGGACCTCATGGACCACCAGTGGTCCATGCGTGGATCACCTGCTCCCGAGGATGAAGGCCTGAAGACCAGAGACAGAGACTCCCTCCTGGACCCCACAGTAGTCAGTTGTAATTGAACGCCCTTGACCTTGGCCTGCTGGGCCCCAGCTCAACAAAGACTCCAGCTACTTTGCTTCCTGGAGAACCCTCCCATCCTCGTTATCTCGTCACCTTGGCCTGCCCTTGGCAAGAATCCCCTTGAGCCAGTTTAGCAAGAATCCCCCTTCTCTCGCTGTCTAACCAAGTTCCTCCCTCACCGACCTCCAGCTAAAAAGGCTGGCTTTTCCGTGTCCTGGGCACTGGATGGGGCAAGTCCAGCGGACACAAAAGGTCCTGGGTTTTCCTGCCTGAAATGCCCTCCCTCTCAGTGCATTCAGGCTGCTGTAGCAAGATGCCATGGACTGGGGGGGCTGCAACCCACAGACACTTATTTCTTATGGCTCTGGAGGCTGAAGGCCGAGATCAAAGTGCTGGCACACTCGATGTCTGGGGAGAGCCTGCTTCCGGCTTCACCAGCAGCTGCCTCCTTGCCGGGTCCTCGCAGGGCGGCAGGGGCCAGGGTGCTCCCTGGGGTCCCTCAGGAGGACATGGCTTCCTTCCCTGAGGATGGGGCCTTGTCACCTCCCGGAGGCCCCACCTCCTGGTGCCATCATGTTGGGGATTAGGTTTCAGCAGATGAATTTCGTGGGGACACAAGCATTCGTTCTGTAGGACCCTCATTCTTGGAAAAGTCCTTAGGAATTGCTTCTCTCAATGGAGCCTTCCCCAGCCACTGCTCTTCGTTGTCATCTTCCCCTCCCGGCAGTCACTACTGTTGGTGATGACTGGTGTATGAGGTCCCTCTCCCCAGGGGGTCTGAGCTGTGTCCTTGGCATCTCGGGGTCCCGCGTGCCCACACAGGGCTTGCCGTATGTGGAGTGAATCCCCGGCATCCTTCCCCGTAGTCGCAGCGACGGGATTTGCGGCCGGGAGCTCCTGGCTCCCAGTGTGTGGCTGGCAGGAGCGGAGAGGAGGCAGGGCAGTGGTTTTAGGGAGAGAGGGCGGCTGAGTTGACAGGTTATGGGATGGGGCTGGATAGTGAGACCTCCGGATCTTTTGTCTCCTACTCCTCCGGGCAGACAGATCTTTCCAGACAAATGAAAAGACCAATCAGACCCAATTACTTTGAAAAATTCTGATTGTTTCCCTCCATTATCTTCTCCCCCCTCCTCCCCTTGCAATTTAATGGGGGGAAAGGAAGATAAATGACCGTTTGCTCCCCGGCTCCCAGAGGTCTCGGGCCTGCTGATTACGCCGAGGCTGGCGGGGCCGGCTCAGGCCTCCCACGGCCACGGTCCCCAAACCAAGAGGACAAGGCTGTGGCCTGTTGCTACCTCCCCCGCAGCCACACCTCTAACTGTCCGGAGGGCAGACCCTGGGCTTCCCCCCCCACCCCCCCAGCAGAGGGCGGATGGCGGGTGAGGGCGGCCTCCTACCTGCAGGGTCCCGTACCCGCTAGCCGGGTTGCAATTCTGGGCACAGAGCCACCCATTGGCTTTCAACCTTCGTCCTCATAAATCCGCGAGAAGGAATCTCTCTCCAACTCGGTTTAAACCCAATTTCTCCAAATGTATCAGCTGTGGATACTCTCAGGGTGTCTCTGGTTTTATGACCTTGTGCAACCTGCCTTTGTTTCGGAGGCGCGGACAGGGAGGAGGTCATTTGAAGGGCAGGGAAGGAGATGCTTAGCACACGGCCCCCTGCGCTGCTGCTGGCGGCTGCCAGGCCCTCTAATGGCTGCGGTTCCGTACCTAGTGCTCACTGCCAGCATGGTGACACGGTGACACGGTGACATGGTGCCGGGAACGCCTGCGCGGGGACGCTGCGGTTTCCAGTGGCATTAACTGCAGAGGAGGCACTGGCTCGCTGTAGAGCAGCTCCCAGTGACTCACCACCCACCTTTGTGCCCTGGAGGGCTGTGCCTCAGCCTC
The DNA here is from genome assembly GCF_963259705.1 of Myotis daubentonii. Taxonomy (NCBI): domain Eukaryota; kingdom Metazoa; phylum Chordata; class Mammalia; order Chiroptera; family Vespertilionidae; genus Myotis; species Myotis daubentonii. The sequence continues at coordinate 52,801,545 of NC_081855.1, read as the reverse complement.
TCACAGACCCTTCTGTCCCCACCCTCCCTTTCCACCGTCAGGGCCCTGCCCCGCCACCAGAGGGAGCCTTTGACAACGCAGGTCAGATTGTGTCACTGCCAAGTCCATGGACCTGAGGCTTCAGGCTCCTGGATGCCCTCTGGCCTCATCTGCGCCCCCTGCTCCCTGCGGCTGTCCTTCCATCTCATCCTGACCTTAAGGTCCTCAGACGCATTGACCCCTTCCTCCCCGTTTGCTTTCCTTCTCAGAGCCTTTGTGCCTGCTCTTTCCTCTGGTGTCCACAGGCGAGTCCCCCCTTTACTGGCCTCCTGGCTCAGCTCACATGTGGTCCCCTCGCCCTGCTGCACCACCCCCACCGTGTGCCCAGGGCAGACCTCTTGTTATATGGGCACTTCTTTGTTGCCTGTCTCCCCTCCCGAATGTCATTTCCTTCGCTGGAGCTTGGAATCCCCCCACCCCCGTTTTTGCCCATCGCCACGATCTGGTGATGAGAATAGCACTTTATAGGTGGTGAGCGTCGGTGCAGGGGGAGCCCAGTGTCAGAGTAATGACGGCGAATGCGAGGGATCATCCTGCTTTCCTTGAGACCCGTTCTCCCTGCTCAAGTGAGGATTCGACACAGAGTGCATGGGATTTAGGAAAAACAATTTATGGTGTGATTGTCGGGTTTGAGGGTCAGAAAGCTGATGCAGGATTTGGGCCTGAGCTCAGGGATAGGAGGCAGACTGCCAGGTGGGCCTTTTCCCCGACTCTCTGTTAGGGGGGAGGGGGCACTGGGTGGGCAGGGCTGCCAGGGCCATGGTGCTTTGCATGGCTGAGCTAGGACCTGGGCAGGGCAGCTTAGCTCGGGCACCATTAAGTGCGGCCCAGCTAATGCCCACTCAGGCGGTGACTGTTTCCGTATGTTTTTGTTTGGGTTTGTAAAAAGCCATTACTGTTCCCAGATGAAGCCCACGAGTGCAGCCCAATTATGCGGCTGATGGGGGTCAGTAAAGTGGCTTTTATTTAAACAGTTCTGTGCGCTTAGCGCACCACTTGTAGCTGGACACCGGGGCCCACGAAGTGCCACTCCTGCCCAGCAGGAGACTGCGTTCCCTGGCAGGAGCTTCCCTGAGTGGAGGAGAGACCGCTGGGTCTGGAGCCTGCAGATCTGGGCGCATGCACACACGAGAAAGTGCGTGTGCATGCGTGCAGTGTGCAGGTGTACGTGGGCTTGTCTGCACATACACATGCATATGCATGCAGATTTGGGCATCACCTTTGCATATGTGCATGCACGTACACACCCGTCCCTGTGTATATGTGGTGTACAGTTTACCACACATGGATTTGTGTGTATGTACTCGTGTGCAACATGCATATGTGTGTGTGCCCATGCATGCATATGTGGGTGTGCATGCACGCCTGAGTGTGTTCCTTCTTTGATAAGCTCAGAGCTTTTGAGTCTCTCTCCCGGGAAGGATCCCAGGACCTTCCAGCTTAGTTCCCATGCTCTGGCCCTTCTGCACCTGGGTTCTTGGAGGGCAACTGCTCACCTCTCAGCACTTTTCTTCAGCGACATCTCCCAAGTAAAGCTTTCCTTCTCACTCCCATGAGCAGGTGGACTGAGCACTTCTGCTTCTTGGTCACTTTTCCTACTTCTGTCATGACAAGTAACAAATGGGCCCTGAGTATTATTGGAAATAGATGTGTGTGGCCCTCCGTGAACTCTCTGAGGAAGGAGCAGCTCGGTACTCACTCATGGCCCAGGGCCCTGTGTGGGGTACAGTGTCTACTGCGCAAATGGAAGAGGAATGCAGCTAAGCCCTCCAGTGTGGTCCCTTTGGCTTTGGATGACAGTATACGCTCCTGATAATTTGTTGTAAAAACCGCTGCTATTGAAAAACCACATAACTTGAAACCTGATTTTCATAGTACTGTAAAATAAGGAGGATTCGTGGAAGACTGTTGATTTTAAGATACTAATCATGCATAAAAACACGCCGTAAAAAAAGATTAACATAATCTTTACCAGGCCTTCGGGAGTGGGTACACTTCATTAAGCACTAATTCTTTCAAAAGTGGCAATTTGTGTATGATCTATATGAGCAATTTTCATTTAACTAACGTCGTATTTGCTGAAATGAAATATCCCTTTCCAACCATTCTTCTCAGAGAGCGTTTATTGAACATTCTCGACGCGGGTTTGCTGAAGGAAATGTTAAGATGGAAGTGTCTGTCCTTGAATTCCGAGCTAACCAGGGGGCACGGACTCGGAAGCACAGACAGTAGAGAGGAAAGAGGAACCCCGAAATGGAGAGTGTGTTAGGGACAGTGGGCGGCCGGCCCCTGACGCCCGTGCTTCTGTGTGGGAGGGTGGGCACAGGCTCTTGCTTTATCAGCACGTTTCGAAGAGCATATAGTCCACTGAGGCCATTTTCAGACCAGGACAGGGAGGGGCTCTGTGTGTGCACAGCACCTGAGGAACGTGTTTCCACGCTGGCCTCCCTCCCTCTGTCAGCTGCCTCCCAGCTCCCCCTGCCCGCCGCCCTTCCGTTCCTCACACTGCTGCCCGCCGCGTTCACCTTGGAATAGCCAAGCCCGCGGCATTCTTCCGGGGCAGGTTCATCACTCAGGCAAAGATACGGGTATCTGTTCAGTCACCGAGCTCGGTTCTGGGGGAACAGTGGCCAGGGGCGTGAACTGTGCCCCCACCTTCGCTGCAGTGCCCAGGTCACTTCCTGCCGCCTAGAAGATCAAGTTCAAACTCTGGGGCTCCGCGCAGGAGGCCACCCAGGAGGCCATCCCAGTCCGCCTTCAACCCATCCCCCAGGTGCACCTCCTGCTGCACCCCTACCACCCGGCGCCGAACTCATCCTCTCTGTGCCGGGCAGGTGTCCCCACCACCCAGTCATCTCAGAGTCATTCTTCCAGACGCTGCTGAGCTCTTCCCTTCTCTCCGAAGTCTTGTCATCTCACTCAGACTGAGGAAGCATCGCCTGCTTCCAGATTCCCCCCACCATGTGTCTCTCACGTATTGATCATTAGCATTGGCTATCTCCCCTCCTTCCTTCATGAGCCTCCACATTGAGCTCACTCACTGCTTGCCCCTTTACGTTCAGCTGCCGTGTCGTATCTGTATGCCCAGTATGTGGTGTGTGGCCGGTATTCAGGAACTATGTAAAAGGAGAACAATATTTTTTTAAATGTATTTTTATTGATTTCAGAGAGAAAGGGAGAAGGAGAAAGAGATGGAAACACCAATGATGAGAGAGAATCATTGATTGGATGCCTCCTGCATGCCCCACACTGGGGATTGAGCCCACGGCCCTGTACTGGGAGTCGAACTGTGACCTCCTGGTTCATAGGTTAACGCTCAACCACTGACCCATGCCGGCCAGGCAACAATATTTTTATTGGGGTCCTAAGCTCCTTTGTAACTCACTCACTGTCTTTCTGCCCAGCAGTGACTTGTCCCACCTCATTTTCGTCTCTTGGCCCCTTCTTAGCGCCCCCTTAGAACAGTGGCTCACGGTCTAGAACTGGCTTTTGTTTTAATCAATCTCTTTGTACACATGTGCGCATCGTGGCTTTTGGTAGCAAATTGAAGTTCTCTCCACCCCTTTTCTTACTCCTTGTTCTTTCAGTGTGAGGTTCTCGGGCAGTCCAGCAGGAATGAGACTTTAAGAACAGTATGTAGTCCAGGTGGCCAGGGATGTACTGTTAGATTGCACTCCAGTGGTCCATGTGTCTTCACTCCATGGTCTTGGGTTTCTTTTTCCTTAACCCCCCCTTTCTCTTTCTTTTTGTCGGGGCCAGGTGGTGGTGGTAGGAGGTATTGTTTTCTTAGAACTTTGTATAAATGCTCATTTTGACAAGGGAACAAAAGCCCTCATTCTGATTGGCACAGTATTTGAAATCAAAGTCATAGCGGTGGTTACGAGGGCCTCATTTCCTGGTGATTGACTTAATATAATTGCCTCTTGGAGAACTTCCTCTGGAAAAAAATCTGGAAAAGACATCAGTGTGGGCAGCGAGCAACGAGCTTCAGTGGTTCCCCTCCTTCCCTCCTGCTTGTTTCTTGGATCCAGTGAGTCAGTTTGTCAGAGGAAGGAGTTTGGTGAGCAGTGGCCAAGAAATCTCCCTGAACTCTTGCTTTTCTTTTTTCTTTTTAAAATACATTTTTATTGATTTTAGAGAAGAAGGGAGAGAGAGATAGAAACATCAATGATGAGAGAGAATCATTGATCATCTGCCTCCTGCATGCCCCACACTGGAGATCGAGCCCGCAGCCTAGGCACATGCCCTGACTGGGAATCAAACCATGACCTCCTGGTTCATAGGTCGATGCTCAACCACCGAGCCATGCCAGCTGCGCACACTAGGCTTTTTCTAACTCCAAAATTGTATGTAACTCGGCCCAGCGCTTGGTTGGCGGACCAATTGCTTCTGCATGGGCTCAGCACACCTTGAATCCACAGAAATTTATAGCGTCTTTCAGCCAGTGAACCAAGAGATTCAATTTAGTCTGCTGCTCACTGAGAAAAGATAGAGAGGAAAAAATCACCTCAAATCAACGGGGAAATCGACTCCTCAGTCTGGAAGGAACGTGCAACATTATTAGACTATTTCTCTTCATCCTTTTTCTACCCCAGGAAGGTGATTATCTCTTTTTTTTTTTTCTTCCTAAGACTCTCAAGAGGAGGAGAGTCTGTATTTTTCTCTGTCGGCTATTCTTGTCTCCCAATAACTTTTATAATTAGAAAAGAAAATTAGAAATGCCTTCCCTTGTATTGCCATGGAAGCTCCTTTCGTCCTGAGCAGCGCTTGGTAAAAATCAAGACTTCATCTCCACGCTGGTCCTTTACAGCATTTGTGCAACAAATCTTCATTGAGCACCTACCATATGTTTTCCTGTCCAGGTTGAGGCTCCTTCTCTCGGCCCCTCTTGCCATGCGTTCAAGAAGCAGGGTTCATATCACCCTTGTCTGCTTTTTGCACCATTGTATCAGTCAGCACAGGCTAACAGCTGTAACAAACAGCCCCTGAGACCCCAATAAAGGATTATTTCTTGCTCAAGCCACAGTCCCATTCGGGTGTTCTGCTCCATGCCCTGCTTCTTGCTGTATTCTGGCACCCACACTCCATTCCTTTTGTGGTTCCCAGAGTCTGGGAGTTCTCCCCGAGGTCCTCTGCATTTGGCCTGCAGACAAGGAAAGAGCATTAGCAAGGAGGGTTTTGGAGAACTTTCTTAGTTGCCAAGTCTAGAAATGTTACCTATCTTTTCCGCCCACAATCCATTAGCCAGTACCAAGTCACAAGCACCTCCCCCACCCCTCTCCCCGCCCTCAGCTGCCAGGGTTGCTGGGAAGTGCAGTCAACCTGGATGCCCAGGAGGAAGAGGAAATGAAATTTGGTGAACATATAGCAGTCTCCCCGCCCACTGCTGTCAGCTTCCCTGTGGACAGTGCTTGGCATGCTCTTCCTGGGGCCTCCCTTGTGGTCACTCCCCAAGCCTTGTTCTCACTTCAGTAGCCTCTCCTCTGACTATGTGGGAGGCAACCCGTCGATGTCTCTCTCTCACATCGATGTTTCTCTCTCTCTCCCCCTCCTCCCTCCCTCCCTCCCTCCCTCCCTCTTTCCCTCCCTCCCTCTTTCCCTCCCTCCCTCCCACACTCTCTAAAATCATTGGAAAGAATATCCTCAGGTGAGGATTAAAAAGAAACAGAAGGCAGATTGGACACCTTCAAGCACCTCATCATTTGTCTCGGTGTTGAGATGAGCGTGGAGATCCTCCGTCTCTCGCACAGTGTCTTCGTCCCGGTGTCCATGGGATAATTGCTTGGTCCTGTCTCTAGGAAGGATTTCCCAGCTCTTGAGACGGTTCAATTAACACAGAAAAAAAATGTATGTTATTAGAAAAGCTGACTTGGGTGCAGGGCGATAGGGTTTTCGAGGCCAGAAGGGAGCAATTAGGGAAAGCTGAATTTCTAAACTCCCACTTCAAACCATCGACAGAGGGAAGAATGACGCGTGCCCCCCCCCCCCCCCCCCCAGCACATGCACATTGAGGGTTTGGGTTCGTAACTAGAACGGAAAGAACACATGGACGCAGCGATCTGCTAAGGAGAGCGGGTATTTTTAATGAGGATTTTTTTCTCTTTCTGTATGTGCTGTCGTCCTGGCAATCAGGCATGGCAATAACCACAGTTTGTAAATTGTTCCCGACATGTTCTCTGCTCCTTGAATTCCCTGAGTGCCTGCCACGTAATGAGAGAGAAGTCATGGGAATGAGGCCGCGGTTTCAGCATGCAAGTAGGATGGTACCTAAACGGGACGTTACAGATGCAGCGGCCACTGCTCTCCGCCGGGAGGCAGAAAGGGAGCTCCTGAGGCATCGGAACGGTCCCAGCTCTGCAGGCACCACTGCCCTCTGCTGCCCAGGGCCACCCACCCGCTGTGCACACAGGCACGGGGAGGGGGCTGCGGGTGGAGGAGCAGGTGTGCAACGCCCTCCGGAGAAGTGCACGCTGTCCTCGCCCACGTGTCCTCCGTGGGCCCGAGGCTGTGGGCTTGAAGACAGACTTGGGATCAATAGGAAGCTTACGCTGAGCCTGCCGGAACCAGCGGCATCCCGAGCTCCATGACCAGCTATTTAATGTGACGGGAGAGACGAGGCAAGAGCTAAATATGCAGGAATAGCCCGGGAGCTGACTTCAGCCCCCATCGAGCCCCCAGGAAGTCTCTTCCGCTTTGATCGCCTACAGCAGCGGTTCTCAACCTGTGGGTCGCGACCCCTTTGGGGGTCGAACGACTCTTTCACAGGGGTCGCCTAAGACCATCGGAAAACATATATATAATTACATACTGTTTTTGTGATTAATCACTATGCTTTCATTATGTTCAATTTGTAACAATGAAAATATATCCTGCATATCAGATATTTACATTATGATTCATAACAGTAGCAAAATTACAGTTATGAAATTGCAACGAAAATAATTTTATGGTTGGGGGTCACCACAGCATGAGGAACTGTATTAAAGGGTTGCAGCATTAGGAAGGTTGAGAACCACTGCCCTACAGGTACCATCGGAAGCCCTGGAGGCAACCATAAGAACTACCCTGTTTGGATGACACTCTCGAAACAAAGACGCAAAAATCACTCCAGCGCTGTATATCGTCCCTTTGTCTAATGGGCGTGTTCGGGTGGTGGTAAGACTGAGGAAAGTGAGGTGTCCCTCCACGGTGAGGAAGAGCTGTTTCATTGTTGCTGTGCTGTCCTATATTAGTGATGAGTCCCACTCATTGTGAAGTTATGATTGTTGTTTCTTTCTTCCAGATGAACTTTAGAATCTCTCTGTCCAGTTTAACACTAGATTGTTATTTTGACTGGACTTTTGTTAAAGCTCTCACTTGGAAAAGAGTAGCTTAGTGGAATGCAGACTTCCTATTCAAGAACACAGAATGCCTCTCCGTCTATTTCTTACTTTATCTGTTTCAATTTGTCTTGTGTCTTTTTCTTTTTTTTTTTTATTGCTTAAAGTATTACAAAGGGTATTACGTATGTCTCCTTTTTTCCCCCACCCTAGACAGTCCCCTAGCCTCCCCTACCCCCCAGTGTCTTATGTCCATTGGTTATGCTTATATGCATGCATACAAGTCCTTCGGTTGATCTCTTACCCCCCTCCCTCCTGCCCCCCAACCCTCCCCGGCCTTCCTGCTGCAGTTTGACAATCTGTTTGAGGCAGCTCTGCCTCTGTATCTATTATTGTTCAAAAGTTTATAATGGTCTCTATTATCCATGAATGAGTGAGATCATGTGGTATTTTTCCTTCATTGACTGGCTTATTTCACTTAGCATAATGCTCTCCAGTTCCATCCATGCCATTGCAAATGGTAAGAGTTCCTTCTTTTTTTATAGCAGCATAGTATTCCATCGTGTAGATGTACCACAGTTTTCTAATCCATTCATCTACTGATGGGCACTTAGGCTGTTTCCAGATCTTAGCTATGGTGAATTGTGCTGCTATGAACATATGGGTGCATATATCCTTTCTGATTGGTGTTTCTGGTTTCTTGGGATATATTCCTAGAAGTGGGATCACAGGGTCAAATGGGAGTTCCATTTTTAGTTTTTTGGGGAAACTCCATACTGTCTTCCATAGTGGCTGCACCAGTCTGCATTCCCACCAGCAGTGCACAAGTGTTCCTTTTTCTCCACATCCTCTCCAGCACTTGTCGTTTGTTGATTTGTTGATGATAGCCAGTCTGACAGGTGTGAGATGGTACCTCATTGTTTTGATTTGCATCTCTCGGATGATTAATGACTTTGAGCATGTTTTCATATGTCTCTTGGCTTTCTGAATGTCCTCTTTTGAAAGGTGTCTATTTAGGTCCTTTGCCCATTTTTTGATTGGATTGTTTATCTTCCTTTTGTTAAGTTGTATGAGTTCCCTATAAATTTTGGAGATTAGGCCCCTATCAGATATGACATTGGCAAATACGTTTTCCCACGCAGTGGGTTTTCTTGTTGCTTTGTTGATGGTTTCTTTTGCTGTGCAGAAGCTTTTTATTTTGATGTAGTCCCATTTGTTCATTTTCTCTTTAGTTTCAAGTGCCCTAGGAGCTGTATCAGTGAAGAAATTGCTTCGGCATATGTCTGAGATTTTGTTGCCTTTGGATTCTTCTAGAATTTTTATGGTTATTTTTCATTAAAATCTGTTCAAGCCCGCAAGTGTGGCTCAGTGGTTGAGCACCCACCTGTGAACCAGGAGGTCACAGTTTAATTCCTGGTCGGGGCACATGCCCAGGTCGCCGGCTTGATCCCCAGTATGGGGGGTGCAGGAGGTAACTGATCAATGATTCTCTCTCATCATTGATGTTTCTATCTCTTCCTCCCTCTCCCTTCCTCTCTGAAATCAATAAAAAAAACATATATATATTTTAAAAAATGTACTGTTCAAGGCAGACCCCCCAGAACTTTCCTGCTTACATATCCCACCATATCGTCTGGTCATTAGGACACTGACTATAATAGCTTAGATGGTAAAAAACAGGTGCATAAGCCAGAAGCCTTACATGCACACATTGCACAGTATTTTCACTCTGGAAGCGGGAAGACTTGCAGCAGAACAGCATGAGTCTGAGGGAACCCTAGAGTTTAGGCTATAAGGCCGCCGTAAACACCCGCACGTGGGTTTTGCATGGTTTTCAGTTGGGACTTTCCTCAAGGAGGAAGCCTGTGGTTTTTATCCTGCAGACCGTTTTCTTCTTCCCTCCGGAGACCAGGCAAGGAGCCTAGGATTATCCTTTTTGTCTGAGATGCTGGGGGGGATTTTTTTCTTTCTAGCCTGCCCTACCAGGTAGGGACAGGACTTCAGGAATCTCACATTGGTAGAATGTCGTGTCCTTTGTAGGTGGCCCCAGCCAGGCCTTCTCTTTGCCCCACGTGGCCAGTGACCCCCAGAGCCCGCTGACCCGCAGGCAGCTTCTGGGCCGGTGTGCCGGCTCTGACTTACTGCTTCTTTACCAATAACAATCCGTCTTCGCTGCGTGCTCCGCTCCGCGTTTTAAACCTCGTGGTTGATTTTCTCCACCACGTCTAGGTGTTTGTGGCGGGAGATTCTGGTTTTATGTCCATCTTTAATCTTGGTAGAAACAGACGTATCTCTTGGAGAAACTTAGATTTGCAGAAACAGTTGTGCTCACATCTTTTCTTCAGTCGTTTGCCAAGTCCCCTGTGTCCCTGTCTGCCAGGCAACAAGCCATTCTTCAGTGCCACTCACTTCCTGGAACTCCACGGACGTGTCTGTTTCCAGACTCACGACTTGACGTTTCCATAGATTTGACAACGCAATGAAAATACAAACAAACGGTCCTCATCACCAAGGCGGACGTAAGAGGCCATTGGGACTTCAGTTCAGCTCTTGGACAGGAAGCGGGTTTTTGAGTGGGGACTGATTTCGTAAGTGGCGAGTCCGTTCATGAATCCTTCGGGGTTTCATAACCCCACGTTCGCTTTCCCATTCCTCGGAGCAGGCATGGTGGGCCACCTGGCCCCTAGCCGGCGTGGTCCACGAGCATCGGACACATTCAGAACCGTGTGCTGGGGAACTCGCCTTGGGGCGGCAGGGGGCGCCTGTGAACCCTGTCACAGTCCGCAGCTTCGGCCAGCAGCCAGGCCGTTAGATGTCCAGCTTCCGCGGGGCTCAGCCGCCCCGTAAAAGACACATCTGCGGGGACAGCCCACACCTGTGGGTCCACGCCTCTCACACGGTGGGGCTTGATCTGTTGCCTCAGGATTTGCTGGGGCAAATTAGCGAGGAAAAGAATACAGAGGCCTGTGCTCTGCCTCTGATTGGCCCGAGACAGCGCTCTGGGGGTGGGGCCAGGGAATCTGTCCTTTTATTTTTTTTAAATATATTTTTTATTGATTTCAGAGAAGAAGGGAGAGGGGGGAGAGAGAAACATCAATGATGAGAGAGAATCACTGATCGCCTGCCTCCTGCATGCCCCCCAATGGGGATCAAGCCTGAATCCCGGGAATGTGCCCTGACCGGGAATCGGACTGTGACCTCCTGGTTCATAGGTCAACGCTCAAAATCTGATCCATGCGGCCCGGGCGGGAATCTATCTTAAAATCTCAGGTGATGCTCAGTCGTCGTGCAGTGCGCGAATATTGGTCCTGGTGCCCGCAGTGAGGTGTTGATGGTGAAGCCAAGCATTCCTAAGCATTTTAGGGGCTAACAATTTCCTTGGAGTGGAATAGGCTAGAGAAAGCATCTCAAACTCGTGGCCCGCGGGCCGCATACCTCGTTTATTTGGTCTGTGTTAGCCTTTGAGTTTGACATGCTTGGGCTACAGACAGAATGGGTGGGTGTCTTAGTTGCTTTGTGCTTGGGTGTGGTGTGGGGGAGGGATATTTGGCTCAGGTGTTTATCAAAAGCCTCATCTCTGGAGATAATTTTTTTGGAGGGAAGGGATGGTTAAAAGCCACTTGATGACACAACAAGCAAGGAGGAGGGTAAGAGGACAGGAGGAAATCTAACTGAGCTTTATCTTCCTCGTGTTTTGCGTTAAAACGTTGCTTGGGTTTTAATTAAGCAGAGCACCTTCCTCCCCATCCCTGGGTGATTCTGGTTGCCATGGAAGCAGATTCATTGCTATCTGTAGCCCCCACCACCACCAGCCTCTGTAGCCGCCCCCCCCCCCAGCCTCCCAGCCTCTATAGCCCACCCCACCACCAGCGTCTGGCACCGACAGCCCTACAGGCCCCACGGAGCCCAGACCCAACTTCTCAGCAGGCGTGGGGCTGCAGCGGCATAAGGCTGGGCAGGTTTTGATGGGGGAGGCGACAGCTTGCCACGTCAGCTGGTGGGTGAATGCCACACTCTGATAACTCCGAGAAACGTGCCAGGCAGCTCTTCTGGGCTGGGCTGCTCCTGCTCACAGGCTTTGACCCAGATTCAGGAATCGTCTGCGAGAAGGTGTCTCAGGTCATCCGTGCCTCCTCCCGCGACTCTCACTCCCCCAGCGCCTCTCCATGTTTCCCTTGAGTCCCTGGGCTTTCTACCCGACGCCTGTTCTCAGGTGCCTGGGTTGGTCCCTGGAGGAGATGATGAGCTCTGTCATTCTAAGAGAGGTTACAGGAAGAGAAGCACGTTCCAGGCAAAAGGTGATGTGTTCCGTTTGGTGCAAGACGAGCAAAATGTTCCCAAGTGAAGACAGCCCCCAAGTAAACAGTCGGAAAGAGATCTGGACTAGACTCAAGAGTCCATTCTTTTGTCGTTGTGAATCCTCACCCACGGATATTTTTTCATTGATATTTAGAGAAAATGGAAGGGAGGAGAAGAGACAGAAACATGGATCGGCTGCCTCCTGCACGCCCCCTCCTGGGGATTGAGCCACAACCCGTGCATGCGCCCTGAACGGGAGTCGTACCGGAGACCTCTGGGTGCCTGGGTCCATGCTCAACCGCTGAGCCACGCCCGCCGGGCTCCCCGCCTCTCCTGTGCAGCAGCTCAATGGGGTGCGGATACCTGCCCGTCTGCCAGCCCTGAGCTCCTTTCTCCTCCGACGGTCGGTAACAACCTGAACGTCACTCGGGGGCCCACGCCTCGGAGGCCCTCATTTCCAGCCAGGCCGCCTGCTCTCCTGAAGCAGAAGACACGCAGCTCTCGGCAGCCGACCTCCCAGCCTCTGCCGGAGGGGGTTTGTGTTCCCACCAGCAGCCAAGCCATTCTTCCCGTGTCCCGGGTGGTCGCTGTCTTAATAGGAACCGTATGAGGAAGCGTGTTCCCTGCCTGGCAGACGGCTCTGCTCTGCCCCATTAGATCCGGCACCGCACCGCACCGGGCAGGGCCTCCTTTGTTCCCGCGCCAATTTCGCCCATAAGCCCCGCTCCATTTAATTTCCCATTTCTTTTCTTCCCGCCGTCTCAGAGCCGCGCCGCCTCAGGTCAGCCAGGCACCGGTCATCTCCCTCTACCCTCTCCCTCAGGGCAGAGGGTCCAGCCCTCAGCCTCCCCGCCCTGCGGTCCACGCGGAGCACGTGCCGGGGCGGTCGGGCAGCTCCAGGCATCCCACTCCATCTGTTGCACAAAGACAGCTACCCTGTGAAGACGAGGTGGCCCCCAAATCTTAACCAAGGGAAGGGAGGGGTTTCCCTTGCTGGGGGCTGCGTTCTGACGGGTTCATCAGTTTCCTGAAGCCGATTTTCTTCCTGGCCATTTCCCTTCTTGCCTGTGTTTATGGCCAGATCTCGGAGAAAGGAGTGGTGCTTAGTCCTCCTGCAGTTAGCTGTCTGGTGCTATTTCATTAAGCTGTTAAGTTTCCGTTGCCATGGTGACTAAAAATCGTGTGTGTGTGTATATGTATATATATATGTGCACCAACGGTTGGTAACAACCTGAACATAATTGAAAAATTATTAAATTTTTCAATTTAATAATTGAAAAATATTAAACCTGAAAGTGGAAATATAATGGCTTAATGAAATAGCATAAGATATATAAATACGTGTGGTATACAGATCATTCATGTTCTTCTGTGTGAATATGTGTGCACATACTCCCTTTACCCATCTGTCTATCCAGCGTGGTTTTGTCTGGACAGTGAGCTCACTGCAGGGATGCTGGTGCCCTACTACATCCCCCTCTCCCTGGCTGTTCCATTCTTCAGGGCATGCAAACGGGGGTGCCTTTTAGCCCAAGCAGCTGCACTGGGTGGGTACACCTGCTGTGGCAGAAAAGGAAAGGGGAGATCGAGGGAGTTACCGGTGCCCCAAAGCCAAAGGGAGGACCTCAAAGGGCAGAGCCCTCGCCTCTTAGTGACAGAAAGTCTCCATCACCGTGAGCAGCAGGCGATCCTTTCTGAAAGTGGACAATGTCCGTGTGACGGTGGGATCCAGTCACTTTATAGACAAGGCAGGGGAGGGCTCCACGCCGCCCACGGGGAGAGTTGGGGTTCGACGGTATTGGAAATTCTGCACCGAGGCCCGTCATGATCGGATTTCCTCTCCTCCGCCAAGGACCTCCTGACCTTTCGGACTTACCTGAAGAATGGATTGGGCACTAGACACGCCGGGGGCCTCTGCCTTCTGTTTTATTAGCCCGAGTTCGCAGTGGGACCTGCCGGAACATGGTTTTGTAGGGCTCGGCGTGTGCCAGCCAGGGAGGCCCCACACCCACTCCCATCGACTCCCCACCAGAGTCCCACAGGGTGGGTAATGTCACCTTCCCCACTTGACAAGCGGGGAAACCGAGGCCCGGGGCTATCAAGTGACACCCCCAAATATGCACAGTCAGGAAGTGGTCCGGTGGGTGGGGAAACAGCTGTGTTCGAGTGAGTGAACCCAGGTTCCCATCCCCCCAGCCCCACCCTTCCCTGCTCCCTGCTGCGCCGTGACATGGAGAGTCCCCTGTGTCACCACCTGGAAGAAGAAGGGAAAGAGAGAGGCTGAAGAGGCAAGAGGGGAGGAGGGTGCCAGGGAGCCTGCCCCAACTTCCCCATGTCTCCTTTGTGGGTCGATGGACAGGGGCAGGGCGGGCCCAGCCGAGGTGGCTGGCCCTCCAACAGGCACGAACCGGCGAGTGAAACCTGGACAGGCGTCGGCCGGAGTGAGGTGTGGTGGGACCTGTGGTCCTTCTCACAGGGCGCCAGGCGGGGAGCGCGGTTTTTCTTTGTTCCCAGGGCCCCGTTCTTGTGGAGTGGTTTCCTCTTGTGGGCTGTGCTGAACTTGACCTTCGCACTCTGTGTCTTGAACAGATTAATAGCTTGAACATATTGCTGGGGAAATACTTAGCTGATTAAGAAAACAAACTTTTAGAAACAAACATGTAGCTGCGTTTACATAACGCACAAGTTATTTGCGTCTCAATGAGATGATCGTGGGGGGTTAGCTATCAGCCAGGCTGACTGGAAATGAGCCCACCTCACCCATGAGAGCCCCTGGGGCCTGGATGTGGCTCCCTCTTTCCAGCTCTGTGGTTATGCTATCATGAGGGGGGGCGGTTCTCTACCTGAAGGGACCAGGGGCCCGTGCCCCTCGCAGGTTCTCTGCAGCCACCCTACATCCTCTCCCCACCACCTCCATTTTCCAGGGCACCTTCCTCCTGGCTGGTAAACGCATCTGCTGAGATACAACTCAAACCACCTGGCCCACCCCCAGGTAGTCCCTCGTTATTCTTCATGTGCTTTTCCTGGGTCTGGTCAGTCCTGGGAGCCTTCAGTCTTGGTGAGGAAGGGCTTGCCTATGGGAAAGAAGGGGTAGGTAGAGGCCAAGACCTGCGCACACGCCTGTCGCAGGCTCCTCCAGCCCCTCCCTCCTGAACCTGTCTTCTGTTGGTAGGCTTTTGGACAGGGTTGACCTGTGGGCATCCAAGGACCGGGACTGGCCGGGTCAAGAAGACTGGCTGCTTTCAGGGGCAGAGTGGTTAACCTGCAGGAACTCGTGGCCAGGAGACCACTGGAAGGAGCCGGGGGTGTGCATGGGCAGCCGACCTTGGGTGAGAAGATGGGTCCTGTGTGGGCCTGAAGGCCAAGTTCAAGTCCTCCTGGCCCTCAGGTGTCTGTTTTGTTCTGCTGTGAGGGGTGAAGCCTGCAGAACTGACAGTCACTGAGGTTGGCCAATTACTCTGGAATGACGGGGTTCGTACAGACAGCAGGGCGAGGCAAGGCCAGGGCATTGAGCCTTCCGGATGCAGCATCTAAATTGAGCCTGAAGAAGAAAGGGCTCAGAAACCACCCACCAAGATCACGTTGGCATCACAGAAGTCACAGAGCAAGAAACATTGGCCCTTTTAAGTTCCACCAGCACTTGGCCAATTTTATAGTGGTGATTTGTCATTCTACCCAGCTAGCTTTTATTATTCTAAACACCAGAGCTCTCTGGGGGCCTGGATGGTAACTGGTCGTGCCTGACCCTGAAATGATTTGGACAATAAATGTATCTTTCTTCTGACAGAGGAAAGGAGACAAAGCTTGCGTGTGTTTTCTTAGTTCTCTGGCTGCTGGAAATTCTCTACGGGGTCCTTCTTGACCTGTTATCAGGGGTGGGAACCTTTTTTCTGCCAAGGCCATTTGGATATTTAGAACACCATTCACAGCCATACAAAGTTGTCCGTTTAAAAATCAGCCTGCTATGTTTGGTTAAACATTTAATTAACTCACCCCGAATGCCTTGGCGGGGCTGGACCAAATGATTTTTTGGGCCTTATACGGCCCATGGGCCAGACGGTCCCTGCCCCTGTGTTAGCTAAAGGAAACCAGATAGGGAACCGTGGACGTAGGGCAGCGGTTGCCAACCTTTCGGACCTCACGGACCACCAGTGGTCTGCAGGTCACCGGTTGGTGACTGCTGATCTAGGGAACATATAGAATGTGGGCTGTATCAGGCTTCATTGCTATTTAAACTGGTGTTTCAAAACAGTGTGATCAAATGGAAACGTGTGTGTGTGTGTGTGTGTGTGTGTGTGTGTTTTCATCTATACGCACGGTACACATATACAAAAGATTGACAACATTCTTTACGGGTGGTTACCTCTGGTGGAGAATGATTTTCACCTTTTCTTTGTGCAAATTAATATTTTCCCCTTTTTCTTACAGTGTATGCAAATTTGTATGTTGTCAGGAAATATTTTAATACGTTTTAAGGGACAATAATGCCTTTTAATTGAGGGCACGAAGAGAGGTTTATTACTCGGGGCTAATGAATTTGTTCCTCACTTAGTGGACGTTTCTTGTTCCATGAACAGTCAGAATGTGCTGTCCCCGCGGCTCATCCTGGGGACTTTCTCATGCGTTCCGTAAGCTCGGGCACCAGAAACAGCCACGCGGGGACGAGTGGTCATTTCGGCTACCTGTGTCCGAGGCTGTCCCTGGAAGCCGAGACTGTGCGTGCCGGAAGGGCCCCTGACGTCGACCCAGTTCACCTTATTTACAGTCAGAGGAAGCTAGACCTTCAGAGGTCAGGACCTTCCCAAAGTTGAGCACAGAAAACGGAAGGCAGGAGTTGGCCTGAGAATTCTTAGCCATGGGTTTCATTCACTTAATTGTCTTTCTAAAAGGAGAGGAAAATCTGGTGCAGAGGTAATGCCGAGTTGAGGGCACTGAAGGCACGGATGTCTGAGGACAGGAATAAAGCTTCCCTGTAGTAGCTTTCCCCCGTTCTTTCCTTCTTTTTCTCTTTTCTTCCTCCCCCCCCCCCCCCCCCCAGCTGCTTAGCTCCCAAATCTCTTGACCAAGTTTGGGACTCACCTTTCCTCCCAGCTTGGGAGTGTTGGTGGAAGGCAGAGCCTGCCTTGCAGGATAGCAGTTGCATTACCCGCCTCTCTTGCAGCTAGAGGTGACCGTGGCCCGACCAGTCGGACGGGCCTGATAGCAAAGCGGGCAGTGGTTCCAGCAGGGGTGGCCCGCGTTCAGCGCCAGAGGCCGACGCTGAGCATTTAGTTTCCAGTTTTGGGGTAGAGGTGCTGCCCCGAGGGTGATGTGATGGCATTTGGTTGGTAGAGCAGGACGTCCTGGTCTCCTTGACCTTACTTGGGTTCCAAGATGGGTTCTGTGGCCTCCTGGCTTCGTTCCCTGATCCCTCAATACCCTTCTGATGAATGAGTTGGTCTCGGTTGCCCACCACTGGGGACCGTGCAGGATACATTCTTACGGACGCTGGGCATGGATGCCAGTTCTGCTGTGCCTCCGGTAGAGCCTCCACTCTCTTTCCTCCTTGTTACATATTCAGGCACATGCTTCTCTTTTATTTATTTTTTGTTATCTCCGGTGATTCTCCTGTGTTCGAGCATCAATTGTTTACATCCTGAAAAGTAAGAAAATAAACCAGGGAATGTTTATGGAACATTAGTCTCACTTAAACCTGATTTTCAGCGCCTCATTTTCCTTTCAGTTATGTTGCCTATGACAAGAGTTTGTTTTCCTGGTGCCGTTTGCAAGATATAATGCTCTGTGTTAATGTTGACAGTATGTATTGTAGCAGCTAAGCAGTTCATTGATGCTGTCCTGTTTCGGGGAAACAGGAGATACAGAGGGAGAGGGGGATTCTGTAGGTTTAGACCCTATATAGACTCTATGTAGACGTAGGAAGATGGGAGAATGCCTTGGTTTGGGGGAGTTTATTTTTCTCTCAATTCTTTTGCAGCTGGTTGCATTTCTATGTGACGGTCCATGTCCTCATGAAAAAAAGGGGGGGGGGATTTTTATTTAATGTATGGAAATGATGGTGTCTGTCAGGACAATTCAATTACATTTCACTTTCTAGCCTTAAATTCCTTTGCCTTCCCTACTGCGTGTTTGGGACAAAGCCACATGTATCCTTAGGTGCCCAGGTGTAACTGAGGGTCAACTATATCCCTGTCTCTTATCTTGAGATACCTGATTGGCCAGAAATGTTGGCACTGATGTAAACTTAGGTGCAGAGGCAGTACCTCGACTAGCTGTAGTTGGGCCATCTAAAATATTCCTTCTTAAAATTTAGTCTGGCCCGGCTGGTGTAGCTCAGTGCTTGAGTGTCGACCTATAAACCAGGAGGCTATACAGTTCTATCCCTGGGTCGTGGGCTCGATTCCCAGTAGGGAGTGTTCAGGAGGCAGCCGATGGATGATTCTCTCTCATCATTGATGTTTCCATCTCTCCCTCTCCCTTCCTCTCTGAAATCAATAATATATATAAATTATATATCAAAATATATAATTTGTCTTCTAAAACAAATAAAAAATAAAATTTAGTCTGTGGCAGAATTATCCTGGAGTAAGCATGGTGGGGGGCATATGGCGTGTTCAATGCAGATTCCCGGGCTCCTGTCCCAGAGGTTGTAATTCATTCGGTAGCTCCAGGGTGGGCCCCAGGAACGGGCGTGTTGGAGATACGGTTGTCTAGGCCAGTGGTCGGCAAACTGCGGCTCACGAGCCACATGCGGCTCTTTGGCCCCTTGAGTGTGGCTTTTCCACAAAATACTGACTCCTGCGCATGGGCCACGAAGTTTCAACCGCACTGTATGTGCGCGCCCGCACGTGGTATTTTGTGGAAGAGTCACACTCAAGGGGCCAAAGAGCCGCATGTGGCTCGCGAGCGCAGTTTGCCGACCACGGGTCTAGGCTATTGATTTTTACTCTCAGAATCAGTGACGACATCAGAGCTGCGTCTCCTGCAATAACAAAGTGAGCCCAGTGACAGTTAAGTTAATATTAGCCGCTGGGCAGGGGCCAAGTCGGCGCTGTTCTCTCAGGTGCCTCCCTCCACCTAGTCATTCACAACCACGAAGTTACGCCAGAAGCTGCAGTCTTTCTGGGAGAGGCGAGCCCCTTGCAAAGTTGTTGTAAGCAATAGTGTTCTTCACAATGCCCTTTTAAAATAAGACCTAAAAAATTTATAAAAGCCTAAGCAACCATCCAGCCGTCCAACCGGTACCTATGACGCGAAATGACCACCAGGGGGCAGACACTCCAACCAGTAGCTATGATGTGCACTGACCACCAGGGGGCAGACGCTCCAACCAGTAGCTATGATGTGCACTGACCACCTGTGGGCAGATGCTCAACACAGGAGCTGCCGAGCTGTGGTGACTTGGTAGCTGTGGTTTTCGGGTGATGCACCTGGAACCAGAGAGGAGGGAGCCCAATTCTGGGGTGCGTCACCCGAGAACTGCCCTCTCGCAATCTGGGACCCCTCAGGGGATGTCGGAGAGCCAATTTCAGCCTGATCCCCACAGGCCAAGCCCAGGGACCCCACTAGTACACTAATCTGTGCACAGGGCCTCTAGTTTATGTATATTTTTGTTGATTTCAGAGAGGAAGGGAGAGGGAGGGAGAGAGAGAAACATCAATGATGAGAGAGAATCACTGCTTGGCTGCCTCCTGCATGCCCCTACTGGGGATCGAACCCACAACCCAGGCATGTGCCCTGACCGGGAATCAAATCATGACCTCCTGGTTCATAGGTCGACGCTCAACCACTGAGCCACGCTGGCCGGGCACGCTGCCCTTTTTGAAACGAGTGTTGGGCTCTCTTGAAGTCAACACCACTTTCTGCTGGTGGATTCCCCACCCCCACCCAAGGACCCCATGGTCCTTTCCCCACGTGCTGATGGGTTGCACACACACGTGCAGGGTGAGCTGAGAAGAACTATAGGGACAGCCCTGGGTTCATTCTTAGACTTAAACCACTTGATCTGGAGTGAGTTCATGTTGATAGAATGTTCTCTTGTGCCCGTGAACTGGAAGAGCTGACCGGTAGATGGACATTTTGCTCATCCTGGACATTTTGGCCCTGTTGATGGAGAGCAGGCGCGATCACCTCACTCGGGTGTCTGGAACGGGCACCGTGTGCGGGGGTGATTGACTTCAGGGATGAGAGGTAAGAGCGAACCTCTCGCTCCCTGTGATGCGCGTTTAATTTTTACCAATTAGGCGGGTCTATTTGTGTCTGTGTTGTCACTAAGCAACTGCTTATTCATAAGCAGCAAAGGCGAGGCGTGGATTGCTTTCGGTGCCTGGAAAACATGTACCGACAGCAAAGACAGGGGATTCAAACCAGCCCCTCACACAGGCAGCCCGGGCCGCTCTGATAATCACGGGGCCGTGGTCATTGGAGTGACCGGTGGCAGTGGCAAGTTTATCATCATGTTTCTTAGATCCTAGATGCTCCTCTGCTTAAAGGTCAGTAACTAAGCACAATAGATTCTCGTTATCGTCCCCCGAAGCTCCCTTGGTCTCCAATGGAATCTCTTCCGGCCCCGGGTTATACGTGGCCCACGCTGCCCACACGCCGCCCATGCTCGGAAGGTTTCCCCCTGAGATGAGTGGGGGCTGCCTTCAGGGAGCAGGGCCCTCCGTTCGCCACACTTCTCCATGCCCAGAACTTGGACCCCAAATTAGGCGCAAATAGGACTGTCAGATAAGACACCGGATGCCAGTTAAATCCAAATTCCAAATGAACAGTGAATGCTCTTTAGTGTAAGTACAGCCCTCTCCTTATTTGGGACATACTTACACTAAAAATTCTTGTTCTGTCTGAAATGCACAGACAGCTGAGCACCCTGGTTTTTTGGTAATTGGCTGATTCCGGAAGCTCCGGCGAGGGTCCTGTCCTGCTCTTCTTCCTGCTCTGTGTTCTGGGCGCAGAACTGCCGTGTGGTTTGCAAGAATCCCAGAGCTGTGGGGAGGAAGAGGCAGGGAGGCAGGGAAGGCTCTCCCAGACCCTTTTTGAAGACGGGGACGTTTGGACACTGAGAGAAAAGCAGCTTTCGGGACCACCCCAGCCAGTGGCATAGGTAACACAGGTGACCTGGTTTTTAAAGAAGGCACCATACCATCTGGAGGAATCTCAAGACGGAATTTACAAACGGAGGCTGACACACCCTCCGGGCCAGGTGGCCACAGCCTAGGAACCGGACCTGCGGCTCCCAGCCAGGTCTCATTAGTCACGGGCTGAACCTAAGCGGATCGAAGGATAGTTACCCGTGTGTGTGAGGAGTCAGCTAATCCTGTTAGCACGACTTAAAAGGCCTCATTGGGATAGAGGACCTTTCACGCACGATGGGGATAAATATGCCTGAAACTATGAAAAATACTCAACTTTCCTTGTAGTCAGAGCAATAACATAAGGAGGAATAGCCTTTCCCCCTGAAGTGAATACAGTTATTTCCAAATGAGAGATACCCAGGCCGACTAAGCAACAGTGATGGGAACTGGCACATTCTGTGGCCGGGAGGATCAGTCGCGTGGCCTTTCCGGAAATTACGTAGACAAATGCATCAAGGCCCTCTGATCATGAGATCAACTCCGGCAACTCCGTCCACATCACCGATGTGTATGTCGGTAAAGATTTTGCAGTGATCTTTATAGAAAAAAGAATTTAGAAATAGCCTACATGCCCAGTGGTCGAGGTCGTGTGGATAATAATGTGTATTGTTTGAAGCACTCGTGAAGGTCTTTCACCGTATGGGGGAGATGCTTGCGTCACGTCTGGGGGAAATCTGCCGTCATGCAATACGTCCGAGTTATGTACCGCCGCCTGGAAAAGCGTGGAAGGAAGCGACGCCAGACTCCAGCGTTTGTTTTCCGTGACGTGATTGTGTGTGGCTTACGTTTTCTCCCGCAAGCTCCGAGGTTGTCCAAGGTTGCTTCAATATGCATTTTACAGCTTTATAACCAGAAGTGAGGTTATTGGCCCCAGTATTTCATTTGGGGCACTTGCCCGGTGGCAAGATGGATGGGATGGCCAGCCAGCCCTCCCTCCATCCCTCCCTCGACCACTTACACCCATTCAGCCTGTCACATTGATGAGACTCAGATGAATGTCCTGCTGTTGGTTTCAGGCCTGACTTCCCATTTGCAGCCTGTATGTCGGCAGTGTGAGGGGTCCCGGGGATCTAAGGACACTGCTGAGGGCACAGTCTTCGGCTCAGGGACGCGGAGGGGTTTCTCCATGAAAAGGCACCATGAGCGTTATTCCTCTCCCTCTTCCCTTCGACTCTTGTTAGGTCTCATAGTGCCGGTCTCAGCACCCCCTCCCCAGTTCCTGACCCTGAGCCACGTCTCCAGTGCCCAGTGGCTTCTAAAGACAGCATTTAGTGCAGACATGTCGAGAGTCAGACACCCCCCCAAACTACCAGCCTGTGCCCTCCCACCCCCGAAGATCAAAAGCTAAGAATTAGCTTCTTTTTTGCTTTGTTTTTGTTGTTGTTTGTTTTTTCTCCCGCATTTCCATGCATACCTCTCCTTTTTGGGGACATTGAAGCCATAATTACTTTGCAGATGTAGTAGTGGAAGGTGGGAGGGAGTGTTGGGTGAACGAGGTGAATTGTCTCTCGTTTATTTTCAGGCGCCTAGTCCTGCATTTGCGTTTGTAACGTGTGTGTGAAGCAGCTCCACTGTGTCCAACTGTAGGGAAACGGCTGTGGGGCAGCAGTTAGTCACAGGCAAGCACCTGAAAGTTTAAGGCTGTTGTGCGGACCCCCAGCTTGCAACAGGAACTTTCCCTCACAGGCTCAGCTGTTTCCCGGGGTAGCTCAGCACCTTTGTACATGCTCCAGTGGCACATGAGCCATGGAGCCATACAATGAAGATTTCGTGCATGAAGTCAAGGCAGGAACTTTGCCGGGTGGGAGGGAGCAGAAGGAGTTTGCCCCCGTGTGGCAAGATCGAGGTACTGCGCCTTTTAGCCTCTGGAAAAGTGTGACCCTTCAAAGGTGAATATAGAGGAAATGGTTTCGCAAAGGACAGGCTTAGAAATAAGCAGAATACCCTCGCACCATTAAAAACTAGAGGCGCCGAGACTCAGAAATCCAGAAAATATTTCTGAAATTTCAAGTGAAACAAGTGGAATGTGAAACTGTACATTAAAGCATAGAATCAATAATAATAGAATAGCTAGCATTGATTGTGGTTTTCCCGTGCCAGGCACTGTGCTGAGAGCACTACGTAGACTTTAGTTCTCAAAACAACCTTACTAAGGAGATATGATTATTAAACCCACTTTACCACAGTGGCACTGAGGCACAGAGTAATGAGTGACAGAGCCACTGTCCCAAGGTTGACAGAGCCATGATCCCATCCATGGTTAACAGAGCCATGACCCCATGATTGGCAGAGCCATGATCCCATAGTTGGCAGAGCCATGATCCTGTGGTTGACAGAGCCAGGATCCCATGGTTGACCGAGCCAGGATCCCACCACAGCCAGTGTGATCCAGCATCTGTTCTCGTCACCATTTGTACTCCCTGCCAATATGCGAAGCATCAGTGTACAAAAACTAGACACAGGTGAGGGACAAACGACAGCTGTCATGTTAGGGCTACTGGACACCTTCTATCTGTGGGCAGTGGTCTTTTTTTGTAGGCAGTGGTCTTTAATGCGATTGTATTTGTAGCTTTGCGGGAAGGAAACAGTGGGAGAGTTGCGGATAGGTTTAGAGACGGTCAGAGGCTTTAGTTTTGATGTCTCGGGGCAGAGGGGCCCTCTGTCAAGTCGGGGAGGACCCCCTGGCTTGCTCTTAAATTCCCATGTGACTGTCAAGAAGGGCATCCATGGACCGTGGCTTCTCTGACTGTTAGTGTTGATGCTGGCCAATGTTGAGTGATTATTTCATGTTCAAGTTCAGCATAAATTACATAAAGGAAGTCATGCTAATCCCATGAATGGTTAGGGAAACAGCCCAATTCTTAGCAAGCCTTGTCACACTCATGCATAATGGACTTTCTCCCCCCAATTACCGTGATGCTCTGGGAAACAAGGAAAGAGGGAAAACGTTAGTCCATGGCCCCTCCTGGCTCCTGCTTCTGGTCGGCCTTTTGCTTTTGTCTGTGCTTACGCAGTACACCCGTCGGGAATGTACACACCCTTCATTTACGTTTCCTAACGGGTTTAGCTTTCAGGGGGGTATTTTTCCGGGGATTTGAGATTTTCTGCACGAAGCAGCCGAGGATTTTCCCATTTGTGCTAATTCAACCAGACCATGTCCAGTGACGTCTGGGGATGTGTTTAAGGCCCTCGTGGCTGGCGATCTGTTCATTAGCGCTCGGGGGCCTGAGCGCCCAGCATTGAGCCCCATCACTCAGACAGCAAGCTTCCTGTGTTCCTGGTGGCACTGGGCCCAGGGCTCTGAAAACAAAGGTTAACCTGGCATTTACCCAGCCAGATGTTCTCATCTGAGGGCCTTGAATTCGTAAGGGTTAAAGAATCATTTTAAAATCATCTGTCGATTGCCGGGAGCCGGTCCATCCTTGCTGTTTCAAGGGACCTGGCATATATGGCATACGGTTCTTAATATGTTTGCTCACCTTCTTGGCGCTGTGTTTTAGCCAAGGTCACCTCTCCGAGAAGGGTTGAATCCCCAGGTAGGGATTTTCCCCTGAAGTTAGGGAGGGAATAAAGCCCCTCAACTGGGTGCCAGGCAGGTAATTAATCCCTTTAACTACGAACAATCATGCTTAAACTACATAATCTTTTCTCCCTGGAATGGAGATAAGAAACGCCCTAACCTTTGTAATAGAGATTGATAGGATTGAATCAACTGGTATAAATACAGTTGTAACAAGACAGAAAGACTCAGAACTTAGAACAGAATCAAGAAGACAGAATCTACACGGAGCCTAGAGACAGAGCCTAGCGGGAGAACATGGCAAGGGATCCTGGACTGAACCTGACTACAGAGATTGGCAGGAGAGCCTGACTAGAACCTGGTGACTGGACCTGCCTGGAGAACCTGGACTGAACCTGGCTGGAGATCCTAAGCAGAACCTCTCTGGAGATCGAGACCAGAACTTGGCTGGAGATCCTGGCTAGGCTGCTGATCAACTGAACACTGTCTCCGTGTCCTTCCTTCTTCGCCGACTCCGTCCACACCTTTGGGGACCCCTGGACCAGCTGGGGTCGGACCCCGGCAGTCGATGTTTTTGTTTTTGCGTTTTTTGCCGGAGAGAAGATTGCAGCTTCCAAAAGCAGTTGCTGATCCAGGTTTGGGCCCCCTGATCTGGAGGAGGCAGGGCTCTTCACTCACGGGGAGGGAGGGAGTGGAGCCCTGAGGGGAGGGGCTCCCCCTTGTGGTCCCCTGGCTCGTGCCCGCGGACCCCTGTCTGCTTTGCTCTGTGATACAACGTGTTGGGACAAGGATCGTGCCCCCGGTTTGGGGGAGCGGAAACCAGGAAGTCCTGTGTCCCATCGGGCCCCGTGGAGGAGTGGGCCTTGGACTGGTCCACCTGTCCCGCTGGGGTCCTCCTTCTCCCACGCAGCAGCGCGGGGCCCCTCTGGCAAAGGTGCAGTGGGAGGACACAGGGGAGCCCACCAGGGGGGCCCCTCTTTGTGTGGATTCTGAGGTGCTGGCCTTCAGATTTTAAGAGAGGCTCTTTGATGATGATCCACCCTGACGTGGCTCCTTTCCTTCCTCCGGGAAGGCCTGTGGCCTGGCTCTGAGTCCTCGTCTTTAGTAAGTATTTCCTCTTACACTTACAACCAGTGGGTCGGATGCGTTCAGAAACACCGCTTTCGGTTGGTCTGAGTGGGAACGATTGTAGACACGAGGTTTCCACTGAGCCATTTCCAGCTCAGACGTCACTCAGCGCCAGTCACGGACCCTCTCTGCCACCTCCACGTCCCTAGATATCACTGCAGTGACTGCTCCTACTGCCCTTTCTGTCAAGCAACAGAGATCAACACTCCCCCCTCCCCGCCGGCCAACCAAGGGGCCTGGGTAAGAGGAGTCCCCAGGAGGCAGAGGACCTTGGCTTGAACCCCGAGCCCAACGGGGGCGGGGGCGGGGGGGGATGGGGGGGCGGGAGGGGATGAGAGAGCTGGGACAGTCACTCCCCCTCGCTGCTCATTTGTGAAAGGGGGTGATCTCCTCACAGGGCTTTTGTAAGGACTCAGGTTATTAAAATAACTCCTCAGCATCGCCTGCCAGCCAGGCTCATTGATGTTTTCCGTCTCTGAACTTGGCCTCAGCTGTTCCATCCCCAAGTGCCCTTCCTCTTTGCCCAGTCCTGCTTCAGAGGTGTCAACACCTCTCCTCTTTCAAGAAGTCTCCCGGGTCTTGTCACTGCATCTGCTCCTATCCCCCACCCCCACCAGGCGCAGCTTCGCCCCCGAAGCGGTCCTCTGCCCAGGCGCGGCATTTATTTTGCTTGGTGGCGCGTGACGGCTTAACGAGCCTTAACCGGGAGAGGCAGGAAGATTCATTGTCAGGGTCCTCCGCGCGCTCCTCGCTGACTCATTAGTGGCGGCTTATTTACTGGAGGGGCGCCGGCATCAGGCCCCCACCTGGGACCCCAGGGCCAGGCGTCTTTCCCGGGCTCAGGACTCTATGCTTCGCGACGGTCCCGGGAGACCCACACTCGGTGCTGGCATTTGCTGGCGCTGTCACGCCCTGTGGCTCTCGCGTGTTATTGCAGGAGCTCCAGCGTCCGGTCCTCAGGGTCACTCCCAGCAATAAGCACAGTCTTCAGTGCTCGTTAGAGGCGCAGACCTGCCCCTTGGATTTTAAGGAATTTACTCATGTCTTCCCTGCCTCTCATCCCTTAAGTTATAAAATTCTAAAGGGAAGAGTTTGGGTTTGGGGGCTGTTTTTTCCCTCCTTTGTCACCTCGCACACTCTGAAGAGGCCCCGGGAGTGAGTGGGGTCCGCTGGCTAGTCCCCGGGGCAGGGGGGCGGCCTGCTGCCTGCCTGCATGCTGGTCTGCTCTGCTCGTGTCGTTCGTGTTCATGGGCTCAACATCCCAGATACGTAGCCCAGCCGGGGTGGCTCAGTGGTTGAACGTTGACCTATGAACCAGGAGGTCATGGTTCCATTCCCAGTTAGGGCACATGCCCGGGTTGTGTGCTCGATCCCCATTAGGGGGCGAGCAGGAGGCAGCTGCTCAATGATTCTCTCTTACCTTTGATGTTTCTCTTTCTCCCTCTCCCGTCCTCTCTGTAATCAATAAAAATATATATTTTAAAATCCCAGATACATAGTTCAATTTCCCATCCAGCCTCTATAGCCTGAGTCGTTAGATGTTGTCAGAATGTACAACCCCGCCCCCCCCCCCCCCAGGCGTGCACAGATACCCACCCATGTGCAAACATGCACTGGGGTTGCCTGACATCTGAGGCAGGAAAGCTGGGACCGAGTGGCACTTGGATGCTTCGACACACACACACACACACACACACACACACACACACACACACTTGAATGGGTCCCCAGGAGAGTCATGGGTCGAGCTCTGTGGGCGAGAGGGCGTGTGACAGCCACCACGTCCCCACACACAGCGCTTAGGAGAGTCTCGGGGTTTTCATGCAGCCTCTCTGTTGATCCTCGCAAAAGCCCGAAGCAGCAGGTACTGTTATTCCGCCTCATGAATCAGGAAACCGTGGCACAAAGAGGCTTAGCAACTTGCGGGCCGCAGTCTGGTTCCAGAATCTGCACTTCTCGCCCCTGCTCCGTCCTTGCCCCTGCTCCGTTCTCGCCCCTGCTCTGTCCTCACCCCTGCTCAGCGTTGCTTCCCTAAAGTGGGCATGGCCAGCGTACCCTGTTTTCATCTTCTTTCCCCTTTTTAGTGCCTTTCCATTGGGCGCCGAATGCCCGCGCAGTGAGCGTTTGCAGGATGGATGAGTGGATGAGTGAGTGCGTGAGGAGAGAGGGGATGAGGACATGAAGGAACACGCAGGAGCACGCACGGCCCATCAGCAAGTTAGGAAGCAGCTCTGTCCCCATCTGAACGCCTCCTCCTGCCGCCGCTTGCCCACGTCCGAAGTACTTCCTCCTGTTCACAGTCCTCCCTCTTCCCGTCTCTCTTTCTGCAGACAAGAGCGAGAATGGCGAGGCGTACCAGAGGAAGAGGGCGGCGGCCCCCGACCAGCCCCAGGGCCCCACCGTCCCTGCGTCTGCTCCAGGGACCTCGGCCCCGCCCAGCGGCAGCAGCTGGAGGAGGATCACGCTGCTCATCTTGGCCATCACCATCCACAACATCCCAGGTGAGGACCGGCCCGCCCGCAGGGCAGGCACTGCCGAAGGTCAGCACTGCTGCCGGCTCAGCTGCCTGGCTGGGAAGGGGGCCGGGCGGTTGGGGTGCGGATCCTCTTGTGAGGGGCGTGCAGATGTTTCTTGACTATATTTATGGGGCTACTTCTTCTCGTCGGGTCCCTGTATGAGAACACCCCCGTTCCAGTCGCTCCGAACATGTCACTCCTTTTCCACCCATGAGTCCTTCTCTTTATGTGTTTGCTCCGAGTCCTCTGGAGCCCGACCGCCTAACTGTCCCGATTCCTGCGAATGAGCCTTTCCTAACCACGCAACATCTCCTCCTGCTTCATGGTCTTAAAGTACCGAATTCAGTGTCGTCTGCTTTGCCGATTGTCTTACCTGTGACACCTTTCTGAAATGTCCTTGCCAATCCTTCCCTTTTTAGCATTTCGGAGGAATTGGTTTTGGGTCTTTGGATTTATTTTAATTGAAAAAAAACCCCACAATGTATTGGTGTTCTGTTTCCAAAAACAACACGTTTTAATTAGCATCACTGGAAGCACAGACACAGAAAGGGAGCTGCTCTCCTCAGGCCGGGACTGCCGACGGCTCAGAGCCCTTGCGTCTGTCATCTGCCGCCTGAAAGCACTTTCCGAGACATTGTGTTCAGTCCGGGACACTGTCACCAAGGCACGTCCTTTCCTTGGGGTATCGTTTTCCAAAGGACACGCGCCCAGCCTCTGTGCTAAAGGGGCACGGGGTCGGGAGGAGAGGGGCACCGTCACACTGGGAGCTGGGCACCCCTCCGTGTGCAGGGAGGCTCGCAGCCGCAGCCTCCAGCAGTCACGACCATTTCTTCCTGAAGCAAGTAAACTGCCTGCACCCTCACACCTATTTCTGTAAAAGGGGGGTTCTTTCCTGCTCTAGAGCTGTGGACAGATAGCCCCCAGGGGGTCAGTGAACACCCCAAAACCGCCCGCCAACGACTGTGGCTCCCTTTCTGTATCTGAGGGGGATTGAACATCAAGTAGCAATCGAGTTCCTTCTCATCTCTTTTCACGAGGAGCTGATGGGCCCCACAGGGCACTGTCATTGCTTTGTACGTGAGGAAGTTACATGTAGAGCTTAAAGGGATGCGGGAGGGAATCTCATCCAAACACGGCCCCCTTGGAGGATGGGGGGAGGGCGTGTTCAGTGATCCCTGTGGCGCCTTCAGCCCAGCATTGGGTGATGTGTGAACAGTCATGCAGTCAGTACATTATTCATCTCGTCTATTTAATGATGTTAATCACTGCGTCCTTGACAACACCTCCAGGGTCCTCACCCCACCCCCAAGCGGGCCAGGACAGTCCCATCTGCAGTCTCCTTTGACACGGACTGCAGTCCTCACGGGTTCTGGGTTGGTGGTGGTATGAACCTGGCCGTCCTCTTTCCCCGGCCTGGTCCCCGTGTGCTGCTGGCCAGCTTAGCAGGGGCAGCTCTCAGACTCTGCAGGGAGGAGCCAGTGGCCCGAGAGAACTGATCGACTCATTTTCCCGGGACGAGGACCGGGTAGGAGGTTTTATTACACACGGGCCTTTCCTGGGAAAACCGTCTACTTCCCAGGGCTTTGCTCCCAGAAACTGGAGGCGTCCTCTCCGCAGCCAGAGACCCACTCACAGGCCGGCGCCCTCGTGGTCAGAAGCACGGTGACGATGCTGGAGGCCGCCACTGCCTGGGCCCTTCGACGCTCCGGCCGTGAAGGGCTCCACATCTGTGATGTGGATGTTTGTGTCCTTGTTCAATGTTTTAGACACTCGAGAGGCTAATTAGACAAGCTCCAGGTCACACAGGCGGGCAGAGCTGGTTCGAGCTCCATCCCTGTGTTGCCCCGCTTGGCGAGCTCACTTCCCGTCTGCCGGCGGATCGCAGGGGTTTTCGGAGCCGGTTACGGAGAATTCAGGAAGTGCTTCTCTCTATCCGCAGCTGCCACATTAAAGGCTCGGGTCGGCAGTGATCACCGGTGGCCGTGGGCTCAGCTCAGCAAGGAGAGTTAGGTGGTGGAGGGGGCGGGGGAAGGGGACCCAGGTATCAGGACAGAAGCCTCATTCACGCACAGGACCTGCCACTGTGGGCGCCCTGCGGATCTGTGTAGAAATGAGCCCCCGCAGCCCCTCACCCACCGCCAAGTGAGGACGGCCCACGACCAGAGATCATCAACCCTTTAACCGCCTTAGGGAGCGTGACATGGAGGGAGAGATGGGCACACCCAGAATTTCAAGTCAGAAAGGCCGGGGCTTGGGTCCTGGAGCCACGCAATGCTCGGCTGGCCGGTGGCCTTAGGTGAACCTAGGGGAGCCTCAGTTTCCCCAGCAGGACAGTGGGGCAGCGTCTGCCTGCAGCGCGGCGTTCAGTGAGGTGACAGCGATGGCAGCTCTGTCCGCATCATCTGCTGGGAAGTGTGTGCCCGGTGCCCAGAGCACAGTGGGGCCTGGGAAATGTCCCCCCCCCCCCCCCGCGCCCCTCCCCCCCTCGGTCTTAGCTTCGCTCTGACCCTCCCAGACCGCCCGGCTCTGGTCTCAGAATCTCAGATGGGCATGTCTCCCATCACCTGAGTTTTCACTCCGGCAGGTGGCTCCTTTGGAAGGCGCTTCTCACCTCCTCCAGGGCTGGGAAACACTGCAATGTTCTCCTCTAATTATCTGCGTCGCAGCGGGAAGCCTGACATTGTAATTATCGCGGGCTCCCGTCTGGGTGACATTCGCTCGGCGTGGCGTGTCCCCTGTGTGCGCCACGGCACAGGCTGGTGGGTGGGAGCGTGAGAATCACCCGGTGCCTCGAGAGTGGAGACACAGGAAGGTGACAGGCAGCTTTGAGATGATGTCACCTCCCGCCACAGGCCGGACACACGGACGCCGTGCCCTGCGGGCCTTCCGATTGAGGAAGCAACATGCTATGGCCGCCCTGGGATGGGGGCTCCCATCCAGACTCAGCCCACGTCTGCCTGCGTCTGTCATCCTCGACCTACTATGTACATTAAGGCAGGGGAGTTTGAACACACTTCTGTCTTAGGACTCAAAGTGTCCAGTAGCTTCCAGGTGTCTTTCTAGCGATGGTTAGGCAGATACTGGCTTGCGTAGGGGATGGCTCAGCAGGCTCGTCGTCATGTCTGATGTTGGGGTGCAGGGCAGGTGGGGGGGAGCTGCTCCAAGGACGGCTCCTTGTCCACTCCTCTGGGTGCTGTGTCATCTGCAGAGAGATGCACCCCGGCCCCCCCCCCCCCCCCACCACGTGCCAGGCCATGTAGCTGGTCGGTGTCTGTGCGGCCCCTCAGAACAGCTCCTCCCCACTCAGCTGCGGCTTTGCAGACAGGACATCTGCTGTCCTGGGGACCTCACTGTGAAGCCTATGCCCCAGGGACGCTGCTCAATTCACACCCCCCCCCCCCCCCCGGCTCCCGAGAGGCAGTGCCCCCCGCCCCCGGCACTCCTCTGCCTCTGATTCAAGTTCAGAGCCGTCCCTTCCAGAGATCTTGCGCGTGTGTCCCCCTTCTGTGTGTCCTCAGGAGCCCTTCCTGGCTCGGAGATGCCGGGAGAGAGGCGGGGTCACGCCGACGGGGAGCTAATCTCCGAATCCCGTTTTCCTGTGCAGACTCTTCTTAAATGTCAGCACAGCGACACGGGCATTTCTCTCACGCTCTTTTAATCACACGCCTTCTCCAGCAGAGCCATTTGCTTATGAAACCAGTGTCCCGGTGGCATCTTAGTGCTCCCTTCTGTGGCCTGGTGTCCGGGGTCAGCTTCCCTCTCAGGCTGGAGCTGTGTGGGGCCTTTCGGTGAGAGGCGGGTCCCATGGGAGACACTGGCTGATAAACTGAGTCACCGACCCCTCTGGAGGACAGAGGCATCAGCCCAGGGGAGGAGAGTGGGCAGGCAGGAGTCCAGGCACAAGGAAGACGGGGTGTGGGGGGGGTTGGGGGAGGACAGTGGGGCCGTGAGAGTGCCTGGTCCCTGGGCCCTGCCTTGCGCGGGGCCAGGCGCTCTACCCTGACCTGTGTGGTCCTCGAGGACTCCCAGAAGCCTGGGTTTCACCTCCCCGTAATTCTGAAGAGCGCCCTGTTGCTTAGAGACAGGAGATGGGCCTGGAGTGAAGATAAGGTTGCCAAGGAAACCAAGCCACAAATTCCCTTGTTTTTCTTGGGGTTGCTGGACGGAAGAGCAAAGAAGTTTTGCTCTGACAGCAGGAAGGAATGTCTCTTCTCTGTGTGTTTTAAACAAACTGACATGTTGTCCAAGACACAGTGAGCCAGTCCCCGAGTTGACAAAAACAGGGAGCTGAGTTTTGTGTTGTGTGTGTGTGTGTGTGTGTGTGTGTGTGTGTGTGTGTTTAAATATCAGGGACACCATCTGATGCAGACGGAATTAAGCAGCCTTTTCATCCTGATTCATTTTCAGAGGCGAGGACCCAGGATGCAGCCCCTTCCTAGTGGTAACTTAGCTTGTGAATTCCGAGTTTTCGTGTGTGGCCCCAGTCTCTCTCCTTCTAGGGGTGGGGGGAGCTGGGCAGGAAGGCGGACTGGTTACACAGTACAGGATGCCTGGGGTTTCGGTGAATGGAAAAGGGGAGATAGGAGGGACCTGGGTCTTTCCGGAACCCATCACCGGAGTTATTCTTGGCTAAACTATCCCTCGAGTGGGCAGCACTGTTTTGTTTACCTCCACCGTGGTGCCGGGGCCGTGTCCCTTCACGCTTTCCCCTGGCCCCCTCCTCCCATCTGACACCTGCTCTGTCATTCTCACACTCTGGCCCCAACAGGGATGCTCAGGACACCCTCCCCCCCCATTTGTCTAGAGGCTTCCACACGCCTCTCCCTTCCTCCCTTCCCCTCTGCCTTCCAGTTTCGGGCCCACCTGGAACCTGGCCGGTTTCTACTCCCTGACTGTGGAGCGGGCACGTGTGTGCCAACCCGCCCCTAACACTCTCCAGGGAAGCAGACCCCAGGCTGGGTGACATCACCCGCCCCGTCCCTGCCCCGAGAGACCACCCCGGCTCCCGAGAGCCCTGGGAGTCAGAAGAGCTCGTGACCCAGCTAAGCCCTTCCTTCCCCAGCCCGCGCTGCGTCGGGAGGGAGCCAATTCCTTGTTATTCGTTGATTGGAAGTCAGTTTTTCTGTTGGCGAACGCACTCTGTTCTTCCTCTCTCCCCGGCGCCCCGCTGGCCGTGGGTATGACACCGAGTCTCCCCCCGGGAGAGGATGATCTGTGCACGCTTCCCCGAGACCCATTCGGCACCTCCAGTGTGTTCCTGGGGGATGAGGGGTTTCATAGCTGCGCTGTGGGGCTTGCGACGTCTCACGTGAACCTTCTCAGCATGCAGCTCCGAGGGAAGGGATGGGGAACCCCACCCCTCAACCCCCAGCCGTAATTAACCTGCCATCTGCAGACTTGGGTCCCCTCGGCCCGCCTGGAACCTGTCCCCGACCCCTGCTGCTTGCTTCCCTTAATGTGCTGGTGGTGCTCTCGCCGGCGATTCGCTCTCCAGATGCTGCTGATTAAGACGGGGTTGGATGTGCTCTTGCTGGCCCGGCTTTCTCTCCCTCCCTCCCTGGGACGGGACCGGGTGGGAAGGAAGAACCAAAGCAATAGCTGAGAGAGATTCCGAAATCGAACCAGTGACCAAAGCTGTGCCCTGGAGGGGGGTGACTCCCATTGGAGGTGCAGGGATCCCCCAGTTCAGGTCCAGTGTGGGGAGCACAGTCATGGAAATATGGCCGCACTCCACACCTGGGCAGACGCCTGCAGGAACGTCTCTCAGCTCAGACGTGGGGCAGGCGACCTTGAAGACCCACCTGTAACCGCCCCAGTGGGCTTCTGACATCCCAGTTAGGATAAGAAGTCGACAGCACGTACAGAAAACCCGAAACAACAGTTCCGTCTCTCATATAAAAGAAGTCCAGCCCGGCCAGCGTGGCTCGGTGGTTGAACTTTGACCTGTGAACCAGGAGGTCACACTTCACTTCTTGGTCAGGGCACATGCCTGGGTTGCCAGCTCGATCCCTAGTGGAGGCCGTGCAGGAGGCAGCTGATCAATGATTCTCTCTCATCATTGATGTTTCTCTCTCTGTCTCTTTCTCTCTCTCTCCCCCTTTCCCTTCTTCTCTGAAATCAATAAAAAAAAACCTTTTAAATCTATAAAAATAAATCAAGAAAAGAAGTCCAGCCCTGGCTGGTGTGGCTCAGTTGGTTAGAGCATCGTCCGGTGCACCTAAAGCAGTGGTTCTCAACCTTCCTAATGCTGCGACCCTTTAATACAGTTCCTCACGTTGTGGTGACCCCCAACCATAAAATTATTTTTGTTGCTACTTAATAGCTGTAATGTTGCTACTGTTACGAATCGTCATGTAAATATCTGATATGCAGGATGTATTTCCATTGTTACAAATTGAACATAATTAAAGCATAGTGACTAATCACAAAAACAATATGTAATTATATATGTGTTTTCCGATGGTCTTAGGCGACTCCTGTGAAAGGGTCGTTTGACCCCCAAAGGGGTATCGACCC
This sequence comes from Myotis daubentonii, assembly GCF_963259705.1. Classification (NCBI taxonomy): domain Eukaryota; kingdom Metazoa; phylum Chordata; class Mammalia; order Chiroptera; family Vespertilionidae; genus Myotis; species Myotis daubentonii. The sequence goes on along the minus strand of NC_081855.1, from coordinate 52,767,074 downwards.
ACAGGTTGAGAACCACTGACCTAAAGGTTGCGGGTTCGATTCCCTGTCAGGGCACATACACAGGTTGCCAGTTTAACTCCCCGGTCGCAGCTCGAACAGGAGGCAACCAACTGATGCTTCTCTCTCACATCGCTGTTCCTCTCTCCCTCCCTCTCCCTTCTTCTCTCTCTAAAATCAATAAAAGCATGGCCTCGGGTGAGGAATGAAGAGAAGTCCAGCACGGGGATGGCCGCTGCGGGACACGGGCCCCTGTTTGGTTTCTGCTTTGCCCAAGGCTCTCCTCCTCCCAGTCCAGAGTCACCATCGGACCTTCAGCCGTCACTCCTTCCTCCAGATGGTCCGGAGGAGGCCAGCTCCCAACTCCTGCTTTGCTTCTGGAAAGTTCTAGCGCACAGCGTTCCCTCACTAAGGAACGGGGGGCAGGGGGGAGGGACACTGGAAGACGATAGCGGCCTCTGTCCCCCCACGTGGTGGGTCTGAGAGGCTCCGAAGCAGGGATGCACCCGAGTAACGTCGGGGAAAGGGGCCCCCACTCAGGACCCCTCCCTGCAGGAGGGCCGCGTGGTGGGGAAGAGCCCCCCGGGTTCGATCCTGGCTCGGCCCCTCCCTGGTGGCTTGAAAGCACGTTCCTTTTTCGATCTCACAGATGCAGTTAAATTGCGCGGGCATCTTTACAACAGACTGTATCCAACCCTCCCCCTATGCTAAACGCTTCATGTTCCCATGAATTTTTACTGTTGCTATGATTTGAAACAGCAACCAAAGTGTCTGGGATGAAGGTGATAATTCTTCATCTTGAGAATGATATGCTGAAGGAAAACAGCTGCCAGCCATCAGATGGATGGCCCGATGCTTGTCTTCCCCAAGAAGTGGCCACGCTTAAAGAAGATGACCTTGGCCACCGGTTAAATAAGATGACCTCGGCCACCGGTTAAAGAAGATGACCTTGGCCACCAGTTAAATAAGATGACCTTGGCCACTGGGTAAAGAAGATGACCTCGGCCACCGGTTAAAGAAGATGACCTCGGCCACCGGTTAAAGAAGATGACCTTGGCCACCAGTTAAATAACATGACCTTGGCCACTGGGTAAAGAAGATGACCTCGGCCACCAGTTAAAGAAGATGACCTTGGCCACCAGTTAAATAAGATGACCTTGGCCACCAGTTAAATAAGATGACCTTGGCCACCAGTTAAATAAGATGACCTTGGCCACTGGGTAAAGAAGATGACCTCGGCCACCGGTTAAAGAAGATGACCTTGGCCACCGGTTAAATAAGATGACCTCGGCCACTGGGTAAAGAAGATGACCTCGGCCACCAGTTAAATAAGACGACCTTGGGAAGCAGCTTTCTCTCCACACATATTATGTGTCGTATGGTTTTTCCTGGCCAAAGTCTGGACTGGAGGGGAAAGGCAGTTTATTCAGGGACCCAGTAAGTGGGCTGGTGGAAATATTAACTACAAAGCCTGGGATTGTTACTAGCTTTGCTGACAGAATAGATACAAGGCTTTGCTTTAGATCTAATGTATTTTATGGCGAAATAAGGCTCTTTTCATCTAATGGCGCCGGCTACATTCACCTCCCCGAGCGAGCGAGTGCACAAGAAAATGGGTGATGTCTCCGGCGCCCCAGAGCATATTGTCCAGTCAGCAGTGGGCGAATCGGAGCCAGAAAGCATGTGTCTGATTGACAGGGAGGAAAGAGAGAGAATGCCTTTTGGTGTTTGGTGTTGTTTTGTTTTTAATATCAATTTTTTCCCCAGTGGCAAAGAATTTTAGAATTGGGGTGGACTCGAAGGCAATGTAAGTCACCCCTTGTCTTAAGAGGGATTGAAGCTCAGAGGAATGTGACTTGGCAGACGTCCCGCCTCATAGCAAGCTGGGGCCGAAGGAGGCCTGAGCTTTGTATTTTAGGTCCAACATCTCGAACACTGCACTGGGATATGCAGAGGCGCCCGGCCCCTCCCCTGACTTCTAAGGTCCAGGTAGGATTCTAAAAAGATAGACCTTTTCCACACCCAGAAAACCTTTTCCATGACAATCAGGGATACTTCATTTTCTTCTTACTTTTGAAATCAAGTTATCACATATGTACAGCCAGACAAATCCTAAATGCATCTCAAAGAATTTTTACATATCTCTACATCTCTGGGACCACTATTCAGACCAAGATGCAAAATATTTTTAGAAGCCTTTCTCAGAGCCTTTCCCAAGCTGTCATCCCTAAGAGATAACAACTATTCTAACTTACTTCGCACGGATGGGTTTTGCCTGGTCTTGAATATCATTTAATGGAATCGCACCAAATGTTCTGGTCTGTATCTGGCTTCTTTGGCTCCGAGATTCCTCCAGGGGTTGTTTATTAGTTGATGATGACGACGATGAGCTGTGTAGCATTCCGTTGTATTTGCACGCTACCGTGTATGCCATCTGCAGTGGATGGATACTGTGGTTTTTCAGTTTGGGACTCTCAAGAGGAAACCACAGCGAATGTTTTGTACAAGTGTTTTGGTGGACATGTGCTGTGTGTGTGTGTGCGCGCGCGCGTGTGTGTGTGTGTGTGTGTGTAGCCTAGAGGCTGGGAGTAGTGTGGAGGCTGGGAGTAGCGTGGAGGCTGGGAGTAGTGTGGAGGCTGAGAGTAGCTTGGAGGCTGGGATTAGTGCAGGGACGAGATGGGACAGCCAGCAGGACAGCTGATGGTCACCTGTAGCAGGAGTGTGTTTAGATATTTATCCCACACCTGACACCTGGACAGTTACCTCCCCTGCAACATGGCGGGACATGCCTTGATTTTCCAGGTAAAGGAACCCGGGGGGGGCATCTGGTTAGTGCATCGCAGGGGAGGGCCGGCTGCAGGGGCCAGGAGGAATGGAAGGTGATGGTCACAGTGGGTACAGGGACTGGTGAAGCCAAGAGTAAGGTATCATGTCCTCCAGGAAGAAAGGAAGGACCCTCCGCTGGAGAAACCGAAGGCTCTTAAATGAATGGTCTCCAGACACTGACCTTTGGAGCCCACAGCGAAAGGTGACTCGATGCTCAGTCCCCCTTGGGTTCCCCCACCCCACCAGCCGCATCGCCAGGCCCGTATGACCACACACACTTGGCTTCCAGTGAGCTTGGTAATGACCGCGAGTTAATCTGACTTGTCAGCCCAGATCCCTCAGGCTTCTGAGAGAGGCCTTCCTTGAGAAAGAGAAAGACCGAAAACTAATTTGGAGATGACGGAAGCAAGGCAGCATTCACAAAACAACACGGAAACAGACGATTAACTCCCTCAGAGGGAGAAGCAGAGGACACTGAGTAACAGATAGGCCAGATAGAGAAGGAGCTCTTGGGAATGAGACGCCAGGCAGGCAGGCGTAAAAGGAGCAGGAGTGGCCCTGGCTGGTTTGGCCCAGTGGATCCAGTGTCGGCCTGCGGACTGAAGGGTCCCAGGTTCGATTCCGGTCAAGGGCACGTGCCCAGGTTGCTGGCTCGATCCCCAGTAGGGGGTGTGCAGGACGCAGCCCATCAATGATTCTCATCATTGATGTTTTTATCTCTCCTCTCGCTTCCTCCCTGAAATTTGGGGGGGGGGGGAGTAGCAGGAGGAGAAGATAAAGTCAAGGAACCTCTAAGATGATAGAGTAGAAGACACAGGATGCAGCCCGTGAGAACAGAAGGTAGAAAATGAGCAGATGGACCCTGTGGTATCGGCTCCCGACGACCTGGCAGTCCGGGAAGAAAGAGAAGATGGCGTTTTGAAAACAGTAGCATGAAAATGTCCCCAAAGTGAAGTGGGTGCATTTTCCAGACCTGAAAGGTCTCCTGAGCGCCAGTCCAATAAATACAAAAGGGACTCTTGCCAAGATCCGTCCTCATGAAACTTTAGGATGCCACTGTGAGAGTTTGCAGAAATTGGGGAAACGGTTTGGAATCAGAAGCACAGCAGCCCCTCCATGGCGGGGCTGTGAGCTTGAGGCTGATGGGAGGGGCATCAGTTTCTCAAGTTCCAGCTTTCCAAGTTCTGAAGGAAAAGGATTTTAAACCAGAGTTTTCTAACCCCAGTCACCGGTTCACTCAACTGGGACTGCGTGGGGTGAGTTCCATGTGCTGCGATCCACGTAGCCTTCCCCAACCCTTTGTCTGGCTCTTCCTTCTAGTTCCCTGGAGAGAATAGGACCTCCCCTCCCAGGACCCATCCCCGAAAGCCCCATCTAACGCACTTCTCTTCAGCCCACCTGGCTGGAAGATGAGGGAAAGACATTCGCGTGCCTCCACCTGCCAGGTGGCCTTAGTCCTTACCTTGCTCCGAGCTCTAATACCCATTCTCCAGATGTGGAAACTGAGCCTGCCAGGCTCCGATGGCCTCCAGCAGCAGTGTAGACTCGGCATTCCTCGGGCACGTTGTTATTCCTTATTATCATCCATGGCATCAGAGTCCCGGGGCTGCTTGGGGCCACAGGTGTGAGTCTGTGCTCAGTCCGATCCTGGACTCCCGGTGGGCAGGTCCTTGTTGGGTGTCAGGCTGTCCCAGCGTCCTGCACAGGGTCCTGCACAGGGAGGCAGGCCCATAGGGCTGCACACACACTCCCAGGCACAGGCGCTTCCGCCCGAAGCACAGCTCTCTGTTTGGGAGCGATGCGCCCTGAGGCTCTGTGGAGCCCAGGAGTTCCAGCCCCACTCCCCCCGGAGCTCTCTGGGACCACCCACCCTGGAGACAGCTGCCTGCCGACCACTGGGGAAAATCACTTACTTGCCCTGCTGCCTCACATCATATTGTCATTTTATCCTCTGTGCGTGCAGGCGAGGGTGTGTGGGTGTGTGTGTGGTTTCCCCAGCTAACCTGAAAGTCAGGGACGGGGGTGTTTTTCTGGCTACTGAGCACTTACAGTATCTTGTGCACGGTCAGTGGGAAGTTAGCATCGAGTGTGATGTGTGATGTGGTTGGATTTGAACATGTGTAGCTCATGCAGGATTCAGTGTGTCCTCTCCGGGGCCTGGGCTCTGTTTTCCTAGCCTCCCCTGTTGAAATAGGCCCCGGGTCCTTCCCTCAGCCTCTTTCTCCTCCAATTCCCCTCTGCCTCGGCCCCTGCCCGCGCCCCCCCCCCACCCCCAATCTCACATTTCCCCTGGGGAAGGTGGAGGTTCCAGCTGCAGAGGCCTGGCTCAGGCTGCTGCCTCATTGCTCACGACCCCCCGACTTCACAGTGAGGGTGTGCTTATCTGGGGCAGGGGTGCTGGGGACATCAGAGCCACAGCCCCCATGCATATGGGTGACCCCCATGAAGGAGGCAGGCAGACCACGCTGGTTTCTCTGGGTGCTGTTGATAGATGAGTGACATGACGAGGCAGAGAGAAGCAGAGGGGGTGGGGGGTGATGGTGGATTTGCTGGAGGAAGGGAAAGCTACACTGAGGCCTGGACAGAGCGAAGGAATGGAGCAGGTGAAGAGATAATGGGTTGGGGCAGGTATGCCAGGCCACGGCACAGCTGCACCAGGGAGGGGTGGTGAGATGCGGATGAGAGAGGGGAAGAGAGGCCAGGCCGCTGGGGTGTGGAGGAGGGAGCAGAGTGGCTGGAGCTGAAGCTGGAGCTGGAGACGAGGCCCCAGGGCCTCAGGGACGCCCTAAGTATTTCGAATTTCATCTCGAGAGCAGTGGGAGGCAGACAAGGTTTTAGTCGCGCTTCATTTAGAAGCAGGAGTTTTTGAATTTCCTCTTTCTGGGTGAAAGGAGGTGCTGAGAGCCGCTGTGAGCAGCGTGTGAGGACTATTCCCAGGTGCCATTAGCTCCAAGGTGCCGTCTCATCTTCCCGCCGTAGGCGAGGCGCCCTGGGAGACCACCACGAATGCAGGCCCAGCTGGCTGCTCACTGCGACCTCGATTTTGAAGCTGCTGTCACCAGTCGGAGGCAAGATGAGGGTCTCTCAAGCTTGCTCCCCGGCCGAAGGCTCTGTCTGGATCCTGTGTGTGGCCTACTCAGCTTGCCTGGGGGTGGGGCTTGAAGTCTAGGGAACAGCAAGGTCTGGTTCATGTTTGCAGAGCGGGGCCCGTGTTGCTTTTGCTGGCCCTGCCGTGGGAGGTTTAGAAAGGATGTGGGATTCAGACTCTGAGAAGCACAGCTTGGCTACCACGGTTGCTTATCCCTTTCCATACACCCGATTCCGTTAGTTCAGACAGAACCATGTGCACATTGCCCGACGGGCACTTCCCCCTTAAAAGACAGAAATCTATTATCCTTAATCCCTTTCCTCCCTTAGCTCTTTCCACAGTTCATTCTGCCATCAAATCCTCTGTATTCTGTTAAAGGAAAAAAATTTGTTCAGTCCCAGGGTTAGAAATATAAATGCCTTCGCGGACCAGGCAAGTTCATGTAAATAAGGCATGCCAGCTAGTGAAAGGCAAGAGGGAGGAGAGGGGCCTGTGGCTAACGGAAGAAGCTTGCTCCGATAAGGACTTCTTCAAGTGTGCCTTCTGTGTGCGGCCCCTGTTGGCTGGCACCCTGGGAATCTGTGACTCTGTCTGATGGATGATCATCTCGCTTCCCTCTCCCAGGCTGTGTGACAGCCCTTGTCTGGAAGCCTTGCTGTAAGTACATCCTCGTTCTAGCTTTCCCCACACTCTGTCTCTAGAATCATCTTCCTAAAATGGCAAATATGCCTTCGAGGGCCAGCCTACCAGTTGCCAAAACAAAATAGATGGGCGCTAGGTGAGCAGCTGGTTTTGGTGCCGGGAGCCTGATGTCATTCATTTTCTGTCCGGAGCGTGGGCGGCGATACAGTTCAAGGCCAGGGAGGATGGTAAAAGCTTGAACAGCGTGCACGCAGCTGGTGACAGGGCATTAGGGGTCCAGAGCCTCTGCATTCACGAGACATCGGAACAACCCTGCAGCTCGTGGACTGGACACAGCAGGCCACCTTCGTCCAGAATCCTACTTCCCGTTCGTCTCTGCTCCCTCACCCTTCTCTCAATGAGGAAGAAAACCCAAATGCAACCCGAAAGGGAAAAGGCCTAGCTGCACAGGCCTCCTGACAGCTGTGAGGTGGGAAAGCAGATGCCACAGTGAAAACGAGTCGGACATAAAATCGATGACCATATGTCACTCATCCCGACGCCACCGCAATAAACAGGCCAGATGGGGCGGCTGCCGGGAGGCCCCGGCAACCCCTCGCACTGCCAGCTGTCTGAGGCCATCCTGTGCCACGACCTCGTGCAGTAATAATGTTTCTGAGCTGACTCTGAGTCCTCAGTGCAGAAATTAAGTGAAGGATGCAGAAAACGCCGCTTGCCCTGGAGAACAACTTCTGTCAAAATAAAGGAAAATGTCGCCCAGAGGGTGTGGTTCAGTGGCTGAGCGTCGCCCTATGAACCAGGAGGTCCCAGGTTTGATTCTGGTGAAGGGCACATGCCCGGTTGTGGGCTCGATCCCCAGTAGGGGGCGTGCAGGAGGCAGCCGATCAATGATCTTCTCATCATTGATGTTCTGTCTCTCTCTCCCTCTTCCTTCCTCTCGAAATTAATAAAAATAAAGGAAAATGTCAAAGCTTATGGGGAAACGCCCCTGAGCGATAGGAAAAACCGTGTTAATTAGACTGGCTTCCCCGTGGGTGTGAGCAGCCGAGTGTGCGTCCTGCAGGGTGTGCGCACCGACCTCGGTGGCCGGCTCTGAGAAGGTGGAACTGGCCTCCACGACATGTGGCCGGCCCGGTGGCTGCGACCAGGGCCAGCTGGCCAGGCTGTGAGCCCCGCTGTGTCTGCAGAACTGTGTGAACACGGCCCTCGGCTCTCAGGGTCCGTGTGTCATCTCTTCTGCCACCGTCATTTGCAAGTGTGTGTCCCTGTCCTGCTGTTTGTAATCACATCTCCCCAAGCAGGCGCTCTGCCTGTCATATTTCCCAGTTCTCCGACCAGCCTGGTCCAGGGAGATCCGGCAGCCCCATGGAATCTGCTGGAAAATAGGGCTCCCTAAGTAAGTTAGATCCCCGAGAGCCTGGGGAAGGGCTGGGGCAGAAGTTCTGTGGCAATAGCCAGGGTCGTTCAGAAATCAGCGCCGATACCAAGCGCCACACGCTCCAAAGCAGAAGAGCCAGGGCAAAGCCTCAGCCGTCATTTCTAGCCCGTCTCTGGGGTGGGCGCTCCCATCACTGGTCCCCAGAGAGGGAGTCAGCTTGTCCAGCAAGGCAGAGCGTGGCCTTGAGCTCAGGGCTGGGTGATTCCTACGTGGTGAGACTCGAGGGCCACCCACTGGAATGAGCAGGGACCTCGCAGCCGGCCCCCTGCAGCTGCCCAGGAAATTACCGGGTTGCCCCACGGTCGTCTTAGGGGGTGCGGTCCCGAAGGAAAGACCGTTTCCTGCTCTTCCTGCTGGGATAGCTGGATGCCAGCTCAGAGACTCGCCTTTGTAGCTCGCCTAGTTGGGCCCGGACCTGGTCACCGGTGCCTCAGGAGGCAGTGCTAGAACCCACCTGACAGCCTTCCTCTCAGCCCGTCCAAGGACCAGCGGAAGGACGCCGGCCAGGGGGGCACCTCAGCCGCCAGCAAACTGGGCTGCAAGGGGCTGGGGCCTTGGGCGGAGCCCAGAACCACAGAAGGTGTCGGAGAGGCCAAGGTGCTGCATGGGGTGAGCTCCGCAGAGGAGGGTCCCGGGGCTGGGAGTGGAGCTGCTGAAAGAAAGGGGGGCGAAGAGCAGGGCTGGGGTGACGGGAGGAACAGACACTCACAACATTAGCCAGAGCTTGGTGGTTGCTGTGAGCCAGGCTCCATTACTCCCTGGACGATGAAGGCCTGACAGTTAGACAGGTAGGAATCAGAAGATGGTGCAACCAGCGTGAAATAAAGGGGGAGATATTTCAATGCCGAGGGCTGGGGGGCGAGGGAGAGGAGAAGATGGTATTCTCTCAGCTCCCAAGCCACCCTGGGCTCATGGGACATACCCTGCCTTAGGCTTAGAAAGAAGAATAAATCAATCCAGCCTAAATGGCGAGTGTATAGGGCTAGATCCAGACAGTCGGGAGATGTTCAGACCAGGGAGCACTGTTTCCTGTTCATAGAAGCTTTTAGATTTTCTAAACCAGTGGTTCTCAACCTTCCTAATGCCGCAACCCTTTAATACAGTTCCTCATGTTGTGGTGACCCCCAACCATAAAATTATTTTTGTTGCTACTTCATAACTGCAATTTTGCTACTGCTATGAGTTGTAATGTAAATATCTGATGTGCAGGATGTATTTAGGCGACCCCTGTGAAAGGGTCGTTCGACCCCCAAAGGGGTCGCGACCCACAGGTTGAGAACCGCTGTTAAACGAAGGACGGGGCCCACGAAATGGCCCGTTTGTCCGCCGGTGATGGGGCCACTGCCTTGCTGATTGGATTCGTAAGGTCAGCTGACACCCAATTATGGCGAGCGTGGTAGTCCCCCGAGAGGCATGACTTCACACTGGCCTGTTTACCTTTGTCTGGTGACAAGGGGTCTTAGCGGGATCAGGTCATTCCCGGGAGACACAGCCTCGACCCATTTAATGGCAGGCTGCTCTGGAGCCGCCGTTTTGCAGAACGAAGAGCTATCACGGAAGACCTGCTATTTGGTTGCTTGGAAACGAGTGCTTTTACTGCCCAAAGGCGTTCCCAAGCCCTTCTGGGGAGGCGAGGCGAGGCGAGCCGCCAACCGCTCTCCCAAGTCATAAATTTCTTAGGAGCCGGGCATAACTCGGTAGAGCAAGAAGGTGGGGATTTTAGTGGCGATGGTCCCCTTGCAAAGGGCACCAGCCTGCCTGGCCCCCTCATCTGGCTCCCGCCGTCTGTTACACAGGCACCTGTTCATTGGCGTTCCCAGGGGCCAGGTCACCACGCAGCGTGAGGATGGGCAAGTATCTAGGGACCAGCAGCAACCAGCAGTGATTCTGTGACATCTTGCGCCCGAAGACGCTCGGCCGCCCAGGGAGGTGTGGGGAGCCCACGCAGCTCTGGCCTCCAGGCTGTCCCCACAGGCCTCTGGCCTTGTGAATGTCATCCCTTGCTCTTGGGCTAAATGTTTTAAGTACACGTCCAGGCTGATAGGAGGTGGAGGTGCCTCCCAGGCCGCTGTGGGGAAGGTCGGCGGTGTGGCCTCCAGCCCCCGCCCCTCCTTGAAGAAGCGTCTCCCTTGTCCATGGCTGACCCTGAGATGTGTCGGGGTCTGCAGGCCCGTGGAGATAGCATTGCTCGGGTTCTGCTGCAGTGGTTCTGAGGGGCTCGGAGCTCCGGTCAGCCCGGGGCCAGGTCACAACCCATGCCCTCAGCCGCACAGCACAGCAGGGGACACGACGCCGTGATATCCCACGCGTGGGTGATGGAGAAAGAGCCCCTCCCCGTCTGGAAGGCGCGTTTCGAAGCAGCGGGGCAGCCTAGGGCTAAAGCCTCCTCTCCCTGCCTGTCCGTGAGCTTCAGGACAGTCCAGTTGCGCCAGGGCCTAGGTCTCTACCCAAGTCTTTGTGACTCAGAATACCTGTGCCTTTTCCTCTCGCCTCCTTCTTCTCTGTTTTTTGTTTTGTTTTGTTCTGTTGATCCTCACCCGAGGGTATTTTTTCCATTGATCGTTAGAGAGAGTGGAAGGGAGGGGGAGAGACAGAGAGGGTGCTGGGAGTCGAGCCTGCCACCGGAATCAAAACTGAAACCCTTCAGGCCAAGGGCCGATGCTCTATCCACTGAGCCAAACCAGCTAGGGCCTTCTCTATTCTTTTGCTCATCTCACTCATTTGTTTCATTCATGCGTTCGCCACCACGAGCCACGCTCTGTGCCATGACATTAGTGTGGCTGAGGAACGCCAGCCCCGACACGGGAAGTGTGCGACTTGCCCACCCGTACCTTCTCTGTGTCTCTCCCCCGAGATGAGGCCCGATGAGGGGGGCTGGTCCCGTCACTCCACCAGAGCCTCAGCAGCCTTTTCTCGAGCAGGGTCCTTCCTTCTACACGTGGATTCCAGAGCCACGAAGATGCAGGAGATCCCCAAGGCGGGGCTGTGGTCCCCCACCCGAGGCAGCTCAGAGACCTGTGGGGGGTGGTGAGGCGTGTTGTCTATAAAACACAGAGGAAAAGGAAGGGCAGTGATGTGTGTCATGCTGAACCTGGGGCGCTGGGGGCTGGAAGGTCTTGCACTTGGATGTGCTGGTGCGGGACCAGTGTCAGGTGTAACGAGGAAGGAACCAGTGTGATGTCAAGGGTGAGAACCCCCACCACTGCCCTCACTGGGGGGAGGGGTGGCGGCAGCTGCAGGTGGGGGTGAGGAGTAAAGTACACCCCCTTCCAAGTGGTTGCTGCACCCAGTCCCGCTCAGCCGCCTAGAAGTGGCTCTCGTAGTGCAGCACCGTGGAGCCTGCCCCTTCCAGGGCCCAGGGCGCAGAGAGGAGGGTGTCCGGTGTCCAGGCAACGGCTTTGCATCTCAGGAGTGGACCAGCCAGGTGAGTGAATGACCTGGAAGAAGAAAGAAGTGTCTGGACACTCTTATTTCAGTGAGAAGGGTGGGGAGGGGAGCAGGCGGGGAGGGTGCGAGGGAGGAATGCTCTCTCCACTCCCTGCAGGAAAAGGGGTGCTGGGTGGGGAGATGAGCCCCCCTTTTCGGAGAGAGTGGGAGGGAGGGTGAGAACAGGCTTTTGCCCGTTTTGGGTCCTCCCAGGCCTTTGACACCATCTCCGTTCCTGTTTCTGATGACTAGTTTATTGCGCTTTTAAAATTAACACAGTGTGAGACGTTCCCTTCTCCCTGGTGGTTTGACATCTAAGAGATAAAACTCACTCTCTGTAAATCACACATCGATTTTCCTCGCTTCTGTATTGCAGTTGGCCTCGGCGGCCGCTGATGGACACATTACAGCCCCGTCTGGTTCCATTAGGAGTCCAGTCCTGTGCTTTATTACCCGATGTCACGTCTCGTCCCTGACAGTGTCTGGTGGGGGAACCAGCAGTGGCTGCCGGCACTTTAACGATAATCCGTCCATAATCCGTCCATCAAACACGGAGCCTCAGCCGGAGGCCCTGTCCTCCAGGCAAGGCTGACTCTCGGGACAGGTGAGCCTGCAGGGCCAGGTGGGGTCTGCCCCCCATCTCCCCCTCCAGGTCAGCTCCCATCAGTCAGCACCAAGTGATGGCTCAGGGCACGTTGTGCTGGTTCCTCGCAGCCCCAAAAGGTAGAAAGGGTAGGGCTGTTTTCATTTTCAGAATTCTTTTTTTCAATATATTTTTATTTAGAGAATGTGATGGGGGCGGGGGGGGGGGAGAGAGAGAGAGAAACATCAATCAGCTGTCTCCTGCATGTCCCCCACTGGAGATGGAGCCTGCAGCCCTGGCATGCGCCCTCACCAGGAATTAAACCATGATCTCTGGGTGCATGGGACAACACTCAATCCACTGAGCCATGCCCGTCGGGCTCAGGACTCATTTTAAATGAGCAGCACATGAAAAGTATAGAGCAGTACCTGACATGGAGTAAATGCTACATGATGTGGACTGTTATTTCCATCATCACTAATTGTAATCACATTGGACATTTTAGCACAACTCCTGTCGGTTTACCCACATGCAGAGTGTGGCCAAGAACGCCCGCCTGCCTCCGACGTGTGGGTCTGCACCTGTTCGCCATCAGCAGGGCTCAGTCCGCATTTAGGGAGTGAATACTGTGGGCCGTGCACCATAAGGTCTGTAATGCACAGGTTGCCCTGCAGGGTGTTGGTTGGGTGTTTCGCTCTTATAGCCAGTGGGATGGTGTGTCAGCCCAGGGCCTCTGAGAAGCAGGTGCAAGGAAGGGATTCGATGTGCAAGAGGTTTGCTGAGGGAGGTGCCTGTTTGGATGTAGAGGAGGGAGCAGAGGTGGCAGGGAGAGCCCCCCCTGCGGTGCAGACCTGGCACCTGTGAAAGGGAGGGGGCAGGGGAGGAACCTCTGACCGCTACACAGTTCTGAGAATGTTCGCTCAGGTTGGAGGGAGGTCCTGGTGCTGAAGGTGTTCTCTAAGAAGAGATGCATGTCCTACACTCATTCTCCCCCCTCACCCCATGCTCGGTCACTGGCTGGGAGCCACTGGGCACAGAGGGTCGTGGTGATGGGTCCCGCAGAGCAGCAGCCAGGACCACTCGTCGCCATGTAAATGGTGGGCAGAGCTCTTGGTGTCCTCGCTGAGGATTCCTCGGGAGGAAGCAGGAGACTGGGCATTCTTAGGGGTAGATGAGGGTAGATGAGGGTGGATGGGGGTCAGTGGGGATGGATGGGGGTGGATGGGGTGGATGGGGGTGAATCGGGTTGGATGGGGCGGGGGCGTACAGAGGGAGTTAGAGGCCAGATAAGGGGCTCTCCTAGATAGATTGTGAGGCGCTGTCCAGCAGCACCGGTGCTGAATTCCGATAGACAGCTAGTTATGTGAGGAGCCAGCTGCTTCCTAGGAGGGTTGGCCACCCAGGAAAACACAGAACATTTGCTGCAACCCTTTGCCAGATCAGGAAACTGAGGCTAAGAGTAGAGGGACACAGCTAGCCCCGCCACCATCACCACCACCACCATTTCGTTCGTGGCCAGATCTGAGAATTCACTGCTGGTTTTTCTGGCGTGTGGCCCCCTATCTCAGGCACCTTGTGAGGTGTTGTTGTTTTGTACCTAGATGTCTGAGCACCTGGAGTTGCACCCCAACTTCCTAATGAGTGTGCTGAGTGATTTATTCAACAACAAATGAGGGTGGGCACCCTGCTCCATGCTGTCAGGAATGACCGAGGCCTTGAGAGCAGACCCCTGGCCACTGTGCCCATGATTCTCACCTGTAGATAGCCTGCCTGTCTTACCTAGACAAGGATTCTCCATGAAGATCCAGGGTTGGGGTGGTATTTGGGAAGACAGCAGGCCTCTGTCCTATTTCCTTGGTGTTTTGTTAAGGAGCTAGTTTATTTTAAACTTTCCAATAATCTTAGATATGGTGTGAGTTTTATATTGGAAGAAGACACTCAGGGCTGTTATTTGTTTTATGCTGCACTGTATTTTTTAATGTAGTAAAATGTGCATAACATAAAATGTGCCACTATAACCGACTCTGGGGGAGCCAGGCCAACTGGTGTCTGGGGTGCTGTGTTCTGCGGAGACCAATGAAAAACTTCCCATGTTCTCTCCCAGCCCTGGGTCAAGCTCTGAGTCAGACTTATCTATGCAGAACGGAGGGGGATAAAATAAATCTCTCTCTGGGGAAACGTTAGACACCAGGGTGAAGATAAAACTGGCAGATCTGTCATTACCCGCTTAACGAATAGCTGGCGTGCCGTGACCTGCTTTCATGAGTTTGTGTCTGCAGAGGGATATTGCTGGCGATTTCACGGGAAAGGAAAGCGCCCCGGCCGTGGCTGGCACAGCCCCCCAGGCTCTGGGGCACAGTTCTCCACATGCCGGTGGCGGGCACCCCGGTAGACGCACCCGACTCCTGGACACACGGCCCTTCGTGGTAGGTCTGCAGTGTGTGCACCTGACCCCCGACCCACACGGCTACTCATTTCCTCTCTGATGTCCAGGTTGCAGATGGCAGGTGTGCAAGCGACTTTCACAGGATTCAGGATCAGCCGGCTTCTGAGCAGGGAACGCCGGGGGCTGGTGACACACGCCCTCCAGAGTACCTACCTAGGGCTGACGGTGGCTCCGCCTCGCTCTTGCCATTGGCTCCGCCGGCCTGCACGGTCTCTCTGATGGCCACTGAGGCACCTCTGGGCACGTACCTGGGTTGCAGATTCTTTTCAATCCCCGGTCGGCAACCAGCTGTTGTGTCTCTTTCACATCAATGCTTCTCTCTCCCCATCCCTGTCTCCCTTCCATTCTCTCTGAAAATCAATGGAAAAAATATCCTTCAGTGAGAATTAACAACAACAAGGCTAAATGGACAGAGTGATAAGAATGTTCTGGATGACAGGCCACGCTGTCACTGGGAAGGTTGAGTGAGAAACAACCCTTCAGCCCGGCTGGTGTGGCTCAGTGGTTGAGCCTTGACCTATGTATGAACCAGGAGATTGAGGTTCGATTCCCAGTCAGGGCACATGCCCGAGTTGTGGGCCCTATCCCAAGTGGGGGGGGGGGTGTGCAGGAGGCAGCCGATCCATGATTCTCTCTCATCATTGATGTTTTTTCTCTCTCTCTCCCTCTCCCTTCCTCTCTGAAATCAATTTAAAAAAATTTAAAAAAACCATACACACACACACACATACACAGAACAACCCTCCAGTTTGTAGACACAGAGGTCAGAGATGTAACAGGTGAGACAGCTATGCAGGGAGCTTTTCAAGGTGGAGAAAACCCAGTCCGCTGCTCAAAGCCGGCTTCCTTCCTAATTGGCACTTGTCGCTGGAACACCTGGGGTGTGAGCACTGCTGGCATTTTCCCCGGCTCCCTCCCCAACCGGATGGCTCTCGCAGCCAGCGCCAGCGGTCGATCCTCAGTGCCCGCCTTCATTCTCTTCTTCGGTTCTTGGTTTCTCATTCGTTTGGCTCTCGGGTATTTGTCCACCTTTAGACACGACGACAGTGACCTTCTCTCCCCCCACCCCCGCATGACCTCTCCTCCCGCTCCCCCTTTCCAAATCACAGGGACCAGTTGGCTGCCTCCCTGGGCAGCCTGTGCTCTTTTGGGGCAGGGGGTGGTGGTTCCCCCCGCCTCCTGAGCCCCAGGAGAGCAGGGAGGAGGGACCTGCTCCATGGCCACCCATCACAGAACGGGACGGCCAAGGTGCACATGGCCCTGGCCAAGGCACGGGGCGGGGCGGAGAGACAAGGCCCTGGCTTTGTCCCGACCTCTTCAGGAAGCAGAGGTCCAGGGGCCAGCTGCCTGCCCCTGGGAGAGAGCCACAGCTGGGAGAGGGGGAGGGCGCGAGAGGGGGAGGCTGGGGTTCAAGGCCTGCCCCTGCCCCTTCATGCTGGGCAGGCCCTTTCTCCTCCACACCCTCCCAGAGCTGGTGTGAGCATGTATGTAAATCCCTGTGCTGGGCTACACGCTACATAAGCAGAAAGGGTTAGTCCAAGAATCACTTTTGCTCCGGGCTGCACTATCATTTACATTAAAACCGCTAATTGGAGCAAAATCTTTAACAAAAGAGCCAATCAGCTGTTGTTTATGGTTTAGGGCAAGCATGTCAAACTCAAAGGCTAACAGGGCCAAATAAACAAGGCTTAAGTGTATGTGGGCTGCAAAAAACAAAAGCTTCAATTTTCATGGAAACGTGGGTTTATTCGATAGAGACATGCTGAATACAAAGGGCTGAAATAAATGAGTCATTGTTAACATAAAATAATAGGACATTTTAAGAAAAATTGATATTTCTTGAACCTTAACTTACCAGACACTGAATAACTGCACAAATTAATAAGCGTCACGCAAATAAACCTATTTTTCTGGTTCTTTGAAAGCGAAATATTTCCTGTTGCGCACACCAAACAAGTCAGTCCAAGACTAATGACGTGGCCATCGGCTGCTAAAGTATTCGCTGCTAGTATTAGTGTGTAAGGGCATAAGGGACATGAATGCAACACGATTATAGTCATCAGTCATTAGTGAACATTGTAGTTCATTATTAATATTTTTGTATAGCAGGATATTGTAAAAATTAAGTTACGGAATTTTTATTAAAACGTTTCTCACATAGCGTTACATTGTCTGGGCCACAAAATCATTCACTGTGGGCAGCGAGTTTCCCATGCTTGGTTTGGGGGGAAAACCCACAGATTATTTCAAAGGAAGGGGATTGCCCTTCTGGTGTCAGGAAACAGCCCTTCGTGCCTCCCTAGCCTCTGACACCTCTCCCCGTGGCCCCCTCTGCCCTGGGAGGGAGGGGGCTGTGGTCTCCGCCGTGTTGGGAACAGTCGGTTTGTAAACATTCAACCCCCCGCCCCCCACCCTTGTCCTCTCCCCGAAGGTAGCAGGGCCAGCGGGAGGCATCTCGATGTCCTCTGACTTTGTATCCTCATGACCGTGAGCGTGGGCCCTGCCCGAAGCTCCCGGGGCCGCAGGGACAGAGGCTGCCTCCTCCCCATGGGAAGGGTGCCTGCGACCTTAGACCTGCCCAGCGCAGCCCATCCAGCTCCTCCCCGGCCTCACTTCTCGCCCACCCCTTTCCGAAGCGCGTCAGGTGCATCGGGCAAACCTGAGCATGTTGAACAGGTATCCGCCCCCCGCCCCCCTGGAGTCATGGCTCCTGTCCTTGCAGACGTTTCTGGAAGAAAAGGGGAAGAACAACCAGCTGTGGAGAGCGCATAGCCCGGGCCACAGACTCACAGCTCGCCCCCCCCCCCCCCCCCGGGCTCTCAAGCCTCCGTCCCTGCTCTCGGACCCGTAGGGTCCACTCACTCACTCAGTCGGTTTTGCCCTCTTCCCTCTTCACTGCAAGGTTCCCCGGCCCCCAGAGCCCTCTGCTTCCTGTTGGATGGAGGCGGCACTCCCCGTGGGGTCAGGAAGTGTCCTCCATGCGTTCTGGCCCCAGGCCCCTGGGACGGGTCCCTGCTTCTCCATAGCCTTGACCCCTCCATCAGGAACGTGCTCCACATTCGGTCCCGGCCAGGGTGTGGTGAGCTCGCAGGCGCACAGGTCCCACCGGACAGGCCTCGGCCCATCCTCTTGTCCATCCCCACGCTTCACGCGGGACCCCAGCCACACCTCCTCCGACGCTGACAGCCTCCGCCGTCTGAGGGTGGCTCCTCAGACCACTTCATCCGCCACCGTGTCACCCTCGGGCGTCTTGCTCATGAGCTGAGAAAACCCTGCATGTCCAGGTCAGGGTCATCGAGCTCTTTCCGTAAAGGGCCAGGTGGTAAATACTTCAGGCCATACGGTCTCTGTCCCCACTCCTCATGTCTGCTGATGGAGCACGGAACTAGCCACGGACAACTCGCCAACTGCTGTGTGCCAATAAGACACTGAGATCATGTCATTTTTCTGGGTCGTGGAGTATTCTTCCTTTGATCTTTTTCTCAGCGACTTCAAAATGTAAAGCTTGTTCTTGGCCTCCAGGCCCTCCCAAACAAGCGGTGAGCTAGACTCGGCCCAGGCCTTCGGCCACTGACCCGGTTTAGGCTCCCGCCGCGTGGATTTTTGGGGGCCTGGTGCCCCCGAGCTGCCAGTGATGGCAGTGAGCATGAGCGGAAGACCGTACCTAACCCCGCACGCTCTTCTCGTGTCTGTTTCAGAGGGCCTCGCTGTTGGCGTTGGGTTCGGAGCTGTGGAGAAGACGGCGTCCGCCACCTTCGAGAGCGCCAGGTAGGCCACACCTGCTGCCCTGGCTCCCGGCCCTGCGCCCCGTGGAGCAGCACCCCCAGCCGCTCCATGAAGCCCCAGACGCGTGGGCGCCGGCGTGTCCTGGGTTGGCAGTTTCCGTCCTCAGCCTCTCGTTCCGCCGGTGGGACTCCCAGGGTGTTCCTCCCCCACCGCCGGCGTCCCCCTTCACCTGATGCCCAGGGAGGTGGGAGGGGCCTGCAGTGTGTGAGAAATGGCACCCAGGTCCAGGGCTCCTGACGATCGCGGTGCCTGTGGCTGTTTTCCAGCACCAGGCGTGGGGCGGGGAGTTGGCTCCTTGTCCTGCGGCACAGCCTGTGACGTTGGCTTCGGTTAGAACATGATGAGCTTGAGTCCGGCCGTGTCTGGGGGGTGAGGAGCCAGACAGTCGGTGCCCTGGGCACACCCACTGCTCAGGCCCGGCTTCCTATCCGGTGGCACCTCATGTCCCGTGACATTGAGACGGCAACTCCGATGTCAAAAGCCTCTCCACCCAGCTCTGCCTTCCCCTGACCAAGCAGGTTCTCCCTGAGTTACTTAGGCCCTCGGGCCCTCTGATGGGGACCGGATGGGGACTGGACGGGGCAGCAGGCCTCTGTGTGTACAGCCTCACAAACCTCTGCCATCACATGCCTGGGGGATTTTCCTGTCATCACACGCCACCGCCGTCACAGCTGTGAATGTCATCGCCCTCACTGTGTCCAGAGGTCCTGGGGGAGGGGGCATGCTCCCCGTAGCACAGGCGCGGACGGGGAAAGAGGCCTCCCCTAGCAGACCTACTCTCAGCCCGTTTGCCTCACTTACAAATCTACGGCGAGTTTGTAATGTGTGCTCTTCCTTTGCAAACGCCTGTGGTCTTACTCTTGGTCGGTAACATGTAAGATTACTCTGCCCTCAGCTCGAGCTACAGGCCTGGTTTCGCAGGTGGATGTGGACTGCAGGGTAGAAGGGAGGGAGGGGAGGAGAGGGGGAGGGGGAGGAGTGGGTGAGGGGGGAGGGATGTGGGAGGGAAGGAAAGGAAAGAGAGAAAGACAGACTAACTGCTGGGGGAGGGGTGCAGAAACAAAGTCATCAGATGACTAAGCACGTCTTTTAAGAGAGATGATAGGTTTTACTTTTAAAATCCCAGTCGCATGGGACAAGGAAGCGGGGAGGTTAAAAATAAAGGGACGAAGAAGGAAGCCAGGTGAACGCTGATGCAGAGGAAGCAGGGATTGCAATTTTAGCATCAGACAAGCCAGACCTGGGGGCGGAAAGCCACCTAAAGAATAAAGGTCAGTCCTCAGTGACGGGAGACGGGAGATGATATAATGACACTGCGTCCCCGAGCGCCTAGCAACACGCTCAGACGGCTGAAGAGGGACGCTGGAACGACAGGAAGACGCTGCAGGAAGCGCCTCTGTCAGCGGGGCTGAGGGCCGTGCCCCCTCTCCCTCCCATCAGACCCATGAAAACGAACAGGATGTACCGACTGGGCATCGGTCGTCCCCCAGCCCAGCCGCCGGGAACTTCCCTCCTTACGCACACGTGTGCGTGTTCTCTAAATGGATCGGAGCAGTGAGCCCAGAGGAAGTCAGAACAGCCCCGCATCATGACGTGCCGACCACGGTCTCTGATTTCCCGGCGACACCATTGACCGTCGATAACATGAGAGAGCCCGAATGGTTTGTCAGGGGGCAGCCTACCCCACAGGCACCCCCAGATGAGCCCAGCTTAAGCTTCAAGGGAGGGATTCACACCAAATCATCCAAGAAGCCAGTGGACCCTGGGCAAGCTCTCCCCTGTCTCGGGGCGCTTCACGAGGGGGCACATTTCATCGGGAGAGTGGGGCAGTCAGCTGGGATATGTGGGGTGCTGAGGGCAGGTAATGGGTGAGCAGGGAGGTCCGAAGGCATTGCCAGGGCTGGTGGATAGACACGTCACCGAGACGGAGTTCCCACGGTGCCTTGTGGAAAGGAAGGCGGGGGTGGGGGTTGGCATCCGTGATGGGGAAATGACAAAGCCCAAGAGATGATTTAGACACTGACTCCCATGGAATGAATTAGGGGAGGGGAGGGACATGGACCAGCGTGGGAGCTCAGCGCCGGTGTTTCAGCCCCACGGGAAGATGGGTGTGACGAGGGTGGGGACGAGGAGGGGCTGAGGGCAGGAAGAGGGTTTAAATGCAGAACCTGCTAATGGCCTTTGTCAGCTGGTTTTGTGCAGAAGAAGGGAGAATTCACGTTCAGGCACCTGGGAAACACAGGTAATCCCGTGGTGCCGTGGAAGGGCGAAGAGGAGAGGAAACATGGATTTGTGTGGCTTTGGGAAAAGAAAAGAGTTACCCAGCAGGTGCCCCGGGTCCACGTGGACCAAGCCAGCTGGGCTGGTGAGATGGCCTGTTCCTTTACTGTGGGGTCCGCAGCCTGTGGTCCGTGGGCTGACGTCGGCCCAACACCGTCTTTATAAACGAAGTTTTGTTAAAACACAGCCACACCCATCATTTCCCCATTGTCTGCAGCCCCCCACCTCCATCCCCCGTGTGCGTGTGCGGCGATGGTCGCGTTGCGTAACTGCCACCGCCTCTTAAGGCTGGAGCAGGAAAGAGCTGCCATCTGGCCCTTTACAGAAAAAGCGTGGAGACCCCTAATCGGGTGGACGCGGCCCACAGTGCTAGTTCCGAGTCATCAAACGTGCTGGCAGCATGAGTCTTCTCTGCGAAGTCCTTCTGTTTCCTGTGCCTCTGGAATCGGGAGGGGCTCTTCTCTCACCTGTGGCCTCAGAACCGCTCCCAAGAGCAGAGCAGAGCAGAAGGGACATCATCTAGGAAGGAAAGAGGACAGGTAGGGCCCCAGCGGGTGCTGTGTGTGTGGCTGCTGCCCCCTAGTGGTCAGATGCTGTTACGTCACCTCTCTGGAGCCCTCTCCAGCACCCTCTTCCTCTCCCGCCACCTTCCTTCCTCATTAGAGGGCTTGCGTGAGGGCCTTGTTCCCAGGGCCACCGCCCCCGAGTGATGAAGCTCAGCCAGCAAAGGGCAGCCTCGGTGCACGGGAATGCAGTTTGCTTCTCTCTGATCTGGGCCCTCGCACGCCTTCTGGTCTCACTACAAAGAGCTGCTTCAGGCCGCGTGTCCCCGGGGAGTTGGCTGCTGCCAAGAGGTTTCCTTTCTGAAGTGTCATTGCCCCCGGAGGACATGTTTCCCAGAAAGGAGCCTGTCCTCAGCGCTCGCTTAGCTCAGCGGTGGGCATAACTCACGCCCGCAGGGAGGGCAAGGCTACCGGTGCCGACTCACGTGGCTTCATGTGTTGCTGCCTGCTTAAGCTTTCACTAAGTGTTTGTGGTCCGTGGCCACGCCCTGACCGCCAGGGGCAGCAGGCATCTGGAGCAGGCTGCCTGTCCCCGAGGGGCTGTGACCTCGCCGTGTGCCATGGACGATCCACAAAGCACACCTCCACCGTACGCCTGGGCGTGTGTCCTGCCCGGGGCCCGGCCAGCGCATGCTCTCCGGCACCAGACACACCGCGAAGAGTGCTGGGTAGACCCACCTGCATTTGGCCTCAAGATAGCTCATTAGTTATGTGTGGGGACCTTAAAAATACATTTCTTTTTCTTTTTTTCTTTTTTTTTTTATTGATTTCAGGGAGGAAGGAAGAGGGAGAGAGGGGTAGAAACATCAATGATGAGAGAGAAACACTGAATGGCTGCCTCCTACTGGGGATTGAGCCTGCAACCTGGGGTATGTGCCCTGACCGGGAATCGAACCATGACCTCCTGGTTCATACATAGGTCGATGCTCAACCACTGAGCCGCACCAGATGGGCATTAAATTTTATACTTTAAATTTTAAAGTATATATTTGTCTCCCAGATCTAAGAGTAAGTCAGACACATCCATTTGCCCCGGTCAAAAACCAATATGTATGTTAATATATTAACAACCATTTAAGACAGCAGCCATTAGCCAGCTGAGCAGCTATTTGTTTAGAGACAAAGATGGGAACAGACACAGTTTGCTGGTCATTAGACCATGTTGGCCAATCATTCGAGTTCCTGCACGTGTGAGCCCTATGACACCCGGGTGCCTCTGTGTCCAAGGAGACCCCACTTTGGTTCCAGTGTGCATGTGAAAACAGGTTTGCACGTTCTGCATAGAGAAGTTGAAGGGGAGACGTGGCTGTTGGGGGAGGGGCGTTAGAGCGCTGAAATAAGACTTTTTCCTTACTGTTCACTCAAGCGTCTTGCGAGGAGCAAGCTGCCATAGCTGCCTCCAGCCGCACGCTGCCCTGAGGGTGCCCCCCGCCCGCCTGCAGCAGGGACCAGCTCTCCGGCTTCTGGAGAGTTCTGGGAGGACTCCCTTCCTCAAGGCTGCCGATCTTGACCTCCTCCCTGCCCACTGACCTGGGCCTCACCCCTCCCCAGGGCAGCCAGAGCCCAGCCTGGTCTCCCTGGAGTACGGCCTTGGGCCCCAGAAGTGGAACCCCCAGCGTGGGAAGTCAGGAAGGTACCTAGCGGAGGAGGTACTTTTCCACCCGGATCCCACCACCCCCGCGCCTTTCCCTGCAGAATAGCACACACTCTCCTCATCCGCCCGCCCCACCGCCCGTCAGGCACTTCGGCAGAATTAGAAGTAAATGCTTGTGCTGTTGTTTACTTGCAATAGCAGACTGAGCTGTCGATTGTATTGTATGCAAACAAGCCCTTCTCTTGAACCCATCAAACCACCTTGCTTGGGATTCTAGAGTAGTCTGTAGGCAGCTCCTCTTAAAGCTTTCGTTCCAGTCTTCCCACGCACTGCTGGCCTTCCCCCATTACTGAGAGATGATGGGATTCGGGGAGTGTTGGCAGGCAAGCAGTGGTTGGCAGACAGCGCCACCACGTGGTAGTTCTATGTCATCGCTTGGTAGGTGACAGGATTAATGACAAAGGTAGGTGCAGTGGAGACCATACCTGCAGGCGCTCAGGACCATGCACGTATATTTACAAGCTTGTAAACATGCTCTGTGCGTTTTCAAAAGAGTAGCATCTTCCTGTCCCAGCTCTCCTGACCCTGTTGTTCCATCCGTCACTGAATTCAGCACTTAACCAGTGCCCATCATCATCTTGTTTATCTTCCGGTGTCAGAGAGTAACATAGAGCGTTAGTGCCCTGCACAGAGAGGAGGAACTGATGTGAAACGGGCAGAGGAAGGGCAGGGAGCACTCTCCACGCCTCTGGCTGTCTGCACCAGCAGCGGGAAACAGAGGCGTCGCGTCCTAGCCTCAGCTCACCCCGAAATCAGTAAGATTTTTATGTCATTTTAGGGGGAACACATCATTTTTGTAATGACTTTTAAACAAGGATGTCATGGATGTATCTATCATTCCTGGAAGTAAAGAGACAGGGTTAAGCCTGCTGGACACCAGGGGGAAGCCAGGCTAAGCGAGGCAGTTTCTCATGGGCCATTTTAGGTAACAAGTAATCAGGTCGTAGATTTATCTGCTGCCTATCCATCCATCCACAAATCCACAGAGATGTCACGGAGCCCGTTGTGCGTCTGGACCCCATTGTATAAACCCACTTACTCGTTGGTGGCATTTGGGTCGTTCCCACCTGTTGGCTGTTAGAAACAGGGCTGCTGTGAACACGCGTGTACATGTTTCTGAGCGGACGTGTGCTGTGTGCGCTTTCCCCGTCGCCAGGAGCAGGGCCCGGCCTCCCCTTCTGTTCTCTGCGCAAACCCAGGGCCGGGGGCGCACGGTCTGCGGTGCACCAGGGCATCGGTGCCTGGGATCCTGCGATGGCTTCACAATGGGCGGCCCCTCCTGCCTCCCTCCATGTGACCACACAGTTGCACTCCCAGAACAAGAAGGAAGGCACGGGGCTGCCTCCTCTGTATGTGGAACCCCCCCCCCGACCCCCGCCATCAGCCACACAAGGGGCTGTTTATGCTGCGCCCCCTCCTCCCTCCGCCACGCTGTCCGGCCACCCCCACCCAAGTCCCTGGCGACAGGGCTGGACATCTTGGCAGGGGACGCATCTCTGCACAAGGTGGCTCTGTTCAGCCCAAAGCCGGCCTGGGGGAGGTGCGGCCCCCTGGCTCTGTGAGCAGGGAGTGTGGCTCCTCTATGGCTTTCCCGGGCGCTGGAGGTGACACGCGCTCTTCTCTCCGGGTTCCCATCGCTGCCCTATCCACCCTCCTGCATGGCTTGTGACCGGCAACCCAAGGCAGAGAGCGCAGGCCCCTGAGGGAGCCAGGCATGGCCCGTGGGGGCTGGGGGTGTCTTCGCTTTATGGGAGCCGGGAAAGGCCGCTGGGGTGCTCCGTGGGAACGGGTATGGACAGCTGGCATCACAAGCTGTTTCCATGCCTCACTTTAGCCTCTGCCCTCCCATGTGGAGAGGAGGGTCCGGGGCCTGGGGACTTGTCTGAGATCACGTGTGTGGCAAGTGCGGAGCCAGGGTTTAGCTGAGGTCCATCTGATGGGTAGCCCGTGAATGAGCTGCCTGTGCCGGCCCTGACCCCGCCCTGCCTCGGGCACCCAGAAACCATCCTGAGAGCCAGCATTCGCTGAGCGCGCTCCCCTGCAGATCTGTGCTCAGGGACTCCTGGATCAGCAAATCCTTACAGCGCCCCCAGGAGGAGAAGTGAGCCCCCTCATTTACAGATGGAGAACACACCCGAGGCACATGGCAGTGAGGGGCGGGGGCAGGAAGTGAGCCCAGGAACCAAGCCCTCTCCTGCCTCCCGGGGCTGCTGTGACCCGCGGCCGCTGTGACCCGTGGCTGCTGTGACCCGTGGCCGCAGGTGCCAGAGCTCCCCCCCGAAGTGGCGTCGGAGGTGGGTCGGCTCGGCTGCAGTGTCTGACCTCCCACCGCGGACCCCCCTGCACCGGCTGGAGTTCTGCTTCTCTTGTCAGACACCGTCAGACGCGTCTATAAACCCACCTGTCCCCTGGCATGTGGGGAAAGGGAGGGATGCAAGGCCCCCAGGGAAGGACAGCCCTCCAGCCCTACTCACTGAAGCACGCGTTCACGATAAAGACGAGAGCACCGCTCCACGCGCGAGGTGCCGAGGGCAGGGAGGGGAGATCTCCTAAGAGACGGGGCGGCCACTGTTGGGGCCTCACTCTCCTGGGAAGCAGATGGACGGACGGGCCGGGTCATCGGGAGGGGAGAATGCCAGAGCAAGAGTGGCCTGGGCTGTAGGTGGGGAATAAGACGGGCGGTTGGCCAAGTAGGAGCCCCAGGGTTTTAGAACGAAGGTGTTGCGGTGGAATGACATCCCCCAGAAAGGCACGTTGAAGTCCTGACCCCCGGCCCCTGGGCAGCAGGATCTTTGCAGATGTAATCAGCGCAGGTGAGGTCGTGCTGGAGCAGGGTGGGTCCTGCATCCACGTGACTGGTGCCCTGATACGTCCAGGAGAAAAGACACAATCACAGGGGAGAATGCCGTGCGACAGACACACAGACACACGGAGGGACCTCCCGCCCTGGAAGGACAGGCGGAGGTTGGAGGGATGCAGCCACGAGCCAAGAAATGCGAGGGCTGCCAGCCGCCCCCAGGAGCGGGAGGTGGGGAGGGGGCCTTCCCTGGAGCCCGCCCCTGGCCCCTGGATGCCGGACTTCCGGCCTCCAGAACCGTGAGGCTCAGCCTCTGTGGTCTCCAGCCTCCCAGGTGGTCCCTTGTTACTGCGGCCACAGTGAACTCATAGCAGGGTCTCCCAGCCTTCCCACCCCCCCCCCCACACACACACTTGGCTTCCTCATCTCCCCCCACAGTGGACCCCAAGCCCTGAGCATCGCTGTTTAATCCACATTCTTTTCTATCCGGACACATTCTGTTTTCCCCACCCTTTCGGCGGCTTTCGTGTTTTATTTCAGGAGATGGTGAAGGTTTTGTTGTTTCTTCTCCCCTCCATGCACCCCCGCCCCAAGTCACTCTGTGTTCAGTTTGGACCAAGTGGGAGAAAAGCCCTGGCTGTCTCCTTCCTCCCGCGGCCGCCTTCAGACGCCGGCCCTGGGAGAGGCAGCGCTGTCCCCTGTTGGAGCTATTAAACTGTCGTAAGAAAGAGGCCTTTGTCACGGCAGCGCGGCCCTCGGCTCCGAAACAGAGACAGATTGTGCCAGAAAACAAACAACCGAAAAAAAGGTCCAACCACAGAATTCTTTGGGACTTCAGTCATCAGCCTCTCGCTTGTTCTTAAAAGACAAATTTCCTTTCTTCGGGGTAATTCCATCAGCTAGGTCGTCAGGTTTCAATTCTGTGCAGAACCCAGGGCTGGGCCCTCCCGCAGCAGCTGTGGCTCCGCCCGCCCCCTGGTCACATGGCCTCAGGCCCGCCAGCCCCCAGCCTGCAGGCTGGGGAGTCAGAGGCCCCATGGGGCGCTCAGGGGGGGCAGAGGGCTGAGTTACATACGTGTTCAGTGCAGGGAAGGGAGAAGCCCGCAAGGCCAGGTAACAAAGGCCTTAGCCCTTTGTAAGCGTAAGGACTTTTATAGCTTAGCATTCCACTGGGGAGAGACCTCAGGGAGCCTCGATATTTTGCAGGAGACGAGTGGCAGTAAGTGACTCGCCCAAAGCCACACTGTTCACGCACCTCAGACCGCGCCTGCCTGCCCAGGCCCCAAGGTCAAAATGCCGCCTGACCCAGCGTGGCCCTTGGGAGCGAACAGCTGTGGGCCCAGAGCCTTCTCCTCAGCAAAGGGCCCTCAGCCCCCTCTCAGCCCCCTGTTGCCCTTGACCGTCTTTTCCCGCATCCGGGTTAACATCCCCAATAGCTGCCCAGGTGGCCGGGCAAGGCCCACGTCCCAGACCGCGGGGGAGTGGGCCCGCCGAGAAGATGGGGAGAGGGCAGAGGGGACCACACCTGAGCCTCGGGTTGGAGGACCAGGCACGAAAGCCTCCCCGGGCACAGCTGAGAACACAGGGCCCAGGTCGGCTCTTCAGACACGGATTCAGATCTCAGGGTCAGGCCCCCGCAGCGTGAGAACCACGGATCTGGAAGGAAAGTGGAGAAGAGGGGACCACCACCCCGTTTCCGTGTCCCTTCTGGAGGGGGAGGAATGCTTCCCTCGCCCACGGCTTTCTAGGTTAGGGGAGGGGCACCACTTCCATGATGCTCTGTGGTTTGCAGCGGATAAGTCTTCCATCTCCTGGGTTTAATTTATTCCTTACTCCTTTGTTTTTTTTCAAATGCTATTACAAATAGAGTTGTTTCCTTAATTTCCTTTTCAGATTGCTCATTGTTAGTCTGTAGAAATGCAGCTGATTTTGGGGGGAGAGGGTGGTCATATTTATCTTGTATCCTGAAGCCTTGCTGAACTCATTGATTAGCTCTAATAATTTTTTGTGTGGATTCCTTAGGGTTTTCTATGCAGAAACTCATGTTGCCTTCAAGTAGACCTGGTTCTACTTCTTCCTTTCCAACCTGGATGCCACCTTTATTTTTCACATCGAAGTGTTGGTCGGACCCTCCAGTATAACGTTGAAATGGGGCGGTAAGAGAGGAAGGACATCCTTGTCCAGTTCGTCCTCTCAGGGGGAGAGTTTTCGGCCTCTCACCATCAGTGTGAAGTCTGCGGTTAGCTGTGAGCTTTCCATAGATGCTATTATATCCGGTCAAGGAAGTTTCCCACTGTTTCTACTTGTCGAGGGTGTTTATCATGAACGGGTGTTGGATTTTGTCAAATGCTTTTCCTGCATCTGTTGAGACGATTGTGTGGCTTTTATCCTTTATACTGTTGATTTGGAATATCGCATGGGTTTTCAGGTGTTAAACCAACCTTGCATTCCAGTGTTGAATCCCACTTGGCTATGACTTAGAATCCTTTTCTCTTTTTTTTGGTATGTTGCTGGATTTAGTTTGCTAGAACTTGATTGAGAAGTTTTGTATCTGTATTCTTTTTTTTTTTTTTTTAAATATATTTTATTGATTTTTTACAGAGAGGAAGGGAGAGAGATAGAGAGTCAGAAACATCGATGAGAGAGAAACATCGACCAGCTGCCTCCTGCACACCCCCTACTGGAGATGTGCCCGCAACCCAGGTACATGCCCTTGACCGGAATCGAACCCGGGACCTTTCAGTCCGCAGGCCGACGCTCTATCCACTGAGCCAAACCGGTTTCGGCGTATCTGTATTCTTAAGGAGGTATTGGCCTTTCGTTTGATTTTCTTGCGATGTCTTTGTCTGGTTTGGGTATCAGAGAAATTAGATGCAGTCTAATTCGAGATAGGGGATGAGAATGACTATTCAGGGAGGGACTCTCCCAGTGACCAGGTATTCACTCCTGGCCCAATCAGTGGGGACTCCCAATCTAAAAAAGAGCTCACCTCTTTCCTGGCCGAGCAAATGAATTGAAAAAGAAAAAGGCCGAGTGTCTGAGTCTGGGTTTCTTAGAAAACAGAGCCTCGGGCAAAGTGGACATACTGAAGTTTACCAGGAGGTGCACATCCCGAGAAGCAGGCGTGAGCAGAAGGAAGTGAACGGCCCGGGGAAGGCAAAGAAGTAAATCCGTAGTAAGGGACACCACTGAGTCGGTTTCTCTAAAAATAAATCTCCGTGCTAGCTCCCGGGTCACGAAGAATGTCTTCAAAGAGGCCGCATGGAGCTGCTGAGTCTCAGACCTGTCGGTTGGAAGGTGAAGAGGAGGTGACAGAAGAAAGAAAAAGCAATTCGTCTCATGATTCCTTCCCATCTCCGGCTTGTTTGGTCCAAGCCCACTTCCCCCATGCTTTCGAGTTGCATTCTCCACCCCTCCAGGCAGCTGCATGGGTCCAGTGGGGATGTGGGTGTGGAAACTGTCATGGGTGCAGCCACCCTGGGTGAGAAACTGAGCCCCGACTCCTCCCAGAGACTTTCCCTCCTGTGAGCAGGTGACGGCTGCAGGTGGGACTTCAGGAAGGGCAGGGTACGTAGTCATGGTTCCCTGGAGAAGCAGAACCAATAGGATGTGTAGAGAGAGAGAGAGAGATTTAATACAAGGAATCGGCCCGTGTGGTTATAAAGGCTGGCAAGTCCTCGTGAGGAGCGTGGGCTGGCAGACTCAAGACCCAGGAGAACCATGGGCAGCCCTAGTCTGAGGGCGATCTGCTGGAGGAGTCTCTCCTACTCCGGGGAGAGTTGGTCTTTTTCTTCTATTCAGTCCTTCAGCTGGTTAGGTGAGGCCCACCGTATGTGGAGGGCAGTCTGCTTTGCTCTACCGATTAAGATGTTCATCGATCTGAAAACACCCTCACAGAAATATCCAGAATGATGTTTGACCCAATACCTGGACACCCCATGGACCAGTCATGGACCCATACAATCAACCATCACACATGAGAGTTTCTGGGGCTGCCCCAAGAAATTCTTGGCCCAGGTCCAGAGTTCAGGCAGGGCCATAGGGAACTGGGGGCGGGGGGAGCAGACTGGTCCAGTGCACTGGACGCAGCAAGCAAATTGACCATCGTGTCTCGTACAAGATTATTATCTTGTAGTTATTGTTCTGCAAAGCTGTCATTGATTATGTGTCCATTTTTACATTCTGTTGACTTGCCTCTTGATGATGAACCTTTACTGTTGGTTACACTTTGAAGATATTTTGCCAGGCTGGAGTAGAATGGATACACAGAAGCTTCCAGGTTGAACTCTGACCTTTGCTTGGCAACTAACATCCATGGCTCTCCTTGGTGTGAAGACAACGAGCCATGAGTTACTGATGCTGCACCAGCACAAGCGTGCGTGTCCCTGTGGTGTGGGTGTGCAGGGGGGGCATGCCTGGGGGTTTGTGCCCCTTATAAAGGGAAATGATGAGGTCTTAGAGGTGCTTGAAGACATGTAGACTTTTCTTCCGTCTTTCTCTTCCTTGATTGCTTACCGATTTCTGACCTACCCCATAGCTCTACCCGTGTGTGTGTGTGTGTGTGTGTGTGTGTGTGTGTGTGCGCGCGCGCGCGCGCGCCAATTCAGGACAGGCCCACACTATTAACTGTAATCAATATCACAAAATAGCCCTAGCTGGTTTGGCTCAGTGGATAGAGTGTTAGCCTGGGGACTGAAGGGTCCCGGGTTCGATTCCGGTCAAGGGCACATGCCGGGTTATAGGCTTGATCCCCACTAGGGGGCTTGCAGGAGGCTGCTGATCAGTGATTCTCTCTCATCATTGATGTTTCTATCTCTCCCTCTCCCTTCCTCTCTGAAATCAATAAAAATATACTTTAAAATATATATGTATATCACATAACAGTCAACGATACGCTCTGCATTCTATTTTTTGTGCTAATTCTTAGAAGCCTGGTGTGCATTTCCCATCGATAGCGCATCTAATTTGGATTTTCCACGTTTCAGGTGCTTAGTAGCCACACGTGGCTCGCGGCTGCCCTATCGGATAGCATAGCTCTCGGGCAGCGGTGCTAACCTCACTGCACGTTGGAATCACCTGGGAGCTTTAAGATACGGCTGCCCGGGTCCTCCCTGCAGTGATGCTGGGCCGGGCCGGTCTCTGCAGGTGACCATCGCGGTCTACGAGGCGCTTCTGGGAAAGCACGTCCCTCCCCCGACTCTGACCAGACCGCGTTCCCTCCCATCCCGTGAGGCTCACTGTAAACAGAAAGGAAGCAAGCTCGGACTTGGGCCCTGGGTGGAGGGAGACAGACACAGCGTGGCCTTAGTTCTGTCTGACAGGCAAGAGCGAACAAGCTGACTCGCTAGTCTTCTCCCGGGCTGTTTACCAACAGGCTCAGCCATGATTTGTTTGCCGCTGCCCTTTAAGCCTGCGCTGTGTTTCTTGTTCTCTGGGATTTGAGGGTGGTTTAAAGACACTGTAGCTTTGGCAAGATCCGCCCCCTCCCCAACCCCTGCCCCGTGTCCCATTGGGAGCTCCCAAGGGGGACAAAAGCGTTCCACGGGGAACTTGGATCCGGGGACTGCAGGGGCCTGTGTGACAGGAACCCCAGGGTGTCGTGACTTCTGCACAGCTCGCCGGGCTCGGCCCGCCCCAGGCGGACCCTCCTTCTCCGCAAATAGAAACCAGTCCAGACAAACCGCAGGGATTCGGGTTTCCAAATGCATCCAGAGAACATTGTTTCGGGGACGTGGACAGGGAGGCATGAGTAATTCAATCCGCAGGGAAACAAACAGGGGGCCGCCCCACAGCCAAGACCCAGGGTGCCGGCGGGCGGCTGTCGGCCAGTCCCAGCCACTCACGGACACCTGGGGCCCCGGCTGCCCCGCGGGCCCCTCCCACTGAAAGGGCACCTCCCAGGCCCGGCCCGGAGCCGGAGGCCAGGCGTCTCCGGCCACAGACGATCGCTGAGGGTTTGTTTCCAAGGGCTGTGAGCTCAGGAAAATCCATGGAGACCAGAGTCGTCGGGGTGCTGGCTGTGATACTTGCGTGACTTGTACTCCGTGTGGGTGGTTTCATTCAAGGATTCATGAGGAAGTAGCCGGCCGGGGCCAAGGCTTCCTGCCTAGGGAACGCGCTGGGAATGGCACACAGCCCGGCCGTGGCCGCTGAGCCAGGCGGCCCTCCGTCCACTGGGAGGCCACGCCTGGATGCTGACCCTCCGATGGCGGAGAAGGGCCGGCCCGTCCGCCCTCACCCGTCCAGTCTGTCACCCGGGCCTACACGTGGCGGGTAGGGCCCAACGTGACTGAATGCGAGTCTGTGCAGTGCCACAGTGACTCACACGGGGACGCGTTCCATGAACTCGCTGTGATATTCGCAGGTAATCAGCTGTGCTTATCGATACCGTGTTGAGGAAGCCAACCACATTTCCCACGCTCGCCTAAAGCTCACATTCACCTTGGAGATAAAGGCTCGGAGAAAGGGACCCACCTTCTCTCGCTGTTCCTGACGTGTATAGTGCAGCTTTTTTAATGAGATAGTTTTCATTTATAGCACATGTCAGAAACAGAGCCACCGTTCCTCCTGTCCTAGGCTAAAAAGAGCCTGCACGGGTTCGCAGAGCTGAAGAGCCAGGAAGGCTGGCTTCAGGCACGGCTGGATCCAGGGGCACAGAGCCTATCATCGGGCCTCTGCTTACTTTTCTCTCCCTCAGCCCTGCTGTCTTCAGTGTAGGCTCGGTCCTCAGGTTCTCTGTGGCAGCACGGTGGCCGGCTTCGTGCTGACAGCTCCAGCTCTCTGTCCTCCCAGGTTCAAGCCCAACAGGGATAGGCCATCTCTTCTCCGTTGCTCCCCTGGGGTCTGCTTAGACAAACTTATATCATGTGCTCCCCCCGCCTTGAACCAGCTACTGACTCAAAAGATGGAATTGCACCCATTGTCCAGAGTAGGGTCACAGCCTGCGTCCTGGAGCTCAGAATGCAGCCTCGGCTGAACCCCATGGATTGAGAATAGGGGTGGGGAGGGCGGAGGGTTCCCCAGGGGAGCTGCTGGGTCACCCTGAGGTGCGAGGGGGGCCTTGGGCTCTTGGTCCTTCATGGCTGATTCCATCGCACTCAGAGATGGTGCTCTGCTCCCCCCGATCCGCCCCGGTTTGTTTGTTTGCTGTTTTTCTGACAATGCCCTTGTGCACAGAGGCTGCCTTGACCTTCACGGCCTCACAGGACCCGCTGGAGGTTGTAGTGGAGGAAAATGCTCTTGTAAACTGCCCTGCACTTTGCAAACTCGGGTCCCCTAGGCTGGAGCCCATAGGCCCGTGCATGCGGCTGCTTCCTTTGCTTCCTTAGTGTAAATGACGAGCGAGGGAGTTGCTCTGCGGAGACGGAGCCCAGCTTGGGGTACAGACATGGACCCTGACACCAGGCTTCCTGGTCCCGGGCTGGGCTCTGCCGTGAGTAAGTCACTCGGACCTCTGTGCTTGGTTTCCTCATCGGTGAATCGGGGATGGCGGCAGGCTCTCCCTCGCACTAACGCGTCCATGACGCGTGTCCAATGCTCAGACCAGTGTCTGGCGTGCAGCCCGGACTCTCTCGTAAAAATAACAGCGTTTACTACGACGAAGCAGGCCCCTCTGTTTAGGGGTTGCTCTCTCAGTGCCTCCCAAGGAGACACCTCGGTAGGAGGTAACCCAGCCTTGGCCTCCCCCGCCTCCCCCGACCCTGTCACTCAGGGCCTTGGTCTCTAGCGCCCGCGTCGTTCTGGCTGGGCCAACAGTACTGCTTTCTGAGAAGGAGTTGAGGACTGGCTCTGTCCGGTGCTCGGCTTGGCCTGAGAAACACCGCTTCGTGCATCAGGAACAGGAAAGCTTACCCCGTGTGCTGTTGTCAAGACAGAACGTGGGTGGCGGGCTCGGAGCCCTGGGGTGGGAGTGGGGGGGTCGAGGTGGCCGGGAGCCTGACCCGCAGGCCCCGATGTGGCTGCCCTCACCCGGGCAGGAAGGTGCCCCATCAGAGGCTCCTGTGCCGCCGTGTGCCTTATTATAACAAGTCCTCCGTCTCTGCCCCCGAGAGCTGCCGTAGGTAAAAGGCCGGCCGCCCTGCCCGCTGTAGGACTCGGCCGTGAGGTCCCTGCAGACTGGGACTTGCGTCCAGATGGTTTGAGGTTGAGGAGCAGGGTTTGCAATGCTGTCTTTCGTCCTCCCTCCTGAGGCGCAGACACAACAGGAGTCTCTCTCGGCCCCACGGGTGGGACTCAGTGGCCTCACGGTCTGGAAAGGATCCACTCGATGGAAACAGATCCGAGTGGGAGGAGGCGGCCGGGGAAGGAAGACGCGCCGGCCCGCAGCCCGGGGCCTGGGGACAGGGCGATCATGGGGCTCAGGAGGGCAAGGGGTCTGTGTTCATCCCAGAGGCCCAAACCCACAGGGACAGCTGGAGGCCATTCTGAAAATTCCTGGAAAAGGAGACGTTCACATCCCCTCCCAGGCACCCTTTCTGCTTCTGTGCAGAAGTGGTCGCCAGACTTGGCATGATTGACATTTGGGGCTGGATGATGCTTAGTCGGGGGGGGGGGGGAGGGACATCCTGCCCATTGTAGGACATTTACCAGCATCCTGGCCTCTGCCCCCTAGATGCCTGGGGCACCCCTCCCACAGTCCTGACAACCAGAACTGTCTCCAGACACTGCCCCGCGTCCCCCGGGCCACATCGCCCTGGCTGAGAACCATGGCCCACCCAGGAAGGCCTGCGACATGCCAAGCACTGTGCCAGGTGCTGGTTAAAGAAAAAACAGCAGCCCGGCTGGCGTGGCTCCGTGGTTGAGCATGGCCCTATGAACTAGGAGGTCACGGTTCGATTCCCGGTCAGGGCACATGCCAGCTTGCGGGCTTGATCCCCAGTGGGGGTTGGGGGGGAGGGGTGTAGGAGGCAGCCGATCGATGATTCTCTATCATTGATGTTTCTCTCCCTCTCCCTTCCTCTCTGGAATCAATAACAATTTATTTTAAAAAAAAAAACAGAAAAAAAAAAAACAGGAGGTTTCTACCCTGAGACTCAGACTCAGAGCTCAGTGGAAAGAGCTCGCGAGTCGGTGTGAGTGCATAGAGCAGGCGCGGTGCTGAGGCTGCCAGTGAACTGTCTGCGCCGAGAACCATCTGTGTCCGTAAGCCGCGTTGCTTACTGTTTCCTGAAAGAGCTGGGCCTGGGGCCTTCCTGCTCAGGTGCCCCTCGGAACCCTCCGCCCGCCCTCCCGTGGGAAGGGAACAGCTGCTCTCAGTCCCCGAGGATCCGCACTTCAGGGGCTTGGCCGGCGGTCTCCGCGCCGCCCTCTCTCCAGGCGAAATCCCAGGTCTCCCACCTCCCGGAGGCACTGTGGGTGATGCCGACATCGTGCCAAACATCTGGATGAGAGCTGCAAAACGTGGCCGGTTCTCCCCGAGTTTCCTGCTCCACCACCGGGATGGGGCGTCAAAGCGTCCACCGTCCTGTCCTGACGCCGGCCTCGATCCGGAGCTCGGGCTGCGGGGGCCGCAGTGGGCCACACGCTTGGGCCCCCGCCCTGTCCGCCCTTTCGTGGCTCACTTCGGATGACCTCTAGGGCTCGTCTGCTGTGCTTTGAGAAGCCGAAGACAGGGACGTGCCACCCGACTCCCATGTCTCCTCCCTGGTGGTCCCAGCCTCCGCTGACGTGGTGTTGTATCTGGGAGAAGCTCAGAAACCACTCACCACCTCCGCGTCTGATGCTCTGTATATACATGGTCAGACGTACTCACTCCGCAGAGACCGGGGCAAGTGACTATGATTCAGAGACTTAAAATCACCTCTTCCCCCCACCCCCACCCGACACCGATGGAAAACCACCAGGGAAACCGAAACCCACTTCTCTGTGCCCACCACTCTCACCAGAGCACACCCAGGATGCAGGGGACGAGCGTGGCATCTAACAGGGAGGCCCACCCAGACCTCGCCCGAGTGCCGGCAAGAACCCCGGCTCCTCACGGGGGAGGCACCAGCTTGACCCGAGAAACTCGATCCTGACCTTGCTCGCCCAGGGCCTTCTGTTCCCGCAGAAACCCCGCCGCTCCTTTCTCCCTGGCCGTGGGCAGGGTGTGGAGGTGTGGTCCGAGCAGGCCGACCCCTCGGGGGTCTCCTGTGGGCTGGTTTATAGGTGTGGCCCCACCCAGACCCAGATTCTGACAGCGGCCCTCTGAGGGGGAACACAAGTGTCAGCCTGAACGCTGGGTCCCGGGTTTCCTCGGCCTGCCCCCTGCCCATCAGGACGAGTCACGCGGGTGCAGTTAACACAGCGGAGGGCAGCACGGGGGGCTTTGTCCCCGGCCCCTCGCTGACCGTGTTCTCAGCACGGGCCTCGCTCGAATGCCAGCCTCGCCCTGGGTCCTCCGACCCAGAGACCTGTAAAGCCAGCTGTGTGTCCGGAGTGTTTACAGCAGCCCCGAGGCGAGGAGTGGGCTGGGCCGTCTCTGGAAATACCTTCCAGTCTAGGGGGGCGGCTGTGTTAGTGACGGACATGGACAACCAGGTCCCGGCTCGCACCGCGGCCTCACACCATGCGGACTTCTGGGGTTCCTCTCCCCCCGCCTGCTCCAGGATTCCCGGGAGGAGCAGACTGGATAGAATCACAGAGGCCAGCCCAGAACTGCACTCCCCCCCCCCCGCCCCCCAGTCCTAACCCCACAGGTGCCCTTCCTGGTTGAGGCAGCCCAGCCCGGAGTTCGTGTTGGCGGACTATTTGAACTATGGGGATAATGTCGGCGCGGGGGGCCAGGGACCCCGTCTGTCCCACCCGACACCGCTTCCAGCACCTAGGATAGTATATGGCACAAATAGCATTTGCTGGATGGATGGATGGATGAGAGGAGAGGAGAGGGGGGTTTGAAGCCATTGCCTCTCAGCCAGTCTTTTTTTTTTCTTTTACCATGGAACATTGTGCACAGAAATACAGGAAGGAGAACGCTACAGCAATGAAAGGTGTTTGCCCATCACCAGCTTCAGTAATTATCCAGCCAAATGTGTTTTCCTTCCTTCCTTCCTTCCTTCCTTCCTTCCTTCCTTCCTTCCTTCCTTCCTTCCTTCCTTCCTTCCTTCCTTTTTTGCTTTTATTGTGGACTAGAGGCCCCATGCACAAAATTTGTGCAAGAGTAGGCCTTCCTTCCCCCGGCTGCCAGCACCAGCTTCCCTCTGGCACCCAGGACCCGGGCTTCCCTCGCAGCCCCGGCTTCGTCCGGAAGACGTCCGGTCTAATTAGCATATTATGCTTTTATTATTATAGATACTTGTAAACATACACACAAACAAGAGACAGTTATCACAAACCCCATAGACACGTCATTGCCGGCTTCCACAATAGGAGCCCTGCTTACCCGACACGGACACACGGGGTTGGGGGGACAGGTCCAGGGCTGCCTTTTAGAGGTGACCACGCCAGTATATTTCTGAGCTGTTCAGAGAGACAAAAGGAACATCTTACGATGATATCCAGCTTCCTTTCTGGAAAGATATCCAGAAAGATGTGTTTCTCTTTTTTGTAAAAAAAAAAAAAAAAAAAAAAAAAAGAAAATGTTTTTATTGATTTCAGAGAGGAAGGGAGAGGGAGAGAGAGACAGAAACATCAATGATGAGAGAGAATCATCGATCAACTGCCTCTTGCACTGGGGATCGAGCCCGCAACCTGGACAGGTGCCCGGACTGGGGATTGAACCGTGACCTCCTGGTTCATAGGTTGACGCTCAACCACTGAGCCACATGGGTCGGGCTTCTCCTTCCGATCTCGCTTCTCCTTCAGATGTGAAGAGCAGCCCCCACCCCAGCCTGTGCACCCGGCACGCAGATATGGAGACGTGGATATATATACGTTTATATACACACCAGCAGGCCCCTCCCGCGGCTCATTATCTGTGTTTATCTTATCAGGACACCGCTCGCCCAGGCCCGCGGAGAACAAGGCATTTAGTCTTTGCAGCCGGGCTTCTGTTCCCGGTCACCAGTTCAGTTTATAAATCCACCGTCCCGGGCGGAACACAATCTGAAAGGCAACATTGTCTCTGGACAAAGCTGCGACTGTGATAAGGGCGCTTGTGTGGCTCCCGTCTGCTAATAAACTGTGGGCCCCGGGGTTGCGGCCGGGGGCCTTGGCAGCCTGCGCCCGCGTCTTCCCCTTCCATCCCGAGGGCCACGCAGAGGTCAAGCTAGACAGAAGGGGTTTGCTGAGCCCCTGGGGTCGTGGGAAGGTGGGTTCTGCTCTCGGGCACGGTCGCCACCGGGACACACGTCCCCGGCCGGGTCTCCCTGTTCCTTCCAGGGAGAGCTTAGCCGAGGTGACCCGAGAGGGGTTTGCCGTGTGGGATAACGAGCTCATTGTTCCGGACGCTTGGATTTGGGGGCATCTCCCCAACTCCCCTCTGGGGGCAGATGGAAGTGAGGCCCCTCCATCCAGGGGTGGTCAGCGACGTTTTAGCCGTAAAGTGACACCGACAGAAGGCCTTGGCGAAACCACAGCAGGCCACGTGAAAGCTGATGTGATGGCTATCAGCAGAAAGGAACAAGAAGGCCGTGGGCAAGTATAGTGGGCGCCCTGGGCGCAGGTGGGTATCGCCAGCCTTGGGCCAGCCTAAGTCCCGTGCACAGAATGCGTGTCTCTGAGGCTGTTGTAGTTCTACGTTGACGATGTATGTCAGCAGAGCAGGCCTCACAAAGAGAAGGCAGTGATGATAATATCCTCTCATCTATGTACAGTGTGGTTTATAGCGCCGAAAGGAGGTGAGCAGGTCTGTGTGGGTAAGTTGGACGGTCCCTGATTGGCGGTGGCAGTCGATTAGAAGAAAGTTTAGGCGGAAATCAGAGAGTTAGGGGTACTGCGCGCTCCTCTAAGAGGTGGGGTTTTTATGGGAGGCCCTGGGCACCCGCTGGAGGCTTTTGAACAAGACAGGCAACAAGGCCTGGCTGGTGTGGCTCAGTGGTTGAGCATCGACCTACGAACCAGGAGGTCACAGTCTGATTGCTGGTCAGGACACATGCCCAGGTTGGGGGCTTGGTCTCCAGTAGGGGGCGTGCAGGAGGCAGCCAAATGGATTATAGAGAACAACATAGACTGATGAAAAGGGACAGATCCAAAGACTGAGAAACAGCGATCAGACTATCAACCCCCAGAAGGAAAGTAGGGGAGGGCGGGCGTAAGGGGAAGAGGTCAACTGAAGGACTTGTATACATGTATATAAGCCAAACCAATGGACACGGACAACAGGGGGATGGATGGGATCATGAGTGTGCGGGGCGGGGGTGGGGGGGAGGG
This sequence comes from Myotis daubentonii, assembly GCF_963259705.1. Taxonomy (NCBI): domain Eukaryota; kingdom Metazoa; phylum Chordata; class Mammalia; order Chiroptera; family Vespertilionidae; genus Myotis; species Myotis daubentonii. Next base: position 52,728,261 of record NC_081855.1, on the reverse strand, counting down.
GCGAGGTTGGGGGTTAATGGGGGGGATGAGGACACATTTGTAATACCTTAACTAATAATAAAAAAAAAATTAAAAAAGGACAGTGAGGAGTTTCCCAGAAGCTCAGCAGAAAGAGGAGCCTGACCTTGGTGTAACCTTGCAAGTGTCACCGACCCCCCAGCCCGGGCCTCCGAGCATAGAGTGGGAATTAACATGAGCCAGCTCACATCCTGCGGCTCACCTGGCAGGCACCTTGGCAACGGCGACTGTTTGGTGCTTTAGAAAGGTCGTCGGTGAGTGGGACGTAGGATGGGGGCAGATGGGAGGAAGAAGCAGAGGCCAAGGCCAGACCCAGGTGAGGGCCAGGTGCAGACCTGAGCCCCCAGTGGAAACGCCAGCTCCTCTGAGCGGCCCTGCCTCCTTCCCCTCCGCCCCACCCCCACGGACTCTCAGTCCCACCTGCCAACCTGTTTCCTAAATACATATGCTTTTCTCTTGGCGTAATTAGTACGTGTCTCTCCTCGCAGACTCTCCGCCCCCACACCGGGGTCTGTCTCGCCACGCCCGGCGCCCAGGTGTGACGGATGCCCACCCCCCTCTGTTTTCGTGTCTTGTGGCTGCTTTTACAAATTACCCCAAACTGGGTGGCCTAAAACCACAGGAAAGATTCTTTCCCAGTTCTGGGGGCCGGCCCTGCGACGTCGAGGGGTGGGTAGGGCCCCCTCCCTCCCTCCAGAGGCTCCTGCAGAGACTCCTTCCGCCTCTTCCAGCCCCGGTAGCTCCAAGCCATCCTGGGCATCAGCAGCATAAGGCCCGTCTGCCTCCATCGTCCCCCGAGCCTCCTGCTCTGCCTGTCTCCTCTGTCTCTCCTGTGTGAGGACTCTCGTCATTGGCTGAGGAGCCCTCCCGGATCATAGGGGAGGGTGTCCTGTCCAGACCCCCAGTTACATCTGCAGAGACCCCTTTTCCAAATGAGGGCTCAGTGAGCCTCACCTTTCTCTCCAAAGAGCCAGACCGTAAACGTTCAGGCTTTGTAGCAACTCCTCAGCTCCGCCCTTGCAGCTCCGAGGCAGCTGTATACAACCCATGAGTGGCCGGGGGTGTGTGTGTGGGGGTGTGTGTGTGGGATGGGCTGCAGTAACTCTCTATCTGCCCAAGCAGGACAGGGTGGGTCCTGCCACGGCCAGCTTGCCCATGCCTGCTGCAGAGAGGGGGAGCCATGGCGTGTTCTTGAGCAGGGGGACCGCGTGCCCAGCTCTGGGCTCTGGGGAGACGACTGGAACTGTGGGGGCAGCGTCCGGCCTGGGGCAGGGAAGACCAAGGCCCCTTTGCTCAGGGTCCGGGGACGAGGGCCACGGACTCTGCTGCTGAGAGTGTGGTTTTCCTGAGATAACAAGGCGTCTGCCCCCCTCTGGAAAGCAGGATGCTTGCTGCGCTGGGACCACCCAAGGAACAGACGGTTTATTGATCTAATTTTGGCATAAAAGACTTTAATAACATTTACGAGGCTTGTGAGCTCTCTCCAGGCCAGCGCCCACCTGGCATCGAGGCAGCTGACTGGGTAAAGAGCTCTCTGCAGGCAGCTCTGCCAGGCTTCACGTCGGTTTTGATTAGAGGGAGGAGGGGGAGGGGAGGGCGGGAGGATGGTCCCAGGCCACGAGCAGCTTTGGAGAAGCAGGGCCGGGGAAGAGCCAAGCGCTCCCACATCCTCTTGGGCAGCGAGGACAGTGGGGGGTGGGGTGCGCAGCGGGGGAGAGGTGGCCTCGATGGGGGACACCTTTGAGTTCTGACATTCCTGGTTCCCTTTTTGCCTCTTCCCTTTTCATCTGGGGACTCTTGCTGACTTAACCTGGCTCCAGATGTTCGCTTTATAGGAAGATACTTGGCATCCGATAAAAGCCTCGGAATGCTGACGGGATTGGATATTCTTCTAGAGCTGGGTGGCCCACAGTGTGTGTCACGCCAGCACTTCTGGGCAAACTGGTCTCGTCTGAGAGAGCAGAGCTCAGTGCAGGCAACGATGAGGGAGTTGGCAAGATGCTCAGAAACGTGGCCACGACCTTTCCACGTGGCCATGACCTTTCTACGTGGCCACGACCTTTCCATGCCACTGTCTCTGCTTCTCCGTCTCCCTCCGGCCCCCCAGCTAACCAGCGTGCAGCACCTCTTACAGGCACTGGCGTGAAGATGTGTAAACCCATCTTGTCCTCTCTCTCCTCACCGACCCCCATCTATCGGCCTTAGGGTTTGAGTAGTTTTTCAAAAGTGCCCTCAGCGCCAGACCGGTTGCAGTCCCCCTGGCCAGGCCTCAGCTCCCGGGTCCCCTGTCTCCGGTTCCCCCGAGGCCAGAAGCTCTGCTGGCCGAACTCGAACAGTGTCCCAGCTGGAAGGGAGCCGTCCGGCCCAGGAGCCCACATGCGGGCACGTTTTAGAGCTCACATTCGGGAACAGAAGGCCTCTGCGCACGGACATGACTCCAGTGTGAGCCAAGGACAGTCAGTCCGTGTTCTCGGTGAATAATCCCCGAAGGGCCCCAGCTCCGCTTTGCAATGGCGGGAACTGCGTCTCCAGCAGCGAAGGTTACGTACAGCTCCACCGTCTCGGCGATGAAGACCTGGACGTCATCACAGCCACCAGGATGAGAGCTGTGCTCCGAAGGCAAACGCCTCCGCTCTCCCACTTCCCAGTAGCTGACCAGTAAACGCCTGTGGAGTGAATAGATGGCTCTGAGCGTGTCCGCCGGCTGCCTGGCCGTCAGTCTCAGAATGGTTGCACTGGCCAGTCCTTTTCTGAAAACATTACACATCTCAGAGGGGCTGGACCCAGGGCGTGGTCGGCTCCACCCGTGGAGGGGACGCCTAGGACACGGCACCCTTCATTCCACACAGGAACAGGTCCAGGGGATGCGGAAACTTGCACAAGGTCACCGCTGGGAGACGCCCGAGCCGGGACCTGCGGAAGGGCTTTTCTCCCCCCTCGGCCGTCTCATGGGGCCTGTGCTGCTGGGTCCCCATGGCCTACGTCTGTGCTCAGCACCTGCACTTACAGCCTCGCTCCTTTGAGGGGAGGCTGCGAGGGGCCTTGAGCTGTGCTGAGAAGAAGAGATTTCAGCCCCAGCCGATTTGGCTCGGTGGTTAGAGCGTGGGCCTGCGGACTGAAGGGTCCAGGGTTCAATTCCAGTCAAGGCACGTGCCTCGGTTGCAGGCTCGATCCCTGGCTCTGGCCCAGGCTTTTGTGGGAGGCAACCAATCGATGTGTCGCTCTCACATCGATGTTTCTCTCTCGGTCTCTCCCGTCCCTTCCACGCTCTCTTAAAATCAATGGAAAAACGCCCCTGGGTGAAAATTAACAACAACAACAAAAATAGACTGAGGAAGAAAGAAGAGATTCCACACAGAGTTGAGCGGCCCATTTCCCGCTGGCCCCGGCCCACTCTCAGGGCACACAGACTTGCATCTCCGGGGAATCTGGCCTGGTTTATCTGCTCTGGAGATTCCCGTGTGACTGCTGCTCTCTGGGGCTGTGTGTCTGTGCCCCCCTCCGAGCCCCACCCTGGGCCTGGCCACCTTGGCCTTGGCTGCCTCAGGACTCCACTGTGACCCCCTGGAGCACTTGACCCCCAGGAAGAGAGGAGGGGAGTGGCGCCTATGGGGCTGGCGGGCCTCCCTTGCCGACTTTGCCTCTCTGTTCCCTTCCTCCACCCCATGTGGCACTTCTGTGCAGGTGTCACCGAGTCCCTGGCTGGTCACCTACAAGGCTGTCCCCGAGCAGAGGACACCACACACGTGCAGGAGTCCGACTCAGGAGGCGCGGAGAGCGCCATGGTACAGGCGGCGAGCGCTGGGACCCGCTGGCCCCGCTCGCTGCCGGCTCCGGGAGATGCCCGGGCACAGGAGAGCAGCCCTGGGGCAGACAGAACATGAGGCGACTGGCCAGATGTCACAGATGAACTTGAACTTCTCACCTTGTAGCCAGGTCAGAGGTGGAAGAGCTGCAGCATCATTTCTGGGCACCCAGGGATCTGCCCAGCGGGACAGCCCCTGCATCGGGGCAGCAGCCTGGGTCTAGGGATTCGCACCTGCCGGTCGGTACAGATCCCGCCCTCTGGGGACCTGCTGCCCTTGGCCTGCCTGACACCATCCCTGGCCCCGGGAAGGGATTCAGCTACTGGAGGCCTCTGTGAGCCGCCCCTGCCCTACTGAGCTCCTCCCATGCCAGCTGCACCCCTTAATCCCAGGAGCCACTAGGGCAGTGATGGCGAACCTATGTATGACACGCGTGTCAGAGGTGACACGCGAACTCGTTGTTTTGGTTGACTTTTCTTTGTTAAATGGCATTTAAATATATAAAATAAATATCAAAAATATAAGTCTTTGTTTTACTGTGGTTGCAAAGATCAAAAAGTTTCTATATGTGACACGGCACCAGAGTTAAGTTAGGGTTTTTCAAAATGCTGACACGCTGAGCTCAAAAGGTTCGCCATCACTGCACTAGGGGACGCCCCAGGGTAGCTGATGCACCTCCCCCCTCCCCCCACTGCCTGGGAGCAGCGCTCAGAGGGGGCATTTGTCCCGGTGGAGGGCATCAGCCCTGCACGCAGGCGTGTGGCCTGGCAGCCACCGATCAGCCTGGCCTGTGTGGAGGTGGCTGTCCAGCACGATGTCACGGCGGTGGGTGTCCAGTTAGCAGAGTGGCATCGTTTGCCCAGAAAGTCTTTCCCTCTTTCTTTCCTGCAGTGATGCTTGGCCCCTGGGCCCTTTCGGAGCCAGGCACCGGCTCCCCCTCCTGCAGTGACGGCACTTTGTACTTCCCCGGGCCCTTCGTTCAGGTGTCTGACGGCCCTTCTTGTTCTGTGGGCCCTGCCTGCCGAGGCCACTTCCTCGTTCGGAGGGTGGGACGGGCCCCAGCAGGCCCGGTGGAGGCCCGCGGAGTCAGGGCACCGTCTTCCCTGAAGTTCCCGTGAGTCAGGGGTGATCGACAGCCAGGCCTCCAGTTGCTGTGCTGGCTCTTCCTGATGTGTAACCAGCCCGGGCCGGTCAGCTGGAGCCAGGCAGTCCTTACCCAAGGCCCTCTCCTGCCCCGAGTCCTTACACACACACACACACACACGCACACACGCACGGCCTCTGCTGCCCCGAGTCCTTACACACACACACACACACACACACACACACACACACGGCCTCTGCTGCCCCGAGTCCTTACACACACACACACACACACACACACACACGGCCTCTGCTGCCCCGAGTCCTTACACACACACACACACACACACACACACACACACACACGGCCTCTCCTGCCCCGAGTCCTTACACACACACACACACACACACACACACGGCCTCTCCTGCCCCGAGTCCTTACACACACACACACACACACACACACACACATGCCTCTGCTGCCCCCGGGTGAAAGCAGGACACACTCAGGTCCGTGTCTTCTAGGACACATGTGGCCTTGGGGCGTCCCCAGCCTCCCAGAGCCTCCGTTTCTGCTCATGTAAAATTGGAATAATCGTGCCCCTTGGCAAAAACTTTGGAGGTGCAGCAACAGAGTATAGAGAGTATTTAGCTCAGCCTGAGCATATACTTGCTTAGTAAAAGGCATTATTAAAATATTATTTTAAAAGGTACCATTAAAATATTTAAAATGGTATTAAAATGTATTTAATAGGCATAAATATTATTTTAAAAGACATTAAAATATTTTAAAAGGCATTATTAAGATATTCTTTATAAGGTATTATTAAACTATTTTAAATATTTATGTAAATGAAAATAGGGTGGGGCAGAAGGAGGTTTCCGGCCGGGAGCACGGGAGAGCTTATTCTCGTGTTGTTATTTATTAATATCGAACTATTTTCCATGCGAACAACTGGACCTCCTCTCGCCCCTCCTGCACTTAGTAGTTGATGAACAGTAACAACCTGCGGTCATTTTGCCAGCGTCACCAGCACTGCCGGCTCCCCTTTTCCCTCCTCACCCTCGTCCCCACGGCCCGTGCCTGCCCCGCTCACGGTTTCACACTGTCTCCCTCTGAGCTCGCGCCTTTCCTTTCCACGGTGGGGTGTGGAGCCAGGCAGGCTCCCGTCTGATTTAAATATTATGCTTTTACCCCCGACTTTATGGGATAAAAGGTGGCCACGAGCTTAGGGTATCGTCGGAATCCCAGGTGGCCTGGGCTGAGGCCCGTGCCCTAGACAGGCTGACACAGTCAGGCCCTGGAGCCGAGGCTGCAGCCCAGGGTGGCAGTGGCTCTGTCGGGCCCCGAGGGAAGTCCTGGGGGTCCCCTTGGCCGTTGTCAGGCTGGCTGTGCAGGTGGTGGCTGTCTGCTTCTCTGCTCAGAGAGGAAGGGCTCCTGTCCCGGCTTGTTGGCTCCCTGGCACTTGCCGCTTACTTTTACGATGTGTTACTGGCTCATAAATCGTCTGCCTGTCCCACGAGCCTGGGCAGGGCCTCCAGGCCACAAGCCGGACACTCGCATCGTTGACTTTACCAGGATGTGGTGCCGTGACCTCCAGCACCATGAGTGCAGCCACTTCCGGGGGCCGGGGCGGGTGAGGGGGTCATGGAACCCAGGCTCTGCCTCCTGAGCTGTCCGGGGATCCTGACAAATCCTTTGGGTGTCGCCTGCGGATAATCTCGAGCTGTTAACGAGCCCAGGAAATAACCCGTGGGTCCGCGGGGGCCAAAACGAGAGCAGAGAAACCTCCCTGTGAGTCACCGCAGATATTTACCCTCGAAGGTCTGATTGCGAAATCTGCTGAGCCCTCGGGTGGCACTCCCCTTGGGACCCGAAGAGCCCCAGCAGCAGTCCGATGTGCAGTGTTGAAAGGGTTGGGCAGGGGGACCCCCCACTTTTAGCCTGGGAAGCGCCCCAAGCTGCCAGAACTCCGCGAGGAACCCTGGGCTCCGTCGTCCCTGAGAAAACTCTGGGGATGGGGTGCGGACTCCCTGGGCGCTCTGGGGGAGCTTGGCCTCTCCTAGCTTGTCTCCCTCTCAGCCGCTCTTTGGGGTCTTGGCCACGCGTTCACCTCGATAGGATTTCCACCCGACCCACCTCCACCCCCCAGTAGGAGGGCGTGATGGCTGTTGGGGAAATTCTGTCCTCACACTCTCTCCTTGGAGCTGCAGATGCGAAGCGATCATGACTTTGGGCACCTGCCCCTTCCTTCCGTGGGAGTGTCTGTTTTATCCAGGCACCTGCCCTCCTCGGTCCTTCCTGCCAGCGAGGACCTACCAAGGACTCGCCGCACGGGAGGGCCAGGCTGGGTCTCTTGCCAACAGTTGCTTGCACCTAATGGGAATGGAGGGGCAGCCCGAGTCCTACGCAGGAGCCGCCGATGACTTGGGCAGTGGTGGACGTTCCGTCTGAGGGTCGGGGGCCCACCCCTTCCCGGACCGCCTGCCCTCGGTGCAGCAGAAACGTGGACAAGCTCGCGTAGAGGCTGCGCCAGCGTTCCCCTCGCAGGTGCTGGTCCTGCAGAGGGCGAGGAGGTGGGCGTCTTGGTTTTGTTGTGTTGTGCTGCCATTTTGTTTGTGTTTTAGAAACAGTGGGTGCCTCCCAGTAAGGTCTCTTGGGTTATCCACTCTTACCCTGAGCTTGAGATGGACTCCCAGGTCAGGCGGTTACATGAATAACAGGGCTGATGAGAAGATGGCTGAGGCTCCGTTGGAATAAACAGCTTCCTTTAGGGTGGAAGTCGCCTCCGGATCGGAGATAAGGAGCGGAGCCACAGCCTGCCCCCGCGTGACAATCAGAAACGTCCGCAGACATGGCCAGTGTCCCCTGGGCCAGGGCGCCCCCAGTGGAGCACCCCTGGCCTCAGGGAATGGGAGGGACAGTCCTGTTCCCAGGTGTCCGCAGGCTTCTCTGGAGCCCAGTGCTCAGGCCCCCATCGCGGGAGAGAGATTCCCCGCAGGGCCAGGACCTGATGGGTGTGAGGAGGGCCCCACTGGGACACCCCATGACTGCCGCCTGCCGCCTGCGTGTGAAAGGCACCTGAGCGGGGAGTTGGGGGCTGGGGGTTGTTCTTGGAAGGCCCTGGAGCCCAGCCCAGTTCCGATTCCCCAGACCTCTGCCCAGACAGCCTCATTCGGGCTTTTGGGGAGCCCACCTCTCCTCCCGCTGCTGCAGAGGGTGGACTCGTGCGGTTCTTGTGGCCAGGGCTGCTCGGGCAGTTTGGGGCCCGTGGCTCCCCCCACACCCCCACCCCAAGCTGCAGAGGCCTGCTCCTCAGGCTCACCTCCCTCCGACACTGCTTGGACACAGGCCTCCATTTCTCTGGACCCATCTCCTGCCCCGGGGGAGGGGCAGCTGGCCGGTGCTGAGCTTTCTCCTCGGAGGTCCTCTGTGATGGGGCGGGGCCACCGGCTATTGGACCTTGTCCCCAATGCGCCTCTGTCCCTGGTCTCTGTGGCCCGAGGGTGGCCTCCGGCCCTGGGTTTTGTGTACTGAGCCCTGACGCCCCCACTTCCACCCCACAAGGCTCAGGAACCCTGGCTGCCTCGCACCCTCAGCCGAGGATGCGATGGGTTCTAGGAGCGGCTGCCCTTAGGTCAGGCCATTCGGTACCAACCGTCACTGCTTGGGGTCTCCAAGCTCACCCGGATTTGGTGATCCGCCACAGGGACTCGGCACTCAGGATATAGTCACACTCACGGCTAGGGGATGTCACAGTGCAAGAGACGGGATGAAATCGGCCAAGGGAAGAGGCACTGGAGGAAAAGATGGCTTCCTTCGATTCCTTCCCAGCACCTCCTTCCAGTCCCTCTGCGGGGGTGGGGTGGGGGGAGGAGGGTAGGGACCTGCGGCTGGGGCGCTGTGCCTCCTGTGCTGCTAGGCTTCAGGGTAGAAAGCAGAATGTGCTGAGTCATGGGGAGGGGCTGGTGTTCGAGGGCCAGGGGCCAGGGCTGGGCTTGAGGTCCTGACTTCCTGCGTCTTGCTCCTGCCTCCTCACCTGCCCCCTGAGGAGAAGTCTAAGGCGTGAGAGGAAGGCAGGCCCCGGGGCCTCCACCCACCTTCCCGCGCTCCTGGCAAGCGCCCTGTGGTTGGCAGGACATGGACCCCAAGGCGCCCGTTGCACCCGCAGCCTCCCTGCGCTCCAGGGCGTCTCAGCCATCACGCCGGTGGCCTCACTGGCCGAGAGGTTGCAAGTGGGTAGCACCCCCGTTTCCCGTAGAACCCCCCATTCCCCTGCATGCTCTCGCCCTCCTGGCAGGGCCTATCCTTGCTCTCTGTAGAGATAGCGGGACGTTCAGAGCCCCTGAAACGTGTTTCATTTGTAAAGGAGTATCATTCCTCTCTGTCCCGGGAGCCCAGGCTGCGTGTAGACAGCAGGCTGACGGGCCGCTCTCTCCCCAGCGCAGAGGGAGGGAGCACGTGAGGTCTCACGCGAGCCAACAGCCCGCGGTTTCTCCGCAGAGCCCAGAGCTCCCTGCAGGAGGAGGAGCAGGTGGTGCCCGGCTTTGAACTGGGCCCACATGCCCCGGGGAGAAGGGAAGGTTTAGTTCTGTCTCAACAAGGGCGTGGGGGAAGCATCCTGTGAGTTTTGCATTGGCCGGGAGCCAGGCAGAGAGCCATGGGACCGGGGCTGCAGTCGAGGGCTGTTGGGAGCGCGTGTCTCTCTGATCGTGCCCAGAAGATTGTTTTGCGGGTGGAAAAGAAAGGGGCCTTTCACCCGTTCTCGTGTGGCCCGCCCTGCATTTTTCGCTGAGCAGCCGTTTCGGAGTTTCCTCTTGGAGCGGTGGGTTTATGCTGTCCAGATGTGCACCATGTGGCGGTTTTGTGTTTTGGCGTTCCAGATGTGCACGGCCGGGGAAATGAGCTTTGGCAAAGGCAGGGCCTGTCTCTGGCCCTGGGAACCTGCAGAGGCTACAATGCGCTCGTTGTGTGGGGATCCCACAGAGTTTCTTTAACCTCCGGATTCTGCAGCCGAGGACACTGAGCCCCGGGGGGTGTGACTGCTCGCCGCCGCTGATCGATGGCCCGCAGCTGGGAGCGGCGAAGATACCAGCTTTGCTGGAACTCCTGGCCCCGATCCGCACGCACGTCTGTTTCAGCACCGTGTGCACCTGGCGCTCTTCCAGGCGCTGGAACCACATTGGTGAAAAAACAAAGATTCCTAGCTTGTTCTGATGGGGAAAGAATGAGCAGTAAACATAAAAAATGGGCACTTTATATAGTAGGTTGGCACGTAAGAATTGCTTTAAAAAATCAGGAGGAGGAGGAGGAGGACGTAAATGAGGAGGAGGAGGGAGAGGAGGGGGAGGGGGAAATGACACTAGGGTTAAGGGGGATGGGACCGTGGTGATGGTTGACCATTTTAGCTAAGTGAGTAAGGGTAGATTTCATTGAGAAAGTGACTATCTTAGTCACCTATTGTGGAACAAAAGAGCTTTAAGTTCAGTGGCCTCAACCAGTAAATATTCTCTCACGTTGTTTGTGGGATAGGAGCTCACGAGCGGCTCCATGGAGGGTCCCTGCTCAGGGTCTCTCTGGAGGTCAGCCGGGGAGGCCATCATCTGAAGGCCCGACTGGGGCTGGAGGACCCGCCCCCAAGGTGGTGCCTCACATGGCCATTGGCTGGAGGCCTCGGCTCCTTGTTGCATGGCACCTCCGTACGGCTCCTACCACATGGCAGCTGGCCTCCCCCAGAGCACATGGTCCAAGGGGACAGATGGAAGTTGGAGGGCAGATGGAAGTCGCCGTGTCTTCTATGACCCAGCCTAGTCTTGAAAGCGGGGAGGAAGCAAGCCACAGAGATCCCAGAAGGAATGCTCCGGTGGAAAGCCCTCAGGTGGGAGTGACAGCAGTGTTTATGGGAGAGCGTGGAGGCTGGAGGGCAGGACACAGAGGTCATTGCCGGCCAGGGGAAGGTCATGAGCACAGAAGCAGCACAGCGGACAGGGCAGCTGTGCTGAGAATAGATCACAGGGCAGGCAAGAAGCCAGGAGACGGGGCAGGAGGCTGTCACGGTGAAGCAGGCGGGAGATGGGGAGGCTCCCACCTGCCCGTGGTGAGGGAGGAGCTAGGGAACGCCTGGATTCTGGACCGATTTTAAAAAAAAATGTTTTTATTGATTTGAGGGAGAGGAAGGGAGAGGAAGAAAGAGAGAAACATCAATGATGAGAGAGAATCACCCCACACTGGGGACCGAGCCTACAACCCGGGCATGTGCCCTGACCGGAATCGAACTGTGACCTCCTGGTTCATAGGTCAACAGTGCTCAACCATTGAGCCACGCCGGCCAGGCTGGACCCCTTTGAGGTTAGATCCACAGGATCCCGTCGGATTGTGGGAGGCGTGATAGAGTAGCCACCCAGGATGACCTACAGCTCGCAGTCCTCCTTCCCAGGCTGCCACTGGCCACCTCTCCTCCCGCCTCCTGTGGTTTTGCAGGGAGAGCTGAGGAGGGGCCTGGACTGTGTTCCGCCACCCCCCACCCCCCCACCCTCTGGGCCTGGTGGCTCCGTCCACCCCGTGGAAAAGGAACGTACGCCTCCTGCGTGCGAGCAATAGGAAGTGTTTATGAAGGCACTTAATGCTCTTTAGAAGAAACTGCCAAAGTGCCGGAAAATTTTCTGGTGGTTGGCAGTGGTATTTTGCTGGAGAGCGCAATGTTTTTGTTGCAGCCCCTCCCCCTGAAACGTTGATTCTGCAGATGGACGGACTGCGGCGCTCAGCAAAGAAGGAACTGGGGTGAAAGGAGATGTCGGGGGGCGGGCAGGGGAGGAGGAGGAAGCTTGGGGATCCTGAGGACATGCCCTACGCAGACTCCAAACCTGTGGTCGAAGGAAACCACCCACAGGCCAAGTGTGCAGGCGATGAGAACGCAAAGCCCTCCTCACCCAAACCCTCCCGTGACCCTCCGGCGGGTCTCACACGGCCGCCTCAGCTGGTTATCTGAGGTCCAGGGCAGGCCCGGCCCCTCTGTGCCTGAGCAGTGAGGGTGGTGTACCCCTGGGGGTGGGCTCTGCAGGGCAGGGAGGAGCAGGAGGCCGGGGTGAGGCTCTGGGGCTGCCGGTCACGTTCCGTTTCTTGTTCTGGGTGTGGGTTTCGTGAAATCGGTCAGGTGTCTGAAAATTCCAGGTACAACACTTAGAGTCTGAGCCCTTCTCTGCTCAGCATTCAGCTGCAGTGACACTTATTAAGAGACAAGGGGAAGACATTTCTTCCCCAAAAGGGTGAGCCGACCCAGGTAGGACCTGAATTCCCACCTTTAGAGATTCCTTGTCTGATCAAAGGCATTGTTTTTAAAATGCCAAATACCTTGCCCGTCGGCGCGGCTCAGTGGTTGAGTTTTGACCTATGAACCAGAAGGTCACGGTTCAATTCCCGGTCGGGGCACATGCTGGGTTGCGGGGTCGATCCCCAGTGGGCTGTGTGCAGGAGGCAGCTGATCAGTGATTCTCTCTCACCATTGATGTTTCTATCTCTCCCTCTCCCGTCCTTTCTCTTTAAAATCAATAAAAATGTATTTTTTTTAAAAATGCCAAATACCTTAAGGAGAATTAACCAGCAAGTTGTTGCCATTGGCCATGGACACGCATCTCAGCCAGTGGACAGGGAGGCGTGGCTTAGCTCTGCCTACTCAGGACTCGGTGAATAAAGTCACACTACATTGACTCTGTTGTGTCTGTTTCACTCAGAACTGTGTCTCTGGGGGGCCTCGTTCCTTCTCATCGCTGGACACAGGGTTCCGTTGTGTGACTGGAACACAGTTTATCCATTCATTGGGCTGAGGGCATTTGCTTAGTTTACACTAATAGCGCTTCTGTGACTCCTAGTGTGCGTCTTCTCACAGCTACGTCAGCAGTAAGCACGTTGCTCCTGGGTAGACAACCCCAGGGCCCTTGTACCTCACACAGGCAGCCTCACACCTGGGCTGTGCAGGGGGATCGAGTAGGGAGAGGTCCCTAGGACACCCCACAGGGAGTCAGAGACCCAGGTGTACCTGGGAGCTCTCCACCTTTCAGCAAGGGAGGCAGCAGCGAGGGCCTGAGTCACCCTCAGACACCACCCGGCCCTGCGCCTTCCTGGGCTGGGCCCCGCCCACTCTGAGGGTGGCAGACCGGAAGGGAGCACTGGGTCATCTCCTCTCTCCAGCCTTGTCGGGCTGTGGCAGGATCCCTTGCGTGCCAGGCCAGCCCCACTGAGCAGGTAGGGCGGGCGGCCCTTCGGGGAACATCCAGCCCCTTCCCACCTGCCGGCTCATCAGACGCCTCCCCAGGCCGCCAAGTGGGAAGCCGGTGATGTCATCGCCCAGCCCCAACAATCAGGCCTTTCATGGCAGGACGATAACAATCAAAACAGTATGTCAGGGCCTGCCACGCAAGAACGCACACGCTCGTCCGCAGGGAGGATCTGAAGGCGGTGAGCGGGGCCGCCAGGAGCGCGCCGTCTCCTTCCGAGATCCCCCGGCCCGAGAACATAGCCCGGAGAGCAGGCCTGCGCGCGCATGGGCGCTCACTCGCCAGTTCTCTGAGAAACCAGGATGCTGCCCAGCACCTCCCCCAGGACTCCTCACCTCCGACCCCAGAACTAACCCCAGAACGAACTCTGCACGGAGCAATACTCCACGGCTGGGGTTCGAGCAGGAGTGTCGCGTTGCACAACTCCAGGGGGCGCTGTTCGCCGACAGAACGTGCAAGGTGCCCAGAGTGCGCAGCCCTGGGGTTCTGAGGCTGCCGCCTTCAGAGTGAGGGAGCAGACTGTTGTGTTGACCTTGACCCCCAGGACTCGGTCTTGCCACAGCCAAGCTCCCTGGCCGGCCCAGCTCCACGGAGCCTAGAGATTCTCGGTGAGATGCATGAGCGCCATGTTTTCCTTGCCCGGAGGGAAGTTTCTGGTGTTCAGATGTTTGCCCAGGAAGCAAAGTCACCTACACTGTTGCTTAGTCTGGCGGGTGGTTCTCAGCCAGGGACGGTTGGACCCCAGGAGACCTTGTGGGCCGTGTCCGCTGGAAGGAGGCTACCGGCATCTAGTGGGTGGAGCCGGGGATGCTGCTAATGGTCCTGCCGTGCAGTGGGCAGGCCCCAGGACAGAGTGGCCGGGCCAGAATGCCAGGAGTGCCAGGTGGAGAGGCCCCGCGTAGGGGAGATGCCCAGCCCCGTTGGCCCTGGGGCCTCTGGTTCCCATTCTCCCCTCCGGCTCTCCTGTGCCCCAGGGGGCCAGGCCCTCCACTCACTAGCTGAGCGGGCCTAAGGCAGTGCTGCCTGTCCGCGGGGGATGGGAACCCAGGTAACCTCTCTTTAGGACGGCGTGATGGCTCTGTGTGACGTCCGGAGGAACCGAAGCGTAGAGAGTCGTAGTTAAGAGTGCCCACGGTCACTTCGTGGCTGGGTGACCTTGGGACCAGTCACTGAACCTCCCCGTGCATCACCCTTCCCATCTGTAAAATGGGGGTAATAGTGGCAGAAAACACGTAGGGGTGCAGGAGGGGGCCAAGCTGTCGCCACACGTAACATGGGTAGGACATTCATTTTTTCTTCTTCTTTTTTTAAAAATATATATTTTATTGATTTTTTACAGAGAGGAAGGGAGAGGGATAGAGAGTTAGAAACATTGATCAGTTGCCTCCTGCACACCCCCCCCCCCCACTGGGGATGTGCCCGCAACCAAGGCACAGGCCCCTGACCGGAATCGAACCTGGGACCCTTCAGTCCACAGGCCGACTCTCCATCCACTGAGCCAAACTGGTCAGGGCGGTAGGACCTTCTTTACAAGCATCTGCGTACCTTCCAGGATCGTGTGAACATCCTCTGTGGCCAATTAGAATTCTGGCCCAGGGTCGCCTCTGCCATGTCCCGGGCTCCTGGGTGCTCCCAGGGGTGACCAAGTCATCCAGTGGGCCCGGGACTTTCCGGGGCTCACCACTGAACGCCCAGTGTCCCGGGCAAACCTGGGCAGTCGGGCACCCCAGTTCCCATCACAAAACTCAAGCAGCACTCGGGGACTTTTAAGTGTATTTCCTGGGGTGGCAGGGAAGGGGTCCTGAGTCGGGGCAGGTGCAGCACCATCCGCACCCTCACCCCTTGGTGACCTCTTCGGTCCCTGGTGACTGGAGTGTGTAGCCAGGGCTGGGAGCTTTGGGTTTAATTCATGGTCCGGAGTTGATGCCAGTGGGATGGGGCACAGAGGGTGTGAGGGGACTGAGCCTTTCCAGGGGGTCACCCCTAACAGATGCACAGCATGGAGCAGAGCAAGGGGCCCCGGTGAGTGTGTGTGTGTGTGTGTCTAGGTATGTATGCGTGTATGTTAAGGGATATCTATGAAGGTGGAGAGGATGGAAAAGCCATGGTCTAGCCCTCGCTGTCAGGGGTGGTGGAGCCAGGAGCCCCCAGAAAAGAGTCCATGACCACCCAGTGAGACAGCACCCTCAGAGCGGCCTGGCAGCATCCCAAGGGCGGGCCCTGGTTGGGCTGTGCGCCCCATGCCGGCGCTGGGGCAGGGCAGGGCAGCCAGGCGTGCCCGGGACAGAAGAATGGCGTTTCTGTGCTGCTTATCAGGACGGTGGCTCCGGCAGGATGTGGCGAGGCTTCCCCAGCCCGCCGGGCGGACGGCCGCAGCCAGCGCCCCATCATGGCGAGGACTTTGGCCGGGGAGCCGCACCTTGACTTGCTGGTGACATTGGGCTGGCGGCTCTCCAAGGTCAGGCTGTGGTAAGTCATGAGGACATGAAGGCAGGTGACGGCCATGGACAGCGAGCCACCAAGTGCTCTTTCCACACGACGGCGACGAGGCCCCAGATCTGGTCAGACCCCTGGACCTTGCTCATGGGAAGACCTTCATGGGGTCGTGGGTCCCATCTGGTCAGATCTTTCTGCAGCTGCTGAGATATGAGGGCAGAGACCAGCAACCACAGCCTGCGGGCCTACTCCGCCCACCACCTGGTTTTGTAAATAAAGTTTTATTGGGACACAGCCCCACTGGCTCACTTACATACTGGCTGCTCTCCCACTGCAAAGGCAGAGCTGAGTAGTAGCCACAGACACCTGGTGGCCCTCAGAGCCTAAAATACTCAGTCGTTTCCTGTGAGGTGGCTCATGGGTCGTGGGGAAAGTCAGAGCCTGCCTGAGCCTCTCCTCCCTCAGAAATAAATGGAGAGAGCCCAGATTGCGTGGTTCAGTGGTTGAGCATCGACCTATGAACCAGGAAGTCACGGTTCAATCCCTGGTCAGGACACATGCCCGGGTTGTGGACTTGATCCCCAATGTGGAGCCTGTAGGAGGCAGCCCATCAATGATTCTCCCTCATCATTGATGTTTCTCTCTCCCCCACCCCTTCTTCTCTGAAATCAATAACAATATATTTAAGAATAAAGAGAAGAAGTGAACAGAGAGAGCTGCCTGAGATAAGGGGGGTGGGATCCAAGGGAGCCCAGGGGAGAGGCCAGCAGACGGCGCCATAGCCAGGGCCCTTCTGGGACATGCCGTGGGCCACACGGTCAGGTGTCCTCAGGGCGTGACCTGCCGCCCCCAGGACACCAGACGTTTTCTTTTTTAGAGAACGAGTAATAACTCTGCAGACGCCATCACTCTGATGGGTGGGTGTTGAGGGGAAGCCTGAGGCTGTCAGCAGGAGACGGGATGAGAGTTCGTTTGAACGGTGTGCGAGCTCCATGTTTCTCAGGCCAAGGCTCTTCGAGGGCCAGTCTTTCCTCAGTGTCTCCTCGCCTGGCGGGCGGCCCCCAGGTCAGAGAGTCTCTTAGGAAAACATTGACCCCAGAGCCTCCGTGTGTGTGTGTGTGTGTGTGTGTGTGTGTGTGTGTGTGTGTGTGTCTGGGGCTCTGAGCCCCTGTGAAATGTGTGCATGGGCTGAGGTGCAAGCCCAAATATAAAAAGGTTAGACTCTGAGGATGGTCCCCGTGCTCTTTGCTGGGGGGTAGAACGGGACCGTGGCCAGAGCCGGCCTAACGGGACCGTCCAGGCAGCCAGTGCGTCCCCGTTCCGGGAGCCTGGCGGGTGAGCGGGCAGGAGGAAGGGGGAGTCCCCCCTTGTTGCTGAGCTGGTGGGTGGATCCCTGTTGGCAGCAAAGGGACAGACGTGAGCAAATGGGCCGGAAAGACAAGTGACAGTGGATGGAGCTTCCTTTTCTCTCTAATCCTCCCCCCACCCTCCGGGCCACGTGCCCAGCATTGCCTGCCAAGTGGCACCTCTTCTCTCGCCCTGGAGATCTGTGGTGATCTGACGGGTGCTCCGTGGAGGGGCTGCCCACGGACGTGTCCAGCCCGGGTCGCTCAGGCACCACCTTCCCGCTGTGTTCAGGCCGATGCTTGGCTTTCTCGGAGTTTCCTGGCTGTGGCTCGCAGGAGGCGGGCTCTTCATCCAGGCGCGCGCCTCTCCCCCGGGGTCTCACGCTGCATTTGCTCCCGTCAGTCTCGTTCTGGGGCTTCCTCCCTCTGCACTCGGATGCCTGGTCTGCGCAGGAAGCCGGCTCTCAAGGCCTGGCTCCGACCAGCTGATCAACTCGCGCAGCACCGTGTCCTGCAGAGGCAGGAGCAGAGGGGACCGTGGGGAGTACCACTGGGGCCCGAGGAAGCGCCGTGCCAGGTCCGGACCCACCCGGGAGTCCGTGGAGAAGCCGAGCCCAGACCCAGGCGATCGGGGCCACTGTCCGGCTCTGCATTGGACTCTCTTGTCCCACTTCTGAAGTTGCTTCTTGATAAAATGTGATCGATCCACCCCCATGCCCTCGGGGAGAGGAGACCAAAGCATGCTGGCACCTCCGGGTGCTGGGAACCCCGGAGGCCTTCATCAGGCCGCTGGGTCACAGCGACCGTCATGGGAGATGCTGTGGCCCCAGGTGGCTCCTTCCACGGGACAGACGAGGACCTGAGCTGGGAAAGTTGGATGATGTGTGCAGAGCTGTACAGTTACGTGGTGGAGCTGGGGCCATCCTAACACCCGGGCAGCATGGAGGGGTGGCTATCCATGCACCCCCTCCCTCGCCTGTGCCCCCCTCTGGCCCCGTGCCCTAACCTTCCTCTTTCTTCCGCTGCCCAGCTCTCACCTGGATCGCTGACACCGGAGGATGCCCTGGGCCCGGGCGGTTCCGGACACCGCCTTCATGGGTCTTCTTGGTCTTTCAGGAACTTGGCCATTGGAATCGGGATCCAGAACTTCCCAGAGGGCCTGGCGGTCAGCCTCCCCTTGCGCGGGGCTGGCTTCTCCACCTGGAGGGCCTTCTGGTAAGTGCGTCCGAGCGCCCCATCCCAGGCCAGGGTCACAGCCGCTACGGCCAAGGCAGAGCTCAGGGCCGTCCCCTGTGCCGCTTCTTTCTGCCAGGCAACCCCTCTGACCTGGAAGTGAATCGGGCGCTTCTGGTAAAACCCGAATGACCTGGCGGAACCTCTGTGCATAGCCACGCCGTGCCCATGCGCGTGTCTGTTCTCCCTCAGGTACGGGCAGCTGAGCGGCATGGTGGAGCCCCTGGCGGGGCTCTTTGGGGCCTTTGCAGTGGTTCTGGCCGAGCCCCTCCTGCCTTACGCTCTGGCCTTCGCTGCTGGCGCCATGGTCTACGTGGTCATGGACGACATCATCCCCGAGGCGCAGATCAGGTGGGAGAGCTGCCCCCTCCCCCATTGGTCCCTGCTCCTGTCCCTGCTCCTGCTCCTG
Organism: Myotis daubentonii; assembly: GCF_963259705.1. Taxonomy (NCBI): domain Eukaryota; kingdom Metazoa; phylum Chordata; class Mammalia; order Chiroptera; family Vespertilionidae; genus Myotis; species Myotis daubentonii. The sequence goes on along the minus strand of NC_081855.1, from coordinate 52,709,656 downwards.
CTCCTGCCCCTGCTCCTGCTCTTGTCCCTGGCCCTGCCCCTGTCCCTGCCCCTGCCCCTGTCCCTGTCCCTGTCCCTTCCCCTGTCCCTGTCCCTGCCCCTGTCCCTGTCCCTGCTCTTGTCCCTGGCCCTGCCCCTGTCCCTGTCCCTGTCCCTGCTCCTGTCCCTGTCCCTGCCCCTGTCCCTGTCCCTGCTCCTGTCCCTGTCCCTGCTCCTGTCCCTGTCCCTGCCCCTGTCCCTGCTCCTGTCTCTGTCCCTGCTTCTGTCCCTGCCCCTGCTCCTGTCCCTGTCCCTGCTCCTGTCCCTGTCCCTGTCCCTGCTCCTGTCCCTGCTCCTGTCCCTGTCCCTGCTTCTGTCCCTGTCCCTGTCCCTGCTCCTGTCCCTGTCCCTGCCCCTGCCCCTGTCCCTGTCCCTGCTCCTGTCCCTGCCCCTGTCCCTGCTCCTGTCTCTGCTCCTGTCCCTGTCTCTGCTCCTGTCCCTGTCCCTGCTCCTGTCTCTCTGCTCCTGTCCCTGTCCCTATCCCTGCTCCTGTCCCTGCTCCTGTCCCTGTCCCTGTCCCTATCCCTGCTCCTGTCCCTGCTCCTGTCCCTGCTCCTGTCTCTGCTCCTGTCCCTGCTCCTGTCCCTGTCCCTGCCCCTGCCCCTGTTCCTATCCCTGCCCCTGCCCAGAATGGACCCAGCCTCCTTTCTTTATTCCCACCCCTTCCTGTCCCTTCGAAGATCCTCCTCAGCCCCTCGCAACCGCAACCGTGCTGACACTGAAAGAAAGAGGAGTGACGGGCAGGTGGGTGGAGAGAGACTAGGGAGTATGAGTATCAGGCAGTGGCATGCACACCCCCCCCCCCCCCCGCCACCAATGATACAGACTGTTATTTTTGAATTCTCCCTCCCTCTCTCCTTCCCACCCTCTCATTCTCTTCCCTTTTCCTCCTTCTCTTCCTCCCTCCTCCCTCCCTCCCTCCCACCTTCCCTGGATGTTCCCGGGCCTGGAACAAGGAGGGAGGTGGGCTTTGTCAGCTGAAGCAATGCATCCATGGCCTCACTGTCTGGCTGTGGACCAGGCGAGAGGGGGCTTCCTCTTTTTGTTTCATTTTGGTTTTCATGGCGGTGTGGTTCTCAGGCTAGTTTATGGTCGGATTGCGTAAGATCTCCAGGAGCTTCCTGCCACCACGCATTTCTCAAGCATGGATTCCAGGCGTTCTTTAACGTCCCCGTGCCTTGGTTTCCCCGCCAGTGACACGGAATGACGGCCCGTGGCTGTCCTTGTGCGGACAGGAGTTGCTCCGATCGCCTGGCTCGGTGCAAGCCCGGGGCAGTGGCAGCTGTCAGGGTGGTTCCCATCGCTAATGAGGGGAGGTGGGGGCGTTCTCTGCCAGAGCGGGACCCTGCAGCCTGTGCTCCAGGGGGATGGCGTCCTGGGGGCACCGAGGCCTCACGTTTCTCCTTTCCTCCCTCCTAGTGGGAACGGGAAGCTGGCGTCCTGGACCTCCATCCTGGGGTTTGTGGTGATGATGTCACTGGACGTGGGCCTGGGCTAGCGCTGAGCTGCTCCGACCCCAGGAGAGGCTGCGCGGGACCACGGCCCCCTCCTTCCCGCAGAACCTTCCGCTTTCTCTCCCTTTCACCTCCCCGCCCCGATTGATCCTGATCAGACGACGACAATTTGCGCTTTTCTTCCGAGGGCGGCACTGGTGTTATTTTTGGACTTTCAAGGGGTCAGTGGGACCACGGACTTCCGGTTGGCCTCTGAGTGGGACTGCAGCTCAGGGAAGTTGCTGCTCTCCACCTCCAGTCGCTCTCACCAGACTCCGGGCCAGTCCCCAAGGTCACCTGCGGGAGCCAGCTACCCGGAGAGAAGGCCCTAAGCATGCGGCTCGGAGCAGAACGGCCGGGGAATTGCGACAACTGTGGACACAGGGAGCCCCGCGAAGAGAAGAGGCTGTAGCTTTGGTCGGAGACCTGTGTTCCAAGTGCACGGTGGTTGCCGTGGTTTCCAGGCCCCATGACATTCATGTTGATCAGTTTATAGCCTTCGTTTTTCTAAGAGATTTGGGACACCCACCAACCGCTAGAACTCTAGCCCTTTACGTGTGGACAGGGCCACGTAAGCTAATTTGAGTGAAGGGAAGGCATGTGGCCTCTGCGATGAGTCCTTCTCTGCTGGCCATTTGGTCACTGACCCAGAACTCCTGAGCTCGGTAAGCTTTGCTGGAGTGCGGCCGGAGCGCTTAGAACGAGAAAGGAAGGACAGGGGGAAAAGGAGAGATTTTTTTTACATTTCCCTTTTAAAAGGAAGTGTTCAGCTAGTCATCACTCTGACATGACCCTAACCAATGACTTGAACTAGACTAGGAGCAGGTCTGTTCCTCCGTACGCACAGCTTCTCCAACGGGTGAGGACGTGGCTGCCTCAGGTGCAGCGAGGGCCGCCATCCTCATGGGTCACAGGAGCCCACAAGACCCTGGGGGGCCCCGCGGACACGGCAGGCGGCCCCGGAGCCCGGCGTCCAGGTGTCGTGTTGTCCACGCCTGCCCTGCCCTCTGCATTTACATGTCCGATTGCTTCTGAGGGTGAAGGAATGCCCAGAGGCCAGCCTTCCTGGTGGCCAATCAATGTCTGTTCTTCCGAAGCCCCGACGATCAAAACGGAAGGCACGTCCAGAGGTCTGAGGGGTCGCGAGGACGTGCTCTGGTGGTTGGGGTGTGTGTGTTTTGGTGTCTTTGTATGGAGTTTTCTACACGATGCTTCTTTCTGATGGACAAGACCTCATAACTGTGATTCATACCAATAAAGCGGATACTGTTGTGGACAACTGGCTGTGCTCAGTCCTTCTCAAAGCCGCCTCTTTCCAGGGTGGTTAGTGGAAGAGCCAACTAGAAAGTTAGTCCTGCCTGACCGATGTGGCTCAGTGGTTTAGCGTTGACCTATGAACCAGGAAGTCAGGGTTCGATTCCTGCAGGGCACATGCCCTTGTTGAGGGCTCGATCCCCAGTAAGGGGCATGCAGGAGGCAGCCAATCAATGATTCTCTCTCACCACTGATGTTTCTCTCTCTCTCTCTCTCTCTCTCTCTCTCTCTCTCTCTCTCTCTCTCTCTCTCCCTCCTCTCTGAAATCAACAAAAATATATTTTAAAAATAAAATAAAAAGTTAGTCCTGACATCTTCCCTGCCTGACACAAGCAAAAGCGAAGGAAAGCGCTCAGATGACCAAGGCGAGTTGGGTCCTGACTGTGTTACAGTATCCATCAGACGCCTGCAGACTCAGACAAGGGAGTCCGTGGAAGGCTAGGGGAGCTCCCAGGACCCACAGGGGAGCCAGGCTTGAAAATTGATTCATCCAAGAAAGCTAGAGGACTGGGGTCACCATGGCCCCATCACATCTCAAACTCAGCCTGGTTCGGTTGCCATGGCTTCCCCCTGCTACCCCCACCCCCCGCACCCCCCCGTGCTGGTCCCCAGATGCTAAAGACGGGCACCCCTCAAAGAAGGGCAGCCCTGAGCACCCCCTCCACCCCCATGTGAATGAACTCCACACTGACCACCTCTCACACCTCCTTCCACCCTCCTCCACTTCGATGCCATTAACCCCACTTGCCTGGGGAGGAAGGAGGGGGGCGGAAGTCTTACCTACCCAGGTGGCCATAGCCAGCGGCAGGGGCGGCTCTGCTTTGCCCAGGATGTAGGAACTGGCGTCCATCCTCTTCCCCAGAGCTTTCCCGGGCAGCGCCCTGCCACCCTGCCACCCCTCCACCCCCAAGAAATGTGGGTGGAGGTCGGGAGTACAGGGACCAGGGGCTGTCCCTTTCCCCTTTGGCATTGCCACCTGACCACGTGTAACAATCACATTCTAAGCGTGTAGAGTGCCACTCATTTTTGCCCACTCTCCCCTCTCATGTGGGTCTTCCCCCAACCCCCACCCCACCCCGCCCTGGCCACACACCCTGAGCCCAGCCACCTGGCCCGCAGGTGTGATCCACTGCCTGGCTGGAGGGGGGAGGGGGAGGGGGAACCTGGTACCTAGGCCAGGTGAGGTGGGACTGCCTGCGCCTGCTCGCATTCCTGGTGGAGGGAGCCTCTTAGAACCCAGGAGGGTCCTGGGCGGGGCGGGCCGGGCGGGACACGCAGCTGCACCCTGAGCTTTGCCCGCATCCTCCCCCCTCATCCTCCGTGACCCCCTTGGGTAAGGTCAGGCCCGCCCGCCGCCGCCAAAGGACCCTGGCTTTCCGGGGCTCCCAGCTGTCCTTCCGAGGCCGAGGCTGGCTTTGGGGGATGTGAAGTGAAGGATTTCAGGAGCGCTCTTTGGGGGAAAAACCCACAAAATTAGGCTCAGTGCTTTGGAAGGGGTGGGCATTCAGGTAAGTTCCAGAGGCGAGGCGGCTCCTCCACTGCTTCCCGCGTCCTCTGTGGTGAATGCACTTTGGTGAATGCACTTTGCGGTAGGTCATCCTCCTAACGGGCAGCCAGCGCTGCGAGAAGCGGGGAGGCGGGCAGGGTGGCTGGCCCCGCCCCCTCCACTTCCTTCACCCCTCCCCCCACCCCCTCGCCAATGAGAGCTGCGGCCAGCAATGCTAGTAATCTGTCCCACCCTCTTCCCTTCTATTTCCCACCTTTTTTTTTTTTTAATATTTTTTTATTGATTTCAGAGAGGAAGGAAGGAGAGAGAGATAGAAACATCAATGGTGAGAATCACTGATCAGCTGCCTCCTGCACGCCCCACACTGGGGATCGAGCCCGCCACCTGGACGTGTGCCCCGACCGGGAATCGAACCATGTCCTCCTGGTTTACAGGTTGATGCTCAACCACTGAGCCACACCGGCTGGACCCAAGAATTTTTTAAAAATATACCTCTGTATTCAAAAGTTGTATAATCGCCTTGTGTGTGAAAAACAACAGCACAAATCTCGTATGTCAAAGTCAAGGCTCACCTCTCTGGCTCTGGGACGGAACCTTGAATGTTAGGGAGGTGTTTCAGGCCGTGTGTCGGAGATGAGGACAGGTAACGCTCTGGAAAAAAAAGGTTCCTGAGCCATGTCGTCCCCCTTCCTGGGTGCTGGCTCCTCACCCAGTAAGTTTCGTCCATTTGGGAGGAGGGGTAAGGCAGGGGTGTGTGTGTGTTTAGTGTAGAATCCTTAGCAAATGTGAAATCTTGGCAAACCTGTCAGGTTGGCAGGTGCTGAAAGTAAAACCCTCTTTTCCCAAGCTGATGCCAGTTTCCCATCATCGCCCTCACAGCTCCCTCTGGCAGCCGCCTCTCTGAGCCCCCTGTGGGTCCAGGCCCCGGACACAGCGACAGTCTGGCTGGGTGACACAGCCATGGAGGTTACAGGGCAGGTCAGGGTTAGATCTTTGCCTCTGTGGGTTCTCTCCTCCTGAATATTCACCTCCCAGCCGTGAAAGATAAGGTGCCAGTGGGTGGAAGGTTTGGGTTGGGGTCAGAGGGGCAGCTGAGGGAGAAGGGGAGAAGGAAGTGAACGGGGATGCAGGCTGGCACTGTTGGCACCAGATGGCCAGATGGCACGGCTTTGGGAAAAGGCAGGATGAGATTAGGCCCGTCGATGCACGGCCCTGACTCCGTGTCTCTGTAGAGATGACAACGCCGATAGCAGGGAGGATTGCGATCAGCCTTGGCAGGGGAGCGCCGAGCAGGGCTTTGTGGTTTGGTAAAGTGCGGCAGACAAGTAGGGCACAGGCTCCCTGGGAAACACGCCCTTCCCTGCCAGGGCTGCCAACACCACCCATGCCCAGGCTCCTCCCAGCACCAGCTCAGATTCCATTTTCTCCTCCGTTTCCTGGTCTGGGAGGCTGGTCCCACCCGTTCGGCCCCTGTGTTTATCACCCACACACACCTGATGCTTTTTGCTGGGCTGTTGACTTCCTGGGTTGCCCATGTCCCATGCATTGGTCAGCACTGATCTTCACCGAGAGTCTGATCTTCACATAGGTACAGAGAGGGGTCGCGCCGGCCCAGGCCGGTAGGTGCTCACATGATTTGAGAAGGAACTCAGACCTTGCCAAGCAGACGGGAAGATAACACTCATGCACTCAGATGGGACTGTTAGGATTCAGGGATCGAACTGGTTATTGCTGATATCACCTCTCTAATCTCTAAGATCAAAAATAGTAAGAGCAGGCCTGCCTGGCGTGGCTCAGTGGTTGATCATTCGACCTATGAACTAGAGGTCATGGTTCGAGTCCCAGTCAGGGCGCGTTCCCAGGTTGTGGGCTCGATCCCCAGTAGGGGACGTGAAGGAGGCAGCCGATCAATGATTCTCTCCCATCATTGATGTTTCTATCTTTCTCTCCCTCTCTCTTCCACTCTGAAATCAATAAAAACAAATTTTAAAATATATATTTTTGAAATACCAAGAGGAAAAGCCTCAATGGATGGCATTCGCTTGAGCAACGCACCAGTTAATAATATTCTCCTGTGAGGAGAATGGAAGTGTCCTCGTTGGAAATGCTTCACCTGGGAGGACTGGGGATTCAGAGTGATGGATGCCAGCCAGCCTGCTCTGCTTCTGCTCCAGGGGCTTCTGGGACAGTCTTCTCTTGGACCATCCCTACAGCGTTGATCGCGGTGTGCCCCGAGTTTAGGAACTGGCTCCGGTCCCCGATGTCCATCGTGACAAACCCGGTACCACGGCACAAGTTCACGGGGAGTCAGTGTCACGCAAGCCACCCTGGAATCCTACCCAAGATGGTGAGTGGTTTACTCTCTGGCTCCTGCAGGCGCTTACTCACCTTTTTTACTGTCTGGTTTAAAAAAAAAAAAAAAAGCAAAACCACATCTATGTTAAAAGTAAGGCCAGATATGATCGCTGGCGTTATGATGCAGGCATTTTTTTCTGTTCCACTTTTTGTTATGGAGGATTTCGGACCCGCACTCACGTAAACAGAATGGAGGCGTGAACCCCCATGTGCGCATCACCCAGTTCCAACAGTCCCCAACCCCTGCCAACCTGGCCCTCTCACCTCCCTCTTCCTCATTATTTTTTTGGGGGGAAAAACCAACACATCATCTTATTCATAAACAGGCCAGTACGTATCTCAAAAAGGAAAAGACATTTTTACACCAAGAAAAAATAAAAGCGGCATTATGTAATTTACTTTAAATATTGCATGCAACTCATTCCTTCCCTTTAAAGTGAGCCATGGCCTTCGGTGAAAAAAAGATACCATCTTACCTGATATTCTTCAGCTCAAATATCCTGCATTACTAAGGGAATTTGTACTTTTCTCGAAGCTCATTCCTTAGCTCATTTCATTCCCACGAAGAAGCCTGTGGGGTGAGCACAGGGAGGGAGATCCAGGGAGTGAGATGGAATCGGCAGGAATCAGAGCTGTGAATGTGCTTGTACCCATGGCCGAGGCAGAGGGTGCCAGCGACCCCACCCCAGAGGGACAGCAGATCTGAACCTGCTCGTCTCTCCTGTCCCCTCCTCTGTGCTGAGTGCTGGGGCCCCTCTGGGAGTGTGTGGTCTGGAGGAAACGCTCGTCTGCTCCTGTCTGGGTGCCTGGCGGTCCTGTCAGTGGAGGCGGGAAGGGAGGGGGGTGACCGGACAGAACAGGGCAGCCAGGAATGGTTTGCAGGACTTGTTAAGAAATACACGTGATGTCCGGCTGGTGTGGCTCAGTGGTTGAGCATCAACCTATGAACCCAGAGGTCACAGTTCGATTCCCAGTCAGGGCACATGCCCAGGTTGCAGGCTTGATCCCCAGTGTGGGGTGTGCAGGAGGCAGCTGACCCATGATTCTCCCTCATCATTGATGTTTCTCTCTCTCCATCCCCCCACCTCACTTCCTCTCTGAAATCAGTAAAAATATATTTTTAAAAAACGCACATGATAACATGGCAGCATTCACAGAGACCACTTCTGATTCTCCTGGGACACACACTCCCCAAACTCCCGGGGAGCCTGCCGCCTCGCTGGCTGCAGAGGATGGTGTCACACCTCTGTGGTTGGTGCTGCATTTGTAGCAAATCTCCTTTGGGAGTTTCTGCTTCCAGCCCGCCTCTTCCCAGGCGGGGCTCCGGCCTCTGAGTGGCGGGCCCTGAACCGGGGCGCGCCCTGCACACGTGCGCATCGTGTTTGCCCAAGTAGCCGGAAGAGCCCAGTGCCGCCGTGAGAAATGATTTAAAAAAAAAAAAAAAGCAGCTCTCAGGCCGATTTGAAGCAAGTATGTGTCAGAGTTTCAGGGGCACCTTCTCTGGCTCAGGTTGGCTTTTCGGAATGAGAGCCCAGTGCCCCCCACCCCCCTCCCCGGGTCCCCACCCTGGGTTAGAGGAGGTTGACTGACACTTTGCGTGTCAGCGAGCGCTGCCTGCGCGGAGCCTGGGGCTGGGCTGGGGAATGTGGATCATGACTTGCATTGTGTGTATCAAGGGCCCTGACAAGTGCTGATGGATTTGGCTTCCCGGCTGATCCCCAGCTCTGGGCGGGGACAAGGGGAGCATTGTTTGGCGGGGCAGGCCCCTGCCTGTGAAGCCACTCATTTGCCTGATGGTGGAGACAGGTGTATCACACACTCGGCGTGCCGGAGCGGTGCCGGGCGATTAAGATCTTGGCTGTGTTCCCCAGGGCCTGGCGGAGAGAGGCAGATGTGCAGAGAGGGGCGGCCGTGGTCGCTCTTCTTCCCCCTGAGCCTGTGCCCTGACTTTGCTTGCTCTTCTGCAGGCGCTCTGCTCCTGAAAACAGCGTCGTGTTATGGATGGCTGGCTGGGTCCTGTCCTGACTACTTGCCCTTGTAAGCTTGGGGAGGGTGGGGCACTGGGCATCCTCACCAGGGAAGGCCAATTTGGACATTGTTGAGCCAAGGCTGAGAGAGCACCTCCTAGCTGAGCTCCACGCGGGCACCTGGGGGGACCATTTCACGTCTCCCAGCCTGACCCACCCAGCAGGGGGCATTTGGTGTTCCCCCAAAATTCAGGTCCTTTGAATGTGACATTATAGGGTCTTTGCAGATGTCCCTAAGGTAGGATCGAGATGAGGTCAGATTGGATTTGACTGGGCCCTGCTCCAATGAGCATGTCCATATAACAGACAGAATGGAGCACAGAGAGCCACAAGGCCGTGTGGATGAAGACGGAGGCTGAGATTGGGGTGATGTTGCCACAAGGCAAGAAACGTCAGGAGCCACCAGAAGCTGAAAGGGGCAAGGAAGGGTTCTTCCCTAGAGCCTTGGGGAGAAATGCATCCCTCCTGAGACCTTGCTTTTAGATTTCTGGCCTCCAGACTATGAAAGAATCAGTTTCTGTTGTTTTAACTCACCAAGTTTGTGGACATTTGTGGTGGTGGCCCTTGCAAACGAATACACTATCCAAGGAGGAAAGGTGAGGGGGTCAGGAGCATCCCTACCTTTTGTCAGGAAAGAGATTTCCTAGAAGCACCTCAGCCAACTTCCTGTAACATCTCATTGGTCAGGAATCTGTATATGACCAATCCTAGCTGCAAGGGAGTCTGGCAAGACTAGAGTGGAATTTTATTTTTCCAAATGTGGCAGTTCTGAGTTTTGATGACACACTGCATACTCTGGTTGTAAAAATGACCAGGACACACCAAGAATTCAGTTCCGTCTTCTCCTTTTCCTGTGACCTCCTTTCTCCTTGTTCTCCCTGACTCTCTAACTGCCTCCATCCTATGTGTAACTCAAAGGCATGTCATGAATGTTAAATAAGAAAATATGAATCAAACTCACCCAGCATATAGTTTGTGCTCAATACAGGTAAATAGCAAGGAGGCTTAGAAAGGTAAAATTGGATATATATTAAAAAAAAGAAAGTTGGAAAAGACTCACTGAGTCCTGAAAAATATGAGAACTATGCAGCCTTAGAGATGTTTAAGAATTGAATAAACAGTCACGTATCTCAGGTGAGTAAATGTTGCTCTCCCGGAGGCCGGGTCAAGACTTGGACCAATACTTCTCATACGTGAAGTGCATTTTTTAAAAAAAACACACCATAGAATTGACCAAATGCAGATTCCCACGCCCACCCCGGCTCACTGACTGGGCAGGGCCTGGGACTCTGCCCTTTCATAAGTCCCACCAAGGTGGTCCATCCCCTTCCCATTTGTGCCCAGATTCCTGACATTCTCCCTAGTCCCAAGATGTTGAGATCCACCTGGCTGGTGTGGCTCATCAGTTGAGCATCGACCCATGAACCTGGTTCGATTCCCGGTCAGGACACATGCCCAGGTCTCAGGCTCGATCCCCAGTAGGGGGCGTGCAGGAGGCAGCCGATCAATGATTTTCTATCATCATTGATGTTTCTCTCTCTCTCCCTCTCCCTTCCTCTCTCTTTCTAAAAATCAATAGAACATATTTTTTAAAAGAGATTCTGAGATCCTGCAAGAGCTGCCCGAATTGACTTCCAGATGCTTTTTGGAAGAATCAGGATAAAGCTCTCTATTCCCCGATTCTGGTTGGGATTCAGCATCACAGTCTCTGAGGAACTTCCCACACAGGGCGCGAGCTTCCTGTCGTGTTTCCAGGCTGCCGGGGGGCTGGCGGCAGAGTGTTGCTTGCTTATGGCAGGCTGGGCGGAAAGGACCGCGGCATCCCTGGTCCGTTATTACGGTCCCTGTAACCCCCGTGGGCGCGCCCACACACAGGCACAGCCACCTGCTGGAAGAGAAGGACTGGAAACTTCTGCCAGGGCATCCGTACCTGCCTTCCGAGCACACAGCCCCGGGGGGGCCTGGGGGATTGAGCTGGGTGGAGAGAGAGAGGGACGCCATCCCCTCTTCGCGTTCCGACAGTGATCATTTCCCCGCCTCGCCCTGTCCAGAGGTGAAAGTGTTCTCTGGTGACTGGATTCCTCCATCTCTCCACCGCCCTTCTGTTTCATCCAGTCTCTCTGTGTATCACACCACACATCCTCTCAGACGGCTGTCTCCCTCTCTGTGACCGTCTCTTAGATGTTCTCTAATGTAAATAAGACACCAACGATACAGCGCTTAGAACAGCGCCCGCACGGAGGAGGCGCCAGGTAAGTGCCGGCCATCACGCACTGTTTTACACCAGCGGGCACACCTCTCGCTGACCTCGCTCTCACAGGGCTCCGTCCTCCTGGCCTGGTCCGCCCACCGCCCCACCTCCCTCCCTCACTCCCACTCTCCGCCATTCCCAGCGCTGCAGGGTCTGGGCTGTTTTATTGCCAGCCCATTTCCCGGCTGCACAAAGGGGGCCTTTGTAACAGGTCCTTCCAGATGCCGCGTATTTGGAAAAACACTCCGATCAGAAGGTGTTTGTCCTCCCGATGCCCTCGGAAGAGGAAAGAACCCAGGACAGGGATTCGGGAGTGGCAGTCCCAGCCCTCAGAGCTGGGACTCTCCGAGGGCAGCGGGGAGATCATGGGTGCTTCGGAGTATCTTCTCCCCGTCATCACCGATCGGTCCCAGTCAGTTCACTCGCCAGTTAACTGAGGTGCCCGCCGGGGTCCCCATTCCCTGCCCCTCTCCCGTGTGTGTGTGTGTGTGTGTGTGTGTGTGTGTGTGTACCTTCCAGCTGACAGAGCTTGGTCGCAGTCCCCACTAATTTGACTCAGCAATCCTGTGAAAAGCGCCAAGTAACCAGTAATGCTGCGGTTCTCAACCTGTGGGTCGCGACCCCTTTGGCGGTAGAACGACCCTTTCACAGGGGTCGCCTAAGACCATCCTGCATATCAGATATTTACATGACGATTCATCACAGGAGCAACATGACAGTTATGAAGTAGCAACGAAAATAATTTTATGGTTGGGCCACCACATGAGGAGCTGTATTTAAAGGGCCAGAAGGTGGAGAACCACTGCTGTAATGCATCTGCTGGCTCTAGGGGGCTCCCTTGCTCACCTTCGCAGTGATCTCTGGGAAGTCAGGAATATTCCTAAACCGGGCAGTTGAGGCCCCGAGATGTCGGAGAGCTTGGCCCAGGTCATGCAGCGGGTGAGTCTGCGTCTGGCTCTCGGGTCTTCCCTGGAGGCCCAGAGTCACAGGAGGGCGGGCGGCTCGGGCCTGGGTGCAGGCCACCTCGGCTCCGGAAGCAGCGGGTGCCGTGCGTGGGCGTGTGGGTGGGCTCTGTCGGCGTGTGCGTCTCGGTTTGCCTCTCATTTAGGTCTTAACCTCCGTATGCCTTCGTTTCCTTCCTCGTCTATAACACGGAGGTGGATGGCACCCTCTGGGATTCTTAGGGGGAAGCGCTTAAAACAGCGCCTGACACCAGGTGTGATTCGTGGTGGTTACATGAAGGAGTCGCACGTGCCGGTTTGTGTACATCCGCGGTTACGCGGTCAGTTGGACTGAGTCGGAGCGGATGCTGGTCTGTGTTCAGTCCACCGATCAGGCACCTGCTCTGAGCCAGGCGCAGGGCTCACGCGGCTCCGTGGAAAGAAGCCGGTGAGTTATGTGGCCTGACGCCGTTTATTGGTTTACGACGAAGGCGGTGTCATGCAGCAGTGTTGTTATAAAGACACTTTCACTGAGTATCGCTGACGGATGGAAGGGTTGGGAGAGGCTCCCTGGGGGAGGAGTTTCACTCCGTGGCCCCGAGCCCCCCTCCGGGTGCGGGACTCAGTGTGGTCCCTCCGCCGGTCTGCTACAATGGCCATGGATTCTGCCTGGGCCTTGAGTGGGCGTGATCCTAGCGGGGAGGCGCTGGCCGTGGAGTTCAATAATTAATTTGCCACCATTAAGCCCGAGACTTCTGTCTCCAGCAGCAGATAAGCGAGCGGAGAGCCAACAATGGGAGCGGGAGGGCGGCTTTGACAAACCGGTGGTGAAGGGCAGGGAGGCTGATAGTGTTGATAGTGGCCCTCGCACAGTTTATTGGGGCAATAACCTTGTCATCAGGCACCTGGGGCATCGGGGAGGCTGGCGTCAGCTGCCGCAGGGGGAAGCCCCAGCCAGGTTTCTTCACAGTCTGCTGGGCGCCGGAGGGAAGGCCGCGGGTCCCGGAGGGGGCAGCGGGTGATGGCTCGCCTGCTCCTGCCCGGCTGGGCCAGATGGACTGGGGACAGCTGCAGTGTGAGGCCTGACCTCCGGGTGGTCAGCACAGAGGGACTGAGTCCCCTGGGGAGAAGGGGTGGGAGCAGGCAGTGCCAGGCTAGACTCCAGGAAGAACTGCCCCCTGTGCACCCAGCAGGGGTGCTCCCGTTGAGGTCACGCCTTCCTGTCACCACAGGGGGTGCTTTCACTGTCCCTTTGTAGAGAGGGGGACACCAGTCTGCAGAGGTTAAACACGTGCCCAAGGTCAGGGAGCTCCACAGTACAGAGACCGGAATTGAACTCAGCCTCTTCTTGGAGCCTTTACCAGTGGTTCTCAACCTGTGGGTCGCAACCCTTTGGGGGTCGAACGACCCTTTCACAGGGGTCGCCTAAGACCATTGGAAAACACATATATAATTACATATTGTTTTTGTGATGAATCACTATGCTTTCATTATGTTCAATTTGTAACAATGAAAATACATCCTGCATATCAGATATTTACATGACGATTCATAACAGTAGCAACATTACAGTGATGAAGTAGCAACAAAAATAATGTTATGGTTGGGGGTCACCACAACATAAGGAACTGTATTAAAGGGTCGCGGCATTAGGAAGGTTGAGAACCACTGCTCTCGGACCAGGTGTCCTGTCTCCCCAAAGTGCCCACCAATCAGAGATGTTTTAGCACAGTCTTAACTCTGGACTCTTCCTTGATCCTCTTGTTGTGGCATTAATCACTTAGTGTGGCCATATACATGTCACACACATGTACACACCACATGCATACATGTACTAGTATGCACAAACATCACACCTGCCACACACCTGCCACATGTACTCGCCATACACGTGCCACACACCTACACAATTGCACACACACACATACACACATGCATCATATATGCACCTACTACATGCATGCCACATGTACTTGTCATACACATATGTGCACAATCATATCCACACATGTACATGCAGACATCACACATGCACTTATACATCACACCTACTGCACACATGCACACACATCACCCTCTCCCACCCCACAGGCAGGACTGCAACAGAACCATGACCGGATGGTGGGGTCCCCTCCCCGCAGCTGCTGGCCTTCCTGGAACAGCCCCAGGCTGTGCAGAGCCACCAGCCCCGTGGGCCACAGCCGCTCAGGAAAGCGGAAAGCGAGCCTCACACTCACTGCACACATGGCCGCAGCCCCTGGGGCAGGCGCCGTCTCTGCAGGAGGTCCTTCTGGGAGCACAATCTTACACGCCTGAAAGCGCCCATTAAACTTCGCCGTGGTCTCGGGACGGTGACTGGGGACCGTGGCTGCATGCCCCCGGCCTGCCAGGGTTGGCAGAGATTCTAAGCCAGAGGGATAGGTGCCCACACCCCTTGGTACCAGAATTACTCGCTCAGCCTGCGAAGGATCAGGCCGTGACCAAGGAATGCGGGCTCGGTGGGCGCACCCCTCTGCTCCTTGGTGGGTGTCCTCCTGCTCTGGGGCTCTGTCCCAGAGTTAGTCAAAGGGAGGCCAGCGCAGTAGTGCCTGAGTGAGCTGGGATTTTCCTCCCTCCCTCACCATGGAAGGCTGGGGGCAGGGATGGAGCATGGACTGGTGTCATCTGCAGCATCAGCGGGGGCCTGGGTTCCGACACAGATCTTGGCTATGGCGGCGTTTGGGGCTGGATCACTCTGGCCTGGGGGGCCGTCTTGTACATCGTCACATGTTTAGCAGAATCCCGGCTTCTACCCACTACAGGCCAGCTCCACCCCCACCCCATGCGACAGCCCAAAACGTCTCCCGACCTTGCCCATTGCCCCTGGGGAGGGGAGAGCTCACCCCTGGTGGGAACCCCGCGTAGAGATATGTTTAAATTTGCGGATAGGCCTGTCTTCACCCCAGCAGTCGCCTAGCCTCCTAGTCCCTTGGCCTCCACATCCAGCTCTCCCTCTCCACCCGTCGGATGGGACTCGGGATGGCCGTGGGCTGAAGCGTTGGCTTGGAAGGTCAGAAGGGAGGCAACCTCCTGTCCTGTGTCACGGCGCCCCCACCACTGGCTGTGGATCCTTTCAAGGAGCAAGCCCTGCCTAGGAGGCCTGGGGCTGGGGGCTGGAGAAGTGAGACTCTCTCTCCCCATCAATGTCCGCCTTCTCTGCAGGGCCTGTGAGTGGCCGGCGGAGACCCGAGTCCACTCTGCAGGCAGAGGACAAGCCCGCAGCACAAACGCCCCTCTGTCCTCGCTCCAGAGGGAGTTCTCCTTCCTCCGTCCCCCGCCCCCTCCTCCTCCCCTTCTAGAAACTCTGTTTTTTTTCCCATCAGGCCGCTTGCACTGCCTCCCCTCCCCCACCTTCCTCCATCCCTGAGTGGAGTCCCCGTACACCTGACTTGTTTATTTATTTACGGCCGGAGCATTGGAGCTGGGGGTTAGTTCGGGTCTATTAAGTTTGCTCCTTTTCCTGCCTGGGGAGCGGGTAATGAGTAACCATTGCGTGCTGCAGGCAGCTGTCTCGGACAGACCTGGAGACGCTGGGGGAGCCGCATAAGGGAGCGTTTGTTCTGTTCCTTCTCAATAGTTCCTTGTGCAGGAGGCAGGGTGATGGGAGGGAGGGAGCGAGCGAGGGAGGGAGAGAGGAAGAAAGAGACAGACACTCAATCACTGAGCTAATGACAGGCCCTCCTCCCATCCTCTCTCCCCTTCCCCCCATTATCATGAACTTGGGACTTTCAGACTCTTCCCTCTGACTCCACGAACCTGGGGACCGGCTCCTCAGAACCTTGCGGGGTGCTTTTCCCCCGAGTGGTAGGTGCCAAGGAGCCTGAGGGCGGAGGGCTCACATTGGATGGTTTGAGGGCCCTGGGTCCCCCTCCCTGTGTAGAGTCGCACAGTGCTGCTGCTTCTCTGGTTCCTCTACGAATCCAGTAAACCTCAGCGACCCTTCCCAACCCGAGTGCCTGGGTTTACTGAGACGTCTGCCACCAAAACGTAGAGGATTTTAGCTGGAAGATGGTCGCTAAGCAACACTCTCTATTTTTTTTAAATCCTCACCTGAGAGGATTTTTTTTTTTTAATCCTCACCTAAAGGGAGGGAGGGAGGAAGGGTAGAGACTTTGATTGGCTGCCTCTCACACATGCCCAGACCAACGACTGAACCCCAAACCTTGATATGTGCCCTGACTTGGAATTGAACCTTCAGCCTTTCGGTGAACGGGATGATGCTCCAACCAGCTGAGCCACACCGGCCGGGGTGGTATCACTGACGACCTGTGCACACTGATTGCTGTTCTGTCTCAATAAACTTGCCATGGCTCGCTTGCGCTCTCTCTCTCTCTCTCTCTCTCTCTCTCTCTCTCTCTCTCTCTCTCATAAGAAGGTTCTTTTTTAAAAATAAATATTTTTATTGATTTCAGAGAGATCGGGAAAGAGAGAGATGGAAACATCAATGATGAGAGAGAATCATTGATCAGCTGCCTACTGGGGATTGAGCCCCCAACCCAGGCATGTGCCCTTAACTCAGTGGTTCTCAACCTTCCTAATGCCGTGATCCTTTAATACAGTTTCTCATGTTGTGGTGACCCCCAATTTCATTGTTACAAATTGAACATCATTAAAGCATAGTGATTAATCACAAAAACAACATGTAATTATATATGTGTTTTTCAATGGTCTTAGGCGACCCCTGTGAAAGGCTCGTTTGACCCCCCAAAGGGGTCGCGACCCACAGGTTGAGAACCGCTGTCTTAACTGGAATCAAACCGGGACCCTTCAGTCTGCAGGACACTCTATCCACTGAGCCAAACTGGCTAGGGCTGCAGGGTCTCTCTTTATCACGACCTCTACCACGTGGTTTGGGAGTTGAACTTCTAATTGCAAGTGATAGGCACCCAAATGGGCCTAGCATGGACCCAAAGGGGATTTGAGCTGAAGGATTCCAGGGCAACAAGGAAACCCCAAATGAAAGAATGAGACGTGTCCATCTTCCCAGCACCTGTAGAGCCTTTTCTCTGCCTGTTAGCTCTCTCCTCCCGCCTTCGATCTGCTTCCTCATGTGATGGGAAGAGCCGCTATTCTCAAAGGACGGAGGGCACCGGGCAAACTAATGTTCATGACAGGCGTTGTTAAACAGCACTTATTTAAAAAACCCCACAAGCTAATCACCACTGAGAGACTTTACCGGGCTCTCCAAGCACCATTGGGCATATTCACCATGTAATGGACAGAAGCTATCAGTTAAGCAAATACGTAAATTGGGTAATTTGGTATATTACTGTGGTTGATTTTCTTACGTTACATCAACTTTGCATTCCTGGGATAAATCCCAGTTGGTCATGGTGTCTGGTCTTTTCACCTGTTGCTGGATTTGTTTTGCTTGCCTTTTGCTGAGGATTTTTGCATCTGTATTCATAAGGGATATTGGTTTGTAATTTCCTTGTGTTGTGTTTGTCTTGTTTTGGTAGCAAGGTAATACTGGGCATTGCTGGGGACCAGAGTAATACTGGCCTCACAGAATGAGTCTGGAAGTGATCCCTCCTCTTCTATTTTTGGGGAAGAGTTTGAGAAAGATTAGTGTTAATGCTTTTAAATGTTTGGTAGCGTTCATCCGTGAAGCCATCTGGTCCCAGGGTTTTCTCTGTGGGAGGTTTTTATTATTTTTATTACTAATTCGATCTCTTTTCTTGCTATACGTCTAGTTGGATATTGCGGTTCTCCGGTAATTTTTGAAAACAGGTAGGTTAAGGGTCAATTTGTGACATAAAGTGGAGAGTTCTCTCCGGGTGAAGTGACGGCTGTGACCGTGTTGAGTTTCCGGTGGAGTTTCCAGCGGTGACGCGTGGAATGCGGCCCCTCCCTGCTCCTCTGGGGCTGCTCCTTCCTTGCCCCCGGGCTTTCAGCAGAGACCCGTCCCTTCCGTCCCTCCCGTCCCTCCCGTCCCTTCCGCTGGGCTGAGGTCTGGCCTGCCCAGAGCCAGGCGACGTCGAGGGAAAACCCACAGGTTGCGCCATCAGAATGACTGGACCAGATTCAAAGGCCGTTCGGGCTTCTACTCCCCACATGACCCCGTCAAGCCCTTCAGCCTCTCAGCCAGTGTTCTCACCTGTGAGGGAGGGAGGGAGGGAGGGTGAGAATGGCTCCGCCTCATGGGGCTGGGGGACAGGTTTGGATGTGCAGGGCGGCCTCGCTAAGCCTCCTCTCTGCCCCTCTCTGCCCACTCCCCTCCTGCCCTCCCATCTTCAGCGAAGGAGAAGGAGGAGAAGGCACTTCAGTGTCTGATGAGGTAAGCGAGGAGGCTGCACGCCCCGCAGACAAAGCCTCAGTGTTCCAGGGCAGCGCTGTGTGCCTCCTCCTTGCTGGGGGCGGGCGGAGGAGGCCGAGGGTGGGGCCCCGCATTTTCCCAGCCCTGCTCAACCCCACCGTCTTCCACCCTCCGACCTGCTCCCTGGAATGGAGGAAATGACCCAGTCGAGAAGGGAGGGCCTCTCAGGTGAGTGTGGGCCCACCTGGACCTGTGCTTTTGAGAATATTTGCGTTACAAAGCTTCTTGCAAAAGCTTCCGATGAGCCCTGCGCACATCCCAAACTCTGATCTCCCCATGCACCCCGGTGCCCCCCTCCAACGTGATGCCAACTTAAGGCTGGAAAAGACGGGCTGTTTATTCAGCGACTCCCTTCACCGCCTGAGGGCTGTCCTTGGAGGATTACACCCCTGGCCCTTCTGACATGCTCCTGTAAGGGGCTGAACAGGTCCCAGGAGCTTGAGAGACAGAGCAGGAGGCAGAGCTGCCCAAGAAAGGAGGCAGCACTTTCTAGAATGGCCCCCTGGGCCACAGGGGGACTCGGTGGCCAGGGAGTATTGGGCGAGGCAGCACCTGTGCAAGGGGAAGATGCTGGCTCCTAGACGGCCTGAGGTTGAGGTGATGTGGAAACATCCAGCAGGCAGGCAGGCAGGCAGGCAGGCAGGCAGGCAGGGGGCAGGCCTGGCTTCCAGCCAGCCTCACAGTGGGCAGGACTGGGTGTGAGAGCAGACAGGGGTCAAAGAAGGGAGACGAGGGGACAGCTCAGCACCGAGCCTGGGATGTGTCCCATGTCCCGGGGGCAGGGAAGGGGACAGAGTCAGCCCTCAGGGCAGATACGCCAGAAAAAGGACCTGCGGAGAGATGAAACCAGGAAGTCTGCTGCAGCTCCCTAGCCGAGGAGGCCGGTGGACTTGGTAAAGCCGGGGGGATGGGAGTAGGAAGAGGCGGCAGGGCTGTTCGGCCACGGGCACATTGCTCCATTTGTTAGCTCATCGGGAGGCAGCAGTGATCTTACTTCCCATCTCTCAGGATTCCCGTGAGCATCTGCTGCTTCTGTGCTTGGCACCGAGCCCAAGGAGTAGTAGGTGCTCAGTGAAATCTCGTTCTCATCTACCACTGAGAAGTGAGCCTGCTGGGAGAGGAAGCCCATAGTCTTGTGGTGTGAAGGGGAGAGAGACCCGGGCTCTGCTGAGTCCTCACCTGAGGCCGCTCGCTCACACTCAGGACGTGCCAGAAATGTAAAGGCCTGGCTGACCCTTTCTAAACTTTCTGGTGGCGGAGCCCTCACTTTCATTACGTGATAGCATTTAAAATAATATTTTTATTGATTTCAGAGAGGAAGGGAAAGGGAGAGAGAACTAGAAACATCAATGATGAGAGAGAATCATTGATCCATTGCCTCCTGCATGCCCCGTACTGGGGATCAAGCCCGCAACCCAGGCATGTGTCCTGACCAGGAATCGAACCATGACCTCCCAAGCCTAGGAAAACCAGCAACCTGGGTTTTATCACTAGTGAGAAGGTGTCCCCTTCTCACTTCTGGAACTGCCCTTCCTTGGGCAGACCTGTCTCTGAGACTCTTGGGCATCAGCAAGTTCGCCTGCGTGTTCCACCGGCCAGTACGCGCGTCCTGGGGCCTGAGAGAGTCTCCCCGCATGTGGCACTGCGTCAGTCTTGGACTAGTCTGCGTTTCCTCTGTGTCAGGCTGTGTCTGCACGCCATCCAGTGGTCCCCTCTCATTCCCTAGTTCTCTTCCCCTGGTTTCAGTTACCTGCGGTCAACCGTGGTCTGAAAATATTAAGTGGAAAATTCCAGAAATAAACAACTCATCAGTTTTCAGTTGCTGACCATTCTGAGTCCTGTGATAAAATCTCGCTCCGTGCCTCCCGGGATGTGAATCATCCCTTTTGTCCAGCGTCTCCGCGCTGTAGCCGCTCCCTGCCTGGCTAGGTGTTCAGATGGACTGTCCCGGTATCACAGTACCTATGTTTAAGGCACCCCTGTGTTACTCAATCACGGCTCAAAGCCATTCCCACTAATTCTATTGCCGTATGTTGTAATTGTTCTATTTTTAAAATATAGATTTTATTGATTTCAGAGAGGAAGGGAGAGGGAGAGAGAGAGAAACGTCACTTTGATGAGAGAGAATCATTGATTGGCTGCCTCCTGCACACCGCACACTGGGGATCAAGCCTGCAACCGGGGCATGTGCCCTGACTGAGAATCGAACCCTGACCTTCTGATTAATAGGTCGACGCTCAACCCTGAGCCACGCCTGCCAGGCCCCCTTCCTTCTTTTATACCCTCAGTGTTCCCTCCACACAGACGGCTCTCTGCCTTCCTTTGTTGGTGGTGGTGGTTTGGGTTTGTGTGTCTTTTAGGCTGTTATTCCCTGCCCACTCCAGACTCAGCGCAGACGCACCCTCAGGACGCCCTGACGGATGTCCCAGGCAGGGTTAGGTGTCCCAGGTCCCTACAGTCTCACACCCACACAGTGACCAGGTGCCCCTGCCCCCCTCACTGGACTCGGAGCTCCTTGAGGGAGGACTTCGGCCTTTCTGCTCCCATTGTGTGCCGGTGCTCAGGGGCTGAATGAAAGAGGAGGCGGCTGCAGAACCTGAAGCCTGCAATAGGGCAGTGGCAGCCCCAGAATGTTCCTGATTTTTTTTTTTTTTTTTGAGAGACAGGAAGGGAGAGGGAGAGAGAGAGAAACATCGATGATGGGGGATGGAGCTGGCAGCACCGGCATATGTCCTGACCGGGAATCGTACCTGCGACCTCCTGGTCCATGGAACAGTGCTCAATCCAAATTGCCACACAGGCCGGGCTTGCTTTTTATTTTTATTTCTTTTTATTGTTCAATATGTTTTTATTGATTTGTTTTTGAGGGAGAGGAAAAGAGAGGGAGAGAGTTAGCAACATCGATGATAGAGAAACATCGATCCAGAATTTTAATCCAGGAGGGCCTCTCGGTGGCGATTGGTTGGTGGAGCCTTGAAGCCAAGGGTGTTTAGCAAACGAGCGTAGGGGACACGTGTAAGGGAACCACAGTTGTTCATATTAGAGATGGGAGAGCAGGCCACCCCGTGCAGGCCAACAGTATCCTGACCCTCTGAAAGTCTACGGAGGCAGACACGACTGTCCTCTGTCTGTGTCCGAGGAAGAACGCGAGGCATCCCTGGTAGCTCCTCCATGGTCACACAGCAGGTAGTGGCAAGCTGGCTTCTCTGACTCGGGGCTAGAAGGTTTGTCATCCGGGGAGGCGTTTAGGGGCTTGGTGCTGCCCACCTTACGCACAAAGACCAGCCTAGACCCAACGGAGTTGGCGATCGCGCGGAGAAAGGGTTGCAAGGAAGGGTTGCAAGAGAGGACAGCTGTCACGAGTGGACCCGAACCATTCCTACAGCGGCTCTGTGTTCTGCCTAGGAAAACAGAACTACAACTCCCAGAAAGCAGTTCGGCCTCTCGCCGCCCCACCCCACGCTCCCCCCTCGCCCCGCCCCTCCTCGGGCGGCTATATAAGGGCGGAATGGCCAGGCCCGGCACAGAGCGCGGAGGCGGCGCTGCGCGCCTTGCGCCCTCGGAGCCGGCTGGATGCGGCCGCCGCAGCTGGCACCCGCCGCTCCGCACTCCTCCACCCCGAGGCCTCCTTTGCCCCGCGGGCGTCCACCCTAAGCTCCCTGGGCCCCGCAGACCTGCAGACCCGAGGCGGAGAGCGCATTTGCCTTTGGCTCTCTCCCGGACTTGGCAGAGGGGTTCCGGCGGGAATCTGGGCTGGCGCTGGCGATGCGCAGCCAAGGAGGGCGAGGCGCTGCGTCCATGCGGGGTGCTCCCCTAGAGCGAGGAGGCGGGATGCCCTCGCCGGGGCCCGCGGGGCCCTCTGCACCTGCCTGAACCGTGCGCCCACCCCCAGACCCGGGAACGCGGCCCTTGGGAACCCCAGCCAGTGACCTCCGCGCGACCTCCGCGGGTCCGAGCGCAGAGGCCGGCCGGCAGCTCTTCGACCTTGGATGGCAAGTGGGCAGTGGGGTGGGTGCTCCGGGCGCCTAATGTGGATTACTTGGTGTGTACCAGCCGGGCTCAGAAGACTCGCGACCCCGTCTCCGGACGTGGACTGATTCATTCTACCTAGCGGTCGGGTCGCTTCCCTGGAGGTAAGTTTTCTGGCACTTCCTGGGGGGAGGTTTGATTGGACTCCCCATCCGCACCACCGCGCGTCGCTCTCTGAAGGTCTGCAGTTCTGGGTTGAAATTTTTCCTCTGGTAATTGACATCTCGGAGGACATTTGAGCCATCCCGCTGTCTCCAGACAGAGCTGATGGCTCGGGTCACGGTGGTCAGCGCCCATCCCTGGCCTCTGACTGCCCCCTGGGACCGCGCTCAGCCTGGGGAAAGGCTCGGAGTCCTGGGCGCACTGCGGCTCTTGCATTTACCTTTTTGCCTTGTTGCCCTGGGGGTGGGGGGAGGGGGCGCCGTTATTTAGGGAGCGGAGCCACCTGGGGAAGCTCCTGGCGTCTGGCCACCAGCGACTCAGAATGCACAGCGCTTGGGGAAGGCGGCGGGGCCAGCCCCTCTCACCCTTGGGCATGGGTGGGCGGATGTGTTTCTGGATGTCCCTGTGGGCTGGCTTGACTGCAAGGACTGGGTCCCCCGTCAGGCCGATGCTGGAATGATGGGGGCAGGTCTTTGAATGGGTGGAAGGCGGCTGGAATTCGGTCCCCTGCGTCCCCCCCCCCCCCACAGTTCCCTGCACCCTTCACCCAACTTGTTCATGGAAGAGCTTTCCTCGCCAACGTGGGCAGGGGCTTGTCTTGAGTCCTGAACTGAAAGCAAACCGCTGGGTATCTCCCCCCCCTCCCCCCCTTCCCCCCTCCTTTTGTGTCCCCCTGTTTGGGGCAGCACGGTGCCTGTCCTTGGGGAGGGGAGGAAGAGGTGTTCACTGCATGGATGACCGAGCCAGTCCCCCGTGATGTACAGATAAACCAGGGTCCTCCTTGTCCTTCTCCCTCCTTGGCGCTTGTCCTCAGCCATCCCCTCCCCTTCTCCCAGCCCTCCTGGCAGCCTGTCTGTGACGATCCATTTCCTGCCCCAGAGTCCCTCCTGCAGAGGAAACTTCTGGAAGCTGCCAGGGGTCTCCTCGCTAGGTGCCCGGGGTGCTGTTGCCTCCAGTGAGCACCTGCTGGGGGGAGAAGGAGGGCCAGGCCCCCCAGAAGAGGAAACGGGAGGTGTGTGTACCGCCACTTCCCCCAGAGCCCTGCCTCTGGCCACCCCAGGTCCCTGGCGCTGCCCAGTTGCTGCAGCAATGGTCCCGGTGGCCGCCCCCACCCCGCGGCCTGACGACAGTTCCTGGGATGAACCGTGGAAACTGTCCCACTGATGGATGACCCCCTGCACCACCCGCGCACCCCGGCTGATCGTAACCTCTGTTATAGAAAACAACAAAAAAGTGCAAAAAGCAGGAAAACCCACCCAATTCCCACAGCAGTGCCGGCAATCGGACGCATTTCCTCCCCGCTGAACCCCTGCAGTATACACAACATCATTCCCGTTTCCCCTGCCCCCCTCGATTTCACTGGCACGGTCCCCCATGCCATGACTGTCTTCCGCCCCAGGTACTGAAGGTACCGAGTCGTAATTTGCTTGGCAATTCCCATGGCTGGACTCAGGTGCTTCCAGGTTTTTACCCTTAGAAGCAATGCATTGGGGAGCACTTTTGTACGTAAGGATCTGTCCACTTTTGGGAAATTCCCAGAAACCTCTGTCTTTGCTGTAAGTCGGAGTCATGTCTAAAGTCCGAGGCAGGTCACCCTGGGCAGGCGGTCCGAGGTGGGCTTTCTAGGGGAGAGCACCCCTGTCCATCAGGGAACCCACGTCCGGAGCCAGAACACTGGGGCTTTTTTGTCTTGTTTTTCCCACAGCAAAGCGTTGATCAGCATCGGCCTGAGGTGGGTAGAAATGTGCCAGTTATGTTCGTGAGGCCACAGATTAAAGTGTACGAGGCAGCTGCATTCCAAAGACGGTCGTTTAGAAAAGATGTTGATTTGGATAGAAACCTAGATTTGCAGGAATGTTGCACTAACAGTGCCTGGGTTTCCCCTGCACCCTGTACCCCGCTTCCCTAACTGCAAACATATGCACAGCCCCGTGCTCACGCCCAGGTGAACTCGGTTACTGATCGATTCCCAGGCCTTGCTCAGGGGCTCCCCATTGTCCCGCTACCTTGGTTTGTGAGTCAGGATCCTGCACCGAGGAAAGGCTGTCTTGTAAAAAAAGGGGGAGTTGAGAGGGGCTCAGCAGACCCCCTTTTTAAAAAGAAACCTCTTCGTTGAGGTCCGACCGACACCAAAAGCTGTCCGTACTGGAGGCAGGAACTGGATGAGTTTGTAAGACGCGCCAGCACCGCGAAGCCCTGCCGAATACGCCGTGAGCGTGTTCATCGCCCCCACAGGTTTCCGCCCGCCCACTGTGTTATTATTTTCATGTGTGTGCGATAAGAACGCTGCACAAGAGATCTACCCTCTTAGCAAACGGGTGCGTGTACAATGCAGTATTGTTAACTCCAGGCGCTACGCCATGGGGGAGGCTAGGGTTTACCCCAGAGAAGGGTCACAGTTGAGAAACCCCCTCACCTTCTTCTCCAGGTAAACTCCCCCCTCCTCCCTCTGCAGAGCCAGCAGGGCAGACGAGACCCCCCACCGCCCAGCGGGGAGGCGAGCAGAGCATCCCCGGGTACCCGCCTCCCTCCTCTCAACGCCGCCCTGGGAAGGAGTCGTGTAGTGAAAATCGGGTCAGAGCCGGATCTGTCCCGGCATGTCTCCCGTGGGGCAGACGGACGGATGACACCTGGTGTGCGTGAGAGCAGCGAGCCGCCGAGCCCGCCGCTGCCGAGCCCTGCGTGCCAGGCCTGTGCCGTGACTCACGCCGAGTGGCAGGTGTGTCCGGTGCTCGGCGTGCAAACCCAGCCAAGAGCATTTCCTGGTTACCTGGGCAGATTTAAAGCAACACGGGGTTCTGCTCTCACCTCGGAATGGAGGCGGGGGATTGTCAAGCCATCAGGGGCCAGGAGGTGGTCCCCTTTCTTTTGGGGGGGACTTCCTTCACCAAAGAGGGGTGAGGAGAGCCAGCCTGATGGGTTTGGGGAAGCAGCCGATGGGGATGGAGGCTGGCCTGGCCGAGTATCTTTGCAGGAGCGGCTTGTGAGAACTCGGGGGAGCCAGGAATGAGGCTCCTGTCCTGCCCGCCCCGCCGCCCCACCAGGACCCCATGAATCCCAACCTTCCCCCACATACACCTGTGAGCTCCGGCATCCCCGGCTGTGCCAGCTCGGAGTGGCCGCCACCGACTGCAGGCGATGTTTGCTGGGGAGGAGGAAGTTTTGAGGTTACTTAACTCTCAACAAAACAGACTTCTGTTGTCCAGATAGAGTTTCTCTGTTGCTGCGAGGGTCTGGTCACCGAGGCTGGGTTTTCCCTTTCCTCTGTAAAACGCTCTTAGTCTTCCTCTTCTGGCTTGTAACTTGAAAGGTATCCCTGCGTCCCCTCTGCCCTCCCAGCTCCCCAGCTCCCAGGCAGTTTCTGTAGTCAGCCGGCTCCAGCGAGGATCATGACAGGAAGTCTTGTTGGGAGAGGGGCTGGGGATGTTGTGACCGAGCGGCTCTGGAACAGCCTTCTGTCTCCACCTGCCTTGTCCCTCCGGGGGCCCTGCCTTCTGGGAGTGGCCATTCTTCCCAGATCAACGTGGGTGCAGACTGTATGCCCAGCGCTGCTCCCCAGGCCCCCTGGCCTGCAGACTGTTGTTTGTGTAAGAATAGATTGCTTGGAGAACTTGGTAAAAATGAGTATTCTCAGCAGCCATCCCTGCCCTCACCCCAATTTTAGGGGTTCTGTTTTGGTTTATGTGGGGGCAGGGAATGCTCAGAGATCTGCATGTTAAACAAGCTGCCCAGGGCATTTGAAGACACAGGGGGTTGACGGGCTTCTTGGCCAGCTAAAGCCCAAATGGAACCTTTTCCTGCTGAAGCTTCCCTTTTCTCCTCCTTCAGGAAGCCTTCCTGGCTTGCCTCCCCCTGGTCTCGCGCCCCCCCCCTCCCCCCACGTATGTGATTTGCTGGTGAAGGTTTTGACATAGAAGTCTTGAAAGCAGGTGCCCTTTGTACTTGGTTAAGACAGAAATGGCTGCATTGGGGCGAAAGATAAAGGACCTGCATTTCTGGGCTTGAGGAATAAATTTTATCTGCAGTCTCTCACCTGGGCGGTGCGGTCGTGAGTTCCCCGGGAGCCTGGAAAATGCCCTCTCATAGATACCTTCCTGGTGCATATGCCCATGTGCCCATGGAGACCATGGCTGCTTCTGGCCGACGTCACCCTAGGCCAGTGATGGCGAGCCTATGACACGCGTGTCAGAGGTGACGCGCGAACTCATTTTTTGGTTGATTTTTCTTTGTTAAATGGCATTTAAATACATAAAATAAGTATCAAAAATATAAGTCTTTGTTTTACTATGGTTGCAAATATCAAAAAATTTCTATATGTGACACGGCACCAGAGTTAAGTTAGGGTTTTTCAAAATGCTGACACGCCGAGCTCAAAAGGTTCGCCATCACTGCCCTAGGCGATGCCCACTGGCACCACGGGGCTGGTTCGGGTCCTCCCCACCAAGTTAGCACCCTCTCTTTCCCAGGATAGATGCACCCAGCTCTCTGCACACGAGGACGAGAACTTTCCTGCATGGATCCCTCCCTTTGAACCGTGCCATTGGCTCAAGACGCCCTGTGCAAAATCGCTTGGGTGCCCATGCTTCACAGACTCGGTTTGTGCCCAGAAAAATGTCCGTGTCAAACCGATCTTGGTCGATCAGAGGACTCGCGAAAGGCCCGGAGGAAGCGTGCCACCCAGAGGAGTGCTGGAGCGGCAGGTTTCTGTCACAGGCCTCTTTTCGGGCTGTGAGTCATCACCTCCTCCCGTGTTGGGTCTGTCGGTGCAGGTTCTTCCGTAGAAACCAGGTGCCTCTGTAGTTGGGTAAGGCCGACGTGGCCACATCTGGGCGCAGGACGAAGGAGCAGCAGTTCTGCAGGAATAAGTCAGACCGCAGTCTCTCCCCTGGGCTCGGGGAGCCCTCCCCCCGCCCCCCGGTGGTTTGGAAATGCCCGATTTTAATGGTTCTCAGACCCGCTTCCTTTGCCTGAAACGTGGGCCTTGGCCTCATGCTGCTGTAGCGATGTCCTCCCCTTCCCGTTCGCTTCCTTGGACTGAGAAGCCTGCGTGGGGCTGGGCGGGGAGCAGCTTCCCCGCCTGCCCAGCGACCCGTCAGATAATCCACTAGGGGTTTGGGCTGGACCGTGCTTTCAGGCCATCGTTGGCATATTCCCTCTCTCTCATTAGGGACGCCTTTCCAATCATTCGCCAATTCTGCAATTATCGAGCGCCTGCTGGCTGCTTCTCCAGACGTCGGTGACATCACTTCTGTTCTTTGTCACGTGGGCTCCTGTGGTCCCGGGGCCCGTGGGAAGCTGGCCGGACACAGCGGTCTTTGTGGGGAGGGTCCCGCTGTGTTCAGGCCTGAAAGGACGTGTCTGAGATGCTGGCCGCCTGGGACACATTCCTCAGGACGTGAGTGAAGCCCTGCGGAGCTCGGAGTAACGATGATCATTTCTGCCTTTGTGCCTCCTTCACTTTATTCTTCTTCTTAATTTTAACCTTTTTTTGGTGGCAAAAATGTACCTAACGTGGAGTTTACCACCTTAGCCATTTTTCAGTGTGCAGCCCGTGGCATGATGTCCATTCACATTGTTGTGTGACCATCACCACCATCTTCCTCGAGAACTTTTCATCATCGCACGCGGAACTCTGTCCCCACTGCTCCTCCCCGGCCCCTGGCCGCCTCTGTTCTGTGTCCCATCCGGTCTCCATGACTTTACTGCAGGGATTTCGTTGAAGGGGAGGCAGATGACATTCGTCCTCTGTATCTGTATCTGACCGATGTCACTTAGCATCATGGCCTCAAGGCTCACCCACGTTGGAACAGGTGTCAGAATATACGCCCCCCCATGTGAAGCCTGAATCATATTCCACCGCATGGACAGGCACATTTGTGTATCTGTGATCCAGGGATGGACACCTTTTGCCTCTTGTGAACGATGCTGCTGTGAACTTGGCTGTAGAGATACCCGTCCGAGTCCCTGCTTTTGGTTGTTCTGTGTGCGAACCAGACGTGGAATTGCTGGGTCAGATGGTCATTCTGTGTGTAACTTTCCGAGGAACCGCCATGCTGTTTCCATAGCTGCTGCACCGTTTTCCATTCTCACCCTCAGTGCACAGGGTTCCCGTTTCTCCATATCCTCGCTGACATTTTATTTTATTTTATTTTTTATTATTTTTTTTATACATAATAGCCATCCCAGTGGGTGAGAAGTGGCCCCTGACTAACTGTAAAGGCAGGTTGACCGGGACGGTTAGATTTTTTTCCAGGGACATTCCAGGAGCCCGTGGGAAGGATCTCCCCTCAGCGCCGAGAGCCCAGGGCCACGGGCAGCAGAGGGCACGGGGGCACCCGCTCCCAGTCTGCCGCCTCTGTACTTTCTGAGCGACAAGGCCTGGTGTTCCGGCGTGTCCTGTAGGTCCTCGCTGTTTGCTGGAGTTGTCCATGTGCTTTTGTGCCCCCATCCCACCTCTCACCCTCAACCGGGGGACATGGTCAGGTGTCACTCCCGTGCTCCGAAGGGGCGTTCCGGCCGGGGTGTGAAGTGGCGCAGGAAGATACTGACTCCTCACCCCGGCCTGGTGCGCTCTGGGAAGAGACTAACTATTTGGGGAGCGTGGGTGAAGCGAGGGCTGGGAGGAGGGCGATCGGAGCCGAGATCTGCGAGAACTCCGGGGGACGTCCTCTCAGCCCACTTGTCCTGCGTGGTCACATTTCATCCACGACATTTGCTGAGTGTGGGTTGTTTATAAAAAAAAAAAAAAAGGGAACATTATCTTTCTATAGAACTCATTTCTGCACTGTCGAGTGGCTTCAGAAATGCCCTGGGGCTCAGTGGTGACAGCCGTGGCCGTGGCCGCCGTGAGAGGGTCACCTCCTTTCTCACACTTTCTTCCCTGAGTTGTGTGTGAGCCCTGAGAGCTCAGCCTGCTCCCCTTTGACATCAGACGTCCCAAGTGTGTCTGGCCTCAAGGTGGGGGGTAGGCGTCGGCAGGAAGTGGTTTTATCAGCCTGGGGGTTGGGGGATCCAAGCTTTGCACCTCTTTGCCTCTCAGGGCCCCTGCGCCCTTCCCCACGGGGCGGGAGAATGACTGCGGGCCCCCGGAGCCACCACGAATGAGCCTCTTTTATTTTTATTTTGTCGTGATATCGGGCCTGTGGCTGGGGTGCCAGGACGGACGCCCCGAGCCCAGCGGCCTTCTCTCGGGGACGGGAGGGGAAGAGAGAGGGTGCCCCCGCGACCTTGCCCGTGACTTCACACCAGACTTGTCTCTGGCCCCAGGGTCACGTGGCCACTGGCAGGCCGGCTGGGAAACTGGGATGTTTGGGTTTTTAATTAAGTTTCTTAAGTGGAAAGCAGGACTGCGGTTAACCAGGATGGTCCCGTTCTCGCTCCACCCTGACCGCTGGGTGCTCCCGCCGTTCCTGGAATTGCCCTCCTCGCCCCTTCCCGCTGCCTGCTTTTTTTTTTTTTAAATCCTCACTCCAGGATATTTTTTCTATTGATTTCTAGAGAGTGGAAGGGAGGAAGGAGGGGGAGATAGAAACATCCACGTGAGAGAGACACATCGACTGTTTGCCTCCCGCACGTGCCCCGACTGAGGCTGGGGAACCTGCAACCGCCGTACGTGCCCTTGACCGGGAATCAAAGCTGGACCCTTCCACCCTGACCGGTTTGGCTCAGTGGATAGAGCATCAGCCTGCGTGTGGACTGAAGGGTCCCAGGTTTGATTCCGGGCAAGGGCATGTACCTTGGTTGCGGGCACATCCCCAGTAGGAGGTGTGCAGGAGGCAGCTGATTGATGTTTCTCTCTCATCGATGGTGCTCTCTATCCCTCTCCCTTCCTCTCTGTAAAAAATCAATAAAATATATTAAAAAAAAAAAAAAAGCTGGACCCTTCCGTCCACAGACCGGCGCTCTAACCACTGAGCAACCGGTGAGGGCTCTGCTGCCGTCTTATCCCGTTTCTCTCCCCTCACCTCCTGGGCTATAGTTGAACCTGGCTCCTCCTCCCTCTTCCAAACCCCTTCTCTCCACCCTGTCCCTGGGCGTGTGTCGGCAGGGCACCCACTTGGTGCTGATGGCTGTCTGCAGCGGCATTTAACATAACCTGCCCCTTACACTATACACCGGCCCTATTCCTTCCACATCCCGGGTCGGGGTTCAAGAAATAAGACGTGCCGAGCAGCGCCGGCTGCCTGAGCAGTGGAGTTATATTAGGAAGGAGCGGGGAGCCAGCCTCTCACTGGCCTGGGCAGGCTGTTCCAGAATTTTCCTCCATCCCTGCAGGGCCTGCATGCAGGCACGATCATTTCTGACGTCGGAGGCTGAGAGACTGTATACTCTTGGAGCCCCAAAGCTCTGAAGGATGGAGCCCTGGCCCACGTAAGCTCAGGTCTTGGCCCGTGCCCGTGTGTCTTTGTGCAAGTTGCTCAGCCTCTCTGGGCTCAATTCCTCATCCGCGAAAGGCGGGTATTTGTAGGTTGGTGGCGTTTAGTGGCAAGTGACAGAAAAGCCAATTCTAATCTTAAACGATTGAAGTTTTGGTTGTTCCTGTAACTGAAGTCGAGGGGTTGTGCTTTTGGAGGGCCTGTTGGCTCTCTGGTTTCCTCCAGTTCTTTTCACCGTCCGTTTGCTTTCCTGGTCGGAGCGGAGGGAGCAGGAGCCTTCGCAGGCCTCCTGCTTCTGCAGACCCAGGCGAGAGGCCGGCTTTGTGTTGGCGTTCCTGAGGGCGGACCCCGGGGCCTGCCCCGTGCCCAGCAGGTGGACACGTGGACGGCTCTCCTGCGGCCATAAGCCTCACACCTGGGCCTGTGGGGCCAGCTTCCCTCCCCGGAGCCCCTGGGGTTTCTGCCAAGGGAAACTGAGGCCCTTAGGAAGCCGGGATGGATGGAGGGAGATGGCACCACACGTTGACTCTGAGTGGATGGGGCTGCGTGCGGGACGAACACCACAGTGCGTGGTGGGGCAGGGAGGGCATTCTGTCCACCTTTGTGTACCCGGTACCTGGGAGAGTCGGTGCAGGGGCGCGTCAGTGCCCAGCGAACGTTGGTAAATGAATGAACCGCGATGGCGCTTTCCTGCTCTGCCCCTCTGAGCCCGAGAGGCCGTGCTGCACGGAGTAGGTAATTTGGCTCTTGCATCTCTCAGTCCAGCCTTGCAGTCGCTGGCCCATGACCGGCTTCTCGTTGACCTGCGCCAAACAGTTGTTACTGGAATAGCAATTTACGTTTTTTTTAAAAAAATTGTCTTTTCACTGATTTCAGCGAGAGGAAGGGAGAAGGGGCGGGGGGAGAAACATCAATGATGAGAGAGAATCATTGATCAGCTGCCGCCCTTTCAGGATGGAGCCCGAAATCCGGGCATGTGCCCCGACTGGGAATCCAACCGTGACCTCCTGGTTCATGGATTGATGCTCAACCACTGAGCCCCACTGGCCGGGCAGGAATAGCGATTTGATGCTTAGGATGGCACCTCTCACCTGAGATTTCTTCACAGCGAAGAAACGCCTTCCCTAATCCTGAGCTTCTCTCCACCAGTGGTGTTGCCCCTGGTCCGGCTGCAGAGGCAAATTGTGGTCCATTCCTGGCGTGACAAGTCCAGTCGGTGATGGGAGGGGCCGGTGGGTTTGTGCAGACTCCTCGCCTGGCTCCTGTGTTTGGCAGCCCAGGGAGAAGACGGAGCACAAGTGGGCTTGTTCAGATGGTTCCACCGTGTTCCTACATTCACGTGCCAACCAGCGCCCCTGCTTTTGGGGGCTCCCTGTCAGACAGGCGGCCGTGACCTCCAGGCCGTGGAAGTCACGTTACACAGGTGGGCTTTGTTTGAGGAGCGGTGAGCCATGCTGGTGGGTTGTGCGAGCTCTTGGAGGAAGCCAGCTGCCCTGGCAGGTGCCACCCGCTGTCCTCGATTGGCACGTGAGGAAAGGCTCGTGGTCATGGCGATAGATTATTTCTGTTTAGAAGCAGGAGTCTGAATGGGGGGTGGGGTGACGTGGGAGGAGAGGGGCGATCGTCACGTAGCAGAGACGATGTCCTGGGAAGCGCTGGCTGTGTAGCTGGTATTGCCCCATTTAACAGGCCAGGAAGCCGAGGCTCCCAGGGCTTAGTTACTGTGCTGGTCAGCGGCGGAGCCAGAACTTGACCTGCCTCCCGGTTGGCGCCTGACCCCGTCCATCTAGGGTCCAGCTGCAGGCTTGGATCCCTGTGCCTTGGAAAGCGCTAGAAACCACAAGTCAGAGGATCCGATCGAGTGTCTGTAGCTCTGTTCACCCTTCACTTCCTCCCCGGCAATGACCCGCCGGCAAGTTTAGGACAGTCTCCCGCTCCTGCCCCAACGGAGGCGGCCCCCTCCCTTCGGGAGCGGAGGTAGGAGAGAGCGACATGGCTGTCGGTCAGGGAGACACAGCGAAGTCCCGGTCACAGTCACCAACGCCAGCGCTCCTGGGGGGCTCATGGACAGGCGTTGTCCCCAGCAGGGCTCTCCTCACCGCTCCCCAGGTTCCACGCCACCCCCGCCTTCCTCTCCGCAGGTGGGAGGCTGGTTCCCAGCGCGGTGAGCCATGCCCACCCTCTCCACGGCCAGCGGGGAGTCCGGGTCCAGATGGGGGTGAGCCTGGCTCTCAGAGGAGCCATGCCCCGCAGTGTGTCCTGCCCCTGCTCCCCCAGGGGGTGCTCATGTCCAAACAGCACCAGCAGCGCCGCCCTCCTGTGGGAATTCCAGGGCCGATGCTGAGCGCAGGCACCTGGGCTGTATCTCATTTGCTTCCCGTCTCCTGCGATCGATCGCTGGCGTGTCGAGTGGGTCCCGGGAGTCCTAGCCTCCTCGCTGAAGGGGGCTGGGGCGGTCGGGGTGCACACGTATCAGGGGACGGGAGAGTGGACGGTCCGTTATCGCAGCATTTAATGCGAGTGCTGTGATGAGGGCTCGGACCGCCCACCAGGATGGGTCCCTGTGCTCTTTGCTCCATGAGCACCAAGCTTAGTGAGCCTCCAGGCCGACGGCCCCGCTCACCCCTCCCAGGTCACACTTGGAAATTGGAGAGCGCTGTCCGACGCCGAACCAGCGTCACCCCCAGTCGGGAGGAGGGCCGGGCGAGACCTCCTCGCCCACCTGAGCGGCACTCCCATCGGCCACCGTGCACCCCGTCCTGTGCACAAAGAACCTGTAAAGGGACGTGATTGGAGGGTGGGCACGGGAGCCTGGGTGGCCTTGAGGTTGGGGGAGGGGGACTGTGTCTCATTGATGGGACTGAACCCAGATTCTCCTCCCTCTGACTTCCTCTCCCCGTCAGCGCCGTGTCCCTCGTAGAGAAGTGGACTGTCCGCTTGCGCTGCGCTGCGTCTCGGCCCTGATGCGGCTGGACTTGCTGGGGACGAACATGTCCACGTCCCGCCCAGGAGGTCCAGCCCACGTCTGCTTTCTCCTCCGCAGTGACATCCGCCGGCTGGGTGACGCGACTTATTTCGAGGTGGCGTGTGCACTCCGTGTGCGGGGAAATGTGAGGGCAGCCCCAGGAGCCTCCGTGGACTTGAGTGGAAAGACGGGGTCGGGGTGGGGGGAGGCGGGCAGAGGAGGCAGCGGGGTCAGCTCTTCCTCTGGGGTCTGCACTGGGCTTGTCTCAGCGCGTTCTTCCCTGCGGCCTGCTCGCTGCTCCTTCCTCCCGGCCGTGTCCTTCTCCTCCCCTCCTCCTCCCAGAGCACACTCAGCGGCACTCCCACGGCACTCCCACGCGGAGGGGACGTAGGACGTAGCATCCAGCATCGCCCAGGTTGGACCTGAATAAACTAACCAATGGAGGGCCTCTGTTTCTGCAACATTTTCATTGTCAGCCAATTGCTTTCTTCCCTGAGCTTCTATAGGGGTAACAACCTATAGGGTTACATTTCGTTATTAAGAAAGACACCCAGCCGGGTGTGGCTCAGTGGTTGAGCATCGACCTATGAACCAGGAGGTCACGGTTCAATTCCCGGTCAGGGCACATGCCCGGGTTGCGGGCTCGATCCCCCGTGAGGGGTGTGCAGGGGGCAGCTGATCAATGATTCTCTCTCATCATTGATGTTTCTCTCCCTCTCTCTCTCTCCCTCTCTCTCTCTCTCTCTCTCTCTCTCTCTCCACCCCCCCCACCCCAAATCCCTCTCCCTGTCTTCCGCTCCCTCTCCCTCTCCTTCTCCCTCTCCCTCCCGTCCTCTCTGAAATCAATAAAAAATATATGTTAAAAAAGATTAGGTAACCACCATGACTATTTCCCATGCACACGCACGGATCTCTGTTCTTCAGTAAGAGCAGCGGGTGCATTTCTGGCGTCAGAGCACCTGGCCTGGTGCTGACCGGTAATGCCAACATACATATCGGGGGCCTGGCAGGGTGAGCCCGCGCCTTCCTGCTGCTTCCGGGCTGTGTGGCCGTGGACGCTGGCCCGCGGACCCTGCCGCACTGTCCCGGCGCGGTCCATCGGAAAAACAACTCCACATCCCGCTTCCGAAGGTGTCACTGGTCTTGGCTCCGAGGGGTCCCGAGCATCGCACGTTCCTCTCCCTTGTGCCCCCAAATGGGGGCTCAGCCCGAGCCCTGGTTTTCGTCCCGTTTCAGTCGCCTCATTTGCCTCGAGGCGCTGGGCACGTTCACCCCACATCTCGGGGCCTCCGTGTCGGCCTGCGCACCTTAGGCGCACATCGCTGACCCCTGGGTTCATTTCCGCGAGGAGGGACGTCTCCGGGTGCGTCCCCGCCGTCTGCGGGTGACCGACCGCGAGCAAGGCTGTTCCCGGGGCCGCGCCGCTCCCCGCTTTTCCTGCCGCGCCCTCCGTGCCGGAGAAGGACCAATTAGACACCAAGGGAGTCAAAACCCAGGCCAGTTCCTGGGGGCGTCATCTGGGATCGTCCGGGACGTCTTCAGAAATCTGCTCAGGCGACCTGGTACCAACATCCACAGCCACGGAGTCCATTACCCGCCCTGCCCGGTGCCTGGAGGGAACTTATTTATTTAAGGGCCCTGGGGTGCTCTGCCTCCCCCTTTTCCAGAATGAGATTTGGACTCAAACCGCCTTCAAAGGCTCGCTCTCCCCGGGCAGCGGAGGAGGGCCCTTCCTTGAGGTAAAAGTGAGATGGTTCTTTGCTGCTGCGGGTTCAGGGCCCGGGTTCAGGGTCCGGATCCGACGGCAGCTGCAGAGGGAGCAGCCGGGGAGTAGAGCTCTGCTCCGCGGGGCGCCCATCGCTGGCCTTTCGCTTGCTCTTGGGGCCCAGGTCCTCGTTTCCATCTAAATTCTGGGGAGCGAGAAGTCCTCCCTGCACCCCCTCCTCCTTCCTGCCCCCACGGCCCTCCCCCGCTCTTAGGGGAAAAAAAACCCCTGCCCCTGTCAGCCTCCGTGTCTTTAAGAATTCCCTCCATTGTCGCCCCAGGACAGAGACCCTTCTGTGCTGCCCGCTGGAGGCCTGTCCTCTGCGGCCCCCGCCCCACCCCCCTGCCCCCCGCCCCCTGCATTAAAAGACCATCGAACAAGCTGCCCATTCTCCTCAGCGGAGGGTCCCTCTGTCCCTGGCCAAGCCACTCTTAAGGGCGCGCCTGTCCCGGGACACTCAGTTTACAAAGAGGGCTGGAGTGTCAGATAAACTGCTCAGACCCGGGAGGAGGACAAAACCCCCTTTATCCTGCCCCTTCGGGGACACCAGCAGGGCTTGTGGGCTGAGCGGGGGTCTGAGCGGACGGGGAGGGGCTGGGGCCGGGCTGGTGCGGAGAGCGGTCAGGTCTTTATCTTATCATTTCGTTTCTCAGGGAGATCTCAGCGTGGGGGTGGACTGTGCCTCTTTCAGGACCCCCCTCACCCCTCCGCCACCGCTCTAGGCCTGAAGCCCCCAGGAACACTTATACCACAATGGCAGCACCTACCAGGCGGGGCCCCATGGCAGATGCGGGCGGAGTGGGTGCTCATCCACCCCATCCTTCCCCCGGACAGGTGTGCCCTGGTCATTCCTGGTCACTTTTTACACAAAAATTTTATTGATTTTTTACAGAGAGGAAGGGAGAGGGATAGAGAGTTAGAAACATCGATGAGAGAGAAACATCGATCAGCTGCCTCCTGCACATCTCCTACTGGGGATGTGCCCGCAACCAACGTACACGCCCTTGACTGGAATCGAACCTGGGACCTTTCAGTCCGCAGGCCGATGCTCTATCCACTGAGCCAAACCAGTTAGGGCTCTTTTTTTTTTTTTTTTTTTAAATATTGTTATTGATTTCAGAGAGGAAGGGAAAGGGAGAGGGGGAGAGAAACACCAATGATGAGAGAGAATCATTGATGGGCTGCCTCCTGCACGCCCCCTACTGGGGATCGCGGCTTTACCCCTGTGTCTGGGTGTGTGCAGGGCCGGGCTGGGCAGGCAGGTGGGGCTGAGATGGCGAACTCGCATTGCTGAGCGTGAGGTCAGGGCTTGGCGCAGCTGGGGGCAGAGGTAGGGTGGCTGTCGTCCCCTCGTGCCTCCTCCACACCGGAGGCAAGCGGGAGGCCCTGGGAACTGTGTCGTAGATTCTAGAGCAATCCACGTGTGAGTCTGTTCGGGCAGCACGCAGATGTGTCTCTTATTTCGGCTCCTTGCTCCTGCACACACGTGCTGCCCCCATTCAAGAGCCCGGGACCAGCCCTTGGTGGCCATCGCGGTCCCTTGGGCCCAACAGTCCCCGAGCGCCTGATCCAGCTCATTGATTAGACTGAGGCGTGGGGGAAAGGGCCGGTCTGGGCTTGACTAATCCCTTTCCTAGGAGGAGCCTTGTCGACGGAGGCTGTGTTTGGGAAAACTTACTGAACACCCCTCTCTCTCACCACCCGCAGGGTTAATGACCACCCTCCCGTGTCCCCACACTTCCCGGCCCTGCGGGGGGGGGGGGGCTGGGTCCCCACACTTCCAGGCCCTGCGGGGGGGGGGGGGGAGGGGGCTGGGTCCCCACACTTCCCGGCCCTGCTGGGGGGGGGGGAGGGGGTTGGGATGGAGCGTCCCACGATGTTGCCCATCTCTGGCCCGAATCTCCACCTGAGAACAGCGGGGGGCGGGGGGGGCGCGGCAGGTTCCCTCTCCCTGGACTTGAGCGGCCTGTTCTGTGGTTGGGGGAGGGCGACCCTCAGCGCAGGGAGGCTTTAGCGGGAGGGGGAGCGGCCGGCGGTGGGGTGAGCGGCGGGAGGTGGGGCGGCGCTGTCATTTATTAGGTCTATGGAAACAATACGGGGTTTGTCTCCAGGGTCCGGTGCCGCCGGGGGAGGCAAGCCAAGATGGGCCCGAGCAGTAGGCAAACAAGCGCAGGTCTGACGAACATGCGGCGGCTCCGGAGCCGGAGCCGAGCCGGAGAAAAGCACCTTTGTTTGGGGAGGTCAGAGCCGGCGAGGGCTGGGGGCAGGGAGGAGGCCGGGAGGACTCGGTGCCACGGAATGGCCGTCCCGTCCCGGGAGGGAACCTGGGCCCTGAAAGGGGCTGAAGAAGCCAGGCGACCGCGTTCTGCTCGGTTTGGGGGAACCACTTTCTGTCCTTATGGGCTCTGCTCCTTGGGGGGGGGGGGGTGAGAAGACGCCACCCTAGTGTCCCTGGTGTGGGAGGGAGGATGGGTTGAGGCTCTGCCTTGATTCGGGGGCTCCTGGTGGGCCACAGTTTGCTTCCCGCTCACATGGCTGGACGGTCTGGCTGGCCAGGGAAGGCCCCAGAGCCGGGGACAGGCAGCTGTGGGATCCGGGGAGAGGACACTCAGGGGCGCCCCTCAGCTGGCCATACTGTATCCGGAGGCTGCAGGAGGCGGCGGAGAGCCTCCCTGCCTGAGTGCTTCCCCCTTGAAGCCCTCCAGGACTACCCCTGAGCACCTCCCCACCATTTCACCTTTTCTGCAGACACCCAGCTGCCCCCAAACCCAGTGACTCACTTTAGCTTCTGAATAATGTTTGTTTGTTTGAAGCCAAAGGGTCTTGATTGGTTCCAGTCGTCCTTCCCTTGTCGGCACCAGCATCGCCCTCTCCTCTGTGACCCGTGGCCCTCGGTGAGCTGGGCCTTGCTCGCGCCGTGTGTGCGGGCGTGAGGACTCTGCCAGCCCAGAGCCCCAGGAGAGCCGGCATGGTGGCCGTCCCTCCGGCGAGGGGCCTCGTCCCCGGGGCCGCAGCCCCGACCGCCGTGAGAAGCTGCGCTGGGTGGACTTGCACGGCCGGCCACGGGGCCAGGGGAGCGGGGTGGGGACCCTGGTGCTGGCCCTGCACCCTCAGCTCGGACAGACTCACTCCGGGCGGCAGGTCCCATGGGGGCAGCCTCCCCCCGGGGGAACGCGCTCTGAGGACGCCGTCTGTCCGCCCTGTCGGGGTTGTGGCCTCCGCTGCGGTTAGGAGCTGACAGTATTAGCTCACATGGCCTGTGCTCACAGTGCAATTCTGTGTTCCACGTATCGATTGTTTTAAGACACCCCCCGCCCCCCAGCGCACATACACACAGTGGCCCTCCCCTTATCCATTTTACCTTTTGGCCAAACAGGTGTTTGGGTGAAAGGATGAGAGCGGCTGGCATTTTCCTGGCCTCTGGTTCCATCTCCTTCTGCCATCAAATTCTACATCCCGGAACCGGGGCGATCCCACAGTTTTGTCCTCAGACCTGCCAGGCACTCCTCTTTGTGGGTTCCAGGCGCAGGGTGGGGGGCGGCGTTCTCCATGGCGTCTCCGGCAGGCTGGTGTCCTGTGGGCTCTGCCCCCGTCCTTCCCCCCTCTCCCTCCTTCCCTCCCTGCCTGCCACCCTGGAGGACCGCGGGGCACAGACAGGAGTTGGGAGGGAGGGAACGGCCCATGTGGGGACCCCTTCCACGCGCTGAAAACTCTTCCTCTTTCGTCAGCCCTGCCTGGTGCCGGGGGCCTGGCCTCAGGGCCACCACAGGCCCTGGCTTGACAATCGCTAGGTGCCCCTGCAGAGTGTGCGTGTGCAGGTGTGTGCACAAGGGTGATACACACGGATGCATGCATGTTGGGGGCGGGGGCAGGCTTTTACTCCGGGAGAGTCTTCTCAGCGGTTACTTTCACACCAGGAGGGAGGCGGGGAGAACGGCAGGGAGGCGAGTGATGCCGAGTGGTTACGGTTCAGCCTCATGCCGGCGTGATGGTAAGACAGGGTCGGAAGCTCAGATTGCCACGTCCAGGACGGAGCATGTCTCCTTGAAGCCTCAACCAGACAGAACTCCGTGCCGGCCTGATGCTCCGTCCATTTTCCTACAGGACAGCGAACCTTGGTCACGCCGTCCTTGGCGTGAGGCCAGGCAATCAATGGACCATTGTTTCCCTAAGTCCCCACGGCTGGGCCCTTGGGTTTCGGTTTGTCACCACAGGCTGCTTTAAAGGCTTTGTTCTGTTGCATCTTGTTTTTTGTAATAATAGGAACATCTGAACTGACTGGAGTCTCTGATCGGCGCTTGTAACCCTTATCCACGTCCCTGAATCTCCGGGGAGGGTGGGGGAGAGGAGCAGAAATGTGCCCCCTTCCTGGTCGCCTGCCCCAGGGTGTGCAGGTGGGGCAGCACTGGCAGCCGTGGACTTGGCTTTGACTGTGGCCAGGGCCCTCTCAGGTCGTTCATCTTCACCTGGCTGCACACTCTTCCTCTGCTACCCTCCTTCCCTGCAAAGAAAAACTCTCGTTTTGGGCCCTCGCTAGTTTGGCTCAGTGTAGAGGGCGTCGGCCTGCGGGTCAAAGGGCCCGGGTTTGATTCCAGTCAAGGGTATGTACCTGGTTGCAGGCTCAATCCCCAGCTGGGAGGCAGCCAGTCGATGTGTCTGTCTCACATCGATGTTTCTCTCTCTCTGTCCCTCCCCCTCCCATTCACTCTATAAAAATCAATGGAAAAATGTCCTCGGGTGAGGATTAACCAAAATAATAATAACAATAATAAAAATAAAAGCTCTCCTTTGGGAGAAGGGCACCTCACTGCTGACTGCTTCCTGGGCCCCAGGTGGGCGTGTCCTCTGCCTTTTCCCATCCTTGCCATCTCCCACCTGTTGGTCCTTCCTCCACTCGGGTGAAACCCTCCCTCTTCTTCCCCCTCCTCCCCCTCCCTCTCCCCTTCCTGAGCTTGTTTTTCCTGGGACACTTGGCTCCTTCCTCCCCCCTCTTCATGGCTGAGGGCGGTCAGAGTCCGGCAGCCAGCGTTTGCCAGTCAGGTAGAGTGGGTTCGTGGCCAAGACGGGGCACCCAGCTTGTCTCTCTGCTTTTAGGACCCCTAATCCGAGTGCGGAATCAGGGACCTGCTCCCTCCGCCCAGGCTGCTCAGGGCTGCGTCCGGACTTTCATGGGCCCCAGGCATTTGTGCCTTCCCGGGCCCCTCCTCCTTAAAATAAAATAATAAAAAAATGCACACACATATACGTCTATATTTATGTTTACGGTTTCAGTCTGTCACAAGGCTGCTGTAACACCTGTGTACTGCTGC
Organism: Myotis daubentonii; assembly: GCF_963259705.1. Classification (NCBI taxonomy): domain Eukaryota; kingdom Metazoa; phylum Chordata; class Mammalia; order Chiroptera; family Vespertilionidae; genus Myotis; species Myotis daubentonii. Next base: position 52,668,770 of record NC_081855.1, on the reverse strand, counting down.
AAACATATATATTACAACGATGTCGGTATAAACATGCATGTATTAATTTCACATATTAAGACATTTCCTTCACTCTAAGGTTGGTGTTCATTTCCCTCGGATTTCAAACTAAAGCCCGTCATGGGCCCACGCGAGCCTCTCGCTCTGCGATGCAGGGCCCTGGGCTGCAGCCTCAGCCTGGGGCCCACCCCCAGCTCGGCCGGCAGCATCGCCCAGGCCCAGGTCCATTCCGCTCCGGTCCGGTCCAAGGTCAGGGCTCCTGACAGCGGGTCCCTGTTTGCCTTTGGGGAGTTTCTGCATGAAATGAAAACCTCCCCGGCAAGTTGGACTTACCACCCGGTCCCCACCGGGCCCACACTTCCGGGGTGGAAGTCCCTTTGCACTTTTGAGGCTCGCATTCCTCATCTGCAAGGTGGGGCGACCGAGGGCGCAGGTGGCCGTGTGCACGCCTGGGTCCGGTGTGGGAGAAAACGCCCTGCAGAGCCCCGTGCCCTGCGCATGTCCGGTGGCCCCATCCCTGGTACCCCGCGGGCTCTTGGCTTGAATTTCATACAGTTGCAGACCGAAGGGCCGGGTTGGCAGCTTCGTGTGCCCAGGTGCCTACCTACTGACTCCTCCCCCTCCCCCTCCCCGTGGGCGCACATGGGAACGCGGGGGCTCGAAGGTGCGGGGCTAAGAGGGTCTGGATCTCACAGCCTCTTGCAGCTCGGGGGGCCTTTGCTCTTTGGGGCGTTTCTGCGGGGGGGGGGGGGCAGGGGGAGCCTGCCCAGGTCCGGACCGGCCGGACTCGTGGGCTGCGGCGCCCTCTAGTGCTGAAGTCCGACGTTGCAGGCGCTAGTACAAATTCTCCCCCTTCAGGTCGGACTCAAACCCTGAAAATCGGGCGCCTTTCCCTCACCCCAGCGGGACAGACGCTGCTTTAAAGAAGTCACATGTCTTTGCAAACCATTAAGCATATTCATAGCGGGCCTTGCCGCCAAGAGGATTTAAGGCAGTTTAGTTAGAATTTCATTTTTATAAGAAAATAAAGGTAGGAAAACTATGCTGAAAGCATGGACAAAGTTAAAGTAAAATCGTCTTCTGTAATCCCTATGTAATGGCTAAGGATGACATTGATAGATGGTCTAGAGTCTTCTATGCTTTCTAGATCAGTTCTGTTCATCCTCGTTAGATCACATGGCCCGTGCGCTGTCATGGGTAGAGATATCTGGGGACTCGGGGCTCCCCGAGAATGCCAGGTGGCCGAGGGAGGCATCTTTTTCTCAAGAAATTCTAGGTTCGGCCCTGCTTTTTGCGCGGGCGGGAGCGCCTCTCCTTGCCATCGGTGGGGTCTGGCGCCACCTAGAGGTTCTTCTGCGTATCAGCTCCCAAAAGCACACACCTCACTCCAGTGGCTGAGGGTGGGAATGAGCCACCCACCTGATGGAGGACCCCTCCCGGGTCTCCCACAGGCACGGAGGGGCCTGGCAGGAAGAGCGGGGTGTGGGGGCGGGGGGCTTCAGGGCTCCAGGCGCGGAAGGGGCACTGGGGCTCGCGGAAGAGAACCTGTGCTTGGGGCCAGCCCTGGCCCAGATGCACCCCCGAATGCTGAGTGCCCTTGTCAAGGTTATGTCACATTCCGCACCCGCAGTTTTCCTGGGGGTGGAGGCTGGTTTGAGCCAGTTATACAAACACCTGCTATATCAAGTGCATTTTTAAAATCCTCACCTGAGGATTTTTTTCCATTGATCATTAGAGAGAGAGAGGAAGGGAGAGGGGGAGAGAAAGAGGGGGGGAGGGGGGAGATGGAAGGGGGAGAGAGAGAGAGAGAGAGAGAGAGAGAGAGAGAGAGAGAGACATTGATGTGAGAAACATGTGCCCCGACCGGGTAGGAAATTGAACCTGCAACGGAGTGGCATGTCCTTGACTGGGAATCAGACCTGCGCCCCTCAGTCTGTGGGCCGATGCTCTCCCCACTGAACAAAATTGGCCAGAGCTGTCAATTACACTTTTAAAAATAACCTTTTTGTTTTGGAATAATTCCAGATTTACCCCACCGTCGCAAAGTGGGTACAGAGTTCCTGCGTCCGCGTCTGCAGAGCTAGTTTCTCCAGTTGTTAGCAGCTTCCATAACCCCGGCGCCGTCACAGCTCACAAGCTAACGCTGGTGCAGTGCTTGGACCTGGAAGGCAGGCTTCGTGTTTCGCTCGTTTGCCACTAAGGGCACTTTTCCGTTCGAGGATCTCACCCCGAATCCCGTGCTGCGTTTAGTCCGGTCTGTGCGGCGTCCCTGAGTCTTCCTTGTTTTTAATGACCTTGACGACCTTGGAGGGTGCTGGTCATGTGTTTTGAAGAACGCCTTTTGGGTTCTCTGATGTTTTTTCTCATAATAGACTGGGGTTCGGGGAAGAGCACCGCAGGTGCGGTGTGTGCTCACTGCATCGAGTCAGGGGCATGTGGTACCAACACGGTTTATCCCTGGCGATGCTGACCTTGATCACCGGGTACTGGGGTGTCTGCCAGGGTCTCCACTGGACACCGGCTATGATTTCCTTCCCATAGTCTGTGCATTGGAGAGAGGCACGTGGTGCATCCTGGGGGAGAGGCGCTTTGGGAAGACACACCTGCCCCCTGTCTGTGAGGGTAGATGTGGGGGTGGGGGGTGGGGGGTAGTTCAGAGAGGTCGGTGTTTCTACAATTAGTCTGTGCCCTGCCTGAATCTGAGGGAGATTTGGAGTAGTCGGTCCTCCCCTGAGAATTTAACTTCCTTTTCCTTGACTTGCTTAGCAACTACTCGAGTGCCTAGCACGTGGCAGGCGCTGTTCTTGGTGCCCCTTGTTGTGCTGGGTGCCTGACGCGGCCTAACAGGCTGCCCCGGAAGGAGCAGCTCAAAGCAGCAACCCCTGTGAGCTCCTGTGTCTGTGGAGTGGGAGTGTGGGTGCGGTTCAGCAGTCAGGGTGGTGCCTGGGTGGGTGGGGTGGTCATTTGAAGATTTAAGAGGGGCGGGATCTACTTCCAACCTCACTCAATGGTGGTTGAGGGGCGGGACCCACTTCCAGCCTCGCCCAATGGTGGTTGAGGGGCGGGACCCACTTCCAGCCTCGCCCAATGGTTGCCGAGGGGTGGGATCCACTTCCAACCTCACCCAATGACTGTTGAGGGGCGGGACCCACTTCCAGCCTCACCCAATGGATGTTGGCGGGCGGGACCCTCTTTCAACCTCACCCAAAGGTGGTTGGTCAGACTGAGTTCGTTGCAGGCAGCTGGATTGAGGGCCCTGGGTCCTTGTCCGGGGCGCTTTAGGGCAGGTGGCAGTGGGGCGGCCGGATAACAGGGCGAGGGCGAGAGAGCGGCCAGCACGGTGCGGCCGCAGCCATCGTTGACGCGGCCTCGCCCAGATGCTGCTGATCTCGGTGCCCGCGCTCATGGAATGCTGCACAGCCAAGCTGGGCACCACACCTCACCTTTCGTTTGTTTACAAATCAGAGTCATGAGTGTTTGCCGTGGACTCACCGTGTTTGGGGCAGGATGTCCTGAGTGACCGTGGCAAATCATGAGTCATCGGTGACATGGAGCGAAAGGCAGCTGTGCCTTAGGGAGGGATTGATAAAACATTACCTTCTAAGGTCACCCCTCTTCATTGCTCGCCATGTCCTCGCAGGTGGCGGCCCTTCGGCTGGAGAGCGCACGCGTTCTTAACCCCCTCCCTGACGGCCGGCCGGCCTGGGAGGCCGAGATGAGCGCGACGGGCTCCTGTCTGACTCAGCCCAGATGTCTCAGGGGCTTGTGGGTCCAGGGGTGCGGGTGGAGGTCGGGCTCTGCCTGCGGACTGGGCAGTGCCCGGAGCCGGGAGGGGCCGGCCCGCTCTGCAGACCCTGCGGTCACGCTGTCCTCCTGGAAACCGCGGATGCAGGGAGGCCACCGGCCCCCTGGGGCCTCAGGAGGGGCTCGGGGACTCCCCATGTCGTCGTCTGATCGCGGCTGGGACTGAGTCCCGAGGAAGGAGGACAAGCGGAATGGCCAGGGGAAAGGGTGTGTGCGTGGCCTGGAGGCAGGACCCTCTCCCCCGGCAGCAGCCAGCAGCCACCCCGCCCGAGAGCAAGGCCCGCAGAGCTGGAGCCACCTGAGACTCCCGTAAAACACACAACGGGTTCCAAGGACTTCGTATGAAAAAACAGCATGAAATGGCTGCAGCATGATGCTCCAGAGACATGTCCTGTGGCAACGATAGGACTGGAGGTATGGTGGGTTAAGGCAGCAGTTCTCAACCTGTGGGTCGCGACCCCTTTGGGGGTCGAACAACCCTTTCTCAGGGGTCCCCTAAGACCATCGGAAAACACATATTGAATATATAATTACATATTGTTTTTGTGATTAATCGCTGTGCTTTAATTAGGTTCAATTTGTAACATAATGAAAATACATCCTGCATATCAGATATTTAAATGACGATTCATAACAGTAGCAAAATTACAGTTACGAAGTAGCAACGAAAATAATTTTATGGTTGGGGGTCACCACAACATGAGGAACTGTATTAAAGGGTCGCGGCATTAGGAAGGTTGAGAACCACTGGGTTAAGGCAACATTACTACAATTAATTTCAGCTGTTTTCTTTCACGCTCTCCAGCGTGGCTCCTAGTGCAGTGATGGCGAACCTTTTGAGCTCGGCGTGTCAGCATTTTGAAAAACCCTAACTTAACTCTGGTGCCGTGTCACATATAGAAATTTTTTGATATTTGCAACCATAGTAAAACAAAGACTTATATTTTTGATATTTATTTTATATATTTACATGCCATTTAACAAAGAAAAATCAACCAAAAAAATGAGTTCGCGTGTCACCTCTGACACGCGTGTCATAGGTTCGCCATCATTGCCCTAGAGCATTTCAGATTACTTACGGGGCTGGCGTCATCTCTTGGTTTGCGCTGGCCGAGGTGGTCGCGGTTCTGAGCTATTTCACCCACCCTACCCCTCTCAGGGTGATCCGATCCTTATCCCGTGATACAGATGAGAAGGTGGAGGGCCAGAGGGGATGGAAGTTCACCCAGCTGTGGGTGAAGAGATCCCTAGAACTGGGGTTGGTCCCCAGGGTGTTTGGTTCCAGAACCCGCCCTCCGGACCACTGCATTCTCTCGCCTTTCAAGTTGTTGCTCTCAAGGAACTCCTCACGCAGCCTGAGAAATAGGAAATAAAATGCTAATGTCTTAGGGTTGGAATAACGCCATGATCCGGGTATGCACAGAAAACTGGTCCTGAACTGCGAGAGGGCATCTTGGAGGACCTCCAAGAGGAAGTGACATTCGAACTGGGCGTTATAATCCTAATTGTACAGAAGAGAAACCGGGCTCAGAGAGGGTGACCTGTTTGCTGAGGGTCACGCAGCTCTTCGCCAGGGGTCGGGGGTGGAACCTCAGGTCTGAGTGTCTCTGACCACACTCACCTGGGCAGTTAAGGAGCAGGTGACAGACATTCCACTGATGAGGATCACAGAGAAAGAGAGGGCCAGGCAAGAAGAGGAAACCCCGGGAAATGAAGTATCCTGGAGGCTAGGAGAGTTTCCAGGAGGGAGATGCCAGGGGTGCAGGTTCCCCAGAGCACCCCTTGTACTGGGCAGTGGGGTGTCATCAGGTGACCTGGAGTCCAGGCAGTGTCAGGGACAAGCAGGGGCATGGCTGTCCATGGCAGAGGCCAGAGCTGGGAGGGGTAGTGACTGCAGCGCGCTTCAGGGAAGCCACCACAAGGGGGCGCCAGAGAGCACAGGTGATCTACCCTGGAGGTAATGCAGCAACAGCCCCCCCCCCCCCCCCACCTCGCCTGGGGTCTCCATGCTTTGTACCTAGCTGCATATTTATAACCTCATTATTTTTCTTAAAGAAGCTGCCGGTCCTCCAGAAAAAAAGTATGAGCTGTAGGTCCCACAAAGCCCAGATCCGCCTCTGGGGAAGGGGTTTAGCTGGAAGTGGGGATGGAGGAGGAGTCAGCAGGAAGCCACTGGCCAGCACCGACCTGGAGCAAGTCCTTTAACCTCTGGTGCACCCTCCCTTTCCTTTCTGTTAAAACAAAGTTTATATAAGCGCCCATCTCGTAAGGTGGCGGCTAAGATTCTGTGAGAGGATGTGCATGAAGGAGTCAGCACCAGGGTTCACACGTCGCAACATGCTGTCCTGGTGTGGAATATTCTTAGTAACAGGGATACTCCTGGTTGGCATCCTGAGGGTTTTCCCCCATCGGTTGAAATCACATTCAGTTACTTTGTTTCTGAGGTTCCCATTCTGTCCCGGGAAGCACATGGAGTCACGTGCCGTATCCCAGGAGAGAAGAGAGATGGTCCCAGGCATGTGGACCGGGCAGGGCTGTGGGTGGTGAGCCAAGCCCACGTACCCAACAGCCCATCCCACAGGCCTGGGGCCCTGTCTGTGACCCATGGCTGTGTGTGTGTGTGTGTGTGTGCACGCGCACGTGAGCCCCTGAGCACCCCCAGAGGGTGTGACCCCAGTCCTGCTGCCCATCAGACCTCCCTTCGCTGGCCCCACTCTGGTTGGGAAACAAGCCTTCTCCCTTGGAGCCGGTTGCCGGAGGAGGGTGGGTCCCGGGTTGCAGCAGCGGCCCCTGCACATCTTCTGGGGCAGCGGTTCCAGGCCGGCCTGGCTGTGTGCGCGCCCGGACAGCTGGTTTTCGTCTGCGCGCTTCTGCCCCGGGGCCTGGAGTGACAGCTTGGCGGGCCAGGCCCCGCTCCAGACCCTCCCTCAGGGCCATAGTGGCTTCCAGCCCTGGACCTCTTCCCTGCTCCCCGCGCCGCCCTTCCCTGAGCGGCCGCGTGATGGCGCTGTGGCTCCACCGCACGCGGGCGGCACCTTTGCCGGCAGCCGCTGGCCGGTCCTGCCAGGGGACTCCAGGCTCCTGGCTCTGTGGCTTGCGGGGTGCAGGCCCCCAGGAGCCCAGAGCTCCAGCCCAGCGCCTCCTCACGGACGACCCCGGGCGGATGGAAGAGGCCGGGGTCTTTGGCGTGTCTTCCCCTCCTTGGCCCAGAGTTCAGAGGATCCTGGCCACTGATTTTATTCTGAAAACACGTCTCTCTTCTCTCACTCATTTTGATTTATTTGTCTGAACCACGTTTCTGCAGTTCTGCCACCAAGAGCTATTTACCAGGTCAGTCACCCCGGGCCCCGGGGCCTGCCAAAGACCCACCGTTTAATTTAATTTCCACTCTGATTTCGGGGAGAAATGGCCGGGCTGGCCTGCTTCCTCTCCTCGGGCCTCCCCGCCACGGAGACTAACTTTGCTCCCGGCTTGTGCTGGGCGGGGTTGGGGGGTTTGGAGAGGTTGCGGGGGGCGGGGGTGGGGGTGTTAGGACACAGCGTTCAAGCAGGCTGGCTAGGTGGCATGCAAAACTAGAAAATAAACAGGACAAAAGGAGGCTTTCAAAAAGGAGCTTTTGCACTTTTCTAAACGCTGAGAACAGAGCAGGAAACAACCCAGAGATGACTTTGCGAGGTCCCTGTCTCAGTCCGAGAGGCGTCGTCATGGCCCAGACCTACCCGCCCGGTCCCCGCACCCCCAGTTGGCTCTGTTCATCCACCGGTGTGGTGGCCTGACTTTTAGGGTAACACACCGGCTCCGCTTTTCCGTGGCTTCTGAACGTGGGACTCAGGTGGGTCCACGTGAAGTGTAAGTGCCGATGGCTCTCAGCTGGGCTGCGTGGGGAAGGTCTCGCCGGAGCCGCGATTCAGACGTTGGGGAAAGGCCGATGGGGCCGAAGCAGCCGGAGGTCAGGACGGGGTGGCCAGGGCGCCTCCCAAAGCCCAGCGATGCCCGGTTTCCCTCGCAGAGTGAGTGGCCTCCTTTTAATTCAGCAGAACCCAGAGCCCCCAGAGCCCCTGGGGCGGGCCTCCAGCGCCTGCAGGCATCTGGGGCCTGGGCCCGGGGAGGCAGGGCTCAGGGTCACAGAACCAGGCCCTTTCCCTCTGGAGGCCCTGGGACAGATGCAGAGGCCCAGGTGTGTGTGTAGGTGGGGGGAGGGGGCGCGGGACGGGGGGCTGAGAGGGGTGAGAGTTCAGGCTTTGGCTTCTCCCTGGGCAGGCGCATTGGGCCAGCCTCACTGACCTCCCTGCGGCTCCCAGGTCCGGAGGCCTCATTCCAATGCAGGTCTGGAGCTGGTCCCACCTGGAGCTGCACGGGGCAGGGGCCCAGAGAAGGCCGGGCCTGCGTGGGGCACCCCCCCTCCCCCGGCCACCGCGGGGCGCCTCTCCTGGGAGGAGGAAAACGCTCTTCCCTTTCCCTTCTCCTTTCCCCTGCCGCTGCTGGTCTCCTGACACACGGCCTGGTGGCCTCCCTGGGGTCCTGTGGTCGCTCAGGACTCTGGGAAGAAACCTCAGGGAACAGGGACCAAGGAACCGGCACCGCGGTCGCCAGAGCCCCGGCGTCCCAGGCCGGGCGGCATGCAGGCCCCCAGGTCCGTGGCGGCCCTGGCATGGCGCTGGCAGCCACACCGACGGGTGTGCAGACCCGTCTCTCGGCTTCAGCTTCTTGCCCATCGAAGGGGGCGCAGGCCAGCCCTCCGTGGGGCGGAGCAGGGGAAGCTGAGATAAGGGAGGGCCAGTTCCTGAGGGCTGGTGGTCATTAAACCCTCCCCAGGAGCCAAGCGCTGTGCTGAGGGCTTTGCTCGGTTATCCCAGTCGGTCCTCACAGGACTCCGGCACGGGCTCTGCCCAGAGTCACCCAGATGTCAACCGCTGGACGGGGGGGGAGCTGGACGCTGACCCATTTTACTGACTGGCTGTCGTGCCCTCCCCTCCCCCTGAGTCTCCTGGGAGCATCCGGTCAGATGGCAGCCCACACCGCCCCCTGCCAAGGTCGTCCGGTCTAGAGCTGCGTGCATTTCTGCCTCCAGAAGTCGTGGGGTCCATGCCCCGTTTCAGACGCTGAACAGCCATCAACCCTGGGGCTTTGTCAATAACAGATGTGCACCGCTGTGGTCATTAGATGTGGAAAAAAATGTCTGCGCCATGGCCCGTTTCCGCTAACGCAGCACATGCCTTCCAGGGCTGCGTGTGTGTGGTGTACATGTGTTGTGTGCACACGTGTGTTGTGGGTGCACATATGTTGTGTGTCTGGAGAACCCCCTTGGAGCTGGAGAGCACATGGTGCTAGAAGATGTGACCTGGGCACCAGCTGGGCGATTTGGGGAGACGGGGAGGGGGGGCAGGGGTGCGTGGGGAGGGAGGGAGAGGGAGCCAGGGCAGGATGAGTCGGCTGGCTTCTGCCCCCTCCCCCCCCCAGGCTAAGGGTCTGCCTCTGAGCTGCTGTGGTTCTCAGGTTCCTTTAAGGAAGTGAAAGTCCTCTCTGCCCTGCACCTCCCACCCGTCCTGAGATCCTCCCAGACTCACTTTCTGAAAATTGTCAGCGGGAAGGAGCAGAAAGAAAAGCGGCGATGTGTTGGGTAAAGAGGACAGTGGAGGCATATTCTTAAGCAAACTGCAGGCTGGACACCCCCCCGCAGACGGCCCTGGGGTTGGGGTGTGGGTCTTACGCTCGTCAAGGTCGGCACCCCGAGTGCGTGTGGATGTGTTTTGTCTTTAAAAAATAAAAGCGTTGCCCTAGCTGGTTTGGCCCAGTAGGTTGAGCTTCGGCCCGTGGACTGAAGGATTCCGGGTTCGATTCCGGTCAAGGACATGTACCTTGGTTGCAGGCCCCTGGCCTTGGTCGGGGTGTGCGAAAGGAAGGCAACCAATCCATGTGTCTCTCTCACATTGATGTGTCTCTCTCTCCGTCTCCAGTCTCTCCCCCTCCCCTCCCCTCCCCTCCCCTCCCCTCCCCTCCCCTCCCCTCCCCTCCCCTCTTTCTAAAAATCAATGGAAAAATCTCCTATGATGAGGCTTATCAACAACAACAACAGCTTTTATCTGTAGATCCTCCTGGGAGAATTGCATTCATTTGTTCATTTTCCCCACAAGCACCTGTTAGGCAGGTAGTGTCGGCCTGGCTCTCTTCTGCCTGCTGGGGCTTAAAGGTTCGCATTGATGAATGCTCCCCGACAGCTCTTACGGAGGGGTACACACAGGATGGCGTGTGATAGGGGCTGAAGAGCAGGCTGGACTTCTAGGGGTGCACTCAGGATGTGGGACTCTGTGGCCACAAGGAAGACTTCATAAGGTTCATTCACTGTAGGGGTAGGAGGTGTTCAAAGAATGTTTCAGGGAGGAGGTGTGCGAGGAAGGGCGTCTCCAGCACAGGGAACAGCATGTACAGGAGCTCAGAGCCGTACAAGGGCGTGTTTAAGGAATGGTGGGACTAGAAGGTAGGTGTACGCCGGGGCTCAGGATTTGGGGAAGAGAACATGAGAGAGTTCATGTAAAACGCAGTGTAGGAAGTAGCGCTAAACACAAAACAAAACAGCCCGGCCTGCGTGGCTCAGTGGTTGAGCGTCGACCTATGAACCACAATGTCGTGGTTCGATTCCCAGTCAGGGCACCTGCCCGGGTTGTGGGCTCCATCCCCAGAGTGCGGCGTGCAGGAGGCAGCCGATCAATGATTCTGTCTCATCATTGATGATTCTCTCTCTCTCTCCCCCTCTCCCTTGCTCTCTGAAATTAATAAAATATATATTTAAAAAACAAAAACGAAAGAAACCCCACAAAACCCAGCTCTTACTATCTTTCTGATGATAAGGTAATGGCATCATTTCCTTCAGCCCCCTCATCCTTCCCCCCTTCATTTGTATCCTCAGTGTATTTCTTTGTGATAAGATGAGAAACTTTGTGACGACAGTCATGAAGGGAGACTTGACATAAATGTTATCTCTGTGAAATGCTGGCATTCCTCGGAGCGTATTCATTTACTCTGTTGCTTTGAACGGGTGAGTTATGCTTCCTTTGAGGAGCGAGTGCCATTGAATGTGGGTCGAGTGGATGGCTGGGATGTGGGTTTGGGACACAAAAATTATGGAAAACCGATGTGGCTGGATGGTAGAAGGGAAGGTGGCTTTTAAATCGCTTTTCACGCCTCCTGTGTTCTTAGGCCCACCGAGAGTTTGGGCCAACGACCCTGGCGATGGCACAGGACGGCATTCCTTGGAGTCCGTAGGGGATTTTATCGGGAGGATGCAGACTGGGGGGAAGGTCAGAGCGGATGAGTGCGAAGGAGGGCTGAAGGTGAGATACGGGGGTGAGCCAAAGTAGGTGTACAGTTGAAATACAAATAAATAATGCAATCATCCTATATAATAAAGAGCTAATATGCTAATTAGACCAAACAGCAGAACAACTGTCCGGATGACCTTCCGGATGAAGCCGGGGCTGCGAGGGCCAAGCCCCTTGTACGAATTTTCGCGCATCGGGCCTCTAGTTCATAAGAATACAAGGGTAAAATCTGGGTTTTTCGTACGCACAACTGTAAGCCTACTTTTGCCCACCCCTGTATATATAACCAAGGTGCCCAAGACAGTCTATTCCGTTCACTGCTTTTCAAGTTTTACCACGGAAAGCCGCCTGGGAGAGACACACAGAAGTGGGCGGATGCTCTCAGGAGGCCCAGGGGTGTGGCCTAGACATTTCTTCAAGGCCTGGCCTGGCAATTTCTTGCAAGTCACCTTTACAGATTCTCCGAAAATCCTGGGGGTTTTGCATCTTATTCCACCGTGATTATAGCAGGTCACAGACTACACGCGTGGGTTCCCACCCCCCTTGTCCCAGGCATTCCAGAGGTTACCAAGGGGACCCCCTTCCTGGCCTCCCGATGCAGTAAACCGTGCGTCCAGCCCCAGACCCTGGGAGCCTGAGAACTTTCCACTTGGCGATACAAATGTTCCCATGATTTGGGTCGCTCCGGGCTGCAACGTTGTTGCAGGTTCTGTTCTTACACCGTGTGCTCTAGCCGGGCTGTTTCTGGTAATGGGCCGAGGGGTGCGGGCAGGGGGGACTTCTGAGACCTCTGCAGGGAGCGATGGGGGCGAGAGGATGGACGGCCAGGGAGCCCATGTCCGGGGAGATAATAAAAGAGAAACGAACGTGCGGAGAGGCGGTTCCTTGAAGCATCCCGTAGCTGCAGGGTTTCTTTTTCCTGGGGAACCTTGCTAGTGGGGAGGCCCTCTTGTAAAGCACAGAGAATAACCTAACCGGCCATCTTGTGTTCTGCCACCTCTCGGTCCGCAGCAACCAGTGGGTCACCCCATTCGGATGGTTTCTCCCTGCCCCATCCCCACCCCTCCGGCGAGCCCAGCACGCTTCGGGACCTCGTGAGTAGCGACATGGTCTGGTGGCCGACTGTGTGGAGGAACCGATCCCTAAATAGCAAAGGGAGACAGTCTCCCACGGTCAGAGATGGGGGGCTTCGGGGGTCAGTTTTGGAGGCCAGGTGTTCTCTTTGGCTCCCCCTCTGTTTTCCAAATTCTTGGGTAGTTAAGAGCAAAGGGAGGAAGCCTGCCAGAATTCGGACTACCTGGACTGATGGGCGTAGCTTTGAAAGTTGATTAAATCGCCTTAGATGGCACCCGGCCAGTGTGGCTCAGTGGTTGAGCATAGACCTGTGAACCAGGAAGTCCCGGTTCGATTCCCGGTCAGGGCACAGGCCCAGGTTGCGGGCTCAATCCCCAGTGTGGGGCGTGCAGGAGGCAGCTGACCAGTGATTCTCTCTCATCATTGATGTTTCTCTCTCTCTCCCTCTCCCTTCCTCTCTGAAATCAATACAAATACATTTTAAAAAATTGCCTCAATGGTTATGTTTTAGGGTTGTCTCTGGGTGGAACTGAAAATGTGAAGAATAATAGGTTCTCATTTTCCAGAAACAGCGAATGGACTTACCTTGGATTGGGCCATGCGGATGTACAAATCCATCCTGTTGTTCCTGGAGTGTGTGTGTGTACGTGTGTGTGTGTGTACGTGTGTGTGTGTGTGTGTGTGTGGGGGGGGGACCTGGGCCCAAGCTTCCCGGCCGGCCTGTCTGTGCACAGATATATACAGGGCTATAAATGAAAACCACGCGTGGACGCCTTCGACCAACCACAAGGGCTGCTCTTCCTATTTTGTGTCATCAATGAGGCAGGCAGATCCCCTCAGGAGACCAGGTTGGGGGGCGGCAGCTGTGGGAGGGGGTCGTGGGGGAGGGGGTGGGCTCCGGGGGGTCTCTGGCCACCCACCGGGGCTGTTTTCCGCCTGCTGACTTTGAGGCTGCAGGTGATGCAGTGTCAGCCTCAAAGACAGACCGGGAACCCCCCCCCCATCTTCCGAAGGAGGACAGTGGCAGGGCTCCAAGGCCCCAGAGGCTTGTCAGAGAGGGTGGAGGGCCAGTGGCTGGGGAGCAGGTGTCCTAGGCCAGTGGTCGGCAAGCTCATTAGTCAGCAGAGCCAAATGTCAACAGTACAACGATTGAAATTTCTTTTGAGAGCCAAATTTTTTAAACTTAAACTATATAGGTAGGTACATTGTTATTAACCTAATGAGGGTACTCCTAAGCTGGCCTTTGCTAAAAACGTCCTCAATCTGATTGAGGTACGTTCCCTGAGGTCGACCCCTTCCAACTCTCCCATCCACACTCGTCTTGTGTACTTGTTTCGTCTGTCTCCTTTCCGAAAACCGACTTCTGCGCATGGGCCACGAAGTTTCAATCGCACTGTACGTGCGCGCCCGCACGAGGTATTTTGTGGAAGAGCCACACTCAAGGGGCCAAAGAGCCGCATGTGGCTTGCGAGTCGTGGTTTACCGACCATTGGACTAAGGGATGCTGGGCCTGGGCCAGGAACCTGTGAGGCAGGGTCCCAGCTTCCAACTAGGAGCTGCTTGTGGGAGGGCCAGCCAGTCACCGGTGCCATCCAGAGCGAAGCAGGCCCGGGGTGATCACTCGGGGGCCCCTCTGCAAGCCTGCATTCCCCCGGGGCTGTCTTCCTCCCGTGAAAGGGGTCACCTACGCAGAGGGACGTTGGGGCACCAGCCCACGGATGGACACACAGCACGCCAGGGTAGCTGGTTATCTCGGGTCCTGTGAGTTGGAGTGCTCTGTGTGGGAAAGACGGTGTAAAACCAGAAGCTTTTAAAACACGTTTCCCGTCAGTGTGCATGGAACTCCAGCCCGTCTCCATCTCTTGCTGTGGGAACAAAGTGTGTGCTTAACTGGTACGTTAGCTGCATCGATCCATCGCTTGGGTTTCTCTAAAAGGCGTCCCTCCCGGCGTCCTCCGTCGGGTCATCGCGTGGGCATGGGCTGCCTCCCTGTGCTAGGCGCCCCGTCAGGGTTCTGATGAGAAAGGGCAGAACAGCATTCAGACATTCAGTGCATGCTGGTCAAACTTTTGGGGGGACGAGGAGGGTTCTGTGAAATCGTACCACGGTTACCATCCTGACCAGAGGCCGGCTCCAACTTCGTTTCTAACCCGACTCCTCCCTCCCTCCATCTCCACCTCCACTAAAAACACAGTTGACTGTCGACAGCTATGCGTCCCTTTGGGGCGGGTGTTGCCTCAAGGTCTTAGGCACAAACGACGGTCTTTCTATGTCTCCATCGCTCCTCTGTCGAAGGGGAATGTCAGGAAGTGAGGGCACCCAGGGCTTGGTGACTCCAGGGGGCAGGAGGTGTGTGTGGGGGGCTTCCTGCTCTCTGAGGAACCCAGACATTCGCGCTTTATTTGGCAAATGGCGCCTTCGCCCAGCGCTGAACGGGGGACAGCCACAGGCATTCCCCTAACCCCCAGCCCGTCCCGTGCTAGGAAGACCCCCGTGACGAGTAACCAAGAGGCAGTCCTCAAAGACGCACATTTGCCCTGGCTGGCGAGCTCAGTGGTTAGAGCGTCGGCCTGTGCACCGGAGGGTCTTGTCTTGGGTTCGATTCCTGGTCAAGGGCATGTAACTGGGTTGCAGGTTCGATCTGCATCCCCAGTCGGTTGGGTGAATGTGGGCAACCAATGGATGTGTCTCTCTCACATCGATGTTTCTCTCTCTCTCTCTCTCATCTCCTTCTTTCTCTCTCTCCCATCTCCTTCTTTCTCTCTCTCCCATCTCCTTCTTTCTCTCTCTCCCCTTCTACTCTCTAAAAATCAATGGGAAAAATATCCTCAATCCTTGGGTGACGATTAAAAAAAAAGATGCACTTTTCTGAGCAGGGAAGGTGGCTGCATCCTGAGGATAAAGAGGCAGGGCCGTGCACTAGCTGGTTTGGCTCAGTGGATAGAGCGTCAGCCTGCGGACGGAAGGGTCCCAGGTTCGATTCCAGCCAAGGGCACATGCCTGGGTTGCGGGCTTTATCCCCAGTGGGGGATGTGCAGGAGACAGCCAATCAATGATCCTCTCTCATCATTGATGTTTCTATCTCTCTTTCCCTCTCCCTTCCTCTCTGAAATCAATAAAGAAATATTAAAAAAAAAAAAAAGAGGCAAGGTTGAGGTTCACGTGAAGGGACCCTTTCGCGGGAGATTGCTTGGCTGGAAGCAGCAGGGCCTGCTGCTCCTGGGAGGGCGGCTGTAGCCCCGGGTGAGGAGAGACGAAGGGCTCTCCTCGGTGACGCAGGTGTGGGATGGGGCCCGGGGAGACCTGCCTCCACCTCCCGGGGCCCCTGCCTCGCCACCGGTGACATGAGGGAGGTGGCCCAGATAGATGTCCCCGGGGCCCTTCGCAGGAGTTCCTGGCTCTGGCCCTGTGCGTCTGCCCGTGTTTGCCAGCTCAGCTCTTGGGCGTACCACCTCGGCCCTGGAGCCGGGTCTCAGGTACCCACCCCTGGGGCCCGTTCCGAGAGAGTGTTTAATACATAACCCTGCGCGCTCTCGCAAACCGTCCTCGGTAACACTTACTTCATTGCACCGTTAAAAACGAGAGCGAGCGAGCAGGCCGCTTAGCGCACTCACGGTAATCGGGGCTGACAGATGTCACTCAGGCTTTTATTATCTAAAGCCACAATGATTTTCCAAGTCACCTAAAAATATAGATGTAATCCAGCTTCGAAATCGTGTCCCGTAACAGAGGCCAGGGAAGCCGGGAGGAAATGAAGTCAGAACCTTGGCCCCATCTGCGCCGGTTCAAGGGCTTTGAACACGTTTACGTTCTGCGAGAAACCCAGGCGCGGGGCGCCGTCTCAGGTTGCTGCCCGCGGCTGCCAAGGTCTCAGGGAGCGGGCGGTGTCTTGGCGTCTCCCCCGTGGTGCCTGAGTCAGCGGGACACCCCCTTGGTCCCTGTAAGGAGCTTCATCCTGATTCCAGGGGAGCCTGGGTGGACGTGGGATGACCTTCACCCCTTGGAAAATGTAGCGCCTTCTGGTCTCCAAGTTCTGCTCTGTTCAGAAGATGGCGTTGTGAATCTGGGCGGGCCAGGGCAGAGGCGGGTATGAAAGGCAACTGGGAGGTATTAGGTGCCTGCTCTGATGGAGGCAGTGGGCTTCAGCGAACCCTCACATTACCGCTGCCCCCCCTTATTCATGGGGGATACACCCAAGGCCCCCAGCGGATGTCTGAAACCGCGGGTAGTACTGAAACTTGTGTGTACCATGTTTGTTCTTACACACACATACCTGTGCTGACGTTTAATTTATAGCTCAGACACAGTAAGAGATTAGCAACAGTAACTAATACTAAAACGGAACAGTTACAACCACATACTGCAATAAAAGTTAGGCGGGGGGCTTTGGGGCCGTGATCGAGTGAAACGGGGGTGACTTGGACACAAGCGCTGTGACCCCGAGACCATCTGTCTGAGCACCGAGGCGGCGGCTACAGCGCGGAGACGCCGGGCAGAGGGGTGGTTCGGGTCCCAGGCGGGACGCGGTGGGATAGCATGAAACGCCATCACGCTGCTCGGGTGGGCGCGCAGTGGGAAACGCACGAGTGGTTTATTTCTGTAATTTCCCGTGTCATATTTTGGGGCCGCGGTTGACCATGGGTAATGGAAACCACGGAAAGTGAAACCGTTGAATGGGGGGTGGGGAGACGACGACACTAGTGTATTTATTTATTTTATTTTTTTAAAAATATATTTTATTGATTTTTTACAGAGAGGAAGGGAGAGAGATAGAGAGTTAGAAACATCGATGAGAGAGAAACATGGATCAGCTGCCTCCTGCACATCTCCCACTGGGGAAGTGCCTGCAACCAAGGTACATGCCCTTGACCGGAATCGAACCCGGGACCTTTCAGTCCACAGGCCAACGCTCTATCCACTGAGCCAAACCGGTTTCGGCGTATTTATTTATTCCTCATCATTATTTGTTTGATATGAAGATTCATGTCAACTATATAAGACGTAAGTAAGGAGTGACGCAGGCGTTACACAGCCTGGGAGAAGCAGCGCCCCTTTACACACGAGGCAGTGAAGGCCCTGAGAGGTTGGTAGGAGACGGCGCGACGGGGGTCTGAGTGCGGGTGGGTCTGTGGGGTTTGGGTGCTGGCGTGGACGTCATTGCTGGCCAGCTCTCCTGAGGCCGCAGCCGTCGGAGGGGGGGGGGGCGTAGGGGACCAACTCGCTGTCTCTCTAGGACCAGGAACCGGGAACTGTCTGCCCCGAAGTACAGGGGCGAGGGGCCTGTTGCCCTGGTCACCTGCACCCCACCCTTTCCAAGGAGCTGTGTCCCCAGGAGGCAGCCCTTGCCACACGCCCCTCTGGACGCTCCCTCTACCGTGGGACTCTCGGTGGCTTCTGAGCGGGTGGCGGGGAAGGGGGTGGGGGAAATGGGGGGGGGGGCGGCAGGCTGGGCTGCCGGCATCTGCCCGGCTGGTATTTGGTTTTCTCTGACTGGATCTTTGTTCCTGTGTAACCCTTCGCGGCCGAGGCTCCTGCGCCTGATCGGTGCCGCATGGGGTGCTAGCCTGGTTAAGTCAACACCGTTGGAATATTACCTGTCTGTTAACCTGTCAAAATTGCTTTACGGCCCCCTTTTATCTTCCCCCCCACGGAATTTCCCCCGCAGTTCTCTGCCGGCTCTCCGGTTCCTTTCCTGGCCGGCCGCCTCCATCCTGCAGGGCTGCCCCGCCCCCAGTCATTAAATATTGTCAGAGTTCCGCCACTTACGGCTCCCTGTTTGCCCAGCGCAGATAAATTGTTGTTGACTCTGTGATGCAGACCAAGGACACTGGGCTCCCGGCCCCAAGAAGTAACCGCGGTGCCTGCCAGGTGGGCGGAGGGGGGAGGGGGGCCACGGGGGAGGGGGTGCTGGGGAGGTGGCCTCCCTCCCTTCCAGTCCCTCAGGTTGCTTCCTAACAAGCCAGCCCCCTGGCTGCCTGGGTTGCCTTGCACGCCTCCTTCCTCCCTCTCTGCCCAGCCATTCATTCTCTCTTTAAATATGTATTTTTCTTGATTTCAGAGAGGAAGGGAGAGGGAGAGAGAGAGAGAGAGAAACATCAACGAGGAGAGAAAACCATGGATCGGCTGCCTCCTGCAAGCCCCACACTGGGGATGGAGTCAGCAACCCAGGCATGTGCCCTCACCGGGAATCCAACCTCAACCTCCTGGTTCATAGGTCGATGCTCAACCACTGAGTCACCCTGGCCGGCCGGGCCATGCCACCCCCTCTTTAAGTTCCGAGTTTATAAATGCGATGGGTCTTAGGGGAGCATCCAGCTCTCAGCCTCATAGAGGGTAAGGCCTGGCTCTGTGGTTTGGTCCCATGTTTGATCGCATGAGGTCAAGGATTCTTTGGAGATTGGTTCCCCCCACCTCCACTTATGGTAAAACACGTGTAACATAAAACGTACCATCGAAACCACGTTAAAGTGGCGTGAAGTGCGTTCACAGTACGTGCAGCCTCCACTGCTCTTGGTTCCAGAGCTCTTTGGCCAGCCCCAAAGGAAGCCCCAGGCCAGGAGGTGGTTCTGCAGTCCTCCCTCCCCCGCTGCCCCCGGCGACCAGGAGTCTACTGTCTGTCTCTGCGGATTTGCCCGTTCTGGACCTTGCATGGGACCTGTTGCAGGCTCTAGCTGCTTCCCCTCACATCCTGCAGGTTCATGTCTGCCTTCTGCTCTGGGTGGGAACCGCTCCAGGGGACGGTGGGACGGTTGTGGGGACCTCTGGCGTGGCCGGCCCTCGTGCTGGCAGGGTTGAGCCCCTGCCCTCTCCATCCGGTGACCCACCACCTGGAGACGTTGCAGTGCTACTTGGGGAGGTCACTTTGACCTTCATGGAAGCCAGGAGGCCCTCCTTGTCCGCCAGGCTGGGCAGAGAGAAGTGGACGCCGGGGTCTGGTGTGGCTGAGGCCTGGGGAAGGCTGTGCGTGTTTGTGGGGAGGGACCCCACCTGAGCGCCCTCTGGTCTGTCCTTCCATCCTCTGGATCAGAGACCTGGCAAGTCAAGGGACCGGTTCCCCTCTGGGCAGTCGGCTCGGCACATTGTACAGAAGAGCACTCACTCTTCATCCCTCAGTGTTAGCAGCGTCCGGGGTGTGCGCGTGGGAGCCGGCAGGCATTTGCGTCTTCTCTCTGCCATCACTTAGCTGCCTGGCCTCCATTGTTCATCTGTAAAATGGGGATGGCAAGGCCCATCCCGCAGGGCTGTGATGCTTATGTGAGGATTGCATGCCGTGGTCGCCGTAAGTCACTGTTGGTGGTGCCTGGCATCTAGGATGTGTTCAGCAATTGGTTATTGTTTATACCATCTCAGATTTTAAAAAAATCAGTGCAGTACCCCCTCTCCCCCCAACCTTTGCCATCCTGGCGTCTGACAGCTTCTAGAAAGGGCACCAGGATGGAGTGGGTGTTTTACTTCAATGTGTTTGCTGATTATCAGGATTCTGGAAAGCTCCACCCACACCTTTGGTTTGGTCTGTGAGGAGGAGGAAACCTCTGCTTCTACCCAGTCAGCAGCCAAACAAAATGTCCCCTTTTCTTCTTCCTTCCTTTTGTCACTGCCCCACCATGTTTGGAGTGTCTCCCATTCGAAGGTTATTCTGACTCATTCATGTTTTCCTTCCCGGGGGCCGACCCCTGGGACAATGGTGGCAGGGCCCTCGTTGATCTCGTGACACAGACGGGCTCCAGGAACCGTGAAGGAGTCAGTATGCGCCCCAGTCCCCCCGCCGGGCTCCCCCCACCATGCCCAGTCCCTCACAGGGCCGGGGACAAGTGGCCTCATTTCATCTGTGGCCTGACACGGGTTCGGCGTAGCTCCACGGAGTTTATTGAACACCTACTGTGTGAGTGCACGGAGCAGGCCGTGGGGGTGCCGGTGGGCACCTGATTGGGGCTGATGTGCAGCCTCTTTGTTCCGTCCTGTCTGTGACTCACTAGCCCCGGCCTGTGTGAGTCCTGGGGGAACACAGGGGATGGAACGCTCCCCGCACAGCACTTGGGTCCCGCTCCGGCTGGCACTCCGTGGGCCTTTCGGGAGAGCGGGGCAGAACCGGTCCGGCGCCTTCCAGGGGCCGGCTCCACACCTTCCTGGGCGTTGGCACCGAACCCACTTTTGTTTTCTGGAGGGAGCTTTTAATGAAAAAAGTCAAAAATCAGTACCACGCTCCGGTCGAACAAAAAGATGCGAATTTCCTTCTTCTTTGCTCCCGGATATTGTGAGTGCGTATCTTTTCCTTTAGGAAGGACGGGCCTATGAATTTCCCCCTGAAGTCAGGTCTACTGTGATCTAATTGACGCGCAGTAAAACTACCCTTTTTTAGAGTTCGGTGGGTTTTGATTTTTTTTTTTTTAATCTTCATCTGAGGATATTTTTTCCCATTGATTTTTAGACTGAAAGTGAGGGCGGAGGGGGAGAGAGAGAGAGAAACGTCGATGTGAGAGAGACACATCAATTGGTTGCCTCCTGTACGTGCCCCGAGTGTGGCTGGGGATCGAACCTGCAAGTGAGGTACATGCCCTTGACCGGGAATCGAGACCCTTCAGTCTGAGGGCCGACACTCTAACCGCTGAGCCAAACCGGCCAGGGCTGGCTTTTAAAAAATCTTTTTAAAATACATTTTTATTGACTTCAGAGAAGAAGGGAGAGAGAAAGATAGAAACATCAATGATGAGAGAGAATCATTGATGGGCTGCCTCCTGCACGTCCCCTACTGGGGATCGAGCCTGCAACCCGGGCATGTGCCCTTAATCGGAATCGAACCTGGGACCCTCCGCCTGCAGGCCGACGCTCTATCCACTGAGCCACACCAGCCAGGGCGAGGGCTGGCTTTTGATTTGCAATGCAAGGCTTCCTTCCAGAAATACCCCAAGAATCTGGTTGGAGGATGGTAGACTCGGAGAGTACATGCAGACTTGAGCACCCGCGAGCACAGGCCTCCGTGTGCAGCCTGGGGATCAAGTGGTTTCAGACACAATTAGAAAGTGGGCCCGGGGAGACGATGGAAACAAGCGAAGGGCTCTGTTTGTTTGTCTTCTGTTGGGGGCGTGGAGTAACCGTTGCCCGGGCGTTTGGAGGAAGATACCAAGCAGGAGACAGCTGAGCTGGTAAATTCTGTGCCGGCCAAGAGGGTCCGGGCAGACTTGTCCTGACTTCCTGAGACCGACCCTGGCTGTGAGCGCCTACGTGGGAGGCCCCTACACTGTCCCCACCAGGTGGCCCCGGAAAGGGAGGGTGGACATGTGACTCTCCCTTGGGTGCACTGCCTGGCCTCAGCCCCTCGCGGGGTGACCTCGTCTTGCCTTCAAGAGACTGCGCCTCATTTTCTCCTTCGGCCGCTGAAGGCGATTCTTGGGGCCTTGGGCTCTGGGCCGAGACGAGACGGTGCCTCCTTCCCCGGGCGCCCGAGCCCCTCCACACTGTGGCGCAGGCTGCCGGGCAGAGAAATCCCCGGGGACTTCCAGGTCACTGGCTCGGCGATAACGTTCCGATGGATCCCGTGTCCCATTGCTTGGAAACGGGTGGAAAATAGGCCGGTGGCGGCCCGCGGGCGGCTCCTGAACTTGCTGGGGCCCCTGGACTTGGGCTGCACTTCCTACCCTCACTGTGGGGTTCCCTCCTCGGTCCCGGGTCCCCCCTACATGAGGAGACCACAGCAGCTCTGTCTGTGCTCAGATCAGCTGCCTTCAGCGAGAAGGGAAAAGAGGGGTGGAAACCCCTGCGTTTCCATCAGCCCCTTGACTTCCTCTGGGGTCAGGCGGGCTGTTGTCTTGCCTTCAGGCCCCCAAGGCTGCAGCCGGCCCTGAATGTCCACCTGGGGATGGGATGGCCTGTGCCTGCCCGGCAGAAGGGAGGGGGCTGGAGGAGGCTGGAGAGGAGAGGACCGCTTTGTCTCCGGCTCCCGGGCGCCCGGCCACATCCTGGCTGAGCGATAGTGCGTCCAGCTCCTTCGGGGCCAGGGCTGAGTCACCACGAATCCCCCGCAGTGTTGGCAGCGGCTGCTTAAAGGGACCCAGGACCGAAATAACACCAGTGGTGAGCGGTTCTCGCTGGAATCAGCCTGATGAGGACAGGCAGAGGGTCAGAATCCCCCGGGGTCTTCTGAGACTCGGGGGAAGCCCAGGCGTGTCTGCTGGGGCCGCGATGGGGGTGGGTCGCTGCGGCTTGGCTGAGCGAGCCTCGAGGGCTGGTTCTGGGGGCTCCCGCGTGATCCCCTTTATTCTGAGGGGCCCTCCGAAGGAAACCAAGGAGCATTTATTGGTCAAACAGAAAGATGCGAATTTCCTATCCTTTGCTCCCTAATATTATGCGTGTGTGTGTGTATATTGTTTCTTTCGGAAGAATGGCCCTGAGAATTTCATGTAGCAGAGTCCTTAACTGCATTCTCACTTCTAAGCCGGCTGGAGGTTGGCCCATTGGACAGATGGGGAAAGTGAGGCCTAGAAGTAGGAAGTAACTGGCTCAAAGTCAAGGGCAGATCAACAGTTTCTTCTTCAGGCCCCGTCTCTGCCCTGCTAGGCCAAGTTCATTTGTTAGCCATGGGGTTCCCAACCTTCTGACCCGAGGGCTCATCTCTGTTTGCAGCCATCGATTCATCGCTGTGTCTGTCCATCGAATGTCGGTCCCCTCCCCGGGCCTGGGGAGGTGGTTGGTCTTGGTCCACATTGTGTCTCCAGTACCTGGCACAGAACGGGCTCTGTAATTGTTGAACACGAATGAATGAATGACCCCAAAACTCCTGCAATCAACCTTCCTGCCATCTGGTAGACCCCAGCTTCGGTCCAGGCTGGGCACATGGTGGCATAAGGCCCTTTGAACGCGGGTGGCCAAATCCAGCTCTCTCTCTCGAGAAATTGGCACGGGCGCTGAGCAGTGCACTTCATAGCTCCCCACCAGCCCTGCCATCTGTCCTGGAGGCTTGGGTGGCCAGGCCAGGAATGCCACGGCTTCCCCTTGCCCGCCTCTCACTGTCCACCTCCTGGTAGGCACAGTAGGAGGGCTGGCGAGAGGGACCCAGGAGTTAAGTCACTCCTCTGGTCCTCTGGGGGGCGGGGGTGGGGGGCGTGGGGGGGCAGGGAGGAACTGTGACCCAGCCTTTGGGTTGGTTAGTGCCCACCCACTTCCGCTGGTCTCCCTGCTCCTCTCTGCCTGGCTGTTCAGGGGGTGCTGGGCACGTATGCCACTTTATGGGCCCTGACTGCCCTATATTTCTCTCCTCGGTACCCCACATTCCAAACCTGCCCTCTGCTCTCTCTTCTCTAGGGCGTGGGGAATGCGGTGGCCGCCCCAGGTCCCTGCAGCAGGGACACCTCAGAGTGGGGGAAGGGGGAAGGGGGAAGGGGTGGGATTTCTGGAAGCCGGTGTTCATGTGTGTGAGCCCCATGGACTTTTGTGAGCCCCGCTAGGAAGGTACAGTGGCCGGAACAACCACGCCAAGTTCCGAGGGGCTGAACGAACGCACACGAGGGTTCTTAGGGGCCTTCGCTTGAAAGGAAAGCACGTGACCATTGGAGGGGTTGCAGGAGGCAGCAGGCGCTGATGGTGTTTAAAGGCGCAGGCTCACGTCGCCCTTGGGTGACACCTGGGGGCTCTCTGACCGGGAGACGGGAGAGGAAGGGGACCCCTGAGGTCCTCCCAGCAGGTGCGCCAAGCCACCTCTGGGGCCTTCCGCCTCCCACCTGCCTTGGTTGGAAGCGAAACCCCTCCGAGAGGGAGTCACGCAGCTCTGTTTACCCTGTGACACAGCACTGGGCGGTGGGGTGGGGTGGTGGCTTCCGGACCCAGCTGCCCCAGTGAGAGGCCTGGCTGGAGCCTGTGTCACTGGCCTGGAGGGAATAGAGGGGGACCTCGGCTTCCCCGGCCCCCGAGGTGTCCTGTGAGTCACCCCTGAGAGCTTGTCTTGATGCTGGAGTTCTGTGTGGCGCAGCAACACCGGCCTTCCTAAACGCCAGGCTTCCTTCGCTGCGAGCTTTATTATAATCCCAGCAGCATGTCTTATTGACAGTGCAAAGGTCTGTCCGTGGGCCCTCCCACGTGCGCCCTCTGTGCTCCCAGAGCATGTGTATCCATTCACCGTAAAAGCAAATGGCACAACCCCACCGACGGGGATGGTGTGCAGCCCGGGGCTCGGGGAGTGTGGGCAGTCTTGGCGAATTCTGCATCACCATCCAGTACACGCCCCACACCCCACACCCTTCCCCCCGACACACACCACACATACATACACACCCACACCCCACACATACACCACACACACATACATATACACACACACCCCACACACACATACACACACCACACACCACACACACCACACACACACACAGAGTCCTGAGGTCTGGTCTTGTCATGATTTGGGTTTTATTTATTTATTTTTTTAAAATACATTTTTGTGGATTTCAGAGAGGAAGGGAGAAGGAGAGAGAGCGAGAGCAACATCAATGATGAGAGAAGCATTGATCAGCTGCCTTCTGCATGCCCCCCCCCGCCCCCCCAGGCATGGGCCCTGCTGGGAATGGAACCGGGGCCTCCTGGTTTAGGTCCGCACCGGGGTTTTCATGTGAGGGTGACAGGTGGAATCTCCTGCACATCACAGGCTCCCAAGAGGCCTCACCAGGCCCCATGAGCAGCAATGCGCTTGCCTCCCCCCGGGACACACCAGCTTCCCGAGGACGCGGCCCCTTTGCTCCAAAGCCTGTGTTCTCCTCCCTCCCCGTGAGCCTCAATGTCCTCCGTCCGCGGCACCCCCTCCCGCTGGCCAGCGCACCGGGGAGGGGAGGGGACGGGACTGTCCGCTGGGCAGACCCTGCGTCTCTGCAACCGCGTGGATTTTCCTCTTCGCTGGGTTTCTGGGACCCTCTGTGGTTTCGGGCAGAATTCAGAAATGTAGTGGGTTCTACCAGCCACCCAAGCCGACCCCAGCGGCCCCAGGAGGCAGCAGCCTGGGGTCCTGGCACCGCTGTTGGCCTCTGAGTGGTCCCTCCTGACCCGAAGGCGTGGCCTCGCCCAGCGCGACAGGATGGCAAACACTGGGGTGAAGGGAGCCCCTGGGGTGCAGCCCTTCTCCTCCAGAAGAGTCTCCGCCTCCCGCTGCTTCTCAGCTGTGGGAGGAGGGAGAGCAGAGACTCTTAGTTTAAAGCTGCGCCCCCTCCCAGAGGTGGTGTTGTGTAGGGACTCAAGCTGAGTTTGGCATGGGAGAGCGTTCCCTCCGACCAGTAGCTTGTTTTTCCTTTTCCTTTCTTTCCAGCCAGGATGGCCCGTAAGAATTCCCCAGCCTGGGGTTAAGTCTCGGCTTCTCTAAACGGGCCCGCGGCCTCTCTCCCCTCGGTCATCTCCAGTCGATGGCGTTTTACAGGGCTGAGCGTGGGGGCCAAAGGTTTGGTTGTTGAAGGACAGACCGTGGGCACCGTTAGCACCTGGGCAGGTGCCCGGGTCAAGGGCGATGTGAGGCATTTCTGGATGGGCCGGCAGCCTTGTCATCCCTACCCCCACCCCCACTACTTTCACCATAAAAATAAAAGGCATCTCGCTTTGCTGACTATCAAATCCTTTTCTGCCTCCTGCTACACAGTCTTCTCAGAGCCTCTCCTTCGGGGAGTTTCATAGACACTACAGAGACATGAGGGGGAAAGGAAACTCGGCGGGGGTTGCCCTGTACCCCGAAAGTAATTCCATGGTCAAAATGCCAAAGACCTGAGCTGTTGTTAATTGTTCTGAGACTCTTGTCTATCTGCCCATTAGACTTTGTGGATCTTCCAAGGGCTTAAGGCCGCCCTCCTGGGTACGCCAGGCAGGCAAGGTGGACTGTGACTAAGAGCATGACCTTGGACTTGGAGAGTCCTGGGTCTGAATCCATCGCTGACCCGCCCGCCGTGCGGCCTTGGCAGTCACTTACTAGAATCTGTACAATGGGTTTAACGACCCTGAGCTGCCCGGGCCCTTTGCAGAAGCGAATTAAAGCAGTCCAGCCGTATAACCGGCCTACTCCCCCTGGAGCACATCTTTCCTGAAAACGTTTACGCTCATCGTTACCACGTCCGCGATGGAGAGTGCGACTTCTGTTTATTTGTTAATTCACTTAATAAGGTTTTATGGGCTGTTACTCAAACATGAAGCATTTGAGAAACCATGATTATACGATTCCCATTCCCACTCGACCGTCCCGTGCCCTGTGGCCAAATACTCTTTGCGGCTGGTGTTTGTATATGCTGTGTCTAAATTAGGCCATTTGAGGGGAAAACGTCCTTCGTGGGTGCGACTTCTGTTCCTCCCGGCTCAGATTCTCTCAAAGGGGCATTGACTTGGTCTGTCCTCGCCCTACCTGACCTCCAGGTGCCGGAGAGGTCTCCATGGGTCCCACGGTCACCCTCCCTGGTGGCGACGGATAAAAGATGGTCCCATACGTTCCCGTGACCAAGAAGGGCGGCCCCGGGTGGTCAACTGTGAGCCAGACGCTGGTGCCGTCCTGGGGCCAGGGGGCCGTGGGCCTGGCCCTGGAGTCACACTGCCGGCACTCTGACCCCTGCTGGGCCCCGGCTTCCCTCTCGGGAAAGGTCCCTAGAGCCTGTCCGAGCCTCCATCCTCACATGCCATCCAGTGGACGTCCCGGGGCTCCTGCCCCGTGGTTTCCGAACATTTGGCAAGAAGAGGGCACTGTCCTCCCTCACCCTCCAGAACCCCCAGCGGAAAACATCCCGAACCGACATCAGAGGCTCCGGGGCTTTGAACATACCGTTAGGAAATGTTTATTTCATGTTGGATAAAAATATACCGCCTTACCTTTGGAAAAAAAAAAGAATGAAATAACTCGAAGGGCTTCAAAGCATTTCCTCCCCCCCCCCCCCGCCCCCCTGCTTTCCAGGAGGAGAAATATTTTTTAAAGTCATTTGCATAGTAAAGAGCTGGGCCCACCAGCCCTTGGTGCGGCTCAGCAAGTCCGTTGAACATTTTCAGAGCCCTGGTCTTGTGCACAGTTTGAAACTGAGACCCTTCCTCCACCCCATGGTGTCTCTCTCCCCTCCCCCCCCCCCTCCCTCTCCCTCCTCTCTCTCTCTCTCTCTCTCTCTCCCTCTCCCTCCTCTCTCTCTCTCTCTCTCTTCCCCCCATTCAGTCCTATGTGCTGAGAAACTTAATCCATTTGTTGCTGATTCATTTACACTTAACTCATCCAAATGCTATTCTGCGGGAGGCAGAGAGGTGCTCAATCCCCAGGAACAGGAAATTGCATCGTGTGCAGAGTCGCCGAAGGCAGACCCAGGCCTCTGGGACCCTGGTCTTCACCCAGACCCCAGGGTGGGTCTCCGCATCGGGTGGCGTGAAATCGCCTCCGAGTGTCTCCGAAGCCTGGCCCCGCTCCCCTCTTCCCAGCCCCCCGAGCCTGCGCTCCCCGGGTTTGTGTGAGCAGCTCTGAAAACTCCCCACATCAGTGTTCTTCTCACAGATGTTAGTGTGAACATTTGATAAATAGACGTACATGTGGAAGAATTTTACGGCGATCACCCGTGTACCCAGGCGTCTGGATCCGTTCAGAGTAGGTTGCAGACACGAGTATCCGTCCCTCCAAATCCCACAGCTTGCGTATCATTAGGGATAATACAGTTGCAGGGTTTTCTCATTGTGTTTTAAGGTAAAATGTGCATGGACTGTTCTGTGCATATCGTAAGGGTCCCGTGGGTGCAGATGCCCCCAGCCCCCAGCACTCTCCCGTGTGGCCTTTGCCTGTCCGCCCTCCCCGCCCCCCACTCCCCCGTCTTGCGTGGCAACCACTCTACTGCTCCTCTCTCTCCCTGGGTCGGTTTTGCCGATTCGAGGGGGAACTTCAGAAATGGAGCCGTGCAGCGTGCGTTTCATCGTTTAACCCCTTTCCCGCTCAGCACGATGTTTGCGCCGCCGCCCGTTCTTGCGTGTGTCAGAGGCCTGTGCCTTTCTCACCGCCGAACGCTGCTGCTTGGAGTGACGCCCCCGCAGTTTGCTCATCTGGTTCTCCCGTGGATGGGTGCCTGCCCTGTGCCCCGTGTTTGGCTATTTTGAATAAAGGTGCCCTGAACATTCTTGACCAAAACTTCTGGTGGACGCTCGTTTTCATTCTCTTGGGTAAATGACTAGGGGCGGGATGGCTGGGTTGCAGGGTGGGTATCTGTTTAGTTCTACAAGAAATCGTTAGAGCCCCGGCCAGTGTGGCTCAGTTGGTTGAGCATCGTCCAATGCCCAGGAAAGTTTCTGGTTCAATTCCCGGTCAGGGCACATGCGGGGTTGTGGGCATGGTCCTTGGTCGGGGGTGTGCAGGAGGCAGCCTATCGATGTTTCACTCTCATATCGATGTTTTTCTCTCTCTCTCCCTCTCCCTTTCTCTCTCTAAAAACCAACAAACTATTAAAAAAGTAGCTGACTTCCAAGCACAAAGTGGTAGGTGCTGTGAGAGCCGCGAGAAGGGGGGAGGATGTGCACCATCAACCTGACCTTGCCTGACCTTGCCTGTGGCTTATGCTGGAAGCCTCCATGTGCCCATCTGTGCAATGGGGAGATGGGGGAGGTGGTTGTGGGGATGAGAGCCCTGCTGAGAGGGTCCCTAGCATGATGCTTGATCCGATTTTTTGGACTCTCCTCTGTGACCACATACCAAATGGACACGCCATGTTAAAAGGGCGTTAATATGTAAGGGATTTTTTTATTTTTAATTTTGAAAAGGAAGCATAAACCCGACAGTGGGTGTGGCGTTGGCTCTGCCCCCAGCCCTGGATAACCTTGGACAGGCTCTGTTCAGACCAGCGTTTTTAAATCACGTTGCAGCAGATGCTTCATAAGGGTTTGGTGATATTCTTGGACCTGGGACCCAGACCTCTTCCTGCCCAGCCTCGGGCGATGGGGGCTCACCCGGCTGAGTCTGGTCTCTTCTTAGTAACGAGGACTGTAAGTAATCACCGAGAAATGCCTGCAGGGAGCGGGCCCGTCCAAAGGATCCAGTCACAGTCCTATTTCTTCTCTCTCTCTCTCTCTCTTTTTTTTTTTTTTTTTTAAAAAAAATAGGTTTTCATTGATTTCAGAAAAAGGAAGGGAGAGGGAGAGAGAGAGTTAGAAACTTCAGTGATGAGAGAGAATCATCGATTGGCTGCCTCCTGCCTGCCTCCCACTGGGGAGGGATCGAGCCCGCAACCCGGGCATGTGCCCTGACCAGGAATTGAACCGTGACCTCTTGGTTCATGGATTGATGCTCAACCCCTGAGCCACACCGTCTGGGCCCCCATCCTATTTCAAAGAACGCCAGGGAGGAGGGGGAGGGTGAGGGGATGTGCACCGGCAAGGTCACCCGCAGCTGGCCCGTCCTCCCTCCCAGGTCGCCTCCCAGGGCTCCATAGGTCAAGTCGAGGCTCACTGTTTCTTCACTCACCTCGCGCCCCACCCACCAGGCCCCGCTTCCCTCCGCAGCGCAGTTCTCACAGCTGGGCCTGATGTCACCGGCCGAGCACTGTCTGGAGTCCCCTCCCGCCTCCCTCCCCACCGCCCTTTTGGTCCAAGATTGAGTAAGAGACATTGGCAAGAACCGGGAAAGGCAACTCCATTGTTTCAACTTGCAGGGAGGGTGGGGGAGAGATGGGTCCTGCTCTGCAAATGATTCGTGCACCTCCCGTCCTCCCCCCCGCCCCCCGCCCCCTGCCCTTAGGAAGTGCAAAGCTGGATCCCAAACCAGCAACAAACCACAAGCAAGTTGCCCCCTTGTCTGTACACACACGGGGTTCAGAGACACCTGGCGAAGGGGGGCCCGGGGTGCGCTCCCGCCCCCGTGCTCTGTTCCGTGGAGCCTGTGTCCCGTTGAAGGGCGTGCTGTTCGGAAGCAGGGTGTGACGTTTGCAGGGCTTGGGGACGGGGCCACCTGGGAACAGCCAGGTTCATTGGACAAGCCTCCCTGCAGCTGGCTCCCCCACCCATCTTCCCCCCTCTGTCCCCCTCGATCCCTTCTCAGCGTTGCTCTAAGACCAGCTTTGACTGTTTCCTGGATTCTGGATGTGGAGCTGCCGTCCAGGCCTGCGGAGAGGATATCATGTAACCCCTCCCGGCTTCGTTCCTATGCAGGACAGGTAGGCTGCGGGCTCTAGCAGGCCGCCAACTGGGCTCCGCCGAGGCCTGGGCACCAGTGGAAATTAAAAAAAAAAGAAAAAGGAGAGAGAGCGGGAGGGAGAGAGAGGGATTATTTTGTTTCGACGTGTTTGAAAGCGGGATCTGTGGCCAGTGGGTTTTTTTTCCTCCCCCCTTATTTACACAGTCTGTTCGGAGACACACCGGGGCCTGTTTAGATTGGGTGTTTGCTCCGGAGGCCGGCCAAGTATTTCAGCACTGCGCCTTGGCACAGCCACCGCGGCGGCACCAGGAGGCCCCGTCCGTCACAAGACCTCACGGGGCCTCCTCGCTCTCCGCGTAGCCTCCTTTCACCTCGGCTCCTGTCCTTGCCCTGCGAGCGAGGATCCCGGGCACCCTTGGCAGCCTTGGCAGCTGGGGCGCGAGGCTGCTGGCGCGGTGGACTTCACCTTCGGGATGAGGGCTTTCTGGGGCCCCGGGCGGGATGAGGGCTGGGCTGCAGGCCCGGGGCCCATGCTGCTCTGGAAGCGTCTGGGCTCCCCGAGGGCCTGGGATGAAACTTGCAGCGTGCAGACCAGATCCAGGCCTGGGGAGGTCAGCCGTGGCCGGGGCCCCTGGAAATCTGCATACGGGCCGTCCCCTTGGGGACGATGAGCTGGACGATGGCTTGTCTGGGGAGGCGGAACCGAGCCGCGCCGGCCAGCGCTGTGCTCCAGGTCCCCGCCAGGCCACGGCCGAGGCAGCCCCAGCGTCGCGCGGAGCTGGCTAGCCATGCAGAGTCCCGGGCCCGCCCAGACGTAGCCAGTCAGGTCCTGCATTGGAACTAGTGCCCAGGGGTGGGGGCGGGGGGTGGTCTGTGGGTACATTCCAGTTTAGGAAACACTGCTCTGGGCCCATGGTTCCCAAAGGGCATCCCCTGACAGACAGCCTTGTGCCTTGAGTTGCTCTTGGGCTCAGGATTCTGTGCTCAGTGTGGAGAACGTTGCAGAAGGCACTCCTCCTGGGGGGGTCAACAGGCTTGTGTTTGCTGCGGGATGGGGGGGGGGGCATCCTCCCAGGAGCTCTGCAGGGGGAAGTGTGCGATTCGCTCTAACCCAGTGTTTCCCAAATTCCACTCAGGTCATCTCCTCCCTCTTCTTCCCCTGGGAACACGGGGTCACAGGTCATCCCCCGTGGCGCTCAGGTCCTCGAACTGGTCTGATCCTGGGTAATGCTTTAGTGCGCCTCCTGGCCCGCTCTCGTCTGTTCATTGCCCCTCTGTTCTGTGAAATCGCAGCCTTTGAGGTGATGCCGCCAACTTTAATAAAATAAAATAAAAATAAAATAAGGCATCCTCATAGCAAGAAATGCAGAGCTTTCCCATAGGGGATGCTTCGTAAATAGCTTCTCTCTGTTGGAGAGATGCCCTTCTTGTTCTAGACGGAGATCGGCTCGCTCCACGCTGAAGTGACTATAAGACATTGCCCACATGGCAGCAGCCGTCCCCCCAAGAAGCGGTCCGCGTGGCGTGGCGTGCGTGGCGTGCCTGGGCGGAACTGCAGGACGGAGCAGGAGCAGAGGCAGAGCTCGGAGACTCACTGGAGCATTTCCTGGGCCGAGCTGTGAGTCCTGCCGGCACCCTTCGTTCGAGCCCTCTAGGGCTGTTGGGAGAATCACACTAGCTCGGGACCTCGGTGTCGGGTCCGTGGCTCACGTTTATTGAGCACTTACTTAGGTTATTCATGCCTGAAATGACGGTCATGGCCGCCAGTTGCCACGCCGCCGCCCGGGAAGCAGGCCCGTGGAGGTTTCGGGGGCTTGCGATCGGAACAGGCTGTTTTTCCTCCCGTATCTCCGATGCCCGTCGCCCAGGTGGCTCCAGCACCTCTTTGTGCCTCCGTTTCCTTGTCTGGGGACACCTGTCTCCACCTGCCTGTGGGGTGTGGCCGGGTGGCACAGCCGTGGTCAGCGCACGTGGCTCCTTTTCCAGAGGCTCACGTGGGACTCGGGCAAATTTGTCTTGGGGATCACGGGACAGCTGACAGGCACTGACAGAGTGTCCACCAGGTGCCCGGCCGAGCTAGGAACTAGAAAGGGGGTGGTGAGGCCGGGACCAAATTGTGCAAACAGGGTCCCTTTCCTGCTTGCTGCTAGATTCACTCTTGGAATTGGTGAGTGTGTGTGTGTGTGTGTGTGTGTGTGTGTGTGTGTGTGTGAGAGAGAGAGAGAGAGAGAGAGAGAGAGAGAGAGAGAGAGAGAGGTGTGTGTTTTGGGTGGGGCAGTTGGATAGAGAGAATGAGGGCAGAGGCAGGGAGATGGCAGCAATGCCTACTGTTTGTGGGAGAAATAGAAAGGAAGATGGAAGTGACCTGCTTTCATAGCTGCAGTGGTCGGTTAGACATCGAAAATGGGGGCTTGGAGACGGGCCAATAGGAGCGCACGCCCGATTGGCCGGAGCGGGACTGACTGCTTTCCTGGATAAACCGTTTTTCAGGGAGTCGCGCCTCCCTTCCCCAGGTGTAGCCAGGTGGGAAGGAGAAGACAGAGGGGCTGTGATCCTCCAGGTGTGAGTCCCCTGGGCGAGGTGTGCGCAATGGGAGGGCTTCAGGCTCAGCGTTGACTTGGGGCAGCCAGAAGGGCCGTGAGGAGGAGGGAGCCCTCAGAGGAGGCATTTGGCGCCTGCCCACGCTCCCCGGAGTGGTCTCATCCAGGTCCGCCCTGTGCCGCCGCTGAAAGCTCCTACTGTGCGTGTGACGTGCTGGGTCCATGGAAACCGGAGACGGCCAGTCACCCAGTGGTCCCTGGGCGGGCTCTGACCCTTCACTGTTTCTCTTCAAGTTACTTGCCAACATTACAAATTGCAATCTCTCCTAAAAATCTCGTTTTCCAGCTTTCCTTGAAAAGTTAGAAAATCTGGCAGCCGTGGGCTCCTCATTCCCATATGGCGAAAATCAACACGCCGAGTAACAATGTCCTGAGGCTGGACATTCGCTCTCAATTTAGTGGAATCCCCACCGCTCCTGGCCCGCTGGGCCTGATTTTAGTTACTGTTGGCCCCGCGGGCGTTCAGGCTCGGGATCCCAACCCAAATGCAGGACGACTCCCCTCAGATGATCCCGCGTCAGGGACGGAGACGCGGCCCTGGTTTCCAGGAATCCGAGTCTCTGCAGCAAGGTCAGGAGGCCGAGAGTTCAAAAGGCTGGTTCCAGCTGTGCCCTTGACCTTCCCGATGGCCTGTCAGCAATCGTTTAGCCCGGGTCGCGCAGGGAGGCAAATACTAGGGCTTCTTACTCCAGCTGCTGTGGAACCATTTCAGAAGCGGGAAAACGCCCCCACCGTCCTCCGTACTCTTCTCAGACTTCTCCAGCACCGTATATCTTTTGGGCAACCATTGCCTGGGAGTTCAATTCCCAGTCATTCTCATGGATATGACCGCTTTGGAAAACTGGCGGAAACTACTAAAATTGAACGTCTATGTGTTTCATGAACATCACTGTATACCCAACAAAAATGTGTTCCCATCTTACCAAAAGGTCTGTCCGAGAACGTGTATAGGTAGCAACCCTTCTGGAAATAGCCCCAGATGAGGAAGCACCCAGATGCCTGCCCGCAGTAGAATGGATAAATAAACTGTGGCATATTCAGTGGAGTACTATGCAGCGGTGAAAAAGGAATGCGCTCCAGCTCTATACAGCAGTGTAGCTGAATCTCGCCAGCAAAACATTGAATGAAATGTAAATAGATAAAGATAATACCGAGACCAGGTATTAATACACACAAAGCTCAAAAGCCGGCAACGCTCATCTCTGGTGTCACAGGTTAGGATAGTGGCTGCCCTTGGTGGAAGGTGATGACAGCAAAGGCTTCTGGGAGTACTGGTAATGGTCCCGTTTCTTGATGAGAATCCTGACTACAGAGATGTGTTTACCTTGAGAAAGCGCATGAGCTGTACTCTCGGGAAAGGTACATTTTTCTGTTCTATATCGGATTGCAAAAAAAAGTTAAAATTAATAAAGGCACCCCCCCATCCCCCCCCCCCCCACGCGCAAACCCAACCCAGGAGGCACAGCATATCACTTCCGAGAACCAGAGCTAGGGCTTTTGTACGGAATCCTAGATCCCTCAGAGTTCTTTCTGCAAGCAACAGAAATCCGCCCTGGATCCCTTAAAGCCGAAAAGGGGCTGATTGAAAGCAGATTGCATTAGGTCAGCATCTGCGTGAGGGTGGGGGAGGCAGGTCTGGAGACGCTGCGGCCAGGAACACGTCCCGGGTTCTGCAGAGCTGGTCTGAGTTCGGCACCAGACGCCGGGCACGTCCATCCCCACTACGCCACTGGCGCTGGACGCGGGAGGTGGCGCGCGAACCCGCCTCTCGGAGCAGAGCGTCCGGCCTCCCTCCACCCCACGCCCCCCAGAGCGGATCTCTTAGGACCTTTGCGACTTCGTGTTACTGCTTCAGGCTCGCAGTCAGGCACAGGTGTGACAGATGAGGGGGACCCCCGGCCCGTTGCTCTTGTTCTAAATACAAGGGAGGCCGTGGCTTTTACAGGCGTCGGGCGTTGCTTCACGGAGTGGCGTGTACCCCGCACTCAGGAGAGTGACGGATGTTTGCGTGCCAGATGGATGGACTGCCTGGGAGCAGCCAGCGGGCTCCTTGGCTGTTGGTGGGAGAAGCTGAGAGTGTGTGGACCCGAATTCGCTGGACCTTCCCAGACCAGAGGGCAAGAGTGCTGACCAAGCAAAATCCAATGGTCCGTGTTTATTTGCTCACGTCTCATTGTGCCCACATTTTCTTGTTGATTTAAAAATAGGTTTGTCTCCCGACCTTATGCATTGAGGGGGGAAAAAAAGAATATTTATTCAGTGGTCATAATTGATCCCCCCTGTATTTGAAATATATGCGCTCCGTTTCGTTAAAGGTTGACGGGGTTGCTTCTTGTACTGGTGCGCAGTACCCCTGGCCGGGCTGTCCCCGGACAGAGCCAGCTTATGTTATAGATTCCTTGGGCCAAATAACCTGCTCTCTCTAAGCATCAGTGTCCTCGGTTGTAAACGGAGGAGCACACAGTGGACGGCAGGAACAGGATAAAGCATGGCTGGCTGTTCACATTTGTGGTAGTGATCAATGGGTTAGGAGTCTGGCGGTAGCCCTGGCCGGGTAGCTCAGTTGATGAAAGCATCCTCCCAATTTACCAAGGTTGCACGTTCGACCTCCGGTCAGGGCACATGCAAGAATCAACCAACAGATGCATAAATAAGTGGAATAACAAATCGATATATATTTTTCTCTCTCTCTTTTTCTCTCTCCTCCCCCCCCCTTTGTAAAAATCAATTTAAAAAAAGAGTCTGGAGATAAAATGAGATCATACATTAAAGCACTTAAACTATAGTTTGTAGCAAGCAGCCAGTACCTTATACTCACAATAGCTGCGTTGTTACACATGGAGAAGATACCTTCTGCTCTCAGCCTCTGGGTAATAGGGTAAGAGGTAGAATGACCACCCCTTTGGGTTTGTGGGAGAACACCCCTCCATTATAGGACGGTCCTTCCCCCGCCTAGCCCACCCCAGGCGAAGGTAGATTATACAGAAGAAAAAAAACTTTGGTCTTAAGAAGTCTGGTCGTAGCCACGCAACTTAAAGAGGGGATACGGGGTAAATGAGCCCTGAGCCTCCTGCATGGGCCAGGCCAGGGCAGCCCAAACCTCTGGTTTTGGAGTGTCACTTTGCACTTATTAAAAGGGACCAGAGCCACAGGAGACAAGCAGTTCCAACAGATGCCTTCACCACATGCTGGTTTGCATGCTCATCCTTTAAGGTCCCAAGTGTGACCCCCACCCCACCCCCTTGAGCTCTCTAGGAGCTGTCCTGCCTCTTGGACTTCAGGCAAAGCGGGAGGAACACCTGGCCGGGCTGTCCATGGGCTGAGCCAGCTCCTCCGGCTGGAAGACCCGTGGAGCGCCCTGGCCGGCTTCTGAGGCGCCCGCTGTGCCGGAGCCTGCGGTTCTTAGGGCCGCAGGATAAACAGGATGGAAGGGAGGCAGGGTGCGTGGGGAGCACCACATGGGGCTGGGCTCCCTCTCCGTCCTGTCCCCTCCCTCGGTTGTCTCCTGCCCCCTTTGCTGAGGCCACACTCCAGATGGCCTGATGGGAGGAGGCAGCCTGTTTCCAGGGACGGGCGGCTCCAGGGCGAGGAGATGCGCGCAGAAGGAGAGCGTTCCTTGCCAGCAGCCCGGGCACCTGAGCGGGCCCCGCGGGGAACGCTCGCTCGCTCGCTCGCTCGCTCGGGACTGCAAGAGGTTAAAACTTGCCCCTGTGTTTACTTTCGTTGGCGGCCACGCTGCATAATCATCTGTCAGCACGTCAGGTGCGGATTTATTTGTGCATTAAAAACCGCCCGGAGCGGACGGATGCAGACGCTCCGCAGCGCGCTGGAAAATGTGCCTGCAGCACCAAACGCCGCCTCTCCAAGTATTGCGCCCTTTTAATAAGTGCATTTAATTAAAGTCATATAACTTCTTTTATTATATTTAAAAAAATCCGCCTGCTCGCTCGCCGAAGCTGCGCGTCAGCTCTGGGACACAAAGAAAGGGTGCGCCTCCCCGTCCCTGCTCTTGAAGATGGAAATCCACTCGTCCGCTGGCTTGAAGGGGGCATCACCCTGGCTGGGGTGGGGGACAGGGTGTCCGTGTGGCCCAGGGGGGTGTCCCTCGTTGGCATGGAGACAGTTCCAGGTAGCGTTTGGGTGTGTGTTTCATGTGACCTGTCCATTGCACGGGTGTGAGCTGGACCGCCCGCCCAGGATGCGCGTGTTAAAGACGGTGGTCTCAGCCCTTTCCCACGGCGGTTTTTTCACTTTTATTTTGAGGGCAGCCCCGCTCCAAGGCAGGGGGATAGACGGAATGACCCCTTAAGAGCTCACCTTCCTTCCACTGGTAGACTTGCTGATCGGTGGGGAGAAGGACGGAGCAGGTGGAGAGGATGGGATTAGGACTTAGGACGAGAGACCCTCTCGCTCTGCAAGTCTCTAAACGGGCCGGGACGAAGCCGGGCTCGAGGTGGTGACAGCAGGGCTTTGTGGACCCGCTCTGCCTTTCCAGCGGATTAGGGAACGTGTCAGTGTGAGGGCAGCGGCCCCGGCGCTGCTGTGTGGGGACCCACAGTTGGTGGAGCGGGGCCGGGAAGGAAGGGTGGGGACATGTGTGGCGTGGCGGCAGCAGAGCAGTGGCGCCTGCGAGGAGGGGGCCGCGGGCGGTGTGGGAGCTGGAACCGCGGCAGCCCAGGCACGCGGCCTGCAGCCCCTCGTTATGCAGCCCAGGGGAGCCACGGGCCCTGCCAGGCCACCCACGAGGTGGCACGGGAAACCTCCGGGGGGTCTGTGTGCCTTGGGTCTGACCGGCCTGCGGGAAGCAGGGCTGGAGGCTCCGGCCGCCCGCCTGCCAACAGGAATGGCTTTCAACCCCGGTCCCCTGGGAGCTGCCCTGGCAGGAGGGAATGCAGCTGGGAGTCCCTCCTCCTCCGTGCCAGTCCTCGGAGGATGCCCGTTCCAGAAATTCTCCCGAACCCACCGCCCGGCCTTGGGCTCTGGTTCTCGCTGCTCCTCTGTGGATGGATGCTCATCCGCTTCTTTTCGTGGCTGCGGGCGCCAAGGGCTCAGACTCGGTGACGCAGGCCACCCAGAAGGAGCCAGGTGACCCAGGGCCGGGCGTGCTGGTTCCTTCGTAAGTGACTCTTTTCTTAGCCTCTTCGAGTGGGACGGGCCATTGGTCGTCATGGTCATTTATTTTCCGTTTTCCGAAGGTCCGCACATCCAGGCGTCAGTTCTCACCCATCTTTCTGAGGTTGCCATCCTCACCCCCTGCCTGGGTTTGATTTTATGGCTTTCCCACTTTCTCCCACGGCTTTTTTTTTTTTTTTTAAGTTTTCATAGAAATGATCATGTGTTTTTGTTGTTGATGTTTTGAGAAATTAATCACTCTGCTGCTGTCCAGAAAAAATAAAATAGATTTCATTTTATCCTAGCAATTGTTATTTTGGACTTTAGCCAAAGGTATACTTGAAAGAGGATTCCTTGCATTAAAAAATATACGTATATATGTCTGCAGGGGAGGGCAGACGTAGGTTTACAGAGTTTACTCTTGTATTACTATGAATTATCGTATCATTTAGATTACCGCAGTGAGCCTACTTTTGCCCACCTCCGTGTCTGTTTTAAGGAGCAGGTTCCTAGTTAAGCAGACAACCTCCCTACACTTCCTGTAGAGCAGCGTTTGGGATGCCACTTCCTGTGCTTGGTCGAGTTTTCCATGGAGACGCCGTGAGATGGCGGATCTGGTGTATGAAGGACTGTTCCAGCGTGAAGCAGAGGCGTGACCCCGACCTCCACTGAAGGTGGCCCTCCCCCGAGGAGAGAGGCTCATTGTGTCCCTCTCTGTCCTTCGAGGGCTGAGTTCCTTTCTGAGCACGGCTCTTGGACCAGAGTAACACCAAGGCGGGCAGGCGATCCCGATGCAACGCGTAGTAGGACCAGAGCACCATCATGTATATATCCTTTATTGATTTCAGAGACGAAGGGAGAGGGAGATAGACACATCAGTGATGAGAGAGAATCGGTGATCGGCTGCCTCCTGCTCGCCCCACCCTGGGGATCGAACCCACAACCCCGGGCATGTGCCCTGATTGGGAATCGAGCCGTGACCTCCTGGTTCATAGGTCAACGCTCCACCACTGAGCCACACCGGCTGGGCAACAGCCACTCTCTTAATTGGTTTTCGAAGCATTCCAAGTGAATGCAGACTGAAGTGCAAATACTGTTTTTGGCTTTCTTTGAAAGGACAGAGTTTCTTTAAATTTTTCAAGTTCTCCTGTTACTCCAAGTTTTCCTCCCATGAATGTCCCCTGCATCCAAACCCTCAGGACCCCGGCTTACATATTACCCCGCTCTGAAAACCTCAGATCTGACGTCTGGACCAAGAGCGAAGAGGGAGGGTCCCCTGATGCCTGCCAGAGCCCAGAGTCTGCCCCGTGGCCAGGTGGCGGGGTCCCGGGGCACTCACCTGGGCTGTGCTAGACCTGAGGCGGCCTGTTGACCAAAGGCCGTCACTCCTTTGCTGGGAGTAAAGTTCCTGAAGGAAAGGTCAGCTGGACCTTCCCTTTGTGAAGTCCGAGTCCTGAGTGCTCGCAGGCGTGCGGGGACCTTGCCAGCCTGGGTGTCAGCCACTGATCGGCGGCCCAGGGGGCGCTGGTCTGCTACTCACCCTGACCTCTCCTTGCTGAGGCTCCAGCTGCCACCCACCCCCACTCCCGCCCCAGTCCTCGCGCACTGTGCGTCTCAACTTGTGTTTCTTAAAGAAAGTGCTGGATGTGGGAGATGTGAGAAAGGGGCCACTTGTTAAAAATTTAGGGGCATTTTAGGCAATGCGTTTCAGCCACCAGGAACGCAGGAATTTCCCTCAGAGAAAATTCCCAGTTTTTCCAAAGGCGAATTATGATGTCCTTCTAACCCACGGAGCCAGTGTGTTATGTATAAAAGTCCTTGGTGCCTGAAGGTAGGGGGCAGGAAGACGCTTGCAAAAATGCTGTAGAATGAACATAGAGCGCAGTATAGACATTTTTTTTTTTTTTTTTTTTTTTTGCTTTTGAAGAGAAGGACTATGACTTTATTCAGCCAACCGATTATTTTTCAGAACCTACTTAATGTGCTAGGCCAGTGATGGCGAACCTTTTGAGCTCGGCGTGCCAGCATTTTGAAAAACCCTAACTTAACTCTGGTGCCGTGTCACATATAGAAATTTTTTGATATTTGCAACCATAGTAAAACAAAGACTTATAGTTTTGATATTTATTTTATACATTTAAATGCCATTTAACAAAGAAAAATCAACCAAAAAAATGACTTCGCATGTCACCTCTGACACGCGTGTCATAGGTTCGCCATCACTGTGCTAGGCATTCTGCTTGCTGCAGCTTTAGCCATAAATGAGCAGAGCGAGGCCCTGACCTTAGGCAACATATGTTCAAAGGCGGGAGACAGATAATATCCGAGTGTGCAAACAAGTCCTCAACGCTGGGAGTGGCAAGGGATACGGAGAGAAAAGAAACAGGGCAAGAGGCTACAGGGGACTGTGTGGGGGTTTAGGACCATCTTTTTAACTTCTTTTTTTAAAATTTTATTTTTCAATGACAGCTTACATTCAAAATTATTTTGTACTAGAGGCCAGGTACACGAATTCGTGCATGAGTGGTGTCCCTCTCCTGGTTGTGGGGGGCAGGGGAGGGACCGCGGGAGGTTGGCTGTGGGAGCACACTGACCCCCAGGGGGGAGCTCCTGTGTTGAGCGTCTGCCCCCTGGTGATCAGTGCGCATCATAGCAACTGGTCATTCGGTCATTTGGTCGTTCAGTTGCTTAGGCTTTTATACATATAAGAGTCTCATGCTCTACCGACTGAGCTAGCCGGGCACTTCCAGGCTTTTATACATATAGATTGGTTTCAGGTGTACAGCACAGTGGCTAGATAATCATACTTTACGAAGTGTCCCCCCGTCCCCCCGATAATTTTCAGTATCCAGCTGGCACCGTTCGTCGTTATTACACTATTGTTGACTATTTATTTCAATGCTGCAATGTACATCCCTGCGACTGTTTTGTAACTACCAATCGGTACTTCTCACTCCCTTCACCTTTTGCATCCAGTCTTCCAACCTCCCCCTCTTCTGTGTCTTGCAAGGACACCTGCCATGAGATTTGGCACCTTCCTGGGTAATCCAGGGTGAATTTCATCTCCAGATCTTTCACTTCATTTCATCTACAAAGACCCTTTCGCCCAAATAAGGGCACACTCATGGTTCTGAAGATGAGGATGTGGACGTCTCTCTCGGGTCACCATTCCAGCCAGTGAGTGTAGTGTGCCATCTGGTAAAATCGCTGTCACAGCAACTTTTGAAGAAAGGTGAGATGTGGCTCCCAGCAGAGCCCTGGGCTCCTTCCGTGCAGCCCCGTGGCTGTGATGCGGTTGTACGGCCGTGGGGATGGGGCGGGAGCAGCCAGGGGCGCCGGGAGATGAATGACACAGTAGTGTCCGGCCGCCGCATGGCTGAGACACGGAGCCACTGGGGGGCCTGGTGAGTCCACCAGCTCAGCGGGCTGCTAGCGAGCCTTTACTCCCCTGGGGGGAGCCACAGCCGTGGACACAGGGCTTTGGGTCTTGGTGGGAGAGCCTCAGAGGACTAGTAGCCGGCTTCCAGATCAAGAAACAGAAAGAATACTCTTAGGCCCTGAGGAACTGAGTAGGGAGGCAGTTAGCACAGAGGCCTGGACAGGGGCGTCGGCACCCTGACCGGACATTTCCCAACCATAGGTGAGTGCTGCTCTCAGACGCAGGAGCCTGAGTAAGTTGCAAAAGTCAGCAGGTGGGGAAGCTGGAACCTCAGCCTAAGAGGTTTTGCTGCCTGCAGCAACCATCTCTTCTGGGAATATATGCCCTTGAGGGTGTGTGTGTGTGTGTATATGTGTGTGTGCGCTCGCGCAGGTGCGCCAGGGGTGGCCGGGGCATTGGGGCCACCTCCAGGGGGCGGCTCCTCGGCTCCATGATTTACGGCTCCGTGTTTTCTCCGTCGGGTCCTTGCCAGAGGAAGGCGGGAGGAGCAGGTCCGTCTGCCCAGAGCCCGCCCGAGTTGGGATGATGTTTGTTCGGTTTTGTGCAACCCCAGCTGTTGCTCCAGGTGCTGCGTTAGACGCTCGGTAATTAGCGGGGCTAATTTATGTAATCGTGTTTGTCCTGTGTTTCTTCTCCCAGTGGTTCGTCTTGCCCGGATCCCTCAGCTTTTCCTGGACCCACTCCCGGGAAGGTGTTGGAAGGTGTTTGTTGGAAGATGTTGAGGAATGATGGGTGCTCCTTGATGCCAGAGATTAGCGCGAGCTCTGGCTCAGTGGTGGTGGTGGTGGGAGGCGGGGGCGGGGGGGGGGGTGCTGGTCTCCTCCGTGTCCTAAAGTTTCGCAGCCCCGGGACGATGGGCATTGTGGCTGGAGGGTTCTCTTTGGAGGGGGGCTGTCCCGTGGGTTGAAGGATGTTTAGCAGCACCCTTTGGCCTCTCCATGCACTTCATGCCGTAGCGTCGCCTCCCCAGTTCTGAAGACGAAAAACGTCTCCAGATGTCGCCAAATCGCCCCCGAAAGGGTCGGAATGGCTCCCAGGTGGGAACCCTGACCTAGTCACGGTGCTGACCGCGATGTCCTTAACTCGGAGGAAAACGACGGTTCCGAGTCCACGCGGAAGTTGGGGCGATGCATGCCCTTCCTCAGGCGTCTCCCACGCCCCCTCTCTGCGGACCTGCCCCGACTGGACAGACCGGAGCCCTGGGCCCGGGAAGGGCGGGCGTGGCGGCAGGAGCTGCAGCCGCTTCTCCCCTACGCAGGGTCTTCTCTTGCAGACGTGCCAGCCTCCTCTTATCCAGGGAGGGAAGAAGGAGGCTGGATATAGAGGGACAACGGGGCGGGGTTAGCGTCACCAGGAAGAGAAGCCGGAGCCGGAAAGCCGCTTCTGTTCGGAAGGGGAAAGCAGGCGTCGGGAAAGCAGGCATCGGGACTGCTTGAAGGACCCGGGAAGCATGGTGGCCGAGCCCGGGAGGGCAGGGCACGGCGCTCACAGCCGCCCTGTGGGTGGGTCTCCAGGGGCCAGCTCTCTTGACCTCACTTCTTTTTCCCTTGAGTTTTATTTTCCTTTTTTTTATTGATTTCAGAGAGGAAGGGAGAGGAAGAGAGTGATAGAAATATCAATGATGAGAGAGAGTCATCGATCGGCTGCCTCCTGCACGCCCCCTACTGGGGATCGTCGAGTCTGCAACCCAGGCATGTGCCCTGACCTGGAATTGAACCAGTGGCCTCACTTCTTAAGGAGCCGTTCTGGTCCTTCAGCGCCTTAGCCTCTTACCCATGAGTCTGGTTCATTTTGGGGTCCCCGCAGATGCCAGCCTCGTGCTGAATGTGCAGAAGGTACCTTGAATGCCTTTGGCAAACGGACAAAGATTGACTTGCTCTTTAAAAGGGTCAGATAATCGGAGGTATATCTGTCAGGAAGGGGGAGGAGGCAGGGGAGGAGGGAGAGAGAAGCCACGGAGAACAATTAGCCTAGGGCAGTACTGTCCCGTGGAAATAAAACACAAGCCACAGAGGCAATTTAAAACTTCCTAGGAGCCACATTTCAGAGGGGACAAAGGGAACGGGTGAAATCAATTTTAGGATAGATTTTACACAGCCCGGCACGCCCCCAATCTTCTCATTTCCACATGCCATCACTATAAGAAAGTGTAGCGAGATGTCTGCCTGGTTTTACACCACGTCCAGGGAATCCGGTGCGTGTTTAAACTCACAGGACACCTACCCTCAGACGGGTCCCATCCCAGTGCTCACGGACCGGCCGCTTCTGTGCCGGACGGTGCGGGGATAGAGAGGGCGTTTAAGTGATTAAATTTGGGGGATAAACTCTTCATCGTAAACAGGAATTAAACAATGATCTTGAGGACTCCTGTGAGCAGATCTCATCCACAAATGCCCGTGACAGCCTTGCTAAGCGTCCCCAACCCCTGTCCGTTCCCAGGAGCCCATTGGCTGCCGCCCTCCCCTCCCCCGGCCCCTTTGTGGTCCACTCCACTCGCTTTTGTTTCAAACGAATGAGCACACAAAACAGGGCCCTGCATTCCGCAGTGCAGCCTTATTCAGACGGGGCTGCGTCTTCTCAGTTAATCAGGAGTCCGCCCCCGCCCCTGCCGCTCCTCTCCTGTGTTCTCAGAATCTTAATCGGGGTCCTAGCCCCGCTCCAGCTCCCAGGAGAACCTCAGGGGCCAAACTCACACCTGCCCAGGTGAATAAAAACCACCTTAGCCCGAACTGGTTTGGCTCCGTGGATAGAGCGTCAGCCTGCGGACTGAAGGGTCCCTGGTTCAATTCCTGGTCAAAGACACATGCCCGGGTTGCAGGCTCGATCCCCAGCAGGGGGTGTGCAGGAGGCAGCCGATCCATGATTCTCTCTCATCATTGATGTTTCTCTCTCTCCCCCCCTCTCCCTTCCTCTCTGAAATCAATAAAAAACAAAAAGCAGAAAACCACCTTTTATCCAACCGAGAATGTCAGTCATGCCAGGTTGAGAATCCCTGTCGGAGCACTCTTCCTTTGAATTTTAAAGACTTTTTTCCCTTAAAAAGAGCCTTCTTTGAACCTGCAGAGCCCCTGGGAGGAGTTGGCTGCACTCAGACGTAGAATGATTCCATTACTACCTTGCTCATCCGCTAACACCTTCCAGGGCTTTGCAGGCAGCCAGCTGGTGCCTGGGAGAGTGGGTGGCAGCCCCCAGGGAGGGAGGGAGGGAGGAAGGGAGGGAGGGAGAGAGGGAATGGGAGCCAAGTCGCCACCTAAATGTCCCAACTTTCTAATTTTTAAGGGAAGTCCTGTGCTTTGCTGGTAAGGGCCCCATTTCCTTCTCTGGCCCCTGATTGGCAGAACCCTGGCAAAATCACTTTAGGACCCGTTACTTGACTCTGTAGAGCTAGAAGAACGGACCAGCCTTTCCTGAGGTCGCATGGGTTAGGCGGAGGGGAACACTCACACTCCCCCTTGCTCTTACTGGGGTCCAAGTCAGTGAGCAACACATATATGGAACCTTCTGTAGGCAAAGAGAAAAGATCA
The DNA here is from genome assembly GCF_963259705.1 of Myotis daubentonii. Classification (NCBI taxonomy): domain Eukaryota; kingdom Metazoa; phylum Chordata; class Mammalia; order Chiroptera; family Vespertilionidae; genus Myotis; species Myotis daubentonii. The sequence continues at coordinate 52,623,807 of NC_081855.1, read as the reverse complement.
GCCTGCTGGTCTACCAGGCCGAAGGCGTGGGCTGGCTCGCAGTCCTTTCCTCAGGGTGGGTGGAGCCTCGGCCTGGATTCTGTCTTTCTGCAGACCTACCCTGCTTCTGTGGGATTCTCACAGCTCGCCCAGACCTGGGCTCTGCCGAAATCCCAGTGTCGCTTCCAGGTGACGCGCAGTCCAGTGGCCCCCGGGGTGTCTGTCCACCGGGGTGGGTCCAGGTGCGGAAGCACGAGGATTGTGTCCACGGACACCCTTCTTTCTGAGCATCTGGGGGGGGCGTTGGAACCTGAGACCGCAACACACCCTGACTTTCTTGGGCCCCACCCAGAGAAAGCTCCCCGCAGAGGAGCCGTGTGGGTTGCTTGGCCGAGAGGGAGTCTGTGCAGAGGTTTCTGACGAAGTTCTGGGGGATCTGGACTCCGTCACGCCTGACAGTCCTCCGCCCCACGCCTCTCCTCGCAGAGCCCGGGTGCAGATTAAAAGGCACGTGGGACCTGCAGGGAGGAGAGCACCTCCTTCTGTGATGAGGAGGGAAGCCCCCTCTGCTGCACAGAGGGAAGAATGTGGCGGAGCCGGATGCCACGGCTGCTGCCGCCCTGAGCTCTCGGACATGGCTCTCCAGACTTGGAGCTGACCCCCAGGTCTTCTGTCTTAACCATGAGTATCTGCATTTCTCTCTCTCTCTTTTTTTTTCTGCCTGCCCCGAACAACTCCATTTGGTATACTTAATTGGGCTCATTCTAGGCTCGGGCCAGGAGAAGGAGGTCTGTCACCAGCGAGCTGTGCTACCCGGGGAAAGTCACTCAACCTTTCTGGGCCTCACAGTTCCTTGTTCGTGGACCAGAGTCACACTGACCTGACGGGGTGCCGACGAAGGAGCGTTATAAAGCATGACGACCAAGTGACTTTTATTACAAGTACCGAGGAATTTTTTAAAGTTGTTTTTTTACTTTCCCCCAGAGGGGCCCTCTCTGTAGTCTAAAGGAGGACCCTTCATCGGCAGGTGCGGCTTCTCAGACATTCCCTCACTGGCTGACCTCCGGCCTCCCTGGTTCAGAGCCGTCCCTTATTGGAAAAGACAAGAGCTCGGCGGGAGCAAGAAAGGGTAGGAATGGGGAGTAGTGGCCGTGGTTGTCTCACCCTAGAATCTATGCTGCTCCCCATCAGTCCCCGAGCTGTGTGCACACATCATCGGGGTCCCCCGTTCAGCGGGTCGGTGCTCCCTGCCACCACTGTGGGCTCCATTCCGGTTTTTCGCTGAAAGGGGGATTATGAACTTTAACAAGCTTCTCTCCCCAATAAAATCCAGGTGGGAGCCCAGGAACCCACATCTGCCAGCCCGGCCCCCTCCGTCTGAGCCCGCTCCCTCCCCCTCTGCCAGCTGAGCGCGTGCCTTTAGTCCTTTAACCAGTTTTCCAGGCGGTAGCATTTGGCCACCTTGCCACACGGACGGACGGACGGACGCGGACCATCCCTTGGAGAAGGGGAGGGTGAGCCAACAGGAGAGGAAGCGATTAGAAGGAAGTGGGGAGGCATGGCAGCCCATTAAAGAGGAATAAATTCTGGAGAGGGGAAGCGAGAGGTCCCTCCCGGTGTCTCCGTAAATCAAATTGTTTTATGGGCGGGATGCGGACGGACGTGGGAGATGGGCCGGCCCCGATAGCCAGGGTCACGTCTCCCCCTGACGTCTTGTCTGCCTTCCGGGACCTTCCGCGAGCGAGCAACCTCGAGCTGGGAGCCGCTGGGGCGTCTCTCTTTAATTTATTGTCGTCATTATTCCTCTCAAATCAGGACCAGTTACTTAAGGAGAGCATTGGAGGAGTTTTATTACAGAGACGCGGCTGGTACCGTTCTCCTGTCCGATTTCCCCAGCGTGGGCGGGAGGGCTGCGAGAAGGGGGGACGTTTTGACGTTTGAAATCGCCCCGTTGTTAGAAGTTGTGTTTTATACTGGAAAACTTTTCAGACCCAAGTTCTTGATGGGCCCAGGATCTCGGGACCTGGCTTCTCTTTGTCCTGTGAGCGGATCTTTCACCCAGAAAGTCATTCCCAAGAGGCGAATTCACCAACGGAGGGCCCCTGGGCCTGGGTATGGGTGGGTGTTGGTTTTGCACTAGTACCTTGTGCTAACGTTAGTTGCCCATATTTATTTAAATTTTTAAAACATATTTTTATTGATTTCAGAGAGGAAGGGAGAGGGAGAGAGAGAGAGAAACATCAATGATGAGAGAGAATCATTGATCGGCTGCCTCCTGCACGCCCCCCATCACTGGGGATCGAGCCCACAACCTGGGCATGTGCACTGACCGGGAATCGAACTGTGACCTCCTGGTTCATGGGTCGACCCTCCACCACTAATCCATGCCGGTTGGGCTAGTTGCCCATATTTAAATGGTGGGTATTTCATGTGAAATTCTGGGTCCCCAGCTTTCCTTGAAGGTGTGGGATGACTGAGGATGGAGCCGAGGGTCTTCCGCCACCACCCGGGGTCTGTCTGTGCCTCTCACCTCCCGATTCCTTCTTCGCTCCAGCCAGCTCCACTCACTCTGTTCTCTGCCTGGTCCCTGAAGGCGACTGGGTTGGAGACCCCCTCCGCCTTAGAGGAGGCCTTGAATGACCCGCTGAAGGTCACGAGCTGAATGAGGGAACCAGGCGCGGAGTTGGGGTGACCACGGGGTGTGTGCGTGTTCTTTCCTTCAGGGGGCTGCGAACCCCTCTCTGGAAGGTGGAGGTGCAGGTGCGGTGGCCAGTTTTGAGGTAGATTCTACTACCTCGCTCCCCGCCCCCAAAAGAGCTGTGTGACTTTGGACAAAACACCTGCCCTCTCTGGGCCTCACTCTTCTCATGTGGAAGGTGAATTGGCTTGAAAGAGATTGTAGTTGCCCTGGCCGGGTAGCTCAGTTGGTTAAAGCGTCGTCCCCGTACGCTAAGGTTGCAGGTTCGATCCTGGTCAGGGCACATACAGGAATCAACCAATGAATGCATACCTAAGTAGAACAACAAATCCATGTCTCTCTTTCCCCCTTCCTCTCTCTCTAAAAATCAGACTCCCTGTGCCATTGACCATGGAACCCCGGGGGTGCGCATCTACTCCCAGGAAAGAAGTGGCCTGGGGGTGGGCCCATAGGGGGAGAGCTGGGAGATGGAGGAGAGGAGAGGGTGAGACCAGACCCTGAGGGCACAGCCGTGACAAGGGGGGTGGAGGCTGATGAGCCATGGGGGACACAGGTGAATTTAGGGGTACACAGGCTGGTGGAAGAAGGACAGGGTTTTATAACAGGGATGGGGATGGAGAATAAATCTATTCATAAGCACAGGTCCAGTTTGGAGAGCAAGCCACACGGTCTTCTAAATGTATCCCATGCATCGCTTAAGTCAGTTCATCGAACAACAATATGGGAGGCTCCGTTTTGACCCCATTTTACAGATTGAGGCTCAGAGAGTGGAGAGAAGGTGGCTGGCTCCTAGGATGACTATCTGGCATTTTGAGCGCTTGGATCCCAAAGAGTCATTTTCTGATCTGAACGCCCCCCCCCCCCCCCGTCACCCCCCGGCCCGGGTTGTCACGAATGGAACCAAGTGAGCTAGAGCCTCTTCCAGGAACCTGGACCTCAGTTGCACCTCGCTTTTTTCCTCCCGGCCTCCCTTGACCTCGCCACAGAAAAGCCAGCATGAAAGGGGAGGCCGGGAGGGGGCCGTCCGTGTGGTGAGAGGACTCGGCTGCCCCAACAAGCCCCGGGAGCCGCAGGTTCTCACCGCAGGAACGCTGCCTGGTCTTTGTGCCTCTGGTCCCAGTGGGACGGGGCAGGGCGGTGGCACCTGGCAGGCGGGGTCGCAGGCCCAGGTTTTATACGTTTCGCCGCCCAGTTCAGGGCTAATGACAGGGCGCCGGCAGGTAGGGGCACGGCCGAGCCCTGGGGCCTGCACATGTGTGGCTGGGCCAAAGGTAGTCGCAGATGTTCCTGGAATCCCCACACCGGATGCGAAATTGCTAGCAGGCTGCAGAGCCGGAGGAAGCCGCGTGTTTTACGTAATGAGAGCTTGCCTCCTGCCCCATGGCCTCTTGGAGCCCCTGGTGGTTCGGGCCTCCTTTTCCCGGGGGGTTAGGAACCCCGCGTACGTGTCTGCAGGGCAGAGCCCTGCTCCAGCAGCCAGCTCGCTCTCGCTCTGCTCAGTTTAGATCCAGGATCCGTGGCTTCCCGCCGGGTGTGGTGGGCCCAGTGGCGGCCAAGGAGTGCTCTTCCACCAGATGTGCCCTGGTGCCTGGGATGGAAAAGAAATCGGGCAGCGGGCCTGAACGGCACTGAGAGCAGCCACCCAGCTCTCTTCCCTGGGCACCCTCTCCCCCTCCCCTGTGTGGAATGGAATTCTGTCTGGGTGGCGGCAGAAGGGAGTTCAGTGCTGAGGGCCTTTGCAGGCGGTCTGGATGGTGGAGGCTGGCAGTGGGGAGGGCTGAGCTGGAGAAAGACAGAGACGGTGGTTTCAGGAGATCAGAGAGGCTGGAGGCAGAGGCCTGGGAGTTGTGAGTGAGGCAGGGCCCTAGTTCTGGGTGTCCTGGGGGAGGACGTTAGGGCTGGGGGGCAGTGAACTGGCTCCTGCCCCTGCAACCTGCCCGTCCCTTCTGCTGTGACCCACACACAAGGGGCCGCTTTGTAAAATGCACCGTCCTCCTCCTTCGCCTGGTGCCCGATGGTTCTTGGAGTCTCACTTCGGGGAACATTTGGGAAGGAGTTGTCCCTCCTCCAGGCTGGCCCCGATGTGTGGTTTTTCTGAAGGAATCAGACCAACCCCGAGGCTTGTCAAACCTTCCTCCCATCACCTCCTTCTTAATGCACAGTCTGTGGTTGAAGGGTGCTGAGCTCAGGTCTCTGTCCGGGTTCAGAGCCTCGCTCCATGAGCTCATGGTACGCTCACCAGCCTCAGTTTCCCCATCTGCAAACACAGGTGGTCTCTCCCTACCTCCTGTGTGCCTACAGGCGCAAACAAAAAGAAGTCTTCCACGTCCAGCCCTGTCACGTCATGAATACTCCGTAAATGTTCGCTGTTATTATCACTATTAATATATTTCTTTCAAAACACAGTGACCTCACGGAGGGTTTCCTTTTAAATATTTGATTATAGACCGGGGTTGGCAAAGGGTGGCCCTCGGCACCGTCCACGGGCTGAGAATCGGTTTCACACTAAACGTTGCTTTTTAAAAAAATGTTTTTATTGATTTTTTTTTAGAGAGAGAGAGAGAGAGAAACATTGATGAGAGAGGAACATCATTGATCGCCTGCCTCCTGCATGCCCCCTACTGGGGATGGAGCCCACAACCCTGGCATGTGCCCTGACCAGGGATCAAACTGGTGACCTCTTGGTTCCTGGGCCGGGCCTAAACGTTGATTTTAAAGGTATTATTTTGTGACATGTGCAAGATGATGTGACATTGACATTTCGGTGGCGTCCACCAATAAAGTTTTTTTGGAGCCTAGCCAAGCCCATCTGCCCGCAGATCGCCCGTGGCTGCTCCCCCGTGGCCCGGGTGTGGCAGACCGGTGGCGATGGGGACCCTACGGCCCACAGGGTTGAAAATAGGCACCATCTGGTCCTTTGCAGGGAAAGTGTGCCATCCGGGTTCTAGATGACTGAGTATTAGCCAGGGAGGGTGGGTGTCGGGACCTAGACAAGAACCACAGGGCGGAGTGCTGCCTGGAATAAAGCCCGCCAACAGTCAGAAAAGACGATAGAGCTTTCTGCTTTAACATAAGAGAAGGGGAAGCCAGGTCTGCGTTCTGGAAACCCTACAGGGATGTCCGTGCCATTTTTTCAGAAACAAACTGAGTTTCAGGACAGCCAGCTGCAGGCGTGAGCAGGGGTCGCCTGTTCCTTTAAAGAACAACCCCCCCCCTTATCAAATGGGGTCCCAAGGGGTGGGGGTGGGAGGGGCAGGGGGCCCACAGCACCCTGCCACCTCCCACCCCCTCCTCCTTACAAGCGGGGTCCCTGTAGAAGCAGCATTGCTCGGGGAGCCTGTTTGACTTTGCCTGTCGGGTGCGTCTCTCTCTGTGCTCTGCCTCCTCCCACCTGGTTCTGGAAAAGATGAGGCAGCCAGGACCCTTGAATGTGCAAAGTCGCCAAGCGCTGAGGGCACAGCGCCTGGGGCTGAGGTTGAGCAGGGGAAGCTGACGGCAGCGTTGCTGGTGGGTGACCTGGAGCTCAGCTTTGACCTTGTCAACGGAGGGAACTCTTTTCCTGCCTTTGTCCCTTGCCCACCTTGCCCCCCTCCATCTCTGCGCCCACTCCCTGCGTGTGCCCGGGAGGGCGAAGGAGAGACGGCCAACGCCCACCTGGCACGGTGGCAGCAGCCAGCAGGCCTGCATCAGCCGTGGGGACGGGCCCGGGGAGGAGACTGAGTCATGGACAGAAACCGCTAATCCACGGGTGACCTGGCTGAGCACGCCGGTGAATCACCCCTCAGTGGCTCCCTGCTCCGCAGACCGCTCACATTCCCAGGGGACCCAGAGTCTGGGAGACGGGACGCGGTCCCATGGGTAACACCCAGCCCCGTGAGAAACGTCCCCGGCAAAGGAGACGGGCTCCGAACCTCCCTGTGAATGTCTGTGCCTGTGTGAGCGTGCACACGTGTGCATGCATGTACATGTGTGTATGTTACGTGTGTGCATGCATGGGTGCGTGTGTTTTAGAGGATGTGTCTCATCCATTCCGGGACCTCGTCTTAGCTCCTGCCTCCATGTCCATTGAGGGTGGTGGGCGCTCGTCTGCAGGAGGAGAGGGAGGAGGGCGCGCTGATGGACGGCCCGCCTGTCTGTAGCCGTCCTGGCATTTTCCTCAAAGACTCTCTCCCCACAAAGTCCTGCTCCAAACCCACGGTTTGCACGAAACAGTCCCTCTTCAACCGCGACGTCTCCTCACTTGGCGCGCAGGCCCCCACCGTGTGGGTAGAGGGCGGCCCCTGTCAGTGATCTCAGAGAGGCAGGGCCAGCCCTGTGCCGTCGCCTCACTCTCCCTGGCCTCAGCCTTTGGGTCCTGGCAACGTTTTCCAGATGAATTGGCCCATCAGGCCTCCCTACCGCGTGGATGGCTCCTCAGAGGAGGAACAGGCCTCGCGGCAGCCTCTCGCCACTGCCTGTCACTTGCAGACCCGATGCGCACACAGAGCACATCGAGCTGCCTGCCACCAGTGGGGCTTTCCCCTTCGTACTGTCACCAGCCACAATCAAACCTTTCTTGTATCATTTACTTATCTATTATCTATCTATCTATCTATCTATCTATCTATCTATCTATCTATCTATCTATCCCTTACCCAGTGATGTGTTTTTATTCCTTTTTAGAGAGAGAGAGAGAGAGAAAGAGAGAGAGAGAGAGAGAGAGAAAGGGAAATATTGACCGGTTGCTTCTCATACTCGCTCTAACCAGGGCTCGAACCCGCAACCTCGGTATGTGCCCTGACCGGAACTCGAACTCGCAACCTTTCAGTGTACGGGATGACGCTCCTACTAACTGAGCCACACTGGCCAGGGCAATCCGTTCCTTCATATTTTTATAAAATCCTTTTCTCTTACCGGTGATGCTCTCCCACTGAACGGCCCTTGGCTTGTCCCTGCCTTTCTGGGCCGTAAGAACAAGAGAGCCTTTGAAACAGAATCTCCTCTGGAGAATCCAGCCGAGATGGGGGATCGGTGCAGGCCTCCTCAGCAACGAAGTGAGAGCACAGGGCGCTGAGGGAGGCTCCAGGGCGGCTGGTGGCACGCGGGCGGGGATGTGATGTGGGTGGGGGTGCCCACGGGCCCCTCAGGTTTGCCGTGTAGCTGGGCCCAGTGCTTGCTAGTCCACAAAGCAAAACAAAGTTCCTCGAAACAGTGAAGCACAGTTACAGGTTCATAGCTAGGAACTCGATTCACTGCGGCCGACCGTGCCTCGTGGAGGCGTGGACAGTCCCTGTGGGCACCTCCGGGGAGGCTCACGGTAGCCTGGGCGCTGGGCGTTTCTAACGAACCCCTCCCTTCCCCGTGTTCTTGGTGGATGCGTGCAGCTTTGGGGGCCTTCGAGTTCTGCAGAGGCAGAGAGGAGGCTGGTGGACGGGGTGCCAAGCTCCTGCCCAGACCCTGGGTTTTGTGTCCTCCACCCCCCCCACCCACCCACTCCGGGTAGGGCGCAGATAGAATGGCCACATCGCTGCCCGGGTGGGAGGCGCTCTGGCGTGGTGATCCTGGGATCATGGGGGGTTATCAGAATCACATTTGCAAACCACTTTTCTTTTCCCCCCAATCACAGACGTGGCTTCCTGCTTCCTTCCTGCCATACTCTTTCTGTAAACGTAACCATGTTGCACTGGCTGCTTGTGTGGGGCGGTTTGCGGGGTCGCTGCCCGGGACCGCTGGACCCGAGGCCTTTCCTTCCAGGAGAGCCGCCTGCTGGCCCCGGCTCGGCTGTTTCCCAGTGTTTTCTGTATTGCGATTGGTTCGAAGCACTAGGTACGGAGTGCTAGGTACGGAGCGCTAGGTACGGAGTGCTAGGTACGGAGTGCTAGGTACGGAGCCCGGGGCAGGCTCTCATCTCCGGAGGCTTTCCCACAAGCTCTGAGGGATTAAGGGCTGAATGCAGGTGGGTTTCTTCCCCCTCCTGTCCTGGTCACCTGGCCATCACCATGGCGATAATCCTCCCAGAAACAAAAATAAAGGGCAGAACCGGTTGGACGGAAAGTGTGGCCGCAGACTCTTACATGGAGCCCGAGCGCTGGCTGGGGGCCGGGCTGCCTGGATCCTGGGGCCGCGTCCAGGGGAGCGGGAGGCGGAAAAGGAGAGGGCGGCCTCGGGGAGCACCGGGACCGGAGTCCCCCCGCCCCCCCCCCCCAGGCCCCGCAGGCAGAGCCGCCGTGCGTGCGGGTCCTGCGTGGGTGAGGCGGGAGTCTCTTCCTTCGTGGCCGGCAGTGGTGTCTGGTCTCCCTGTGGCCTGGGAGGAGGGAACAGCAGGCCCGTGGACTGTCAGTGGAGAGAGCCTGGCTGTGAGTCACGGGGAGGGGGCGGCCGGGGGGTTACTATCCGCTTTGGCTGCGATGGCGCAGGCTTCTGGCTTCGTGAACAGCCCGGGGGTCAGGAAGGCTGGTTTCACTGTGTCAGCGCCGAGAAACCGGTTTGGAGCGTAGGAAGCAGACTCCGCCCACCACGGCGGGACGGAGAGGGGTGAGAGGGGTGGATGTTCCTCGCCGTTGAAAGGTGCATTGGCTGCTGCTATTTTTTTTTCTTCCCCTCTCCAAGTCCTCCGGAATGTTCTGAAGGGGCTGGCATATCCCAGGAGAAAGGGCTGTTGGCTCAGGGGACCTGCTCTGCCGCAGCACAGAGCGCTGACCTGGGGCTGGTACTGGGGAGCGTGTCACTGTCCAGACGCCCTGGACATTCTAGAAAGAAAGGGGAAAAAAAAAAAACACCAAACACAAAACCAACCCCGAGTGCGAGGTGGTTTTGCACGCAGGCTCCCTGGCCGGGCGGTGGCCTGGTAACCTGGCGGACCCTCTGCCATCTCCCTGGCCCTGAAGTTGAGAGGCCTGCATTGCTGGGTGACAGGCCCAGACAGATGAGGCAGCTGCTCGCCCCTCCACCCCAGGCATTCACTGAGCGCCTACTACGTGCCGGAGGCCAGTCGTGGACAGCCCAGGAGAAAAGGACCTTTGCCCTCCGTCGCCGGAGAGAAGGCAGGCTATCACCAGATAAGAAATATCCAGAAGGGACAAGTGCTAGGAAAAACACAGAGAGGGATGGACGTGCGGTGAAGCGCGTGGCCAGCACAGACTTTCTCAGGAGCTAACGTTCAGACGGAGACCAGGCAGGTGCACCCGGGGGAAGAATGTTCCAGGCCAGCGATCACCAGGCGATGGTCCTGGTCGAGCGGCCCCTCGTTTTTGTAAATAGACTTTGATTGGCGCTCGGACACGCCCCTGCGTTTCCGTGTTGTCATTGGCTGCTCCCTCACCCGTGCGGCCGGAGGAAATAGCTGGGACAGTGATCGCAGGGCCCACAAACCTAAGAGGTATCTGGCCTTTGTCAGGGAAAGTTTGCCTGCTCCTGCTCTAGGCAGGGGCAAAGGGCAAAGAGCATGCAGTGGCCTCCATGTGTCCACTCTCCTGGTGACGGACACCCGAGCTGTCCCCACGCATCTGGCACGAGAGACAAACTCTTCCATAAGCATCCTTCCGTGTCATCGGGTTTACCTACCTGAGCGCCCAGGAGCAGAGCTATTTTTTATATTAGGGTGAGCAAGGGAGCATAAAACTGCCAACCAGCAATTTTTATCAGATGATAAAACCCGCCTCATCCTCCCGCCACCAGGGCTGCTGCTCCTCTCAGGGACAGATGTGGTTTTTGGGGGCTTCGTGTGGGGCCTGCATCACCTTGGTCCATTCTTGGGAATTTGTGTCCATCATCAAAGGAGACCATGTCCATGTAGGTCCTTAGAAACCCGTAAAGGCCTCGTAAACACGGGGAGTGGGTCAGGGGGATGTTCTTACCCACATCTTTGCTGTGAGTACAGCCATCCTTGCTTCCCAGGCCTGCACCCTCTGCAGCCCAGGGAGCCAGGTTCTGGTTCTGTCGGTTCTCTCGGATCCTGTCTGCCAATGGCCCAAAGAGGCTCCTTTGGTGGGTTGTGACTTCGTTAGCAATGCCCGGTGCTGGTCTCTGGGACAGAGGAGTGTTTCCGGCAGAGCGGACACCAAGCCTCCAAATCAGACGATTCCCCCCCCCCCCCCCCCCCGTGTCTCTGTAATTGACAGCATTAACTTTGCATGAACCAGGAAGTTTGGCCGTGTAACTTCCTTGTGATCTCAGGACAAGGAGGTGAGGAATGAAATGCCAGGAGGGGGGGGGGGGGGAGGACATCCCGGGAAAGCCAGGTCTGGTGGGGGGAGCCGTGCCAAGGAGCCTTGATGGCACCTGGTGGGTGCTGGGCTGGCCTTGGCGATGGGACCGGCTTTCCTCCTGCCTGCTGGGTGGCTGCCAGGGCAGGTATTCATTATTTTGTTTAAATAGTTTTGCTGCTGCTGATTTTTGAATGTTCAAAGCAGCCCCTTTATAAGCCTTCACCTCCTGTGTTGGGTCTCGGTCACATTTTCTGTCGGCGTGTTGCCAGGCACAGTGCAGTGCGTGCTGGAGACGTTCATCGTGAAGGAGGCCGCGCTGGGCCTGCCTGCTGCAGACCGAGTCTGTCCCGCACTCACCGCCGCTCCGTGCGTCCTGGGCCCCGCGTCTCCACTGGAAGAGAGAACTGGGAGGTCTGGGAAGCACTTCCCAAAGCACTTCTGAACGGGCCCCACCCACACTCCCCGATGCCTGTCCCAACCTCATTCTTTTCCTGGCTCCCAGGCAGGCACGCCGATCTTGACAAGCAGGTATCCCCTGAGTTCTGGAGATCTGATACGCGGGGCATGACCCCCGGGGAAAGGCCTGAAATAGAAATGGTTTTTGACATTCTTGTTGGTGACTCAGACATGGTGAAATTCTTGTCCATCCGTCAGCGCCAGGCAGAGCCTTCTGGAATGATGGTATTTGGGTGCGAGGGGCCCAGGACCAAGGCCTGCCTACCCTGGGGACCTTACATGGGAGCTGGAGCAGACGTGGGCAAGAATGCTTCTCTTCTCTGTTCCAGCTTTTCCCAAGCTAGAGCCATTTCAGTACAACGTTTACTATTTAAATCTATTTAAGCTTTTTAAAATATATATTGTTATTGATATCAGAGAGGAAGGGAGAGGGAGAGAGAGAGAGAAACATCAATGATGAGAGAGAATCATTGACCAGCTGCCTCCTGCACGCCCCACACTGGGGATCGAGCCTACAACCTGGGCATGTGCCCTGACCTGGAATCGAACCGTGACCTCCTGGTTCATAGGCCGAGGCTCAACCACTGAGCCTTGCTGTCCGGGCTTAAGGGTTTTTTTTTTTGGTCTTTTTTTTTTTTTTTAAATGTATTGATTTAAAAGCAATCGTTCTCAACAAAAGAGGGGGGTTGCCCTCTGGAGACCTTGGATAATTTCTGGGGACATTTTTGGTTGTCACCACTGGGGTGAGAGGAGTGTCACCTGCATCTCGTGGGTGGGTGGGGCCAGGGATGCGGCCGAACATCCTACGACACAGGCCAGCCCCTGCCGCGGTGAATCGCCCAGCCCCCAAATGCCACTGGGGCCGAGGTGGACAGACTCTTGCTTAAAGAATCCCTATTTTAAAATGAAATGGAGTGAACCGGGGCCACTGCCCGTGCAAAGTGAATATAAAAATACTAAGCACACGGACTCAAAACCATGTTTATAAATTCTGGGTCGATGCTTCTGTCCTCTGGGCTTGAGGTTCTCTTCCTCTTTACACCGAAGGGCGGTCAGCACCTGGAGAGATGTCGGGGCCACGGCTCCGCCCCGCTCCCCACGGAGCCTCCCCCCTCCCGTGTCATCGGCAGGATGAAAGGGAGCTGCTCCCGCCCTCTGGGATTTGACGCTAGTTTGCGCCGCTCCCTGAGATAAAGCCGGGCACCCCTGTGCCTCAGCCCAAACTCGGGAACCGCTGCCTCGCTGCTGCCATGGGCGTGAGTCCGAGCCTCGGAGAGGAAGTGCCCGCGAGGACCGGCGGCCTGCCTCTGGCTCCGGCTGCTCCCAGTGCTCATTAGGCGGAGATGGGAATCTCTGTCTCTCCTTTTCACAGGCAGTTATACTAATGACAGCCCCTGCGAGGCATGGGCTTTTTCATCTTCAAAGCACAGCATAAGCATGAGCTAACCTCCCTGCGCCCCTGGGAGGGAGGTCAGGAGCCCCACATTGGACTGGTCGGTGCCACCAAGCAAGAGGGGTGAAGTGAGTCACCGGCTGTCCCGTCCGGGTGGGGAGCGAGGCGAGGTTAGGGTGGAGACTCAGGTTCACGGTTGCTGGACTCAGCTGGCCAGGTCCTCCGTCGGGGCGCACCTTTCTCCCGGCCACCCCGGTCTTGGTGTCCGGAGCCAAACCTCAAGTTCAGGCGCGTCTGGGAGAGAGGGAAGGTGACGGTTCTTTTCTCTTACTCTCCATAGGCAGCGCTTCCAGGGCAACGAATGCTTTTCTTTGAATAATAATGATCATCCCCCCCCCCCCCCCCCCCGGCCAATCCAGGGAGTCCCCTTCAGCAAATATTTCCCTTGTGGACCCGCTTCCCCTGCCGGGGGGTGTGGAGCTGCACCAATGCTTCTTCTCACGGGCCCTGCTTGCAGACGCCTGTGGTTGGCAGGGCCAGAGCCACACGGAGCAGGGGTGTCTGGCCGCGGGCCGTGACCGCCTCGGCGGGGACCACCATGGTGCGAGCAGCCTGGGGTGCCTGTGGCCGCTGGGGTATTTCCTTTGCGCTCACCCCAGACACTCCTGGCCCTGGCCCGGAGCCAGCCGAGGTGTCAGGAAGAAGAATGAGGAGGGCGGGCTTGGGAGGCAGAAGCTGCAGGGCGCCAGCACCCGTTTTTAATCATTTTCCAAGGGTTAAACCAAAAAAGTAAAATCTTCAGGTCAAGAGACCTTTCAACCTGCCGTGGATCACGGTGGGTGGGACTTTGGGGTCCTGCCTCCTGGGGACGTGATCCAATCGGAGATGTGGTGGGGAGGGCAGTGCCCTGTGTTGCTGGCCCTTAAATGCTGTCTACCACCATGCCCGGCCGGCGTGGCTCAGTGCTTGAACATTGACCTATGAACCAGGAGGTCACGGTTCAATTCCCGGTCAGGGCACAAGCCCAGGTTGTGGGTTTGATCCCCAGTAGGGGGCGTGCAGAAGGCAGCCAATCAATGATTCTCTCTCCTCATTGATGTTTCTATGTCTCTCCCTCTTTCTTCCTCTCTAAAATCAGTACAAATATATTTTTTAAAAAATACTCTCTACCACAGATCAAGTAAATCATGTCAGAAAACATACCTCGGGACTGGAGGGGCGGGAGTGAGTGTGTGTTTTCATGCTGACAGTGCACCAGGTTTGGGTTGAATGGACTTTGGGTGGCGCGAGACCCTTGTGTGGCACTCCTGAGGCATGGGACTTTGTGGGTTGCCTTGAGTTTTGTTTGCGTGCCTGTCTAAAGCCTTTACCTTCTGTGTTTGTTTGCTCGGGCTCCTATAGGAAAAATACCATAGACGGGGAGAGGGCTTAAACAGCCAACATTTAGGTCTTGAGTTCCACAGGCTGGGAAGTTTAAAGTCAGGGTGCTGGCATGGTCATGCTCTTGGCGAAGACTCTTAGAGGTTTGTAGATGGCTCTCTTCTCGTTGTATTCTCGAGTGGTTGGCGGGCTGGAGGGTGGGGAAGCAAGCTCTCCCCTGTTTCTTGTTATAAGGGCACTAATCTCATGATGAGGGCCCCACCCTCATGACCTCGTTCCTGCCCAAGACCCCATCTCCAATACCAACATACAAATTTTTTTGGAGGAGGGACACGCAACATTCACTGCATACCACCTCTCTACGTGATCTTGAAGCACCAAGTGTGGATGGGAGAGCAAACAGCCACTCAAACAACATCTAGACCAGGTTTCTCCTGGATCCTTTGAGGAAGTTGATCACTTGTTGCTTATGGGATGTGAAGAAGGAGCATGAGGACAGGGCTGGGGTGGGCGTGAGCTGGCCGGAGGGAGAGGGTGCTCCCAGCATCCACAGAGCTGTTGTGACTTTGGGAACCTGGCCATGGCTGCAGCCAGCTCGTTTGTCCCATAAAGGTCAAATCCGGCTGTCAGAACAGCCAGCCCAGGCCTGCTTGTCATCTCACCCTTTGTTGCTAAAGGATCCGGTTCCCCAGAAAACAGAAATGTGGCCCCATGTGGCATGGTGTCCTCCTAGCTTTTCAATCATTTCTCCAGGCTTCCTGCGACCACGGTTTCTAACTAAACCAGGTAAACGATATGCGCATAGAATGGGATGCAGACAAGGGCGGGGGCTCCCCCTGGGATCAGACTATCGCTGTCCCATGTCGCCTCCCCGTCCTTCACTTTTCTATGCGGCCTCTCTGCCCAGCCACGTCCCACAGCCCACTTAACTCCTTCCATCCCCAAGGCGCACATGTGGATGAGAGAGCCCAGACGCATAACCGCTCTGCCTTGTTCATACCTCATCCTCACCTGGACCCTTTTCAGTCCATTTAAAAATATATATTTTTATTAATTTCAGAGAGGAAGGGAGAGGGAGAGATGGAAACATCAATGATGAGAGAGAATCATTGATCGGCTGCCTCCTGCACGCCCCACACTGGGGATCAAGCCCACAACCCGGGCATGTGCCCTGACCCAGAATCGAGCCGAGTGCCCTCCTGGTTCATAGGTTGACACTCAACCACTGAGCCACGCCGGCCAGGCTGTGGTTTGGTTTGTTTTT
This sequence comes from Myotis daubentonii, assembly GCF_963259705.1. Taxonomy (NCBI): domain Eukaryota; kingdom Metazoa; phylum Chordata; class Mammalia; order Chiroptera; family Vespertilionidae; genus Myotis; species Myotis daubentonii. The sequence goes on along the minus strand of NC_081855.1, from coordinate 52,608,451 downwards.
TTCTAAGGCACTTGAGGGTAACTTACATGGGCCTTTACCTCTAAACACATCAGTGTGTGTTTCCTAAGAAGAAGTGTATATTCTTCCATAATTAGCTGTCAGTGTCCAATACAAATTGTGTGGACGTCCAAGGAGAGTTCACCGAGCACCTTCGTGAACTGACATTGATAGGATGTCATCTCCATCCACGCCTGGGTTTGTCTGTTGATCCGGTAACGTCCTCAGTGCCACCTTCCCTCCAGGGAAGAATCCCGTTGAGAGTCAGCTGGTGCATGGAGCTGTCGTGTCTCTTTAGCCTCCTTTCACCAGGAACATGTCCGTGGCCTTCCTGCTTCTTACGACGTGGACACTTAGAGAATCCATTCTCTCGCCTCCTCCGTTTGGTCCATGGAGAATTTCTCATCCTGTGTTGGAGGTTTCCCGGTGACGAGATTGAGGTTATGTGTCCGGACAGTAGGACAGGTGAGGGGGTGTCTGTCATAGCGGGTCGCATCTGGAGACAGCCAGTGTCTGCCTGTCTGCCATCGGTCATGTTCACGTTGGCCGCCTGTACAAGGTGCGGTCTGGCTTCTCTGATGTAGGATTAGTTCGTGTTTTTTCTCCATTGGAACTCATGAGCAGTCTCTCGGGAACACTTTAAGGTCAGGCACAGATCCTCACCAACATTTCCTCCTGGAATCGGCACCGAGTGATGATTTTTGCCTGATCCAATCTGTACTCTGATGGTTGTAAGTGATTTTCCAACTGTGATGCTCTCTCAGCATATATCACTTGGTTCTTGGCATTCTGCTGTTAGCAAGAGACCCCCCTCTTCCCGGTTCATGTATAAATCTGTTCATTCACTGTTGGCACGGGCCCTTGAATGCCTAGTTACTCATTGGTCTGTAACTCACGAATTACTTAATTATGCTGATGCTCGTCACATCCCAGATTTGGCCAATGGGAGCTCCTTCAAACGGACTCCTGTGCCCGACACAAACACGCGTGGACTGTGTTGTGAGCCTCTGGAAAGCTTGGAAGCCACTTGAGAATGCGTGAATGTTGTGATCCACGCGTGACAGTGACTCAGCGGCAGAGGAGAGAGATGGCTTGGTGTATGGGATGCTGTCCTGGGTCCCTTCACGCCACCTGCTAGGCCACACCTGTAATGCAAAGATCTAAGGAACACGGGAGTGTTGCCAGGTCACCTGAAGCTCTACAGGTTCGCACTGGGAAAATCTTCACGCACCAGGCATATTGATGTTAAGCCCTCTCTTATCTTTGAGCCTCTTTTTACCAAACCACGTGTAAAGGTTGGAGGGGCTTAGTAGATCGACACCTACCCATAACATTCACAGGAGAGGGATCAGATAGCAACCAGGTGGTGGAGACGAGTTTTTACCAGGATAATAAGTCTAGTGCTTTGGCTACTTGTTCCTGTGTAGGAATACAGGTGTGGGGTTACTCGATCTTCTCATTTTTTTTTCAGGACCATCCAGAAATCCAGATTGTTATGTAAAACCTTAACATCTCCCGTCATTAATCTTATCATCTGATTCCAAAAAAAAATATGTGGAAGAATACACTTGAGGCTCCTGACGCACACACTAGGTCTACAAGATGAGCCAGCCAGCTGTATGCCTTGTGGCAACTGTGACATAAAGGGCAGAGGCGGGGAACCGATCACGGCCTTTCATGATGTACTTGGATGAGTCTGTGACTTCTTCTACAGGAGGAAATCTTTAGGGTTTGTCTTAAAGTTTCATTAAAAAACAGAACAAAACAAGAGCCGGCCCAGTGTGGCTCAGTGGTTGAGCATCCACCTCTGAACCAGAAGGTCATGGTTCAGTTCCCGGTCAGGGCAGATGCCCGGGTTGCGGGCTCAAGCCCCAGTCGGGGGCATGCAGGAGGCGGCCGAATGATGATTCTCTCTCATCATTGATGTTACTATCTCCCTCTCCCTTCCTCTCTGAAATCAATAAAAACATATTTAAAAAAAAATACACAAAAAAACAAGATATAAAATCCAAGTCGTTTTCTTCCCATGGACGTCCCGAGAGTGTGCGAGTGCCCTTCCCCGAGCAGCCCTTCCCCAGGGCTCACCCGGCCCAGTTTCCAGGCAGATGTGGATCTGGGACGCGGTGTGGGGCGGTGATTTATGGTGTCTCTCCGGGACCGAACAGAGCCGGATTGTAGTGACCACTGCCCCCTCGTTAACACACATGCCCAGCCCGGCGGCCTACCCCCCCCCCCGCACCCCCAAGCCATTTCCAGGGGAAACATCTTCAGTTTGTGCACTTGGTCACGACTTCACAAATATTTCCACTGCGTTGCTCCCAAGAAAGCCGCTGCCTTATGAATTTTTGTTTTATGGCTTTGCTAAAGCAAATACACTCTCCCAACAGACAGGCGGTATTCCACTTGGGGCAGATCTGCCTAGCGCTGTCTCCTCTGCGCCCCCCCCCCAGCCCCCTCTTTTTCCTGCTAAAGGAAAAGCCCAAGAAATGCCAACTTCTAACACGTCGCATTTTTCCGACGTGCGTGGGTCGTTTTCTGTGCTGCTTCTCACTACGGGCAGGTGAGCGGGACTTCGGGTTTGAAAGGCGCCCAAGCCCCACCCGTCTGTTGGCCTACGAAACCCAGGAAAACCGATCGGGTTGAGTTTGGAAGAGACAGACCTATCCGTCCACACTGGATTCTTTGCCTCCATTCGGATCATCTCCCTGCCTAACTTCTTTCTGGATAAATGAGGCCAAAGAAGTCGATCTCATGATGGGCACGTTTTCAGTTCTTCTGACCCAGAGACGTTCTTCCCTCCCATAGGGCTGTCGTCAGAGGGCTCCTGTGACCCCGTAGGTCAGAGGGGTTTCCACAGCGAAGCTCTCTGAACAGGGGTCCTCGTCTCTGCCTTCTAATCCTCACCCTGAATTTCCCAGGGGTCCTTGGTGTCTCTTTCCAGGTCTGAACAGCACCCCTGCCTTTAGGAAAGCCATCTCCTGGGGTCCCAACGAGTCTCCGTCGGCCCCGGTGTCTGCAGATTCAGCCTCAGGGGGCACAGGCCTGAAGTGCAGTCACTCAGGCCCCGTGTTTACTTTTATTCCCAGCCGCATCTGGAGGCCAGAAAGCATAAGTGCGTCGCCAAGCCTGACAACGGTGTCCCGAGTTCGTACCTTAAGGAAAGGGGGCGGGGGGTGGGCGGGGAAGGAAGCCAGTGATCTCGCCTGGTCGGGTGGATGGTGGATGGAGAAATGGATGGGCAGCCCGTAAGCCCTGCTGTGGTTCTTACCATCTGCGCGGCCCGCCTGCCGACGGCGGAGGCGTGAGCGGCCCTGTTTGTCTTGGAGGGCTCGCCCGCCCAGCGCGGTGGACTGTCCGTGGACGGACAGCCAGGCATCTTGTTAACCCGGCCGAGCCCGGGGGAGGGAACAAGGGCCGTTCAGAGGGGAGGACCACCGCCCGGGGTGGGGAGGGCGGAGCGGGCGCCCGGCCGTGTTTACCATGGGGGCCGTGCCGTGGGTGGGCCCGTCCTCATGACGTCCTTGAGGCTTTAAAACGCGGTCATAAATCTGCCGCCGGTGGAACAGGGCTGGCATTTTCTTTCCCTTCCACAGCCAGGTTCTGTGTGACCCCCCCCCCCAAAAGGTTTTTTTTTTCAACACCAGAAACCCCCTGCACTTGTTTGAAGAGTGTCCCTCTGTCCCCCTTGGGGTGCAGCCCCTGGAAGGTGTTGGAGGATTTGGTAGAGGCTGTTGTCTCCCCACGCACTGGGGAGGGACGTTGCTACTACTTCTTTGTGTTGTTAAAGAGATCTGCAGCGGTATGGCAGCCCCCAGGGGCCAACACCTGGAGCTCTGTGTTCCACAGCTGGGCGGTCACCACAGATGTGCCGGCCCAGCCCGGGGCGCCCCGAGTGAGCACCAGCTCTGGCTGCCTACTTCTCTGCCCTAGACCCAGCAGGAGCCAGGGGGGCCCTTCTGGAGCCCGGGGGGCGGGCGGGGACGTGCCGCCCGTGGCCACCTGCCAGGGCCCCTCTGACGGCAGAGAAATGTGCTGGGATGTCCTTTTCGCAGGCGGTTTGGCTCCCGGGCCCCTCACGTCTGAGGTGAGCCCGCCAAAGAAAAGGGCACTTTTTGTGGTCAGAGCCTGGGGCTTGGCCGGAGCCCTTGGACGGAGGGAATCTGCGTCTGGGGCAGGCGTGGCCCCCACGGAGGAGAAAAACCCCCTGTCTGTGAGCAGCCGGCTGCCAGGCCTCCCGGCTCGGGGAACAGTGGACAACTGTTGGAGCGCTTGGCCTGCCCCGCGCCCAGGTGTGCCCCGGCCAGGCAGGTGTGTCCTCTTATGGAAAGAGGCACGAGGGTCCCTGTGTGCCCCCTCTGCGCCCTCCTCTCCCGTCCCACGGAGAGCGTTCTGCACACTTGGGAGACACCCGCTTTGGGATCACGGTGTGTCCCGTGGACCTGACCCTCCGCCGTCACGCAGGCGGCGGGTGTGGGGGCTCCTCCCTCCCCTCCCCCTCCTCCCTCCACCTTCACACTCGTTTTGCACACTGGGCAGTGACCCAGCCGGGCCGCCAGCCATCGCATCTGAAGGGCTCCCTGCTTTTCAGGGCAAATTTCCTGGCCCCTGGCCACCCTCGGCTTCTTGGTTATTTGGGCGGCGGCGTTCAAGGGTGTGAAACCAACCGGGCCAGAGAGGGAGGTTGGGGCTCAACCCAGGGAGGTGGGAGTCCCCCATGGGGTGTGGGTGGGGAACACAGACAGGTCCCCAGCAGGGACCCCGAGAAGCAACCCCGCCACGGAGATGCCAGTACTTTTCCATTGGCGGGCGGGGCCGGCAAGGGGAGAACTTGGAGCTCCAGTGACCTAGCAGCCCAGGGATTTTCCAGGTTTGCCCAAGGAAGGACCAGGAATCAGGAAGCTCCCATTTAATTTTTTCTTTTTTTTAACATTGTAACCAGGCTCCACTCGGGGTGAGACAGTGTTGAGTGGTCATGCTTGAGGCCCTCATCAGTGCCTGCCCAGAGCCTAGTGGGCCAGGAGGGTAAAGTCTCCTGATGCGGCTGCCTGCCTTCTCCTGTAGCCTTGCTGGTTCTGGTTTATCCTTGGCTGCTTTCAGAGAAGGGAAACTAAGGGTTGCCCTTTAGCATTCAGGCCTCATCATGGGTCTCTCAGGCGTAAAGCTCTGACCAGAGGTGCAGGATTCTGGTGCATTTATGTTAGACTGGAGGCCTGGTGCACGAATTTGTGCACAGGTAGAGTCCAGCCGGCCCACCCCAATCGGGCTGATCGGGGCCGGGAGGAGGGGCCGCGGGCGGTTGGCTGGCTGGCCCTGCCCCCTGGTCGAACTCCTGGTTGAACTCCCAGTCAAGGGGACAATTTGCATATTAGCCTTTTATTATATAGGGTGGGAAAGAAGACGTCAGCGGGGTCATGGGTTCTGTTGATTGGCTACTGTTCCTGCGGAGATGGGTGATTACGGGGGCATTTCTTTTAACCAGACACATGGAGTTGCAGTCCCCTGGCCCCTTGGCAGGACCCTCCGAGTCCTGGGCTGTGACTTGGTGCTTCACAAGGTACATCTCTAGTTCCACCCCCCGTGGGCTACGCGAGAGGTGCCCCTGGTCGCCTCCAAGGCTGCTCGGCGTTGGCTGGTAGGGGCCTCTTTCCTCAGGAGGCTCCCAGGGCTTCTGTGTTTTGTCACTCACCAAGGCATGCCTTGAACTTGAGAGTTTGCTTTTGGTCATGAGTTCTGAGATGGCCACACGGTGGGAACTTTGGGGTTCCCTCCAGAGCCTTCTGGCTGAAAAGCCCAGTGGGTGTGAATGTCTGCACAGGAGGCCCAGGACCATTTTGGGGGAGGTCGGTGTTTCCCCAAATAGGTGCAGTGTGTATCCCCTAGAGCAGTGGTTCTCCACCTTCCTAATGCCGCGGCCCTTTCATACGGTTCCTCATGTTGTGGTGACCCCCAACCATAAAATTATTTTCGTTGCTACTTCATCACTGTAATGTTGCTACTGTTATGAATTGTCATGTAAATATCTGGTATGCAGGATGTATTTAGGCGACCCCTGTGAAAGGGTCGTTTGACCCCCAAAGGAGTCGCGACCCACAGGTTGAGAACCGCTGACCTAGAGGGACCTGAGACAGTAGCCGGCCGCACCCAGACATGGCAGTAGGTAACACTGAGTCACCCGGAAATGTGTTTCCCTTTTTATAGCTCTTTCCCTTCTGATCAAAGCAGGAAGAATATCTCCGCTCGGCGCTTTAAGAGAGAAAACAAGCCATTTGCAGGCTCAGAGCCTTGGGAAAGCCACAAAGACAAATCTTTGATGATCTTTTTTTCTCCTTGTATCTTCTATTCATGTCTAGTGACCCTGGATTCCATTTAAGATAAGGACACAGAGTTTCCTTTTAAAGTATGTTTACTTAAATAAAACATGGAACCATGTCGAAAAATACTAAAAAAGCACACAATAGTCCAGGTAGCAGTGTGTCAGACTTCACCAAAGCCTCAGGAAGCACTGGAAAGGCGAACTCTGCCCCGGAGCCTGAGGTCTGAGCTGACTGTAGCCCAGGGGGGATTTTGCAACCCCCTCCCTCCTGGGGACACTTAACAGTGACCTTTTGTTGTTGTTGTTAATCCGCATCCGAAGATATTTTGCCATTGATTTTTAGAGACCTGTGGAAGAGAGAGGGAAAGAGAGAGAGAAACATCCATGTGAGAGAAACACATCCATTGGTTGCCTCCTGCACGAGCCCCGGACCAGGTCCCGGGCTGGGAAGGAGCCTGCAACCAAGGCACGTGCCCTTGACCGGCATCGAACCCGGGACCCTTTGGTCTGCACGCTGATGCTCTATCCACTGAGCCAAACCGGCTGGGGCGACAGTGACGTTTTTGACTGCCACGGCTGGGGGATGCTGCTGGCATCTCGTCAGTAGAGAGAGATCAGGGGAGCTGCTCAGTGCACCCCCAGCCCCCTCCACGAAGACTAGTCCAGCCCCAGAGGCCTGTAGTGCTGAAGCTGGGGACCTGCTCTGGACAGGGGCTCCGGGGCTCCTGTCTCCCACTCGTCCCCGCGCCTCTGACTTCAGCTCACACCAGGCGAGGGTGGGAAGGTGCTCACTGAGGAGGCTTCTAAGCCCTTTCGCGGTAGAAGTTACAGCCTCTCGTTCTCTCACTAAGCTCTGGACCATGTTGAGTTCAACCTTGCCCGTTAGTCATTCGGCGCAGCCTGGAGCCTGACGGTGGCAAAACCGGACCCCTTGCTCCCCTCCCCTCCCGTCTTCCCACACACAGGACAGGAGACGAATCTCCATTCCCACCCGCAACGGAGGAAGCTCGGGGGAGGTGTGATTTCTTAAGGTAAAATGCTGAGGGGTTTTCCGTGAAATCCAACAGCAGGAAAAGATGAGTCGGTTATGGGACCATGCCTTCCAGGGGTGTCCAGGCCAATAGGGGCAGTAAGACAGCCCTACACATTCTTATTCTATAGACCCAGCGAGAAATTCACGGGGGCCACGAGAGTGTTGGGGGCTCCGCCAGCCGGGCGGGAGGAGGTGCATGCCAGGTGTACTGGAAACCTTTGGGGCTCATCACATCCTCCAGCCCTCCTTCTGGGCTCATTGCACCCCTAGTCTGCCTCCTGGGCTCATCGCACCCCCAGCCCTCCTCCTGGGCTCATTGCACCCCCAGCCCTCCTCCTGGGCTCATTGCACCCCCAGCCCTCCTCCTGGGCTCATTGCACCCCCAGCCCTCCTCCTGGGCTCATTGCACCCCCAGCCCTCCTCCTAGGTTAATCGCATCTGTCTACAGTTGGCGGGTGCAGAGCCCAAGTCCCAACAGGCCCCAGGTCTCATCAGGAGCCTGGAATGTGATGACTGAAGCTCGTCACTGTCTTGCCTCGGACTTTTCGTTTAAGGAAATGGCTCTGAAAATCACACTCCAAACACAGCCCAGACAGCAGTGGTATCTCCTCGTGTGAGGAGCCAGGCTGGGTCCCCCTGGCTGCCCGGTCCTGAGAGGGGCCCGTCAGGTGAGACCAGGAGAGCCAAGTTCAACAACCTTCATATATATATATATATATATATATATATATATATATATATATATATATATATATATATTAATTAGAGGCCTGATGCACGAAAATTTCTGCAAGAGTAGGCCTTCCTTCCCCTGGCTGCTAGCACCAGCTTTCCTCTGGCACCCGGGCCCAGGTGGCTTTGCTCAGGCCCTGACTTCGTCCGGGAGGACGTCCAGAATGACATCTGGTCTCATTAGCATATTAACCTTTTATTATTATAGATCAGGCCCTGGTCACAGCTCGCTCTCACATCAGCCACGCCTGGGAAGGCAGGCGTCATATTATGGGGCTTTAGCTGTTCCATTTACTATTTTAGCGTATCTGCACATTCTTTCCCGGTCTCGGTTAAATAACCTCTTCTCTGTTAGGGTTTTCTGATAAACTCAGAGAAACCCACAGCCATTGCCCACACATGGCCTCCACAAGTAAAATAATCAACCTTTCAGCTCACGGCTTGCCTTTCTTCTGAAATCACAGATCTCCGCCCCCACCCTCACCCCCACCCCCGCCCCCGCCCCAGCCTGGTTCTCATGTGTCCCCAGACATCCCAGGGAGACAGGAAGGAGGAGGAACGATGGTCCAGATTTTGCCGATGGCCATGATAACGGGTGTAAATGCAAGGCCGGGCCGTGCTGCCACCGGGCTCCCAGGAGGGCCTCTCGCCTGCCTGTCTGACTGCGAGCTCAGCCAAGCCCCTCCCGGCGGCCTCATTCTTACATGGCTTCTGCCAGGCTTTCTCACTGTCTCTCCTGGGCAATTCATCGATCACCTACTGCCTGCCTTCCCTGGGGTGCCTGTGCCTGATGCTCTTTTTACTGATGCTGTGAAAAGGGTTAAAAACCCTGGTGCCCGAGATGGTACAGCTGCAAAGTGCCACTGTTGTTATTCATGCCCAGATAGGCCCGGCACCCTTTTTTCCATGAAACCAAGTTAATCCCCTGGCAAGTGACCCTGCAGCCATGTCCCTCCTCACCTGCCCAGACACCCCCACCCCAGCACCAGGGAGGTGGGGCCGCCTTCTCCCCAGCCTCACTGTACACGTTGGACATAGTACATACATATACTATATAACATATAGCACATGAATTAGAAATACATATATGACACAGCATTTAAATGCACATATTTAATCTGTAACCTATCATCTATAGCACATAACATTATTTAATCTATGATGTGCACATATAACCCACTGTAATGCATACCACAGAATAGGAGCTGCTGTTATCTTCATCATCGGTCCTACTAGGTTTTTGACCCTGGGGATCTAGGACCTGCCTTCTCGGCTCTGTATTTCCCGCACCTGGTGTAATGACTAGCACACAGTAGGTGCTCAATCCTCTCTGAAACATCCAGGGGGTGTGCAGGGATTTTAGGTGAGGTCTGTGCGCCCCTGCTTCTTGTATTTTGTTGTGATAAGTCTTCTGGGAGGCGCTGGGGTGGTTTTTCCCTAAGAAACCCCTCCCTCCCTTCTGGGGTGCGTGGTGGCTGCTGTTGGTGTCCACGAGGTGGTGGGTGGTGTGTGTGCACGTCCATGCAAACCTCAGGCCTCACCCACTGCCATCTGTCGTCATCCCTACGTGGTGGCGGTGGCCGCCGGGAGCCTGGAGAGGGAGCCGCCGTCCCCGGGGAAGCCCTCCCGAGGGAGCTCAGTTGTCTCTCCACAAAATGCTCTGGGACAGGGGCAGGCTCGTGGTGTCAGACGGAGAGTCGACTGAACTCCGTCCTCAGATGAGCAGTGGCTGTGGAGCCGTGTGCCCTGTGACCCTGCTGAGCCATGGAGGGACCTGGGTGTCTCCCTGGGAAGCAGGGCACAGGACTGGGCAAGGCCCGGCCGTCCACGCTCTGGGAAGGCAGGGTCCTGCGTGAAAGTTGGCTAGGGAGAAGAAAGGGCTTTTAAACGAACACATGTATAGCATTTATTATGCTTCACTCTTGTAAGGGCTTTCCCGATAGGAACTTATTTAACCCTCCCACAACCTTACATGCAAGCTCCACTGTTGCACAAGTTGTTGACAGATGAGGGAACTGAGGCACAGAGAAGGCCAAGGCTTAGAAATGGTGGAGGCGAGACTCACACTCTCAGGGCCCAGGCTGATTCTGGTTCTGCTGCTTTTACGGAACAAGTTTGAGAACCATTGAGACTTTAGTCCCCACTGCCCCCTGACTCCTAAGTTTGCTGAAATAGTCCCTCCCCCAGTGGGTATTGGTTCCGGAAGCAGCCCTTCTCTGGGAGAGTGGGGCACCGGGCAGGGATGGGGAGGTAGACTGGTTAGGGCCTGGAAGGTTCTGCTGTGTGGCTCAGGGTGGAAGCTGGGAGCTGGGTGTAGGGAGAGGGGAGAAGGAAGGCAGAGCGGTCGTGCCAATGTCCTGGGGCCACTTCCCTCCTCCCCAGCCCAGGAGGCGGGAGCCTTGCTCCCCCAGCCTCACTCGCTGCACAGCCATTAAGTGAGGGTTTGCCAATCACTAAATCAAAGCCCCTGAAAAATGAACCGGGCACCACACTGGCTCTTTCCGCCCTTTCTTGATTAAAACAAACAACATTGTGAAATGTCAACCTGTCAGTCGTGTGGAAAGTTTGCGGCATGGAAAGGCAATTACTCAAATGACTTTTTAAAAGTATGAGAATTTGCCTGGCTGAACGGTTTTTAATTAGTGCCCCGAGTTAACGTGAATACCTATTCATAGCTGCGCGCGCCGGGCGCGGGTGGGTTTAGGAAACATTTGGTATCTCTGGCAGAGGCAGCGTGTTGACCTGGCTGGTAAGGGGGCAGCCGGCCGCTTTCGAAAACAGAAGGGACATTGGGGTCCACGTGTCCCTCGGAGAGGGGAGGCGGTTTGCAGGGAGAGCGTGGGCCTGTGTAGCATCCTAGAGCTTTTCAAGTGTCACTGCTGCCCAGGTGGTCTCTAGGGCTAAGGTCTCCCCAGATGGGTTCCCCCCCCGCCCCTCTCCAATCTGGTGAACAAGCCTTTCAGGGAATTCTTTGAAAAAAAAGTTGCTTGGGGTCACACCATTTAAATTTACCTCCCTGGTTTTCTGTGATCTCATTTTTCCTTAAAATATCACTGGAAAAGTGTGTTTTGAGTTGAATAGTCCAGTTTCCATTGAAACATGGTGAAACGAACTCACGGGGGCCAAGGCTCGGTGTGAGGGTGGGGGACCCGGGCCCAGGGCACCTTCTGGGGGTCAGCCCTCTGCAGGTCGCAGGTCGGGGGCAGCCTGCCCAGGGGTGCTCCCCCTCTCTCTGTTGCTGATGGCAAGGGCGCTGCATTCGGAAGGTGTCCTTGGAGGCAAAGATGTGGTTTTCAAGAGAAACCCTGATGGGCTTGTAAACCTTTGATTTTTTTTTTTTTTAAGCACGGTGGGCGGGGCTCTATCTTTAAGCTTAGGTTCGAGAGAGGAAGATCGAGGGGTGAGCTCAAGGTTGGACCAAGGTCAGCAGCTCCACGTGGAGATGGGCAAGACTTTTGAGAGGTCAGAGAGCACCAGGAGCTCCAGCTCTTCTGGCTTCGCGAGCTGGAGAGAGCCTGGCCACCGTCAAGGTCTGCCACCTGCATTTCTGGAGGGCCTTGGGCCAGAGAGCCTGCCAGAGTAGCTGGGCACCTCTGATTAGTGATTTGTACGCTGTATGAGGCTCTAGGAATCCAAACACATGGGGTATATTGTCCACCCTAAGAGATGGTAAGCTCTCCCGGGGGAGAAAGGATAGCTAACCTATCCTCTCCGTCACCTTACGTTTCGTGCAAATGTGGGGTGCGGGCAGTAATACAGGTACGAACCACTGCTGCAGGCTGGGAAGTCAAGTGACTTCTCATGGGACGTGGGACTTGGGCTTCAAGGGCAGGTGCTGGGGAGAGGCAGCGCCAGGGCGGGTGTTGCAGCCATGGGGAGCACCAGTGAGATCGCTCTGCAAGGCTGGAGAGAGAAAGGAGGGGTCCCGAATGCAGGGGGTCTGGGGTTTCCGGCAGGAAACTCTGCACAGAAGGCAGTAGGGAGCCATCGCAGCTGTTGAGCAGCGAGGGACAGAGCTGACGGACATTTCAGCACCATAAGCCGGGCGGGCGATGCAGAGTGGACTGGGACAGGCGAGTCGGACGTCGAGGAGCCTGGGTGGGGAGTGACTGCAGCCGTGGGAGTTGGGGTCCCTTTCAGCTTTTCCCCCTGGAGCCAGAGGAGCTTGGTGCCAATGAGGACTCCACTGCTTCCCAGCCCCATGACCTTGAGGAAGCTGTAAATCCTGCCGTGTGCCAATTACCGTATCTTTCACGCAGGGATACTGACATTCATTCATTCCATTCAACCGTGAGGGCTGCATCATGCAACACATTCTGTCCATACGATGGAGAACAAGACAGACACGCTCTCTGCACTCAGGGGTCTTGCTGTTATCACGGCTGTGGGGACATACGAGGAGACCGGTCATGAGCTGTGTTAGCAGAGGAGCTGACAGAGGGAGGACTGCTCCTCTGGGTGACCGAGAGAGTGACGTTACATTCATGGACAGCCCGCCTGGCGTGGCTCAGTGGTTGAGCATCGACCTATGAACCAGGAGGTGACAGTTCGATTCCCGGTCAGGGCACATGTCCAGGTTGCTGGCTCAGTCCCCAGTGGGGGCGTGCAGGAGGCAGCTGATTAATGATTCCCTCTCATCGATGTTTCTCTCTTCCCTTTCCCTTCCTCTCTGAAATAAAATTATATTTTTTAAAAATTCACGAATTAGGGAGGTTCCGGGGAGCCATGTGGAGGGGGATAGATGGGGTTCCATTTGCGTGGGACAGTTTGAGGTTGTTGGGAACCACTGATCAGCCTGCCCCGCAGCCCGCTGGCTTAGGACAAAGGTCGGAGGCTGGGTCCGGGGAGTCTTCAAGGACAAGGGGAAAGGGTGGGAATTCTGCTGGGCTGAGGACTGAGCCTCGGGGCCTCGTTCTGTGCTGGGCTCAGGAGGAAGGAGAGGAACCAAGGAGGGGTGGGGGGTGGGGGATGGGGGGGGAGTGGCTGAGACCTGGCACTGGATCTCAGGCTCCAGCCCACTCTTCTCGGAGCCCAGAGGGCACCGTGGGCCCTTCTTTCCGGCGTGGCCTCCGCAGGCTGGGGCGTGGAGTCTGGCCTCTTTTTCCAGCCTGGCCTGGTGGAACCGGCTCCGGGGACAGCTCAGGCCCTCGGTCCTGACCCGAAACGCGAATGCCACCACAGCCGGCTGCCGAGAATGGCACAGGTATTTGGAAAATGCCACGGAGCAGGTCTGTTCAACCCTGCGGCCTGCGGCCTGTCAGCTGGGTTGGGATTCTCGGTTAAGTTCACGGTTCAAGCCAATATTGACGGAATCCTTCCGTGGGAGTGGCTACTCTCCCGCCAGTGGGAGCTCCGGCCGCCTTTGGGTGTCTCTCTCCCGGGCTCACTCTGGGTCCCAGACACAGGGAGGTCCCCAGGGCACCCTGGCCGGATCTCACCTTGCACCCCAACTTTGGGTCAAACTGGCAGCTCTCTAATCCTGGCTCCCAAACTGTTTCTGATTTCATAATCTTGCAACTCCTGTTTTAACCGTGTGGTTTGTGTGTGTGTGTGTGTGTGTGTGTGTGTGTGTGTGTGTGTGTTTTAATGAAAATGGCATTTATAGTTTTATTTCTAGTTCAAGATGATGAATGTCCATTTTATTTTTTACTACTTTTTAAATACCGGGGCATTTTTGAACAACGCCCGTGCACGGTCGTCATGCAAAAAATAAGAAAACAGATCACCCCTGAATTCACTACCCAGGGAGGACAACTTGTTAATAACCTTTTGCTTTCTCCTTCTGGGTTTGTTTTTAGAACATATTTTTTAAAAATAATGATTTCCTGGGTGGATCACCCTGGCATTGCATGCAGACAAGGCTGCCCGGCCTCTGCACGCCGCACGGCCTCCTTTCTCAGCCTGCCCTTCATTGGCAGGGGCCTGCTGAGGCGTCTGCGCCAAATACCTCTGCCTGGGCCGGGGCCCTGTCCTCAGGCCCAGGACACGAGCGCCCGGGCGGGGCTGACCCAGGAGGCTGGTCGGAAACTGTCTTTCCCAGGAAGAAAGAGGGGAAGAGCTTGCTGCCCTTTCTAGTGTTTGCTCTGGTTGATGCAGGATCCTGCTTCATATCAGCTTGTCCTGGCACCACCGTCTCTGCCCTTGGGTGATCTCACTGTTTAATGAGCAGAGGAGATGGGCACCAGTTCCTGTAAATAGCTTTGGGGGTGGGGAGTTAGAGAGAGACAGACAGACAGAGACAGGGGGGCGGGGAGGGAGAGAGAGAGAGAGAGAGAGAAGAGAGAGAGGTGTTTACAGAAATGTATATATGTGAGTGTTCTCCGAGTAAACATTTCAGAGTTGAGCCAGAATCATTAGGAGATAAATTGCCATCTGGGCATGTCAGTTTTTGCTTTTTTAAAAAATCCTCACCCGAGGATGTATTTATTGTTTTGTGTGTGTCGGGGGGGGGGGGGGGCAGGGGTTGATTCCAGAGAGAAAGAGAAATATCGATGCGAGAGAGGCACTTTCATTGGTTGCACCCTAACTGGGACCCTAGCTGGCATGGGAGCCATCTGGCTGGGGCTGGCATGTCCGCCTTTTTGTTTGCTCTGTAGTGAGTTCATGCCAACCGATGAAGCCCTGGGTTTGGGGTTGGGATGCCCCAAGTTTTCTGTGGTGGAAAGTTATTTATTTCTCTATCTCGCTCTCCGTCGCCTCTCCTCGTTGGTGCTTTATTTAATCTTAGTCGAGGTTGAGTGCTTTATGGGCAAGCACACTGGGCGATTGGTTTGTCTACACAGCAAACCGGGGTCGGGTGGGATGGAGAGGGGTGAGGAGAGGGAGAGGCGGGTCTCCCATCTCTCAGCAAGAAAATAAAAAAGATAAATAAACCCTAATCCTGACCCGGGGGCAAATGGCAATAAAGATCCAGGGCCATTTCCCCTGCTGATCCAGCCCTCCAGTTCACTGTAGGAATCAGACAGTTCTATGGCTCTAATTTGCCAGATCAGATTGTATAATTACCTTTTATGGGCTTGGGTGTGATGTGTGCTCCTGTTGATGCTGCAGGGGGCTGAGGGGTGTGTCTGGCCTCAGAGGTCCTGCCCAGCTGGGCTGTGCATGGCTTCCACATGGGGAAGGCGGGGCGGGGGCGGGGGTGGGGGCGGGGGCGGGGGTGGGGGCGAGCGCCTGCCTGGAGGCAGCACAGAAGCTGGTGGCAGAGCCAGGGTCAAAGGGCAGAGCGGTGGGGGAGGGCAGGCCTTCGGGCTGGGGCAGGGGTCTCCCAGAAGGAACACGGGTGGGTATAGGGGGTCAGCCGGGACATTCACCAAAGTCTGAATGAAGGCTGGTGAGGTCAGAGACAGGAAGTCGTTGGCAAGTTCAGGGATGAATGGTCATGCCTTTGACCTTGGATGGCTTTGTCTTCACGAGCCCCCGCCCCCATAACACATGATGTTAAAGGTATATTTTATGGCTACAGGGGTAGAAGGGTGAATCTCATCCAGGCTGCATTCATCGCTATACAGGCACTTCTGTGACAGTCACTTTATTCCTTCTGATTATGGAAGAAATGAGAACATTCTTTTTTTTTTTTTTTAATCGTTATTGTTGAAAGTATTACGTAGGTCCTCCTTTTCCCCCCATTAACCTCCTCCAGCCCGCTCCCGTCCCCCCTCCCCCCAGGCCCTCACCACCCCACCGTCTGTGTCCATGGGTTATGCATATGTGCATACAAGTTCACTGGTTGATCTCTTCCCACCCACCCTCCCCTGCCTTCACTCTGAGGTTCGACAATGAGAACATTCTTGCCCTGGCCGTTGGCTCAGGGGCTAGAGCGTCAGCCCAGAGCTCAGAACCCTTGGGGCTGGGACCCAGGCTTCAGGAGGACTTTCCATCTGCCTGGGGGAAGGGGATGGCGACTTCAGTGAGTAGCCAAGTCTGAACCCTGGCTCCCCTCCTGTCTTCCCCCCATCATAGGATTGACAGAAGCCCCTGCCAGTCCCCACCCATCCCATCCCCAGGGTCTGCTACCGATTGGTGGGTTGGGAAGTCCTGGTGGCTGGGTGAGTTTAGATGGACTTGTGTTAAATTTCCTATCGCCCCCGGGAGGGTAAGGCTGCAATCACAGAGTTTATCGAATGCTTTGCACCTAGTACACGGGATGTGGGTTGGGTCTGGGAGTGGCAGCAGGAATGGGACTCCATCCTGGTGTCGGTGCTGTTGGACTCGGAGAGTATCTTGTGGTTTTCCTTGCTTCTTTTGGAGGCGTTTTCTAGCATTTGCAAGTGGTCTAGGTAGGTCCCAAGTGTTGCACGGTTCATCGGAGCTAAAATTGTGGAGGCCCGGCCGGCATGGCTCAGTAGTTGAGCATCGACCTATGAACCAGGAGGTCACGGTTTGATTCCCGGTCAGGGTGTATGCCCAGGTTGTGGGTTCGATCCCCAGTGTGGGGTGTGCAGGAGGCAGCCAATCCATGATTCTCATCATTGATGTTTCTATCTCTCTCTCCCTCTCCCTTCCTCTCTGAAATCAATAAAATATATTTAAATAAAATACAATATAATTGTTGAGATCTTTGCCCTGCAGTCCAGAACCCTGCGTGGCATTTGAGGTCGGTTCTGGGGTCAGTCCGTGGGTGTGGCAGAGGAAACTGACCCAGCCGACATGTGTCCCTGGGATTGGCGGAGAGGGGGCCGGAGTTGATGGATGGGGTGGCCCAGAGTGCCAGCCGGCCCTGTCCTCAGGAACTCTAGAAACCCGGGGCGGGTGATCCCCGCCCCGGGTGATGTGTGTGCACCCAGTGAAAGAACAAAACGCCACCCAAACAATCCTTCCTCTTGTGAGTGAAGGTTACGCGTTTTCTGTTTCAAATCTGATGGTGTTGTCTTTCCCCGTTCTCTTTCTTCTCTCTGTCTTCATTTGCCAAACGAAGGGTCCAGAGTGATTTCTTTGAGCCTAATGATGGGGAAGCTGAGACGGGGGCCATTATCTTTAAACACCTTTTGAAATGCGACCCTTCCTGGTGTCTGAATTGGGTTGGGGAGAGGTCGGATTTAAAGATTAAATATTTTAGCAGGAACAGCAACTACGCTGATCGCTCCCCGCATCTTCTCGGGAGTCACGCGGATGGCGTGGCGTAGCCTTGCTCTCGAGAAACCCGTGTAAAGGAGCAGCGTTAACAAAAGCATAGCCGATATGTGCTGGGTGCAGGGTAGGGGTCAGGCACAGAGCTCGACGCCCTCCAGGTGTTACCCCATTTAATGAATTTAGGCGCCATAAGATCAGAACATAGAGAAAATCAGAATCGTATCACAGTAGCTGCCTCGGAATAAAAGACTCCATAAAAACAGAACAACTCAGAACTGTGGCCAGAGATGATTTTGTAGCCAAGGTCCCTCGTGAATTTAAGTTTTGTTATAACTTGAAAGAAATCACTATCCAGTGTAATACCCATTTACACCTTAGTTATTCTGGGTCTAGTTTATTAGGGTTGTTCTAGGTCTAGTTCATTCGGGTGGAAACCCTGTATTTCTTGAAAGCAGCCTTCGGTGGCCATGTCCACAGCTGACATGGGAACTGGACTTCTCCTTTATTCTCAATCAGTGGTGTTTGTGTGTTTTCTGTACCAGAGAATCGGCAGCTGTAACCTCCTGCGTCCGTGGGAGGCCGTGTGACCCTCAGAGTCCACTCCTCCGATGCTTTAAGTTGGAACATGACTTTCATGATCCCTGTTCCCTGAGGTCACGCTTTCCTTCTCTTTCCAGGTGACATCAGAGGTTGGTGGCCAACCGGGGCAGGTGCTCCGAACCAAGAAAGGACGGGGATGAAGGTGGCCCAGAGCACACCAGGTAACGAGAGCAGCGCCGCTGCCCTGCTGCCGTCCTCGCTTCGGGGGTTATGTTCTTTCTGCAGCAGAATCCCCCGCCCTGACATCCCCACCCTACCTGCGTGCAGCCCGGGGCAGAGTCCGGCAGGCAGGAGATGTCGGAGAAGGTCGAGGCTCAGCTTAAGTCAGCGTGATCCATCCTAGCCAGGCTGTGTTCTCGGGGCTCTTACATAGAGGAACTTGTCACCTCTCACAGGTCGCTCACGTTGTACCCAGTCTACAGATGAGAAAACCAAGGTACAGTCCATGGCCCAAGGTCGTGGAGTTATTTAATGAGGGAGCCAGGGTTCACGCTGTGTTCTCTGTCCATTCCGAGTGATGATGCGTGTTCTGGCTGCCCTGGTCTTTGTACGCGGGGTCTGAAGCAGGGCGTGGAGGTCTCGCGTTATGCAGGGAGAGCCATCAGGTGGGTGGCTTGAAGCCTGCAGGTCTAGGAAACAGAGAAAGGTGGATTGCGCCTGCTGACCTTGAAGAGCTCAGAGACCAACTATGGGATTAGAGGGGACCTCAGTGCTTTTGGAGCTCGGCGGACTGAGGTCTGGTCCTAATAAGCGTGGTTTGGGCACAGGGCCACTCCCTGACAGCAAGGGCTGGACCTGCCCACAGCTGTCGAGGCCCCACCATCCCCAGCAGTCACCCTTCTGGCTGGGAGTCTGGCTCCTGGGTACACGTCAGTCCAGCCACGTACGTGGGCATGTTTGGAGGCAGCAAAGCGTCTGTTTCTCCTACGGAGCCTGGGCGAGGGGGTGCTATGTGCTGCAAAGCAGGGCTCTAGAACTGGGCAGGGTATGTGGCCAGTTTTCCAGTGTTGACCCAGCACATGGGCAAAGAGGGTGAACCTCGAAGACCTGGGTTCAAATCCTACTTCCACTGTTTCCTCCCTGGGTGGCTACAGACTGGTGACCTTGACTTCTCTGGACTTTGGGGTCCACATATGTAAAATGGGGATAATAATGAAAACCCTGCCGTGTTGTGACTTGAGAAGAGCCTGGCACAGTGCCTGGGACATAGTAGGCGTGCAGCAGATGTCGGGGTGGTGGTGTTTTTCTTATTCGTCTGGATATGACGTTGGTAAATTCCTAAGCCTCGGTTTTCTCATCTGTAAGATGGGGTGTTAGTTCCCTGTGGTCAGGGGAGGCTGTGAGTTGAATGTGGTAACACAACTTGTCTAGATCGGAACAGACGCCGTGTCTCTCTCTGATTCCCTCCCTTGTTTGCCTGATTCCACGTGGATCGTTTGAAGGAAGGTGGCTGGTGGTGTTCAGTCCTCCATCCACAAGAACACAGAGTCCTGGCAGTTACTCCACAGCTGTTTTCTGATTCGATCCCCCTCTTCTCCCAGCGACAACCCCTGCCCCCACCCCCACCCCCGCCTTGGTCTTGACTCTTGCAGCACCAGCTGGGATGCCCACCAAGGCTCCCCCCATGCAGTTCAGTCTTTCTTAACCAAAGTACTGGTAGCTGTGTGCTCACAGCCTCTGTCTCAAACTCATGTCACTTTCTGCTTAGAAACAACGCCCCCCCGAAACCTACCACCTCTCTCTGCTGTCTCAGTGACCGAGTCTCACTGGGCGCTCTGTCCTGTCGCCACCTCTTCCCACGCCAGTGTGAGTCCCTTCGGCCCAGCTCACCTGCTGTGCATCCCACTCCCGAGCCTGGAACACTTCTGCGCCTGCCTCTGTGCTCTCCCCTCCCCCCATGTTACCATCTGTGCGCCTCAGCGTCTCAGAAATCCCCACAACCACAGGACCCGTGGCACCGGCCGCTCCTGCACCCCGCACACCTCACCTGTGGGCCTCCGCCTGCCCTGTGGGGTTCGCTGCCCCAGCCGGTGCCTGGAGAGCGGGCGGGGAGGGGGACGGGCCTTGTTGTCTGTTGCTTGGGTTTCTGTGACCCCGTCCTTTCTCACTGCTCGTTTTAGGGTCTTGGACAGACTCGGTGCTCAGACACCGCGTGGGTTACCTGGTGGGAGGATGGGCCCGCCGAGGAGAGGCGGTTGCTGACACGAGTCTGACCCTGCTGTCTGGGCTGGGTGACTGACAGGCCCTGTGCGGGGGAGGGGAGTTAATGAGTGACTCCCAGGGGATTTCCAGGCAACGGTGCGGGCACCGTCAGGGAGCACCCAGTGCCCAAGTTTGGGGGATTTCTCCGTCTCTCACGCATATGCCCACGCGCTAGCGGAGGACTGTGGCCAGGGCCGCCTTCTGCCCATGACCTGCTCGGTAGGAAACGCTCGGAGAAAGACAGCGGGCAGAGCGGAGTCCCTTCCTGGTGCTTCTCCCACATTTGAGTGTATTTCCCAATAACTGGGCCGAGCTCCTGGCCATGGGCTCCACTGGGGACACTTCCCTACCCAGCGCCTTGCTCTCTTTTACCTCCCGACCCACGGCCCCGGGAGAGGGAGCCCAAAGGTGGCCTGACGGCCGGGTCCACCTAGCAGTGGTCGTCATCAGTGCTATTAACACAACCAGCTTGCGTTGATTTCACATCCTTCCATCCAAAGGTCAGTCACGGTCTCGGCCTTGCGCCCGGGGCGCCTGCATGAGGTCATGGGGAGGAAGAGCTGTCTTTACGGAAACACGCTTTCCCCGGGCCCATCCGTCATGTGTCGTGGCGGGAGGGAGAGGGGCTGTGGCTAAAATGATGACTGCGGCCATAGCCATAGTTGGGAGTGAAGCGGCCGCCGGGGCCCTGGGAGGAGACAGTGGCGAGTCCCAGTTCTGAGCAGCGGGGGCGATGACCTCACCCGGGAATGGGAGCAGAGCTGTCCAGAGGCCTCGCAGACGGAACGTCCCCTCGGATGCAGGTGTGAGTCACCGGGCTCATGTCCCTGCAGCGGCGCTGTCCCCAGCCTCCCACTGCACCCTGGGACATCGTGGCCACTGGTCAGGCCTGGTGACTCATTGGGTTTCTTGAGCCGGCCCCTGGGGGTGGGCTCTCCCTTCTGGCATCTGCACCCCGGGTGCCATCGATGCCGTTGGGCTGGCCGCACGCTCAGAGGCGATGTGCAAAGATGTGCGTGGCAGGAAGGGCCCTGGCACTCCGCGAGGGTCCAGCCAGAGCCCCGGCCACCGCGAGCGGACATCAACCTTCAGCTCGGAACGTCCGGGGGCTCCATGGAGCTCATCCAGCCCAAGCCCTGGCTTCCTGAGCCCCAGGGGTGATACACACCCGAGAGATGGGGGAGTAGACAAAGGCAGCCTGGGCGGGGTGCGGGGGCGAGGCGCGGGGGCGAGGCGCTCCCATCACCCCATCTAGACAAGCCGAGTTCACCCAAAGGGCCAACGGCTGGCAGCGTGTCAGGTTTCCCGCCACGCCCAGCGCCAGCCTCTGCTGACATCTGTCCTCCTCGGTTTTCATCTTCCGAGGGTGGAAACAGTGTCATCTCTTCTCCACCTGTCAGTCTCGGCCCGGCGGGAGACCGCGGTGCCGGCCCCCGTGATGTCATCCCTGTTTATCGTCTGGCTTAGACACCGGGGAGCGGGAGACACTTGCTGAGGATGAAAAAGAAGAGTAAACCCCCACACCGTTTCAGCGAGGATTCCTCCTCCTGGTGTTGAGGGCCCTGTGTCCTTTCTCTCTCTCTTCATCTCTCTTTGGAATGAGAACAGTGTGTAAAGGAGATCAGGAGTGAGTGGGGAAGAAGGGTCCCCCAGGGGGCCAGGAGCCTCTGTTCCCAGGTGATGTTCACCTGTCGGAGGGACTCATCCTGAGAGCTGTGCCCCAGGGCTACCATGGGCGTCCTCTGGCCTGGTGGCAGTCCTGCCTCTCACCTGACACCGGGAGTAGGGAAGCATGGGACTCAGTTTACCCACTGTCGGCCTCCGTCCTTCCCCGGAGTGATGAAGTGGACTATTGCCCCACAGTTGTGTCCTTTGGCTCATCAGATCTGGAACTTTCCACTTCTAGTCTTTGTGTCCAAACAGGGGGTTGTGAAGGTGTGAGAGCTCTGTTTCTTTAGGGTAAATTTAAAAGGTGACACAGTCTCTCTCTCTGTCTCTCTCTGTCTCTGTCTCTCTGTCTCTCTGTCTCTCTCTCTCTTTCCACCTCCCTCTCCCCTTTTCTCCCCTCGCACATCTCTCCAGATTCCTCTTGGGACAGTGACTCACTGTCTCAGTTGAAGGAGGGGGTGGTTAGGGGGAGAGGCAGAGGCTGGGTCACGGGGGTACCGGGGGTGCCGTTGGGTCTACACCGTGAGGGTCGGTTCCTCTGGGCCCAGCTGACCTGGAAACTGGGTGGTCGGAGGCAGGGATGTGAATGTCATCTGTGCGAACCAGCGGGTGTGAGAGGGCCAGCCTCCCCGTGGGTGACTCAGCCTGCAGCAAACTGTAACAGGGAAGTGACTCACTTTCAACCCTAAGCAAGAACTCCGAGGCCGGGCCGCCAGCACCTGTCTGGGCCGCGGTTAGTTATTAACGCCGCCAGTGAGCATGTCATGGGAACCGGACGCTGGCCTAGATCGCTGCGGGCAGCCCGGCTCTCCGCCGCCTGCACACCCTCCACCGCCGGCCGTGGCTCCTCTCGGGCCTGACCCAGACGCAGCGGAGCCCACGGTGCTCCTGGCGGTACAGTGTCTCCCGGGTGCCCCTGGAGGGTGCAGGGCATGCGGAAGGGGACAGAAAAACGGCTTGGGGAGGGGAAACCCGAGCTGCCAGATCAGCCGAACCTGGGCATTCCAGGAGTGGGCCGAGGATGAGCTGGCCCTGCCCGCCCCGCCCCACACGCCCCCTCCAGGTGCTGGTTCCTGGGGCTCAATCAGGTCTGCAGGGAATGCCTTGGGGCCCTGTCGGTCCGCCTCCCACGGAGCCCTCTGACCTGGGCAACGTGAACTCCTGCCCCACTGACCTGGGGCTGGAGGAGGGGAGAGTTGCTCCATCTTCCCTGGCACTCACCACCCACTCCCGAGGCCGCTGCGGGCAGCTGAGAGCCGCGGGCCCAGCGCCGAGGGCCTCTGTGGGCTCGCTGGGAAGCCTGGGGCCGGCTGGGGTGAGCTGTGTATTCCCATCAGCTCTGCTCTGCCCTCTTCCTTGGGAAACACCCAGGGGTGGCTTCCCCCCCAGACCCCAGAAGGCAAGCTTCGCCGCTTTGGGGGGAAGGCCCAGCCTGGGCACAAGCCCTGTCCACCCAGCCCATGCCCTTCCACTCCCAGCTGCCGAGCAGGGGAGGGAGGCTGACTGGACAGGAAGAGGTGGGTGATTTAGCAGGTCAGGCTCCCCAGTGGCCACAAGGATGCCCAGCGCCCAGCGGGGGCGCTACCCCCTGGTCCTTGCTTACACCTAGGAAAAGCCCTGAAGTGCTCGCGGGCACAGAGCGGGCGGGGCAGCGTGTGCCGGCTGGTCTGCGGGAGGAGCACTGGACTGGCCACTGGGACGCCTACTCCCTGGGTGGCCCTCAGCAAGTCCTCGAGCCGCCCGCGTCTCCCGTCTGTGAAGTGGGAGTGAGGACACTGGCCCCGCTTACTCGGCAGGGTTTGTGGGAGGCCAGCTGAGATCACGGGGCACGTGAGGAGGCTCCGGGAGTGGGAAGGGCCACCCAGATCGGGGTTGAAACCCCGGGGTGCTTAGGGTGATTAGCAGCAAGCGGGGCCTGAGGTCTGTGCTCCTCCCGGAGGTGGCTTTACGGGCGCCCACCTGTGGCTTAAGAGCTTCTCGGGCCTCCCACAGCCGATAAGTCACCGCCCGGTGGGTGTGCTTTGTCTGGGCCCCAGCCTGCACAGGCAGCCGCCTCGGCTGCGGCCCAGAATGGCTGCTCTGCCTTCTCTCTCTGCCTTTCCCGGTGGGCCGGGCAGGAGCCAAAATAGATCCCAGGGCCTCATCGCTTGGGTTTTCCCCGAGGGACCCTCGGCTGCCCATGCAGACATGCTGGCGGCTCCGAGTCCCTCTCTCAGTCGACATCATCGTGGGGCACTGAGTTAGGCGTCTCCTGTCATGTGATTTGTTCTGGAGGGTCACCTTCTTGCCATCCAAGGAGGGAGGGGCCCGTAGGTGTGTCAGATCATCTCCCGTGGCTCAGGATGCGAAGAAGGTTCTGGACACACCATCACTGAGCGTACCACGCGTCCGAGCCCTGGCTTATTTTTTCCTTGTAGTGTTCTGTGCATTCATCGAAGGGAGGCATGTTGAGATGTAAGGGGTGTCCCGATGGGGCAGTGAGCATGCGTGTGGTGCCTCTTCTATGCCCAGGCCTCGCTAAGTCGACTGGGCGTAGTCCTTGCTCATAGTCGTAAAACCAAACTCTTTTTGACGAGCCAATCCCATCTCCCACCTAGACCCAGGGCCTCCCCCCAGTCTTTCCAGATGGGTGTCTCCTGCTCCCACCCTTCAGTGATGGAGACTTGATCTCTCCAGAGGTCACCCAGTCTAACACGTTGGCAACTCTTAATGGTTGGGAAGTTCATTCTTGTAGGGAGACTCTGTCTGCCTCTGGAAACTTCCAGAAGGGATTGCTCTCTGGGACCTAGAAAGATCAAAGGAGACTTTGTGAAGTTGCTGGAACTTGGAGGGGCGGGGGGAGCCACCTTTCATGGACTGAATTCTAGTGGCACCCCAGAACCTGTGTCCACCTGGAACCTCAGGTGTGGCCTCCTTTAGGAAAAGCGTCCTTGCAGATGGAGTTAGTTCAGGATCCCATGGCAAGTCCTCAGAAGCGGAGAGGAGGGGAAGCAGACGCAGAGGAGAGGCCTTGTGAAGGCAGAGGCCGAGGCTAGTGCTGCCCGGCTGAGGTGTGGACAGAGGAGAGAGGACCCTTTGGCCGGGAAACGCGACATCTTCGGAGCCCAGAAAGGTGCCAACCCTGGCTTCTCTGTCCGTTTGATCTGTCTCCACTAAACTGTCTGCAGTGTCTGCTTCTCTGTTTCTAGAAAGGGATCAGAAGTCCTTACCCCGCTCACCACCCTGCAAATACTTATGCGACATATGATGACAGAAGTCGTTACAAGAGGCGTACCATCAGAAAAATATCAAAAAAGGCAAGGGAAATAGTCAGGACCCATGCTCAGTTGTAGGACAAGTCATCTTTTTTTAAAATTAATTTTTTTTCAGTATTTCTGTGGTTGCTTAGTATTTCCTTATGGTTCTGTGACATAGTTCTTTTTTTTAGCAGTTCTTTGATTTTTTTCCCCAATTTTTGTTGTTGTCGTTGTGAACTAAGGCTCTGATGACAGTCAGTACTAGCGTATGGGGCTGCTATCACAAACGATCACCGTTCGGTTTACAGTAACACAGGCTCACTGTCATGAAGTTCTGGAAGCCTGGAATCGGAATGAAACCTGGTTTTAGCCCCTAAAATGACCTGGGGGCTAAGATCCATTGTGGACAGAGCGGGTTCCTTCTGGAGGTCCGGGGAGGGTCATTCCCGGCCGCTCCGGCTTCCGGAGGCTGTGGGCCTGCCTTGTTGCAGCTGCTGCACTCGAGGTCACACCACGATCTTCTCTGTGGGCGAATCTCCCTCCTCCGCCCTCTTATAGGGACACTTGTGATTATATTTAGGGCCCATCTGGATAATCCAGGACACTCTCCCCATGTTGAGAGCCTTAGTTTAGCCTGGCCAGGGTGGCTCAGCTGATTGAACATCATTCCATGCACCAAAAGGTCACCGGTTCAATTCCCGGTCAGGACACTTGCCTCGGTTTTGGTCTCAATTCCCAGTCGGGGACATGCAGGATGTAGCCAGTCAATGTTTTTATCTCTCACCCCCTCTCCCTTCCTTTCTCTCTAAAAATCAATAAAAAAATTATTATTTTTGAACGATCCTTCATTTAATCCCACCCATCAAGTCCCTTTTGCCACATAAGGTAACATTTACTGACTCTCTTTTCTCTTCCTTTTTTTTTTTTTGGATGGGATTGTGATTGAACCTGTCGCCACGTGCATGCCGATTTTCTCCCAGTAAGTTCCCATCAGTGGAAATAAAGGGTGAAAGGGCGATACCACAGTGGTGTGAAATGTTAAGTAGATGGAACTGGCATCTTTTTGCTACTGTCCCTTTAAGAGCCCTGCGTAGTCACATGGGATGGGGGCGGGAGGGGGGCAGGCAATGGATCGAGATCCCCATTACAGGAATCATTTAAAGTCAGCCTCGAGGAAGCTCGGGGCTAATGAGATAATTCCCATTAGGGGAGGAAGGAAGTGAAGGTGGCCTGACATCCTTTCTGTCTTTAATTTATGTGATTCCCTGAAACCTCCCCCCGCCCCACCCCCCCCGGCTGCCCCTGTGAATTCTGGGCCCATTGTCCACCCCGTCTGCCAGCCAGGGCTCTGGTTCCCAGCAAGTCCCAGCACGCCCAGGCACCTGGGAAGGCTGCCTTCCGCCCAGGCCAGGCGCTCGGGCTCTTGTCTTGGCAGCTGTGCCGGAGAATCTGGTCTTGGCCTCTTTCTTCTCAATTCCCAGAGCCTCACCCAGCTCCCCTCCACCCCCACCCCTGCCCCGACCGACCAGGGCGGACGGGGACCGGTGTCCATGGGACCAGAGAAAAGAGAAAAGCTTTCAACAGAACACAGGCCGGCTCTGGGGCCCTGGAGGCCAAGGCAGCCAGGATTTTGTTTGCAACACAGCACCCCCCCCCCCCCCCCCCGCTTTTATACTTTTAGAGGGAAGGAGAGTGAGAAGCCGGGGTGTGTGGGGTGGAGGGGAGAAGGAGAGAGAACAACAGAGATCCCTTCTCTTCCTCTCTGGCTGCCTACACGTTGGTCAGAGCTCTCCCTGCAAACGTGAAAATCCGGTTGGGGCCTTTAATTAGAAGAGTGTGAAGTAACCCAAGGTCCAGCGTATTTGAAGTGCAGATCAAAAACCCTGGGAACATCTGGGGGCCGCAGAGAGGGAGACCTGACCTCATCTGGGACCGTGGCTGTCGGAGTCGCCCATGTCTTTTACTGACACCTGCCGGGGACAGTGCCAGCCGCCCTCCCGCGAGTCCGGGAAGGGTCCCTGGCACCCGGAGGGAGGCCAGGCTCCTGCCGGTCCCGGCTTATTTCTTTTCCTCCTCGCATCCTCCCCGAGGGAGGCCATATGGTGGAGTGTTCCGAGTCAGGGCCAAGGGCCAGCGCCGCGCTGGCCCCGGGGACGGTCCAGCCGTCCTGATGATCCTGATGTGCCGTGTGGGTGGCCTGTCCCGTGAACTCACTGCCTGACCTCCCGGGGCCTCCCAGAGCCCAGCTGCAGCCTTGAGTAACAGCCTGGCCCCGTCGTGACCGGAGGGTGCTGAGGCCCAGCTTCCCTCGTCCCCTTGGCACCCGCGCCACGTGCAGGCCGACCGGGCCGGGGCTGGGGCTGGGGCTGGGCCCGGGGCCGGGCAGTCCAGGCCGAGCCCTGCAAGCATCCCTTCCTCTTGGGATGGCCTCGCCTGGCTCTTCAGGCTATAGGGCCTGTAACGGGAGTGAGACAGACAGGAGAGCCAGGGGTTCGAGGCAGAGGGGACACAGTTAGAAGGATGAGAAGCAAGGGAACGACAATGGAGTTGAAGGCAAAGGGTATCTGTGCATTTCAGCGTTAAATGCCAACAAAGCCAGACGCCAGCTTCTGGGCGCGGTCCCCGGGGAACTGCCTTGCTCATGGTGGGGCTCCTTTAGCGGCCGGTGGTAGGTGGTGAGACTCCGGGCCTCATCGCCTCCTCCCCACGCGGGGAGTTCTCAGACTTTGTAGGAGTGGTTGAGGGAATGTGGAGGGAATCGAGTTAAGGTTCATCTAAATACTAGGAACAACCTTATTGATTAAAAAAGGGGAAAAAAAGCATCAGTGGAAGGTGGACCCGGGGGGTGTTTTACTCCGTAGGCGTGGTCTGTCGGTGCCAGGAGAGTAACCAAGGCAGTGGCTCCATGTCCGTCCTTCCTCGGAAGTGGGCCCTGGATCTGTTAATAGAGCGGTGCTCTAGGGAAACGCAGTGATGATGACAAATACCACTTAGGAGCCTTTAGTATTTAGCGCAGGCCTCACGACGGCCCTACGATGGAGTCTGCATCCCTGTTTTGCCTGTTTTACAGAGGGGTGAGAGAGGCAGCTTGCCCAGGTTCCGGGATTTGAACCTTGATCTGACTGCATATCATTAAGCTAAGGTGTTTTCCCATCAGTAAGAATGAGTATCTATGTCCCGCCTCCCTCCCACACTTGTGAGATAACCAGCCTATGCTGGTTCATTTACTCGTTTGTCCATCCAGCTGTCCATCCATCCATCTATTCATCCATCCACCCATCTATCCATCCATCCATCCATCCATCCATGTGCCTCCTCAGGACCAGACACTACACTAGGTACTCTGAACACAGAGAAGAAAACCGCGGCAGCCATAGCACGCCTCCACGGGCCCCGACAGACCTTGGTGGAGCGGAGGAACCCTCAGGAGGCCCCCGAAGCCTGCGGCACCCACAGTCCTTGAGTGCATGTGCTCTTCTCCCCGGTATTTATGGGCAGGCTTTCTGGGTGCCCCAGATCCAGGCAACTCGGGCCTGCTCTGTCCTCACTGTGGGCTGACAGGCCCTTAGGCATCTGGGTAGACAGTAGACAGGACTGCAGGGATCAGGCAGAGATCTGTCTGTTCATCCCTCCTGAGAAAAAAGTGTAGTAGATGCCCTCCTCTCTGGAGTCCCCTCGCCGGCACTGGTCTCCGAGTTGGTGTCTCTCGGTCCCCCTGGTCCACCCGTGGTTGCTGGGAGCAGGCCTGGCACGCTCTCTGGCCAGCCCCCCATTTCCAGTGTTAAACAGAAACTTAACATCTTCTCTTCACCCGGAGAAAGAGAAGAGAAGGGCCTTGTGAATGGCCATTGGGTGGCCTCTGAGGGACGCGTTGCGTGGTAAGGAGAGGGCAGAGGGAGTCTGGGACTAGGGTCCCTATTATCTTGAAAGTCCATCGGTAGGAACAGTCTCCTGCAGATACAAACAAGGGATCCAGGCCGGCCGATGCGGAAGGGGCTTTGATCCGCCTAGAAGTGAATGCTTTTCAGTGGAGAACCGCAAAGCAGCCCCACCCAGGGCCCCGGAGATAACAGGCCGGGCAATCGCAAACCACCGGCCTCTTGATGGTGCCGGGCTTTATTGAGGTCTGGTTCTCACCCAATGGGAGCACATCCGGCGAGCATCAAAGGGGCCGGGCGTCACCTTGTGCAAAGAGTCCTGGGCCCTCAGGTGGGTGCGCGCTGGGCAGGGTGCGTGTGTGGCTGTGTGTGCACAAGGCTGCCCGTTGGCAGTTACCTCTCTGTGGGCCAGAGGCCACCAGCCCCGGGGGGTAGGGGCGGGCTTGGCAAGTCACAGACTCTATTCCCTCGCTCTGGCTGGTCCAGCTCCTGACATGGTCACTCAACGTCGTACGTCGAAGGGGCGCTCTGTGTCATCTTGTCCCTGACTTTGTGTCACAAAGGCCGTTTGTCCACGGAGTTTAAGGGAGGGCTCAGAGAAGGCACAGCCTGGAGGGTTCCCCTTTGGGAATCTCAGACTCACTTCTTTGCAGCCTTTCGGAGGTCTTTTGCTTGACGTGGTACACATGCCAAGGATGTGTATCGGACCTATAAGAGGGGAAGAAACAGGGTGTGGGGGATGGTGGGAGAACCCAGGGGAAGAAGAAGGTCGCATCTTTGCAGGGGGGAGTCGATGGGCGGGTGGGTGAGTGTGGTCCTGGAGGAAGGGCCCCTTTCCCGTCGACCCCAGGCAATGCCCCTTGGCCGCCTCCTGTCCCATCTGGGCCGTCAGGATGCTGGACATCACACATGGGCCTCTGGAGACAGGAGCCGAGAAACAACGCCGTGCATACAGCACATCTGGAAGCTTCATGAGGTTTATTTTTTAACACATCTGCCAGAGTCAGGACATCTACGCAGGAGGGTTGCAGGCTGGAGGGAGCCAGGGGTTTCAGTCAAGTGGGAGCTGTATTTGGACCCAGGGGGAGGGGCGGTGGGGTGGGGAGAGGAAGGTGGAAGCTTGGAGCTGGCCGATGCCAGAAGCCAAGTCTTCCCTTGTTTGGTCTAATTTGTGGCCGGGAACAGAAGTCCCCAGGAACAGAACTGGGACCTGCTTCCTTGTCTCTTGGGTACCACTGATAGAGAGCAATGGGGTCACTCCTACCTGCTCCAGTCCGCTGCCTTCAGTGGGAAGATGCCGGTGGGTTCCATCCCACAGGGCCTTAGCCTCCCAGAGGTCCCTGGGACCTGGCCTTTTCCATGTGGGTTACGGACTCATACCTGTTCCCCATCTCCCCAGTTGGAGCTGAGAGAGGGAGGGGTGCTGCGAGGACTCGGTTTACCCTGCAGGCTTCTCTCTCCTCTGTCCTCCAGCCCCTCTGCCTTCCTCTCCTCCTGCCCTCCATCTCTTCTTTCTCTCCTCTTTCTTTCTCACCTTCCCTTCCTCCTCTTTTTCTTCCTCTCCCTCCTCTTCTTCGCCTCTTTTCCTCCCCCTCCCCCTGCCTCCCCCCAGTGACAGCCTTGACTTAATGGTTTGGGTCACAGGGGGCCAGGAGAAGCTTGGCTCAGCCTTTCAGCAGGGCAGGCTGGGAATGCAATGGCGAAGGCAAGAGCGGGTCCCAGCAGGAGAGAGAATTCACAGGTGACTTCATCTGCCTTTTCCCGGAGCCAGAGCAACACCCTGCTCAGCTCTCCTTCTCTCCTCATTCCCAGGTTCTCGCTTCATTTATTCCTCCCTTCATGCTCCGGCCCAGCTACGAACGCCGCGCAGAGCTGACTTCCAGGCTCCGTTAAAAGTATGGGAAGCCTGTCTTTGCTCAGGGCGCAGCCCTGTGGGTGGATTCTGGTTTCAGCGCCTGGGGAGTTTACCGACTGGAGGGAGAGTTGGTGCTCCCGTTTCTAAACAGGCCGCTGCCGTGTCCCCGCCTTCACGAAGGCAGAGCTCTGGCTTGCATGAGCTCATGTGTGCAGCAGCTCGTGGGAGCCGGCTCCCGGTGCTCTCGGTTTACGAGGGCAGGAAACAGAGGCTCTGTGTGGTTATTCATGGGAGGCAGGGAAGTGTCCACCCTGTTCTGATGGGAAGTAAGGTGACACAGCCACCAGGAATCCTGCTCCATCCAGTCACCCCACCTGGCAGCTACCTGTCCATTCCCAAGCCTGCCCCAGCCGTGCTGGTGACAGTTTCTGCTTGGGAGCACCTGTGTCCTCCCCAGAGTCAGGTTCAGGTATGTTCCTGCTTCCCCCGCTGGGAGCAGTGTCTGCCATGCGCAGCGGCTCTCCGCGTGTCCGAGGCAGTGAGTCTGGGGCGGGGCCTGAGAACTTGCATCTCTAACGCGTTCCCAGGTGCTGCTGAAGGTGGACTACACTTGGAGAAGCATTCCTCTAGATGGATTCCCTTTTCTAGATCTGTGATATAGGGCATCCACCGTGGTTACTAGAAAACTCTACAGTAATTGTGACTTCACTATTAGGACACAAGAGCATTCTTGCTCACATAGCAGAAATCCAGGGAAAGGCCATCCAAGGCTGGTGTAGCAGTTCAGCTTTTTGGGACCCGGCTTCCCTCTTCCTATTAAATTACCTTCCCACAGGACTCCCATGTTCAGCGTCCCTCGTAGTCCAAGACGGCTGCTGGGGCACCAGCCATCACGTCCTCGCTGAAGGCGGAAGGCAGGACAGGCAGAGAGGTAACCATCGGGCTCTTTCCAAACACCTTTTGAACAGCCTTCCCAGAAGTCCCACAGCACTTGCTTACGTCTCCTTGACCAGATCTTAGTCACGTGGCCATAGCTAGCTGCAAGGGAGGCTGGGAAACATAGTCTTTTGACTCTGGGCCTCAGTGTGTCCGCCAGAAATCAGAAAACAGAAATCTGTTCCTAAGTAGAAAGGGGAGAACAAATATTGGCGTAAGTAACCACCGACAGAATCCTCCTCAGAGTGGTAATTTATTGGGCATCTGCCCTGTGCCATGCGCTTTTCATACGGCATCTCCCTTAATCCTAAAAGCTCTGCAAGGCAGATATTATCTCCATTTTGCAGATGATGAAACAGAAGCTTTCAGAGATGGAGCCAAGTTACAGTCACACATGAAAACAATTTCAAAACCCCTTGAGAGCCTGGGCCGCTTCTTGCCTCAGTTGGTCTCAGAGACCCGCCCTTTGCCCTCGTAGGGTGTCTGTCGGACCTTCCTAAGCCGCGTTCTGGACCTCGCCCCTCCTGGCCAGCCTCAGCCCATTGCTGCCTCTGTGCTTGCGGTGACACCCTCTTCCACAGACCTGTGGGGCACAGCGGCCCCGTGAGCCCTGATGCACAGCAGTAGAGTCCCATGGCTGCTGTAGAATTACCATGAATTTAGGGGTGTAAAGCGACTCATATCTATTCTTCTATGGTTCTGGGCGCCAGTTCCACGGGGCTAAGGTCAAGGCATCCGCAGGGCTGGCTCCTTCCAGTGTCTCCCGGGAAGAGTTCACTTCCTTGCCTTTTCCCGCTCTGGAGCCTCCTGGTCACCTTGCCTCGTGATTCCTGCCCTGGGTCCCACTAGCTCTGGGTCAGGTCTTGCTCTGCCTCCCTCCCTCCCTCTTTCTTTTTTTTAAAAAATAGGAAATGTATATTTATTTATTTTTTTTTGTTAATCCTCACCCGAGGATATTTTTCCATTGATTTTTAGAGAGAGTGGAAGGAAGGGGGAGAGGCATATCTACTGGTTGCAGGGCCTGGTCCCGGTTCCGGGGATTGACAATGCCTGCAACCGAGGTATATGCCCTTGACCAGAATCGAACTTGGGACCCTTCAGTCCATAGGTCGACGCTCCATCCACTGAGCCAAACCAGCTAGGACTGCCTCCCTCTTTCTTATGAAGGTTTGTGATTACATGTGGGCCCCCCGGGTAATCCAGGGTAATCCCTGCAGCCCCTGAGCCCTCGCTCACACCCGCACAGTCCCTTTTGCTGTCAGAGGTAGCCTACGTTCAAGGTCGCAGGGATCAAGGCCTGGTTGTCTTTGGGGGGCTAATATTCAGCCTACCGCAGTGGCCCCCTTGCCACTGGCCTCCCTCTCCTTGTCCCCAGCCCTTGTTCCGTGGGCTGTCCCCAGCACAGAACATGCATACATTTCACATCTGTCCCGGGGT
Organism: Myotis daubentonii; assembly: GCF_963259705.1. Classification (NCBI taxonomy): domain Eukaryota; kingdom Metazoa; phylum Chordata; class Mammalia; order Chiroptera; family Vespertilionidae; genus Myotis; species Myotis daubentonii. Next base: position 52,575,495 of record NC_081855.1, on the reverse strand, counting down.
TTTCAGAGAGGCCAGAGACAGGGTCTGAAGGGCACAGCTCCCAGTGGCCATAGCAACAGACACAAACACATTTGAGGGGAAAAGGATTGGGAGAAGGCGTTCCTGCCCTAGAGGTGGCAGAGTGACTTAGCCTGGGCAGTGGTGCCCAGCGGAGACGCGAAAACAGCAGATACGTGCCCTCAGCCAGCCTCGTAAACCCTCTGGGCTGCGTGTTTCTAGGTAATCTTCCAACTCCCTCGGCGTCTGTTAATCCGTGGGCCCCCCGTTGCCTTTCTCCAGGCTAACAGAGGCGTGTCTTTGGCCACATATAAACATGCACCCAGAGGGTTTGGGTGGGGGGGGGTGGGGGAGGGAGAGTTGGGCTCTGCTTAGACTGGTCATGTTCTAACCTCATTTTCCTCTGCTGGGCCGATTCCCTCGTCTCCACCCCACTCCCCAATGCCGCTCCCCCGCCCCCCACCCCCCCGGGCTGGGTTGGCCATGCCGGGATGAGTCTGGGGTGTTGTATGTTTTGCTTTTCATTTTATTTTGCAAGTCCCTCCCAACATTCCCCTCTGTGTTTAACGTCCCACTGCCAAGTGCATGCGGTTGCCGGGCAACAAGAAGGAAGTCCCTGTGTGATTCACCTGGCGGCTGCCAATTAATTGGCGAGCTGTGAGCTGTGTGCGTCTCCCGGGGCAAGAAGGGCTTCTCCCGGCCCTGGGCCCCGTGGGAGCCAGGGGAGAGGGCCGCTGCCCGGGAGGGAAGGGGACCAGAGGAACGTTAGCACCACTTTGGGGGTGTTGGGGGTGCTTTCGGGCCCAAATGAAAGAGAGCGTCTGGAAGGCCCAGGCAACATCTGGGCGAAGACGTGCGATGTCCCCCTGGCCACCAATCAGAGAGCCACCTGGAGCGCCCAGACACCTCTGCATGGGCATGTTGGCTGGCTTTCTTTGGGTAGGTGACTCTAATATGCAGACTCTTGCTCCTTCCAGGGGTGTCCATCCTAATAGGGACCGTAAGACAGCCCCACAATTCTTTTTTTTAAAATATAATTTTATTGATTTCAGAGAGGGAGAGGGAGAGAGAGAAACATCAATGATGAGAGAGAATCATTGATTGGTTGTTTCCTGCACACTCTCTACTGGGGATTGAGCCTGCAACCCAGGCATGTGCCCTGACCGGGATGGAAACTCTGGTCTCCTGGTTCTTAGGTTGATGCTCAGCCACCGAGCCAGGCCGGCCGGGCCATCTCTGTGTATCTGCCATTGGCATTAGGGAAGTAGAAACGTGTTAAACCATGCCTTCACATTTCCTCAGAGGGACCCCTTACCCACTCTGGGTGGTTTCCTAATTAATTGTTAAGGGGCTTGCGAGAGCAGAGAGGTGCCTGCTGAAGGGAACATTAGGATTAGGGACCAGACCCTTGTCATCCTCTACTGAGAACATTGGCACCCTCGGTGCCTCAGTTTCCCCGTTTGTAAAGTGGGTGATCTAATATCTCCACACGCCCACATCTCGCAGACATATCACAGTGACCTGCTGAAAACAGAATTTTCCACTTCCTCTGGGCTGGCTGGGTTCAGTGGTGTTTAACTTATTTTTTAAAATAAATCAGCTATGGGTGTAGTGGTGGGATTTGTGTGCAAGGCTCCCAGTGGTGGCTCAGTGTACAGGGAGTTGCTTGAGATGGATAAATAGCCCCCCCCCCCCCTTAACGAAAATCCTGCTTTTAGAAGCAGCGTCTCCTCTTCTCAGCAGCTAGACTGTTAGGGAGGAAAGTAGGAAAGTGACGCTCACTGTTGAAAGCCATCTGTAGGAGGGGCTAACGCCAGATTCTCACTCCAATGTGTTTTGCTCCACAGGCCTGGGAAGCAGGGCTGGCAAAGGGCCGCCCTTCCTCACCCTCACCGCCCACCAGGGAGCCTCCTGGAGGTCCCGACTCAGCTGCAACCAGCTCTGAAGAGGCAGGCACTCTGCATTGGATGGAGAAGTCTTATTTTGGAGAATACATACAGAAGGTTCTGGATTTGAGAAGACATTTGAGGAGAAAGCAAAGACCCTCGCTCTGAGGAATAGGGGATGTGATGACCTGCATGCGCTGGGGGACGCATCGTTGCTGGGGCAACCTACGGAGAAGACACCAGTATCCCAGACCTTGCTTCTCCTTCTTATGGAAAACCCTTCCTCTGCGGCCGCGGCTCTGAAGGCTGCCCACCCCCCCCCCCAGGAACCCCAGGGCTTTCTGCCACCCCCTTTCTGCCCCCCCCCCCCCCACGCCTGCTGTGCAGCGATTCTTGTTTGCTCCATCATCTTCTAGCGGATACAGAGTGAATCGTTAACTACACTTAGGTCAAACAGGATCTGCGTTTTTTGTTCCGGCTCCTTCTCAAGACACGTGTGTGCCGCTATGCGCCCAGCCTTGGAGGAGTCTTCCTTCTCGTCTGTTCGGGCCTGGCCGCACGGGTTCCGGAGGGATGCTCATCCATGCAGGGACGTTCCTCGGGCTCTCGGGGACGTTGGCAGGGACTCCGGCGGGGGAGCTGGATTGTGAAGGCTGCCGTTCTCCATGCCCAACCGTCTTGGCTGGGATCACACACGATCGGACATCTGGAGGAGCAGAAAATGAGCCCTGTTGTTTACTCCAGCTGTCTTCTGTTGAGCCAGAGGAACAGTCAGCTGCGAGACCCTCTCCTCTCAGGTGGCCGTTGGGGTCCACACCGGAGCTGGGGACTTCTTTATGGACCGTCCAGCTACCAGCGCTGATGGAATTTATGGCGGACCCTCTTCCTCCGGGGCGTGCCGATGACACACACACCCGGCCATGGGCTGGGCCCCATGCGGCACGAGTCCTGTTCGTTTCGTTCACTCTGTAACCGCCATACGCATGGACGGAAATACTTCCTAGATGCCTATCCCTGTCAGCCTTGGCCCAAGTGCAGGGCCAAGCAGGTCTGTACTCTCCGTGTCCACAGTGAATGGATGGCTTGCCTTTGCAAGAAGGAATTAAAGCTAGACCTGTCTACCTTCCCTGTGGTGCAGATGATGTGTTTGTGTGAGCATTTAGTGATTTGGGTGTCTTCTCAGTGGAGCAAGGGGGTCCTTCTCGGCGTCTCAGGTTCAACACAGAACGACGGAGGGGAGCCTCTGGAGGAGGTTTCCTGCAGTTGGAACACGAGGCTTGTCTGTGGGCTTTCGCCGTCCTTCCTCGACAGGCAGACAGGCTCGTTGTAGCAGTTCAATTCCCTTGGGTGTCAAGGGACAGAGACCCACTTGTCTTACCTCCATACCTGCTGGCTTAGTGCAAGCTGCTGGGGAAGTAGGCAGGAAGCAGTCTGGCAATAGCTGCCCAGCTAGGCCTTCCCGAGAAGCCCAAGTCATTCATGAGTTCGCATTGCTGCCTAGCCGGTGGTGCTCAGTGGTTAGAACGTCGGTGCAGACTAAAGGGTCTTGGGTTCGATTCCAGTCAAAGGCATGTACCCCAGTTGAGCATGTGGACAGCAGCCAATTGATGTGTCTTTCCCACATCGATGTTTCTCTTTGTCTCTCCTCTTCCACACTCTCTAAAAACCAATTAAATAATATCCTTGGGTGAGCATTAACTAAAGGGTTCCCATTGCTAGATATTATTTCCAGGGACAACAGAAACTGTCATACCACAGTCCCCTCGATCTCCTGCTCTGCAGCGGGATCCACTGCTCCTGATTCTAGAATTCGGCTCGTGGTGATGGGCTGAGGGTGCCCAGGACTGGGGGCTTTCCCAGGATGCAGGACTTTCAGTGCTAACCCTACCATAGTCCTGGGCAAAATGGGACAACTGGTCACCCTGCTGGGTGACTCGACGATCCTGGCTCTGCTTCTGCTTTACTTTCTGTAGCTGGCTGGTAGTCTTGACCGGTTTGGCCAGTCACCATTCAGGACATATCATTGGCCACTAGCAGCCTATGAATGCATGCCATTGGATCAACCACCAATCTTCACCACGTCAGTTGTTTCCAGAATGGTAGGGTTGCGTGATATTGAATGAAAACCTGGGTATAAGGAACCAATAGAGACCACTTCCTTCAGTAGAGTGCCGTGGACAGTGGTGTGTGCATGCGTGCGTGTGAGTGGTGTGTGTGTGTGTGTGTGTGTGTGTGTGATACATGTACATACTATGTAGAATAATGAGCCCAGAAGAAAATTCTGCAAGCTAGCTAGACAGAGACTAAGAGCTAAAATCTTTGGGATGGTGGTGTCTGGAGAGCAAAGGGGTTGGCGCGAAGACTTCCTGAAATTCCTTTGAACGCTAGGATCCTTTAAGCTATCAAGGGCATGTAAATTGGGCCTAAGTGTGTACTTTCTCTCTAAAATCTCCTAGATAACCTTTGAGTTCCAACTCGGGGAGTGGGGCCTGGGACCACCCAGGCTCCTTCTTCCCTCTGCAGACACTGCCTCGGTCTGGGCGAGAGGAGCCGACGGTGGTCCTGGCAGCGGAGGGTGGAGGAGAGGAAGGTCGTGCCAGCCCAGTCGTTGGTGTTCATGACAAGTAAGAACAATCCAAAGAAGGCAAATTACAGGTTCTTCTCAGGTTCGTCAAAGCCAGGCTCTCGGGATGCGTGCCATCCCGAAGTTGTTGCTGCTTGCCAGGGATCAGGCCTCCTCGTCTTGCTGAAAGACGGCGTGCGTGTCCGCTGAAACACGGCCCTTCTCTTGCTTCCTTCCGTGGAGAATGAAGGAGTCGTGCCTCGAAGGTCTTCTAGCTCTGACATCCACAGTGCTGCCATATTTGCTAGAGTTAGTGACGGGTTAAAGATGGGTTATTTTTTTCCCTACGAGAACAGTATAGCAGATGCTGCCCGAGGTACAGTGGAACAGTGTTTCCTCCACATGCTGGACATACTGACCTTCCGTGAATTCGTTCTGAGCATAACTTAACCGCAAAGTAGTGCCAGTCCCTTTCCCCAAGGTTTGGTTCAAGCTTCCCTCCGAGATGTTTCCATGGCGTTGAACTTGACCCAGGGAAGACTTGTGTCCTCTTCCAATGGTCCTGCGAACCTGTGTGTTGATGGAAAGATAGGAGGCTCCAATGGTGAAGGACGCCCCTCAGCTCAGGAGGATGTGGTGTAAAGGGCATGAAGGTGACCTTGGGAATGCCACTGACCTTGGACAAGACCTTCTTGCCAGGCTGCTGGGAAGCAGGGCTGACTCCCCCTACCTCTGTTTTAGAGAGCAATCCACAGAGGGAGCACATCTCTGCCTGGGTCTGAAAGAGCCTTGAACTTGGGGGCTTGAGTGGCTGGAAACTTGCACTCTTGTCCTGCTTTCCCTTTAGCTTTGCTCCAAGGTCACATGTAAGTCACTCAAGCCTTTTCTCTGGGTCTCAGTTTTCTCATTTATAAAATGGGAGGGGAAGGAGGAGACATGGTTGGTCTTGAGCAGCGGTTCTCAACCTGTGGGTCTCGACCCCATTGGGGGTCGAAGGACCCTTTCACAGGGGTCGCCTAAGACCATCGGAAAACCCATATATAATTACATATTGTTTTTGTGATGAATCACTATGCTTTCATTATGTTCAATTTGTAACAATGAAATTGGGGGTCACCACAACATGAGGGACTGTATTAAAGGGTCGCGGCGTTAGGAAGGCTGAGAACCACTGGTCTTGAGGATCCACTGAGCTCCCTTCCATGGGTCAAGTTCCGAGCCCCGCCTGACCCAGGTGGCGTCTGCCTTTTCTCTGACAAGTAGTTCTTTCTCCCTTCGCCTTCGGCTGCCCAGGCCAAACACAGGGCTGCGGGGGGAAGTCCATTACCGAAGAATACTTCAAAGCTGTTTGCACTCCTTGTCAGTTGCGCCGAGCATGAGTTTGTTGAAGGGGAGCGCAAATAGACATACAGACTGATGGCAGGAGGGGGGGAGGGCCTGCTATTTGCCCTGGGTGACGGGGAGGGGAGAAAGCAAACCCGCCTGCAGTTTTGACCAGTAAATAAAATCGGGGAGCTCTGCGTGGCTAAAACTGTAGGGGATTTATTAGTTTGCTCAGCGGAAGGCAAACATGAAGTCTGAAGCTGCCCGGTCCGGTGGCCTGCCTTGGGCCTTTGTATGCCGTCAGGCGCCGATCACCTGGACTGCGGGTTATCAAGTTCTGTCGGAGGTGTGTGTTTCTAAATCGCTTTCCATATCCTTCTCTGTTTCTTCCTCCTTTGCTCGTCCCTCCCCCACCTTTTTACGGTGACTCAGATCTGGGTTCTGGAGAAGAGAGCAGGGTGTGAAAGACATAGTGTTCTGTTACAAAAACAGCCCGTACTCAGGGCTCCGGCTGGCCTGGGACTGGCCTGCCCACCGTGTCGTGGGCCTGGTGGGTCCCCTCCATCCTCTGCCCTGACGTCTTTTTAAAAAATTAATTTATCTTCCAATGGCAGTCGACATACAATATTATATTAGTGTTAGGCGTACAGCGTAGTAGTTAGACGTTTATATACCTCACAAGGTGATCACCCAGCAAGTCTAGTCCCCATCTGACACCTTCCGTAGAGTTATTACACCATTATTGACTATATCCCCTGTGCTGTACTCAACCTCCCCGTGACCATTTATAATAACTGGCAATGTGCCCTTCTCAATCCCTTCACCTTTTCACCCGTTCTCTCCCAACACCCCTCCCATCTGGCGACCACCAACATGTTCTCTGTATCCACGAGTCTGTTTCTGTTTTGCTTCTTTTGTTTTTGAGACTCCACATACCAGTGAAAACATATGGTATTTGTCTTTCTCTGCCCGACTTATTTCACTTAGCACAATACCCTCTAGGTCCATCCATGTGGTTGCAAATGGCAAGCTCTCATTCTTTTTGGGGGCTGAGTAATATTCCATTGTGGATAGGTACCGCACCTTCTCTATCCCTTTACCTATTGACCTCGGCCCTGAACTCTTAATAATAAGTTAGTTCCCTTAATAAGACTGTTGGGCCAAGGCCTTGCCTCTCCTTCAGCTTAATATGAACACGATCACGGGCATTGGGGAAAACAATAGACCTCGTTCTTCTAAGTTGTCAACTTTATTTCGTATGGACTGTCCATACCTAACAGGGACAGATGGCTTCAACCCGATGCATCGAAAGGTGAGCTGCTACAGCGGGAGCTGTGTGTGCTGACGGGGGTCTGACCGGGGCTCGTCTCTCCCCGTGGAGTGCAACATCCAGACCCCACAGGCGGGACAGCCACCCGTCTGCCCACTCTCCCCATGTGAGCTGCAGTGAAACCAAAAGAGGTAGCACACCCTTCATCCTCTGCCAGAAACAGCCCAGGCGCAAACCAGGCTGTGCCACTGTGGTTCTTGGGTGCTCCGACCTTGTCGGTGCTTGGTAGTAGCCACCCACTGTGGGGTGCATGCACCCTGGCATGCTGCTCCATGTCAGTCCCCACATGCTCTCTCCAGGCCACCCTGCTCACGGTCCACGGAGCACACATCTTCCTAGCCTGCCCGGGATATCACGGTTCCCTGGCACTGCTCCTGTGGCCGAGAATCAACCAATGAATGCATGAATGCTAGTAAGTGGAACAACAAATCAGTGTTTCTCTCTCGCACTCGCTCTCTCTGTCTCTCTGAAATCACTAAAATATTTTTAAATAAGCAAACAAGTGAAATTAGAGTTTGGATAGCATGGATGTTATCTGTGGGCTCTGGCCAGCAGGACCAGTGTCATGAGATGATGCAACGTTCAGCCACGAAAAATCAGGCAGGTCAGGAACTAACAGGGTCCAATGTTTGACCGTACTTTCCAATCTTAAACTCTTTGCAAAGCTTCTCATTTGACTCTCCCCGGCAACGCAGTGAGAAGGTCCGGGGGCCCCGTTTTCAGAGATGAGGAGAGGAAGTTGAGCTGGTTCAGTGACTTCCCCTGTAGCACCCCCGTCAGCCCCCGCCCTCCGGTCAGCATGACCGTTTCTCTATGACCATTTCAGGAGAAACTGAAAATGCAAGCTGTATTAGTCACAGCCGGCGGTTACAATAAAACACACCCCGGTCTCATTGTTTTACCGAATGACTTTCCTCCTTTACATGTCAGCAGAACATGAGCTGTCAGCGGTAGGGGCGGAAGACCCTTTTCCATGAAATGTAGGGACCCTGGCCCCTTTCTGGGGCCACCGCCCCCTGCAGAGAGAGGCGGACAGAGCAGCGGCGAGGAGCAAGCCAGCCTCTAGCAGTGGGACCAGCCAGCAGGGACTAACTTGCCCCTCCATGCCTCAGTTTCCATATCTTCCCACAGCTGTGAGGGTGGGCGCGTGGGAGAACGGCTGTGGCAGGTGCAGTGCTCACAGCATTAGAACAGCCGGGAACACAGCGCCCAGTAAATGTGAGATCTGTTTTATTTTTTTGGTTGTGAAATGATCTGCAGTTGAAATATTTCCCTTTGTAGTTCTAAACGAGCCAGGCATCCCACTGCTGATGTCTCCTGTGAGGTCATGAGGGTGGTGGGCAATGCTGACAGCCTCACCGGCAGTGGTGTTTCCACTGCGCTTCCTGGTTTTTGTGCTCCTTCCCACCTCGTGGCGGTTCTTTGGGGCTTAGCGATCTGGGCAGAGGCAGAAGGGGCTGCCCCACTCCGGCCCAGTCTGTTCAGAATGGTCCGTTTCCCTGGGACCCTCAGACCCTTCCAATCCCCAGTTGCTTTGACAGTCTCATCACCAAACTTTTGTGGAGACAGAACCAGGGATTGGGGCCGGGGGAGGGGGGTGGTGATCTTAGGGACCAGGGCAGACCTGGCACTGGCTTCCCCACCCGGGCACCTCAGGGACATGTCTCTGATCTTGTTGAGGTTGAACTTTGCCGGCGTGGCGGAGGCGGCTGCTGTCGGGTGACCCCGGATTCTGATCGACCTAGGCCTCCTCTGAGCGGAAAGCCAGAGGCAGTAACAGTGCGATGTTAGCTCTGCACTGGGAATGTGGAGCCGTAGGGACCCGTCTGCCGTGACCCTTGCTCAGGTGAGCCCTGTGCCTGCGTGGGGAGAGGAGACTGCAGATGCGAGCTCCTTCCTGCGTCTGCGTTTTCCCGATGCCGCGTGGCGGCCCGGCTTCTCACTGGCCGGGCGAGCTCTGAGGGCGGTTGGGTTGCATCTGGTTTAGCAGCTGGAGCTGAGTATACGCAGAGGTTGACTTGACGGTGTCCGGACACTCGCTCTCATAAGAGTGATTCGCCTTCCTAGACATCCTCAGCTCCCCAGTCACGGAAGCCGGCTCTCCACCAGCCACGCTGCGCCTCCCAAGGGCCACCTTCTCTCCGGAATCTCTCAGTTGCTTCTACAGTGAAGGAGGGTCCATTAGACCCGGACACGGGGACTTGAGGCCCCGTCTGTGGCCTCCTCTCCGGGGGGCAGAGAGAACAGCTGATTTCCCAGCCTGTGGGGGACACCCCGCCCCCAGCCAGACGGCTCCCCATTTCCTCACCTAGATTTCCAGTCACACCCTTCCTCCCTCACTGTGGACCCACAGCCCCGCTCTGGGAGCCCCACCCGACTCGCCCAGGATCCTGGCACCGCGTTCGGCTCTGTCTTCGGCTCCCCTGGCACCGCTAGGGAATGGAAAAGCTGGTGTGTTTACAGGACGTGGGGCCAGAATCACATTAAAATGAAGGAGCAAATAAGATGTAAACAAATCTCCTTCCCAGTAAGGCGCCCTCCTCCCCCACCCCTCCCGGCCCCCCATCCCCCAACTCGAACCACTTTTCCTCCTGTGTTTGGATAAACTTCCACCCGGCGCATCCCCCTCCCGCGAGGGGCTTCCTGGCTCCCTGGGCTGTTTGTTTGGTTGTGACCATTCCCCTCGTCTTGGAGCATCACACGCACCTACTCATCCAGAAAGTAGGCTTCCTATCGGGACCGGGGAGCAGCGACTCCCCCCCCCCCCCGCCCCTCTCCTTCCCCTCCTCCTGGCTCCCCGCCACCCCATGGCCCTCTGACCTCACTGTAGGGTGTAGGCACGGTGGGTGGGAAGGGGGGGAGCAGAGGAGAGGGGGTTTCAAATCAACACTGGACCCGGTACAAAGGGGTCGTGGGTGGGTGACCACGTCCCTGCGAAGGCTCCCCGACAGGAACCCCCTCGTGACTTTCTCTGTGAGCAGGAAGCCGCGGGGCTCGGTTTCCTGACCCCAGCAGGTAGCTTATTGTAAAACAGTTCACCCAGAGGGGAGCAAATACCTCGTTTCAGCATTTCCATGTCTTTCCTTTTTGCTCTGAACCGGACTTGGGAGCAAGGGGCTGGGAGGGGACGGCCGTTTTCTCTAGTTCTGAGATGCATGTGACCAGAGGGGGTTGTGAACAAGGATAATTCTTGTTTATGACTCCATGGTGTTGTCAAGGACCCCTCGTGGCATGTTCTGAGCTGCCCCCACTCCCCCCGTCCCTCTCACCCTCTGTCCTCCTGCGCTGGAATGCAGAGGGGGCGGTCACCCATGCTGACCGCCCTGAGCGTGGGTCACCCTCACTTGCTATTTAAGTTCATTTCACTTTCTAAATCCCTCGCCTTTGCCCGGTTGGATGCATGGGTGTTCTCAGAGGAGCTGACTTCAGAGAAGCCGTGCAGAGCAGAGAGGCACTGAGTCATGGACCAGTCACGGCCTCCACTTGGCTTCAGATTCCTTAAGCCTGAACTCAGTGGAGGCCCCAGAAGTGGCCTGGAGGTGGGGTGGGGGGCAGGGTCTGCTGCACCATGGCAACCTCCCCAGGACTCCCCCCCGCCAACTCCCAGCCTGCAAACTAGGGCTGTCTCAGGGCCACCTGACCTAGGTTTGGCACCTGAGTCGTAAGTTGGTGACATGGTGAAGGGGAAAGCTAGGGATGTGACCTTCTCGTGACCCTGGCTCCTGAGGGCTGCAGGGGACGGTTCTTGCTCCGGGGGGTGTGAGAACCTCATTAGCCACTCCTGGTGGATATCAGAGTGATTTTTAAAAAATACTTTTATTGATTTCAGAGAGGGAGGGAGAGGGAGAGAGAGATAGAAACATCAGTGATGAGAGAATCATTGCTTGGCTTCATCCTGCACGCCCCCCACTGGGGGTTGAGCCTGCAACCCAGGCATGTGCCCTGACTGGGAATCCAACTGTGACCTCCTGGTTCATAGGTCGATACTCAACCCCTGAGCCACGCCGGCCGGGCTGTTGGAGTGACTCTTGCTGTGCGGGTTAGAGGGTGAAATGCACAGAACCATGGACTGTGCCTGGACCCCAAAACGGGCTGCTGGCTCTGTGCCTGGTGGGTGTGAGCTTTGGGTAGACTTTTCCAGAATCGAGGAGGAGGAATGTCTAAAGATCCACCCCAATCTGGAGCCCAGACTCCTCAAAGAGCAACAGGAGACTCTAACTTAATAAAAATAAAAATCCATATTTAACAACATAACATGGTGGAGGGAGCCTGCGGGCCTTGCGCTCCGACCTCGGTTTGGGGAGCTAACCCCGGGGCTCAGGGGGGTCAGTGCAGCCACTGGCCTCACTCAGCAAGTTCATGGTGGGCACGGACGGGAGTGGGTCTCTGGTCCCCACCTGAGTCGGATCCCCTAGATGCCTCCAAGGTTAGACGCCGCCGGGAGAGGAGGCCAGGGGGGCCTCTGGGAGGGAGGACGGATCAGCCCCGGCAAAGTGCTGCAGAAGCAAAATCCATTGGCGGGAGCTCCGTGCCTGCCGTCAGGGTCGGGCACTCCTGGGTCAAGAATGCTTTGAATGAGAGGCGCTGGGGTGGACCAGCCATCCGTGGGGACGTCATCTGGCCCCAGCCAGTTCCCAGTTCCGCTCTATTTACAGCACTGTGTGTGTGTGTGTGTGTGTGTGTGTGTGTGTGTGTGTGTGTGTGTGTGTGTAAGCGATTGCTGAGGGAAAGCTCGGGCCAGCAGGGGACATGACTCCGCGGTGGCTTTTAGGATTGGGGGGAGGGGATGCGGGGAGAGGTAGAGAGAAAGGCAGGGACTTCCGGCAGGATGGACCAACCAGCCCAATAGCCTTCCCACCTTTTCCCATTGCTCGCCTGCCCCTCACCTTTCCCTCCAACCCAGCAGCCCCCCTGTGGGCAGGCCTTGGGAAGGCGGTAAACACCGCCCCCCCCCCCCCCCCACCACCACCACCGTGGAGAGGGTTGCTGAGCGGATTTATGGCGCGCAGACCAGGCTGGCGGGGTCCAGGGTGGCATGGAGTGTGACTCCCTTCTGGAACCAGGGGTGACCTGGACTAGAGGTGGTTTGAGATCCTCCCCATGGGACCTGCCGGCAAAGACAGCGTCTGGGGTGGTGGACGGTTTGCTAATAGGACTTGGATAACCCTCCCCGCCCCGACCAAAGGGACACCTGTGCTACATACAGATCAGGTCACTGCACACTTTGTAGGCCAAGGGAGCTGTGAGTGGCCAAGGGATTTTGGAAAACTGTCTTTATGACCCTTTTCCCAGCCCCTTGCCCCGTCTTCAGCCTCTGTCCTTGCCGAAGGAGCTTGGCGTCTGCGAAGTGACTTCCCCGGGTCCTATGTGCGTACGGCTCCCTCTGTGGCTCTCTGCCCATGGAGCTCCAGTTGGCATCTCCAAGGCCCCTGCTCTGCAGAATTCTTCCTTGAGATGGACCGCCGTCCATCACCTTCCCAGCCAAGGCCACTTTGAGATCAAGAACAATGGCTTTGCCAGAGCCGTGGGGGCCCCGGGGCTCCGTACCTGCTTGTTAACAGGTGTCACTCTTTTTTTTTTTTTTATTAAATATATTTTTATTGATTTCAGAGAGGAAGGGAGAAGGAGAGAGAGAAACATCAATGATGAGAGAGAATCATTGATTGGCTGCCTCCTGTACACCCCACACTGGGGATGGAGCCTGCAACCCGGGCATGTGCCCTGACCAGGAATTTAACTGTGACCTCCTGGTTCCTAGGTCAACACTCAACCACTGAGCCACACTGGCCAGGCAACAGACGTCATTCTTAGGGCTTTCCTAACCGGCAGGTCCTGGTCATGTTGGCCTGGATGCCAGCGGGTGCTTCCTGCAGTGGTCCTGGTGGCACACAGCCATTGGTGACCAGCAGATGCTCAAAGGCCCGGGCTGCTACATTCATTCCCCGCAGGCCGGCTGGCTGGCCCTTCTGAGGTGGCTTTCACTCTCAGCCAGTGGTTCTCAGCCAGGGGGTGACTGCCCCCCTACCCCACGCCAGGGGCCATTTGCCATGCCTGGAGACAGTTTTTGGCTGTCACCGCAAGGGGGAAGGGTACTCCTGGCATCTAGGGAGTAGAGACCAGGGATTCTGCTCAAAATCCTACAGTGCACAGGCCAGGCCCCACTACCCAGTCTCATCCAGCCCCAGTGCCCAGTGTGCCAGGACAGAGAAGCCGGGTGTTAAACCTCCGCTGAGGGTGAAACCAAGCACTAACCCTAGTCCCCCCCCCCGAACCCCCCCCCGGCCTTTCCCCACACTTTATTTACCAAAGGGGGGGAAAATCTGTTATTTTTTCCAAGTGCATTTCCCCCTGTATCTTATCAAGAACCACCAAGTTCAGCACACCCTTGATTAGTCACTTCCATTAACAGTGTTTATTTTGGGGTTTGTGTTTATTTTTGAAACGTGGTCTCCTCCCCCTGCCCCCCGCCCCCCACCTCCTTATGTGCGGCCTGGCTTTCTAGTACAGTCTCGTCCACACTTTCCTAAACCCATGGGGGTGGGGGGATGGGGGTCCGGCTGAGACACCTCTGCTCCCGCTTCCTCCGATGGGGGAGGTCTGCGAAGGACCTGAAGTTCTCTTAAAGCGGCGATGGATTGTGGTTTGCCCTTTATTTCCCAGATACGTTTGGAAACCCTTCTCATTAGGGACTCCATGGACCAACCCCCCAGGGCCAGGGCCGAGGCTGTCCTTCTCGCTGTCCACGTCTTGGGAGACCAGGGACTGGGGTGGTTTTCTCCACTGAGTCACAGGCCAGGAGAGTTTTGACTTGCGGGTCCCTCCTGTCCCTCCCCACCGCTCCCCTCGTCACTGCAGGCTAGTTTCGGGGCTACTGGTAAGTGTTTGTGAGCCTTGGAGAACCCCTGCTCTTCCCATTCACCCACCCATCCGCCCCCACAAGGCACTCAGCCCTCCCTCCCTAGCCAGAGGGGCTTATGGCCAAGGAACCCAGACCTTAGAGGAAATCTCAAGTCTTCCTCTTTTTTATTTCCCTTTTATAATATATTTTTATTGATTTTAAAGAGAGGAAGGGAGAGGGAGAGAGAGAGATAAATACATCAATGATGAGAGAGAATCATTGATCGGCTGCCTCCTGCAGGACTCACACTGGGGATCGAGCCTGCAACCTGGGCATGTGCCCTGACTGGGAATCAAACCGTGACCTCCTGGTTCATAGGTCAATGCTCAACCACTGAGTCATGCCAGCCGGGCAGGTCTTCCCCTTCGATTGGGCACCACCCACTGTGCCCCTCTCTTCTTCCCTGAGTCCCAGCAGCTGCTACATCTCCAGGAGGCCACCTATAGACCCCCCTTAGCTCATGGGGCCCCTCATCATTCTGGGGGGTCTCCTTGCTAGTCTTGTACAGAAGCACCGGCTGGGACGCTGCCTGACAGGCAGGCCATAGGAGGCCCGGCGCCCCCTCCCCGCCTCCCATGCTCCTTCCTGGGACATTTATTTGAATACCACCAGGGAGTGGGTCACTGGTGGGGTGTTTATTTGTTTAAACATGGGTGGTTCCTCCAGCGGAGGGTGTCAGGTTTCAAGGTTGGAGGACCAATGCAAACAGAGAGTGGGTGGTCTGGAAGGAGCCGTGGGCAGGGGCGGGAGTGAGAGACCCCGTTCCCTCCTTCTGTCTGCCATGACCTTGGTCCTGACCCAGTTATCTCTTCTCTATCTGTAAGACTCAGGGACTCGGGATGTGTGTGTTCAGACGCCCAGACAGCCTCTTCCTAGACCCGTGGTTGGCAAACTGCGGCTTGCGAGCCACATGCGGCTCTTTGGCTCCTTGAGTGTGGCTCTTCCTAAGCCTTAGGAGTACCCTAATTAAGTTAATAACAGTGTACCTACCTATGTAGTTTAAGTTTAAAAAATTTGGCTCTCAAAAGAAATTTCCATCGTACTGTTGATATTTGGCTCTGTTGACTAATGAGTTTGCCGACCACTGTCCTAGACTGTTGAAAAGGGTATTTGGAAATCACTGGGCAATTATTTAGGGGTGATACTCCGATTGATTGATCCCGAGGACTTTGGTGACTCTCTGGGTGCCTTGGGGAGGAGCAGAGGGTGCAGGCTGGACTGGTTCTAACGGCAGCCCTGCCCCAATAGTTCTAGAAAATTCCTAAAAAGCTGGATGGCGAGTCTCTTTCCTGAAAGAGGTTGGGTTGCTGACCAGAACGAATGGTCCTGCCTTGTATCCTATGGGCAGCCTCCTTCCTGGGCTAAATTAGCCAGAAAAACATCTCGGGTTGGTTTTTGGGTCCCATAGGCCCTGATAGAGCTTGGAGTTTTGTGTCCGGCGGGTGGCTATCAGGTGCAGGTTCAGGTTCAGGTGTAGGTGTAGGTGTAGGTGTAGGTGTAGGTGACATCGCTGCTCTCTGGTTGGTGGTATTCCCAAACTGGAAGCCGTGGCCATGCAGTACGTTGCCCATATGGGTGAGGGTGGAGGGGCGCTTTGCTAACAAAGGCAGAAGGTCAAAGCCACCCCACCCCCATCCCCTCTAATGAGAAAGATAAACAGCCAGCCGTGGCCGAGCATCAGTCGCGTTTCCTTAGCTCATTTTATCATCACGGGGACCAGGTAAGGCAGGCGTGATCATCCTGCTTTAAAGGGGAAATTGAGCTGGATGGAATCAAGTGACTGGCCCAAGGTGACACAGCTTAGCCTGAGATCTGAGCCAGGTCAGCCCAACTTCCCATCGTTCTCGTGTCTTTGTGATCTATGCCACGGGGTTGGAAACCCGCCGCCCGTGGGCCCTATCTGGCCAGCGTCCTGTTTCTATAAATCAGGTCTGACTGGAGCACAGCCTCCCACTCACTTATGTGCCGTCTGCCTGCTTTCCCTGTGTCGTGGCAGGTTAAGCAGTCGCCACGGGACCCCCTGGCCTGCCAAGCCGACCTCGGGTGGATTGGTGAGGCAGCCAGCCCAGAGCTGGGGAGGATGAGCTCGAACTCATAGTCACTGCGGCTTCCGCATCTGCTCAGACCTTTTCCCTCAATCTGTGGCCTGCGTCTCACTCTTGAGGGTTGCTTGCTTCCTCAGAACATATTTTATTTTGATGCCAAAATTTCAGATCTGTTTTCGTAAGAGCAGGAGGTCTTGATCCCAAAGCCAGGACCATCACCCAGCTCTCTGTGGACTGGGGGGAGGGAGTCCAGCTGCCGGCCAGGCCACCTTCCGCTCCAACACCGTGGGAGGCCTGCGTGCAAAAGCTGCTTCTGCTGTTGGGGGGCGAGGGGAGGAGGTGTCAGCAGCAAAGAGGCTTCCTCCCATCCCATCTGCCAGCTAAGGAGAAACCCTATCAGAGGTCAGCAGGGAAGAGAGGGGGCGGAAATGCCAATCAATCCTTCAAAGCCCCACCCTCCTGCTGCTTCCAGCCAGTGAGCTGGGGCTGAGCATCCCTGACCCACCCCCAGGGGCAGGGTGAGCAGGGGAAGTGCATTTGGTAATGATTCTCGATTTCCTGTTTGGTTTCTGTCCAGGAGCCTTTGGGATATGCTAACTCCTATGATATGTGTACACATCAGCAGCCCTCCAGTTCTCCCTGTGTGCGCGTGTGCATGTGCATGCGTGTGCGTGTATGTGTGTATATGTGTATGTATATGTGTGTGTATGTGTGTATATGTGTTTGTGTGTGTGTTTTCTGTGCACATATGCATGATGTACAAAGCATTTTACAGAGGACTGGAGCCCCTACATGTAATAATAACTGGTTCCCTGACATCCTTGTGCTCGGAAGAGTGACCGACTCGTTCCGGTTTGCTGGGGATTGTCCTGATTTTCAAGCTGAAAGTCCTGCCTCCTTCAAACTCCCAAGGACTCGAGCAAATTGGCTGAGCCCTAGCCAGTGTGGCTCAGTTGGTTGGAGCATCGTCCCATGTACCAAAGGGTGGCAGGTTCAATTCCGGGTCAGGGCACATGCCTGGGCTGTGGGTTTGAACCCTGGTCGGGGTGTGTGTAGGAGGCAACTGATCGATGTTTTCCTCTCACATCAATGTTTCTCATTCTCTCTCTCTCGCTTCCTCTCTCTCTAAAAAAAGAAAAAACATTGGGAAGGCTGATGACCATAGAGCCAGACGTCTGAGGTCCATTATCTCACGTCCTCATGGTGACACTGCCAGCTGGTGTTTTCAGAGAAGGAAGTGAGGTGGAGATGTTGAGTGAGTGGCCCAAGGTCCCACTCAAGTCAGTGGTGCGGCCAGGATGGCACTTAGGACTTCCTCTAAGGCCATACGTGTCTGTACAGGCCCCTCTCAGATCTCACAGACACACACAGGCAAAGCTCTGTAGGGACCCTCGTCCTCCGCTGGTGCCAGGAGGTGTCCCCGGCACAGACCTGCACCCTGCTCATGGCCATGGCCCACTTCCCAGACGTGTCCGCTCGCGGTCACTCCAGTGTCCCGCCGCACACACCTGGGCTTCCTGTCCCAGGCGGCTTCAAAGCCACCGAGAGAAAGGGATGGGTGGATGTCACTGGGTTACCTGGTCACCCGCGTGGAGCCCATTGGAAACGGGGCCAGAGTGGGCGGGAGAGGTCAATGGGGGGAAAAGGAGGCATATGTAATACTTTCAACAATAAAGAATTTAATTTAAAAAAAAGAAGAAAAGAAAGAGAAATGGCGGTGCCCGGGGTGTGGACATCATATAGGACAGTGGTCCCCGGGCTGAGCGGTAATTACAGAGAACAGGGAGGCCAGCAGGGACCAGCCTCCGGGCAGTTTCCCGGGCTGCTGTGTCCCGTGTTGAGGGGAAAAGCGTAGATACCCGTGCAGCAGGGGATGGTTCCCCAGCACCCCCTGTCCCAGCCCCGCAGGCCCCCATCCCGTTCCCATTGAAATAATCACAGGGTAGGCCCAGGCCGGGCTGGGTTGCCACAGCAACCGCTCTAATTTCTCTTAATCCCAGTGTTCCTTCCTAAAGGGACCTCCCCAGCCCCCACGCCCCCCTGCAACGTGTTTTAATTGTAATAACTTCTGGGTTTGGGGGAGGTAATGACCATGTGTGTGGGGAGCCAGTGTTGGCCTGGCTCCATCCCCCGAGTTGCCCGCCCAGCTGCGCCAGGCAGCCCTCCGCCTCCCAGCAGGAGCCCCGGAGGAGCCCAGGGCGGGCGCGGGCAGGGGCTGCCAAGGGGGGTCTGCGGCCTCGGCACTAATGAACACAAGCCGGGGAGCGGGGCCCTGCGGGGTGGGTGTCCTGAGGGCATTCATGGCGCACCACCCCTCATCCCTGTGGGCACGCCCTCCACCCCTTTCCCCCCCGCGGTGCACACCGTGAAGGGAACCCGGGGACCAGGACTCTGCTCCAGGCCCCAGCCAGCTGCTTCGGAGATGGGCCCCCGAATGTGTGTTCCGATTGCCGGGATCTTGTCATGATGCCGTTCCCAAGGCCTGTCCCAGGTTGCTGCATACAAGCTCTTTAACTGGTGAGGCTCGAGGTCCTGCGTTTCTGGCCAGCTCCTGGCCACGCCTGTGCCACCAGACCACAGGCCACACCCTCAGTGGCAAGCACACAGGCATCCCAGTCCAGCAGAACTGTCTGCGGAGGTGGCAATGCCCGAATTGGTCCAGAATCAGACATTCACCAGCCCCACCCGTGTGAGGCTGTTGAGCAGCAGACGTGTGCCACCAAGGAAGGGAATTCCACATTTTGCTATGTCCATTCCTTTAAGTTTCAATAGCCACGGGGTATTGAGAGCACAGCGGCCCAGTGGTCAGCGCCAGCCCAGGCTCAGCTGGCACCCCCCCAGCGCGGGCGCCGGTCCCCATGCGCCCGAATCTGCTCCCCAGTCCCTTCCCTCCCGTCCACCCTGTGCTGCAGGGCCCGGCCCCTCTGTCTCCTCCACACAGCACTTCTCTCTGGCGTCCGTCTGTCCTGCCCGAAATGGGCTGCGGAGACGCGGGCCTAGGAGCCGGGCCCTGGCTTGGAAACAAGACCCGTCGGGTCCACGCAGGCCCAGCTTTTCTGGGGAGCCCGTTACACGGGGAAGCAGTGCCGAGGTGCCTGGCGCCGTGAGGGGCTGTCACATGCGGTCTTAGAACTGCCCTTTCATTCCCGATGACATTCAGAGACAGTTTTCTGTGGACGCAGTCAGGATGCGGAAGCGCCGGGTCCTCACTTGCATCCCCCGAACCCTCCGGGCCGGGCCTTCCCCTCGCGCGCTGACATATTAGCTCTTTACTGGAGTCCAACAGCAAAATATTTCTGCAATTGTGTGTGTGTGTGTGTGTGTGTGTTTCTTCTTCTAATTTAATGTGCCAGACAAGCCTCCCTGTAATTAAAACCAGAAACAAGGGCCAGACTTAGGCAGAGATTTGAAGGCTGTAAAATTCTAGCGCAGGTTTATGTAAAGCAATTAAAAAGGGAGTTAAAAATTGTTAAAAAATTAAACACTAATTACTTTTTCTCCCCCCCTCTCGTTTCTGCTGAGCTGTTTTGGCCGCGGAGCTCGGAGAAAGATATAAAAACGGAGAAAGTTTTGCCTCGCTGCTGTAAATTGCGTTCAACAAATGCGCCTTTGCAGTTTGCAGCCGAACCCATCTGCTGTCAATTAGCCGAAATCATGCCTTTTCAATTAAAGGGGCTTAGGGAAGTCTGGTAGCGCATGGGGTGTGTGCGCGCGGGTGGGGAGGGGGCCCGCGGGGCGGCTGTGGGGGGGCGGGAGGGAGGTGAAGTCGGATTTCGGGCTGCGAGGTGGAAATATCTTTTAAAAGGTGTGATCCTGTTTTAGCGTTTTCCATATAAAACGGGGCATTATTTGCGGTGCTGTGGGGAGCAGTGAAGGGTGGAGACAAAGTTGAGGGAGGTGAGCCTGGAGAATTGGGAGCAAATGAATGCTTGGGCGCCCCGGCGGCAGGGCGAAGCTGGGCATTCCGCCTGGAGGGTGCGGGTGGAGGGGACGCTGAGACCACTGTGTCCTGGGCGTCTAAGGAGCAGGAAAGAGGCTACGACATGGGGCTTTCGGGGACACAGACAGACTCCCTTGGAGGGACAGTGGGTGAAACATTGGAACCGAGTAACCTGCAGAGACACATCCTGGCGTGAGGCCAGCCAGGAAGGGGGTGGGGGAGGGGAGAATTGCTAGTATTGTCTTCCAAGTAAAATGAACTTTTGCCTGGCCGGTGTGGCTCAGTGGTTGAGCATTGACCTATGAACCAAGAGGTCACGGTTCGATTCCCCATCAGGGCACATGCCTGGGTTACGGGCTTGATCCCCAGTATAGGGCATGCAGGAGGCAGCCGGTCAATGATTCTCTCTCATCATTGATGTTTCTCCCTCTCTCTCTCTCTCTCTCCCCCTTTCCCTCTCCCCCTCCCTCTCCCTCTCCCTTCCTCCCTGAAATCAACAAAAATATATTTTAAAAATGATAAATAAATAAATGAAATGGACTTTCAACATCCTCAGATGGTCTGGACGTGGTGGGCGTGGTCCGGGGCAGAAGGGAAAGAGGACCCATCTCTAGAGACCTGATGGAGGGATCTGTGTTTGACCCGGTATTCCTTTTAGAGCTCCCCCGGCCACGTGAGCACTGGGCCCTGGGCCCTGGGCCCTGGGGGCAGGGGGATGGTCAAGTTGAGTTGTGGCTCCCCCCAAGGCCAGAGCCCTGGAGCTGAGGAGTGGCCGGACGGGAGCATTGGGGTGTCTTTGCCTGTGGGACCCCCTCTGCGCGTTCCCGTGCCCACCCCTGGCTTCCCAGCCTGCGCTGATTCCCACACTTCTGAGCTCCTGGCTCCGCCCCAGGCGCATCAGGTGACTAGGCAATGTTCAGGGTGGTCGTGTGGGTGCTCGTGTTCGAGTCCACGTGGCCTCTTCGCCCTCGAAGAGGAAAAACAAGTTTGCCTGAACCCCGATTGAGGAATTTGCATCCTCCCCTCCTGCCCCATCCGCAGTGGGCGGGGAGAGGTGAAGTGTGTGGTCCGCTGATGACTGTTTATTTTCAGTCACCCAGCCCTCCTCCCGCCTGCCTCAGCGCCCTCGGCGGGGCTGCCAGAGCCATCGGCAACCTGCTCCTGCTCAGGGCTTAGCACAGGGCCTGGGTGAAGGAAGGGCAGGTGGTAGGAGCTACTAGTAGGTCTTTGAGGCTCCGGTCGATATCGATACTAACAATAATAATGGCTGAAATGTACCGAACACTCACAGCGTGGAAGGTCTGGCCCCAACGTGTTACACAGAACCCGTCATTTCACCCTCACAGCGAAGGTCTGACGTGGACCATCCACAACCCTGTGTCGCACAGGAGGAAGCGAAGCCACAGAGACGCTAAGCTATTTGCCCGCAGTCACACAGCTCATAAGTGCAGAGCCGGGATTCGAACTTAGGCAGCGGGGTCTCCCCTACCCTGCACACTGCCTCTTCCAGGAGGTGGCTTCTGAGAACCCCCATGCTGTGTGCTGCTGTGCTCCTGGGTCGGGGTGCAGAGGGGGGTGTTGGTGGCTGGAGGCCGCCCTCCCATCTCTGTACGGAAGGTCGTGGGTATGAATGATGGAGCACCTGGATTAGAACCCTCGCCGTGCCACCTGTTGCCTGTGCAGCCACCACAGAGTCCTCCTTGTCTCGGTCCATCTTTGAAACAGGTAGAGCCCCCCCTCCCTGCCCTTGAAGAGTGACATTTCCTGTGTGCCGAGTGTGCCCAGCACGGAGGAGACACTCCACCAGCCTTGGGCTCTTTGCCTTCCTTCCCAGTGGCCGGCTTCCAGGGGCCTGACCTGGTTTCTTCCTGGCCCCCGGCCTGGGAGTGTCTGCAGGATACAGTTGCAGGTCTCTGTCCAAGTGATTCACTCTCAGCACGACCCGGGTGGGACTCCGTCCGCAGAGCAGGCGACACCCCTGCAGGCCGGGCCAGGGTACGCGTCCAGGCACTCCCCCACGCTGAGCCATCTCCTCCCCAGGAAAGGCCACCTCCAGACCCGAGGGCCCTGCCCTGCGTGGCAGCTGGAAGGAAAGATTGAGGCCAACTCAGCTCCTGTTCCCTGTCCACGGCTCCCTCAGGCTGCCTGGCGCCCCACGGGTCGGGCAGAGAGGGACGGCCCCGGCCTTGCTGCAGCCCAGCAGGCCCGGCTACGCAAGCCGTCCTCATCTGAGCCCCGTAATCCGATGGCTGAGTGCCGTGATCCGTGACCGGGGCTGCCCGGAGCCTCCCTGAGCCAGGCACCGGCGTTCCCAGCCGCCTCCGAGGGCGGGCGGAGAGGGTGCCGCCTGGCTCCACGGAGCTGGCAGGATGCGGGGGATGGAGCCAGGGGCCGGAAGCTTCTGTTGGATGCACAAGGGTGCCCGGTGCCCTGCGGGGTCCTCTGGGTCACAGGAGGGAGGGTGCGAGCTGACAGAGCAGGAGTGGCCAGTGGACACAGACAGGACGCTAGGGGAGCCCACAGTGGAGGTGCCCCTTCCTTTGGGTCAAGGCTCTCACCATCGCCATCCTCCCAGGCACCCCGAGCGTGGCGCATGGCATTCCCCAGCCTGAGCCCGAACAACTGCATTGCTGAGCCCTGAGCCAGCTCCTGCCCCCCGCCCCCCTTCCTGCCCTCCCCACACCTCTGCTCTTAGGACAATTTTAGAAGCTTTTCCAAGCAAGAGAGTTGGGGTGCGATGGGAGAGGTACTTTTATTCGGGCGACTATACAGGAGAGCAGGGGGCTGACCTCAGCACCGTCACTGGGCTGGGTGACCTTGGGCAGGTTACTCAGCCTCTCTGTGCCTCAGTTTCCTCACCTGTCACTGAGGACAAATCACACTTTTCAGTATGGCTCAGATGATCTGAAATAATGTGCGTAAACCTCGGCATGTGTAACAAGCAAAGAGTAACTGGTTCCCTGTCTTTCCTCCTGCCCCCAAGTAATTCTGCGTGTGAACCCATCCGTGTGGTTATCATGGCCCCTCCTCTGTCAGACCCCTTTCCTTGGGACCCGCCCCCCGCCCGGAGCCCAGTGGCCAGGCTGCGTCTGCCTCAGGGCCTCGGAAGGAGCCAGCCGGCTGGGCCAAAATGCTCCCCAGCCTGCAGTTAGTCACAGGATGGAGCTGAAATGAAACTCGGGGCTGCTGGTTTCACGCTGCCGGCGGCCGGCGGGGAGGCGGCCTCCTCCCTGTGTGCAGACAGCGGGCCCAGCTGAGCTCCAGCGCGATTGTGGAGAGGAGCCGGGCGTCTGGAATAACACGCTGCTGGCCTTGAGTCTGTGCGTGTCTCATCCTCTGGGAAGGCAGCCAGGCCACATCGGCATCTCGCCGTCGGGGGGCCTGGAGAGCTGCCCTTGGGTGGCTTATCTGCTGGCCCCCATCCCCCTGACCCCCGATGGCCACTCTGTCCTGAGTAGCCCACTTCTGGCCTTCACCTGCCTTCATGGAAGAACATTCCCGGCTGCCTCCGCTTCCTGGTTCTGGGGAAATTCCGACACCAACCAGGGAGAGGGGATGGTCCAGCTACCGTCGTTGGGGGGCGGGGAGGGGGAGGGAGAGGGAGGAGGTTCCTGGAGACTCTTGTATTAGTCCCGGGAGATGGTACCTGCTGGCATGAACTTGGGTAAGAGTTTCTGTCTGGTTGGGCTGGCCCAGATGGACCCAACAGAACCCCAGTTGGAATCTGATCAGGTTTTATGCTTCCATTCCAACATGCCTCCTCCAGGGAGCCCTCCGGAGTTACATGTGTGCAAAACACATTTTCCCGTTTCTCCCATCGTATGAATCAGTTTGAATAGCAGTTGTTTCCTTGTCCATCTTGCCCACTCGGCGCTCAGCTCCTTGAAGGTACCGACTGTCCCCGTGCCTGACTCAGTCCCCAGTGCCTTGCCTTGGGGGAGCGCTCCCTAAATGCCTGTGGAGTGGATACATGGGAGGGGTCAGGGGAGAGAGAGGCGCTCACAGGGGACACGGCAAGGGTTTCAGAGATGTCCTCGGGGAGCTCACCTCCTAGCAGGCAGAGGCCTGTGTTGGTGAGTGGCAGTGTCTGGGTGACTCACCTGTGACGGCAGCACGCGGTGGGCAGAAATGCCGCTGGCTGCTCCCACCTGAGAAGCGGACATAGGGTCAGAAGCCACGGTGCCCAGTTTCAAAAGTGTGGAGAATGGGGCTTGGTCCAGCCAGCCAGCAAGCAAGCTGCTGTGCCCACAAGCTGGGGACAGCGGGCCCACCGTGGGTGGCAGGAGGGATGGGCCCGGGGTGTGGCCGCACCTTCCCAGCCGTGAGTCAGGCTCCTTCCAAAGGGCAAACATGAGAAGCACAGCTCAGGTTCCAGTCTTAGATGCACACACAGTGTTTTGGAGTGAGAGCCTGGGTCACTTGAGGCCCCTGCCAGCAGGCCTGTGTCTCGGGTTTTCTGTGTCCCGAAGTGGAGGATGTGAGCTGGTAAGGCTTGTGGGAGGCTCAGACCGCGTGTGGGAGAGCCATTGGCAGGAGTCAAAAACAGGGCTATCCAGAGAGGCCTGGGCTAGTGAAGGCTTGGCCGCTGCATCGAGGGGTGGCTTTGGGGAAGCCGCTTAACGCCTCTGAGCCTCCTCTATTTATTGCAATTAGAGTATTCTGCCTCATGAGCTTCCAGAATGGGCATGATGGTCATGGCCAGTGAGCTCAATGGTTGGAGCGTCAGCCCACGCACCAAAGGGTCATGGGTTCGATTCCTGTCCTGATCAAGGGCACGTACCTAAAAAAAAAAAAAAAAAAAAAAAAAAAAAAAAAAAAAAAAAACAGGGCATGTACCTGGGTTGCAGGTTCTATCCCCGGCCCTGGCACATTGTCGAGGCAACCAATCGATGTGTCTCTCTCACATCGATGTTTCTTTCTCTCCCTCTCCCTCCCACTCTCTCTAAAAATCAATGGGAAAAAATATGCTCGGGTGAGGATTAACAGCAGCAACAAAAAACCCCAAACAGAATGGGCTTGATGGTATGGCACACGGCATAGGTTCGAAAGTATCTTCCAAAAACGACTCTAAAAATATTAAGTGCTATTGGTATTTGTTTCAGGTGGTGGTTCGCAGGGCTCAGGTGAGCTCAGCCCTGACCCCCCCCACCCCCCAACCTCCTCCCTTAGCTGGGTTCCCTGGAACTTTCTCTAAATCCAGAAGCTGGTTCTGCCCGTTCGTTTTGGCTCCCGATGGAGACAAAGGCCTCAGGAGAGGCAGGGAGCCTCCTGGCAGCCGGGACGCCTGGTCAGGACACCACCCCCCGGGAAACAGGGCCATCGCATGTGGTTTTCCTGCAGAAGGTCGGTGCGCTGCCATCGACTCTCCCAGCTCCTCCTGGAAAAAGCCTGGTCCGTGCCCTGAGGGGCGAAATGATCCCTTTGCTCCGGGCCAGGTTACTTTTGAACCATGACGGGGCCCCTCCCAGTCATCGTGAAATACCACGCGTGAGCCAATAATCCGATGTCCCCTGGGGCACTCCGACTTAGCCCAAAGCCTTCATGTTACTGTCAACTATTTATAAAGAAATATCGGTTTATACAGCCAACTTGGGTGTGCCCTCTAAGCCAAGGTAGAGAAGAGGTTGAGGAGTAAATGAATGTGAAATTACAAAGCACAACAGGCTTAGGTTTCCTCTTAGGGACCGAGAAGTAGGGACTTGGATGCACAGTGTAGGGCAGCCGAGGAATTATAAGGCAAGGCCCTAAAATCCATGGCCCCTAAGCTTTCTTATTTTTGGAGGTCCCACCCTCGATGTTATCAAAAGTGTTACAATGCGCGCACACACCCTACATTAAATATAATTTTATGGGGGGAAAGAGAATAACGTTTTATAACTTCGAGATCTGAGAAAAAAAAAAGATTTATTCTTGTGATATAAACTTTACGATATTCCTTAATAACTGTTTGGGAATTAACTTACATTACCATTGGCCAGTTACCAGTGCGATTTTGTAGATATTTAAATAACATTTGGTAAAAATAGAATTTGTAGCTCTTTCTGTTTTGGGGCCAATGCTTTTTTCCCCCTTTAAGGTTCCCATGTTTTCCTGGGCCCGTGAAAAGCCCGCAGCTTCAGCCCTTGTGCCCGGGTAGCCCTCAGAAAGCCACGTCTGCCGGAGGCACAGGCCCGAGTGTGATTCCTGGCTTTGGAGAAAGCTGAGTGTCACTCACTGTGGGACTCTCGAAGCCTCACTGTTCCCATCTGTAAAATGGGACTAACTCGCTCTCCCTGTTTCACATATTTGTTGGGACAATGAACTGAGGTGATACAGGAGCACACAGAGCCAGTGCCTGACTCTTACCTAGAAAGCTACCTGCTTGAACACGCTAGCGCGGAAAGCCGTGAAACAAAAGACACATGATTCGGGAGTTTGAAAACAAACACACACAGTTTGGATCATTTTCTCTTATTCTCTAGTAAGATCCTGAAAACACACACACACACACACACACACACACACACACACACACACGTGTGGTAGTTATCAGGGATTTCCCTTATTCAGAGCTCAGAATAATTTCACCATGCCCTAGGTTTCCCCATAAATTTCCTATGAGAAAAAAGGTTAGCCCAGGGAACTAACGAGAGAAACGATATTGGATGGAGATGGGGGAGGTTTGGGGTTTCCTTGAGGAAACAGGCTTTTCAGGCCCTTAGAGTCATCGACTGGGAAACGATTACTGTGCGAATGAGGGGGGACTCTTATCAGACCCCTCAGAACCTCATCTCGGCCCCGCCCCCTCTGCCGAGCTGCTCTGCAGTTGGGAACAGCGCCAGCATCCGTCCGTCTCCGGCAGCTTTCTGTGGCTGAGGGCTTTCCCTGATTCAGACCAGCCTTCCTCCTGACTTTGACCTTGGGAGCTGTGTGGAGGTGGACCTGGATGGGTGGTGTCCTGGGGGGCCCCCCCGGGAGGCCTTCCCCAAGCACATGATGCCCACACTCGTGACATGAGTCACACCTGAGTGACCCCAGGTGGTTTACCCAGCATGCTGTCTGGCAGCCATCGCTCTTGTCTTTCCAACTGGAAGGGCAAAGCAATGGACTGATGGGGACGCTTCAAGCTGGAAAGTCTGTGGGCATTTCATCAGCGGAGGCCCCAGCAGCCGCGTGGTGCCACTCCGGGCAGTGGGTTCTGCTGCGGGACCATGTGGCTTGGTTTTCTCTTGGTTGACTGTGTGCCCATGACATTCCTGATGGTGTAGGAAGCACTGGGATCCAGGACACCTACATTCAGGCTTGGATTCTGTTAGTAATAAGCTGTGTGGCTTCAGATAAGTCGCCGTGACCACGGAATAGTGAGGGCTCATAGCATGTTGAATTCAATAAGGATGATATATTGGGGGAAATTAGATGCTTTCAAAGAGCACGCTCTAAATGAATGAGGTTTTGTTGGACTTTGTTGTCTGGTTAAACGAGTCAATGTGAGCTGGGGAACCGTCTTGTTCGGCAGATTCCCAGAGGGTGTAGACGGCAAACCCAAAGTACCCATCAAAGGCTCACTGCAAGCCGTAGTGGTGCTCCAGGCCCCGCCCCCGTCCTCATCTGAATTTTTATCAGTGACCTGACTAGAGATCAAGGAAGTCTAAACATGATGCTAGGCAGGGAACGAAGCGGGGCGGACGGATGCAAACATGAGGATCCCTGCTCGTCTCCATAGACCCAAGAGCTCAGCCAAACCCAACACGATGGAAGATTTTCAACTGTGGCTGTTCAATTTCATGTGGTTTCAAACTCAGAAGCACAAGAACCAGATTAGAGAGCCCTCCGTTGGCAGCAGTTCACATGAAAGAGAGCTGGGGGTTTCAGTGGACCACAAGCCTAATTGGATCCAACCGTGTGACCATTGCTAAAAACGCTAAAATCCTTGGAGGCCGCCTTCCTAGACATATGGTATCCAGATCCGGGGAGGCGATGCTACAGGCTCCTGTGGCCCGAGCGTCCAGAGGAGCATGCTGAATCCCGGGCATCCCATTTGAAGAGAAAAAGATGGACTATTGGGGGCATGCCATGGGGACACAGTTGAAGATGTTGAAGTGGAATAACTAGGCTCCTGGAAGCCGACACTGGCCAGGCTCTCTTGTAGGTGGCCTCCCACTAGCTTCTGAAGATGGAATATGGGTGGAGCTGGTCCACTTCATTTGCAGTGCCCGGTGAAACGTCCTCCGGACACTGTGTGCTTGCTCCTTTCCTCCACTGGCCCTGAGCCTGGCAGAGTCTGACCTGAGCATCAAAGGGTCCCTGGACCCTGGGACCCCACTTGGAAGGCTCCCTATCCAACATCCGCCCGGATGGTGACAGGAATGAAAAGCACATCTTTCTTGTCTTAAACCACTAAGATTTGGGGAGTGTTTTGTTCCAGCAGCTAGCGTTTATCGCCCGGTGGAAGAGATCATCAAGATATGATCGTTGCACCCTAGCCGGTTTGGCTCAGTGGATAGAGCGTCTGTTGTGGACTGAAGGCACGTACCTCGGTTGCAGGCTCGATATCCAGCCCTGGTCGGGGCGTGTGCGGGAGGCAATCAATCAATGTGTCTCTCTCACATTGATGTTTCTCTCTCTGTCTCTCCCCCTCCCTTCCACTCTCTAAAAATCAATGGAAAAATATCCTCTGGTGATATGATTATTATGATGATGGTTATGTACTAACGGTGGCCATATACTAACAAGTCTATGTGCTAGACGGAGATACAGCTTTGTTCTCCCAACTCAAGGACACTTAAGAGAATGAAAAGGGGGCTTCATTCCCCTGGAAATATTCCTGGGGAAACGGCTCCTGTATGAGCAATTATAACTCTCCCTCTTTCTGACTGCCCTCTCCAGTCTTTTTTTAATGATCTGTTCATAGTTCCCCCACTGGCTAAGTTATGTGATCTCAAGCAAGTTACTTGACTTTACTCTGTGGCTCAGTTTCTTAATCTGTAAAATGGGCACAAGATAGTACCTATGTTATAGAGTTGTTGGGAGGGTTGAGTGAGTCAATCACACAACATACGAGAGTGCCAGTCAGTGTTCCGTTTTGGTTTTGTTCTACAGGCCTGTCCTCGAGAAATTCCCCACTCAGGTCTTTGAAAGGTTAATGCAATCAAGTTCTCCACAAATGAGAAGGAAACAAGGTTTTGGCTTTTTTTTTTTTAGATCGTGGAGTCGAGGCCTGGCCTGCCCTTCAGTGACCTGGACTGGGGGGCAGTGGTGACTGCAGGGGAGGGCGGTGGTGGAGAGGAAGGGTCCAGATGGTCAAGTGGCCCCTGTTTCCTGGAGAGGACCCAGCAGCAGAAGGACCGTCTGAGAGCTGGGGAAGGACCAACCCTGAACCTGGGGGTGATGAACCTGAAGGCAGACGCCTTGTGGGGATGGAGGCCACTGTCTGGGACACAGGACCGGATGGTGCCCTGTGATCCAGGGGCCCTGGGAGCCCTGGGGTTTGGAGGGGAGATCTGTGAAGGCTTCTGTTAGAAGACGGTGGGGATCATACATTCCTAGGACAGATCCCACACAGATATCGGGAGATGGGGTGTGGCTGAGGGCAAGAGCCTCCTGTCCCCTCCCCCACCACCCATGACCCTGCCTCCTAATTGCCGTGCGTCCATGAAAAAGCCAGGTCATCTCTCCAGGTTTCACTTGGCTCATCGGTGGGCACCTGCTCGGTCACGTCCAAGAGGAGACGATGTTACGTAGGCAGAGCTGGGCAGGCTCACCTGTCAGTCAACCGTGCTGCCCAGGGCAGGTGCCTCTGGTTCTGTTCTAGCTCAGAAGGAACTTCCTCGCCTCTGAGGTGGGCTCTCGCTGTTTGCTGAGTTAAGGGGCACCGGGAACTGGAAGTGCCGGGCAGGAGGCCAAGGGTGCAGGAGGGCAGGAGGCCAAGGGTGCAGGAGGCATGGGTCTTGCTTGGTGGACCTGGAACCAGACATCCTCCAAGGACCTTTGGGAACACTCTCCTGGGGGAGTATTTTCAGGGCAAGAGCCCTCGAAGGGGCTGCGGGCACAGGGACAGTCACCCTGGACCCGCAGGGTGGGCGGGCGGGAGGGGAGGTGTGGGAAGGGAATGCCCAGGCGCTGGAGCATCTCACATAATAACTCAGGAGGCCTGCAGCCGGAGGTGTTTCACACTCCTCGAAGGCAGATAATGAAGCATTCTTCCAAAATGAGAGAACTCACCTTTTCTCTGCCCCCCTCCCCCCTTTCACAATAAAGTAATTAAACCGGGGTTTCCTGCGGCCTGACACCTCCCCCCTCTCAGTTTCTGCAGGGAGCGCGGGGGAGCCTTGGGCTTGGGTGGAAGGAGAGAAGCAGGACTGGAAGGGGGCTCGGCTGGTGGCAGAGAGAGAGCAGGCCTGGGAGAAGGGTGTTGGGGTCCCAGAGGACACGGGGCGGGGGGCTGATTTCCCACCACCCCGATGACATATGACTTGACACGTCCCCGGGTCTCCAGGGCCACAGCTGGCTGTGTGCTTGCAACATGTGTTTGGTATTATCGGCATTTTAAAAATAATAACCGTGATCTTGAAAGGGGTGAAAATTAATTAAAATGCAGCTCTGCGCCACATTTGACATTATTAGCACAGGAATGCTCGTCTGGAGCGGACCTCCCTGGGGGTGGCGGGTCATCCTGGCCACCCCCCTCTCTCTGGCTGGGTCTGTACCCCAGTCGTAGGCGATTGCCCGAGAGGGACAGTCTCCGGTCTTCAAGGTGCAAGTCCTCTCGTTGAAGGAACTCTCTCTTGGTATTGTAACTGCAACAACCGGGACTGGGCAGAGGCTGACGCTGTGTGTGTGATCGCGGGCTTACACGGAGGAAGCCGGTGGGCGTGTGGAGCAAGCTCATCGGGAGGCACCCGCCCGAAAGCAGGCTTGCGTTTGGGGTGTCCTGTGCATACAGGGTGGTTAGCAGCACCCCCGGCCTCTGCCCATGAGCTGCAAATAGCACCCCGCACCCCCATGACACCCGAAAATGTGCCCAGACTTATATGCATATATGCAAAGCCCGTGGACACGGACAATAGTGTGGCAAAGGCTTGGGAGGGGCTGGTGTGAGGGGGAGAAAAAATAACAAAGAAACCCAACGCAGACATTTGTAATACTTTCAACAATGACGATAACTTAAAAAGAAAGAAAGAAAATGTGCCCGGATGTCGCCAGATGTGCCCCGGCGGACGGAAGTGCCTCCATTTGGGAACCCTGATTTAGGGAAAGGCTCTCTGAGATTCCTGCCGACAGCCAGGGGCCAGGTGGGATGCGGGGCTGTGGCGTGTCTCAGAGAGTCCCTCGTCCCTCTCCCGCCCCAGCTCCGGGCAAGCCGCTCTGACCTGGGGAGTCGTGACATGTGAGTGTGTCACCACCACTCGTGAGGCGAGGAACAAGTGACTTGCTATGCGAGTGACTCACACTGTGAGACAAATTAGAGCAGGTAACATGGAAACATCGCTGTCGCCGTCCTGTGTCCCAGCCTGCTTTTCCAAGTGGCCCCAATCGGCCGTCACCCCGAGCCTGCCTCATTTAGGTCACCGTCCCGACAGGGTCAGCATGTTTTGCGAATCCGCCCCGAAAAGTGTGGCGATGACCAATTATTGCCGTGGTTTATTGTTGGGGCACATTTGGGCTGGTCCATGAGACGGTGCCGCAGACGGGATGGCCATTCTCGGACTCCAATAGAAGCGACACTGGACTCCTTGCGGGGGCGGGGGGGGGGCACCAGGCACTGTCAGCCCCGGGGCTCACCGCCTGGAGCTCTCCTGTCACTCAAGGTCGGGGTCTGGCCACAGTCACCCCTTCCTTCCCCTAGAGCAGTGGTTCTCAACCTTCTGGCCCTTTAAATACAGTTCCTCATGGTGTGACCCAGCCATAAAATTATTTTTGTTGCTACTTCATAACTGTCATGTTGCTACTGTGATGAATCGTCATGTAAATATCTGATATGCAGGATGGTCTTAGGCAACCCCTGTGAAAGGGTCGTTTGACCGCCAAAGGGGTCGCGACCCACAGGTTGAGGACCGCTGCCCTATAACATGCTCTTCCCTCCCACACTGCCTGGCACCTGGTCCCTGAAGTGCTGAGCACGGCTCACTCCTCCTCCTCCTTCATGTCTCAGCTGCCCTGCCACCTCTCAGAGGAGGTGGGCACACCTGAGATCTAGCCAGGGTTGTCCCTCCTGCCGAGTCAGGCTCTGTCACACCCCCCGTTCTCTCTCCGCAGCACCGTCACCCCCTGCAATTGCTCTGGTTTGTGTGCCCCCAAGTGTCTGGTGGGTTCCCCAGGAAGCAGAAGCTCAGATGGAAAGGGGAGTGTATTGGAGAGAGAGAGAGAGGCACTGATGAAAAAAAGGGGAGGACGCTGGCTTGGGCAGGAGGGGCCGTCGGAGTGAAGCCCTGAGAAATCTCAGTGCCCCCCCTGGACAAGTCCCGCGTGGGTGGGAACAGCTTGGCCCCTGGCTCACTTCTGGCTCGGTCATTGCCCAGAGCTGTCTCCCGGAGGAGCAGGGCCTCCGCCAGAAAGCTGAATGGGGCCTTGGAGATGGTGGTGACTGCAGGCTGTCAGCCGGACATGCACCTGTCAGTCAGGTCGCCAGCCCCTTCTTGAAGGGGGGCCTGAGTGGCACGTCTGTGCCTGCCTGTGGGGCTAGCACGCACCTCCTCCGAGAGCAGGGGTCTTGCTGATCGTCCTGGTGGCTGATCCCCACCCCTAGAGAAGATCTTGGTGCCTGATGGAAGCTCAGACAATGTTGTGGAAAGACAGTGCACGTGAAGGGGGAGGCAGAGGATGGCTGCTCCAGGGCATCTCAACTTATTTTCCACCCGAGGCTTTGCAAACTGCAAACGATGGGGCATCCTGTCACTTTCACTTGCCTCTCCTGGGGTTGGGAAATGCTGGCTGCCCTCCCCCCCCCCCCGCCCCCAGGCTGCTCTGTAAGCCAGGGGTGAGGTGGGGTGGGGTGGGGAGGGAGGAACCACAGCCCCAGGGAATCCCAGAGGAAAAGGAAAACACAGCTATCAGGTGGGCCGAAGGCACATGCCAGGAGGCCAAGGGGGCCTGCCAAACCGGAATGGTTATCTGGTCTGGTTGAGCGCAGCACCCTGGGTGGCTAAGCAAACCTCAGATACCGTGTTCCCGGAGATGGGCGGGGGTGGGGGGGTGGGGGAGTGGAGATTGTCCCTTCCTAGGCCCGCCTCACCGTGCAGTCCCAACACTTAGGCAGCACGTAGTGGTACTCTGGCATCTTCCTGGGTGGCAGGGACGCAGCGGCAGGTGCCAGGGGGTGGGGTGAGGAGGGGAGAGTGTGAACTCCCACTGTGAGCAAAGGAAAGGGGGGTCCCTCCTGGAGGAGTGCTCAGCTCAGAGAGTGGGGTTGAACCTTCGTTTGTAAACTCAGAAACGCAAGAAACACAACATGATTTTCTTCTAACTCCATTCTGCAGGGTCATCTCAGGGTCCCCCACCCCTTTTCGTTGGCGTCTCATCCAATTTCAGGGGCTGGGGAAAGCGAGTGGGGTGTCCTGAAATTAGGGGGCTGGTAGCCTGCTCTGTCTGCATCATTTGTCTACAAATGGGCGTTGGCCATTCATCCGCGCAGGTTGCGGCCGAGTTGTCTTCTGTTCCCAACCAGAGCTGCTCCAAGGCCAGACACCTGCACTCTTGCTTCAGGGCACCTTGGAGCCCAGCTTGGAGCCCTGAGTGGTGGTAGTGCTGTCTTCCAGCCTCGGTGATGGCAAAAATGCAGTCAGGCACTCATAGGGGGCGGGGTTGAGTCTCTCCATTCCTTTCCGTTGGTGAGACCCCCCTTGCATTGAGTCAGGAGCGGGAGAAGGGAGTGGGGGGGTGGGGGGAGAGTTGGATACAGACCCAGAACTGGGAGAGTGGTACGGCTCACACAACAGGGACATACCAAGTGACTACCATTTGGGGATCTCAGTGGCCATGAAACCCAGACGGAAGTCAGATCTTCTGAGCCCACTGGGTGCTGATGTGGAACCCGGGGCGGGGGGGGGGGGGCTAGAGCTCCAAACTGAGAGAGACACCCAGGGTTACATGTGAACCCCGCAGGTCAGCGGCAATCCTGGGAAACACATTCTATTTCCCTTTGTCTCCGTTTCCACATCTTTACGAGGGCAGAAACATTGTGAAGAGAGCCCAGCCGGCGTGGCTCAGTGGTTGAGCATCGACCTATGAACCAGGAGGTTGCGGTTCAATTCCAGGTCAGGGCACATGCCTGGGTTGTGGGCTTGATCCCCAGTGTGGGGCGTGCAGGAGGCAGCCGGTCAGTGATTCTCTCTCATCATTGATGTTTCTCCCTCTCCTTCTCCCTTGCTCTCTGAAATCATTAACAATACATATTTTTTAAAATTGTGAAGATAAACTACAGTGAGGTCTGTGGAGGCCTTGGAACAGTATTTGGCCTTTCTCTTCATGAGCGATGACTACTGACTCCCTCCTGTTTCTCCCATGAAGTCCAAAGAGGAGAGAACAGTCTCGCCTCTCTGGTTCTGAGTAGTTCATGCTGAGAATTCACAGGCCACTCAAGCCCTGAAAACCGAAATCAAGCAAGGGCGGAGGAGGGATTACTCAGACCGCTCTCGCTTTCCTTTCTCGGCTCTGCTACCTAGGGAGATTGATAACCAAGCACCTCATCTTGGCACACCGTACCCTGGTGACTCAGCCTCCTGTGATGCCCGCATGGCTGGGGGGCGATCTCATCGGCCAGAGTCCCCTGCTGATAAGATGCGTTTCCTTATTCAGTATCAGTTTCTTCAGCCCATTGGCTGCCTCTCATTTCTCATTGTTATGCCCGCCCACCCGGTAGAAGTGGAGCTCTAACACTTTAGAAGGAAATGCATAAGAGGATTCCTCCCTTTCAGGGAGTTCATCGTCTCTGGAGACCAAAAGTTTGCAGGGAAGATGGTGGGAAGGGATTGATTGCAACCCACGGAGGAGGCACGTGCGGTCGCATCTACAGCTTCTTCTAGGCACACACCGGCTCTGCCTCCTTCCGAAGCCGCCATGTCTCAGCTTTGGTGTGCTCTTGGTCCAAGGTCACTGCCCAGAGCCCTCAAGCTCCGGAGGCAAAGCAGGCGTGCTGGGATTTCAAAGGGATGCGTAGCTTTGTGCAAGAGGAGAGCTCTGAGCCTAAGGCCGAAGAGGGGCCGGGCCAACCCTCAACGGGTCACTTCTACACAAGACCATCCTCCTGTGTGGGGTCCAAGGGGCCCCCCATGACGCGTGGCTTGCACATCACATTCCTCACCTGTGAGTCTTGGGTTGAGGAATGAAAGGTGTTTGGCCACCTCCCTTCCCCTTCGACATGGAACTGTCTTTCTTCTGACTCAGAGGGTTGGGGCTGAGCAGGGCACAGAGGGGAAGGGGCGCTGGAATAGGGGAGCATCCCCACCACCTAATTGTCCCTTTCCTGACCTCCTGCTCCTTCCCTGGAAGGGATGCTGAGTCAGTAATACTGCCTGTGGGTCCCGCCGTGTGGATTCCACTTGCTGTCCTCGGGCCACCCCGCTGGGAGCCCAGGCAGAGGAACGGTGAAGGGCTGGCCCACTTCTGCAAAGGTGTTTTTACCTTATTAGGCCACACGGAAGAGGCGGCAGCTGCACAGAGATCCCTGCAGGCCCACGGCCCGCCACTGTCGGCTCTTTCCCTGCTGCTGCTGAGCCGGCCGACCGTGGTCACCGCTGGTGACCAACCAGGAGGAGGTCTCGAGGCTCAGGCAGAGGTCTACACTCGCAGTCATGGAAGTTAGAGCTGGAAGGGATCTAGGAAATCATTGGGGCTCTCCAACTCCCTCATCGTGCAGATCAGGAAATCAGGGGGCTGGGCTGGGAGGGTGCCCAAGGGCACAGGAGCGGTTAGTGGTAGAGATGCAAGCGGCACACAGACCGATAGAGACATGCATATCCAAATGGATGGGTGGTGCTGGACCTGAACATGTAATTGTGATCGGGCATGTCATTCCTCATTAGACTGGAAAACCAGTGTGTGTGTGCACACATGTGTGTGTGTGTGTGTGTGTGTGTGTATTAGCCCCTCCCCACCCTGCCCCACCGGCTCGGTGCCCAGGAGACTGACCTGTATGGGCTGTATGAGAAGACTCCCCTCTCACTGAGTTTTAGGGGGAGACTGGTGAGGAGGAGGAGGAGGAGGAGGAGGAGGAGGAGGAGGAGAGTGAAGCTGGGGTATTCCCTGCCCCTCCCCCCATTCTTCCCTCTGTTCTTTCAAGGGCAGCTGGTGAGCCCTATGGATGGATGGCACTCTCTCCCCTACGGTCCCTGCACCTGCCCACACCTTGTAAAACAATCCCTTTACTAATGCGCCTCAAATGACCTAATTTGAGTGTGTCATCCATCCTTCCTGCCGGGACCCTGGCTGACACAATAGGGAAAGTTAGATGGGAGAATTGAAACATGGTGATGGCATTCACTTTTGCTTTCACATTCCTGAGGAGTCAGCTAAGCTTTGCAGAGCCTCACCGGAGGGCAGAGGGGAGCAGAGGGGACTGGACGGGGTTGCAGGCGGGGGCGTGGTGGGGGGGGGCATGGAGCGCCTCACAGGAACTAGCCAGAGGCTACCTACTGGCTTTCGTTTTTCCTTTTGCTGTCACTGCGGCGTTTCTTCTTAGTATGAAAAGTGTGCAGGTGTCACGTGACTACATTTTGCTTGTACACCAAGAAGACAATTCAAGTGTCGGTAGGCTGAACGATTTAGTCTGTCCTGTGCCACCACCAATCTCCGTCTTTCTCACTGGGCCTCGCACACTTTCTTCTAGCCTTTCTTTCTAGGTGATTTTGTATGCACACAACCAGGGTGTCCCCCCAAAAATGTATATACACACACTTTGAGTAATTATAAAGGCAGGGTTTATGAAAATACATTTCATTTTTAAATAACTATCAGTTTGTTAAAGTGTGTATACATTTTTTGGGGACACCCTATATGTGTACACACAAATGTAGACCTTAGCAAACAGAGATTTGGCTCATAGTATATGCACTGTTCTGTATTCCTCCCTGCGGATCCCTCATTCATTCTAAACCGCTGCATGATATTCCGTACCCTGGGTATACTAGTATAATAACCTACTGAATCATTTTGGGGATGTATAGCTTTTTTAATATATTTTTTCACTGTTACACTAAAGATTGCAATACATACTCCCTACCCCTACACACACACACACACACACACACACACACACACACACACTTACGCACCCCAAAGTGATGAGGGTCCGAGAGCATTCTGTTCAGCTTCTCTCTATCCTACTGAGGCCCAGAGAGGAAGCGCGACCTGCCTGGAGGACCACCAGCAGCTACCGGTGGAGCTGGAACTGGAACCCAGGCTTCCAGGATGCTGAGCTAATTTTCTCAGTTTCACTCAGTCCGGCTCCCGCTCTGTCTAGCAGCTCCTGCGAGGGGTGGCGATGGAGAGGTGCCTGTAGCCCCGCCCCCAACGAGCTGTCATTTAAACGTAGACCTTGGCGTCCAGTATGGCAGGTGGAGCCTGGACGTGGCTTCGGAGCCTCTCACGGGTGAGCCTGAGATGGCCTAGTACCCGGCGTTTAACAAACACGAATCCGGATGTCACTGTGAAGGTGTTTTGTATTCTGTGACTCACGTCGAACTTTACGTGACCTTAAGGGAAGGAGATCACAGGGGACCGTGTGGGTGGGCCTCATCCAATCAGGCGAAGGCCTTCAGGAAAAAAGAAAAAAAAAAAGAGGGTTCCCAGAGGAGAAGAAATCCCTGCTCAGGACTGAGCCTCCAGCCCGTGTGCCTGCCCTGTGGGTCTCACACTTGCCACCCCCCACAGGGGCCAGGCCAGTGCCTGAACACGTACAGTTCTGTTCCTCTGGAAACTGCTGCCTGAGGCCGAGACGCACTCTCTTGCCCACATTTAAATCGCACCAACAGGAGACGGGAAGACCCAGTGGCTACGGAGGCTGCAGCGTGGAACCTGCACGTCCTGCCTGCTGCTTCCGCAGACACCTCCCCTCCCCTTCCTGCGCCGGCAGCCACCGTCAGCCCCCCCCCACCCCACCCCTGGTTTCCTATCAGCTGGCCCCTGTCCTCCTCTGTCCACAGGAGCCGGCTTCTCTGACCCTTTCTGGTGTCCATGAGTCCCGCCCCCAGGACAGGGCCATGTAGTCGTTTTGCAATCCTTGTCCTTATGCCGGGAAGCCCAGCTCAGCAGCCTGCCACCTCGCACGTCTTCCAAGTCTCAGCCCCAGCCCTCGGCCCAGCTGTCTGGACCGGGTCGCCAGCTGGCATTCCCCACGGGTGACGCTGGCCCTCCCAGGCGCTTGTGCAAGGTGCCATCTGCAGAGGTTGTACGTCAGGTGAGAGGAAGACGGGCAGCCGCTCACCTGCTCACCTCACCGGCCTCACTTCCCCTCTGACCCCCCCCAACAGATACGGCTCCCTCTCGTCGCAGCAAAACGGGATGGAAATAAAAAAAAGTGTCTCGGAAGAGATTTGCCCCATTCAAGAAAAAAATAATGACAAGAGCACCACTTAGGCTGTGTCGCTGTGGGGGAAGGATGAGGCGGAGACCTCGTGGGCGCTGGCCTCCAGCTTCCTGTGTGCAGGCGGGCGGGAAACCAGCGCAAACATCCTTCTGCCTTGACGGTCTTTGTTCTTGCTCAGCCAGTGTGCTGTTCCACGGGTGGCCTTCCAGGCGGCTCCCGCGCTGCCTTATCTGCTTCACATCAAACAGAGCTGCACGGGAATGTGCTCCGAAGGCCGCTTACCACACACATGCCACTTATAATCATAATCCCGGGGCTGGGGCTGGGGCTGGGGCCCCGCGGGGAGTCCCGGGTTGTGTCTCTCTCCCCGAGAGCTGTCTGCT
The DNA here is from genome assembly GCF_963259705.1 of Myotis daubentonii. Taxonomy (NCBI): domain Eukaryota; kingdom Metazoa; phylum Chordata; class Mammalia; order Chiroptera; family Vespertilionidae; genus Myotis; species Myotis daubentonii. The sequence continues at coordinate 52,536,631 of NC_081855.1, read as the reverse complement.
CCCTGCAGCTCAGGCCAGCCAACCCTGAGTGCATGTTACTGCGCCCCGCACCCCGCCGAGCATGGGGGTCCTGCTCCCCAGTGGGGCCCTGGACGGACCCAGTGAGAGAGCAAGAGTTTCCATTTCTCACAGAGAGTGCAGTGCCGGAAGCTTTCATTCATTCAGCCCCTTTGCTCATCCTTTTGTGTTGTTATTAATCCTCACCCGAGGGTATTTTTCCCATTGATTTTTAGAGAGAATGGAAGGGAAGGGGGAGAGAGAAAAAGAAAGAGAGGAGAGAGGAGAGAGGGAGAGCGGGAGAGAGAGAGAGAGAGAGAGAAACATTGATGTGAGAGAGACACATCGATTGGTTGCCTCCTGCATGTGCCCCGACCAGGGCCAGGGATTTAGTCTGCAACCGAGGTACCTGCCCTTGACCAGAATCAAACCCCAGGACCCTTCAGTCTTTGGGGGGACTCTCTCTATCCACTGAGCCAAACCAGCCAGGTATGCACACCCATTTTTTAAAGTCCTGTTTAAGAAGCTGCTCTGTCTTCTCTCCCCCACCCCCACCCCCACCCCTAACCCCCGCCTCAAGTCCTAGAAAATGCATAACCTTCCATCCTCGCTGCCTAAGGCAGTCCTGTTTCCATGCACTAAGAGCGCGTTTCCATTCTCCAGGGCGTCCCCGATGGTCTGGGTGGTACGTTGCGTGGTCTCACTACCCAGAACCACTCTTGGCACCGTGAGAAAATCCAGAACCTTTTCTAGGCGCCGAGACAGGGTCTGGCACCGAGAAGGATCTTCAGAAATGCCGACCGAGCCAGTTTGGCCATTTGATTATCTCAGGGATTTGAGGCCTTGCAAAGCGCAAGGCAGGGGCCTGGGCACGGCTGTGTTAGGCTTCCCGTGCCACCTGCCAGGGGCCGATGGGCAGGGCCAGTAGGCGACCAGAGCTGCGTGGGATGGCACCTGTGTGAGAGCCTCAGCTTTAAACCCTCTCCTCCAAGTGCCGTCCCTGTCTTCGGCGGAGAAACTGGGCTTCAGGGGAGCAGCCGAGCTGAGTGCAAACGCAAGTGTGACGAAAGGTGGTCTTGGCCTGTTTGTGGCATCGTGTCGCCCTCGTCAGCGGGCTGGAGGGCTCGGGATGGGTGTCATCTGTTTAGAATTTGGTTGGGAAGCATCTTTGCATAGGTTCTCGCTCAGGGCTCGTGGCTGTGGGATGTAGGGCGGACAGGTCTGACCACCCCGCTTTCCAAGGTTGCACAGCGAAGGGGTGGCAGGGTCCAGAGGCTTGAGGGACCCTCCTCCATGAACCCCGAGCCCCGCGCTCTCTCCAGCGGGTGGGAGGGCTCACAGGAGCATGGTGGTTCTGGCGCTTTCTGCAGGGGGACTTTGCTGAAGGAACGGGGTTGGGGTTCTACCGTAGCCATTTGTACAGTGACCTACCGCCTCAGAGACGTTTCCAGGAGTTGGGAGACGGTAGCAAGAGCTGTCCCGGCAGAGCTGACGTTCTTAGGGGACCCCCCCGGCTGACTTCCGTGCACGACCCACAGACCGAGCGCCCAGCGGGCCCCCAGCCTCCTGAGCAGGGAGCAGAGGACAGGGAGCGTAGCGGGCGCCCCCACTACGTGCTCGGGAACATGTGAAGGCAGGGTGACTGACCTGTGGGTGACCCCGCGCAGCCAGGAGGCTAATTACAGCCTCGCTTCCCCACACTTCAGTCACAGCGCCCCCCCCCCCCCCCGCCCTTCCTCCCGATTTGCGGCTGATAAGGGGGATTGGATTTATGAAAAGCGATGAAGATGTTTGGATAAGCCGCGGTCCCAAGGCGAGCCAGCCCGACGAGTCCGGGCCTGACCAGGCAGCAGGGACGTCTGCGCCTCCGAAGGGGCCGGTGAGGCGGAGAGGAAAGGCGAGAGCCAGGCGCTGAACGTAACACCCCGCAGGCCTGGCCTCGGGACTGCGCACCTTGGCAAGTCAGGTGGCCATGGGCCTGCTGAATGCCAGCTTGCCCCAGGTCCCTGGCAGCGGACAGTTCCCAGACCTGCCACCGGGTCCTGTGGGAGCGGAATCAACAGCAGGACGTGAAGCCGATGGGAGAGGAAAGGCTCGGGAAGAGCACCTTCCTCCCAGAGGTGAAGAGGGTAGGCCGCTCGGTGGAATGGCCAATGAAGACGAAACAGCCTGCGTTCACGGAGCTTTTGCCATGTGCCAGGCACTGGGCAGAGGGCGTTAGATCTGCGGTCTCTCCCCTGAGCCTTTGATGTGAGTGGTGTGGTGGTGATATGCCTGTTATACGGATGTGGAAAATGCAGCTCAGAGAGGGTAGGTAACTTGCCCAAGGTCACACAGCGAGATCTAGGAATCAAAACCAAGTGGTGAATGAAAAATTAAAAAACCAAGAGTGGGACTCTGGAAACTTTGTTCTGAGTTACCGTGCTCCCAGCCAGTTCTCTGTGCCACCTGGTGGGGTGGGGGCAGGAGCGTCTGCCAGGATTGGAGGGTGAGTTTCATCTTTGCTCCCAGGCTGCCTAGAGTCAGATCTCCGTTGGGTGGCTCCTTCCCTGTCCCACCCCACGGGTGCCATGGGTCCTCCTCGGATGGTGACAGGGAGTAGATGCGGTCAGGTGATTGGGAACACAGCATGGCTATGGACACACCAGCTTTGAAGATCTTTGGAGTAAAACGCACCCCAAGCTGCCTCACCCCACACACTCACGCCCTCTTGTCTCAGAGGGTCCCCGGGGTTCCATGGTCCCCTGGCCCGAGGCCCACGCTGCCTGTGCTCAGTTCTCCTAGCCGCTGCCCTCCCCGAGTGGGATCCATGCGCAGACAAGGAAAGCCCAGTGGCTGGAGTCTGTGAAATGGGCTGTGTCCCCGAGGCCGGGGGTGGAGCAGGAGAAAGGCAGGCTGCCTGGCAGGAGCGCCCTGCTCTGTGGGATGCACGCGTCACTTACCCCTAAATTAAGGGGGACCTCCAACCCCATCATGCGTAGGAAGAGGTAAGGGCAGAAGTGGGGTGGCCATCCTTGGCGGGGTCTCCCGGCTCAGCCCTCCTGGCCCCCAGAGGCCAGCCTCCAGGAGGTGAGATCCTCCCCTCAGGGAAAGCCCTCCCCTAACACGGTACCCCCCCCACCACCGTTTTTTAAGCCACAATGAAGACTCAAACCATCGGTATCAGCCCATTCCATAGCATGCCCATGGCGGCAGAGCCCAGAATCACACGTACGAATCAATGCGCCACTTTGCACACGTCCCCCTTTGCAGGGATCCCTTTGCACCGAGGCGGCCAAGCCGTGGTCGGTCCCAGTTATTAAGGGGACTGTCTGGTGTGGCCTGGCCTGATCCAGTCGGGGCTGGGAGGTCATAAGAAAGGAAAGCCAGGGGGGAAGAAATGTCTGTGCATTTTGATCTGAAATACCCTCCATGCTGGTTAAATGCCAGGCACGATGTAGGCATCCGCCTGGGCCATTTAAGTTCACAGTTCGGACTGGGTGTTAATATTGGTCATGGTGCCCGCAAGTCATTCCATTAGCGTCGGTGTCACAGTTGGGCACATGGGCCGGGGGTAACATTAATGATTACTTGCTAGTTAAGTGGTTGGGGCTTTTACACGGAACGCCGGCCGCGCTGAGACTTGGCGAAGCTGTCTGGGGCAGTCGCTCCCCGCGCGGGCTGTGGGAGGCTGTGGTCCCAGAGCTCCTGGGAGGGCAGCTTGTGGAGGCTCCCCACGCCCCAGCAGGTCTGGCTGGGCCTCACCTGGAGCGCCGCCCAGGAGGCCCCCGGGAAGGAGAGATGCTTCCCCTTGGGGCCCAGCCATTGTCCGAGCAAGAGCTTCTCTATGGAGCCAACAGGAGGCGGCTCCCGGGAGCCCAGGAGAAGTGGAGCCAGTGGCTCTGGGCCTCTCTCTCTGGGCTGGCGCTGCCTTTGAACCTGGGATGGGTTTTCCTGGTGCCAACACGGGCATGCCCACCGGTGACGTACAGACATTTACAGGAGGCGTAGAGGTGTGCCGGTTCCTGATGTGGAAGGACAGAGCGCTTTAGGCCCTGGCAGGGCCTGGGGCAACGCTCAGGGTGGTGGCTGATTGTGATCGCTTCCGGAACTGCCCTGGTGCCTGTGGGGAGGCCAAGGCTGCCTGGGAACCGCCCGTCCTGTGGACCTGAGCCAGCGTGAGCTGCGGGAGGGTCCCTCCTGGTCCCACTGCCCATCCTGCCTTCCTCCTCCCTTCGCCTCCTCCCAGACTCTGCTAGCTTCTAGAGCAGTGTCTCAACCTTCCTAATGCCGCGGCCCTTTAATACACCAAGTACTCGTATGTGGGCGTATCTGCATGTGGGCGGACCCGCCTGGAGACGGATAGAGGAGCGGTGTCTCGGTTCCTAAGACTATCGAAAATACATGTTTTCTGATGGTCTTAGGTGACCCCTGTGAAAGGGTCGCTTGACCCCCAAAGGGTTGAGAACCGCTGTTCTAGAGCTTTCTGATTGGTAGGTAGGCAGCAACCGGCCACGGGACAGGACCGGCCATGGGACAGGGCCGGCCTTGTAAGAATGCTGGAAAGAGGTGCTTCTTCCCGGCCCTGTCTGAAATGCCGGGGCTTCAGCAGAGCCTGGCCCAGCTGCGGCCAGCGGCAACAAGTGCAGCCGTGTCCTCCGCGGGCAGCTGTGGGCTCAGTTGGCTGACTGTTGACTCCCTGTACCCGGGTCTGCTCCCTGCCTGCCACCTGACTGTGGGTGGGTGGGCAGCAGAGAACCAGTTTTATCAGGAGTCAGAGACCAACTCACACTGATATTATTTCAAGATTACTCTGAACTCCCCAGCCTCCCACCCCACTAGACAACCAGTATTTATTCCTCACAGTTCTGAAGGCTGGAAGTCCAAGTTCAGGGTGCCAGCAGACTCGGTCTCTGACCGGGGCCTGCTTCTTGGTTCATGGGTGGCCACCTCCTCACTGTGTTCTCACAGGGCAGAAAGGTGCCAGAGTTCTGTGGCGTTTCTCTTAGAAGGGCGCTAATCCCATGCTGAGGGCCCCACCCTCATGACCTCATGACCTCCCCAAGGCCCCGCCTCCTAATATCATCCCATTGGGGACTAGGATTCAACATACAAATTTGGGGAAGATAAGCATTCAGTCCATAAAAATTATAAGTCATTAAAAATAGCAATGATGAGTCCATGCTCATAATATTGATGGACAGGTGGTGATGGATAGGTAGATGGACAGATAATATATAAGGGAGAAGAAGGAGTGTTCTTGCTAACAGGACTCTGAGAGCTGGCTGCTAGATGTGGTGTGAGCACTGGCATCAGAGAATCACTGTTTGGAAACCATCATGGTGAAGACTGAGTCAGGTAAGCATTGTCAGTGGCTGATAAATCCAGGAAGAAATTTTGATGAGGAGCAGGGTATTCGCATCATCTTAAAATGTACAACTCTGGGGTTGGGTGGAGTCATGTGATCAGTTCTGGCCAATGAGCTGTGAGAAAAAGGGTGGCGTGGCTTCAGAGCTCAGCCCTCTTTTTGTCTTCCATGGGGACTGGCAATATTCCAATAGAAGCCACTCCACGAGCCTGGACAGGGGACGGGCCATGGCATGGAGCAGAGCCACCAGCGGACATGTCGTAGATGTGCAGCAAAAATGAGAAATGGACCTGCTATTGTTGGTGACATGTGGGTTATTGGTTATCTTGGGATACCCTCTCCTCTCTGCTCCTTACACACTATGTCTTTGCAGATGTTCTTTCTTCTGCTTAGAATATGCCTCCTCCCTCCACCTGGCAAGTTGCCATTCGTCTTCCAAAGCCCTGGTCAGGCAGCACCTCCTCGCTAACGTCTTCCAGAGTTAGAAGCATCTAGACACTGATTCTCTTTGGTCATTTGACAAGAACTTATTGAGCGTCTACTACGTCCCAGGCAGGATGCTGGCGGCTGGGGTTAGACACCATTGATACCACCATTCCCTGCCTTCCTGGGATGTTCTAGGGCAGTGGTTCTCAACCTTCTGGCCCTTTAAATATAGTTCCTCATGTGGTGACCCCCAACCATAACATTATTTTCGTTGCTACTTCATCACTGTCATGTTGCTACTGTTCTGAATTGTAATGTAAATATCTGATATACAGGATGGTCTTAGGCGACCCCTGTGAAAGGGTCGTTCGACCGCCAGAGGGGTCGCGACCCACAGGTTGAGAACCACTGTTCTAGGGGGACCCTGTGTGTTTATAGCCTCAGTCTCCTTCTCTTGATGTAAGTGCTATGAGGGCAGAACCCCGACTTCGCCATCATTCTGTTTTTAACACTGTCACATAGTAGGAAGCCAGTAGGTATTTGCAAAGTTCTCTTCCCTCAAGTGACCCAGGCCCAATGCCTAAAGCCCACGGGTACAATTTACACATATTTTAGGCCCCCCGTTTTGTCTCCCTCCTGGGTGTGGTCTCCTTGGCAGCCTGGTGTGCCTATGGCTCTGTGTGTGTCAGGGATGCTGGTCAAGGGAGGGCTGGACACGTGCTGGATACACAGTAGATGTCTGGGGAGTGATTCTGTTCTTAAAATTAAATTTATTGGGGTGACATTGGTTAATAGAATTACATAGGTTTCAAGTGTACAATTCTATGATACATCATTTGTATAGTGCATTGGGGAAAATAGTATGTAGGCGCCTCAAAAAATTAAGACCAGCGTTACCATGTGACCCAGCAACCCTACTTCTGGGTATCCACCTGAAAAATTTGAAAATACTTAGTCGAAAAGATACATGCACCCCTATGTTCATTGCAGCCGTATTCACGGTGGCCAAGACATGGAAACCACCAAAGTGTCCTTCAATAGATGATTGGATAAAGAAGATGTGGTACATACATACCATAGAATACTCCTCAGCCATGATAAGATGAGACACTGCCATTTGTGGCAATAAGCGTGAATCTTGAGAATATCATGGTGAATGCAGTAAGTCAGACAGAAAAAGTTAAGAACCATACGATTTCACTCATATGTGGGATATAAAATTGAGAGCAATAAATGAACCAACAAGGAAAACAAACAAACAAACAAAACTCACAGAACAGACAACAGTATGGTGGTTACCAGAGAGAAAGGGGTGTCAGATGGCCAATGGTAAAGGGGGTTGGGTGGAGTCATGTGGTCCGTTCTGTGGAGTGATTCTTGTTCTCAGCTCAGACCAACGGATATGGAGGTCACCATGAACACGTTCTGACCATGTAATTACTTATGCACAACATGGTAAGCGGGTGATGCTGAAATTGAAGGCTTCAGGTGCTACTACGTGTCATGGGCTTGTCACTAAGAATGAACAGTGTGGGGCTGGAGACGGGGTCCTGGGCCTGCCCCCAGGCCGGTGGGTGACTGCGTTAGTCACTGACTGGCCCGTCCCCTTCTCTGGGCCTTCATGCCCGTGTCTGCAAAATGGGAGGTGGGCACGAGACCTTTGCTTGTCTGTTTCTCTCTCCCAAGGCAACGTCCTAGGTGGGTCCAGGTGGGACCACCCCAGAGAGGCTCCAGGGAGACCACTGCGGGGGACCTGCACCTGGTGTACCGTTCAAGGGCAAGGGGAGAGCAGTCCTGGTCTGCTGCGAGCCCTTGGACACACCGTCTGTGGCCTGGACCCTTGGGAACATTTTTTGGAGCGAGCACAGCTTCTGAGTCGCGAGGGAAATGTGGGCAGAGGAAGCTGTGCACACTCAGCCTCCCTCTGCGGGGTGGTAACACTTCAGTGGGCACCCTAACGAGCCTGCACCCCTCCCTAACGCCGTGGCTTGTTTGCTTCTCCCAGGAGCCTGGCACGGAGCCCTCCATGCTGTCATTGTCCTGGGACAGACACCCCTCCCCCCAGTGCCTTCAGTGGCCCGCACCACCAGGTTGGGCAGCTTTGCCCCAAACCAGGCTCCCACCCTGGGGCGCTCCCTCCAGCCCTGGGGCTGCGGAGAGCGGAGTAAATGCACTTAGCTGGTCTGTGCGCGTGTGCCTCTCTGGGTGCAGGAAATTGTCAGGCCTGGTTGGTTAGTGGGGGCCGATCTGCAGACGCTTCATTCACAACTTGTGTTGGTTGGTTTTTCTCTTCCAAGGGAGGCGGGGGTGTGGCTGCAAAATAAATCTTAGGGGTTTTTTTTTTCCTTCTCCCCAAAGAAGTCATTGTGTTGTAATGCAGGGAGAGCCCGAGTCGATGACATTTTTATGGGGCTGCCTCTGTGAGCACTGTCCTGGCTGCGAGGGCCATCCACAGGGTCGGAGAGATCTCGAGCTCTCCCCCACGGCCACCCCCACCCCTTTCTCTCCCAGCAATACAACTGCGGCTCAATACTTGTCTAGAATTCTCAGTGGGGCTACCTAAGCTGGAAGGGGGTGGGGGTGGGGGAGATGACATCATCTTCTCACCAGCCCATTGGCTGCTTCCAGGCTTCAGGAATGATATCATCTCTGCTTCTGCCTCCCCACCCCCTTTACTCCCAGCCCCCCCCTCCTGGCTGGGCAAGCCCCCCTCCCCAGCACCCCATCCCAGGATGCCCCGTTGCCTTGGAGACCACAAGTTTCCAACTTCGTTGTCTGAAGGAATAGTCATTCATTATATGTCTGACATGGGGGTGAAGGGTGCAGGGAGGGAGCCCCGGGCCGGATGGTTGGGAGGGGAGGTTGTGGACAACAAAATAATGCATAGAAATATGTTTCACGCCTGAGAAACTGTCAAAGATGGTGGAGAGGGGAAGGTCCTGATGAATGGTGGTTATGAAATCAAAAAATGGGGCCAGAATTCTAAAAAATAAGCCCAAAATATGGTTAAAAATAACCATCCCCTCCCCCCAGCCAGCTAGCTCATTAAGAAGATTTTGGAGAGAGAATCACAGGCGGCCTACGGCTGCCCTGCTCTCCTGGAGGGAAGGCCACCCTCGCCAGCCCCCTCCGGGAGGTGTGCACGGAGGCAAATCTCTCCTCCCACAGGCTCGGCTCAGGGGGCGGGCAGTTTCTTGAAAAAATGAAGGAGATAAGGATCCACCCACACTCTTGGGGTTTGTGGGTGTCTCCGAGAATGGAGTACCAAAGCTTTAGTTTGAATCCCCAGGAAACCAAGACAGGAGGAAAGAATCTCTGGTTGAGGTTGTGTGCTGGTGTGTGTGTGTGTGTGTGTTTCTGTTATTCGTAGATCGCGTGTCTACATCAATCATGTTCACTAGGGAATATTTCCACCCCCGATTTCCCCGGGGGCAGTTTAAAGACAGCGTGCAAATGCCGCTAGGTCCTACCCTATCTCCTCTCCCACCTTCACTCTGTTTTCTCCCCAGGGCACCTCACCTCTCCCGTGTGCCGTCATATGTCTCCAGGGTAGCATTCCCGTGTTAGTTAAGTGCTTGCTTTCTTGCTGCCTCATTCCTTAGAGTCCGGAATTCCAGATTGGAAGTTTGGAATACTGGCGGGGCACTGGCTTCTTTGGGTCCCTACCTACTCACGCCTGACCCCCAACTCTTCTTGACCTCTCAGAAGCTGCCTCTCAGTCTATTCCAGGCAATTCAGAATCTACAGCCATCGGGTTAAAAGGAAAATAAGCGAACGATAGAAAGAAGTATTTATTATGCCCTTTCTGAACAATAGAGGATAGTTTATAGTGGAGTCATTTTAGGGAAAGATTCTCCCCGTTGTGCTTGTGGGCAGAGGTTGATAAATGGTTTTTCCTATAAGTCTGGAGCACACCAACAACTCAATGAAGTTGCCTGTTATTATCTTTTTGTTTATTTGTACTGATTTTTTTCAGCTAAAACTGTATTTTAAAATACCAGCTAGAAATAGACAAAAATTACACACACATCCACATACATATGAGAGTCTAGGTATGCGTGTATGTGTGATTGCATTTCCTTATTTCTGTTTTCGGAAGTTTCCACATGTTTTGCAGTGAGGAGGTGTTACTAATATAATCAGGACGAAAAAAGGTATTTAAAAAAATCCGTCCCTGGGCACCTGGGCACGATGCTCCAAAGGGCAGATGAATATAACTTCCAAAATGAAGTAACCGGATGTCTGTCAACTCAGCGTGGCAGAGAAAACAAGGTGGGAGTGTGTCCTCGGTGGGGTGGTGACGTGCACACCTCCGGAGTCCTGTGGCTTCTTTTCCATTTGGCCATGGCCTGATTTCTCAGCCTTAGAGGGAAGGTAACATCTCTCAGCACCAGGATGGAGGTGATCTCGGGCAGCCTTCTGGTCTACCCCCGCCCATCTAAATTAGGATTTAATGGCTCTTGAAAAGTGAATGTTAATCCAATATTTACACAAGCTGTCACCTCAGAATCCACATGCCCCAAACCAACGTCATAATTTCCTCAAACCATCTTCTACCGCCCCCTAAAGTTCCCGTATCTGCCCCCAGAATCGCCATTTTTATCCACTATAGAACATTTGGAGCCATTTTTTTATTAATCCCTCTATGTCAGTCTCTAAGAGAGTGGTCAAGCACAGTTCCTTTTTCCTTCCAAGTCTGTCTTTGCATTCATCCTTCTCAACTTGCCACTGTCCTAACTGAAGCCATGTCCTCCGAGCTCCAGCTGAAATGCCACCTCCTCCATGAAGACTTCCGTCATCACTCCTGTCTTTACGGATAAACATCTAGCCTGGATTCCAACAGCATGAACAGACTTTGATCGCACCATGCGCCTGGATCACACGGCCTTACTTGGTTTAAGGAATTAACTGTGGTTTCTCACCTAGACCACATGGCCCTAGAGAGCGAAGACTTCATAGGGTCCTATCGTAGGCACTCAGGACAATTTACTGATTAAACAAGAGGAAAACCATTTCCTCTCCTGACAAATCATGCTGGTATATCACCATCTTCCCTTTAGAGATTTTTTCCCAACCTGCGGTGCCAAACACCAATTTTGTCATTAAAGCAAACTTTCCTCCCTTGCATTTCCATTTAGTCTAATTTCTCATATGTTCTTCTCCTTGAAGATATTGATTAAACTCTACCTCTAGATTTTTATTATTCTCCTAATAAATAGTTCCAAATTCTCTTAATTGGCAGGGTAGTCTAATATTTAAGAATATGGCTTTCGGTCTGGCCAGTGTTGCTCAGTAGTTGAGCTTCAACCTATGAACTAGGAGGTCATGGTTCGATTTCCAGTCAGGGAACATGCCCGGGTTTCAGGCTTGATCCTCATTGTGGGGAGGGGGAGGGGGAGGGCGTGTAGGAGGCAGCTGATCAATAATTCTCTCTCATCATTGATGTTTCTATCTCTCTTCCTCCCCCTTCCTCTCTCAAATCAATAAAAAAATATGTATAAAAAGGCTCCCCCAACCTGGGAGTCCACTGTGGCAGCCACCAGCCATCTGTGGCTCAAGTTAAATGCCTTAGACCAGGGGTCCTCAAACTTTTTAAACAGGGGGCCAGTTCACTGTCCCTCAGACCATTGGAGGGCCAGACTATAGTTTTAAAAAAAACAAACTATGAACAAATTCCTATGCACACTGCACATATCTTATTTTGAAGTAAAAAAACAAAACGGGAACAAATACAATATTTGTATTTGCCTGTGGCCTGCGGGCCATAGTTTGAGGACCCCTGCCTTAGAGTTAAGTCAAATGAAAGGGTTCAGTCCTCTCTGCCATTGGCTGCGTTTGAAGTGCCCAGTAGCCACGGGGAGTGGGTGGTTGCCACCTTGGAAAGCAGAGATACAGGATGTGGCGTCTTGCAGAAAGTCCTGTTGGACAGCTCAGGCCAGACCTTATCCCAGCTCTGCCACTCACCATTTGTGAGAGCTTGAGCAGTGGCTTTCTGCGCCAATTTCTTCCTTAGGACCTACCTGTTGGAGCCTTAAATGAGTGAACACAGGTAAAGCCCTTGCAACAGTGTCTACAACATAATCGGTGGATCACATTCAGCCACGATGGTCTCGTTTCCCAGCTATTGATTCATCTCCACGCACTGACCTTTAGTCCACGGATCCCTATCAAAAAGCATTCCCACTCCCTCCTGCCAAGAATTCTCTTTGATCTCCCATAAAAGACAGCATTATCTGGCCAGAAACTATTCCTAGGGGGCCACCTTCTTACTCACAGAGCAATTGCTCTATAAAACCATGCGCCACTCTGGGAAGTAAGAATCCCTTTCGGTTGGGCCCTCCTGGCCGGCCTCTTGGTGGGGCTGGCCGTCTTGGTGGCCACCAGGCCAGGGGAGCTTGCTCTCCCTTGGTTCTGGGTGAGTATGGAGAAGGCGGCTCATCGGGCAGCATTCCTCCCTGGTGACCTAATGAGCCGGCATGACTAAATGACCATTAGGCGGAAAGTGTGTGTCAAGTGCGGTAGAAAAGTTCCTCTAAACTTCCTGAAAAGGAAGATAATATATCTAAATAGCTTCCTGCCTCTTTGCTGCCAAGCAGGAGCAGCAGAATGGATGTTCCAGGGGGAAATATTTAGCACGTGGGGTGCACTGGGCCCCTCCCCGTTGGGGAGAATGAATGGAGCTGGGAAGTGAGTGGGCCCCGGGCACTCCCAGAGGGCGGGCGGATGGCCATGAGGTTTGGCAAATAGGTTCTGGGCCAGAGATTAAAAAGCCATCGAGGTACGTGCTGCTGTTGCTCACCCCGTACGGAGTCATCAGGGCCTGGAGCAATCTTCGCTTTGGTTCTTAGAAACCCCATTCCTGTCTTAGCAGGAAAGGGAAGAACAGATTGCTCCCTGCGCACGTCGCTATGAAAGTCCCACCTTTCCGTTGTTGTTATAAACACGTCGGGGGCCTGAGTGTAGATGGAGACTGCTACCTAACGCAGCCAACACACTCCGCCGAAGCCAGAAAAGCCCTGCTGCCATTTGCTGGGGCTCAAGTGTGGGCAAAGGAGAGAGAGAGAGAGAGAGAGAGAGAGAGAGGTGGGACAAGAGAGGAGAAGAAAAGGCTCCCCAGGTCAGGAGATCTCCCAGCTGAGACTTGAGGGCTTGTTATTGAACAGGAATCCCTGAGCTCAAGGCCCAGGAGCAGGGCAGGCAGGGCATTCCAGGCCAAGGGGGAAGCATGGTCAAAGGCACGCAGGTGGGGAACAACATGGAATTCTGGGAGCAAAAATGAAAGCCAAGGAGAGCAGGGTTGCAGAGGGGGCCGTGCCAGCTCATTATTCCTGGTGGGAGGGGTCACCGGGACACTCGCGTATGTGCTGGGGGCTTGGCGCCCCTGAGCGAGCCCTCAAACAGGACCCTGAGCTGTACTTGTGTGGTTGATGGGACGTGATAGAAGAATTAAGTGATGCCCGCGACCACACAGAGAGATGATGGGGCCACGTTCAAATGGAGATCTGCGTGTGCCTCCCTCTGAACCAGGGTGGGGAACCTCCGGCCCGTGGGTTGTATGAGGCCCGCAAAATCATGTGGTCCGGCCCTGCCAAGGCATTAGGGGCGAGTGCATGAAATGTCTGACCAAACACAGCAGGCTAACGTTTAACTTGATAATTCTGTATGGCCCAAGAATGACGTCATAAAATACCCAAACGGCCCTTGGCAGGAAAAAAAATAAAAAAGGCTCCCCACCCCTGAGCTAACCCATCCTCTGTCCCTCACGGGTGTCACAGAGCCGCCCCGATTCCGTGGCTACCCCTTCCGTGGCTCTGTGGCTCCTGTCAGGACCCGCTGCGCTCCAAGCCGTAAGTCATGGGTCAATTCACTAAAATGGCAGGCATTTAACTTTCAATTAATTGCTCCGTCGCATTAGCCGTCCTTTGAGGCCTGGATGGCCACATGTGGCCAGTGGCTGCCGAATGGGACGCACGGATGCAGGAGGTTCCCATCTCTGCAGAAGGTTTCCCATCTCTGCAGAAGTTTTTCCGGGATGGTCCTGGCGTGGGGGACGGGCATGGAATCTCGGCTCCTGGCTTGGCTTTGGGGAGCAGTTAGCCAAAAGAGAAAAAGAAAAAGAAAAGAGAGAAAACCGGACTTTTCTTTACAAACAACAGGCTGGCAGGGCCCTGTTGTGGGAATGTGCGGGCCTCTCTGTAAAGTGCGCAGGAGAGAGGAGAGACAAAACGGGCTGAGGTGGGGAAGCCGTGTTTTCCCCACCATCACTAAGCAACCGTGTCCTAAAATCGCCAGCGCCAGCGCCAGCACTTTGTTTACCAGGAAGAAAACACTTGAAAAGGAGAATATTTGGCGGAAATGCGCTTGGGATTAGCAGGGTTTTTATTTTTTTCTTTCTTCTTTATTTTATTTTATTTTTTTTTCTTTTAAGGCTGTTTTGTTTTTCTTCTGGGTTGTTCAAGGTACTGACCTAGCACGCGGGCCCCTTTGCCAAGAAACTCTTTCCCTGCCTAATTAGCTTGTGGTATTGTTGGTGGTTCTGGGAAGGGGGGGGGGTAGGCGGCCCAATGGGGAGCCGCGTTGGCGCGCGGGTGGGGGCTGGCCATGAGAGGCGAGGTCTTGAAAGTCCCTCAGTAATTAATTTTCTCCTGCGTTAATTAGAGAAATGTTGGACGGGTGGAGGAGGGAGGGACTGCCTGCCTGCCCCGGGGCTGCTTTTCAGGGGGACTGAAGGGAAAGATGGTTCTGGGGAGAGTTGGCTGGGGCCAGGGTTTTCAGAAGACTCTGCTGCCCGAGGGAGGGGAATCCAATTTAAACCAGGGTCACAGGGAGGCACGGCTTTCTTTGAACTTGGCCCGGCTAATGGGTCACACCTCTTCAGAAGCCTGGAGTGTGTGTGCGCGCGTAGGTGTGTGTGTGTGTGTGTGTGTGTGTGTGTGTGTGCAACATCACTACTTTTCAAATATTGGCCCATGAATTCCGAATCCACAAAAATGTAGCAGAGTTCCCTTGGAAGACCTCCATCTCCACTCTCTGGCCTCCACCCGCCCCCCCCCCCCCCCTTCCCCCCATCTCAGGACTCCCGCTCAAATGTAAATTAGAGCTCCTCTTGCTCACATCCCCTCAAATGATCCCATTTGAGACTGAACAGAACACAGTAATTTCCCCACTGCTTCTTCAATTTTATTTTATTTTATTTTATTTTATTTTATTTTATTTTATTTTATTTTATTTTATTTTATTAAGAATATGCTCTAGTTACTCTCTTACAAGGAAGTTTCTAGCCCTAGAGATCCCTGAGAAGATTCTAATAAAAGCTTCTGGAATCTACCAGCCCACAGATTTGCTATCCTGAGTCCCAATTGTGTGGAAATGACGTTCTGGAGGCAGGAAGCCAGCACACTTCTAGAATCCAGCGCCAACTCCCTGGTCCTGTTAGCGGCTTGGATGGAAATTTGTATCGAGCCCAGCTTCTTCTAAACTCTGGTTTCGTATGGATTTTATTACTTTGACCAATGGCTTACCAGTTCTGCTTTAGTCAGTGGGCCACATCCAACAAGCCATGCGCTTGTGTCTTCAAGCCTGCCCCTAGGCCAACACCAGCTCACCATTCCATGGAGTTTTCCCCAAGAGTGAGAGCCAGCCTGTGTCAGCCTGCTACCCTCTTCAGATCAGTCGGTCCATGAAACAGCAGTAAAGATTTAAGCTCTGGGTTCGGATGAAGGTGCCCCTTCACTGGTTGGTAACTAAACCGAATGGATCCTCAGCAGAAAGAGGTCTCCTGGTCTAGACAGACCTGTTGATGGAAATGAAGCTGGCGACTGGAGAGTAGGCCGTGGCCAGCTAAACTGGCTGAAGCTCTTGACTCCAACTCTCTTCCTCTACGGCTGGGCCAGCCACGGGGCCTGGGCACCCAGACCTTCCAGCTGTAATCATCATTGCCCATGGAATGCACTGTTCCTTAAGCCTTTCAGGCTGTGGGTTTCCTTGGTAGGACATAGCCTCTGAGGATTACTTTGGGCTCCATTCCCTGGTCACCAGCAGCACGTCTTGCAGTTTGGAAGAATCTTGGATCCGTTCTACTTGGGCCACATAACTCCCTGATTTCTCTTGAGGGATGGATGAGCGGAGAGAGGACGACAAGAGAAAGAGAAAGAGTGTGGGGTGCGGATTCTCGGCAGGAATTGGGGTTGGGAGAAAGGGCGATAAGAGCAAGGTGGAGTTTCCTGGAAGCTATCAGCACCCTGGAAGCTGTCGTGCCCGCTCTCTTCCCAGGCCCGTCCTCCTTGCATCTTCCTGGCAGCTGTTTCAACTCTTCCCCTCCCTCCTGAGGCCTCCAAATCCACCCCCACCATTCACAGCAGATGACTTCACCTCCCGCCCTACCGAGAGGACTAAGCCATTCGTCTGTACTGGCTCCATGTGGCCTATGGATCTGGCTGTGCCACTGGGAAGACCTGGGTTTAGAACTGGGCTCTGCCACACTTATAATTGCTGGTGGGCAACTTATTGAACCTCTCTCAGACTCAGTTTCCTCACATGTAAAAGGGGTGGTGGTGAAGATGAACTTACTATAAACCATGCAGGGAATTTGCAAGTAAACAAAATAATAATGACTACAAATTGTTGGGAAGAATACCATGACTACCACCACCACCATCACCACCATTCGCTTGCTCCCTCATCTCACCATCCACCCACATCAACATTTTCTTGTGTTATATCCTTGCTTCCTTCCAGCCTTCCCAGAGAAGGCGGGGTCCTGCCTCTTGTCCCTGGCTGCCCACCCCACTGAAGCAGCAGCCATCCGCTCCTCTCTTATTCCAAATCGCTGGCATCTTCCCACTCCCTGGCTTTTCCAGCATCTTCCTCTTGGGGTTCAAGCATGCTTAGGTCCCACTTCACTCCCCTCAAAGGGTTTCCTTCTCTTGATTATTCCTTCAAACCACAGCCTCATCTCTTTCCCTCTGAACATTGCCTGGATGCAGCAAACATACGTACAAGCTCTCCTTCCCTCCCTTCGGAACACAGTGGCCATCAGGAAAACAGAACAACAGACCTAAGGATCCAGAAGCCCCTGCAGCCTCGTGGATGGTGGAGAGTGGAAACTCACAGTATCCATCAGCTGTGCCAAGTCTGCAGCCCCTTTCCTGTCGGCACTAGGATTTCTGGCTTTCTTATTCCCCAACCCTCCCTCCCCATCTGCATTAAGGACTGAAATGGGGGGTGCAGAACAACATGGTGGGAGTGGGGTGCCGATGGTCAGGAAGAAGGGACACCTGTGTGCAGGTGAATAAGCAAGGCCCAGGAGGAATGCCCTAGCTGACCGCTTCTGTATAAAAGTTTCAGACCGATGAGTCCCTCGGAGGATGGGGAAGAACCTGACTATGACCATGGGGAAGCTCCTTGACTATATTTATTGGACACTGTAGTTTTGGGGGAGTTGAGAGCAATTCAGATCTCCAGGCCAGGGGCCAGCAAAGTAAGGCCATGGGCTCAAATACATGCCACCTTATAAATAAAGTTTTATTAGAACACAGCCATGCACACTTCTTGACATATTGTCTATGGCTGCTTTTGCTGGCAACAGCAGGGTTGAGTAGTTACTACAGAGACCGTATGGTCCGTGAAGCCTAGTGTGTGTACCGTCTGGCCCTTTCCAGAAATGCTCTCCAATCCCGGACAGTCCATTGTGTAGATTTGGACAATGTGCTATATAGCAGGTTAGACCATCCTGAACTACTCAGACACACCTATGTGGCCTCTTAAGCAATTTTTTATTACAAAATTATACAGAAGAAAATAAAAAGTCACCCATAATTCTATCACCTAGTAAGAGCTGTTAATAGTTTGCTGTGTTTGCATCTAGTCTTCTTTTATGCACATATAAAAATATAAGTGTACGTAATTATGTGATGAAAATCCTACCGGGTTTAGTTTTGTATCTGTTACATGTGCTTGCGTTTTGCATCTTATGGTGACCGCTTTGCATGTCCTTGAATATTCCTTGCTAATAATATGTTCTTGCTAATCATGGCTTTTAATAACTTTTCATATGTGTCACAACATCACTGAACTTCTTTGTAGTGTTCAGTTATGCGTAACTCAGAATATTGTGTGCTTTGATAACTCCCATGGAGCAGGAATCTTTGTCCGATTCTCTGATTATTTCCTTCAGATGGATTCCCAGAAGTGGGATCACGGGATGGAAGGGTAAGGGCGATTTTCAGGCTCCTGATAACACATTGCCAAATTGCCTTCCAGAAAGATTGTACCCGTGTTCATGCTCCTCCCAGCAGCACACGAAATTGCCTCCTTACCCCGTTCTCACCAGCATGGAGTACTATCATTAAAAAAAGTTACCAACATGATAGGCAAAGATTGCATTTTGTTGTTTTGATTTGGATTTCTTTGATTACGGGTGAGGTTAAACATTTTTTTTTTCATATGTTAAACACTTCTTCATATGTTTATGGCCACGCGGAATCTTAATAATGGTCTTTGAGTGTGCAAAGGGGTTATTTGGTAGATTGGGACCAGCTGTGTTCGAGAAGCAATGAAATGTTGAAACTTCAGCAAGAAAGCCATGGGGTGAAGGTCCTTCAATGAAGGATGATGGTCTTAGGGCGATCAAAGGCGGATGAAGATGGCGTTGCTCAGAGCCTTTCTCCAGGCGCACCGGGGCTGAAGCAAAATAGCTACAAATTGTTGGGTACTTACAAGTGCTAGGAACACCGCTAACATTTGCATATGTTCACATTTAAATGCTCACAAGAGCCCTATGAGAAACATGGGGCTTAGACTTAATTTATTATTAACTAGAGGCCCAGTGCACGAAATTGCGTGAGACCCAGACCCCCCTGCCCCGTGGGACCCAGACTTTGCCATGTTGGCGGCACCCCAGACTCTGCTGCACCACCAGGGGCGGGACCCCAGACTCCGTCATGCTGCCGCGGGCAGGACCCATCAATGCATCTCGTGGTGACGGCCGTTTGGTTGTTCCGGCGTTATGGCCACTGGCTGTTTATATATATAGATTATTACTCTGATATACTGTTTCTGAGAAAATGGATTCAATGAATGCGCCTGGCTTAAATGTTTTGCAAATTCTTTTTTAAAAAACATATGTTTTTATTGATTTCAGAGAGAGGGAGGGAGATGGAGAGAGGGATAGAAACATCAATAATGAGAATTATTGATTGGCTGCCTTCTGCATGTCCCCTACTGGGGATCGAGCCTACAACCCGGGCATGTGCCCTGACCAGGAATCGAATCATGACCTCCTGGTTCATGGGTTGATGTCAACCACTGAGCCACACCAGCTGGGCAATTTTTGCAAATTCTTTATCCACCAAATGAAGGCAGTGTGAACCTAGATTCCCATGATCCCTCTGCAAGACCTCTTCTCTCCAGGACAAACCATGGCATCATTGTTTGCTACAAGCACTCCCTCTCTGCTCTGACGTTCATGCCTTGGTATGTTTTCTGAGTGCATGCGCATGCCTAGCTGGAGTAGCTTCCTTCTTCCCTCCTCTCTGTCTTATGTCCCCACCCTACTGCAGAGGAGCCACCAATGCCAGGTGTGTGCGCCCTCCCAAATCATCCTTCTCAGTAGCACACCGGCCAGGCCAGGCTGTCCTGTCTTCCTTCTCCGTCCTCCGGGCCGAGGGGATGCTGATCGGGGACATGAGAACCCTCCGGGGGCTCTTCCAGGACCTCCTCCCCACCCCTCAGTGGGAGCTTTGTCTTTGCAAAGAACACACCTGAGACCAATCCAGCCATGGCAGCTGTCTGCCGGCTCCTGTACCACTTGGATTGGGACTCTGTTAAAGGTCTTGTCATTTAAACGTCAACCTGCTTATTAGAAACTCAAGGAAACCGTCTAATACTATTCACAGTCGCAGCTTCTCGCCCTGCACCTCCCTTTCTTTGCCAGCCTCACGCCTCTCTGTGTAGGTTGCTCTGAGAGCCAGGTTCCAAACATTGGGTTGGGAGTTGGTTCATCTTAAACAAACGGGATGACTTGCTCAGGTGAGCAGTTTCCAGGGTTAGGTAAGGACGAGGTGGCTGAAGTTCTTTTATTTTGGGGGAGGAACTGAGGCACAGACTCTGGTTCTTCTACCCCCGTGGGTTTTCAGCTGAGAACCTGAGCAGTCTCATCTTCTAGGTGCGTTCTTTATCCTGAGGGGTCAAACCACAGTTATTGCTCTCACTAGTGTTGCTGTTGAAACAATGATTTTTCATCTCCACTGGCCATCTCTCACCCTCTGGAGTGCTGGCTCCCGTGAACCCCTGTGTGTGTGTGTGTGTGTGTGTGTGTGTGTGTGTGTGTGTGTGTGTAGCAGGGTGGGTGGAGAGAGCTATGCTTTGTTCATTTCCCTTTGAGAAGACAATTCCAATATTGTCATTCCAGCCGTGGGCCTGGTTCTCCCCGCCTCCCCTCTGAGCGCCGAAGGCCCGCGTGCCGCCTTGAGCCAGGAAGGGAAGCCTGGGTCTGCTGTGTGAGGCTTGGTTCCACCCACTGGGTTCACTTCCTTCCCTTTTACAAGGAAGGGGTTTTGGCCATCACAGCCCATTTCATCTCCAAAAGCCTGTGTTCCCACAGTGGCAGGCGACTTGTGTGGCCAGTGTTGTCCAAGCGATGAGACTCCTCGGCCCTCCTGCCCCAGCCCTCAGCTCTACCATGACAACAGGTTTGATACATGGAAGACAGTCCTTTAGGATGTTGGTTCTCCAAGGGTGGTCCGGGACCAACAACATCCCATCATCTATCTGAGAATGTGTTAGAAGTTCAGGTTCTTGGATGCCACCCAGACCTGTTCAATAAGACCCTAGGCCAATGATGGCGAACCTTTTGAGCTCGGCATGTCAGCATTTTGAAAAACCCTAACTTAACTCTGGTGCTGTGTCACATATAGAAATTTTTTGATATTTGCAACCATAGTAAAACAACGACTTATATTTTTGATATTTATTTTATATATTTAAATGCCATTTAACAAAGAAAAATTAACCAAAAAAATGAGTTCGCATGTCACCTCTGACATGCATGTCATAGGCTCACCATCACTGCCCTAGGGGGTTGGGTCCCAGCAGCCTGAGTAAAAAAAAAAAATATATATATATATAATAGTTTTATTGATTTCAGAGAAAGGAAGGGAGAGGTACAGAGGGATAGAAACATCAGTGATGGGAGAGAATCATTGATCGGCCACCTCTTGCATGCCCCCTTGGGGATTGAGCCCACAACCCGGGCATGTGCTCTGACTGGGAATCAGACTGACCTTCTGCTTCAAAGGTTGATGCTCAACCACTGAGCCACACTTCTGGGCAGCAGTCCGAGTTTTAACAAGCCCTTAGGTGATTCAAATGCACGCTTGAGTCCCATGCCCGCTGCTCTGGGCTAAATCTGCAGAGGTCCCCAGGAGAGCACAGACACCCTAAGTCCCCTTTGGTCCGTTACCCACTGGAAAGGAGGAGGGAGGGCTCTTTTCTCCTCCTGTGGGTGGGATGGGGAGCCTGTCCTGCCGGAGAGGCCTGACATCTTCCAAATGGGCCCAGGTTCTTGAACCATAGTTTTTTCTCCTGGAAAATGGGCTTCTCTCCCCTCTGCGGGTGGCAGCAAGGGTGTTCGGATTTGTGAACATGGCTGCGTGAGAGTGAGAATGCAATAATCACATAAAGAGAATGTGGTTTTTCAGTTGGGCCACACAATTAAACATGAAGTGATGGCTTCGCAGTTAATAGTCATTATTATTCCTCTAACGGGTATTATCTCAGCAACCACAAGGCACGGCCGAGTTGAAAGGAATTTAGGAGCAGAAGGAGGCATGGATTGTGACCCCACGGTCATGTTCAACATTGAGGCCTCCTGTCTGCTCTTTCTGGCAACGAACAGAGATCTGCCAGGATGTCCCTCGCTTCCTGCAGAGGCAGAGGACCCTCTCACAGGGACGGACTCTGAGCAGCTGAATGCTCGATCCTTAACATATCAAAACCCATTTCCCAAGTGTCTGCCTGCAGAGGCCTTAGTTCTGAGCATTGCTGAAAGCAAAACAACAAAACGAAAACAGCAAATAGAGAAAGTCTTACCAAGCCAAACAGAGTCCTACTGTACAATCCAGCAATTGTGCTCCTGGATATTTACCCAACTGGGTTTAAAAATGTATGCCCGGCTCACAAACGTTTACAGCAGCTTTATCCATTGCTCAAACGGGGAGCGACTATGGTGTCCTTTTATAGGCAAGTGGATGGGAAGCTAATGCATGCATACAACAGGATGAGCAAGAAATGAGCTCGTGAGCCACACAAAAGCACAGTGATTCTGCAGTGCACACTGCTGAGTGGAGGGAGCTGGTCTGAAAAGGTTATGTGCTGTGTGATTCCATTTTTATGATATTCTGGAAGAGGCAGAAATATGGACAGCAACACACACATACACACACACACACACACACACACACACACACAAAACTAGTGCTTTCCAAAGGTTCAGGAGGGACAGAGAGATACATAGGTGATGCATGGAATTTTTTAGGGCAACAGAACAATTCTGCTCAATACTGTAATGGCATATACATGACACTATACATTTGTCCAAAGCCATCAAATTTGACAACCAAAAGGACAAAGCTTAATGCATGCAATTAAAAAAAATACATTTAGGAGGTTGGGGGATCCCAGGATGGAATGCAGAATGTGCTGGGAAAAAGTCTAACTGTATTGCAAAGGTATACGCCACCTCATGAAGGGGTGGGGAGGAAAAGAGGTGGATCTAAGTCGCAATGGAAATGAGGCTGTAAGATTACAGGCAAAAGCAGCTGTACCTCCTTGTACTTAGTTCATCACGTTGGCTCCCGAGGGGCGGGGTTAGCAGTTCTGACCCTGCTCTCCATGTGTCCTGGAACTGAACAATTAAGTGCATGGACAAGGGATGCTGGGAGCTTGGCTCCTCACTCGTGGAATGAACCTGATGGATAAGCAGTGGGAGGAGGCTCGAACCACCCATGGGGTAAGGGATCAGAATTAGAAATATCAAGATAAACTCATGTTGAGCTTAATTGAGACTCAAGTGATGGCATATAGAAACATGAAAAATGCATGTGTATGTGTGTGTAAAAACATGGATTGGTAGACACCTATATATTTCCTTGCTCTGTCAGTTGAGAGGGCTTAGGATTAACAATACCCCAGTTGCCATGAGCATGCCTAGTGCCCAGACCTTTTTTTAAAAAAATGTTTTAATGGATTTTGGAAAGAGAGGAAGGTAGAGGAGAGAGAGAAACATCGATGTGAGAGAGAAACATCAATTGGTGGCCTCCCTAACATGCCCCGACTGGGGATTGAACCAGAAACTTGGATATGTGCCCTGACTGGGGATCGAACCTGCAACCTTTTGGTGCACGAGACCATGCCCTAACGCACTGAGCCACCCGGCCAGGCAAGTTCTTCGTTACTAGTATTGCTCTACAGTAAAAAGAAGCAGGGCTCCTCGGAGAAAAGGTTGCTTCTGGAGCTGAGGCAGGTGATATCCAAGATGCGCCTGAGCATCCGAAGTGCCAGAAAGGGAGGAAATGCTTAAAACACAAACACAGAATAAAACAAACCAACGTAGGCACAGGGATGGGTTTCTGAGAAAGAAGCGCAGGAAGCAAATGAAAGAGCTCTCGGTGGCCAACACTGAAACAATTTGAGCAAATAAATAAATAACGTAGTGCTGGATGATAACCCAAAGGATAAAATATTCCTGAGTCCCTGCTGATGTAAATAAAGGATGGAATAAGTAAATGAGGGGGAATAGACAACTCTCTGTGGAGAGGAATTTCAAATAATTTATGTAGACACTCTGCTCTCAAGGAGGTTAGACCTAGCAACTTTCTTCCAAGGAGCACAGTATGGAAAGGAGGGGTAGGGCCAGCTTTCGAATGGAGCGACCTGGCCAATAACTGCCCAGGCCAAGGTCAAGGTCAACATCGATAGTGACATCATATTGAAGGGACGTTTCCTTAATATGATGTGACGAGGGTAGCGCTTTACCCTTGTGGTTTTCTTTCCCCAAACTCATAACCCAATCTAATCATGAAAAACGCATCCAACAAATAAAATTGAGGGACATTCTACTACGTCGCTGACCACCACTCCTCAAAATGGTCAAGGTCATGAAAAAAACATGGAAAGTCTGAAAACTGTCACAGTCAAAAAAACTCGTAAGGACAAGAGTCGACTCGATGTGATGTGGCATCCTGGCAGGGAACCTGGCACAGAAGGAAGACGTTAGAGAAAAGCAAAGGAAATCTGATAAGTGTAGGGACTTTATTTCTAGCGCTATATCAGTATCGATTCATTAGTTGTGACAAGGGTGTCATAGTGATGTGAGACGTTAATTACAGGGACCACGGGGTGCGGGGTATGTGGAAACTCGCTGTACCCACCTCACAGCTTGTCTGTATACTGAAAAGGGTTTTCAGATCAAAAGGTTACTAACAAGGCCCAGAGAAGCTCCTGACCCTTGAGATTAAAGTCCAGATCAAGGACATTGACAGGAAGTCATAATACAGTAACGAAGACAGATTCACAAATGATGTAAGTAATGAAGTGAATCTGATAGAGTTTATGACCAAATCAGTAGGTCAGCTCACGGCGGGTCCGGGAAAACCACATCTCCTCAGTCTGTTTCCCGCCATGTTCCCAGCAGGAGAGCGTGCTGGGGGTACTGGGGGCGGGGGTGGGTGGTGGACAAGTTGCGATTTTAAGTAGGACAGTCCGAGAAGCTTGCGCTAAGAAGGCGACGTCTAGACAAAAATCTGAAGGAGGGTGGACATACGCCAGGTATTTTTGTTGGGGGTGTAGTGAGCTAAGCACCATGGAAATAAAAATCTTTGTTCATCTAACGATGCCAGGAAAATAAAAGGCAGTACTGGATTGAGCACTTAATAAGAAAGTGTTGTATCCCAGCTGGTTTGGCTCAGTGGATAGAGTGTCTGCCTGTGGACTGAAGGGTCCCAGGTTTGATTCTGGTCAAGGGCACGTACCTAGGTTGCAGGCTCGATCCCTGGCCCTGGGCAGGGTGCATGTGGGAGGCAACCAATCAATGTGTCTCTCTCACATCAGTTTCTCTCTCTGTGTCTCTCCCCCTCCCTTCCCCTCTCTCAAAATCCATAGAAAAATATCCTCGGGTGGATTAACAACAATGACAAAGAGATAAGTGAGTGTGCTCCTGTATGGAGATGACCATCCCGACAATAAAATGAGTGAAGGAGGAGTCGTCGGGGATTGGAGACGATAGACAGGCTTTGGGGAGGGTGCAGCTGGCACAGGTCTGGAAGCAGGGGGTAGTGGGGGGGGTGCAGTAGCGGGGTGGCGAGCTGCACATGAGCAAGGGATGAGAATGCAATGAGACAACTGCTGCAACCCACCACCACCAGGGCCACCAACAGGGTGGACTGTCTCTCAGCCCTGGAGGCCCAAAATCGAACCCTCGGCAGGTTTGGTTCCTTCTGAGGGTGAACGGGAACCTTCTATCAGAAACCACTGCCCGTCTTAGCACACCGGTTCCTCTTTCTCCCCTGGAGAGACACACCCCAAGGCCCAGCGGTGAGGAGAGCATGCCCCAGCCCAGAGTCTGCCCTCCGTGGCCCAGCACGGGGCCCTGGGCAAAGCGCCGGTGCTGCCTTATCCTGGGGAGGGGACCTCTTCCACCAGACCCGCCTCGCCTAGCGCAGCCGGAGCCGTGCGGACCCACTTCCTGCCACCCCGAGCCTCACGCCGGGCAGGGCAGCTCTTGCTCGGGCAGGAGGCCGGGGCAGCAGGTGTCGGTGCCCCTGGCCGAGGAGCCCGGCAGCACTAGCCTGTGGGCCGAGGCCCGGGCAGGGGCACCATGCAAATAGTTTTGCATTGTGTGTCCTTCAGCAGGAACGGGGAAAAGCACATTTGGTTAAATCGCCTCGGCGCCCCGATTCATCCCAGCTTCCTTTCTGCTTTACTGCATCCCCCAGCCCCTTATCTTTTCCTGCTGCGGGCGCCCTGGCTGAGACACCTGGTAAGGTTTCGGTTGTGCTCTGGCGAGGCTGTTATCTCATGCAAATACCCAGGGAAAGAGCCAGGAGGGAGGTGGTGGCACCTCAGCAAATGCCCCGGGTTAGTCTGCGGATTTTAAAACAACCGATAGAATACATAGAGAAGGCGAAGGCCCCGAGAGCCACGGTCCGTTCCCTGCATTGTCCCTGTGGCCCCTGGAAGCCGGAGCCGCTGAGAGGGACTCCGCTCACAGAGCGCAAATGCTGCTTTGGGAGCCGCCACAGCGGTTCCTCTCCCATGTCGCTGGGCACTGGCCATGACCCGGCTGCTTCCAGGCTGTTCCCCTGTCTGCATGCGGGGTCTTGTCTCTCGCCGCCTCCCGACCTCACGCGTGGGGCTTTGGCCTCCTTGCTACTTTCAGTCTGTGCATCTGCCTGTGCCATTCGCCCGCAGGTGCTGTTCCTGCTGTCAGGGATGCTGTTCCCCACAGACCCCAGGGCGGACGCTGTCTTCATTCCGAGGCCTGTGCGCACGTCCTCTCCCCAGAGAGCTCGCCCGTCCACGCTGTGCAGGAGAGCATCCCTCCACTCGCCCCCTGCTCTGCTTTTCTCCCAGTGCTTGGTGCCCCAAAGTTCTCTCTCTCTCTCTCTCTCTCTCTCTCTCTCTCTCTCTCTCTCTCTCTCTCTCTCTCTCTCTCTCCCTCTGCATTGTCAACATTTCCTGCCAGCAACATGCCTCGTAGGTCACCGCCTTGGCTGTCCGGTCTCATGTGAGTTCATAGCAGAGCAGGGTCCGCCCAGGGGAGGCCGCCGTGCGGGTTTGAGTAAAGGGACGACCTGCACCTGCTTTACCATCTGTGAGGCGTTGTCCCGCAGAGCATGTCAGTGGCCCCGGGAGCCGTGCAGGGCAGGAAACCGAGGGCCGTTCTGTAGGCGAGAGTCTCTTGGTTCTTGAGGGTCAGACAACCCCGGGCTTGAATCTGAGAGCTGTGCGACCTTAGAGAAAGGCTGTGACCTACGCGAAAGGCAGGGGCCATCCTGGTGCCGGTGAATCACCTGGGATCTTGAACGTGAGCTGCCGGCACCTCAGAGTTGAGATCCACTGGGAATAACCTCTCTCTGGTCTATGTCCTCTTGGCCCGGGAGCTCTGAGAAGGGGTGGGGCAGCCGCCGTCAGCAGAAGAATCCAGAATGTCATGGGGGTGCAGCTGGTGTGGCTGAATCTCATCTCATTTCTGCCCATTTCCCCCTGTCCTTGCCTTATCGCTCTGGCAATAAACGCATGTGACCCTCAGAGTACTTTCAACACGCCAGGTGTCCCAGGGTGGGTGTGTCTGTGGGGCCTCGGGGAGTTTTGTCAACGTACAGCCGTTTTTAGAGGACTCTTGCCGGCATTGCCTAATCGGATCCCGACTCTGTGTGTGTGTGTGTGTGTGTGTGTGTGTGTGTGTGTAAAGGGCTGAGTGAAATTGAAATACAGGAACAAAATTTGCACAAGGGCTGTGGCTTGCACACTTCACCCCGAACCACGGCTGAGCAACCGCAGTCCGCATGAAGCATTTCCCTTCTCGGTGCCTTGAAGGCCCTTTGAGAGGCAGATGGATGGAGCAGGGAAATAAACGGCCATGTCCCCGGGGCACGGGGTGGCGACGGGATGCAGCCGGGAGAGATGGGGATCTCTCTCCTGAGTGACTCCCGCAGCCAGCGCGGCTCAGCCTCTGACCAGAAACAGATTTATTTCTCGCTGGCTGGGAGAGGCAGTGATTTCAAAACCTCCCTCCATTACAAAACTCCCCCTCTGGGAGCGTGGTTGGCTAAAGCTGCCACAATCTTGGTTTCTCTGTCTTTTATGCATCTAGGGTTTCATCCTAAAATTGAGCGTTGGGGTTCCGCAGGAGTAGGCTCAGGGTTCCTGCCATGCCCGGGGCTGACAGCTGGCCGCCTGGGACAGGGGCCCTGCTTCGGCCGCGTTCCGCACACGCCACCTTCTTGCTGTGCCTGTGTCTCAATACTCGCTCTCGGCAGAGCAGCCAGGAAAAGCAAACGTGTGGGTTTGTTTGTTTGATTCATATTTTTATGTTTTTGTTTTTGTTGTGTTTTGCATAGCTTTCTTGATGGGCTGCTCCCTTTTTAACCATAAGCAACTATATTTGAGTCCCGAGAAGTTAGGGAGCCTTGGAGTGAAGTAGCCAAGCCACGCACACGGGGGGCGCTGCCACCGACTGCACGCAGCCTTTTTTGAACTAACGGCCAGTGTTCGTGTCCTGCAGTAGCGTGACATCTGGCCCTGCCCACCGTGCTTTGTAGCTTTTACCGCCCCCATCGGAAGGCATTACATGTTTACTGGGTTGTTTATTTTTGCCGGTTAGAATGCCCATTCCAGGATGACAGGGAGGTGGGTTTTGTTTTTTTAAAAATAATAATAATGCTTTGTTTCCAGTAACCTAGACCAGAACCTGCCCAAAGCAAGTTCTCACTAAATGTTTCACAAAAGGACAAACAAATAAGCACTTGCCATAGCTGGACACTGATCTGTGAATTGCCGTAGGTTTTTTCCTCTCTAAACTCTAGCACGCAGGCCTGGTGATCACCCCACGTTTGTGGATGAGGAAACTGAGGCGCAGGCAGGAAGAAGTGGAGGGAATTTGAAGGATGGCAGCAGAATGGAGACCGGCTGGGGCACGTGACCCTGACAGTGGCACCTTGGAAGTCCCACTCGCCTCACCTGAGCCAGGCCTGCCTGGCTGACCCCCTGCAGGACCGGAGCTCATCACAGAGCTGCACTCTCCCCTGTCGTAATTATGCACCCACACGCTCACACATGATCATGCACTCACCCTCTCACACAGGCACACTCACATGTTCACACTACGCATCCCTGCACCCACACACCCACACATGATTATACACTCACACATGTTCACACTACGCATCCCTGCACCCACACACCCACACATGATTATACACTCACACATGTTCACACTACGCATCCCTGCACCCACACACCCACACATGATTATACACTCACACATGTTCACACTACGCATCCCTGCACCCACACATCCACACATGATTATACACTCACACATGTTCACACTACGCATCCCTGCACCCACACACCCACACATGATTATACACTCACACATGTTCACACTACGCATCCCTGCACCCACACACTCACACACAATTATGCACTCACCCTCTCACACATGCACACTCACGTGTTCACACTATGCATCCCTGCACCCTCACGCTCACACCGCCTCCCCGCCCCCCGTGCACACACTCACTCACACACAAACACGCTTTCACTCATAACACATATAAACACATCCACACACATATGCATGTGCTCAACAACTTCAGCTGCCACCACAGCTTTCTGATCTGCTTCTTCCTTCCCGGGAGCCAAGGAATGGACTTGGATGAGCTACCTGCCAGGTTCCCGTCGTCCGCAGGAAAAATGACTCCTTTGGGTCTGGCTGGCTTTAGGCGGAGGAAACCCTTCCACCTGGGTGACAGCGGCGTCTGCAGCTAAGCCTCAGAGAGCCCTCTCCCGGGGCGGCCCGAGTCCGGCTGCCTCAGGGCCACCCGGAGGGCTCGATTACAAAACCCAGTCCCAGGCCCCGGCCCAGGGGAGCCGGCTTCATGGTTCGGGGGATGGAACCTGGAGGCTGGATTTCTGATAGGCTCCCCAACTCGCTTGTGATGCGACCCGTCGTCCGTGGGCCGGCCAGCGCTGGGAAGCCACGGGGGCCAGCGGAAGGACGTGTCCCTAGTGATGGAGCGGGCCTTTGGCATCGGAGGGGGAAATCATGCCGAGTTTCACTTATTGCAAAATGGAGAGTGCGCCCGTGATAGTCACGGCCGTCATGATAGGTGTGGCGGGATAAGCTTCTAGCGCGAGAGTCTTATTCACACCAGAAGGGCCTCCATCAATATTTGGGGGAGTTGTTCACCATCAGGGGAGGGGGCAGCGGAAAATTCTGAATTATCACAGCCCTATAATTGCACAGCGAGTCTCCAAACTTTGTCTAGACCTTAGGAGCCTAAACATTTATCCAGGCCTAAGTGCACCCCTCCCCCATTCCGACTTAACAGCTTTGGGCTGGGCCCAATCGGTAGAGTTGAGAGGTGCCCCGGTGATTCTAGCACACTGCTCGGGTGGAAGCTCACTCTGCTAGGGGTGGGCAAACATGTCTGCAAAGGGCCAGGCTTGGAGGGTCACGGGATCTCTGTCACCATTACTCAATGTCTGTGTTGTATTGCAAAAGCAGCTGTAGGTGTTCTGTAAACAAGTGGGCGTGGCTGTGTGCCAATAAATCTTTATTTGTAAAAACAAGCCAAGCCGTGGGCCCTTTTTGGCCCATGGGCGGTCATGTGCCAATCTCTGTTCCAGACTATCCCAGACTTCTAAAATGTGTGGTCCAAATATCTCCCCGGGGATGTCTTAAAACGTGAATTTCCTGGCCCCCTCGGCCAGTCTTGTCCTAAGTCTGGGTGAAGGCCTTGGAGTACATATTGGTCAGGCGCATCCAGAACCGGGGGCTGTTCTGATCTGGGGAGCCGGTGAGCCGCACTTGGAAATGCCCAGCAGTCATCTAGCCAGTCCCTCTCCATGCCCCACCCTGCCCAGGCTCCAGAGATTGGCCAGATGACCTGGGCTGGGCTGCTTTCTTCCTTCTTTCTGGTTTTCAAAGATTTTTTATTGATTGTTAGAGAGACAGGATGGGAGAGGGGGAGAGAGCGAAACATCAACATGATAACAAAACATCCATCGTCTGCCTCCTGCACCCTCCCCACTGGGGATCGAGCCTGAAATCGGGCATGGACCCTGAGCAGGAAGTGAACCGGCAACTTTTCGGTGCAGGGGGTGATGCCCATCCAACTGAGCCACACCGGCCGGGGCCCTCCTTTCTATTCTTTGTCTTTCTGTCTCTCAAAGTCCTTCTCGGGCATCGGTTATTAATTCACACCAGTTTGAGGGAAGAGTTGGTGCCCGGCCTTGGCCGGGGAGGGCAGGAGGTTGGTGGAGAGGCTGCCTGTGGGATAGTGGCGATGCAGCTCTCGTGGAGAATATTCTGGGGTACTTTTCCTGACTCCCCTCGCCCCACCATCCACAGGCTGAGCCCCAAATCTTCGTGCCTCTGCACCCTAGCTTATCGCTGGCTTGTTTTCACAGGTGACCGAGCTGGGGACTCCTCCAGCTTTCTGTGTCATGAGGAGACACTTATCTCCTTGGCACGCTCCGGGCTCGGTGGTGGTGGTGGTGGTGGGGCGGGCGGCCTCAGCTTCTGCTCAGTGGTTCTTAATTAAATTTGAATTTGACGTGAGCAGAGGCCTTTGGGAACTTGGTGGGCTGTGGGCCAAGGGCCTGAGGCACTGCCACGGAATAGCACCGCCTCCCCCAGTCCTGATCCCTGGGACATGTGGGTCGAGGACGGAGAAACCCCTCTGCCACGAGCTGAGGTTAACTCTTGAGCCTGGGCGCCGGGTTTCAGAATCGCCCACCAATTGGGGTGAGGACCCTGCTGGGGCTAGGTGTCCCCTGGGGCAGTAGGAATGATTTCTCCCTGCCAACTGTGTCCCCACCAACTTTATTAGAGGATTTCCCTTTAAGGGGACTGACGTAACTGAGATATCAGAATAGGAAACGTTTGGGGTTGGAAGGAAGAGTATGGGGTGCAGAGGTGGGGAGGGTGCCTGGCTTCAGCAGTTCGGGCTGATTCTAGCCCCCCCCCACACACACACACCCTCTCCCCCGACACGTAGCTCAGTAGGTGAGCGTCCTTTGGTGTCTGTGTGGCTAACAGGTACTGGGAGCCTTCGATCTGCTGCACACACAGAAAGCAGGCGGAGATATGCATACGTGCAGCGGTCGGTAATACCCCGCATCAGTTAAGCACACACATGTTTTACAAACACGCACCTGTGTAATCACTACAATGACACGGAGACGTGCCATTGTCTCCCCCGCGAGATGAGGAAACTGAGGCACCGCGAGGTTAGGTAACCTGCTCGAGGTCCTACAGGTGGTAAGTGACGGAACAAGGGTTCCATCCCAGTTGGCCCGGTGTCGGAAGAACTTAAACGTGTAGTAAGGGGAGCCCTGGCCGGTGTGACTCAGGGGTATAGCATCCACCTCCGCACCAAAGGGTCTCGGGTTCAACTCCCAGTCAAGGGCCTGTACCTGGGTTGTAGGTTCGTTCCCCGGCCCTGGTCGGAGTGCATGCGGGAGGCAACCAATTAATGTCGTCTCTCTCACACACCAGTTCATGGACTCCGTCCAGGTGGCCAAGAGGCCCGTGTCGTATCCTGGGCTCAGCCCCCACCAGGCGCGCTCTCCCCCAGGACCTCGGTGTCTGTTTAGCTGCTGAGTTTGGTTTCCTGGAAACGGAGCGATGCTAGCGCCACCACCCCAAGCAGGCAGGGCTCCCCGGAGCTGTGATTTCTGGAAACAGAATGTTCCTGGTTTCCAGAAGGTACAACAGTTCCCCGGGGTCACTCTCTCCTTAGCAGCCAGTGAGCGGTGTCCTGGCTTCGTTTCGGTTTCCCCTGCAATCTCACAGCCTGGGGCGCTCGGGGTCCGGCCTGTGAATGTTCGCTTGGGGGCGATCACCAATGCATCTGACAGTCCTGTCGCCCGGCGCTCCTGGGCTCAGAGGGGAAGCCACCGCGACCGTGCATGTTCAGGTCTGATGGCTGTTCAGAAAGGAGACGTGTCCACTCCAGCCTTCCGCCCCCCAGCTCTGAGCCTGTTGCCTGTGGTCCTTTATCTGTTCATTCTCCTCCATCTTCAGTGCCAAACGCTGAGGGCGCAGGGATCCTGCTGGCGTACTTCTTCCCAGAGGCCTTTTCTGGGTGTCAAGGCCGTTTTCATCAAACTCTCGTGTGGTCCTGATCACACGGGGAAGCAGTGAAAATGCAGGTCCTGGGGCCCGCCCTTTGCGTCTGGGTCAGGGGACCGGGCTAAGGCCCCAGAGTGTGCATTTTTAACAAGATACCCCCCTCCCCCCCGCCCTGGGATGGTGGTGGTGGACATGTGGGCACCACGATTGCAGGATACAAATCCTAGCATCAGGGGTCCCCGGCTATCTTTCTGGGAAACCCCATAACATAAAACAGAAAACGGAGAATCAGAATCGTGACAAGTATGTCAGGGAGAGAAAAACATTGTTTCTGTGAAATGAGCAAGTCAATAAAAGGTTGGTTGAGTTGAACTAGGTTCCTGCTACCATGGGTTTTTTGGTTTGTTTTGTCTTAAGAATTTATTTTTGAGATGAGTTTAGGTTCACGGCAAAATGGAAAGAAAAATATAGGAATGTCCCCTATACACTCTGCCTCCACATGCACAGCCTCCCCTACTGTCAACAGCCCCCACCAGAGTGGGACACTGGTTATAACTGGTGAACCTACATGGACACATCATATCACCCAACGTCTCTATGTGCATTAGGTTCACTCTCGGGGTGGAACATGCTACGGGTTTGGACAGGCATATAATGACATGCGTCCTCCATTAAGTATCACACAGAGCATTTTCCTTGCCCTAGAAATCCTCTGTTCAATCTGTTCATTCCCCACCCCCCAACCCCTACCAACCCCTGATATTTTAGTGTCTCCATAGTTTTGCCTTTTCCAGAATGTCATATAGTGGGAGCCATACAGCACGTAGCCTCTTCGGATCCACTTCCTTCACTTAGTAACATGCATTTACATTCCTCCGTGTCTTTTCATGTCTTGATGGCTCATTTCTTTTAGTGCCTAGTTTTATTCTAATGTCTGGATGGGCCATAGATTATTTATCCCATTGCTTGCCTCTTCAAGGCGCTGAGGTAGACGGTACAGTGTTTACATCAGCTGTGGGTCTCTTTCTCTTTTAATAATAATAATAATAATAATAATAATAATAATAATAATAATAATTGACAATAATAATAATGAAAAAATAGCCCAAAGATTCACCAGCCTCCTGGTATGTGATTTACAAACTTTTCATCCCAGATATGTGTTCGAACATTAACTTGTTTTTCTTTGATTTTCTTAGGATTCGGGGCTCGTTAACCACAGATCCTGGCCTCTACCCTGAAATAAGACAACCAGATGGGTGGATGGTCGAGGTGGTCACCCGTGTGTGCATCACACAGCCCACAGTGACAAAGTGATGAGACCAGCAAGAAGGTGAGTGTCCCCACTCAGGAACTGGTCTCTGTAAGCTTTCATGCGCCAGATCTTGTGCTCCGTTCCCACTGTCCTGGGGGCCAAACAAAGCCCAATCTCGCCAGCACTGGGCCGCTGTGTGTCTTAGACCAATGTCTCGCCCTCTCTGAGTCTTGCTTTGCTTCTTGGCAAATCGGTGGTTCCTAAGATCTGCTCTTGCTTGGACAGTGTGTGGCGCAGCCACATCGAAACCAGGTTATCACCTTTGCTTCATCTTCCTCCTCCCACCTGCCCTGGCTGGTGGGTCAGCACAGCAGGGGATGTAGCATAGGCACTCAGCATGTGTCTGGAGATGGCTCTCCAGTTCCCAGACGTGACCTCTCTGTGTCTGGCATGTTCCTGAAGCCTCTGAGTGGGTTAGAAAGAAGGCAGCTGGAGACGGTGATATGCTTCCCCTTAGGGACACCCCCGCCCCGCTCTTCCGTCAGCCCCAGCCAGCTGCTGGCACAGTGGCCCCCGGACCCGGAGCCAATTTCCCTCCCACTTCTTCTGACTCATATCTTTCCTCACGTCTCAGGAGAGCGGCGTCTGTCACTCCCTTCTCCTGGCGAGCAGCAGGGCCTTGGGCAGAATCTGAGCTGTAACTCAGCGCAGCCCGCACCGGGCAGCATCCTCGTGCAATCAGCCGCGCTGGGAGGTCTGCTTGCAGCGGGGGGTCCTGCGCACATGTGGGTGAAGGGAGTTTCCAGCTTCTTTAGCCACGCTCCTCCCTTCCCCCTGGAGCACTAACAAGAGGAAAGTGTTCTTGAGTCGTGATTCTGAAGGACACTCAAGGTGGTTTGCTTTGCGGTGAAGAATTCCACCCTGTTCGCCGGGAGCCTATGGCAACGGTGGGCCCACACTCGGCCAGGGGTGACGGGTAGACCATCGGGCCCTCACCCTCTCTCAGGACTCCGACCTTTCCCGTGAGATTTCCAGAGGGTATCTTGGCGGAAAAGCCCACCAGAACCCTCGCCAGTGTGTCTGGGAGGGGAAGGCTTACTTTGCACGGGCTTCCCAGTGCATTCCTGTAATCACAGCTCGATTCCACGGCACTAGGTGGTTATTAGCGCGAAGCCAGGGTGCTCACTGCCAAGGCGATAGGAAAGGCAACGCAAAAGCCACCCCAACACGAGATTTAGGGAAATCAAGGGTTTTTCCTGGATTTGAGACTTAAGGCATGGTGGCGAGAACAAAAAAAAATAGGCATCTTTGAGCCATGTAGGCAAACTCAGAGTCTTCAGGAGAGAGAGGAGAGAGAAGGAAATGAAATGAAGGGGAGAGAATAAAAATTATAATAGTGAAATAATAATAATTAAAAAGGAAATGAAGGGGAGAGAAAGCCTCAGGACTAGCAGCAGGGAGAACAGTGACTTAGAAGGCAGGCACAAGGTCCGATCACCCCGTGCAAGGATTCTGGAGTGCATTCAACCACTGTGACGTTGACATGTACATTTCCCCAGACTCTTACTCATTTCAAAGCGTTTATGTAGCTCGCTATGTCCCAGGCATTGTCCCAAAGCCCCCTCTACGTGCATTAACTCATTTAATTAAATTTCCATGGACTTCCACCATTTCTAGATTTATGGACTTTTCACTCTGGAGACCTTTGGGGAGGTCTGCGATCACTCCTCACCCGAAGACGCTCTTGGAATGGTGACAGGTCATTCTAGATGCCAGCCCACACGTTCCCTGTTTGCACCTGCATCCCTGGGCCCTGGCCTCTCCCCGGTCCTGGGCGTGTTTAACCCATTGTCTGCTTGACAGGACAAGAATGGGGAAGGGAGAGGGAGGTCAGCTGGAGAAGAGGGCAGGGGAGGGGCTGGGGTGATAGTGAAAGGACCAGAATCTGAAAGCGAGCTCAGAGGGAAGCTGTAGACCAATTCGGTGAGACGATTTCTCCTAAGATCTACCGTCTACACAGCAGGCACGAGATCTGTTCCAACCGGTGAGATGGCCATGAGCTTCTGAGTCACCCACCCCGCCCCCTGAGCTCATTCCGGGCCCGTCCACCTCATGGCGGTGAGCAAGGCGGTGCTGGTGAGCTCATGCTCCCAGGAACTCAGGAGGAGGGACCATCTTTCTTGCCCGGGCATCTTCCCACTCTCTGAAGGGTCGTTTTCGAAGAAGGACCAAACTCAGGTTGGATGCGACCCCCATACACAGGTTGCGCCGTGACTTAGCTTGAACCCTGTGATGTGTCTTTGTCCATCTCGAGGTGTCCTGTCTGTCTGTCCTTCTCCACTTGGCTCCATTCCCATGTTTGAGGTGCTGACTGTAGGGAGGTGACAGTGACATCTCTGATATGTTGCAATTCCTCCCCGGAGCCCTGTGCTGTTGTGGCCAAGTCTGTCCTGCCTGGGTGAGGGGTCAGTTGTGAGAGGCCTGGGTGGGAAAAGCTCAAAGAGAAAGCCAATCAGATGCCTGTTAAGAAGATTCAGAGGTCAAATTCTGGGAGGGGATGTCCAGAGAGCCAGAGGTCAGCTGCTTCGGAGGAGTTGGGAGCCTGGTAATGACTGAGACTTCACCCAGTTTAGGAGGAAGCAGAGAGCAACAAAGGCAGCTGTGGGGAAAGGCGTTAGGAGGCCGTGTTCCCGCCATCATGCACGAGCGGGGATGGGTGAGGGGTCCCAGGCAGGGCGGGCAAGTGTCCTCTTCTCCCTTAGTTGCGAGGGTTAAATGACACAATTCAGGTGAAGTGCCAATACAGTGCCGGATATAAGTATTCAATAAATTGGTCTTTAGGGATTGTACTCTGTTAAACAAAGTCTTCCAAGGTCATAATAAAATTCACGACTCTTTTTAAAAAAATCGAATTTATTTCATGTAAGGGAGGAAAAAATAGCTCCCTACAAGAATTGGGTAAGAGTTGAAGGAAGAAGAGAGAGAGAGAGAGAGAGAGAGAGAGAGAGAGAAGGAAGGGGATAAAAATGATAGGTATGGGCTTGTGAGATAATGATGCGTGAGGGTGACACTGGTTCGCAAAACCATACAGGTTTCCAGTGTACAGGCCGATAAAACCTCATGTGCACACTGCCTCGTGTGCCCCTCGCCCCAAGCAAAATTCACCGCTCTGTGGCCCGCTTACCAGCAGTGCGTGGTGATGCTGGTGTGAGCCAGCAGCAAACAGATACTTTTTCTGAGCCCCGGCCTGATCCTTTGGGAGTCCCGGACCAGTGGGTCTGTGCTGGTTTGCCGGGCACATAAGCATGTACCGTTGACTTTGGGGATCTAAGAAAAAGCTAGTGTTGGGTTCGGTAATTTGAAGGAGACTTCACCAAGAAGGTGGCACTTGCCCTTGGTTGTTCTCAAACGATGGTTTAGCAATGGCTTGGAGAGGGGATGAAAGAAGCCTGAGCTGTATATTTTTGAATTCTAGGATTGTTTGGTGAGTATGGGGCGTGGAGGGTGGAGGGGGAGGAGAAGGGGAGGGAAGAGTTGGGAGGTAGACAGTGGGAGGATCCTAGCTATGAAGTCACCCACCCCCGTGTTCCTGGGTCTCAAGCCCACCCTACATTCTACTCAATGGTGCCCAACATTTCTGGATTACTTGCCCTGTGAGTGGTGGCATGATAAGATTCTTTTTCTTTTCTTGAAGCCATTTCTCTCTTCCTACCCTCTTCAGCCTGGCTTGGCTCCCAGGAGCCCTGTATGTCTGTAGGCTTGAAGAAAATGAAATATCTTAGGAGCTGGAAACCCAGGCTAGAGCCAGGAAGCACCCCTTCCTGCCGGCTCCCTGGGGAAGTCCTGCTCGCCCAGCCCAGGCCTGGCCCCTTGCTCAGGCATCTACCCAACAAGCTGTGGGCAGGAGGGGCCGAACTGGCCATCCCGGCCCCACCCCCCACCTCCACTGGACTGAGGCAACGGCTGATTCCTGCCAAGACCAACAGGAAGAATCAGTTTCGGGAAACTGAAAGTCAGAGGGGAAAGGGTCTGCAAAAGCAACAACAGGAGGCACAGGGGGCCTGTCTGCTCTCTGGGGCGCAGACCTCTCTGCTCCAGGAGCCGCAGTTTGACGGCCAGATGCTCAAAGGCAGGGCCGTCATTCCTGGGGTGGTGGGAACACAGGTCAGGGAGGATCCAGAAGGCTGAGCAGGCGTGAACACGCTGTGCGTTTGGCAGATGATTTGATATTGACCATCTCGTACTTCAAATAACATGAACTCGTGCATAGCAGGGTCTTCTACTTGCAGACATCCCATGTTAGCGATAGAATCCAATTTGCAAAATAATTTTTCTCGCTAAAGCCCTTCGTGTACGGACCTGGTGGTCTCTGTTGATGCCACCCCCTTTCTCTGGTCTTCTATGGGCCCATTTGTTTTCCGTTGTGCGTATATAAGATTAAAGACTGGGAGGGGGGTTTCCTCTTTTATTTATTCATTTTATTTCATTTACTCAGTGCAGTTTTATGAGGACTCACAATATCTGAGTGCAGGCTCTTGGAAAAGTAAAATGAAGTGCCTCCTCCCCTGGAGAAAAGAAAGGAACAGATAAATGGCCATCATAGAGTGCGATGGAGCACCAGGGCCTTCCCGTGTGGCATGGGAGACCTCTCAGGAGAGGAAGAGGTGCTTGAGCTGAGACTCCCAAGACCGGCAAGGGGCAGGGGAGACAGGGATTGGAGATAAGTTGTTTCAGATGAAAAGCCAGGTGTCCAGGCGGTGAGGCGGTCAGAGCGCAGACTACTCTGGGATGGTGAGTAAGCAGAGCTGCCCCAAGTATCACATGAAGGGATCCATGAGGAGGGATGAGGCTGGACAGGAATGAAGGAGCCAGGATCACAAAAAGTCTTATATGCCCGGAAAAGAAGGGAACACTTTATCATCTCATCAGGAAAGGAGCCAGTGGAGAACGTTAAGCACATGGCGGGGGGATCATCCTTTTTGCAGGTTAGAAGGATGACTCTGGTATCATGTGAAGGGCGTATAGTAGGGGGGTTAGGCTGGAGGCAGGAAGGCCAGATAAGTGTATTTTCAAATTTCAAAGCAAGGGAAGCTGAGACCAGTGGTATGCGAGTGGTGATGGAAAGGGGGCAGAGGTCTGAGGGGGAGGGGGTGATCAACTGGACTTAATTATTAATCACATGTGAATGTGAGAGAAAGGGGAGCATTTGGCTTGGCTCTTGGTTTTCTGACTTGGACCAACTGTGGCTGGTGGTTCTAGTCTCAGGGACCAGGGGATCAGGAAAGTGAGCGGTTGGGCAGGGTGGGATGGTGAGAGGAGTTATTAACATGCTGAGTCTGCAATGCTCATGGGGAGGTCTAGGTTTAGATGGCCAGCAGGTAGCTGGCTCTAGAGTATGGAACCCAGTCTGGGTTGGGATTGCCATTTAGAAGTCACTAGTAGGTGGGTGGTGGTTTAGTCTCGGCATGGTTAAGTTACCCATGGGCTAGGATGTAGAGGGAAAAGAGAATGGAGTCTTGGGAAACACCTATATTCAAGAAGTGGGTAGAGAAAGAGAGGTTGATGTGAGGAGTAAGGAGGAGCAGTAAGAGAAAGAGGGAGAGGGTTAGGAGATAGGGGAGAGTGTCGGAAATGGAAATGGGACAACCTTTAGAGAAGGATGTCATGGATGATATTGTAAACGTAACAGAAAGGACAAAGAAGACTGCTGAAAAACACTCATGTTTGGGAGGTCATGTGTGATCTTGGAGAGAGCTGTTTTAGTGCAGAGATGAAGTGAAACAAATCCAGTGAGCTAAGGGGAACTGAGAGGTGAGAAGGTACGTATCCTAAATGCAGGCTA
Organism: Myotis daubentonii; assembly: GCF_963259705.1. Classification (NCBI taxonomy): domain Eukaryota; kingdom Metazoa; phylum Chordata; class Mammalia; order Chiroptera; family Vespertilionidae; genus Myotis; species Myotis daubentonii. The sequence goes on along the minus strand of NC_081855.1, from coordinate 52,496,904 downwards.
CCCTTAAGGAAAACTGGGTAACATTAATGAAGAGATATAGATAGGTGATTGATAGATGGATAGATAAGAGAGATAGACAGATAGATAGATGATGGATAGATACAATAGTGTCTAGAGGGGATGAAAAGTTGATAGACTCTTAAGATAGAAAGCATGAGTATGTGAAAGACTGAGAGGAAGAAGTCAATGGCGAAAAAAATAAAAAATTCAGGCCCTAACCGGTTTGGCTCAGTGGATAGAGCATTGGCCTGCGGACTGAAAGGTCCCAGGTTCGATTCTGGTCAAGGGCATGTGCCTTGGTTGTGGGCACATCCCCAGTAGGAGGTATGCAGGAGGCAACTGATCGATGTTTCTCTCTCATCGATGTTTCTAACTCCCTATCTGTAAAAAAAAAAATCAATAAAATATATTTTAAAAATAAAAATAAAATAAAAAATTCAGGACATACTGGGGCCCATTTTTTTGAGGGAGGTTATGGAAGAAATGGGCACAGCACATGGATTCATCTTGGTTAGGAGGGAAGGTTATCATTGCTATTAGAGACCTGGGCGGGGGGGGGGGGAGGGGGGAGGAGGAATGCAGGTAGGATTGGGAATTGAGTGAGGAAGTTTACATCTGAATGCCTCTTTTTATTTGGTGAAATAAGAAGCAAGGTCATCTCTATTGGGAAAGATGGCAGAGGGGGCTTAAATTTTGGCTAAGGAAAATGGGGGATGGAGTTGATGATAAGATTATAGGAGCACCAAGGGATCCACCCCGGACTGACTGTTGGCACTTTGTGAGGGTCTGTGAGCAATGCCCCTGTAGTGCATGGCCATCCGGATGTGGGAGCAAGCAGACCTTTGGTTGGTCTGGCCCCTGGTGGGGTTGGAAGTGGAAAGACAAGCAGTCTTGCTTTAGTTCCTGACACAAGAGTAACCATGGCCAAATGGGCCCAATTGGGAAGAAAATGACACTGGGAGGAAGGTGACAAACTGGGGGAAAAGGGAGGAGCTCAGAGTCTGGAGATCATGATGAGGTGAGAGATTGGGCAGAGGGAAAGCACTGGAAGGATGGGACATTGGGTCAGAGATCTCAGGTTTTAAATGTCAGAGGTGGGACTGTTTGTGGCGATGGCCAGGCCAAGAGGTGTCCATCAGAGTGCGTCGGTCAAGAGCCAAGACAATGAGAAGGGCATTGAAATGGAGGTCAAGGAACCAGAAAGCTATAGTATCTACTGGTCATGGACCACCTCTGGGACAGTCACAGGGTTGTCATGGCAAGAGGCTGTAAGGCAGCAGGCAAGAGACTGAAGGACCCGAAGAGCTCAGAGAGATTAGCCTCCGTGTAGCTACGGGGACGTCCCCAAATCAAATGGCAAATTCTTGATAAACGTGGTGTTTTGTGCAAAACAGATGAGGGACGGGGAGGGTCCATCCGTTCTGCGTCACGGCCTGGCTCTGCTTGTTTTCATAGCAAAGGGGGTAAAGCTAGTTATTTCCAGCACATGGAGAAGTGGAAACTTCGACAGGAGTGTCAAGGACTTGCCCCAAATGACACCACCAAAGTGCTGACCTCAGCCTGTCACTTCATCTGCTTCTTCCTCTCGACTGGGCTCCTCCTGTCGCGGGAACCTACTTCAGCAGAGCCGGGTCAGCGCGGGCCTCCTCCACGCACACCCTCTGCAGGGTTGGCATTGAGATGTCATAGAGGGCTGCGGAGGGGAATTTTCCCACTTGGCAGAGTGGCATGAAGGTCAGGAGGGAATGTTTTTCCTGTGCAGCAACAAGAGGTATCACATCCTGACTTCTGCTCCATCCCTTCCAGCTCTGTTGCTGTTTATGTAGATGCAAGTGTTCCGCAACAATACCTTTCGCTTGGAAAGGGCCTTCTCTCACCATAACTCATATATATATTTCCCTGTCTTTTTCACTCCAGAAGTAAACATGCTTGGCTCTCTTTCTACTTCCACTTTTAAAAAACTAATGATCTACATATGCGTCTACTTCCTTCCAACCTGACCCCTGCCTCGGTGGGAGGTCCCTATAGGTCAGAACTCACCTGTGTCTTATTGATTTTAGAATCCACTAAACTCCTCTAGTCCTTAGCACATGGCCAGTGTGTTTGTTGAACAAATGGATGACACCTTTTTGCAGGCCACTCTGAAGCAGGCACTGAGTCTTGAATAACTGAGACAGGAATACCTTACACTGAGTCCTTTTCTCTCGCCTACTGTCCCCTATGATAAAGGTGACCCAGATGGTAAAAAGAAAAAGGATCAGGTCTCAAGACAACTGGGTTCAATCTTGGCTTTACCACTAGCTGTGTAGCCCCAGGTAAGTCATTGACCCTCTCTGAATCCAAGTTGGTTTTTAAACATTTTTTTAAAATTAATATCAGAGAGGAAAGCAGAGGGAGAGAGAGATAGAAGCATCAATGATGAGAGAGAATCATTGATCGGCTGCCTCTTGCATGCCCCACACTGGGGATCGAGCCCACAACCTGGGCTTGTGCCCTGACCAGGAATGGAACCATGACCTCCTGGTTCACAGGTCAATGCTCAACCACTGAGCCACACTGGCCGGGCTGAATCCAAGTTTCTTCATGGGAAAAATCAAAAGAAATAATGCCTCCTTTGTTCGATTATTAGGAAGATTAACTTTCACTACATGTGGCCAGGTAACTGAAATCTAGAAATTGATCAATTAAGAAAAGATTTTTTCTTTCTTGACTTCCACTCATGGACACCCATCTACCCATCTTGTGGTCTCGGGGCATGTATCTCTGAGATGGTGCACTCATTAAGACATGGCTCCTGAAGCTAGGGACCAGCTTTTTCCTCGGTTAGGGTTAATCTGGAATTGACTTCATGACCATGAGATAATACAAGCCATGCTCTGAGAACTGTAGTGAGCTCAGAGGCCCGAGAAGGAACTGAAGCTGGGGAGACCAGGCTCTCCGCAAAGCCTCGTCCATCCCGTCCCTGGGCACCATGACAAAAAGAGCCTCTTTCCTGAAGGGGGGAGGGGAGAACGTGGGACGGGGGTCAGGAGCTCACATATGAAGAAAAGAACATGGGAGCCGCTGTGGAGTATTCTCCATGTTCCAGGCACCAGGCTAGTTGCTTTCTATTTGCACCATCTTTTCATTAATTAACAACACCGCTTGGAGGAGTTGGGAAAGCTGGAATCCTGAGGCAGAGGAATTCGTGATGTGTCAGCTTTGAAACCACCTCTGAGTCTTCAATGACAGGAGGACAGGTTGATGTGTTCAAAGCTGCTTGACGGAGACAGAACAGAGAGGAGCTGTAATCACTGTGAGCGCCGGGTTCCGGGACAGTCTCGGCATTAACCATAGACCGCGAGACAGAAGAAGCCGGGGCCCCACCTGTCCGGCTCATCCTTGCCCAGTGTGTGATGGGTGAGAGGTGCGCCATACGGGACTGGATGTTTGGAGCGGCAGTGGCCACTTTGTGACCATGAGACGAAGGGAAGAAAATTTGAGGGAGGGTAACTCAGAGCCCTGACACATTGGAGAGGCCAAATGAACTCTCCCTGGGTGCACCTTCGCACCTCTTGCTCTGCGGCACAACCAATGTCCTTATTTTTAAAGTCATTCTTCTTTGGCTTTTCTTTTCTTTTCATGACCAGAGGCATCTTAGCTGACCCAGCCTCTAGAGACGAGCTTGGTCTGGTCATCACCACTTTTACGGAAGTTGGGCGGGCACCTGATTCTTAGGGCTAAGCTCTAAGGTGTGCTGGGACCCTTGGCCTGATCTCCCCCACTTTTATTTATTTACTTATTTTATTATTATTTTTAATCCTCACCCATGGATATTTTTTTCCATTGGGTTTTAGACAGAGTGGAAGGAAGGGGGAGAGACAGAGAGAGAGAAACATCGATGTGAGAGAAACACATCGATTGGTTGCCTCCTGCACCCGTCCTGACCGGGGAAGAGGATCGAGCCTGTAACCGAGGTCCATGCTCTTGATGGGATTTGAACCTGGGACCCTTCAGTCCAAGGGCCAATGCTCCAACCACTGAGCCGATGGGCTAGGGCTGATCTCCCCCACTTTTAAACAAGCTCTTATTTCCCAAGAGAGCTGGATTCCCAGCAGCGCGGGTGGCGGAGAGCGAGCCTGGCAGTTTCGTGTTTGGCTTGTCAGGGTGCCACGCGGAGCTGGGTGCCAGGGCCATGTTATGTGATAGGAGCCATCTCGCTGACTTGCCCGTTGCCATGGCACAGCTGACATTCTTCGCTCTCCTGAAGAATTCTGTGAAGAAGGACACCTGGACTGGTCTATGGGGACCCATCCCCGCTACCCCTTTTGCTGTCAGATCTGCCTTCTCTCAAACCTAAACTGGGGTAGGAGGGGGGCGTTGGCACATTCCATCCATCAGAGAAGACTGTGGTTCGAATGAGTGCTTCGGTGAGATACTCGGGAGTGTGTGCAACTTGGGTGTGCGTGCCTCTGTATTTCCTGTTGGGGAGGCAGTCCGACTTCTGTTTCTCAGACACCCTCGCCTGACATGGGGCTGGCTGCCTGGGAGGAGCCATTCCATCCCGGAACACGGGTCCCCAGTATCTGTGCTGAGCCAAAGAGCAAGGAGAGGGATTAGACAAGGCCCAAGGTGCACCTGAGCCACGGCTGCTGGAAGGTGTATCAATATTGGGCAAATGGGGGTCGCACATTCTGCTCATTCTCTTGGGAGAAAGGAAGGCTTCCTGCTACATATCAGTGCAAGCATATGGTACTTGTCTTTCTCTGACTGGCTTATTCCACTTAGCACAATACTCTCAGGTCCATCCATGCTGTCGCAGAAGGTAAGATTTCCTTCTTTTTCGCGGCCGTGTAGTATTCCATTGAGTAACTGTTCCACAGCGTTTTTATCTACTCACCTGCTGATGGACACTTGGGCTGCTTCCAAATCTTGGCTGTTGTACATAGCACTGCAATGAACATAGGAGTGCATGTAATCTTTCAAATTAGAGTTTCGGGTTTCTTAGAATATATTCCCAGAGTGGAATCCTGGGTCCTGAGGCAGTTCCATCATGCCATTGGCCCAGGAATTCCCAGCCTGTTGCTCAGTTTCGGTTTGGCTGATGATTCTCAGGGGTTATCGTCAGGTGGTGTGTATTTGGTAAGCACATCCCGTGTTCTTCTCCTAACATCCTGACTCGGGATACACAGCTCCGAGCTCTTCCTTAAGGTGGCCGGCCAGACGTCGCCATCAGAAAGCTACCCCTTTCCCTGTGTAACTCAGTTTTCTTGTGTGGGGAAGCATGGGGAGACCATACAGACACTCTGCTTCCCATCAGGTTCTCAATGCATTTATTAATCTCAGTGTGGACTCGTGGGATCTTCTTTTCATTAGCCATCAGCCATGACTTCACTAATTTTATTGCTCAGATGGTCCCAGGCCTGGCCAGGGGGAGCGCCTTCGAGCTGACTGGGAGCCCTTTGGGCATGTCTTCATTGTTCCGTGAGTCCTTCCTTAAGTGATGGAACAAGGTCATGGTCCAGGCTCATCGTGTACTTTCCATGCCCCGCCCTGCGCTCAGCGCTTTCTCCAAGGATCCCTGCTTGCCTTGGTGGAGATCATTGTGTGGAAGGCAGATCTGGGAACCGAATAAGCTCCTCACTACTGGACAATTTGCTTCTCCCAGGCCCTTGGGGTGAAACGTGGGTGTACATATGTGGCGTGTTTACAACACACACGCATATGTGCTCCTAGGACAGCCATATTTATTTTCTACATTTGCCCCCCCCATCCCTGTATTTGATAATCCCTTTGTATATGGCCGAAATCTCAGTACCCTTGCCATCCTCGCCTCTTCGTTCTGTATGGGCTCCCACACCCACGCTGGACTTCTCCCCCTGTGTGGACACTCTCATCACGCTGAAGGCCTGACCCTTGACCCTGGGCCACCCTGGCTCATCTTTTGGTGATAGGAGGGACAGACCAGGGGAGTATCTCCTGCCAGCCTCCTCCGCCTGGCCAGTCCCTTTGCATTTTCCCCTCTTCTACGGCCGCTTCCACGGGCAAAGCCCTTTCCCCCCAGACACCCCTCCTGCTCCCAGGACAAAATGCCTGGCAGGCCTGGGGCTCAGGATCCTTGGTAGGGAAGCCAAGGCTGCCTCTGTCCCCGGCCTGGCTTGTCTCCTGGGGCCACATCCCTGTGCTCCTCGCAGCCAATTCATCCTCCTGAGCTTTGGCAAAAGAGGGGGCCCACTGCTCACTGGGGACAGGCCCTGTCCCACCCCCATGGGTTTGGATTAGCCTACAAAGCAAAGGGCCATGGGACTCGGCCGTCATTGATATTTCTGCTTTGCGAGACCACACATCACAGCCTCCTGGTCCCTCCCAGACACTGCCCCCATCTCTCCGCTGTCTCAGGGCCTGTTGCTTATACCTGTTTGATGCATTTGGCAAAGGGGACAGGGGAGGTGTTGCTCTGGGGTGATGAGCATGCAGGAGGGTCCCAGAGGGAAGAAGTCAGGGTGCCAGAGAAAGGCCAGTGATTTCACCCCGAGACGGGGGGGTAGGGGGGGCAGTGGCCGCTGTGAATGTCAGGTCTGGAGTTTGGGTGCCTCCCCAGGTCTTGTTTGGCTGGAAGTTGACATGGAGGTAAGGATAGCTGGTTTCCTCCCTGAGTCATGGGAGAGGAGGAACATAGCTCTGTGGGGGCTCCTAAAAGTCTGAGCCAGAGGACTCCTCAAAGACAGCCTCGGGCCTAGAGAGAGCATTGGCCCTCGGACCGAAGGGTCATGGGTTTGATTCTCAGTCAGGGGCAAGCACGTGGGTTGCAGGCTCGATCTCTGACCCCAACATGCAGGAGGCAACCAATCATTGTGTGTCTGTCTCTCCCTCTCCCTTCCACTCTCCCTAAAAATCAATGGAAAAAATATCCTCGGGCGAGGATTAACGACAATAACAACAACAGCCGGGCTCAGAGAGGCCCAGGACAGCGCACCTCCATCACATCCCTTCCCGGCTCGGGGATCCTTCCCCAGAGAGCACAGCCGCACGGTCATAACTTGTTAGATGCCGTAATTAAAATAGTTCTCTTATTAACTTTGTGATAACGCTCCCCCCCCCCCACTCCTCCTCAAAATTACATGTTTGCATTTTGATAATTAAATTTCCAGTTCCAACAGAACGTCTCGCTGCTGCCGTGGGGTTCATGGGGTTGGGGAGAGGGGGGCACGGTGGGAGGACTCCTCTTGGGGGGCAGGAAGGTGGCCCGGCTGGTCAGACAGGTTCTCGTCTTGCCTGCTGGAAGGCTGAGAGAGGGACACAGCAGAGATCCCCAAAGTCCGTGCCCCTGGAAGGAGCCCGATTTCACACATGAAAATACAGGCCACGCGAAGTTCAGTGCGAACTTCGGCGACACAACCCATCATTTTTTTAGTGTCAGTATGTCCCAAACACCGCACGGGGCCTACTTACACTAAAATGTATTTGTCGCGTCTCCGGATTCCCGACTCAGTGGGGCGTCGGGTGCTTTCCCTGGCCGCCCCACACCTGCCTCTGAACCTTGGCTCCCAGCTCCAGAGGAGAGAGGTTTTCCGTTCCTCTTTCGCCACAGGCGGGCTCTTTAATTAAGCAATTAGCACGGGGGTTGTTTGTATTGTTTTGGTCAGCTCCTTAGATCACGGGATCTCAAAGGACTTGACAGTTCCCTGATTTATTCCTGCTGGCGTGATGACTAGCGGAGGCATTGATCTTGTCATCATTCGGATAGGATCCACGATGTGCCAGGTGCTGTGCCAGGCGCTAACGGCAATATAGGGGCAGGCAGCGGACTGACAGCTTGTCAGAGGGGAGGGGGCTGGGTGAACAGGGTGAAGGAATGAAGCAAAAACAAAACAAAAAAATAAACACCCCCCCAAACTCCTAGACACAGACAACAGTATGGTGACTACCAGAAGGAAAGGGGGTAGGGGGAGGGAACAGAGGGTAAATGGGGGATAAATGGTGCTGGAAGGAGACTTGACTTGGAGTGGTGAGCACACAATATAATACACCGATGATGGATTATAGCATTGTACCCTTGAAACCTATAAAATTTTATTAACCAGTGTCACCCCAATAAATTCAGTAAAAATAAAAAGCCAATAACACGCTGGTCTTGACTTCCAGCTGCTCTCTGCTCAGAGCAGGGGTGCTGGGTCTGCCCACATCCCGCCCGCCATCCTGTTTCACAAACACAGCGTAATATTGGGGCACAGCCACCCCATTTGCTTATGATGGTGTGTGGCTGCCTTCGCCTGCAGTGGCTGAGTGGAGTAAGAGAGACTACGTGGCCCCAAAGCCTAAAATATTGACTTGTGGCCCTTTAGAGAAAGGGTGCTGAGCCCTGACCTCGAGGAAGAACCAGTTTTGACTGGTTCTTGGAATGTAACTAGGTGAGGAGGGGAACAGAGGACCGAATTCTGTGCCTGTGGCTCCCGCACCAGAGCTGCTTGGAAGGATTCGTCTAAGGGTGGGAGGGGTGGGGGTGAGGATCTACTCGGAAGAAGCAACATAGGCGAAGGCACAAAGGATGCTTTTGGGCTGTGTCGTGGGGCTGTGGAAGGGGTAGGGTGAAGGTCGGGAAAAGGAGCACGTCTTAAGGGTCTCCATACGTCAAGAATGTACACGTGTTCGCTCATGCAATGCACACGATAAGCTTGGGAAGCTGACATTAGGATCCATATTTCGCGCGTGAGGAATGGAAGGCTGCGAGAGGCTCAGGCCGTTCTCTGAAGTCCCACAGAAAGAAGCAGTGGAGCAGGACAGCAAGTCAGGGGCAGCCTGTGCAAAAGCCCCTCCCGGCTGCAGCCTGTGATGCACGGACCGGGGGCTCCCGGAGGGCGCGATGCAGATCTTATTCCAGAACAGTGGCTCCCCGCCAGGGATGCTGCTACCTTCTGCGGGACATCGGCAACGCCCGGGACATTTATAGTTGTCGCAGGTGTGACTGGCGTCGGGTGGGTGGAAGCCAGAGGCTGCTAACTATCCTACAGTACATAGGACAGGCCCCACGGCAAAGAGCAATCTTTCCAAAATGTCCATGGTGCTACGAATGAGAAACTGTGCCCCTCAACCCCTCTTCCTAACATAGGGCTTGGCATGTAAAGGGCTACTTGGTCATGTGTGTTGAACTGGAAACATCAATGCATGTGTTTAGGGAACAGGGAGAGGCTCAGCGTCACTGGTGGGAGATGGGACAAGAAGGTACATGAGAATGGGACCGCAGGCAGGCCAGGACTGGCCTGAAGGAGGTCCATGAATTCTACAGGCATGGCAAATGCCAGCGAGACCTTTCAGTTCAGGAGAGTGACATGTGTGAGGAGGGGGGGTGTTGGAGACTGACACTGACTACAACCTGACAATGAGATTGGAGCAGGGAGACCTGTTGCATGGCCCCCGCTAAGCCAACAGCAGTGGGAGGGGAGAGAGGCGGGAACCACGTTGTGGGAGACGAGAAGGGAGCCCCAGCAGGATCTGGGTGTGCGGGGCAGGAGGAAGGGTCATGAAGATACTTGTTTGAGCGATTGCGACACGGGCTGAGGTAAGGAATGTCGGGCAGCCCAGGTGTGTGTGCAGAGGAGGTACGTGGAGGTGGGAGGGGTGATGATGCTGGATGTGCTGATTTTGAGGTGGCTCCAGGATGCCACGTTCCCATGAGATGATTTCCAGTAATCCGACGGAGATGCGGATCTGGAACTTGGATGGTAAAACCAGGAAAGAAAGGGTTGATCTATGCGTGAGGATTCCCCCAGGGATGTACATCCTGGCTTCCCTTGGGCTGCCCATTCTCCCACCGGACCGTAGTCCCCAAGGTGGAGGAGGATGCTGGGTTACGGGCTCAGATGGGACTGGGTTTGAATTCTGCTCTGCTGTGCACCAGCTGAGTAATATTGGGGTGTTATTTTGCTTCTCCGAGACGCAGAGTGTCCTCATGTTTAAAACGGGGACAATATTAGCCTCCTGTGCAGTTGTGAGGTAAAACATAGGATGCCTTCAGGAATCGTAGCAATTAATATCTTATTCTTCAATTAAATGTAGTAAATCTGATGGAAAAAAACCACTTAAAACAACTTTAAAAGGCACTATGTTATAGATTTCAAAGTCAATCCAAAGTTATTTTTTAATTCACCATTACTACTGTTTGTTTCTTCTTTGATAGGATGACAGTACAAGCCAGAAAGAGGCCAGAAGTAGGTTGTCTTGGTTAAAATCCACGAATATTATTGGAGTTTTGCTTCATGTGCCTGCTTTCTAGCAAAATTACAGTTATGAAGTAGCAACGAAAATAATTTTATGGTTGGGGTCACAACATGAGGAACTGTATTTAAAGGGCCAGAAGGTTGAGAACCACTGCTCTAGGGATTCCCAACAAGAGGCAGCACCTTCTATCTGATGCTCAGGCCTTAAAGACGCCATTTCCTGCTGCCGTGGGGTAGCCAGGCCTTGGGGGCCCTTAGGTGTGCTCTGCACTCGGCCCTGGAGCTCCGGAGCGTGGAGTTCCGCCTCTCCCAGCCTTTCGGGGGACCCGGGTCAGGAGGCAGAGCCCTGCAGAGGTTCGGGGCTTCCTACCTCGGCGTCTTGCGGTGTCTCAGGGAGCAAGGAGGCTCCCCTCTAAGCCTGCAGGCTCCTGGCTGTCTGACCCCAACCATCTACCCTCGCTTCAAATTACAAGCAGGACTGGGAGCCAAGAGCCAGCCAACTGCATCCTGGTTCCCGCTCAGGAGGCACACGGAGCTGCCAGCCGGCAGGGCTTGGCCACAGAAGCCCACGGAGCTGCAGGCTCCTCCTGGGAAGGTGACGGGTGTGTTTGCTTCGACACGCAGGGCCTCTCCCTGCAGACGCTGCACATTTCTTCAGCTGCTTTTTAAAAAAATACTTTTTAATTTGTTTCAGAGAGGAAAGGAAAGGGAGAGAGAGATAGAGACATCAATGATGAGAGAGAATCATTGATCGGCTGCCTCCTGCACGCCCCACACTGGGGATCGAGCCTGCAACCCAGGCATGTGCCCTGACTGGGAATCGAACCATGACCTTCTGGTTCATAGGTCGATGCTCAATCACTGAGCCACACCAGCCGGGCTCCAGCAGTTTTCATACCAACAGAGGAACAGCGCTGTTGGGGTGCCACAGGGAAAGGGTATAACATGGTTGGCAACTGGCTGGTTTAGTTGGCTTCATTTAAGGTAAATGCTCAGCCCCTTAAAGTTCTAATTCTCCCGCTCTGTTCTGGCGATCTGAGATGACACTTTCCTAAATGCAGAACCTTGGTCCCAGATGGGACCAGGAGGAAGGATCGGGAAGGATCACCTTCTCCATCCACTCATAGCCCATGGCAACCACTTCCCTCCTCAGCACCACCCTCCTCGCTCCCCAAGACACACACTTGACCTACAATTTGGTTCGTCAGTGACTCAATATTCCCACGCCGGGCGGGGGAGTGATTCATGGCCCAGAACCCTGGTGGTTCCTCATGACAGAGTTGACTCCATGGAGGGTCCTGGGACAGGACTGGCTCTGGGCGGGGACCTGGGCCCTTGGAGATGCAGACTTTCTGCTATCCGTGACTTTGAAGATTTGGGTTTAAGCCAGAAGCCCTGAAAAGCGAGAGTTGCCTATTTTCTGATATGGCAGTAGCTCCTTCATTCATGGATTTGTTTCTTCCTCAAACCTCGGTCGCAGCCCTCTGTCGGGTGCAGGCACACGCTTCCTTTGGGCCGTGTGTATCAGGTTCTTAGGCAATCCCACGTGAGCTCACGGTCATTTCTGTAGAAAAGCCCTGGATGGGAGTCAGGAGATTGGATCTCTTCCGTGGGTGACCTTGAGCAAGTCACTTCCCATCATAGGGGTTCACTGAGGTTCTCCCCCGAGGTTCCCCGCAGCTCCGATGCTCTTTCCTTCTGTTCCTGGCAAAGACTGAGGCCCGGCAGGGTGGGGCCAGCCCTCCCTCCCCCTTTAGGGGTACTCCCAAGGCTTTTCCTCCTCTGTATCTGTATCCTCTCTCCCTGCAAAGGTGAGGGACAGATGACAAGAGGAAGAGGGATCCAGAGACAAACACAGGACGCAGAACCCCTCCCGACTTCCTGTGGCGAGTGAGCACGATCAGGTTTCAACCTGAACAAAAAACGCACCTTGTGCTCCCCGCCTATCACCTGACTCCGGGCCCTAATGGGTGTTCTCTGTCAAGGCAGAGATTGTGGTTCAGAGCGGAGCCCGACTTACATACACATCACCGTGGCGACGCTTAGGTAAACCCGCTCCCAGGCCTGAGGATGGATATTATGGGATAGCTTCTTTTCTTCTTCTTTTCGTTTTTTTCCCTTTCGTCTCTTAACATTCGCCCGCGGTAAGGAAAAGCCAAGCTGGATTCATTGCTGCCTTTTTAGAGCTTTCTTACCTTTGGGTTTATTTGGCTCTGAAATTGTCAGTGGAAATTTAGCTAAGGGGTCGGCCCAGGGTATTCTGGGTATTCTGGGGTCCTTGCGTCTTATTGATAACTGGAGGGTGTGATTGATGGTTCCTGTTGGATATGGCTGATTCTGATGTAGAGGGAGAGAGGGCTGCATGTGCATCTGTGTGCCTGTGTGCAGCTCTGTGTGTGTGTGTGTGTGTGTGTGTTTGTGTGTGGCCTGGCCTGGGGATAGTGGTGGTGACTTTCATTTGTGCGTCCACATTCTCCATTCAGATGTCACCTGCCTGTCCTAGATTCCCTCTGTAGCACTCACAGCCAGTGACACCCAAGTTGTCTTTGGCCTTCTCACCTGGAATCTGAGTCATCATCTGGCCAGTGCCGTGACCACACACCAGCAGGACCCCGGAGCCTCCTCCAGAGCAGACGCAGAAGAGGTTATCCTCCACCCCCTCTAGGCGGTGGCACTAGAGACCTCCAGAAGCCTAAAGCACCGAGTCTACTTTCCTTCATTGGTTTTCTGACCCGCACGCAAAAAGATTGGTCCAATAAAGACTGGCATGGGGGTTATGGAGCTCATCTTCTAGAGATGGGTGGGTAGCCTGTAAACAAGATTAGGAACCTTGTTTGCTGGGATTCCATGAGCCCCACGAAGGTGGACATGGGGGGAGGGGACCCATGGCTGCAGTTGGTAGAATTTGGTGGAGCCAGATCTGCTCTTCCGATTACAGATGTGTGTAATTCTTTACCTGAAGAACTGAAGGCAAAGCCTCTGAAAAGGCATAGCTTCTACAGAAGTGTGCCTCACATTTACAACAGACAGGCAGGTGCCTAGAAATCCACGTGCTTGTGGAAGGTGCGAAGCGGGCGAGTTGTAAATGCGTTGGGGAGGATCATCCGCGGACATCCTTGGTGATTCCTTGGTAAAGTCCATTGTTTCTTTTCATATTCTTTTTTTTAAAATATGTTTTTATTGATTTCAGAGAGAGGAGGGGAGAAGAAGAGAGAGAGATAGAAACATCAATGATGAGAGAGAATCATTGATCGGCTGCCTCCTGCACACCCCACCCAGGGGACCGAGTCCACAACCCGGGCATGTGCCCTTGACCAGGATTCGAACCTGGTACCCTTTAGTCTGCAGGCTGACACTCTATCCACTGAGCCAAACCGGCCAGGGCATCTTTTCATTTTCTTGTTCCCCAGGTTTTCCTGCCCCCAGTTGGCTTAGAAGAGAGTGTCCCACAGCTCAGGACAAACAAAACATGGGCCTGGCCTGGATTTCCTTTGGAGTAAGCAAAAAGGTCTTTGGCACCTTCATCGCTCTCCCTTGGAGATCCACTTAGCATTTGGGGGACTCGGTGGACACCTTCTCTCTTGGTCTTTCACGTTGCTTAGATCCTATTTCTTCTTGACAAATGAAATGCACTTGTCAGAAATTCGTCTACAGTTTTGTTCTTTAGAAGCTTCTATGGCACGGGGACTCCTAAGAAACCAAGTTTCTACCTTGAATGTATTTGGACCCCCACTTCTCTGAGAAACTTGACCTTTTTTTTTTTTTTTTGGTCATCTCTGATGACAAACCCCATTTTGATATTCAGAGTATTTAGTCAGCAACTTGAACAGGAAGCAGTAACAGGAGCTACCAGAAGAAGACCGCGGGGATACTGGACGGAGATGGAATAAATTATGTGACACGGCCGCGTGCCTTCCAACCCCAAGTTCGCGTCCATACGGGAGTCCCAGGACGCTCCCGGCTTCAGAAACTGGTGGCATCTCCCGGTCTCCTGGGCTCTGATCGATTTCACTATAACCCCGCTCTCGGCCACAGAGGCTTGGAAGCCAGAAGTGGCTTCTCTCTTCTGCAATCCTTGAGGGAACGGCAACAAATCAAGTTGCTTATTAAAAAGTAGAGCGCCAAGGGTGAGGCTCCCCGGGGTGTGGTGAGCGGGCTGAGCTGGAAAAGGAAGGGCAGGTCCAAGTAAACACGCCGAGGCCGCCTTCCAGCTGGACCGGGTTCCCACGTTTCTCCGGGCAGAGGGGAGATGCGCTCTCTGATAAAAAGTGGCCCATCGCCCTCGGAGCAGCCGCTGGGCAGGCGGCCAGGCTGGGGAGAAGAATGATTTTCTTGCTTTTCGATGTGATTATTAGTTCTTACTTATTGGAAGCCTGTGATGCATGTAGCCTTGTGGCCAACACGCGAGAGGAGGCAGCCTCATTTTTTCCGACGAGCGTTTTCCAGTTTTCATCCACTGAGTCAGCATCGCACTGGTTAAGGGACGTTGAGCCCAATCTCATCCAATCGCCAGGTAGCTGCTAAAATGGTCCTTCGCTTGCCTCTTGTCCTGGCCCCCTGGTCAAGTTGGCCTGTGCATGCACCCCTCTTCCTCCCCCCCCCTCCCAATGCCTCTTTCTACATCTATATCAATAAGGCGAAATGGCCTGGCTCATTTAAGATTCCTCTAGGATAGAGGGTTTCCTATTATTAGCTGGAAACGGTCCCTTCCAGTGTTTGCTACCATGTTTTCACTAGCTTTAGGGATAAAAGGAAGAGACGATGGCCATTTTTCCCCCTGAGTGTTTCTAATATTTATTGCGTGGGCTGTGGGTTAGACTCCGTGTTTTATGGATTATCTCGCTCAGTCCTCATAGCCTCCTTAGGAGACAGGCCGTGTCATTGGCCTCATTTTACAAATGTGGAAACAGAGGCCGAGAAAGGCACAGGAAATTGCAAGGTGTGACTTCTCCCCAACTTCTTGGGACATGAGCCACTCTGCACGCCGCCTCCTGTGGCTTGATTGCTGGTCAGAGCCAGGTGTCTGAAATAGTCAAAGGCCAATGGGGAAGGACCAAGTGGCAGCTCCATTGTTCCTCCGGGAAGAGAATTGGGAACTGAATATAAAGCTCAGCTGCATAGAAATGCCTGTAATTAGAGGGCTGCCATGCGGGGCATCTTGAAGCTTGATGCATCCACTTAAGAGTGCATGCTTCTGCTTGAATTTGCTCCGGAGACCAGACCGGAGCACTCTTATTTTCACAAATTGCACTTTCCAGCGGTGCATGGACACACCAAGTCGCCACGGGCTAGACCCCGCCTCGATGCCCCTGGGGGTAGAGCTGTTTGCCCACTTGTCGAACAAGCTGGTGGCTGTCTGCAGGTTGGGCAATCTCGCCCAGGGAGTCCACATGGAGCTCACCTTGGCAGCCCTCCCTGGGGATGACTGGTTCTTGTGCTACCTGAGCTTGACCTAATGAGGAATTGTTCCGACTCCTCTATTTGCCCATTCGATGAGCTCGGGATGAAACAATTTGGATCTGAGTAAGCGCTAGAGGGGTTTGCAAAGGAGGCCAAGATTTTTGCAATAGGTTGATGTTTTTTTCTTCTGGGGATACAGGAGTGTGGTTTACAGCCAGGTGCAGAGTAGTTTATGGGCTGCCAGGAGTAGGGGAAGCCAAGAGCAGCGGGGGCAGATGGCAAAACTAGTATTCTCCAGGGCAGCTTGGGGATGGCTTGGGGATGGCCTTGAGGAGGTCGGAGGGAAATAAAGTCACGTTTCCCATGTAAATCACTCTTTGTCCAGAAGAGGCCTGTCATCACAGGAGATTAATGACACCTGAGGTGTTGGGGTAACACTGGGGGTTTAGTGGGATCCTCATGCAGGAGCAAGTTGGATGGTATGGGGCGATTTCTTGTTTTCGGAAGGGGTAGTAGATGACTGAGTGACCTGGCAGCCGTTGGGGTGCCCAGAGGTCATTTCTGGGCGATTGTTTCCAAAACAATAACATTTCGGTGTAAGATTCAAGTATCATTGGATTGAAATCGGGAGTTCAAGCCAGGCAGACCCCAGATGCTCTGAGATTCCAGCGAGCTAGCCTTCTGAGCAGGCAGGGCTCCGAAGCCATACGCAGAAGGATGCCCCCGAAAGGGACCAACGGCCTGGTTTATGCCGATAGTCACTGGTGGTGAGTTCCAGTCTGTTGTCCTGTGGGCAATCCTGACAATGCCTGCTCGGCCTGCCAGTGTTGGGCTCATGGGTACACAGAGGTGTTGGTTCTGATGGACTATTCTTAGCCCTTGATCTGCTTAAATTCAATGTCAAGACATACCTGCAACTTGCAAATATTCCCTTTTGCATTTTTGTAGACTCTCACGTCTCATCCACATCCACTCTTTATAACATAATTCCTTTAGGTGGTGATGTTCCCTGTTAATTCTTCCCACGGAATCTAACATGAGAAGCTACAAAGAGTGGGTGCGTGGCCAAGCTCCTTGATAGCCTGAGATTTTTCTTCAAGGTTCCATCCCTCTAAGAAGTTCTCTCGCCATTGCCATGGTACCCATACCTGGATGGTGGCATTCTGGGAGTTTTGAACTGAGAACCCAAAATAGTCTCCGTTCTATATAACTTAAGGGAAAGGGTTGGAACTTTTAAACTCTCACTTTTTTCCATCGGTAAAAGAAAAGGGTCATTGTTACCGTTAACACTTACTATGTGCTCCATTATTATGTACCAACACTTATTATATACCCGAGCGCTGTATGAGTATAATCTTGTTTAATTCCCATGATGACCCTATGAGATCGTGCTGGGGATTTCCGGATCCACTCTCCACTCTTTTCTGCCCTGCTGGGTGCCCCAAGAGGCTGAGCTGTAGAAACACCGTCAACAGGCTTTCCTGCCCTTGGCCTTTGGGATGGGGCCAGCCACGCAGAGGAGGAGAGGAAAGGGAACTGAGCCCGGCATTGCAGGGCTGCTTTGCTGGCTGCATCCCTCCGTCGGAGTTGAAGCGACTGTTAAGGTGCATCCCTCTTCTGAGCTCTTGGGTGGTGGTTCCGCTGTGTCTAGTCCTGAGCTACTGCTCTACCCCCCTATTTCCCCACACCAGGGGTGGGGAACCTTTTTTTCTGTTAAGGGCCGTTTGGCTATTTATACCATCAGTCACAGGTGAATACAAATTTATCAACTTAAACATGAGTCTACTGTCCAGTGATGTGACTCAGTGGTTGAATGTCAGCTCACGAACCAGGAGGTCACGGTTCGATTCCCGGTCGAGGCACATGCCCGGGTTGCAGGCTTGATTTCCAGTGTGGGGCCTGCAGGAGGCAGCCAATCGATGTTTCTCTCTCAATTGAAATTTATATTTCTCCCTCTCCCTCTCCCTTCCTTTCTCTAAAAACATTATATAATTTTTTCTTCTAAAAATTAGTCTGATATATTTGTTCAAACATTTAATTAACTCACCCCTGATGCCTGGGCAGGGCCCATCCAAATGATTTCTCGGGCCTTATGTGGCCCACAGGCGCAGCTCCCCCACCCCGCCATATGCTCTGCCCACTCCTGTAGAAGCAGTGCCCTTGTCACTTTCTCTTTAAGTTGCCCAATTTGCGTGGCCGCCTGTTCCTCCCAGAACCCTGACGGAGGTAGAAGTAGTTTCTAAGACGATGCTCATTTCACCGGCAAGGACGCTGAAGCTTGGAGAGAGGTGAGCAGCTAAGGCCAAGGGGCCGTGCCTACTAAGAGGATGGGGATTCTGATCCAGGTTGGTCTGATCTCGGAGCCGATGGTTGATGACTGCTCCTCAGCACTTCTGTAAGCCCCCTGCCGTGTGGGCGGCCCCTGGTGAAGGCACCGTCACTCCTCAGCGGGTGAGCATGCCACACTCTGCCTCCAGGGACTGGGCAGACCCGCCTGCCTTCCCATTCCAACATCCTTGGGACAAAAGACCTGAGTCTGGCTGGCAGGTGGCCTGGTCTGGGATGCAGACTATGTCACGGTGCTGAGAAGACACTTGAGGCGTGATGAGCCTGGCTTCCTTGGCACTGTGTCCCCTGACGTGAGGGACACGGCGTGGAGGGAATGCTCCGTGGGAAGCAGGGAGTCAGAGTTGCTCGCCTCGTGTTGGAGTCGTTCCCGGGAGCGTGGGTTTCTGTCCAGGGGGGCCCAGGACGTTGGCTCCCACCCCTCCCACACGTCTTGAGAGCCGCGCCATGGAGGGTGCAGGTGCCTGTGATGGACAGGACGCTGGGCTCCTCCCGGGGTTTGTGTGTTTCCACTGGGCTCTCCTTCCCATTGGTGCTTGGAGCCCAGTGGGTGTGGTTTAATGGATGGACTTGCCTGACAGGTGGTAGGCTCTCAATATTGTTGAAATAAGCAGTGAGTTGGGTATGTGATCACACCTTGAGAGCACTAGGTGAGCAGCAGGCAGCGCTCATGGAAGCGTCTGAATCATTCCCATCCGTCTCTCAGAACACAGGTTAAGGTCAGGGGCAAGGGAAGATGTTTGCTGGAAATTAATAATGCCGGGAATACTTGCTGGGAGAGTAGTAAATGATAGCAGCCGTCATTTCTGAGAGTGGCGTACGTACCAGGCACTGTGTTGAGGTTTAATCTTTACAACTCCATTGATAGAATTATCCCCATTTTACAGATGAGAAGGTTGAGGCTCCGTGAGAACATTGCCATGACCTCCAGATTGACATTTCTAATAAATGACAGCATTGGGATTAAAAGCCAAGTCTGTCCTCACACCTCCGAACTCTGGCTAATTATTGAAAACTCTGGCATTTGGATGCCTGGCATTTGTGGTCTGCGAATCCGACCTTGTGGGCATGGTCTAGGTGCCGCCCTAATGTCCCGCCACGCCTATAACCTCGCCACCCAAGCAAGTCCTCTCCAGATATGATCCCTGCTCACCCCCGTCCCCCCTTTTCTGAGGTTTCTTTCTTGCCAGTTTCCTCTTCTCCTCATTGTGAAATGGCTTTCTCTCTGTTGCTGCCTGCCCCAGCCCTCGGGCGAAGAGGCACTGAAATTGATTCGCCAGCGTTCGCCCTGACCTGTCTGTCGCATCTCGCACCACCGGGGGTGCTTTGCAGCTCAGCTTTATTAATCATTTCAATTTGACGTTGTGTGTGTTTTATGGTCTTCCCTTCTGCCCCCACTTTGCTCCCATTCAATGATGTTTGCCTTTTAACGCAACACTGGAAGGGAAAATCTATTTCTCCTGCCAGACGTTAAGACGAAAAGAAAAACACTCCCTACCACACACACACACACTCATACACTCACACATATACACACTCACACACACACACACACACATATCACACACTCACACATATACACACTCACAGTCACATATTCACACACTCACACTCTCACTCACACATATACACACTCACAGTCACATTCACACTCACACACACACTCAGACACACACATATACACACTCACAGTCACATATTCACACTCATTCATACTTACACACACATGTACACACATATGCATACTCACACACTCACACACATACACTCACATAGTCATATACCCACACTCATTCACACACATATTCACACTCATACACACACATTTTTGCCTCCAGTTTCCTCTTTAATATACACACATGGGAGAGCTGAGCAAACCCCCGAACCTTGTTTTTCTTTCTTTTTCTCGTTGACATTATTACAGATGTCCCCATTGTCTCCCCTTTGCCCACCTCTATCCAGCACCCAGTGCCCCTTCCCTCTGGCCATCGCCACACTGTTGTTTGTGTCTGTGGTTATGCATGTAAGTTCTTTGGTTAACTCCTTCACCTTCTTTCATCCAGTCCCCCCTCTACCCTCCGCTATGAGCAGCAAGGACATTGTGGGGGACATGAGGACCTCACCGGCATGTGTGTCACACTCACATGGGCGTCTAAACCACCTGGGGGCCCTGGGCAAATGCAGATTCTGGTTCAGTTGGGCTTGTAGGGAACCTGAGGTTCTGCATTTCATGCCAGGGAGTAGCAAGGTGATCCTTTAAGCATGGCTCCAAAGCTTCCCTCCCTCTCCCCTGCCACCTCCATTTCTCTGTGTCTGAGGGTTCTCCATTCTCCATCCGGCAGGGCAGCATGCCCTACCTCCAGAGCGCCCTGGGCTTCCCAGCATCTCTCATGAATGCCGTGCCCAGCGCAGTGGCCTCGCTTTTTACTGCTGAGGGACTTTTCTGGTTTAGGCTGGTGTCTCCCTGCTAAGCCCTCCCGAGGATAACAGTTAGTTGTCAACTGGCTGGGAGACAAAAGAAATGCATTTTGCTGGAGCCAGTTTTCCTCAAAACGCTAATGGCACCTTTATCTCCTAGTAATTAAAGCTCTGACTGATGAATGCGTAATTACGCATAAGCCGGACTAAAGCGATCGTCTTGGTCTTTCATCTTTCGGCTTACTTCATTTAGACGGGTAACAGTCTTGGGCGTGCTTCAGAGAAGAGCTGTTCCGAGGTGTCTGCCTTGGGTGGAGTCACCTGGGGGAGGAGGGGCTGGTCACCACCACAATTACTGTGGGGTGTGAAGGCCAGAGCCGCCTCTGTCTCCATGAAGTAGTGGCTTTGGGTGGTGGAAAGGGCATCGGGGAGGCCATAAAATGTGTCGGGATCTGCCAGACGGTTCGGAGGTTCCAGCTGGGGCCCGTGGCCCGGGTCCAGTTCTGCCTCTGGATAAGTGGGATGACGGGACTCTGCTCCGCCTCTGGTCCCTGGGCCACTGACTTCCATGGTCCCCTCCCTGTCTGGGAACAGGCTTGTTCTTCGTTCTGGCGTCCCTTAACCATTCCCGTGTTGGTATCGCTGTCATCCTGTGCCCGTCCCACCCCAGGTCTGGGTCAGGGCTGACTCCAGGCATCTCTCCTCCTGGGCAGGTGCTCATGGAAGCAGGGAGAGTGCTGGGTAAATGCCTGGGTCTCAAAGTACCTAAGCAGAAAGAGGCCCATCGAGTGATCATAGAACTCATGGGTCCTAGACATGGACTAGACTGAAAACGCCCCTGTCCCTCACAGGAGCTAACAGACAACACCTTGTTCAACTCTTCTGAGTCTCAGCATTCCCATCTGTGAAATGGGAAACATTATTGTACCAACATCATGGGGTGACATACAGTACGTTTTGGCTGAGTCAATGATCTGGCTGTTGCTCTTGGTATTTTTATTACACTGGAAGACCACTGCCTGCTCTTTGGAGCCACAGGAACTGTCTAAGTCACACCTTTGAGGATTCTCTTCCTCCCGAGAAGTCCCCAAAGCGGCTTGGAAATCCGAGACCACATGGGATCCACGGCACAGGTGCTGTTGGGCTCTCATCCGCTCTCCACAAGCACAAGGGCATTCACGCGAGGGGAGATGAGCTAGGTCTAAACACCCATGATACAGCTACAGTCATACCACCCTGCATGCACCTGATCGCATCTAAAAGTACACAATACCATGGAAGGAATAACCTGAAGACATTGAGGAATCAGTAGGCATTTGATGGGTAACCGCCACCGGTTCTGCTCTGTGCTGTGTATTGTCACACATATTCACGTATCTTCACCATGATCCCACAGGGCAGATGTTAATACTTTCCTCTGACACATGAAAACACCAAGGCTTAAGGGATGGCTCCTCCCAGTTTATGTCACTGCTAACTAATCCATACAGGCTCCCTATCCCAATAAGGCCTTTGACACCACTGTCCTCTGAGGCTGCATTTCCTGTTCCCTTTTTTTTTTTTCTTCAATGCCTCCATGTTTCTCAAATGTACCTCCCTTCCCCTCTAAGGTATTCATTCATTCCATCCCCTCAAACTAGGCTTCCACCCTTAGCGCTCTGGTGACACTCTCACTCAAAGGTCAACAATAACCTACTTCTTCGTTGTCAGATTCAATGATCCTTTGTCCTTTGGTCTTCTCCTTCTTGCCTGGTATGTTCTCCTGTTGATGGAACCCTTTCCTTAGACTCTAAGACAACATAGCATACATTTTTCTCTTCCCTCTTGACTCATCACTTCTCCCTTTCTGCTGTCTCTTTTTCCCTCCTCATACTTACTATTTTTGCTTTTATTTCTGTATTCTATTGCTTGGAAAATGTATCTAACATCACAACTTCAGCTCTATCCTTTAGGCTTTCCCTTGTTTAAATTTGTATTTTTTTAGAAATATGTTTTTATTGATTTCAGAGAGAGGGAGAGGGATGGAAACATCAATGATGAGAGACAATCATGGATCAGATGCTTCCTGCATGCCCCCTACTGGGGATCGAACAATCAACCTGGGCATGTGCCCTGACCAGGAATCAAACCATGACCTCCTGGTTCACAGGTTGACACTCAACCACTGAGCCATCTGGCTGGGCTAAATTTGTAGTTTTAGACTTTTCATCTAATTAGCTATAGGCACCTGTACCCCAGCTGTATTTCTCTAGATGTCTCTCCATGACCTCCAGCTCCACGAGTCTAAAAGAGAAGTCTGTATTCCTCTTTGATTTTTCTTTCACTTCCTGATTTCTCTGTTTTGTCAACATACCATGGCCCCTCAAGGAGAAATCTCAGTCACCTTTGATTGCTCTGTATTCTAACCCTCGTTCTCAACTGAGAATCTAAATCCTACAGTTTCAGCTCCGGAGCCCTGACCCCTTTGTGAGGCCCTGAAAACCTCAGACCTGAATTATTCAAGTGATTCCCACAGGCTTTCACTTCTTCCATTCGTTCTCCAGACTGGGATGCTCTACGCCACACAGAGGGTTCTGGAAATGCCAGGTTTATTATATTTGTCTGCCCAGAAAGCCTACTGAGTAAATGACACATGCCTTAACTTGAGAAGTTCTCCATTTATTTCCAACCTGCTCACCCACCACCAGTCACCTCAGAAACTCTTGGCTCAAGTCAAATTTGACTATGTTCTAATTAGGATTAAGTTCAATTGCCAGTAACAGTATAACCCAATATAATAGTGACTTAAACTACACAGAAGCTGATTTCTCTTTCATTTCAAAGACCAAGTACAGGCAGCCCAGGACAGGAATGTTGGCTCTGTTCCATCATGAGCCCAGAGACCCAGGCTCCCTCTATCTTGTTGCTCTACAGTGTGTGAGTTCCATTCCCAGGATCACCATTTCAGTTCCAGCCATGGAGTCCACAGTTCAGCCAGACAAATGGAGGGAAGAGTGAAGGACATTTTCTAGAAGTTATATGAATGGCTTCCACTTAAATCTCATTGGTCAAAATTTAGTCACATGACCATACCCAAATGCAAAGGAGGCTGGGAATTTTTTATTTTATTTTTTTGTTTTTACTGTGGAGGTCATATTCATGCCTGGCTAAGATTTGGGGTTTTAGTAATAAAGCAAGAAGGTGAGAAAAGCTATTGGGGACAACTAGTGATCCTTGTTACAGCCAAACCTCTCTCTTTTTTCTCATATGCCATGGATATTTTCATCAGTATGTTATGGTGCATACTGGTCTCCTGACATATTTTCCTACTTATCTAAGTCTGGCTTGTCAGAGAAACATTCTGACAGTGAATAATGAGCACTGACCCTGGGGTTGCACAGAACCAGGTTCAAATCCTGGTTTTACCACCTTCGCTTGCTTTGTAAGACCTTGAATTCAATGTCTCTGGACCTCCCTTTCCTCCTCTGTCAAATGAGACAACATAACTCATGTTGGTTATTAATAGCACAGTGTCGTGCAGAACTTATGTGCTGGAGAGGTACAGGTTTCTTATCTTATCAGCAATCATGAAAATGACTCCATTATCTGTAAAGGCTCAACTCAAGTCCTTTTCCCTTCACAGAGAACTTCCTATCCATTTCAGATTAGGACAACCATTCCAGGCTTTGAACTCTTACAATAATACAAATACATTTGAGACACTGTTGTGAAAATTAATACAGGATGCTTGCAACATCTTCTCTTTTTAATTTTGAACCCTCAGGAAAGTTGAAAGAAATAGTGATTTGGCTTTTCTTAAATTGTTGCCTTAAGTGGTTATGTCTTCATGTATGCATGCCCTGTTTTCTGAACTAGAGAAAATCTCTCTCGAAGGTAACGACCGTGTATTAAACAGGAAGTTTCCTTTGTTTTTGATTCTTTGTGTGGTTTTTTTTTATCCTTGAGTGCCTCCAATGCTGCTTAATAAAAGTGTGCATTTCACCTCTTCCTGTCTTCTCGTCTTTGATGACTTTCACGGATGTCCAAACAGCTGCAGGCAAGGAGCTATGTGCAGGATCAGGTTTTTAGCACCTGTCAGAATTGTTCATTATTGCGTTAAGGTGCGGTCTCCGGACGGCTGTGTCTTTCTCTCACTTCTTCCTTGCACATATCACAACTCCCAGTAGTATTCCTAAATCAAAAACACAGTTGCTAAGTGAGCGAGTGAGTGAATGACGGGATGAACAGATGACTATAGAAATCCAAGTTCGAGGATTGGGGAGTGACTCAGATGGTCAGCAAAAGAGCCCAGACTTGGTCTGACATGAACCAAGGGCCCTAAATGACATCCTGCAAATAGCAAGCTCACCCAGAGTCAACGATTGGTCCTAAAGATGTGTTCTAGGTGTCTCTCCACTATCCCTAGGGAAGTATAAATGAACTCATTTCAATGCCAATCCCACCGCCCCTTTAAAATAAAGAGTTGTGTTCCTGAGATATCATACATACTCCCAGGCTCTGTGGAAGGCTGATTGGCTGTATGGGTTGTCTTTCTTTCATGGGCACTGCAGGGAGCTGGGATGGCCTCCCAAAGGCAGTCAGAGGGAGCTGATCTCCTTCAGCATCAGGGCCCTGTGACATGGTTGTGGTCCCATCTACTTTGCAGTAGGATCAGAAGGACTATCTTAGAATCTGGAGAAAAACCACTCCCAGTCGCATACTCGTGAGTGACAGATGATGAAGCTGTGCGCGTTGGGTGCATAAATGATCTTCACTCTTCAAAATACTGCCAAGACAGGTATTGTTATTCCATTTTAACAATGCATTCACCTACAGTCAGCGGGGGTCTCACATGATCACACATGCGGCTCCCAAGAGGCGAAGGTGAGGTTTAGACCCAGGTTTGTTTAGCCCCAAACTATTGTGTGTGTTTAAAATTCCACTATGGACGCCTCTGCATGAATATTTCATTAATAAAGAGCATATTTCAGAAAACATAGAAATAAGCAAGTTTACTCCAAGCAGGACTTTCTCAGCCCATTTCTCCTTCTTCCTCCTCCCACCACACATCTAGAAAAATCAACTCGATGCTAGATGTCAAGGTCAACTCTTATTGCTTGTTTTTCATCCAGACTCTTGAAGGCAAGAATTCACATAGTCACTTTTTATTTTATTAATTTTTTTTTTGTCATTCATCCTCACCCAAGGGTATTTTTCCATTGATTTTCAGAGAGAGTGGAAGGGAGAGGGAGAAACAGAGAAAAACATCGATGTGAGAGAGACACATCGATTGGTTGCCTCCTGCACGCATCCCATCCAGAGCCAGGGAACCGTCAACCAAGGCACGTGCCCTTGACCAGAATCAAACCCAGGACCCTGCAGTCTGAGGGCCGGTGCTCTATCTACTGAGCCAAACCGGCTAGGGTACTTTTTATTTATTTTAAAATGATTTATACTTTATGAAATGGCCTCTTCTCAAAATCACCGCTTGGCCCGAGATGATGGTCCCAAGGACCGTGCCAGAGCCCAGCTTGCCCACGAGAAAGCTGCCTCTCACCTGGCCCGAAGCACCTGCGTCCTCTCCCCTCTCCTCCTGGCACCTACTCTGTATACTTTACAGCCAGTAATAGTCATGTGCACCTATGACACACACACATCATAAACCGAACAGATAAAGCGCATTATTACGCCTTTGTCTCAGTCACTAAAATAGCGTGGCGGCTGAACAAAGGCTTTCAGCAGAGTGATTGCAGAGTGTGTTGCCTTCCTCTCTCTTTCCCTCCCCCTGTCCACCGCCCCCCCCCCCTTCCCTGGCTCAGGGCACTCCACATCCCGGCCACTAAGCGTCACATTCCTCCCCAGGTTTAATCTCTGCAACATTCCGGCCTGCGGGTTATTAAGAGGAGATTGTGAAGGGCAGTGATGAGGACTAGCTGGAGACTTTTCCCGGATAAAAGGTCCTTGCCCAGGATTATCTTTATTTCATTGGCAGTAATCCCACGCCCCCTCAGCCGGTTTCGCCTTTCCTGGGGTGAAGGCAGGTGCAGAGGGAGGGCTCTGCTGTGATTGTCAGGGCTGCGTAGGGCTGACCTGAAGGTGCACAGCCAGGGTTGGAGCCTGGGGAGGGGCCCAGGAGCTCCGTGGGTGGTGGAATTTGAAGTAGTCCTTGATGAGGCAGCCTGGCTTAGTGGGAAGGTCTCTAATGCTTTTCAAAATGGCAAATGAGGCCCAACCCCTTGGTTGACTTTGACCTTCACAACAGTCCCCGTGTGCTTACGGGCAATGCCCTTTGGTTCCAGCCCTTTGCATTGTGTTCTGCGCTCGCCACCTCCAATTCTGTCCGCGCTCGCCACCTCCAATTCTGTCCGCGCTCGCCACCTCCAATTCTGCCTCAAAGACATATGCATTTCTTTCACTTCTCACTTCCCTCTTCCAGTTATTTCATTTCCGCTGATGCTCAAATAGGTAAAGGTAGCAGCGCATATGCAAATTTAGGTTTTAAAGGATCAAGTGTTATTTGTCCTTTTTGCTAATGGGAAAGATGGAAGGCCGCTCTTCAGTAAGGATTTTAGATGCCAATGGCAGGAGATTTCTCACCCATGGACAGGGGGTAGTGGTAGCTGCTTACTGGTAGTAGCCTTGGCATCCGTTGGTGAGCACATGCAAGCAGGCAACGGATGGGGCTTCTGGTGGCTGATGGGGAGGGTGAGGATGTGTTCAGGGGCCGGGATCACAAAGACCACCTTGCTTGAATGGCCACTAAGAGCAAATAGGGTAATAGTTTCTGTCAGGATGACCTGGGAACTTATTAAGTCAGCATTCTGAGCACCTGCTTGTTTTAGTTCAGTTTTGTTCTGTTTAGAACAAACACTGGTGGCCTCGTAAGAGAAATCCCTGGGTAGATTAGAGGAGGGAGTGGACAGTGGCTGGGTGATTCGACCCCAAGGGATAAGGCCTCCTCTATGTTGGTAGCCAACAGAAAGGGAGAGGGAAGGATAGACCAAAGAGATGTTTCAAAGAGGGAAGGACACATCTTAGTTCCGTACTGCGCCTGGGAAGTGGCAACGGGAGGGGGAAGTTCCATGCTTCCAAAACCAAGGGCCCGAGAGAATAAAAATGAGGGGGAGGGGAAGCGTAGACAATGATTTTATTGATTGAAATAGAGATTTCGGGAGGGGGGGGAGGGTGTGAGAGAAGAGACTCTGGGTATATTATGATTCAGAGGAAATTTTAGAGACGAATGAGAATACCCAGCAGGAATCTGGGGTATGCGGGATGAAACTTGGATAGAAATTTAGAACTCGACTTGTAAACATGGCAACCATCTGTCCACAGGTCGCAATTAGAGCTCTGAGAATGAATGAGCTTTTGCAGGGCTGGAGAGAAGAGAAATCACATTACTGAACTAGTACTCTGCACCTAAGACACAAGCAATTCACCTCTAAAGGCAACGGAGAGAAAACAGACACATCAACCTCGACGTGCTCCTGTGGTTAATCTGCACGGTGAGTCCAGTGGGAGAGAACAGGGCAGTGTCTCCCATCAACTCCAGGGCATTCCCGTGGCCACAGAGGTCAAACGGTACCAAGTGGCCTTGAACGAGGCCACCAGAGGCCTGTTTCCTCTGGAGGCAGGGACCAGGGTTGAATGTCCAACTTCCCCCTCAATGCAGGACGCCTGGCCCATAAGAGTTCCTCTTTGCTGTCTGTCCTAGAAACACGCCATCCTTTCTGCCCCTTCTCTGAGACTCCGGGGTTGGCAACCTTCACTCTGAGCATGTTGTCGGATGCCTTTAACTCCTGGCAGGTGTACCTAGAACCGTTTTTCCTCCTCTAAGCTACATGCTTATTCCAGCCCATGTTTACATTCCTGTGGAAGGGGCTCCAAAGTAGACGTCCAAAGGTGCTCCATGTCCAGAGACTAATGATTTCATTTCTCTTCTCCGTGTAAAGGAGGTGGGACTAGATCTCCTGAGTCTGTCCGTCACATTCCCTTTCACCGTGCTGCTCTGTTATTTATTTTTTCACGTCCAATTTCTCTCTGCAGCTCCCACACCCATTATCCATACTGAGTACTCAATACATGTTTGTTGAATGAGTAATGGGGGCGGGGGTTGGGGTGCAAAGGACAGAGTGCAGTAGAATATGGGAAAGAAATATGGGATTTACTCCTAAATCCTGACTACCTCCTCCCTTCTCTTTTACTTCAGGGTTTCTCAAAATCTGTTCCTCAAAATTCCGTGGGATCAAATATCACTGTTAAGTTTTTTTTTAAAAAAAAGTGGTAGAATATATTTGTGTGTGTATTAATTTCCCATCGGGAAATCCTATGCTCTACTTGGGAAAATGCTGTGATCAAAACAATAATGAACAAAGCTCTCTTCCTGCGGGACTTCTCAGAGCCTTTACTGCGAATTGCTAAAACCGGAATTGACAAGACAGTGTGTCCAGAAATCACTCCTCACTCCTTTTTAAAGAAAAATTTGAGGAACTAATTTTCCTCAGATTCCACCTTGGATATCACTCACTGGTTACTATGATATCCAATTATAAGAAAAATTTTTGTATATCTGATACCACAACTATTATAGTTGTTCTATAAACTCTTCCGGGACCCCAACTTTCAGGTAGTTTCACCAAAAGTGGCATTTGAGAGAAGAAACTAGCAATAAGCCCTGAAGGGGGCAGAGGGTCAGGCGATTTCCACTAAAGCCTCGACAATACCCATTAGATCTTTGAAGTACATTTCATTCCATTCGAAATAGTGTTTGTCCTGCAAGTGGAAGGCTCCTGGAAAGGGAAGTTAAATCAAACCCCGGCACACCCCGAGTGCTCTAAAATTACTCATGAGAAACTTGATGTCAATTACCAGAGTAAAATAATAGGGCGTGTTTTTTTCTCTCTCTCTCTCTTCATTTAAAATACCGCTTCTCAGCCAAGCAGTCATGAGTGCCGTCAGGGGCCGGATGTGCTACTTCCAGCAGGGCCGGACAGGTTGCTGGGGCTCACCCGGTGGGTGGATTTATGGCTTAGCTGGCATTCTGGGCGACACAGGCAGTCTCGTGAGGAGCCCAGGAGGAGAGTGTGGGTGCTGGGCCTCCCATTTTCTTTCCCAGCGCCAAGGTGGTTGTCTGCACCCAGAAGGTTTCTGTGCCGCCTGGATGGGCTTTCTGGGAGCATGCTGGCGTGCCCCCTCTCTGTGCGGCCCATCGCTGCCTCTCCCTGTGTGGGTGCACGGAGAGCTCCCTCGTCTGCTGGGAGGCTGCCATATGGATCTTTGGGGCACGCACTCCTTTTCTGCATTTCGGGATGAATGGGAAGGAAACAAATCCTTGCCAATGGCCTTGGGGGTTATTCACAGCTCAATCTATGGCAAGAGGGAGCCCCTCCCTAAATCGCTGCATTGTAACATTTATAAACACCCCCTGAGTCCCGGTGGTGTTAACCAGCAAGAAGCATTAGCTAAGAGGCCCATGTTCTGGTCTTGACTGTGTTACTAACTAGACATCCCAGCGTCATTTCGCCTCCTGGGCCTCAGCATTCTCAACTAAATACTATTTATTTTATTATTTTGTAATCTTTGTTGTTGAAAGTATTATATACAATCCCCTTTTTCCCCAATGACCTCCTACAACCCGCCCCCACCCCCACCCCAGGCCTTCACCATCCATTGTCTGTGTCCATGGGTTACGCATATATATGCGTACAAGTTCTTCGGTCGATTTCTTCCCACGCACCCACCCACCCACCCTCGTCTTCCCTCTGAGGTCCCGCAGTCTGTTCCCTGCTTCTATGTCTCTGGATCTATTTTGCTTGTCAGTTTATTTTGTTCATTAGATTCCACATATGAGTGAGATCACGTGACACTTGTCTTTCTCTGACTGGCTTATTTCGCTTAGCATAATACCCTCCAGGTCCCTCCAGGCTGTTGCAAATGGTAAGAGTCCTTTCCTTTTTTTAAAAAATATATTTTATTGATTCTTTACAGAGAGGAAGGGAGAGGGATAGAGAGCTAGAAACACGAATGAGAGAGAAACATTGATCAGCTGTCTCCTGCACACCCCTCACTGGGGATGTGCCCGCAACCAAGGTATGCCCTCGACCGGAATTGAACCCCGGACCCCCAAGTCCTCAGGATGACGCTCTATTCACTGAGCCAAACCAGTCAGGGCAAGAGTCCTTTCTTTTTTACAGCTGCGCAGTATTCCACTGTGTAAAGGCACCACGGCTCTTTTATTCACTCATCTGCGGATGGGCACTTGGGCTGTCAACTCAACACTACTGACAGGTACAAAGTGCACTTTTGCTCTTATTCTGTACGTGTGACGCTTACAAAAGCATTGTGCTTTGAGGATTGTCACCTCCTTCACACACAATGGAGACCTGGGACTCAGAGAGTTGGAGTGATGGGCCCAAGGTCACGCAGTGAGTGACAGACATGGAGAAGAAGAACCCAAGGCTCGGTGCCCTTCCTCCTGGTCTTACTGAGGAGATTGAGCTTGACGATCAGCAGGTCCTTTCAGCTTTTAGCATCATCTTCCTGGGAGATTCAGTGCCTGCTTGGAGGCACTTTCCTCCACATGGCAGTCGAGGAATCTAGAATTCTCCAGGGCCATTGGAGGTCATCTCGGCCTTTTATCCAAATAATAAAGGGATAAATTCCCTCTTTCCATGCACCGCTGAGTTACTAGGTCTCGTTATTTTGTTTGTTTGTGGGTTTTTTCTTTAAAAACAACAACAACTGGGTGCTGGAAGGTAGGATCCAGTATTCATGTTCACCACAGTCTGCTTTTTACATATGTTTTTATTGATTTTAGAGAGAGAGGACAGGAGAGGGAGAGATAGAAACATGGATGAGAGAGAATCATTGATCGGCTGCCTCCTGTACACCCCCTACTGGGGATCGAGCCCACAGCTGGGGCATGAGCCCTGACCAAGAATCGAACCAGAGACCTCCGGGTGCACAGGATGACGCTCAATCCACTAAGCAACACCAGCCAGGCACTTGGTCTCGTTTTTAACCAGCCTCACTACTGAGGAGACATCTCTGCTGGAACCTTTCCTCTACTCTCTCCTGCTACCACTCAAGAAAAATTTATTTCTATCTTTTATTTTTTTTTTTAATTCATTGGAGAATTAATTACAGTTCATTAGCTCAGCAAATGTTACCCGTTTTTCATCAAGAACTGGGATGCATACAGTTCAGCAGCTAGTATTGATTCTTCACCTTTGAAAAGACTTACTTTTCTCTTACTCTTCTCATGTGTGGTTTCTATCAGAATCCCCCATCCCCTTCCTCCTTTTTAAGGTTCAGATGTCTCCAGGTCAAACATTGCCATGGTTACAACATCAACATCGTAGAATTTGCTTAGCTGCATCAGATTCCTCGCGGTCTCTATCTTCATAATTTCCAACTCTCTCACTAGTTCTCTGGGTTGTCCATCAACTTTTAATCTTCCATTTTGCCTCTACACTTTCCCCTCCTGTTTCGGTGTCAGTTCTCAAGCCTACGTGCTGAGTAGAAAGTGAAAAGTTGAAAGTCTGAAATCTGATACCCAAAGAACCTGTCTGATCCTGTTCCGGGTAGAGCAGGGGCTGAAATACCTGCCCCCAGAGTAACACCCACAGGACAGGAAAAGGGAAGAGGGGGAGATGGGCACCCTTTTTTCCATCTGACAAATGCCTGTCAACACCTAGAAGGGCACTGTAGGGTCAAGAGGTCAAGGCAGTTACAGATTGTTATTTCCCTTAGTAGAGCTGGGGACGGGCACTCATCCTCCGTGGAAAAGGAAGGCCACAGTGGCCTGAACCCAACAGAACCTTACATTCTGGGGAAGAGAGGACAAACTCAAGTTTCAGTGACACGGATTTCGGTCCTGGCCATACTCTCTCAATGGGTCTGTGACCACAGAAAAGTCACTTACCCTTGATCTTCATGGTATCACTTGAAATCTACAGGTAATAATGTCCCCACAATAGGCCTCACCGACTATGAAGGGAAACGGTTAGAGATGGAGAGGTGCATTGAAATACTGCGTACCTCGTGTAAACGCATGGGGTGGGATTTGTCTTGCAAGCATCACTGTTGTTGGGGAGCCCTTGGAAGGGAAGCATCCAACATGGGCTTTCCCCGTGGGCTGTATTCTTTTGTGGTTGATTGAAACAGGCCAAGCAATTTTATTTGTGCCAGTTATGTGTCATCTATTCGTATCTGTTGATAGATGTGAGAATGACCGGTCACCCACTGAGCACAGGGTTTATTTGAATGATCTGGAGAGCTAAGTCAGCTTCCTTTTTTAAAATTATTTTTATTTATTTTCACAGAGAAAGGGAGAAGGAGAGAGAGAGAGAAACATCAATGATGGGAATCATTGATCGGCTGCCTCCTGCACACCCCGCACTGGGGATCAACACTGCAACCCAGGCATGTACCCTGACTGGAAATCAAACCGTGACCTCCTGATTTATAGGTTGACACTCAACCACTGAGCAACACTGGCCGCTCCTCCCCACTCTTCTGTTTAAATTGCACCTCCCTCCCCAGTCTGTGAGCTCATTTGAGAAGAGCATTCTTCCACCACGGAGAAGGCCGGTTTTTCCATTAGGTTATGTGGGTAGCTGACCTCCCCTGTTCAAACCCTCACCTCTTGCTTGCTGTCATTTTGCAGCAATGTAATGCTTAGCACACAATAGGGGAAGCTTCCGGGGCTCCTTTCGTTATTAACTTGACTTAGATTTCATGTTATCATGAGGAGGAGCTCAAGGCAAGCTTTGTTCATAGAAAAAAGACTCTGTAAAATCACCTCTCAATTATCAGTTTGCAGTGAGATAAACTGAAGAAAGATTAGGTCACCAGCATTATCTAATTGTACCTGTCACTACTCATCCCTGATGGGTAAGTTTCATCCACTCATCATATACTCTTACTATATAATAAAGTCTCTGGAATCAAATACATTTTAGTACAATAAATGTCCTAAAATGTTTTCAAAAGAACACAATCTAAGCCGGGTGAATAGGAGAAATGTGTCTTCCTCATCTAAGACCAACGGAGACCTCTGCAAGAAAAAATTTAACCAATGATAGTGGCTTTGGTTGAGGAGGTCTTGCTTCTTAGATGCCTTGTAAATCTATCTGCTGCAGCTTTCTATTAAAGAAGGCAAGGCGTAATGTAGCCCAGCCAGCATGGCTCAGTGGTTGGGCGTTGACCTATGAACCAGGAGGTCATGGTTCAATTTCCGGTCAGGGCACATGCTGGGTTGCGGGCTCAATCCCTAGTGTGGGACGTACAGGAAGCAGATGATAATGATTCTTTCTCATCATTGATGTTTATCTCTCCCTCCCTCCCTCCCTCCCTCCCTCCCTCCCTCTCTTCCTCCCTCCCTCCCTCTCTGAAATCAATAAGAATGTTTTTTTGTTTTGTTTTTTTAAAAAGAAGTTATAATGCAAACTTGAGGTCCTACCTTCTTCCTACCTCTTGGAACTCATTTCCTTCAGAGTTTCCAAACCCGTGTAGATGAGATTCTCCATTTGCATCTAGTAGAAGGCTAAGCTTGCAAGGCATAAATAGGGAGGGGGAATTTCTTGAGAAAAAAGTG
Organism: Myotis daubentonii; assembly: GCF_963259705.1. Taxonomy (NCBI): domain Eukaryota; kingdom Metazoa; phylum Chordata; class Mammalia; order Chiroptera; family Vespertilionidae; genus Myotis; species Myotis daubentonii. Next base: position 52,462,968 of record NC_081855.1, on the reverse strand, counting down.
TGGAATGCATACTGGAGGGGACTCTGGAAGGATAAGGAAATGAGGAAAGGGACAGGTCAAGAGAGGGTGCCTCCTCATGGGGCCCCTGCTTTGCTGATCTCTATAGTACCTCTTCACCTTGGTGGTTCAAGGAAGGAAGGTGAAGTCCTTGGTGTTGCTCTCTGAGACTTTCCTTGCCCTTCAGTGGAAAGATCTGGATGTTCAGGTAGATGGTTTGGGGAAGATGGGAAAGGTAGAGGGTCCCAAGGTAAGGAGGGATGTCTGCTTCCTGTCACCTAGCTCCCATAGATGTTGAGCTGGGAGAGCACTGGTACTTGCCCCTGTGGGTCACCAGCCAAGTCACTTCAGGGTGCCAGTAGTTGTGGATCAGCAGTGGCTGAGACAATTCCCTGAACATAGGAGACAATAAAACGAATTCCAGGGTCACTTCCACCTCTCACTGGTCAGCAAGGAAAGCCCCTGTGAGAAAGCACCCAAGGGCCCTACACCAGGCACGCTCTCCATGTGGTCATTCCATGCTGTAGCCTTCATCCTTGGGCCACTTTCTCTTCTCATCACCTCTCTTTTCCATTTCACAGCTAATACGTGTGATCAAGGGATGAACAGCATATAAACACGAACAAGCAACTTTCAGAAAGGTAAGGGAAGCCATCGAAAACTAAAGCATATTTAGTTCATTTCTAAATTAAATAGAAGTACCTCTTTATCCACTCCATGTTAGTGAGATTCGGTTCAAGTGGATAATTAAAAGTAGCCTTTAAATCTCCAAGCATGAAAATGAGGTGTCTCTCTTGGTCTCCAGTTTCTACACGGTTCAGCCAAGATTTGCAAAGAAATCAGATGCAATGGGGACCAACGCCCTTCCCCTTTTCCGCGGGTCTCCGTCTGAGCTCTGCTGGACTCATTAGTTGGGCTTCAGTGGCCTCTCCAAGGGTTTCTCCGAGGATGGGACAGGTCGAGCTGGTTGTTGCCAGCTTCTTGTAAGCATTCCCAGATAGGAGCAAATATTCCTGCCAGGTGCTTGGAACAGGAGGAACTTCTAGGGAGGAGTTCATGTTGGGTCTAGTTTCCATCGCTAATTAAAATCAGTAGGTAATGGGTTAGTAATTTGTTGTTTCCCTTTATCATGTTGCTGCCTTTTGAGGACCTGGGGGACGAGGAGGTTATATCTTTATGGCTCCTTCTGATTGGGGTGGAGGGGCCTGACAATGGTCTTCAGAGCCATCTGCCCCCGGTTCTCTTTCTTGGATCTAATATTCTGGGTAACAGAGTTCAGAGGACCTCTCACCATGGGCCCCCGAGCCATGCTAAAGCAAGCTTCTCTTGAGTTGAAGTAGAAGAGGAATTGCAGCTCATTGAGCAATACTCCTCTTCCCAGGGGAAAATTCATAATTCGTTACCATCAACCCGCTTGCCAGTCAGTTTGCAGGAAGTGGGGCCAGGTGGGAGGAAAATGCTGACCCTTCTTTTTTAAGAACACGCCAGGTGGAAAGTCTGAGCCCTGGGCTTGGCGTCAGTAGACCTGAGCTTGCATCTGGGCACTGCCACGCGAATCTGGGAAAGTCATTCCAAGTTCTGAAACTCAATTTCTTTATCTGTAAAATCAGAGCGGTTATAGCTCCCGTTGCCTACTTCAGAGAGAGGGCTGATGGAGGGAGGAAAATTAAAGGGAAGTATCGTTGGTGAGCCCAGTGGGCATGGCTCAGTGGTTGAGTGTTGACCTATGAACAAGAGATTATGTTTCGATTCCCGGTCAGGGCATGTGCCCGGGTTGTGGGCTCAATCCCTGGTGGGGCATGCAGGAGGCAATCGATCAATGGTTTTCTCTCATCATTGATGTTTCTCTCTCTCTCTCTCTCTCTCTCTCTCTCTCTCTCTCTCTCTCTCTCTCTCTCTCTCTTCCTTCCTCTCTGAAATCAATAAAATATATTTTATTTTTTAAAAAAGTATCATTGGTGAAAGGATGATGGAAATCATAAAGTGCAAAACACAGTGGGATATGATCATTGCTCAAGGACTTAGAAGGCAGAGCGTGTTATAACTCATAAACTTGGTCCAAATAAAAGACACAACCTCCTCAGCTCACTCCCTGATATATCCTCCCATTGGAAGACCTTACAATCATAGCAGGCTTTTGCTAGCATTGCTGAGCATTGAGTCATGAGAATCATAGATTTGCTCTTGATGGAACCTTTCCGTCCCTACCTGCTGAGGGAAGACAGCCTTGTCCACTTCATGGACAATCTCCTGGTGGCTTGTGGGTGGCTTCCTGAGAACCTGGCCATTTCTAGAGCATGTCCATCTCACTCTTTAGTGTCCTCTGTAAGGGCTTCAAGTACACCAGTGTCACGGGATGCGCGGCTTCCCATGGCCAGTTTGCCAGAAGCCCGTGGCCCCAGCAATACTGCTGGGGAAGTGGAGGCAGATCCCAACAGGCCGGCGTGCGGGCAGGTCCGGCACCAGCCACAGGGAAGAACCTCCGGCCGGCTGCCAAGTTTCATCCAGGAGGGAACATCTCCCCTGGAGTTTATCACCCTGAAGGAGGGAGTCAGTAATGAAAAGCTGCACCACGCCCTTAACACCACAACATTACTCATGAGCACCTTGCTGCTAATTAACAGCGGTAAATGCCACAGTTATTTCATGCCGCTCACCACTCGCAGGCAGCAACCCGAGACACCCCGGTGGGATGGAGGGGGGCGTTTGCCCCCGCAGGTTTCTGAGGTCCCGCGGAGACCCAAGCTCCCGCCGTTCCCATGGGGCTCTCATGGAGGAGCCAAACGAAGCCTGGTTTTGCTGCCCACTCTCTTGCGCCAGGCGTAGGGTACATGGCCTTGACTTCTCTGGAAAGTTCAAGTTGGGACCTGCTGATTTTTGAACACTCACTCCAGCAAGTGCTTATTTGATATAAACAAGTCTCCAATCGCCTGTGAGCCTCCCAGCTTCCTGAGAGGCCTCCGGAATGATGGGGTAGCGCGCGCCCAGTGTTGACATGTGGTCTCCCTCATTGCCCAGAACTCGGAAGGTCTGACTCAGGGAGCATTTTCCGACTCTGCCACAACTCGGTTTTCCCATGTGGACATGTCCCCGTTTGGTGCTCCAATTTGACATGGCAGGTGGCAAGCTTTCTTAACATTTTTTTAAATACGAAAAACAACATCTATGGGGGACTTCCTCCTGCCGGATGTGGAAGAGACGAAGATGAATAGGACAGGGTCCTGGCCTTCAGGAGCTCGCGGTCACGCAGGTTGGATAGAGGGCACACGTCCACCCGCAGCGTTGCATCGGACACGCAGTGATGATGGAGGTTGAGGGTGCTCTGGTGATCTATGGAGAAAGCAGTCATTTGGAGGGGGTGCGAGAGATGAAATAAAAATAAGTTTTGAAGACTGAATAGGAGTTTTCAGGGAAGGGAAGTCATGCCATTCCAGGGAGAGAGGCCTCCAAGGGCGAAGGTATCAGAGAGCACAGCATGTTCCATTCAGTGGGAGCAAGTAGAGGCTACTTGCTTTTCCCAGATGGGATTTTTCTTGTGGGCTTGTCTGGTTGTCTGAGTCTCGCTTCCCTGTAGAACGTGTACTTGAGTTGCTCTATACACATGCTAGCGTGTTCATGCTGACATGCTGTGCATCCTTGAAACGTTCTTGTATCACAGTGCGACGGTACTGAGCTTCTTTCCTCTTTTATTTCTTCCTTCTCTCCACCCCCAAATATGGGGCTCCATCTCCCCCTATCCCTTACAATCCCCATTCAGCTCAGAGCCATTGCCTCTGGAGGTAATGAGTTTGAATTCACCTGACACCCGCCCCCCTTTTTAGCTGGTGTGTGGGAGTGGGTTGCAGAAGGAAGAGTGTGAGGCTCATTGCTTTTACTCCAGCCCCCACTTCCCTCCCCGGACAATTGGCTAGGCCTTCCAGGGGCTCTTTCTTCTATTCTGTGGGTCTCCAATGACAACCTCGACTTCCTGTCTCACCTCCATCCTCTGGGCGTGTGTCCTCGGTGAGGGCTACATGACAAGCTTGATGGAGGGGAGGGCTCCCGGCATAAGCCCTATGGGACTCCAAGTTCCATGACGTTTCCTGATTCATTCATTCACTCATTCATGCCTTCACCCACTCATCCGGCTCCAGGTGAAGTGCTAGGTGCTGGGGTTACCACCCTGGACGAGGCAAATGGCACTGCCTCCGTGACCCTTTCACTCCTGTGGTGGCCACCAGTCGGGCTCAGAGGTGGGGACCTGGGCTCCCTAGTATTCAGCCACCTTCCCAGAAGGGCACCACACACACTGGGAAAACCACGTGTCTCTTTTGTGGGGTTGAGCAGCCCCCCTTTGACCTGGAGCAGCCTCAGGTTCCAGGGAAGGTCAAGGCCGCCTCTGAACTGACCCAGAGATTGTGAGGAGCAGGGCTGCAGAGAAGGTGCCCAGAGGGTGTCTGATGCCTTGGCTCCAAATCACTTTCGAGTGACTATTTTGTGTAGGCAAGACGTCTGGAAATCCAGCCAGCATCTGGTTTGTCCTTGGAGAACATGCATTTCATGGGTCTGACCTTGAACCCCTTTGCCCACTGGCCTGGAAATTGCGGGTGCCTTTGTTCAGTAGTCGTTTTTGGAAAGGGGCACGTGAAGTGAACAGCCAGCCTTCTAGCAGCCTGGCTGACTCAGGCATGGGCTTGGGGTTCAGCCTGCGTAGATATCTGCCACCAGCCCCTGTCCCTAAGGTTCTCAGAGCCTGCGACCTCTCCCCTCTCCTGGGGGCCGGGGCTTCTGTCTGGGTCGCACAGGGCCACACCCCCAGTGCCTGGAAGAGGGCCTGCGACGTAGTGAGTGCTCCATAAATTTTTGTGGGATGAGTGGCTGAATGTTCATTTCGACGCAGACACAACCACCGAGCTGCCAACACCTTGTGCAAAGGGAGGCGGGTGCTTGTTCTCTCTCGGCTTAATAACAGTCTGCAGGGCCTGCTGTCTTTTATATGCCTGCTTAGCTCACTGTGAAGACCCAATAAATATTAATTGATGGCCACGGAGTTCTGGGGTTTGGCTCCAGCCAGATCCAAGTTCTATTTGGGGTGGGGGTGGGGTGGGGGACAGTTTACAAGAGCAGAGGAATGTAGGGTGTTACGTTGTGAGTCTGGAGACTCTCGGGGACCCCCCCCCCCCCCCCCGCTCCATACCCAAAGCCTGGGAGAAGTGGGTGGGGACAGAAGGGAAGCACTTAATTATATTCATGGGTTGTATAATTACACGGTCAGGTTCCCACTGGTGGTGGGTTTTAAAGGAGCTTTGAGTAATTTCAAATTTTGAAAGGCTTTGTTTTCATGGGCTTTGTTTTATTCGCCCTTTATTCATCATCCTCGATCTTTTCCTGGTGCCTTCCAGGAGGAATTATCTCAGGCCCGCCGATGGTACCGGGTTGGGCTCCCCCAATGGACTTGGTGCGTACACATGACAGACGGAGATTTGGGGAGATTACGGAACCTGCCAGTGGTTGGTGGTTTAGCAACAGGACCCAGATACCCCGAATCAAGCCCATGCCCCGCCTCCTGTTTAAGGGCCTTTCATGGTAGGACCTCGCGATGCACTAAAATAGTGGTTCTCACAGTCGTGTCCTCAGACCGGCAGCCTTGGCAACACCTGGGAACTTGCTAGAAGAGCAGATTCGTGGGTCCCACCCCAGGATTCCCAGAAACTCTAGGGTGGGGCCCTGCCACCCTGTGTTTTAACAAGGCCTCCAGGGGATTCCGGTGCATGGCCACATGTGGAAATCACTGCTCTAGATCTGAGAGCCTAGAACAGCGATTCCCAGACATAGGGGAGCTTGTGGAATGAGCCGCTGCCTAGCTGCCACCGCAGACCCACTAGACGAGAATCCCTGAGAGTGTGGTCCAAGCGCCACATTAGCAGGTTGCTCTTTGAAGCTCCATCAAGGTTCTCATGATGCAAGGTCATGGCCAAGAGCCACCGCACGCACCGGAGTAATGCCCTTCGCATTGGGCATATGTTGGGGCTGTTCCCACGAGCGGAGGAGGCAGCGGCAGGGACAAAGGCGTGGGCCCCGCAGACCCTACACAGGCACATAGCCAGCCCCTGCACGCTGACCACGTTCCCTCCAGTGCCCGGCCACAGCCCGCCATGCTGCTCTGAACAGACAGAGGCTGTGACTCGGGGAGCCTGGTGGGTGGGCATTAGGCCATGGTTTCACGAGCAACTGTGGTCACTGTTGCAACCACTCACAAATGCCATTATAGCAAATAAGCTGCCATTGGCAATACTGTATATACATGAGTGAGTGTAGCTCTGTCTCCATAAAACTTTATTTATAAAATCGGGCGGTGGGCCATGGTTGGCCAACCTCTGCTCTGGATGAGAGACATGGATTCCGTTGTTCAAGGTGGAGGGCCAGCTTTTCTTTTTCTAACTTTCCTCTGATCCCAGGGTGCAGTGGGATTGAGAACCACTGCTCCCGGTATTCATTTAGGTGACTTTTCACCCGCCATGTGCTTGGAGCTCTAACACATGAGTCAGATCATATCACTCCTTCACACCGCACTCCCCAGCGTTTTCCACATCACTCGTGGTAAAGTCAATGTCTTACAGTGTCCATCGTAGTCTTGGGGTGTCCTTCATGGTCTTGCATGTCCATCACGGTCTTGCCCCCAGCTTCCCCTTAGACCTTGTCTCCTACTGCTCTGTTGCTTCTGTCCTCAGTCACCCAGGCCTCCTTGCTGAACCCAGAGCATGTCCAATGCTCTGCTTGTCTTTTCCTCCCAGTCCTCCAGCTGAAAACTGCTGTCGCGGTTCAGTATTGCTGTGTGACCAACCAGCCAACATTTACAACAGCAGCAGCATTAATGCGGGGCACCATCAGCACGCTGTGCGGGGCTGGCAGGGATGGCTCCTGTGGGCTCCACAGGAAGTCAGCTGGGAGCCGCGTGCCTCCCTCCCTCTGGCGCTGGCGTGTGCATTCAGCGCTCCTCGGCCCCGCAGGCGACTGTCTAAGGCCCCGCTTGCTTCAGCCAGGGCCCTTCCTTCCTTCAGCGGGGAGGACATGATCACATTCCAGGTGGCAGCGAGCATCCTGCCTGTGGGGAGGAGTTCCTTCCGCGGCGCCCCCGGCCGCGGCCCCCTCAGTGGGCAGTCCATCCACGTTAATAAATGTCTCACCTACCAGACAGCTTCAATAAGGTGAACCGTCAAGGGGAGGTCATGCTTGTCAGTTTCGTTTTACGGAGACACGGAGGGCCCGTCTGATGAGGCCCTGGAATTTAGCTATTGTCCCAGAGGAGAGGCAGCCCGGACAGACGGCAGCAGCTTCCCAGAGACCCGGCCCCCTCCCCTCCCCACGCGCTCTGGTTGGGTTTCCACGCTGGAAGTCCGGAGCCTGCTGGAGCCACGGATGCGTCGTCAGGATCCTTTGGGTCGGGCCCTGATGTGGCACATGAGCAAACAGATGTGGAGGAGAAGCGAGGGATGGGAGTCGGGCAGGAGCAAGCCGGGACCGTGGGCCTGACTCCCAGCCGCGGCCCCCAGCGCGGCTCTCTGATCGCTCACAGAGAGGGCCCGGTCCCGATGGCCCAGAGGCACCTGTGCCGCCCTGCTGGTGCCCAGTCACTTTCTGCTGCTTATTCTCTGTCTTGTGTGGGTCCCCCTTACACTCCAATAAGCCCGATTTCCAGCATTTGGCTCCTGGTCAGCCTTGCTCTGAAGCCGGGCTGTGGGCTCGCCTCTCCCTGCCCCTGCCCGCCCCTGCTCCCTCTCCTTCACCCCTGGCTTCCAGAGGCTTCACCTGCCACGCTGGGTCTCTCTTCCTCCACCCGGGCCCCTCCTCCCCGCCTTTCACTCTGTCAGGCCATGAGTAATGGTCCTTCTCCTTCAAAGAGGAAGCAAGATGGATGATGGAGAGAGGGGTTAGTGAGGATCTCCACCCCCCGACCCCACACTCCTCTGGCTTCGGCACAAAACATGTGCCTGTGCCACGTGGATTTATGAAGTGGTCATGTCGCCCTGCCACAGGATGCCTGGGGGCAACTCGCCCACCCACGGTCACCTGTCTGCAGCCTGGCCCAGGGAAAGGTGCTCCGGGCGGATGTGCAAACTGGGCCACCCATGGGGCGCAGGGGCTGCTGTTGGGGTGCAGAGAAATGCAGGCAGCCACTGGGGCATTCTCCGGTCCTCCGGTCCCGCCTGCATCTCCAACTGGCAGTGGGGTTAAGGCGAGGTCTGCCTTTTTGGTTGTTTTGCTTTGGATCCCGGGTCAAATCCTACTCCAAGGAAATGGACTGTTTCTGCCCACGAGGACATGCTCCCTCTCTGGGTGTTTCCCTCGGTGACCACCTCCACCCGAAGGCGGTGCTGATTGGATTCCTGATGCACAACCAGGACTCGTTTAGTTGAGTCTGTCCCCAGTTCCACCCGGGACCTCCTTGCAGTAAGAAACGCGTGCCCCGTGCTCTCACTGCTCATCCGACAGCCCTTCTGAGGAGCCGCTTGGCTTGTATCCCTTTGGTCTCTGTTTCAGGGATGAGTTTAGAACTTGGCGGAATAAAGTCTCCGAGGTCAGAAACTAGCTACCCTTCTTGGTAGAAACTGGGCACCCTTCTTGGTATTTCCTCCCTCCTGCCCCCAGGGGCCTGCCCCTCGCCTCCTGCCTCCGGTCCCCTCCTCCTCCCTCCCCCCACCTCAAGGCCCAAGCTGGAGGCAGGGCCTTGAGGAGGCGAAAGGGAGAAGTCGGGGGGGGGGGGGGGGGGTGGGACTGTGGTTCTCCACAGGGAGTGGGAGACAATTTTGCTCCCAGGGCACATGGGGCAGCGTCCTGAGACATTTCTCGGTTGTCACTGTGGGTGGGGGCTGCTATTGGTATCCTGGGGGTAAAAGCCAGGGATGCTGCTAGCGCCCTGCAAGTGTGCGCACACACAAAAGTGACCACACACACACACACACACACACACACACACGTAAGTCATACACACACACGCCACACAAGTGACACACACACATGATACACAGGAGAATTACCAGTCCTGGTGTCAATAGTGCCACAGTTGGGAACCTCAAGAGCACAGAGAGAAACTCATTTTTTAAATAAAAGGCTCACATACAAATCTCAACCTCGAAGTGCCCTGAGGCTCCCAGGCACCATCAGGAACCTGCAGGCCCGCCCCCTCTCCCACCCAGTGTTCGGAGAGCCCGTCTCTGATGTCTCCGTCACGTTGCCCGGGTCCATGCTGACCAGCTTCCATGCACAGGACCCGCTGGGAGAGGGGTGGCCACAGGATGCTGGGCCAGGCCCTCCCTCTCCTCCAGCCTCCGCCCTTCCAGCCTCCGTCCCCCCAGACACGGGCCCTTCCAGGCCCCCAGACACGGGCCCTTCCAGGCCCCGTGATGACGGCTACGCCTTTCCAGTGGGCCTGTAGGTTCTTTCTCCCCAGATGGAGGCCCACGGAAAGCGGTCCCCGTGCTTGCTGCCAATGGGACATCTGGAAGCACAGAAGCAGCAGCAGGTATGGGCCCCGCCCCTTTCCCAGAGCCCACCTCTCTCCTCACCACCTGAGCACCAGACTCCCCGACGGGGCGGGAGACCCCCAGAGTCAGGGTTTACTCCTAAATTCTCCACAATAGAGAAAGGGTCCAAGGAGGGCCTCCCCTCTTCCCCCCTCGGCAAACTAAATCCATTCTCAGAAACTTCTGGTTCAGGGGACGTTTCAAGGACAGCTGTCTGCACGCCTGGTCCTCCTGCGTTCTGTTTGTTTGTGTGTTTGTTTTTATGTCCTCAGCAAAAATGGCAAAGGGCGCCATCCCCCCCACCCCCGCCTGCCAAGGAGGCGGGTATTGACAAGGCCCAGCAGCATCTCTGAGAGCCTCCCTCCCCTGGGCGTGGATGAGCTAGATCCAGTCCTCTGTTTAAAATGCAAACAAACAACACTAAAAAGCACCACCCCCCCCTCAAAAACAACCAGCAACAACAACAAAAGACAACAATCAGCAACAAGCAAAGCAAGGACTTTGCTTCTAAAGTAAAATCAAAGGACAGACAAGGTTGACCTTGTTTGTTTTTGTTTTTTTGAACTGGAAAACTTTTAAAAAGTTCTCATCTCACGAATTCGATTTTGTTCCCCACAGCCTCCTGGTCCAGCTCTCCCTGGAGATGCGAAATCGTTTCTTTACCGTGACTTGTGACTTTCCCCTCCACCCAGGGACAGGCTGCCCCTTGGGCTTCAGCAGCGAGACTCCCGGCCGCCCTCGCCCCTCCCTCTCCTGACCCTTTTTCTCCGTCCGCCTCTCACTCCGGGCTGCCCCCTCCCCACTCCGCCCTGGCCTGGCCGGGAGATTTATAGAGCAGAGTGGCTAACAATGAGCAGACATTAGGCTGCTGTGTTCTGCATACTAATGACAAGATACTGCTTCTGTACCAGGGGCAAAGCCAGGTCAGGCCAGTTTAACCATAAACTTTATTTATGGGCTTATAACTTTGCAGCTGCAGGAGCTCTGCCCAACCTCGGGACTGAGATCTCTCTCTCTCTCTCTCTCTCTCTCTCTCTCTCTCTCTCTCTCTCTCAATTTGGACATATTTCTTTAAACAAATTTGGCGGGCAGGGGAGAGAGTGCTGGCAGTTCTTTATGATCTACTGAGTAGTTCCGGGGAGACATTTAAGCAGGTGGGAAAAGTGAATCAGAGAAGGAAATAGCAGCGATTGGTTTAGCTGCAATAACAGCAAAGCACCAGAAATGATGATGATGATGATGATGATGATGGTGGTGGTGGTGGTAGTGATAAGAATAATACTTAATCTCCAATACTTAATCTCCAGAGTTTCTGGAGCAGGAATCTACTCTATCTGTTGCTTCTGAGTTTCATACAAGGTGATGTTCAGAGCTACCCATCTTGCATCTTGAATCGCAGAATGGAATGCCTGCTTTGAAATGGCTCGAGACCCTGCCTCCCCGCCGAGGATCTTCTAAGCATGACCATCTGTAATGCATCAGCAGGCGGGTCCTCTCCGGTGCAGGTGGCGTGGCGCTGTGAGCTCTGGCTGCGCCCCTCCTTCCTTCAGTCCTCACCACGCCCCCCCTGCATTCTGATTGTGTCTTAGGACTGTGGCGTTGGCCCATGTTCATGCAGCGTGAGGAAGCGGCCAGGGTCATGGGTTCAATGCCCACTGAAGTGGATTGATCTCGCCTGGTGTCAATGTCATGGACTTACTAGTAGCTCCAAGATAGAGCTAGTGTAGATCAAGCAAGGCATTTTCCAAGGGGAAGGAAGCAGGCCAGCTCAGCGGGGGCAGCAGCAGAGCTTGCAGATGTCCCATAACCGGGAGGTAGGCTGGGTCAGCTCTGATCCTGGGAACGGAAGCCACCTCACCTGTGGGACCCCGGGCATTGGCATCCGTACATGCCATTCCAACGGAATGAAAGCAGGGAGCTATGCAGCACATGGGGCCACTTGCTGGTGCCTACGCTGTGTGTGGCTGACGGGTAGGACGTGGATCAAGATTCCTTGTTCTGTCGGCTACTGTGATGATGAGGACAAGACATGAAGCAGTTCTCAGGACCCAGGTAACTTCACAGCACAAAGAGTAAACTTCATACACGTTTTTTAAAAGTCATTGACGAGTCTGGGGAATTCCAGGATGGAATGCGGAATGCAACGAAGAATCCCAATGTATTGCAAATCTAAGAGCATCGGTGAATGGAGTTTGAGAACAAAGTAGTGGCCTAGGTAACTCTGGGAATGAGTGGAGTTTGTGAGACAAAAGGCATGTGAGTTAGCAATTCTGAAGCCATTGTACGTGTCTGCTGGAATTGAACCAGCCAGCTGATGGGTGGAGGTTTTGCAACGTTGTAGTTGGGGATTGCAGATAAGCAAGGAGGGGAAGCTAGAAGGATCCATGAGGGGTTAGGGTTGGAGACATCAGTGTGAACTCATGCTTAACACAGACCCAGATGATTACATATAGGAATATTCATAGGTACATATATGTACCCAGCTGAGTATGCATACAGTGTTGGGGAGCACATAAGACTTGGTTGGAAAGTTTGTAAGGAGGACATTCTGAGAAAAGGAAAGTGTGCAGAAGGCCCCCTGCCCTGTTTATCGGAATTCTGACTTATGGGAGTGCCAAAGGCGGTGCCCCTAATTTATTCCTTGACTTTTCCAAACAAGTCTGTGCACCTGCAGACTCCCGGGTGTTTACTGGAATCCTTATACTTAATCTTTGGGTGTCCTTGCTTAAAGGACATTGCAGACACATGTGTCCTCCCAATATTACTTACCCTAATGATTGTATCTAAAAGATAACTTTATCTCAAACTGCTGTTACAGTAAAAGCCTAACAAGGCAGGCAGTCAAGGCTGCCTGGTTCCTTTAGCCAGGCAGTCCCTTAGCCCTCTCTTTTACAGCAAACATTGTATCAGAGTAATCCATTCATCCATTGCTCAGGGTCTGCTGGCCAGCCCTGGCGATGCAGATTTTTCCTTGCTCTACCATCTGAGAGAAGCTAGAAGCCATGATACCCTTGGAGAAATGAACACCCCTAGTACCCAAACCTTGGTCTCTAATACCAAGATATTCTCCAGAAAAAAAAAGAAAGAAAGAAAGAAAAAGAATCAGGGCTCCTTGGAGAAATGGCTGATTCCACTGTGGCAGGAAATATATATATATAAAAAATGAGCCAGAAAGTTAAGAAAATGCTCAGAAAGCAAAACAACACCAAAAAGCCAAGAAAGCAAAACCACACAAAGGGATGGGGGTCTGTTAAAGGCATGCAGGAACCAATGGAAAGAGTTCCCAATGGCCACAGCTGGTTGAGCAGGAAAATGAAGTAATATTACGTATAGCCCAACATTTAAAATACCCAGGACTTCATAAGGAACAAAGAAATGACTGAATAAATAAACGAAGGACAGACACATCCCTTGTGCAGAAGAATTCCAAATAATCCATGTAGCTACTCCACCCTTCAGTGCAGGCTGTGCACTGTAACTTTCTTCCGAAGAGGACGCTCTGGAGAGCGGGGTGGGGGTGGGGGGAGGGGGAGAGAAAGAGTACAGTGGAGAAACCTGGCAAGCCCTACCTCAGCCAGGGTGACACAGATTAATATCAAATTAGGGGGACATGCTAGTACGTCCTCTTAAAACGATGGGGTGAGAATAGCACTTTACAGTGCACTCCCCAAAACACATTATCCCAGTCTAATCATGAAAAAAAAAAAATCAGGCAAGTCCCCACTTGGGACATTCAACAAAATGCCTGACCAAGTGTCCTTCAAACGCATCTGAAATGAGAAAATAAGTCCGAGAAACTATCAGAGCCAGGGGACGGCTAAGGAGACATGATGGCGACGTACGATGTGAGATCCCGGATGGGATCCTGGAGCAGAAGAAGGACCATCAGCGGACAACAGAGGAAACTTGAAGTATGGCCTTTCGTCAATAATAACTTACCAATATTTGTTCATTAATTGCAATGTGCCCTACCCTAATGCAAGATGTTCATAGTAGGGGAGACTGGGTGTGGGGTATACAGGAAGCTTCCGAACTACAGTCTCAATAAGTTTGAGAAATCTAAAGTTGTTCTAAAAGAAAAGGTTTGTTTTGAAGGAAAAATACAGGGGCAGGCTGACTTGGTGCACACGTGGTGGTTTGCTGACTCCTGCCCTGGGTCAATGGGCTACTCACTACAACCAGCTGAGGGACTTCACCTGGCTCAGAAATCAAGACACTCTACAAGGCCCCTGTCCCACCCACGTCCCCAAACACTGTCGCCCCTGCAACCTCTAGTCCTCACTTTGTTCTCCTGTGTACCCTTCCAGAGTTGCTTTATGCAAGAACAAGCAATATGAAAATATATGATTTCCTCTTTTTCTTCTTAGACAAACAATAGGACCCTATGAATACTGTTCTGACCATTGCTCTCTCTTTGTGTGTGTGTGTGTGTGTGTGTGTGTGTGTGTGTGTGTGTTGTGTATATCTTAGAGATCTTTCCATATTAGTGAAATCAAATTCTTTCTCATTCCTTCTTGCAAATGCCTGGTATTCAAGGTTGAGGTTGGACCAGAGTTTATTTGATGAATCTTCCCTAGTAAACATTTGGGTTGTCTCCAGTCTTCGCTATGACAGACGGTGCTGTAGTGAATAATATTCTACGTGTGGAATTATAATTTGTGGGGATGCCTGTACCTCCACTTCAAGCCAATTAAATCAGAAATTTGGGTGGGGGGAGCAGGTCCTAGACCTCCTCATTTTAAAAAAGTCATAAACATCCCCTTTAAAGTAAAAAGGGAGTGGGGATTCTGTTGGTGAATATTCCAAGTAAGTAATTGGCTCCCCACCCAGGCTACTCCTCAGAATCACTGAAGAGCTGTTTTATTTTTAAATTTATCTTTATTGTTGAAGGTATTACAGATGTCCCCCCCCACCTCCCCACTCCTGACCCCTCCCCAGGCCTTCACCCCACTATTGTCTGTGTCCATGGGTTATGCATATATGCATACAAATTCTTTGGTTAATCTCTTCCGGCCCCTGTCTTCCCTCTGAGAATCATGTGTCTATTGTCGTATTGATAATAGCCATTTGAACAGGTTGAAGTGGTATCTCAGTATCTCCTTGTGGTTTGAATGTGTTTTCCCATTATAGCTAGTGGGGTGGAGCACCTTCTCATATAGCTGTTGGCCTTCTGTGTGTCTGCTTGGCGTCATCGCTATTTTAAAATACCCATGTACCAGGCTCACCCCAGCAAAGCTGAATCGTAATCACTGGGGGTAGCGCCCAGGATAATTTGTTAAAGTTTGCTCTGTGATTCTAATGCGCGGTCAGGGTTAAAAACCACCGATGTGGGGGTGCACCTTGTTAGAGAAAAGGGTTGTTTTCGGAGTGAGAGCTCTCTCTCCTCTCCTTCACCCAGGTCTAGTCCACTGCTGTCTCCCTGCCCCCTCCGTTATCCTGCCCTGGAAAGCGATCTGGGAATAGATTCCCAACCGAGGATGGGTGGCGGTCATGTGGAGTGCCCACGGGGCCAGGCTGGGCTGCTGGGCTGGTCCCGACCCACAGGTAGCTGGGACGTGAAGGGAACGCCTGCTGTCGGCCAGCGCGCATCACTGCCCATCCGTGAGCGGCCGGATTAATATTTGGCCAGGCCTTGGTGAACTTGGGTTTCCTTCCGGCAGCCTCTTTCCCATCCGTGGGAGGAGGACCCTGGTGTACAAACAGAAACTTCACTTCCCTCATCTTGACCTGATTTCAGTGAGTTGGCCCGGACGCTCAGCCTGACATACTTCGGGCATGGCTTGCTCCCTACGTCATGGGGAAGGCGAAGGGAGAGATACTTGGAAAAGAGAAACAAAGATAGGGCCTCAGTAATTGACATGTGTTGAGTGCTTACTCATGGAACCCTTGCCCCGAATGCATGACATTTGATCATCCATGTTTTCTCATGGGACCCTGGGGCACCGGGAGGTGAAGAAATGTGTTCAAAGTGCCCTGGCCGGTATGGCTCAGTGGATAGAGCGTCGGCTTGCAGACTGAAGGGTCCCGGGTTCAATTTCGGTCAAGGGCACGTATCTCAGTTGCAGGCTCCTCCCCGGCCCAGGCCCTGGTTGGGGCTCCTGCAGGAAGCAACCAATCGATGTGTTTCTCTCACATCACTATTTCTCTCGACTTTCCCTCTTCCACTCTCTCTAAAAATAAATGGAAAAATATCCTCAGTTGAGGATTTAAAAAAAAAAGAAGAAGAAGAAGAAGAAATTCGTTCAAAGTAACACAGTCAGGTAGTTTCAAAGCAAGAGGATCTCAGAACCAAAGCCTGCCTCGCTCCCAAATCCAAGTTCTATTCTAGCCAGTCTTCCGGTCGGAGTTTGGAATTTTCTCCTGGTTTCTGTGGACTGCCTCAAGCCCACGGGATAGTCTCGAGCACGGCCTCCTTTGATGGGATCCAAATCCTAGGTGGCCTCCACGTTGGGGGAAATAAAAGGAGCCTTTATACCTACCTGCCCTGGTTCCAAGATTAACTTTCTGCATGAGGCCAAGGGCAGCTTGGCATCTCCAATGAAACCAGGGTGCATTTTTAAGGTGTGGCACCCAAAAGTTCTTTGTAAAATCCCCCGAGACACTGCAGATGCCACCTGCTCCAACACGGTCCCAGTAACCATGACAGTTCCCAGGTACAGAGAGGTGCTACAGGCCTTGCCTCCTGTAATCCTCACTCTACCCTGTGCTGGGAGCAAACCAGGCTCCAAGAATCGGAGTCCCTTGTTCAGCATCCCAGGGCTAGGAAGTGGTACGGCCACATTCAAATTCAAGTCTCATTTGATGGTAGCGCCTGTGCCCAGCCCATTCCAACGTGTTTTCTAGAAGAAGAAAAAAATGGTTCCTTTTCACCCCCTCCGCGTGTATCTCTCCACCCTCCTCTCTCTACCCCCTCAAGACATTCAGAACTTTCAAGTCCCTTTCTCTTTCTGCTCCTACCCAAGCCTGAGAGAATTAGGCCACGGACGGCGGGTGGGTCCGCAGAGTTAACCCGTGTCTTCCCCCACGGGGGCCAGAAGAGTTCCAGCCCTGAGACTGGGGCCCCGAGTGGCGGAGTGGCGGTGAGAACCCAGGGGTTAATGTCGACCGAGTGGGAAAGTTATCTGCTTTGTTGTGAAACGCAGCTTCCCAGCCCACAGCAGGGGCGATTAGCATGCAAATGGACTTTGCCTCCTGCTTTTTAATGTTTTACTTCTCCTAATGGCTGAAACCGGTTGTAATTTCTGAGCTCGGCTGGCTTCAGGAAGCCGTTTCCTCCCAGCGACCTGTCCTTGCACCTGGGGAGATTTTGAACTCGAATGTTATTAACCCGCGGGGCCAGGCGTTGGCTTTCAAAGGAAGGAAACCCGTGCAGGTGGAAGTTAGCAACCTCCTCGTTTGTCCTTCCCCCACTACCCCTCTGCCCCCCCCCCCTCATGCCCCAATATCCTCCAAATTCTTTGGTTGGGAGCTTGACATTCCTACTGAGAGATCAAAAATCACAGGTGATGGTTGACAAAGATAAGAGGGAGCTTATTAAAGATGTTAGATAGCAGAGCCCTGGCTACAGTACGCATTTGCAATGAAGACTTTTTCTGAGCACTCCCTGGATGGGAATGTAATCCGTCCTCTTGTCCCAGGGCCATCCTAGAAGAGTATGTTTTTCCTAAAGTGCTCCCCGCGTCTAAAGCGATTTCCTAAGGCTAGCGCCAGGCCACCCATCCCCATCAGGTTAAGGACTAGCTGCCTCTTCCGCCCTGTCCACACCTCCATCCCACCTGGATTTCTTTTTTTCCTTGACTCGGTATTGAATGCAGAGACTCTGAAACCAGGCTGGGCTCCAGCAAACAAGTCATTCTTCTTGACCAGCGATTCTCAATCTGTGGGTCGCGACCCCTTTGGGGGCCGAACAACCCTTTCACAGGGGTCGCCTAAGACCATCGGAAAACACATATATAATTACACATTGTTTTTGTGACTCATCACTATGCTTTAATTATGTCCAATTTGTAACAATGAAAATACATCCTGCATATCAGATATTTACATGATGATTCATCACAATAGCAAAATTACAGTTGTGAAGTAGCAACGAAAATAATTTTATGGTTGGGGGTCACCACAACATGAGGAACTGTATTAAAGGGTCGCGGCATTCGGAAGGTTGAGAGCCACTGTTCTAGACCCTTCCTGATGCCCTGCTGGACAAGCTGTTTCTCTCTCTGGAAGCATTTTATTAGGCGGCTCTTGGACACAGTCCGCCTGACCGGGCACTTCTGTCTTTGGAGTTGAAACCTCCTCAGAGGCAGCCATTCCTCTGAGGCCTGGGGATTGAGGACTGCCGCGCGCAGATGGTCTGTCCTGGAGAGAGCGAGGGAGCCATGGCAGTGACGTCATCGGTGTGAAAGCACGCAGTTCCCATCCTGACACCCACCGCACCCCACCCCCCCTTCGCTGCAGAATGTCTGTGTGAATACAGATGCAGCCTCCGGTGAATTCACGCTGGGGATAGATACTTCCATTGTCTTGCCATTTACTCCGGAGAGCACATCGCCAGTATCTTTTCTGTGGCCGTTCTCACCCACCACTTTGTTACTAGTAACAGAAGCCAGCATCCAACCGAATTCTGGGTTTCTGGGACCCCCAAGTGCGATGGGAAATGACGGAGACCCGCCATCTCCTGCCTCGATGAATAACCCGGCGGCTGGGGTGGGCCTGCCCTCCCCGCGTGGGTTCGTAGCCTGTCTCCCGTGCACCGTCTCCAGACCCCCAC
This sequence comes from Myotis daubentonii, assembly GCF_963259705.1. NCBI lineage: Eukaryota > Metazoa > Chordata > Mammalia > Chiroptera > Vespertilionidae > Myotis > Myotis daubentonii. Next base: position 52,444,698 of record NC_081855.1, on the reverse strand, counting down.
GCAGTGCTCCTGCACAGTCTGTCCACAGCGACGTCCTCATAGCCACGTGCGAATCAAAGCCCAGAGAGCAACTCGAAGCAGAGCCGAAACCCAGAGCTCACCTGTTGAGCGACCTGTGCCCGAGGCGCCAGGGGCCGCAGACTGTGATGTCTAAAGGGACTGAGGCCACGCAGTTAGTGCGTCAGGGCTGAGCTCTGGACGGGGCTTTGGAGGAAACAAAGGCCAGGAGGCCAGAGCAGGTGGCTCCCCGTGGAGGAGGCTGGAACCCTGGATGCAGGGCAGCGCGTGGCCTTAGCCCAGGGCAGCAAAGCCTGCCTTCTCCCGTTCACCTTGCGTGTTTCTTTGGAGTGTGTGGGGAGGGGGGGCACCTTCCCCGGGGACCCTAAGAATCACCTGGTAGCTTTATCTCCATCTGCATGAAAAAGAAATGGACGTCCAGAGATGCTCTGAGCTGCAGACCAGTGAGAGCGGCAGGACCCGGGCTGCTGCATCCCTTCTGATGCCAAACCTCCCCCTCCCCACACCGGGTCTGGGAGGCACCAGAATCTCCCAGGGACCTGGGCAGAGCCTCAGACTAGAACAGGTGATGGGCAGGACCCCCTCGCAGGTGGCCTTGGTCCCAAGTGGACTAGCTCTGTCCCCAGCCCCCCACCGGCCCTTCCCCTCCCTGACAAGTCCAACTTGTTTCCTTCAGAGAAAACGTGACTTTTCCATTGACAGATCTTCCAGGCCAACAGTACAGCCAGAGCATGCCCCCCACTCCTTCCCCCTGGACCCAGCTTTAACCCAGCTGCTCCCCCTACCTCCCCCACACCTGCTCTGCCCTTCCTTGCAGGGGGGGGGGCGGGGGGGGGGAGGGAATTTCTGCATAACAATGTCTGGTCGCTGCTGCCCGGAGCTGCCCTTCTGCTATTAGCACCTAATGAAAATGTAACCACGTTGAACCCCCCACCGTCCTACATTAGCTTGGTGAGCCCAAGTGGGTTTAATTCCTTTGTATGATAAGCATCCCGCTCTCCCTGCCATGGTCCAGCCCCCTTCTCCCAGGAGAGGACGCAGGGCTCACTAGCAGGGACCTCTCAGCTGTCCCGGGCACAATGGGGAAAGTATCTTTTGTGGCATTAACGGCTTTGGGGAGGGGAGAGGGGAGGGTCCGGGCCGGTGGGGAGGGGGTGCCGTTGAAGAGGAGGTGAACAATGTGTGAGAAGCTGAGGCTGTGGGTTTCCCACACGGACCAACGTGTCCCCCCCACCCCCCTCTGGGAGAGACCGATCCGCAGCGACCAGCCCACAGCTGATCCCGCCTTGATTGGCTTTTTTTTTTTTTTTCATTGTGCTCTCAAGGGACGAAAATCCTTTTGTGGCGTGAAAGGAGAGGCGTTCCCGCCGTCCCCTACCTCGAACTGATTGGCTATGTCACAAGATGGCCAAATCCACCCGGATTAATGTGCTGTGCGGCCGACCTGGTGCCTCGGGGCCAGGGCGGCTGAGTCCGCCCCTTTGGGCCAGCGTGTCTGAGGCCCTGGGAGCAGGGGAGGGGGCCACAGAGGGGCAGCCCACCACTCTCCTCATATTTAACCCCCCCCCCCCCGTGGGGATGTTTATTCATGGGCCACATCTGCTGGCTGGCAGGCGACATGTCTCTTGTTCGAATGCCTGGAGTCCCCAAGGAGCCAGGAAAATGGGGCACATTCCTGAGGACCCGCCTTTGCCTTTTCCCTTTGCTCACGTGGTGAGTTTTGGCAGCTCACCTGTCATCCTATCTATCCCTCCCACTGCCCAGCCCTTTACCTGCGCCAGACTCTCACCTGGAGGCTCTGGGTCCTTGGCTCTCTCCTGTGCCCTTTGCCCTTCTGCCTGTCACTTCCACCAAATCACTCTTCCCCGTGTCACTTTGTGTGTCAATAAACCTCAGACCTTTAAGAACCGGCTCAGGTCCTGTGCCTCCAGCTCTCCTCAAGGGCAAGATTTTTCCTTTCTCTGCCCTCTCTGCCTGGTGTGCCTCTTTCGTCGCGCTTAACACTTTTACCTTAAGTGATCACAATGCAGGGTTTGTCTCTTGTTCACCTGGGTCAGCCCACCGGTCCCCCCACCAGTGGCGGCTGGGGAGGCAGCACTCAGGAGTTGCTGAGTAATGGAGGGAACCAGTGCAGCTGGACCCACAAGCCTCATGCCCTTCTTTCGGGTCTGCCGTGGATGCTAGGTCTGCGTTTGCTCCAACCTGGCTTTCCATTCGTCTGTCCCTGGTGTGGTTAGAGCAGGAGCATGCAGGAGCTTGACATTTTAAAAGGATAAGATGCTGAGGGAATAGGGCGGACAGGGGTCCCAGCACAAAGAGGATGGAGAGGCTGATGCCCAGATTTGGAGGGGACGGGACACTCCATTGAGCCATTCGTATGTCAGTCTGTCTGTAGGACCAGAGACGAGGCAGTCAGGCCAATAATGACTTCTGTTTTGGGAGGTGGCCGTGTCTTTGCTCTTTTCTAATATAATTGCTGTTGCTTTTTGGAAAGGGGACAGCCTCCAGTGTACTTAGGACTATGGCAAAGAGGAAAAATACAATAAAAAGGGAGACATTGTAGTGTTTTGAGAGACAAGACAGGTTAAATTTTCACAGGTTTTCAGTGAAGACCTAACGGTCGCTGGACCAAGTTGGGTTGGAGCCATACCATGTTAGCTGTGCTCTCAAAAATTCAAATGAATTAGCTGTGCGTGGGGAGTATGTCCGTGGGATTGGGGCAAGACTAACTTTAAGGGCGGGGATGGCCAACTTTAAGATGATAAGTAGGACATCTTTCAGGTACACAGTCGAGGGTCTGGAAGGCTCCTTCTTCCAGGCGAAACCAGAGAAATAGAGTGTGACTGGCCCAGAGACACTTTCCACCTGTAAGTGCTACTTAAATATTGCTCCATGATACCAGCCGTTCACACACTAGCATGAACTATTCCATCAGATTGTCATGCTCTTACATCTTAGCTGATATTAGCTGCCCTGAGTTATGGGAACTTGATGACTGGGAGTAGACCTGGAAAAAGTTGAATGAAGCCTAAGACAGCCTTAACCACGTCAGAGAAAGGACCCCAGGAGAGAAAAAAATGCAGAAAGGGAAGGGCGTGGTTATCAAACAAACTCTCCCCCCCCACCACCAATTTTTTTATTTTTTATTTTTTTTTTGGCTTTTGCTTAAGAGCATTCCTGTCTGGGGAAAGTGACAATGACTTTTCACCTTTATACCCTTCTGTTCCCAGAGCCCTGCATACAATAGTTATTGCTGCAACATTGCTCCCTGATAGGTTCAATAAGGGGGCTACAGACCCAAAGCACCATTCAAAAGGCAAGAACAAAAAAACCCCATGGGTGCTTAGTTCCAGCTAAGCTTGACAAAATACCCTTTGGAATATAATCCACCCCCAAACTGGGATCAGTGTGTACCCTGGACATGGGAACTGGAGTGAGTCAGGACCAGGAGGAAGTGGCTGGTCCACCTCTGGCATCTGGTCTACCTCTATTGCTCAGTGCAGAATCCGAGGGGTTGCATAGAGCAAGCACCCCATCATCTCTGCCCAGGGGACTCCCAGCAGTCGCCCGGGGGCCTTAAATAAAAATGCAGCCCCGGGTTCCAAGCTGAGACCTGTCTTTTCAGAATCTCTGGGAGGGGGCCCCTGGGAACCTGCATTTTAACAAGCTCCCAAGTGACCCTGCTGCACACTCGGGTAGAGGAGCTAAACCCAAGCCGCCCCCAGAGCTGCTGTGTGTCCCCTGCCCTCCCGGGAAGGTGCTGAGCTGCCAGTGATTTCTGGGTTAGGCAGCGTGAGAGGGATTAACATTTAAAATGGAAAAAAATCACCTTTGAGTCAACTAATTAACTCTAAGAGCCTATCTTTTTTTTTTTTCTTTTTAAGGGAGGATTGGTTTTAATAGAAAAAAGTTAATGTTCAAATGTAATGGTTCCTCTTCCTTAAAGTGTAGATTTTCAAACGTGATAGGATAATGGGAATCCTGAGAAACTTTTCCTTTTAAAGATAAAGTGTTCACTTCTGAAAGAAGGTTTCTCGTTGCCATTAAAGAATGGAGCGCCGCTCTCTAAATAGGCTTACACAAGCTTCTATGAGCTTGTTATCTGCTTATCTGCTTCTACGCATAAATAATACATTTATTCCTTCTCAGCCTCCCAAGGGCTCTCTCTGCCTTTACGACGTAACTTTTCCTGAGAGGGACTCTTGCATGAATGGGTTATCGCTCTGGAGGTTTATCCCTCCATTTATAACCATCAGGGGGGAAAAGTTAGGGAGAAGACAGTCCAGGAAACATATTAGGAAGAAAAAAAATCTCAAACAGGTTCTCCGATATCAAAGGGAAGCACTGAAATTGGAATCATTCTTCTAAAGTTTACCAGTGAGTGATTTTATCCTGAAAAAGACATCCGTGTAAACGGGAAGAACGCATCTTCGGCTCTGTTTCTAGTTCTGAGGAAATCCGCACATTTGTGCGTTTGTGGAGGTCCCGTGCCTGAGAGCCCAGGTCGTGAGAGAATGAACTCCTCCCACGGGGGTGGGGGGGGGGGCTGCGTCGAGAACAGCCTCCTGGGGCCGAGCTCACCACCTGGACTGAAAAAGCCGGCCGTTTTCTAAAGCCAGTGTCCTGACAAAATAGTCTCTATAACATGCTCTGGGTCGACGTTTCAGAATAACAGCACCCAGTCCAGATGTCACCAACCTCAAAGCTGCTTTGCAAAATCTAGATTCTTTCCTACGTATTATTTTATGTTTTCCATAGTTATACACATAGCTCTTTGCTTTTCTGTGGAAGGGTGGTATTGTACCTACAGAAAAGAGAGCCCAAATCGCAAAGGCCAGCAGCTTGATCGGTTTCACGAACTGTACCCGCCTTTGCGTAACCTGCACCTGATGGAGAGACTGAACCTGGAAGCTCCGCCCCTCCACGCTTCCTCCCACTCCTCCTCCCTCCCCGCCGAGGGAAGCGCCGGGTTGGACTGGGTCTGCAGTCCCTGAGTTTCGCTTACTTCTGAGCCTTGTGTAAATGAAAACACACACGCGTGTGGTTTTGTGTCGGGCTTCTTTTACGCGACATTCAGCCCGATGGTTGCATAAAGTCGTAGAGTGTTTATTCTCACTGTGGTGAGATATTCCATTGTGTGGAAATACCACAATTTGTTTTTCCGTTCTGCTGCGGATGGACACTTGGCATGTCTCCAGTCTGGGCTATTCTGACTAGGACATGCATAGAGTTTAAAGAGTCAAAACTTTGGAGGTGAGAACGTATTTTTTCCAATCCTATCTAAATTTTATCTTAAAATGTATGCTTATTTTTTACATTTCATTTTTTTTTTCAATTACAGTTGACATGCGACACTATTTTGTATTAGTTTCAGGTGTACAGCATGGTGGTTAGACAACCATAATCTTGACACAGTGATCCCCCGACATACCAAGGACCCACCCACCCAGCACCACGCATAGTTATTACAATATTATTAACTATACTAGAGGCCCAGTGCACGAAATTCATGCGGGGGGTGGGGGGGATGTCCCTCAACCCAGCCTGCACCCTCTCCAGTCTGGGATCCCTCTCATAATCCAGGACCACTGGCTCCTAACCGCTCCCCTGCCAGCCTGATTGCCCACAACTGCCCTCCCCTGCCAGCCTAATCGCCCACAACTGCCCTCCCCTGCCACAACCCGCCTCCTCCGCCGGGACCCGCCTCCACTGTGTGCATGGCCATCTTGTGGCAGCCATCTTGTGACAACGTCGCGCGAGGGCGTGATGCCTCCTAGGCTTTTATTATATAGGATACCCTGTGCTGTACTGCACATCCCTGTGACTATTTTGTAACTAATATTAAGTACTTCTTAATCCCCTTTTCACCAGCCTCCTCTCCCACTATCTCATTTTTGAAGTATGATGCTTAAAATAAACCTCCCCAGCTGCAAACATGTCATTGTGCTAGGTGCTGTACTGATAGGAAAAGAAATTGTCCCTTACTTCCAGAGGTTATCATCTACAATAGGTCAGCGCATTGACTGGTGTGGCTCAGTGGTTGAGCATCAACCTATGAAGCAGGAGGTCAAGGTTGGATTCCTAGTCAGGGTACTGTCCAGGTTGCTGGAGGGCAGGCTCGATCCCCAGTAGGGGATGTGCAGGAGGCAGCGGATCAATGATTCTCATCATTGATGTTTCTATTTCTCCCTCTCCTTTCCTCTCTGAAATCATTAAAAATATACTTACAATAGGCCAGAGCAGGCGCAGGAGAAAGTGCACGGGTGGCATGGAAGTGCTGAGTAAGCACAGGGTGGGATTGAAATGGACACCGTTTGTGCTTCTGAATTTGTGTTTAGGAGGGACTTGTGCCACCAGTGCCCTGCAGGGTCTCAGTCGCCCTTGACCTGGTTTTCCCAGGCTGCGTCGTCCTGCTGGGTCTCCAGGGAACTGAGGACTGAGCCTGGAAGGGCTGTAGGCTGGGCCCTCTCACTCTCCCATCTCTCAGGAGCCAACCTGGCTCTCATACTGCTTTGCTGATACTTGTGCTTCACGGTCCCTTTTCCAACTTGCTTTGCTGTGTGTTCCCATAGTTTCTGCTGCTCCATAACTTGGTTGGCCCCATGCTGATCCGGCCTCAACTCTACTTTCTCACCTCTACTCAACTCCTCCAGCTAATTAATATGTATATATAATTTTATTGTATATTATTAATCATTACTGTAGGAATATATAATTTATTAGATTACATTAATATACAATGTATTAATAATATAACAATTTATTCTATTGATTGACATTCATTATATTAATATATATTTTGTGAAAAAGCAAAGCGGTCCTCTGTGTTAATATGGGTTGCATCCCATTTAATTCCTAGAATGTTGGCGCTGGGAGAGTCTCTTTGCTTTTACAGAGAGAAATTGAGGTAGAGAGAGTGAAGGGGACCTGCCCACGGTCACAGAATAAGCCAGTGAGAGCAGCAGGACTAGGCCTGGGGTCGCTGGCTTCCCCTCCATCCCTCTGGCCTCAGGTGTGTTCTGTGCTGTGGTTTCCCCCGGCACAGTGGGCAGAGCAGAAAGAGCAGCTGTCCTGCTTCCCGGGGGGTCCCCCATAGGGGGCCGTGGACAAGGCTTTTCTCACCCTTGGGAGGAGCAGGCGACTCCAGGTGATCAAATGTCCGGCCTCTGGGGGGCCGACCAGCCCGCATGCCCTGGTCCCCACGATGGGCACCTGCACTGTTAAAGCCGGAAGCAGCTGTTCTCTGCACCCAATACCCTCACTGCCCAGCAGTGCTTGGAACAGACCTGAGTTCCAAAAATGTTTGCTAGATCAATGTTCTTGTTTAATGAGCTTTTGAATGTAAATAACGGTGGGGTGGGTTTATATATTGAATTGTCTCCTGTCACCTAGGTTTTGGCATGGGTGACCGGTCAAATGTTTGGCGAGCAGGTTTTCTATCAGGGAGCGGGGGACAGTGTGAAATCACTGGGTTCTGGGAATAAGGGTAAGATCGGGAATCAGAACAAGCAGACAAGGAAGACTGTAACATCAGGACGGACAGAGGGTGTTGCACAATTTGTACCTGGACTGTCCTGGCCCCGGGGTCATGTGGCCCTCAGAGTGCCTCTCCCCTCGGCTCAGCCAGCGCCTGGAGGAAATCCAGGCTTCGCTGGGCCCTTCCTGGGAACCTGCCCGTTTCCTACTTCCCTGGAGTTAATGGATGGTTCTCCTCTTCCCTTTATTGGCTTTAACGTCATCATTAATCACCCGAGATGAACTCTGCAGCCCAGATTCTAACAGTCGCTGCCACAGATCTTATCCCCTCTCACCGGCCTTGACCGCGGGCCCAGTGCTTCCTCAACCTGTTTATTTTCCTTTTCTTTTTTTTTTTAAATATATTTTTATTGAGTTCAAAGAGGAAGGGAGAGGGAGAGAGAGATGGAAACATCAATGATGAGAGAGAATCATTGACCGGCTGCCTCCTGCACATCTCACACTGGGGATCGAGCCTGCAACCCAGGCTTGTGCCCTTGACTGGGAATCAAACTGTGACCTCCTGGTTCATAGGGCGATGCTCAACCACTGAGCCACGCCAGCTGGGCCCTCCACTCGTTTCTTAGTCCTCACTTCTGTCCACCCCAGAGTTTCCCCCTCGTTGAATGTCTCCTTGTGCCAGGCTTCATACGCATGTCTTATTTCATCCCATTCACACCACAGCCTGCGGAAACGGAGGCACTTGTTTCCACATTTTAGAGGCGAGGGAACTGAGGTGTCCTGTTCAGTAAGGGGCCACGTTGGAGCTCAGACTCCCAGTTGTGTGACCTGACCTCACACTGTCTTGCCTCGTGAGTGAGTTCTTCCACTCCACGTCCTCCATTCACGCCACACAGTGATTGCTGGTGGGTCTGCATTACCCAGTCCACTCGGATCTGCTCCTCATTCTTCTCTGCAGCCTGGACCCGGCCTCACTCCCCTGGTCCTGTCCTAGCCCCAGTGTCTGGTCAGTCAAGTCACACCTCCGCCCTCCTGCCCGTCATTAAGGCGCATCAATAATGTCTGATGTCTTTCCTTGGCGTCTGCCAACGTCCATCTGAAAGTTTCATTAGTTTCCATAGCCGAGCTGACATTTTAAAATGAATGAAATGTGGGAAAAGGGATTGGATAGTACTTTGATGTCACCGGGCAAGAGTGAGTTGGGGGTAGAGCAAGTCTAGATTTGGGGTGAACATGTCATTCTTTTATTTATTCTTTACTCATTTGTTCCACCCACCAGCCATAGTGGGGATCCCCTGAACCGAGGATGGGGCGGGGGGAAGACCTAAACAGAAGCTGAAGAGACCAACATCTTCAGAGCGTGGTGGCTTCTTCTCTCCAGCGGGCAAGGCTCCCGGTGCCCAGCCCCACAGCCTGTGCTTGGTGTCCCACAATGAAGCAGCTTAAAAGGGCTTTGCAGGAAGGTGTGAGGCCATCGCCATCAGTGGCATCTTGCAACCCCATAGGCCATTCATGTTAGATGAACCTCCTGCATTTAACACATACCCCCCTCATTTAGTGTCCCCGCCCTTTCTCAGAGTCATACACTGTGGTGACAAAGCTTGGAGGCATATCTGCTAAAATCAAGGACAGACTTACACTCCAGATTATTAAAGCAACACAATAATGTGGCCCCAGGGTCCAGGGCCCCATCTTTTTTTTTTTTTTTCACTTTCCTTATTTATTTTCAAGTCAAAGTGACTCCATTATATGGCCACATCATAATTCTTTTCTTTCCATTCCTTCCCTTCCCTTTCTCTTTCTCTTCCCATCTCTCTTTCCCATCTTTAGGCAGTATTTCTTATCAATCATTCTTGCCAGGATTCAGAAAGGTTAAGAGATAATAAAGTGAATGGAAAGTTGAAAACAGAGCTGTCCCGGGAGTGTTTCCCCGGAGCAGTGGCTGGAGGACAGGTGAGCGGCTGCCTTTCTCCTCTGCGGGGAACAGATATGGAACTGGCCACCCCAGCGATGAACAATGGGTCAGGCCTTCCTGCTCAGGTTTCTCCCGCTCGTCCCCGCAGTATCCTGACCTGAGACAGTGCCATCTGTAGATGTTCACACAGGAAGAGACCGGGGCTCAGAGAGGGTAGGCCATTGGCCCCGGGTGCTCAGCGTGCAGGCAGCAGAAATACCCTTGGACCTGATTGGACCAGCCCCTGGTGCCCATGTGCTTTGCTCCACCAGAGTGAGGGCTGTCCTCTGGTGCGGACAGGTCCATCTTGCTCCACCCCCTGAGCACGAGAGAACAGAAGAAAGGGTAAGTGAGGCACCCGAAGACTCCAGTGCAGATTGGGAATTCAGTGGAGGGAAGGGGTACAGGGGACTTGGTGATCCAGAGCTTTGGGGTGAGTGGGGGGCAGAGAGACCTGGGCAGAAACCTTGACTCTGCCAGAGTTTTCCTCGATGCGATTCCTGTGTGGCCTTGGGAGAGTGGGAGGTCATCTCCCTCCTCCATAGAACAGGGCTGGGAGAATAAATGTCACCACATCGGCTGCAAGCAGCGCTTAGCACGTGAGAGTCCCGTCGCTGGCTGGTGTGGTTAAAGAGGGGCTTGGCCGGGTCTGGACTCCGGCCCATCCGAGGCACATACTTTGGGAAACCCGAGAGCTCTGAAGCCTCCGCCTGCTCACCTGCGGAGTGCCCTGGGCTTCCTTAAAAAGTCCCTGCAGGTGCAGCCAGCGGGCATCGGGATTGTTCTACCCTCCCACGTGGGCTCCATCCATGCTGCCGCCTCTCATTGAACCAACCCACACATGACCAGGCTGCCCCAGACACAGGCAGAGGAGGGAAGAGCCAGGGGTGCATGAATTAGGGCTTCTCCCTCAGAGCTCAACGCCCTGAAGTGTCCCTGGTAGGGACCCCGTGACGCCTAGAGCCGAAAGGCAGCCCCGGGCAATGGCTTTGGCTCTTGGTAGAAAAAAAAGGAAAAAGTGTTCCAGTTTGAATGAAAACCAAGAGCCCTCAGAATTGGAGGATCCCCGAATTTTAAACTATCTGAACAAAGTGGTAACCATATGGTATTTGTTTACACACTGACACCGAAGTTTCAACCTCGCTGGTGACTGCAATGACTGCCTGTCTACCCTCCCCACCGGGGCAGTCAAAACTGGATGGAAGCCCCTTTGGGAACCCAGTGCCCATCTTGCCATAGGCTCTGCCAGGAATAAGGGATCTTCTGGGCCCACTGGTCTCTCTGACAGCACGGGACTCCTGGCCACGGCGCACCTGCTGTCTGAGAGGGCTCCAGGCGTGGGCCGAGTGATCAAGGTGGAATCCAGTCAGTGGTCGGCAAACTGCGGCCCCTTGAGTGTGGCTCTTCCACAAAATACCACGTGCGGGCTTGCACGTACAGTGCGATTGAAACTTCGTGGCCACCCGCAAGGGGCCAAAGCGCCGCATGGGGCTCGCGAGCCGCCGTTTGCCGACCACTGCTAGCCCACTTGCCCCAAACTTTCATCACCTGCACTTGGATGGAATGAAGCAGAAACGGCAACCCCTGAGCCACCAAGTCCCTTATGGAACCTCTGCTGGGCCTTCCGGGCCCCCCTACATTCCCCCAAACACACACCTGAGGGAGGCCTCCAGCCCCTCACTCTGTTAGCAACTGGGGCCCTGCCCAACAGGTTCCCCTGCTGCTCCCCATGCCCCCCTCCCGCCCCCCACGCTGGCCCGGCCACTGGGCGCTGTCGTGTGACTTCACTTTCCTTGGAGGTGAAGTGGCCTGTGAGGCCCCGTGGGAGGGGCGGTGGCAGGCGGGCAGCCAGGGCCGGGCTGTGTGAATGTGGCAGGCGCATTGTTCCTCCGCTTTATTCTGGGGCCTCGATCGGCTGATTTAGAAACCCTCATCGGGGGCTCTCAGGGCGTCCCGGGTGTGACCCACCGCGAGCGGCTCCGGGAGCCTTTGTTCCCCGATGACAGCTGACTCGGTCTCCAGTGGGAACACTGCGCATAACTCCACACTCGGGGCTGGCAGCTGGGCCTTAACTCTTTCTTACCCTCCCCCCCGGGTCCCTTCACGGCCTGCTCCTCGCTCAAAATGACCTTCTGCGGCTGGAGGGGAGGCAGAGGCAGAGTGGGGGAGGGGTGCGTCGGGGCCCACACCTGGGACCCCCTTGGAAAGTCGAGTGCCTCCCCTCCTCCCCCCGCCCCCGCAGTCCCACTTCGCTGGCGGTGAAGGCTGTCTGTTCTGATTCCGTCTGGCTCGGGTTATGGCCATTCACCTCTACACAGGTGCCTGGGCGGATTGGTTTCCATCCTGGCAGAGGACTGGAGGCAGAAAAACAGGTATCTTAAATGTATGCTCACATTCTGGGGTCAGTGAAACTCCCAGGAACTCATATATGGATATAGTTTTCTTATCCATCTCTCTGTCTTCTATCATCTGCTATCAGTGAATAGGCCCTGAGGTTGGCAGAGATGACTAAGCCATAGACCTGGCCTCAGGGAGCGGAGGTGTAGGGGGATCCATAGTTAGGACTCTTGTTTGCACAGATGGAAACCCAACTCTAATTAGCATACGTAAAGAAGAACTTGAGAGCAAGAATAGGGGGTAGCTCATGGAACAGCGGTGTGCCCGTAAGGTTAAGGATAGGGCTGGGACCGGGAGCAATTAGGACAGAGATTCAGGGGTGATTGGGCCCCTCTCCAGCACCACTTCCCACTTCTCTCCGTCCGCTGGCTCCGTCGTTCTGCCTCATGGCAGGTGCACAACATAGGGCAGAACCATTCCTGCGTCTAACATTGCACAGAATTCCTGGGGTGGAAACTCATTGACCCAACAATGGTCAAAGGCCCGTTAAGGACAGAGCTGTCTGGCCATGGGACAGGCCCATGTTCTAACATGGCCGTCTTCTCTGAACCCCTACAAATGGGGAGAGGGGGTTATGGCCAACTCTCAAAAGAGTCACCGGGGAGACAATTGTATAGAAAACTACTTCAGAAGTAAGGACCACATCATAAATGGATTTTGGATTTTTTATCTCGATGCCAAAGGGAACCATTAAAAAATGTAAGCTGAGGAATGAAATGGCTGTTTATAGTTTTCAGCTAAAAAGTTAAGAGCAAATGGATAGGAGGGGGAGGTTTTGGAGGTAGACCTCTCAGAAGGCTATTGCCACAACCCAAGCATTAGATGATGAAGGCCTAGAGAGGGTGATGAAAGGGGGGATGGCCAGATGATGACAGACATGACAGCTATTTAGGAGGTGGAATCAACAGAACCAGTTAACTAGCTATTGGAAGAGAGAAGTGAAGTGTTGAGGATGCCCCCCCATCCCCAAATTTGGAAAGATTTGGAAAGCAAATTTATAGACATGGGCTATAGCAGTAGTCCTGTATTGGTTGTGGCTGATAAATTAGTGGGTCGGTGAAATTCCTGTTTATGTATAAATTACATATCATTTCCTATCTATCTATCTATCTATCTATCTATCTATCTATCTATCTATCATCTATCATCTATCTTTCTGGAGGGTATGGTAGGATTGTTTTGGTCCATGGGACAGAGATGAGGAGACAAGGAGAGGTAGCCAGCAGAATGGTGACCATTCCCTAGCCTGGCCCCACACAAGACTGATCCCTACAAAAAAGCAGCAGCAAACAAAAGCTCACATTCAGATGTGGTGTATGTAGGTGACAGTATGAGATCCAGAGATGAGGAAAGGGAGTATATCTCTTTGCTTCAAGGCTGTAGAAATGATTACAGCCCCGTGAGGATGAAGAGACACCATGTTCTGTGGCATCTCGAAGTCCTGTGCTCTCCGCATCCGTTCAGCAGCCAGTTTCCTTCAGGGTGGCCAAATGTCCACAGCTCTAGGACTGACGTCTTCCAAACATGCTGTCTAAGAGTGAGAAGGTTGGCTTTGGGGGCTCTCTCTAACGAAGTTAAGAACTTTCCCAGGAGTTTTAGCAAACTTTCCCTCAGGACTCCAATGGGAAAATGCCATGTGTCGATTGGCATAGACTTCATTTATCTGAACCAATCGCTATGGCACGAGGATGCAGTCTAATCTATGATTGGGCCAACCTTGCAGCTGGGTGGGGTCAATCTCCATTTAAATCCTGTGACTGCTACACAGTGGAGGAAAGAAGAGTTGATGGGGATTTGGCTATAATTGCTACCATAGTAAAGCTTTAACATTTTATAGTATTTAATCAACCAGCATGCTTTGAGTGCCTTCTGCAAAGCAATGCACTGCTAGATTTTTGGCCAGTCGAGTTTAAAATTCTGGTCTTGACCTTTAGGACTACTACAATGACAAAGCAATGGCCTGAAAGCTTAGAGCAACAGGCTGTATCTACCCTCTCGCTATTGTGAGATCAGCGTGGAGAGTAGGTTTTATAAGAATTATGATGAATACCCAGAACTTGAACGACTCAAATGACTGAGTTTCAAAGCACCTAAGTAGGAACACGTAATTTGCATTTTTTTTTTAAAAGAAGGACTAACTTAGAAGTTTCTTTCCTCCCTTCCTCCCATGTTTATGTTTGATGACAGTTGTTTGGGGGGAAATTATGCCCACTGGTCCTATTGAGCTGTGGTTGCAACTCCAATTAATATTCGACTATTGACTTCCTGTTACACAGAAAACAAATAGTGAGACTAAACCACAACATAAGTTGGGTCTCTTCTTTTCACTCTTGACCTGTGGCGTCTCTACCCTTGTAAAGAGATGCCTTTCTGGTTCAAGGCCATGTTCACTGCTTGTCCCACCTGGAGAGAGTGAGGAGAACCTTTTGATATTTGGGCTTTCTTGTCTACTTTCCAAATCGGCTGAAGGAGGTTCCAGTGACCAAGTCTTCCAAACATTCTGCCTCATTTCATGGCTTCTTCAGTACATATCCAGCTGCCCATCCTAGAGGTTATCCCGATCTGTCGGTGAAGGAGAAGCGAGAGTAAGAAATGGACAGCAAAAAGAAAACAGCTTTGGTGCGTGGTGTCAATGTGGACCAGAATGACACAGGTCCCAGTGGAGAGAAAAGAGGCTTCTAGTCTCAAGGACAAAGCCCACCTGTTTGTACCTTAGTCCCCAGTTTCCCATCCCCCCACTTTCCCCCTCCAACCCTGAACAGGTTGATGGACCTTGGCTCATATCGATCCCCCCAGCACCTGTGTCCATCAGCTTGTCCTTCATGGATATTTCTTGATCTCTTGGCTTCTGCTGGCTGGTGTCTCCATGGTAACGAGGTGTGGGGAGGGAGATGTGGGGACAAGCTCAGTCCATTTGTCATCAATTGCCACTGTTTTGTTCTGCCTGGTATGTGCTCTCCATTGAGTCCCGGAGGAGGCAAAGCAGGGCAGAAAGATTCAGCTAACGGGCTGCCCCAGCCTCTGAGACTGGGTGGGGGGAATATAACCAAGAAAATTGCCTTCAGAGAGAGCCAGGGCGTGGAGATTATAACCGAACACCCCCCTTCTGTGGAAGAATTCTTCTATAACGTAGTCTTGATGTGTTCGGAGGGACGGTAGCATTTATTTCAGCCCCCAAACTTTTCTTTTTGTGTGTGTTGAATTAAGAGGAAGGAAATTTTGCAATCTCCCCACAACATGGAACATGATGTTATCTTTCTTATTCTGGATTGGAGTTGTGCTATTTGTAAAAAGAAGCGATTGGGCTACCACTATATTATAGCCTTAAACAGAGCATGAGTTGTACATCTTTCATTTTGGGCTTTCTGTGTGTGCTGTGCATTTATTTAGGGGATTCACCAAATCTGTCTCCCAACCCTCGTCCCCCAAATCAGGCTTAAAAAATTCCCGCCAGCTCTGCTGAGTGGAGCATTCCTGGTTGGACCCTGCCTGTGAATGCCCTTCTTACCACTGTCCTAGGCCCAGTGAATTCTCCTTTGTTCCACTCCCATCTTTGTCCTCCCTAAAGGCTCAGATCAGATTCCTCCCAGACTCATGGCAGGTTGGATGGTGCCTCCTCTCATTTAACAAGGAACTCACCAGTGTGGTCAACTGCAATGACTTCTTCTGTGTGGTTTTACTCACTGGTCTCTCTGTGTCACTTACAGCATCTTGTCCCTACCGCCACCATCACATGGAATGCTCTGTGTTCTCTTTCTTTTTCGCCATTGGCTCTTCTTGATCATCCTTTTTGTCTCTTTTGGCTCCTCCCACTATTGTGCGAGGAGCTGTCCTTGGACCTTTTGTTATGCTGCTCTTCATCCCTTGCAATGTCATCCGCCTTGATGGCCTTCACTCCCAGCTCTGGGGTTGAGTCTCAGACCCGCATGGAAACCGCAGGACTCTCCCTGTTCTGCATAGATACGTACAAACGCTTGAAAACAAACTTGACCTTCTCTTAAAGTTCCCCTCCATTTTTCCGGCATGGCTAGCATCTCCATTCTCCCATTTGCTCAAACTGGAAAGCACTGTGCCATCTTTAATGATCCCCACATAAGCTGTGAGTCACTCGTCTTATCTTTCTCCTTCTTCTCTTTCACCTCCTTCTTCTTCCTGCCGATTGATTCAGCCCATTTTAGAAATCCATGTCACTCACCTCGACTGAGGGTCTATGTCCTTCTGGGGTCTCTCTCTTCCAACTGGTCCTTCCTTCTGCTTTTGCTACTTCTGGCCAAATCAATCTCTACCCAAACATTGTAGCACCTCTCTCAGCCCTAGAAATCCAAGTCCAATCTTCACTAATGTCACCCAAGGACTCCCCAAAGATGGTTTGCCCTCTGACCCTCCAGCTGTGCCTTCATCATTGAGGAGTCTTCTGACTGCCCAGGAAAGGCTCACCCTTTGGGAAATCTATCGAATGCATTAAAGATGTGTTTTGACCAAGTTATCCCACTTTCCGGAATTTATCTTAACGAAATAATAAGAGAGCTGCACAGAGATCCATGCATAAGAAGCCTCATTACAGTGTAATTTACAACTATAAAAAACAGGAACAGTACCAATGTACAGTAATATCAATACAATGGCGCCTTAGGCAATCATTATAAAAAACAGACCCACTTACTGACACGGAAGGATAGTTCCAGCATTTTTCTCAGTTTCTTAGTAAAAGAGAAGTTCAAGAGTAAAGTGAATTCTATAACTACTGTAGCCTTTATGTGTAACACATATGCAAAAAGAAATAGAACAGCTTTCAAAATACATGTATGTATATATCAGTGTTTAAAAATTTATCATTATTTGTAAAACTTTTCTTACCAGTATTTAAAATTTTTTCTCTCTACAATAATCATGGACTAACTACATAAAGTCATAAATAGTAAAATTTACTACATGCTGAGGTAAAGCCATTTCTTAAAAGTTTGTAAAGGAAAAAATATCCTCCACTCATTTGTGCCTGGCCTTTGTTAATCTCATCTTTGTGTCTGTACATCTTCAGCTCTCCATGGTTCAGTACAGCATTCTTCACTTCCAAGTGCAATGAAATTGCTTCTGCAAGGGAGGAGCAAAGGGTCTGGGGTCGGAGGGCCAGGTATGTGTCCTTACTAAGCTGAGTGTCTGGGTACTGATACCCCATTCACAGATGTGGCAGAGGATTGGCAGATGTATGCAGAAAGCATGTAGAGAATTGCACAGCATCACGCAGCGGTCAGGGGGGCTGGTGTATTATTACTGAGGCCCTAGGGTCTACCCCATGGACTGAATTGCCACACAGGGATTGGATCCTTTTCAGCCTCTGCCTTGAGCCCAGTATGGACACGGCCCAAACATCAGTTTGAGCTCTGGCCCCTGAGAATTGGCTGTAAGGGTGAAGGGAGGGCCTGACTCCTCCCCTCCGTCTCCCCCCAGCACTTCCCGTCCCTTCCAATGTTTCCAAAGTGATGCTTAACTCTAGAAGTCACGGAAAAAACACTGTGTCCTGGCCCCTCCATCTGGTACTCGCACGGAGCCTTCAGAGCTGCCTGGCTCTCTCTCTGACCTCTCCCGTCCCATACTCTGCTCTGGATCTCAGGAGTTGAGTAGACTGTCCCCAGGAGCTGGGGGACCCCAGTGCTGCTGGCTGTGTGAATGATAAGGAACCCCCTTCTCTATTTCCCATCAGAGCCCTGGCTGGAAGCAAGCAGGCTGCTGGTGTGTGTGTGTGTGTGTGTGTGTGTGTGTGTGTGTGTGTGTGTCTTGCCTAGTTTAAAATCTCCTCTTGTACCCAAGAGGATTGGGCCTACCGCATGCTTTTATTTATTTAAAAAAAAATTAAGGCAGTTAAGTGTATATTTTATTTCTCTTTGGCATTGTTTCTTTTTCTTTTTCTTTTTTTTTAAATTTTCAACCACAGTTTACATTCAAAACCATCCCGCACCAGTTTCAGATGCACAGCAAAGTGGCTGGGAAGCCATGCGCTCTGCAGAGTGGTCCCCACGCTGCCCCAAGCTCCAGTCTGGCCCCAGATCCCGTTATCTCGCCATCATGGCATCATTGCTCTGTGTGTGTGTGTGTGTGTGTGTGTGTGTGTGTGTGTGTGTGTGTGTGTTGCCTAAAGTCAACACTGTACACAAGAGTCTGGCCTACCACATGCTTTTCAAAGTGATGCAAGACTCAGAACCACCTACTTAGGTCCCAAATGGTTCAAGCAGGAAGGGGAGAGTCTGGGAAGGAGTACAGAGGGTCCGAGAGAACCCCTGCTAAGCTCTAGGAGAGAGCCAGCGATGCGGGCTGGAGGACAGAATCGGTCTGATCCCTCTCCGTCTGCTCATGTGCCCGTGGCAGCAGGGGCAGCCTGGAGGTGCTCCGCCGGGCGCCCTGGGGGTGGGCGGCGATCCAGAGGAAGGACTTGGAGGCCGAGGGGTGCAGAGCTGCAGATCATTTGTCTTGGCTTGGTCGGGATGCTGCTTGGCCGGCCTGACTGAGCCTGTCAACAGCTAGCAAGTGAGGTCAGCTGGGGGCTGGAGGCCTCTTTAGCTATCACCGGAGCTTGCATCTCAACCCCCTGAATCATCCATGATGAAACCGTTTATCAGCCTGGGAGGAGGCAGCCCTGGGGAATCAGACTCCTGCATAAGGTTTGCTTGGGAGCGAGGCTGCATCCGGAAGGCCCGGCCAGGATGCGTTAGCCCCAGTGCACACTCCCAGATAACCAAACAAGCCGGCTGGCTGAAGGGAGGGACTCAGGCTGCTCCATCTGGGGGTGGGGGGTGGGGGGTGCCTGTTCTTCCTCCTCCGAAGCCAGGCCAGCTTAACCCTCCAGCTACCGGCTGCAGCTTTCCCAGGCTTCACCTTCTCCCCGTCACTCTCAGCAGAGATTTGGGGGAACCGCCGCAGGGGATGGGGCGTGGGAACCATTTTCCTTCTGCAGAAAGATCTGGAGTCAGGGCGGCAGGCATGACAGCACGGGGGAGCGGAGCGGAGCCTCGGAAGCTTTGTCAGAGGTGTTCTGCGCCAAAGAAACTATTGCTGTCCTCCAGCCACTCCCCCGAGAGATAGCGGAGAGGAGGATGGCTGGCCCCTCTGTGTCTCTAAAGGCATCAAGGCCACCGCAAGTCGTCCGGGGGAGAGGCTGGCCTGGGAGCCTGTCTTGTGAGTGACAAGGAGGTCCCGGGCACCTGCGGTGGGAATCCTGGGGTTTCGCATCGCGAGGGAGGCTGACATTTTTAGTGCAGCCTTGAGAGCAGCATCAGCCCACCCAGCCTTGGGATGGAGGAGGGTAGGAGGTTGGCAACATGAAGTCCGCTCTCCGGACTGACCAGGCGTACATTGTTACTTGAACAGCAAAGGGTGGTGGTGGTTGGGGGGGGGGGGATGGGCCAGATAGTCTTCCCAGGCTTGTTTTCTAGCTCCGCGTCCTCATGTCCTTATCAAAGAGTTTCTAGAATATTCCCAACGGGAGAAATTGTGTGCGAGCTGCAAGAGGGTCCGGCTTGGAAAGTAATTGTGTGAAGCTTAGGGGGCCCAGCTGAGGACGCCGGGGGTCCTCTACACTCCCAGGCAGGCATTTCCACCCTGGGAGGCCCTCCCTGGGGTGTTGGCAGACACCTTCAGAGCGAGACCTGGGCCCCGATTTCCCCCAAACCGCCCAAGAACACGTCGCTAACTGAAGGGAGAGAGCAGCTCCCGCACAGGGGGTCTTGTTTTATCCCCCAAAGGACATTCCGTATCGTTGCAGTAGCGCAGTGTGCAGCCCTGGCAGCTTTGCGTGGCTCCCGCTCGTGCTTTAAGTTGGCTGTTCTTTTCTGTTTTTTTCCCATGTTGCTTCCCCAGGGAACAAGGGCTATAGCTTGTCCCCAGCCCAAGCTTTTCAGTCCTGCTCTTGCCATGGGCCTTCCATGCGATGGCTGCTCTGTGGCTCTACCGGTGAAATTCACTGCATTAGAAACCGATGATGTGCTTATGAGGCTATTATCCTGTCGGTCAATCAGAAGAGCCCGGCCAGTCACCTGACAGGCAGGTTCTTTCCTTCCAGTGGTTGCCATAGTGTTGCCGGACATCTGGGCCGATGGGGCCACGTGGGAGGACCCTGGGTGGGCGGCGGAGCTGGGCGACCTTTGCTTGGGTTCCCAGAGCAGTGACTGGAGGAACATGGAAGGGGAAGCGCTATGACCCTTTCCACACGAAGGCACGTCAGGAGCCCCAGGGAGCGTGGGCCCTGGCAGGGGTCGCCTAAGTCGTCCCTGGGCTTTGAGTTGATCAGACAGGACATGGGCTGTGCACGGCCAGCGGGCCTGGGTGAGTTTGCTGGGAGGCTCAGAAAAGGAAGCTTTGTGATCAGGATGCTCTCTGCACCTCCTGTGTTGTCTGTGTTTTGTTTGTTGTTTTTTTCTTTCCCTTTTTTTTTTCTTTTCTCAGCCTCTCTCTCTGTCTCTCTATATCTTTGCTTCTGTTTACATGTCAGTCTCAGAGCTGGGCTGAGGGACCCGGAGGGAGCAGAGGGCTGGCCACATGGGGCGGGGCGCTGAGGGATGGGCAGGAGTTCGCCGCCGGTGACATGGGCATGGGTGTGAGAGGCCGAGGGAGAGAGGGGAGGGGAAGAGGAAGCCCGGGAGAGGTGGCGGCACTGCTTGGTCAGCACCTCTCCCCACCTGGGGAGCTGACTTCCAGTTTGAAAGCCTTGGGGACTCTGTGTTTTGTTTAAAGAAGGGAAGCGATTTCCCTTACATCCTTTTACAAATAAATAAACATAAGGCTGTCATATCATCTTACAGACGCTGCTACCACCAAACAAAGGTTCAGAATTCTGGACATTTTATTACAAAATCGAAAGATCAGAAGGTGGAGAGTGGGATGCAAGGATGGGGTTTAGAGATAGAGAAAGCCAAGTGGCTGGTGTAATCTATGTCTTGTGTTATTCCCACCACTGCCATTTGTACCAACAAGAACACATCATCACCACCATCACCACCACCACCATCACCACCACCACCATCACCACCGTCACCACCACCACCATCACCACCACCACCTCCACCATCACCACTACCATTATCATCACCACCACCATTATCATCACCACCACCATTATCATCACTACCACCATCACAACCACCATCATTACCATTGTCACCACCATCACAACCACTGCCACAACTACCACAACCACTACTGCCACTCCACCCCCTCCCATTACCACCAGTGTCACAGCCAACAGACTGCTAGGAATAACACGTTAGGAACTTTTAACCTTACCCAAAGTGATTGCTGACGCTGGTAAGGGACACTGAGCCCATAGACGCATTACCCCAGAGCATGGGGCTGAAAAGGTAAATCATGTAAGAAATCCCAAAGCTACTGGGCAACAGCAGCAACTTGATGCAGAGTTTCCGGCCTTGGAGCCAGAAGACTCACGTTCTTGTCTTGGCTCCGCCATTTACCACCTGAGTGGCCTTAAGCAAGTCACCTCCTTTGGGGCCTCAATGTCTTAGACATAAAACGGGGTTAATCAATACCTACGGCCTTATAGAGTGTAAAGGGGAAAACACAGGTGAAACGCTTATTACCTAACCAACAGACGATGCTTAAAACCCTTCCTTCTTCCCTCCCTCTCTCCCCTCCCTCTTTCTCCCCTTCTCTTTATTCTTCCATTTTTCCTCTTCTCCTTTGCTTAGATCTGAGACCCTCGTCCATCCTCAAACCTCAAATGCTGACAGGGAACCCTCCATATGAGTTAATAATGAACTTTTCTTTATTTGAGCCTCATGACCACTTCTTTAGCTCCTCACATCCTATGTTCATGGTCCACGCTCCCTTTTCTCAAAGAGGACAAACGTTAATTCCCATCCTCGGGCACCCCATGCATGGGAGATGGATGAGGGCAGTGGTGTGGTTGTGGAGTGAGGAGGTCCCATTCCTCTAGAGCAGCGGTTCTCAACCTGTGGGTCGAGACCCCTTTGGCGGTCCAACGACCCTTTCACAGGAGTTGCCCAAGACCATCCTGCATATCAGATATTTACATGACGATTCATAACAGTAGCAACATTACAGTTATGAAGTAGCAACGAAAATAATTTTATGGTTGGGTCACAACATGAGGAACTGTATTTAAAGGGCCAGAAGGTTGAGAACCACTGCTCTAGAGACTAAGGTCAGGCTCTGGGCGAGGGCTAATGAAGAGGTCAGGCCTCCTTTCTTGTGTCTTCCAGAAGAGCTCTCCCAGGAGCAGGCGGGGGGAGGCCGGGGCTTCCTGACACGGCCTGCCAGCTCTGGGTCGCAGCTGCTCGCTGCGGAGCTGGTTCCACAGGCCTGTTTGCTTTGGCCAGATGCGCTACACGGAAACAGTAGTAGGACAATGTCAGGGGAGTGTCAGGGACAGGGCACAGGGGGCCTGTGCATTTTCAGCAGAGAGCAGAGTTTTCTTTGCAGGTGGTGTCAGGCCTCGGGCTGCCTGAGGGAGCCAGCTGTGACTTGGGCTCAAGATGTTGGCCCGTAGGGACACACAGGATGCTGGGAGGAGCTGGCGGGTGGAGCAGCTGTGCAACTTAGTGCAAAAGTGGGCAGTGAGCAGAATTAAGCAAGGGTCTGATGACAGCCAGATTTTACTCCCCCCCCCCCCGGGCTCCCCCCAGTCTCCATTTGGGTTGAGTTTTCTTGAGATGGCAAAGAGTTTGTGGCTAACGGGTATGTGCGAGCTCTCAGTCCAAAGAGGAGATGACCTTGAACTGAAGGACAGGAGATTGCACTGGGAAATGTGGTAGGTCTAACGCGAGCTTCCGGAATTGACTCTTGCCATTTTAACTTTGTTTGCAATAATAAAAGTCAGATTTTTTGAGCACCACGTGTCCTCCAAGTGTTGAGTGCTTTGCATACATAAACTTGTCCAGTGTTTTAAAAATAAACTTAAAGATGATGACCCTAAATCTCAAAGCTATTCAGATACGAGAGGTCATATGGCTAATAAGAGAGTAGGAGAGAAAGTGTGGACCAAGTCCTGTCTGCCTCTACGCCTGGCTTCTCAGTAGCCCAGTCAGGCCACACTAGGGAGTGATAGCCACGTTCCAGCAGATTCTGCAACTTATCCAAAGACCATGCAGGGATGAGAGCCCAAAACCTGGGCAAGTGCCCTGACCGGGAATTGAACCGGCGACCTCCTGGTGGGTAGATCGACACTCAACCACTGAGCCACACAGGCCGGGAATGCACGGCTGCATCTTCTCCCTCTCCTTCCTCTGGTTGGACTTTCTCTGTGTCTCAAAGAGGGGGGTTCATCACTACGAGGCCAACACACCCTTGGCAAGAGCGGTGGAGGGGAGAGGGGAGGGGAGGGGAAGTGTTGGACACATGCTCACCCGGAGCGGAGGGCAGTGCAGGGGGCTCCCAGCAGGAGGCAATTCCTGGTCCAGGAGGAGGCGGGGATTGCAACAATACGGGTTCGGTTTTCCCCTTCCCATCTCCCTAGTTCTTGGACTTCGGCAACATTTCATGGCGGAGCGAAGCATCTCCCCAAGACCTACAGATAAAAGGCAGGGCCGTTGATCTGAGATGGAAACTTGATGTCTTACGGGGCTCATCCTGCGGTGGAAATCCAAGGGTTTCGGGGGGAACAGGGTTTTAAACTCAAAGCCAGCTAGAGGGCATTAGGAGGTTTTCCTCAGGTTTAATCTTTTGAGCCTCCAGGTTAATTTTGAAGAAAAATAATAATAATAAAAAAGACACAGACGTAAAGCAGGATAAAGTTATTAAACACCGTACCGAGTTGGGCTAAGTAATCCCCAGGCACCCACGCTGGAGCGGAGGGCAGCTGCCACCATGGGAACAGGACGGGCTGTTCCCCGCTTTGAAAGGCCGAGCTTGGTTCCTAGGCATCAGAGGGCCAGAGACAGCCAACAGCCTACTTCCTTTGAGAAAATCCTCTTTATTTGAGAGTCACGGAATGGCAGAGCGTTTTCTTAAGCCGTAAGGTAATCCTGGGCTGGAGGGAGTTAACGACACGGCGGGTCCCACACGGGCCACGCATGTGTATCCCGCCGGCTGCTGAAGAAGCCGCGTGTGGTCGGACCCCAGGAACCCTCAGTTCCTTTCCTCCCACATCCTCCAGGGAAGAAAGGAAGGAAATAAAAGAAGAAAACGAAGTAGGCCAGGACGTGTTTAGGAGAAATCACATTTAGGATGACCAGAATAGCTCTTATCTGCAGACAAATTGGAAAAATATCGTGGGAACGTCTGTTTTCCTGGGGAAATGGCAGTATTGGACGCCCGTCCGTCCCAATCAGCACCCAGTGAAGCCAACAGGCTTGTGTTCCCCAGCCCCTTAGACTCAATAACGTCCGATTCCCTTTGCTTCCCCCTCATTAATATCCAGCTAACTATGCTGACTCTTAGAGGAGGCCAAGCCAGGAAGGTTTTAGGGTGTGAATTCTGTCCCTTTCTCTGCCCTCCTCCCTCCCTCCTCAGGACCCGGCTTTCCTGGAAGCTGGTCTGCCAGGTGCTCAGTTGCGGGGTCACAGTCAGTACCTGGTGTCCAGGAAGTTGGGGAGAAAGAAACAGGGACCTTGGCCATCTCCCCTGCTATCCATCCCCCTTCCATGCGTGTCCTGCAGGTTTGCCTGACCTGCTCTTGGAAGGTATTCACCGCTTGCTGTTCATTTCACCTGAGGTAGCCGTAGGCTCCAGGATCTTGCTCCGTGATCTTGCTTGGCACAATGCAAAAGCTACGGTTGGACTCAAGAGAGCTTGGGCCGAGGCAACTTCCTCCAAGCCAAACACACAAAAGAGGTGGGCAGTGTCAAAAGCCAGCACTGGGAGAACCCACTGTCAGTGGAAGGGCCCCTTTGTAAGGGCCCTGGGATGACCTTGACATTGGGAGTTAGAAGATGACGTTTGACCTGCGCCAACAAGTGTGTCTGTGCCCTTGTGTCGTCTTCAAGGACCAGGTGTGACTTGATGGCCGGAGGTTGAGAGAGGTTTGTAAGCCCAAGCTTTTGAAAGGACCCACCACTGCTGGGTGCAGCAGGGCGACGGCGGTGGGGCTGATGGGAGAATGCCACATTCCTTCGTGCCCATCCCTTCCCTCGTCCAATCCAGTCCAATCCCCTCCCTTTCCCCATGTGACCTGGGCTGTCACAGAAAAGCCTTCAACAAATATTAGCTCAACGTGGATCTGGCTGCGGTACAGCTCGTCCTCAGTATCATCCCAGGGTTTGGCGGGGCCTGGCACCCTGCAGAGGTTTAGAGAAGTCCAGAACGGGAAGCGACCTTACACTTCTTTTCCTTTTATTTTTCAATCACAGTTGACATTCAATATTGTTTTGTATTCATTTCAAGGTGGACAACATAGTGGTTAGACAATCGTATACTTTGCCAAGTGGTCCCCTCAATATTTCCAGTCCCCACCGGGCACCGTCTCTACCTAGTTATCACAATATTATTGACTATATTCCCTGGGTTGTACTTACTGTTCAACTTCCCCTTGGGGAGAGGACAGAGTTCGCATCCCCCCTCTCTGCCCGCCCCGCCCCCCTCAGATCCCTGGCTACTCCAGCGTCATTGTGTCCTTTTCACCTCGGCCAGTATATAAAGAGCTATTTGGGGTGTCCCCCAGCTTCTAAAACCGTGCAAGCTGAACAGAACTACTGTGGGTGGGACAAATCCTCAACCTTAATCTTGGCCCTCGAAGTGAGGGCTCCTCGAATACAATGTGCTGTTTATGCAAATCCCATGCAAATCAGGGTAACTGGATTAAGGGGGAGGAAAAAATCCCATGGTCTTTCTGAGCCTTGGCCTCAGAAAGGATGTTTTATTTAATTTTTTGGTTTTCTGTTAGAAACTTCTCTTCTGCCTGGTAGCCTCAGCCAGTACGAGTGGGTCTCCCAGTTCGGTGGTTTCCATGGGCCAGGCGGTATGTGGACAGGGAGGTTTGTTTTAAGCTCTGTCAACGGGGCCTTGTTGGAAGTTGCCACACCTTAGACAGGCTTGCCAAGGTCCCTGTGGAGGGTGGAGGGTGAGCGTGGGGACGGGGCTGGCAGTGGTCAGGGCATAGGGAGGGTCCAGTCCAGAGACATTCGCTCAGCTAGGGTCAGGGTGTCTCACCTTAACAGGGCAGATGAAGAGTCTTCTTTTGGGTGGGAATCTTCTGCTTGTAAGATCCTACGTATCCTATTTGAAAACACAGTCAGTTGCCATTTGACATCCTTAGAGACACCAGCTCAGCCACTCAGCTTGCATATTTATGCAAAACAAAATGCAAATGAGCCCATTGAATCCTTTGTCTCGGCCCTGCCCCGCTGGGAACTGGGGTCTCCTGACTAACCAGAGGAGCCTTTCTAATTAGGACATGGAGCCCCAGAAACCTTGCTTGTTCAGTGAAATGCAAACCAATAAATATGTCTCCTGAGCTCCTACTAAGTGCAGAGCACTGTGAGGCTTTTAGCGAGTTGCACAAAAGAAAAAAAAAACCTAGTTCTTGCCTTTGAACGGGTCACAATCTCTTAGTGAGATTTCCAGTCCTGGTTAGTTTCTCATTTAATCACTCACCCAACATGTATTGACCACCTACTATGTGCCACACCAAGAGCTCAGTGCTGGGGACACAGCACTGAGCACGGATGAGAAGGTTCCTGCCCTCATGTGTTCACATCCTGACATGGAGGAGACAGACAGAAAAAGGGTAACACCAAATGAAACAATAAGACGAGGACGGATGTGATAAGGGCTAGAAGGAAGTGAGATGCTTTATTACGACAGAAATGCGCTATGGACCAGTTTAGTATCACAGTTCAATCTTGGTTTTTGTGGTTGTTGATTTGCTTTGTTTTAGTCCTCACCCAAGGATATGTTTTTATTTCTTTCTTTTTAGAGAGGGAAATATCAATTGGTTGCCTCCTATACATGCCACAGAGATTGAATCTAGATATGTGCCCCGACCAGGAATCGAACCCACAAACTTTCCGTGTATAGGACAATGCTCCAACCAACCAAGCCACCTGGCCGGGGCTCAATCTTGTTGTTAAGTGAATGGAAAAGCAGTGACAGAAATGGCAAAGTGCAGCAGGCAGTTTTGCCTGTCGCCTGCCTCCTCGTTGGCCTTAATTGAAATAATGATGTTCCATTGATTAATGAGTTCAGTAAAGATTTGTTGAGTGCCTACATAGGTCTGGGCACCTGGATTCATTGTTGAACGACACAAGCCATGTGCCTGCCAGTCACAGGCCTCAGAAAGCAGATTTGGGATCTGCTTTGATTTGGGGTAGGAGGGCTGAAGGGAGGTAAGAGGGGCAGCGATGGTGGGCGAGGAGTGGCAGGTAGGTGGCAAAGGTGGCATTTAAATGAAGCACAGCCCAGAGGACAAGAACAGCAGGAGTAAAGGGTCTAGTGCACCTGGGATGCTTGAGGGACGGTGGCTGGTAGGCCATCAGGAAGGGAGGACGTGGCATGAGTGGAGGTGGTCAGGTAAGTAAGTAGAGGAAATGGTGAGATGAGGTGTGGAGAATTATAAATGCTATGGGAATCTCCTGGTAGATTTCCACTAGGAGCGTGATCTGGTCTGGTCTGTTGTTTTAAAGGGAGTACTCCGGGGTTGCTGGGGGCTGATTAGGCAGTAGGAAGGCAAACATGGAAGCTGGAAATACAGAAGATGGTTGCAGGGGCTCAGGTAAGAGGAAGTGGCAGGTTTCACTGGAGGGGCGACAGTGGAGCTGATGTGAAAGGTCAAGCTCACCTGCCTCATGAATGGACTGGATTTGGGTTGTGGCCAACATAGAAGAATCAAGGATGACTCCTAGGCTTCTGTCTTAAGCAACTGGGTGAGCCATGGCGTGCTCTATCTTTGGGGAAAAGCTAGAAGAGAAATGGTTTGAAGGGTGCCAAGAGTTGTATTAAAGACATAACAAAAGGTGAGATACCTCTTGGACATCCAATTGGAGATACTGAGAAGGCAGCTGATACGTAGGTCTAGACCTCAGAGCACCCAGCTAATTTGGAGCCGGCAGCTTAACTCTTACTCCAACGTATTTCCCGCCATTTCATGAAGATAGTGGATGAAGCGAAGTGAGGTCCTCACAGTCCCTGGGAGGGGCAGGAGGCCCTAAAAGCGTGGATGCAGGGAGGCTGTGCCGGAAGGCTCGGGGCCATGGGTATCATTTGCACTGTTGTGGGGGCAGGAACAGGGTATTGCTGACTCTTGAGGCCTGCTCATTGCCAGTATCCTGACCGTCCTTCCACTGCCTTATCTGGCTTGTGTTGAAAAGTTGACTTCCTGGAGAGGAAGTGAGGAAACTCTAATTATAATCTGAGGGGGTGTCTGAAATGAGGCCAGCCAAAGAGAGAGTGGCTTTACCTTTTCACCCATATCAGCTCCTGGCTAGGTGGATGTCCCCTTGCTCTCTTCTCTCAACTGTCTTAAGTTTGAAAATGTTTATACCACAAAGTTGAAGAGATGCTTTTGAGTGGAAAGGCCTCTGCCACGTCCTTTGGAAGGAGGCAGTGTCTTGTATAAATGGAGACTTTATAACTCAGGTCTTTGTCACAATTCAGTCATCAAGACCGCCAGGTGCCAGGAGAAGGCACATGGTCCAGTTTTAGTTAAGCAAAGGCCTGTAACTTACCCGTCAGAAGTGGGGGAGCTTAAGATAAACCTCCACCCAGCGAAGACAATGAAAGGAGGGGCGAGGTGCTGGGGGGTGACTTCTGAAAGGAAGGCGATCTTTCAGGGCCTGGGCAGGGGGCAAGGAGAACTCACGCGATGACTTTCTCTTCATGCTCCTCCCACGTGAAAGAAGAAAGGAGCTTCTGCTCATGTTTTTCTGAGCCACATGCTCTCATGTAGAAGGACTTGAATGCGTCCACGGTCTTGGAATTCGGGGTTACGTCCTGGGAACGAGGGGCGTGAGACAGCGGGAGGGAACAGAGGAAAGCAGAGAAGTCTGATTCGGCCCCGGCTGGGGAATGAATACCTGGCCCCCAGCGTTCACCAGGAAGGGCAGGTGAGCGGCGAGAAAGGGCGCTGGGACCCTTTATGGTGCATAATAACGGCTGCAGCTGTGCAAGCAGAGATCAAAGATCACATCACATTTCAAGCTGCAGGGCCCTCGGTCTGATCACCTGCAGAGGTCAGGGAAAGGAATTTCTCTTCCCCCAGGAGCCCCGAGATTGGATGAGTTCCCAACAGGGGGGTTTGGCGCTGCCTGGAAGGATCGCATTACTGGCTACTGCCCAGCCGCAAGGGGACACGGGGGCTGGCGGGACTGGTGAGGCCATTCCATTGTTCCCGGCAGAGCGTCTTGCCAAGCAGCAAGGCAGCAAGGAGCAACCCCGAGGAAGCCCAGAGCCTCAGCCTTCGGGGGTTCCCGTGTGGCCAGTGCCCAAAGCCTCCCTTTGAGTGCCTCCTCGCCAGGTAGGTACCCAGCATGCGAGGTGCTGACAGCTCTGTGGGTGCTGTGTTGGCCTCCAAACTCATCCTCCTTTGAAAGAAAACTTGTAGCCGAGGAGCCCAGAGCGAGGCGGGACTCCACCAGGAGGAGGATGGGCCGTGGACTGCGGGGCCATCTGCACTCTTTGCATGTCCCGCTGCCCGCCCTCCCCTCCCCCCCAGCCCAACACACACACACAAAGGAAAGTAGCTGGGATTGGGCAGCGCAGGCCGGCGCCCAGCTTCGTGGATACATGCTCAGTGTGCTCTGCCGGACACAATGCCATCTGGTCAGTGGGACACCCTGGCATCTCTGTCCAGTTGAGAAGCAGGTGGCCCCAGTGTTCGCTCTGAAAGGCTCCCTGGAACTAGCTGGACTTGGACCTTCACCTTCAGCCTTCTCCCCTTGCCTGGCCTCTCCCCCTCCCTCTTGATGGCATTCCGCACTGGGGGAGAAATTAGCAGGCTGCACTGCCATGGTGGGAAGAGGATTTGTTCGATGATAGAGAGAGAACAAAATCTAGCTCTTGGGAGATTGAATAGATTGTTTTATAAATACCCCCCCCCCAATGGTATTTCAATGGCCTTTTCACACAGGGTCCTTCGGGGTGACCAGGAGGCACCAGGAAGGCATGGAGGTGGGGTGGAGCATGAAACGTACCACCCAGTGAACATGGAGAGAACCAAGTGAGGGTGAACTTGGCCGCTTGGACTGTGGCTGTCAATCAAACTAATGTGTTTTGGGGCGGGGGGGGGGGAACGAGGGGGGGGGAGGAAGTTTGTCACCGGTTTTAATATCAGAAATTCCTTTACGTGGGTGGTAACTGGGGAACAGCTGCAGGTAGCTGAATCGCAGCCCAAATCCTTGCAGAAACGCGGATGGGACCCCTGCCAACAACGGGGCGATGGCTTTGCGAGCTGGAAGGGAGCAAGGCAGACGAGGAAGGGGGGTGTGGGCCGGGGAGGCAAGTTTTGAAAAAGCTGGGTTTGGAAGCCGGTGCATGTTTAATAGGATTAGAACACATGAGTTAGAGGCGGAACATTCGCAGCCCGCCTGCCTCGTTAACCAGCCAGCGGCGGGAAGGCCGGACCGGCTGCCGCAAAGGCAGGACCGTGGGGTGGTGGCCGAGCACCTGGGGTCCCTCCAGGGGGTCCCAGGCTGGTGGAGAGACTGTGGAAGTTCTTTCCGCTCCGACACGCTCTTCTGTGTCCTCGGAGCTTCCATCTGCCCCACTCCCGGGTCCACTAACACACCCAGTTTGTCAACAGTGCCTGCGGACGCTCCATCCGTCCCTGTGTGACGTGGCCCAGGCCCGTCCACCCACGGCCTGGGCCAGTCCTGGGGAGGGGAGCGGGGCTCCTCTGTGGGCAGTGGGCCCAGCCGGCCGCAAAGGGCCATTGGGATGTGACTTTGAGTCTGGGGGTTTGAGTGACAGGTGGTGGGAAAGGGTTAAGTGAGCTGGACCACTTTTCTTCTCCAAACCTGGGTCCTAATTTGCTCGCCTGATGACGTTAGCCGCAGGTGAGAAGGCTGACCCTGGGTTCCTGGCCTGGGTGGCCCATGGCGCCAGGCGTTGGTGGGGTTCCCTCTGGCTCCCAGCTCTGGCACTGACCCGGTGGGTGAGTGACTCCCCCCCTTGGCTTCCTGATTCCTTACTTACATACAGAGGCCACAGGTCAGCCGAACCTGTCCTGGGGCGGCTTTCAGTGCCGTGGAATGAGAAACGAGCCCCCCCTCCCCCCCCCCGCCCCCACTCCCTGCATGGCTACAAATGTCTCACCTGAGACACTGCGCAGATCACACACTGAGGGGCGGGGGTCACGGCTGGGACCGTGTTTACAAGACCGGAACCATGTTTACAAGACTGAGGGCCCACGGGCACTTCCTGTGATGGCACCTGTCCTGTCCACCCTCTCTAGGCCATGGCTTGGTCTCGGCCTCCTGGGGACCGCGCCCAGCGGCTGGGAGAGCACAGCCCCTCTGAGAAGCATCGCTGGAGGTTGCCGGGCTCAGCCGCAGGGGTGTTGCCTCCCTGACGTTTCGCTGAGCTGTCCTCTTCCCAGCTCTGAACGGAGTGAAGAGTCAGACTTACAAGACCCACAGGGGTTCTTCAGTGTTGGGAGAGGGTGGTGCAGAGCAATCGGCAGCCCAAGTTTTAGGACTGAATAGGCTTGGGTTCAAATCCTGCCCACCACTTAGCTGTGCGACTTGTAAGCAATATCGAACCTCTCTAAACCTGTGTCTTTGCTATAAAATAGGTAAAAGAGCCCGGCTGGCGTGGCTCAGTGGTTGAGCATTGACCTAGGAACCAGGAGGTCACAGTTCGGTTCTCGGTCAGGGCACATGCCCAGGTTGCAGACTCGATCCCCAGCGTGGGGCATGCAGCGGGCAGCCAATCAATGATTCTCTCTCATCATTGATGTTTCAGTCTCCCTCTCCCTTCCTCTCTGAACTCAATAAAAATATACTTAATATAGGTAAAAGAGATCAGGTAAAAAAAAAAAACAAAACTGCACCTAACAATCTTGGTATGCATTTCATGTACCTAGTCCAGAGTCCCAGCGATGGTTACTATTACTCACAGCTGCCATTCAGCGAGCTTTCCCACGGTCAGCCGCTGCCTGAGCGTGCTACATGATTCATTTATTTGTGATCCTCAGCCCAGTGGCCTGCTCGGCTGATGTATCTGCCTCTTAGTTGAGGCAACGACTTCCCAAGAAGTTCGCTTTCTCAACCTGACACCCAGGCCTCGGACTTGGTCTAGATTCAGATCTGAACCCGCCCAGGGCGGCCCGGAGGCCCCAGTCGTTGGACAACCCAAGGGGATGCTTGGAGCCCTGCGAGGGGTGGAGCTCCAGCCCGGATGCGGGGGCCTCAGGAATCCGGGGAAGCAGGGACCATTCCCAGGGCTCTGGGGAGCCCTGAGCGAGCAGTGTGTGTCCTGCCGGCTGTGTAAACACAGTAACCAAACACGCTGATGAGTTCCAGGGCCCACCAGATGGCAACGCGTACGGTGGGTGATGTGCTCCCCGCTCCTTCTTTTCTTCTTATTTTGCCCCGCGGGCCTCGGGGAGGGACAGAATGTGAGACGCCCAGGAAGCTGTTATAACCTGAGATTTCCCTTCATAGACCCGCAGCCTCCCTCACCTGGTCCTTCGGGGCTTTGATGAGACGTCACCTCCTCCGGGCAACCTTCTTGGACCCAAATCTGTCAACTTCCAGCATTTCATTACCCGCCCTCTGTTGTCCCTTCCTCCTCAGCATTTCTTGTGTGACGCCCCCTATCGTTTAATCCTTCCTTTGGTTTAATTTTGTTATTCCCCTCCCCCCAACAGAAAATCAGTTCCCAGAGGGCAAGCATTTTTTAAAAATGTTTTTTAATTGATTTCAGAGAGGAAGGGAGAGGGAGAGATAGTAACATCTATGATGAAGGAGAATCATTGATCGGCTGCCTCCCGCACGCCCCACATTGGGGATCGAGCCCGAAACCCAGGCATGTGCCCTGATCGGGAATCGAACCGTGACCTCCTGGTTCATAGGTTGATGCTCCATCACACCAGCTGGGCCAGCTTTCTTTTTTTGTTTGTGTGTGGGATTTTGTATATTGCCATATGTCAGGTCTATAACAGTGACTACATGTTTTGAGTGAAAGAATTGATATGTGTGCCTCCTGGGCTAGCCTGGGCATGGAGCTGAGTTCTGCAGACATATTTTCTGGAGTCTTAGGAACACCCCCACTTTTCCAGACCTTTGTAGGAAAATCATGTGGGCAACAGGGTCGACATGAAGGTCTTTATACTCAAGTTTCTAAGACAGAGAAGAGTTTCTCGCTCAAATGCAAGGAACAGTGAAAATATTAGAGTCCAGTTAGCGTGATCATCCCCAATGTCCCTCTTTGGGGGAGTCTCAGCCCCAAGCGTCCCCCCACCTCCTCCTGCCCTTACCAGAGACTGGAGCTCGTGACTGGCCCTCAAGCCTCACCCTCCTTCAGTGACCAGCTCAGGGCTGCTGGATGCTCCAATGCAGGCTCCACTCGGAAGCCTGACCTCTTTCCCTTTCACCGAAGGGAAATATGTTTTTCTATTTTATTTTGTGTGTATTGTTTTTACTGTGTTGGGTGGTGAGCTCAAAGGTAACAATAGTAGCCAGTGTCCCTGGACACGAACCAACAGTCAGTACTCCTTGCTCTCGCTCGCTCCCTCTGCACTCAGCGTGAGCTCATCAAGAAAACAGAGCAAAGAAAAGGAAACTGGTCTTGGGACAGATGGAGTCATTTAATGGGAACCCTGGGAACTGGCGAGGAGAGGAGAGGAGAGGGGAGGAGGGGGAGATGAGGAGTGGGGAGGAGAGGAGAGGAGAGGGGAGGAGAGGGGAGATGAGGAGTGGCGAGGAGAGGAGAGGAGAGGGAAGGAGAGGGGAGATGAGGAGTGGGGAGGAGAGGAGAGGAGAGGGGAGGAGAGGGGAGATGAGGAGTGGGGAGGAGAGGAGAGGAGAGGGGAGGAGAGGGGAGATGAGGAGTGGGGAGGAGAGGAGAGGAGAGGGGAGGAGAGGGGAGATGAGGAGTGGGGAGGAGAGGAGAGGAGAGGGGAGGAGAGGGGAGATGAGGAGTGGGGAGGAGAGGAGAGGAGAGGGGAGGAGAGGGAGATGAGGAGTCGGGAGGAGAGGGGAGATGAGGAGTGGGGAGGAGAGGAGAGGAGAGGGGAGGAGAGGGGAGATGAGGAGTGGGGAGGAGAGGAGAGGAGAGGGGAGGAGAGGGGAGATGAGGAGTGGGGAGGAGAGGGGAGATGAGTGGGGAGGAGAGGGGAGATGAGGAGTGGGGAGGAGAGGGGAGATGAGGAGTGGGGAGGAGAGGAGAGGAGAGGAGAGGGGAGGGGAGATGAGGAGTGGGGAGGGGAGGGGAGGAGAGGAGAGGAGAGGAGAGGGGAGGAGAGGAGAGATGAGTGGGGAGGAGAAGGGAGGAAAGGGGAAGAGAAGAGAGGGGAGAGGAGAGGAGGGGACAGGAGAGGGGTGAGAGCTGGCAAGCTGCAGTAGGGTTTGTAATGGGTTTGCCGGCATTGGTTTGGTAGGAGGGGTGATAGCGCCTGCATGCTATGTGAAGCATCCTAATCTCCCAGCCAAGTCTCCCTGTCACTCCAGAGAAATAAAAATCGAAGCCCATCGTGAGTTCCAGTCCATTTTTGGCCTCTCGCCTTTTCGTTCGTTGGACATGCCCAGTAGCTCTTCATGGTGGGTGCAGTACCTGTGCCAAGTTCTCTGTCATCCGGGTTCAGGCTTCAGTTATGTAATCGATGCAATGAATAAGCAAAAGCCAGTGGTTTTGTTTTGTTTTTTCTCACTTGGCTGAAAATTCCATCTCTCACTGTTCTCTTGATTTTCCTTCCTTGTCCTCTTTGTGATATATGTATCTCTGAATGAAGAAGAGATTGCAGGAGTAGGGTTGAGAGAGGTAATGATTTTTTCCTACATCTCTTTGACAAGCTTTATTTTTGTAAGAAACGCTCACATGAAAGAAGAATTTTCCAAAGCTAAAAAAATATTGCGTGTCTACCACAACGTGATGGTGATGTGGTCCTTGCTCCTAGACCAAGGAAGGACACAGACAAAGACACACACTCACACTCTACACTCAGCAAGGGTCTGGAACCTGTCACAGAAGTTGTGCAAGGTACAGTAGGGGATGAGGGAGGGTGGTGGGTGGAGAAGGGATGGCTCTTCAGCATTTGCCCTGCAATCAAAGGAGGGGGCCCATTGTAGGGTTAGAAAACAACCCCCGTGAAAGAGTTGAGGGCAGAAAGAGCACGGCATGTTGAGGGAGCCCATAGTCATTGCATGTGGCTGCCATGTGGGATGGGTGAGGCCTGGGGAGTTGGAGGTGGGCAGGGGAGAGGAGGTGGCAGAGTGGCGGGGCCGGGACATGGCACACTGTGGACACCATGTAGCATGTTGGGCTTTTTCCGTGGGTGACGGGAAGGCATGGGAGCATATGGAGCAACGATATAATGTGATCCCATCTGTGTTTTAGAAAGTGAGTCTCATCAACGCAGAGGATAGACTGGGGGATACACGAGAGTGGAAGGAAGGAGACCCGTTCATTCATTTATTAAGCAAATATTTATAGAGCACCTTCTGTATACTGGGTATCACTCCAGGCCCTGGGATATAACAATGAGCAAAACAAGAGTATTTTCAGGAAGGGAAAACCAACAATACATATATAATATATATACATATGTATATATATTTATACATATATATATGATAGATCACTATATGCTATATATGTATATATGTATGTGTAATATGATGAGAGTATATATATATAAATATATATGATAGATCACTATGTGCTATATATGTATATATGTATGTATGTGTAATATGAGAGTATATATATACATATATATGATAGATCACTATATGCTATATATGTATATATGTATGTATGTGTAATATGATGAGAGTATATATATACATATATATGATAGATCACTATATGCTATATATGTATATATGTATGTATGTGTAATATGATGAGAGTATATATATACATATATGATAGATCACTATGTGCTATATATGTATATATGTATGTATGTGTAATATGATGAGAGGTGTGAATGGGTTCTATTAAAAAATGAAGGGGGCCCAGGGATAGAGTGACGGGGAGTCACATTTCACACTGAAAGGCCAGAGAAGGGCTCTCGGTGCAGGTGGAACTGGAGCAGAGAGCTGGATGGAATAAGAGGCCCGGCCATGCCAATATTTGGGGGAAACTGTAATCATATGTTGGCAAGAGCAAGCATGGCCCAAATTGGATGGTGATGACAGGGAGAGGCTATCGAACATGTTAGGTGTTGGAATTGAGAGGACTTCTCGCTGTGGAGAGTGAGAGAAGGGCCAAGGCTCGCGATGGGGCCTGGTTTTCTGTCCTGGTCGCCGAGTGGGTGGCAGTGTTATTAAGGAAGGGGGACGCGTACTTTTTTTCAGAGGAAATATAACAAATACGTTCACTCTCAGTGGCTGGTGGCACACGGCGACGCTTCCATCTTCCTGGGCGTTGTCCTCACTGGGAAGTCACTGCAGACCCTGGGAAGGTTTTATGTAACATCCATTCTCCTTTAGGAACAGGATGGGAGACCTCAGCCCCAGTGGTCAGGGTTTCGGGGACAGATCTAAGTTGACCGAGCGTTGGACCCTGTTTTCCTTCCTCCTCCCTTTTTCTTCTTGATCCCGCCCATGAGACCACGGACTGGCCAAAGCCAGATGGTCGTATACCTTCGAAGAATGTAACCCAGACAAGGTGTGAGAATAAGCCCACCGTCCAGCCACCGCCTGGCTTTCACACATTTCCCAGCAGATCCCACGCGCCGGAGACCAGCAGGAAAAGGCAGACTTGGGGACAAGGGGAAAGAGGGGACCATGAATGTTCTGAACTGCGTTCCTGAAGTTTACCAGCAGAAGGATGGTCACAGTCTAGAGATTTCTGAAAGATGTTTGCAAAATGCCCGGCCAGTATGGCTCAGTGGTTGAGCATTGACCTATGAACCAGGAGGTCATGGTTCAATTCCCGGTCAGAACACATGCCCAGGTTGCAGGCTCCATCCCCAGTGTGAGTCCTGCAGGAGGCAGTCGATCAATGATTCTCTCTCATCATTGATGTTTCTAATCTCTCTATCTCCCTCTCCCTTCCTCTTTGAAATCAATAGAATTTTTTTTTTTAAAGACATTTGCAAAATTGCCCAGCGGGGTCAGCGACTGGCTTTTTCCCCCTCACCCCCACACTGAATGCTGTTTGTGTGTGCACTTAAGGGAACTCTGATGGTACTTGAATTGCTTACATATTTTCCCATCATTTTGCTAATTACGCCGCGGTTTACTCTGCCTCTTGTGCAATTGGTGGAGCTAGAACGGGTGGCGGTGAGCAAGGCCTCTTTTCCGTGGCACAGGGGTCGCTGGCTGCCCGTGTCGGGACCTGCAGGGAGCGGCCGGGTACCCCACGGCCTTGCCCGGGTGAGCCTGTGTGAGCCCCAGGATGGGACCGTCAGTGACCCACCTCTGTGTCTGAACACTAATGTTGCGCCATCTCGACACGTTTCCAAACAGAACAGGGGAGGCTGGCCGGCTTGCAGTCGAACCACCTTTCCGCTTGTTTTCCAGCCGGGCTGAAACTCCAGTTCAGGAGTTTGAACCTTTGAACCTTCTCACGGCTGATCGGCAGACTTGAAACACCCGCTCTGTCTTCAGGAGGTGCCAGGGCCGGGTGTGGGTGGCATGACACGAAAGAGGCTCTGGTTTTGGGGAAAGAGTTTTTAATACCATCTTTGAAAAATATATATTGATTGATTTGAGAAAGAGAGAGAGAAAGAAACATCAATTTGTTCCACTTATTGCTGCATTCCTTGGTTGCTTCTTGTATGTGCCCTGACCGGGGATCGAACCCGTAACCGTGGTGTATCGGGATGACACTCTAACCAACTGAGCTACCTGGGCAGGGCTTGGGACGAAGACTTTTAATGGGGATGGAGGTAAAATGTGAACTCGGTCCAGAAGGGTGTGTCCCCTTTGGACCAGCATGAGAGCAGGAAAAAAGAGGGGTTCCACTGTCCTAGGCTGAACACCAACACCCTTATGATGGCCTTGGGGCCTCCTGTCTCTATGGAACGGACCCCCGCTGCCTCTCAGATTCATCTTGCGCCCTTTCTTTCCTTGACACTGAGCTCCATCAAGTTTGGCCTTTGGCTATTGTCTGTGTCCCTAGAGTTGTGAGCTCCAGGAGGTCAGGGGTCATGTTTATCTGCTCACCACATTTGTTGGTTGAATGAATGAATGAATGAATGGATGGATGGATGACTTGGGGAGCTTCAAGTTGGAAAGCTACTCTGACGCTCAGCTTTCCAAAGTGGGGCTCAGGGATAAGTCCTTTTCTAGTAAAAGACCCAGGACTGAAAAAGTTAAACATTCATTCCTGACAGAAGGTGCTGCCTGAGAAACCCAAGTGACTGCATCTGGTGGAACCTGGGGGTCTTGCCCTCTGGGGACGGGGTTACTCTGAGCCCCTCCTGAACGTGGGTCTGAGGCTCAGGCTATGACTCAATGGTGCCTCCACATCAACATGGATCAGGGGTCCACATTCCAA
Organism: Myotis daubentonii; assembly: GCF_963259705.1. NCBI lineage: Eukaryota > Metazoa > Chordata > Mammalia > Chiroptera > Vespertilionidae > Myotis > Myotis daubentonii. The sequence continues at coordinate 52,406,291 of NC_081855.1, read as the reverse complement.
CGCCAGGCATGCGCTCCGAAGAGCATTTAGGCTAAACACCACGCCAGTCATCGAAAGGGTACCCTGAAACCTCACGTGACTTGGGCTCCATTTGGAAGCTTTAAAATCAGTGAACTCAAAAAAATAAATAAAAATAAATAAATAAATAAAAATCAAACTCACCGTCACTTCTGCAAAACGAAAAAGCAGAATGGAGTCAGGTCAAAAGTCAAGTCCCCATCGCCTGGACGGAGTGTTTAATGTGCATGGGAGCTGGGGGTTGGGCTGGGAGGCAGGGCTCCGGCAGGGGGCTGGGCCCCGACTGGAGGAAAAGGCCTTGGGGAGAGAGGGAGCAGCCAGGTTCACGGGCCTGTAAAGGAGGGCTTGTCAACGCTGACTTGCTCCCAGCAACTTTCATCTCTTTATACTATTTGCCTTGCAACTCCTTAAATCTCAAATTTTCCAGGGGATAGGGTGTGTTTGGATGTGGATTGGAGAGCCCGGGGGAGGGGCAGTGCCCGGCTATGGGGAGAACCTGGATCAGACCTGGTCTCCTGGCCAGCGCGGAGGTGCCCCCAGGATCTCAGTCAGTTTCATAGCCGCTCCAGCGACTGTTAGAGCAGACACAGTGTGTGTGGCTGCCAGGACCTTGCGTTTCACCCCTGCTTCCTCCTCGGATCTTCCTTTAGGTCGTCATTGCTCTTTATTTAGGATCCACCTGCGAGCGTCCTGTGAAGGGAGAGGGGCTCTGATGGGAGGGCTGTGGAAGCAATGGCTGGAGGTGCCAGATACTGGCCAGTAGCTGGGAATATGTGTGGTGGGAGCAGCCGCAGCGCCGGGATTCCTGTCCTGCTGTCCCCATGACCCAGCGGTGCGACTAACTCTGAGCAGGACACTTCTTTCTGGGCCTGGGGTCTGTGATCTGTAAAAGGAGGCAGTTAGATGGGAGGAGTGACCAATTTCAGAGTCTGTGGGCTGTCACCGGGGAGGTAGCCCCATGCATGAGGCTGCAGAGAGCTTTGCCTCCTCCATGTCCATAGTCGAATGTAAGATCCTGTTTGAACATCCCGGTGTAGAGGGATGTTCTGACTTTGCCTGTGTGCGTGTGCGTGTGTGTGTGCACACGCTGTGAATATGTGATACATTGTGCTATTGTACCACCAGGTAATTGCGAGAATGGCTTCTACAACCTAGTCTCAGAGAAGGCAGGGCTACTATGCCAGCTGTCCAGGTGCTCCTAGTGGGTTTGCATCCAATGACTGATCCGAACTCGGGGGCGCCTACATGTGGATAGAAGGGTGCATAGGAGCCAAAGGGAGTGTCGCTGGCTAAGCGGGCAGTGGTGGCTCCCCTCTGTTCCCACACGGCTCCTTCCCGTTGTGTTTCACTCCATCCCCGCAGCCTGGGTTGTCCCCCGCTTGGAGCGCGCACAGAGCTGCTGAGCTCGGCCTTGCTTCCTGCCGCACCTCGGGGGCCACTCTAGCCTTGGCCAACCAGCAGGCCTGAATTACAGGCTGTTACGGAAGCCAGAAGGTTGCAATCAGGAGCTGGCCGGCAACGCTATGGGTCAGCAGAGGGGTCACCCCTGACTTATTTCCGTGTCCCCCCATCCTGGCAGGAGGTCCGTGGGGGCACAGAAAGCAAACACGGTGGAGGGCTCCAATCAGAAACAGCCCGTGACCTCCTCTGGCCCGGAGCAGCCACGATGTCAGGCTCTCCGGCAGCTCCCTGGGGACCTAGGAGGAGGCCGGGAGTGTGTCTCTTCGCGTCGGCGGCCGGGCTTCCGGGCTTTGCAGGGACTTCTGCAGATGCACGCGAATCCGTGCCCAACACGCCTGCATTGCGTGTGAGCCTGTGGCACTCACGGGAGAGAGCTCTCAGGGGCTCCACATGCATACAGAAGGCTTGCGTGTGGTGCCAGCCAGCTAGGAGTGACCAGTACCAAGGGCTGCCTCCGTGTCCCTTACCCTTTTGTTAGAAGGATTGAAGGAGTCATCCTGAATGGTGTGGCTAATGAGCAATCGGATCAGGCTGCCTCCCTGTCACTCAGTGGATTTGACCAATCAATCAGCATCAGGGCGGATCAGCCCAGGAAGGCCGGGAAGGAGAGCTCACTTTGAATGCAGTGTTGACAGGGATGGGGGTGCAGACCGGGCAGCACCCCCATCCCGGGTTCTCTCTCCATTAGGGCCTCACTGTCCCTGCTTCATGCTTGGGGATGCTCTTTGACAGCAATGACCTCTCTCTGACCATGGGGTTCCTTTTGGAATGGAGGGTCCCCTGCTAGTCTGATGGGTCCTCCCTCAGGAGTCCTTGTCCTGTACTTATAATATGCGTAGTACCTCACCTATTGACTTCAGATAAAGGTTCTAATTTACATGTTGCTTTGCATGCAATTTGCATTACATTAGGTCCATTCCCCTCCTATGAATATTTATCAGTAGTCACATAGCATGGAAGAGGCCATATAAAAGAGGAGGACTCAAATCCCTCCCCCCACCCCCAACCCCTCTCCCCCCTCAGCCTCCTCTGAATCTTTGTTGCTTTTCAACCAGCAGCCTCCCGCCCTTTCCAGTTCCTAATCCACCTCCCCACCCACTTCTCTGTGACAGCGTCTTCCTAAACGTTGATCTTCTCGGGATAATCACTACTGTGGCTTCTGGAAGCTTCGCCTAGCCTGGAAAGTGTACCTGAGGACTCAGAGCACACGGAAATTATACATTTAGATCAATTAGATCTTTAGATTATTTCTACCCATTCTGCCACCCGGCCCTGGCTCCTTGCCTTTGAAGGCATCCGAGTGTCTGCTCCTGCAGCTCTCATATTCCTAAGCGTGAGCTTTAGGCCACTTACACTTAGATGGGACCCTCAAGAGGAATGTAGCGCCAGCTGTCACACCAAGGGCAAGCCAGCCTGGGGCTAGACTAGATTAGAATCCATGTGTACTTTCCGGTTTCTGTTCTGTGAGTACTATCCTAGAACATTCACCAGCCTGTCCATCAAGTACACTCTTCTTAAAAAAAAAAAAAATATATATATATATTGATATTAGAGAGGGAGAGAGAGAGAGAAACATCCAGGATGAGAGAGAATCATTGATCGGCTGCCTCCTGCACACCCACCCTGGGGATTGAAACCCACAACCCTAGCATGTGTCCTGACTGGGAATTGAACAGTGACCTCCTGATTCATAGGTAGACACTCAACCACTGAGCCACGCCGGCCGGGCTCTAGGACCCTCCTTCTGAACTCATTTTGGGGTGGTTTTACTTGCTTGGTTGGCATACTGGATGAGATAGACCTGTGTCATATTTGGGTCCAGTTACTTCAAAGACTTCTCCAGAGTATCGTGTAGCATACCAGCAGACCCTCTTTGAAATGAGACCTGTGTATGAGGCAGAGCAGTATAGACGATGCTGACTGGGAATCCAACTGGAGACTGCTGGTGCATGGGCCGATGCTTAATCACTGAGCCACACCGGCTGGGACCCTTCTCTTTCCAATCTCACCCCTCCTCCCTATGAATTCTTTCTGCGAGTTTATAGGCAGAGAGGGGTCCGGATCGTCTACCTGTGCCTTTAACTGGAGACACCAGCATGTGTGTGAAGAGATGCATTCTTTGCCGGGCATCTGGAGGCAAATGCGTCATACCTAACTGTTTGGAAACAAGAAGTCTTCCTGTCCCACGCCAAGCCCTTCCTGGCCGCCCGGGGGGCTGTGTCTCCGGGCTCTTTTGAGAAGGGTGTGATACGGGATGACACAGCCCACGACAAGGGCACTGGATTAATGCCGCTGCAGGATGCTGGGCTGCTCCTGTGAGCTGAACACAGGGAAAGGCCGGCTGTGTGCTCGCCGCGTATTAACACAGGTGCCGGGGCTGACTCAGGCCTGTCTGCCGACTGGAGAAGCTGGAGGTGGGTGGAGGCTGTGTGTACAGATGGGCTCCCACGCTGACTCAGGTCTCTAAGGTGTCAACACGGAGGGCACAGCTTGGGAAATGCTCTGTGTGGACAGGGCTGACTGATGGCCTGGGCTGCCTTCTCATCCTTTCGATATGTTAGGAAAGTCCGGCCAACGGAAATGGTGCCCTTCCTCTCCTTACCCCCAGCCCCCCTTGTGGGTTAGCTGGCGTGACACACTTTTTTCTTTTCTGTGACCTCTTGTCAATTTAGATTTATATTTTTAACATTCTTTTTCTTTTAGTTTTCTTTTTAAAATATATTTTTATTGATTTCAGAGAGGAAGGGAGAGGGAGAGAGAGATAGAAACATCAATGATGAGGGAGAATGATCGATCGGCTGCCTCCTGCACGCCCCCTACTGGGGATTGAGCCCTGGACATGTGCTCTTGGCCAGAATCTAACCTGGGACCCTTCAGTCTGAAGGCCAGTACTCTATCCACTGAGCCAAACCGGCCAGGACTCTTTTTTCTTTTAAAGACCAAGGTAAAACAGTTGTGGACATCGGTATGGGTACAATGCCTAAAGACACCAGATTATAGTCGTAATAGAATCAGCTGTATAGGAATACTTCCAGCCGCAAATCATAAAACTTTAATAACGGTGGTTTTAAAATGAAAGGCATTTATTTGCCTCACAAGGAAGCCAGGAAAATATAGTTCAAGACTAGTTCATCACTCAGTGATGACTCCCAAACTCATGCTTCCTTCTACCTTTCTCTATTTTTCTTCCTCAGCTTTACCTGTCGGCCTTTCACCCTCATGGATGTTGCCTCATAGTCACAGAACAGCTTCTGTAGTTCCAGGCATCGCATTTGCATTCAAGGCAAGAAGAGGGAAGAAATGAACAGTATTAGCAATCTGTCCCTTTTATCAGAGAGCAAAAGTCAATCTTACAATCTAACTTTCGTTCCATATGTTGTGTTTATTCATGTTTCTGGAATCTCTCCCTTTTCCTGTACTTCCTTGTAGAGGGAACTCTGGGCTATAGTTCAGAGTTATGGTCTTCTCTTTTACTCTGACAAAGATAAAGAAGGAGATTTCCAAAGGTATGAGAAAGAGATGGGGAGACAGAGAGAGATAGAGATAGAGATAGAGATAGAGATAGAGATAGAGATAGAGATAGAGATAGAGAGAGGGATAGAGCTAGAGATAGAAGTAGAGAAAAAGAGAGAGAATGAGTTACCCAAGACATGGAGAGATGTTCTTTGGTATACTTCAGTTAATGCAAACTAATATTATATTTCCCCAGCCAGAACTTTAACATCACCTGCTATGAATGTACCTGCCTGCCCAGCGAGTTCTCCTGTGCCTCATTCGTTATTTGTAAGATTTCAAATTGAAGTGGTGACATAAGAAGACCCATGAATAGGTAGTTGGCTGGATAGTCAATCTTACTGATCAATTATTTTAGGGGGGCAAAAAAGGAAGCCTGTTACAGATGTAGCAATTAACTTTGACTAAACGGTCCAGGACTGGACCTGGCATTTGGATAGGAGACTTTTCATACCTGCTTTAACATGTATAAGAAACCTGACTTCAGCCCTGGCTGGTGCGGCTCAGTTGGTTGAGCGTCATCCTATATACACTGAAAGGTCACTGGTTGGATTCCTGGTCAGGGCACATGCCAGGCTGTGGGTTCAGCCTGAATGGGGTATGGGGGCGGGGGGCAGAGCAAATAATCCTGTTTTGTGTTTCTCTCTCTCTCTCTCTCTCTCTCTCTCTCTCTCTCTCCCTCTCCCTCTCCCTCTCCCTCTCCCTCTCCCTCTCCCTCTCCCTCTCCCTCTCTCTCTCCCCCCTCCTGAAATCAATAATAAAACAAAATATTTAAAAACTGAATAAAGACTTCAGTTCATTCAAACATTAAAAAAATAATAATTCTTTCTCCTCTCCTTTTTTAGTCTAAGAGAATGAAAATGAAGGCCCAGGAATTTCAAAAAACTGTCCAAAGATTCCTCGGAATGAGCCTATTAAAAAAGAAGGAATTTTATTTTGTATTATCCAAGGCAGGTATCCAAGGCCACCACTTATGGCAGACATTGCTAGCCAATCATAGTCCACTTCCGCCCACACACCTGGCAGACATCGCTAATCAATTGCAGCCAACGTAATGCTGGTTTTTGGTTTCATAACCTACTGGCCACATCTGTCACAGGCATCTTCCATAGCCGTCTTTGAATAGATCTAAAAACCAGAACACTGTTTCATTCAGTCAGTTAAATTTTGTTGAATCTCTTTCTAAGAGGAGAAATGTCCTTTTAAACATTTTCTACCCCCACCCTCCCCATGATAAAGATCTCTGTTCAGTCATAGAGTGTGCCCCAGACTCTGCCATGGTTGCCCTGGGGTGCACACAGCTGGCCTTGGAGATGATCCCACGGAGAGGTATCAACTTCTCTGCAGGAAGCTCCTCAGAGACGCATGGCCAGTGGGTGACCTGGAAGGGCCCCCCACCTCTGCTTCCCACAGCTGGAAACACCTGTCGGTGGGTGGGATGTCTTGGGTAGAGAGACTTTGCCCCGGAATTAGTGGTGCTAGCATATCCCCTTTCCCAGGGGGCTCCCGCATAATTGAGCAGGCCCCCTGGGAAATTATTCACATGGAACTGGGCTGAAAGGACCTGAGGATTCTCCCTCTTTGGATTATAGGAGGTTAAGGAGGAGCGGATTGGGGGAAGAGGGTCTATTCCACTGGTAGCCAGATAACTAGTGGTTGATATTTCTAACCATCTTCACTGACTAAAGAGCCAGTTAGAATATGACCACATCAAAGAAGTCCTAGCAAATGTGTTAACCCTTTTTGAGGTGAACCTGTCTTCTCAAGGTACTGATTTTTGTTATTTTGGTTGCCTTCAGCCTTCTTGGATGGTTTGCTGAGCCTGGCTTTAGATGTGAAGAATGAGGAATTTGAAATTCACATGTGTTTGTACAGCACAATTTTCATTTGCAAATTACTGTCCCATGACAGAGACTGGGGTTCTAGAATTGTGCTCTAGGCCTTGTCTTCCCAACAGGATACCCATTCATTCTTACAAATTAATTGCAAAATCCCCCGGCCAATGTGGCTCAGTGGTTGAGCGTCAACCTATGAACCAGAAGGTCACTGTTCAATTCCTGGTTAGGGCACATGCCTGGGTTGTGGGCTTGATCTCCAGTAGGGGGCAGGCAAAAGGCAGCTGATCAATGATTCTCTCTCATTATTGATGTTTCTATCTCTCTCTCCCTTCATCCCTGAAATCAATAAAAAATATATTTTAAAAATTAATAGCAAAATAACTAACATTTATTGAGATTTTTCTCTTGCAAGGCACTGTTTTAAGCACATTATATGTGCATTTTAATCCTTACCTCCCTTTACATCAGGGACTATTAGCAATCCTATTTATAGATGAGAAAGTGAAACCCAGAGAAGTTAAGGGACTTTCCCAGGGTCACACAGCCGTGAAGTGGCAGAACCTGGGTTGGAACTCAACTAACATGACCTCACAGCCAGTAACCTGAAACCCAGTTCCCATTCCCATCCCTTGCACCTTGGAGATGAACTAATTATTGCTCAACACCTGTTTTCCTTGAACGAAGGTGAAGAGATTTCCTCTCTGAGCAGCAGTACTGGTTCTAGGCCTCCCTCTGCAACCTGGTTCGTGTTTCCCACGTCTTTGCTGCAATGGAGAAAACCCTAATCCTCAGGGCACCAGACCGATTCCTGGATCTTTATTATTTTTTCCTCGCTCATGTTAATGTTGCCCTTCCTAGTCTCACTTCTGCTTCCTCATCTGCTCCCCTGGCTAGCATTCCAAGGGCAGCAGAAACCTTTAGCTGGGGAGCCCCTGTTGTTGCTTTCCAGCTTCGTTTGATCCTATTTTGTGGTTGACTTGGCGAAAGTCCACATCTGTCACCAACGGGCTTTCAAGAAGCTGCAACTCATATCGGATTTGACCTCCACACACACCCAATTCTGAGGCATCCATTTCCTTTCAGGGCTGGGCGCCTGAACGGGGTTGCTCTCATCCCACATCTCTCTGTCTTGCTCTCCGCCTCTTCCCTCTCCTCCCCCTCAGTAATCCTTGGGGCTCAGGAAGGACCTTAGCATGTTTCTGTTGCTGTGTGGCATATGTTGTGTCCTAATCCTTCCTGTGTTTGCTGTAGGTATGGCGGTTCTCCAAGACAAATTACCCATGTTGTTGAGGAGGTCACCGGGGCTGGCAGCGTGCGGATGGGGGAGGGGAGGGAAGATGTTTGTGGTGATGCACTCCCCGGGGCCGCCTCCGCCTCCGCCTCCTGGCCTGTTCAGTGCTTGTCTGCCTGCGAAAGTGCTGGACCCTGAGACCCCAAGCTGCGAGCTGACAGGAGGGGAAGGAAGAAGAGAGCTCTGCCTACTGGCCCTGCCATTTGATGAAGGGGAAGCTTGTGTGGGCCAGACCTCGGGCAGCAGATGTTGGTGGAGGACCTGCCAAGACCGTGTTGAGGGTAAGGCAGTGATGCATATGTTACTTGACACGGGGGGATTAGGGAAACCATGAGGAAGCAGGCCTCGTCCCTTCACACCGTGACACCTCGGGGATGTGAGTGATGAGAACAGAGAGGCACAGTCCACGCACACACAGGGAGTGACGGGCCTGAGGGCAGGCAGCGTGAATGATGCCTTTGCTTGCCCCCCCCTCCCCCACCCACTACCCCGCACTCCCCCGCTGGGCCGATTGGCAGGCGTGGTGAGGTGCATTGTGCGAGCTGCAGAATCAAAAGCAGGAGTCATTTGATGGAAGAGCTGCCTTCAGGGTTGTCCTCCCTCGTTCTGCCCAGTTAGCCTTCCCCGCCCATCCCCACAGTGATAAGGGATGTGATGCGATGCCCGGCCCCTTTCCCTGGACTTTGCAAATGAAGTCATATGGAAGGCGGCCAGAGGGGCCAAGCGTTTGTCTTTGTTGATGGCACCAGGAAGCACCAATGAAAACGAACACTATTCAAAGGGCTCCGGTCCTCGGGGAGAGCGGGCAGTGGGACCATTGGAAATCGGAGACTGGGCTAAAGAGAACCAGGCATCGAGTGGGAAGAAACGGGCCAGATTCCACGGTTCCTTTCTTTCCCTTTGTGTTAGGTTTTCATGGGACTCTACTTGCTCCTGGTTTGGGGGCGGGGGTAGAGGCAGGCAAGAGATGCAAGCTCTCATCTGCATTCCCTACCTGTGCAGTGGGGGTGGGGTGGAGGGAAAGAGGGAGACTGTGGAAGACTGGCCTTGGGAGAAGCATATTTTGGTCATGAAATGGCTTTGGCTGTGATTCCAGGGTGTACATTTCTTTCTGCGGCTATTGCACTCCTGGAGGAGGGGGGAGGGCCACCCAGTTGCCCTTCTGGATCCAGTGAGGCCGTGGAAATTCTCTCAGCTGGAGGACCCCCACAAAGAGAGGTCAAGGTTGTGTGTTCCCATCAGATGAAGCACACCTGTAGGCCAAGTTTTGGTTGCCTTCCATCATTTCAACCTGTTTCCACCAGAGATTCCAGGAGGGAGAGAGAAAGGAAGGGACAGGGAAAGGGTCCTAGGAATCAGGGAACGTGGTGAGGGATGGAGAATGCGAGAGGGAGCGTGTGAGAACGAACGAGGAGGACGAGGAGAGCCAAGAGGGAGAGCCTGCAGCATTCGACATGAGAGAATGAAAGTTCAAGGAGGTGAGGCTAGTGGCTGTGTTCATCTTCACCCATCCGGGACCTAGAGCTTCTTCGCAGGCTGGTGGGAGCCATGTATGGAGGCACTGAATGGAGTCAGAACTCAGACAAGAGGAGCTGTAGGAGCGTACACACTGTGGCTGAAATATCCCCCCTTCTCTTGTCTAAGGGTTCCCGCTGAGAAGTCCTCAGGCTGCACAGCTGTTTTCAGAGCCTAAGAAACAGGGTAAGGAAATAGTGCCAGGATGGGGGCAGCTTGATGGACAGCAGGAAGAGCCAGGGGAAGTCTTCTCCTGATCTCATTATGGGGAGACTTCTCCTATCAGAGATGCATTCTGGGAGATTGGTCTTGAAGGGATTCTATAGTCATATGATTTCCTCCCGGCCGTGCCAACATGAGACCAGAGCAAGGTGTGCTCTGTGAACCCGAGTCATCTCACGGGTGAACCACCCACCTCGCTGAGGCCCAGAAGCTGAGGTGACATCTCTGTGTAGAGCTGGGGCCCTATCCGATGCCCGGTAGAGACCTGATAACATTTTGTCGAATGAATGAATGAATGAATGAAGTAGTTATGTTTTGTCTTTTCCCTTCACACGTCTTATCTCCACCCCCAACTGGCTTAGTTTAGGCTTTCTTTCAAATCTGATGAGAGAAGTTAAGAGGGACCATAAGGCAAGGGGTGACTGGGGTGCCCCAGGCCCAGGAGGCGGCCGTCCCCAGCCCAGTGGAAGGCCCCTGAGAAGTTTGTAGTTCCGTTGGCTCTTGACTTTGTCCAGAGCTACCGATGGGGACTCTCCTGGCTCAGGGTGAGAGTGGGCAGAGAACTCTCTTCTGATCAGCGAGGTCTGCAGGAGTGGCTGCAGCCTCTGACAAGCAGGTGACATGAACCCCTTGGAGGAATTCTGAGCATCTCTGCATCTTCCTAATGAATTCCAAACTAACCAATCAGAGAACAAAATACAGCCTGGGAAGTGAGGGAGAAGGGAGTGAGAATGTCTCCTCAAGGATTTTCTCCCTGGGACCGAAGTATTTACATTCAGATTTGCATATGATTTGCATATAATTTGTGTCTGGCTACAAAGCCTGTCTGTTGTTCAGATAATGTTTAAGCTAAAGGTGATTTCCAGAATGTCCACCCCTCCCCCTTTCCTTACTCTGCCTACTCAGATGTAGGGTGGAAGTGTCAGGGTGTCAGGACTGTCAGGGGACAAGGTGAGTCCTTCCCCCCCCCAGCCCCCCCCCCCCCCCGGCCTAGTCACATGCTCTCTGTCAGCAGTGCTGCCAGCTAGTATGCATTTTATTGTCACTGTATTTGAAACCAGGACAGGGCTGCTTAGGAGCAATAAAGGGGAGAGTTATCCCAATTAAAAAAAAAAAGGTAAAGTCTGGGAAAATTATTAATAATATGAGCTAACATTTATAAAAGTGCCAGACATTGTTTTCGGTGCTTTCTATGTATTACGTATCTGATCGTCCTAACAGCCCTATGGGGTGAGTACCAGTATTACTCCCATTTTATAGATGAATAAACTGAGGCACACAGAGGGTCAGTCACTTGCCTGAGATCATGCAGCTTGAAAAGAGATGGAGCCAGGACTTGAATGTGTCCTCAGACCCAAGCACGTGGTTTAACTAGCCTGCGAGGCTGTGTACAGAACAGGGAGGCATAGCTCTGGCCAGCTCTTAACTTTAGGCTGCAGGGACGGCCGCTCTGGCCATGAGATGGTTGGGGACAAGATGTGTGGACATCCAGGGGCTCAGGAGATGGAAAGAGATTGTAGAGCCCCCAGCCCTCAGCACCAATGAGCCACAGCCCTTCTGGTATTTTCTGAAGCCACCCATGTTCACTCTTACTTTTGACAGAGAACTCCCTTCAGGGCAAGAACTGGTCTGAGCCTGAGACTGTGAGAATTCCCTGGTCAGTGGCCCGGAGTGAGAGGGTGGCTGGCCAGACAATGGCAGGGATGAGTCACCCTCCCTATAGTCAGCACTCCAGGAATCCATGTTATCAGGCTCTGAATGACCACAGGGAGAGTCTCACCACAAAGGGAAAGGAGAGCGAGGAGCCCCTGCTGTGTGGCTGTCTGGAAATAAGGCCACCTCTCTGTTCAGTCCCACTCTTCCTTTTCAGCCTGGATCTGCAATGCACGCGTTCCTCTGGTGTTCCTTTCTTGCTTGCTTTTTATGCTGTGTATCGGGGTGTTGTCACTTCTGCCGAATGAGAAGGGGCCGGCAGCAGCTGGGAAGTGCAGGGGGTTGTAGCTGAAAACAAACCTCGCCAGAGCGGAGCGGGGAACATAATTAATGAAAGATGGTGGTGCACCGCCGGTTGGCATTGGCTGAGGCCCTGTGAGAAACTTCCCGGAGTCGGCTTGTTGTCGAGGAGAGGGTGTTGTCATCTGAATTAATTTGCATGACAATAGGCCGGCCCCTCATTATGCACAGGGATGCTAATGGGCACCAGCCAGAGTGCATTTCCATGGGAAAAGGATCTTCCTTTGAGGAGGCAACCTCTTCCTCCTCCCCCACTCCACCTCCCCTCCTCCTCGCCTCCTTCCCATCCTCTACCTTCTCTCTCCAGCCCCCTCCCCCCTCCCTCTTCCCTCCTCCCTCCTCCCTTTCACCATCCTCCTGCCTCCGAACCCTCTTCCTTTGTCCCCCTCCTCCCCCTGTTCCGCCCTCTTTTTCTCCTGCCCTCTGCCTCTTGGTCGCAGTGGAGAGCGCCAGTCCTCACCTTGAGGAGGAAAGGGCGCTGTGAGGGGAAGGAATAGGCTCAGAAGAAGGTGTGATGTGTTGTGTATAATTGAAAACAAATGGGCCCCCAGTCCTGCCAGCCTCGTGGTAATGGGGTGTTGACACTGGGGAGAAGCCCAGTGGGAGCAGTAGGACCCCGGACACCGAGGTGCAGGGTGGGAGTGGGGACGGGACGTTGGTGTGGATGTTGCCTCTCTGGGAGCGAGCTGTTCTCTTGTAGCTTTGCCATCCGCGCTCCCTGGAAGAAGAGGTTCACAGTCAGCACCCCATAACCCTGCTCAGCCTGGCTGCCCTCACTCGCCCGGGAGGCTGCAGCATTCAAGGGGAGGGTTTGGAGCCAGATCATCTCGGTTCAAATCCCAGTTCAAATCCCATCTCTGCCGTGTACCAGCCACACCAGCCCTCGGACTTCGGCTCTGTGACTTAACTCTGTGTTGCCCAGAGTCCTCCCGGGTAAAACTGGGGGCCCAGTGCCTCCCTGGAGGCTAAGTGCTTAGAAGCCACCTGGCAGCTGCTAAATGTTAGGTCCTCACCCTTCCACGCAGTGGTCTCCGTGCCCCTTTATAACATAAGCCAGGGGGCCTTTTAGACGGTTAGGTGACCGATGGTCCTGACAGTCCCACCCCACCCGCCAGGGCTGTCCCCCATGCTACCACCAAGGAGGGCGCAGCTCGGTGGGACTGGCTGGCTCACCATCAACGTGCCCTTGGGAAGGAACTGTCCCTGATTTGTCACATTGTATTCCCTAGGTCAGTGGAGGAGCCCGACTCATCGCACCCTGGTGGCTGCAAGTTCCGGAAAGCTTATCTCAACGTACCTCCCGGGATGGAGTGCTCGCCTTCCCCAGAACGAGATTCCATAGCCGGAGTGGAGTGACTGCACCTAAAGCTAATCCTGAGCGGCTTCGCTTTGCACTGCAGTGTCCCTGAGGAGGAGACAGGCCGCCTCGCTGGCATGGAGAATGAATCGTGGGCCCTTCGGCTGCGTTTCTCACCCCTTCTGACGTGAAGACACACAGAGAAGACCGCCTTCCACAGACCAGGAATTGGCTGTCACCACACCACATGCAGAATCTGCAGGAGCCTTGGTCTCAGACGTCCCAGCCCCCAGAACTATGAGAAATAAACTCTTGCTCTTTCTAAGCCACCCAATGTATGGTATTTTGTTATATCAGCCCAAACGGAGTAAGACAGTGTCCATCAGCAGCCCCAGTCCTGGCAGGGGGAATCGGATCCAAGGATAGAGGCCTGGTGGGCAAGAACCCTGAAGTTTCCTATCGCCCCAATTACAGTCACAGCAGACACACACACACACACACACACACACGCACACACAACTGGTAGGCACTGAGTTGCAAATTTGAATGAAATATCTTCTTTGAAGGTTCCCTCTGAGATAAGAAAACAGATTATCTGATTGTTGCAATGCCATGTGGTAAATGCTAGAAAGGAGGTGATTCAAGGTGCTCTGGGCATAGAGAAGGTTGACCCAACTGAGCGGGGAAGGCTTCTGGAGGAGATGACTCACAGGGAGGATGAGGAGGAGTTACCCAGGTGAAAGGTCAAGAGATCGGCAATGAGAACCCATTCAGGTACAGCCACAGCCGTGAGAAGCAGCAAGGAGTGACCTAAGAAAGCAGAGCGAGGCGAGGTGAGAGGGAAGCTGCTCAAAGTGGAGAGAGGCCGGGTACAAAGAGCTTTCCAGCTGGTCAAAGAGATTAGCCCCCGCCCCCCTGTAAACTTTGGAAATGCTCTCCCATAGAAGATGGGTACCGTCAGCATCGTTCCTAAATGATCAGTCCTTAGGCGAGAGAACTACCCCAAGTAGGGGTAGTAGACTGTGACCCATGATGGCGTCCCCAGCCACTGACAGGCACACCCGCTTGCTCATTCCGCTGTTCTAATTGTCATAACAGGGGATGGCTTCATGAAAGAGGTAACACTTGAGATGAGCAGTGAAATCCAGGTAGGATTTGAACACGCAGAGTCGGGGAAAAGGTATTTCAGATGAGGGAGGAATATAAGCAAAAAACAGAAAAACAAACAAAACCCCCCAAGAGATTTGGATAAAAGAAGGAGGAGGAGGAGGAGGAGGAGGAGGTGGAGGAGGAGGAGGAGGTGGAGGAGGAGGAGAGAGGATAGGCCATTCAATGTGAACGATGCGTAGAGTGGTTAAAGGGGGAACTAGTGCGAAAATCAAGTCAACAATGTAAATGTCACGATCATGGGAGGCTAACTCAGTTGTCCTTTATTTGCATTAGTTCCTGCCATTGGCTCACGAAGTCTTCTGAGCAATGATCAGTCCTGCCCCGTCCCAAGGAACGTCACAGCCTTTGCCCTTGGCATCACTCCTCGTGGTGGTTGGAGACGGTGCCTCTCTTCTGAGTTGGCGGCCAGGCTCCCAGCGCCAAGGATGAGAGACTCGCTCTGTGCACCGATACTTCCTTCTGCTTCAGGACAAGAAGGGTCTGTAGACTGTGACCCATGATGGCGTCCCCAGCCACTGACAGGCCCACCCGCTTGCTCATTCCGCTGTTTGCCCCAGGTCAGTAGTCACCTGCATGTAAAGTTAGTTCTGGGGATGGATAGAGCGCACTGCTTAAAGCATGTATGGGTTGGTGTGTTGTAGGAGTTACTTGCAAAATGACTCCAATAAAATGATTTGGGTAAGAAGCAACTGGTGGCTACCGTGACTGACTTATACGGTCTTTTGCATAACACTTCCCTCTCATGGCTGGCGCGTCGCCCCCATTTTGGACTTCTTCCTGTCTCCATAGCTTTAGTGAGAGTCTAGTTCTGAGACGCAAGGAAGCTTTGTAAGCCTTCCCTAATGCAAAGGAGTTTGGACATGAACTTGAATGGCTATTGAGCGGATTTTCCAGCTGACAGGAGATGGTTAATTGCATGCTGTCTGCAGGAGGCTTAAAAATCTGTCTGGCCACGTTAATAGTGGCTTGAAATTTACAACTTGAGACCACTGGGGGTGATAAAGAATCCAGGGCCCCCACAACTCAGGGTAATAACCCCTTCGGTGAAAAAGAAAGCCCAGTGGGCAGGTCTCACAGCCCTATAAACAGAGACGATCAAAGGCACACATGGTCCAACATCAGCATCTCTGATAGGACTCTGTTCTTTCCTTCTGGGACGGCATCTGCTTTTTCCAGAGCAAATGCGGTCCGTGGAGAGCAGGACTACATCTGGGGGTAGGGAAGGGCCTGCTGGTACGCTATAGGGACGGAAACTCTGCATCATTTGTAGAGCCCAACTTTTCCCCGATATGGGATTTTGTTCTAACAACTGGAAAGGAAGACAGGCAACTTACTCCAAGTGGACGATCTTTTCTCTCCCTTGACTCCTGTGTCGAAAATGCAGGGTTGACGCTCATGGATGGAAGACACCCAATCCGTCTCCCAGAAAGAGTGTGGGAACGTTTTCCAGAGTTCACGTGGGATGTCCTGTCGAGGGATACAGTCTAGCGAAACCTCTGGGAGAGAGGACAGGGCCAGCAGTGGTGTGAGCGGCTCCCTCTCTGTCCAGAAGCTTGGAGTCCTCAGTGGTCCTCCGCTGCTGCCAGCGCCTTGCCCCCTGGTCCTGGTTCAGCGCTCAGCTAACCTGATTCTCAGTGTCTGATTGCTTCTTCTCACTGTTGCCCTTTCACCTGAATATCTGGAAAGTGGGGCTAATGGGCCCTACCTACCTCACAGGGTCATCAGGAGGACCCAGTCAGACAGGTGCTCAGCATGAGGTGCTAAATAGAAGTTCAACAAACCACCGCACCCTACTCCTCATTCTCACACGTACAGGACACACACGCAAAGGGCGATGGAGATTTCCTTTGAGAGCTGGAGTTCATGGATTCTTCTGCCTCTCATTCCACATTTCTGCAACTTGTCCACGGTTCACACCATGCACGGTATTTTCCCAGGTGAAAAGAAAACCATAAGGGCCATAGTAGTAAAGAAACTGAGGGTGCTTCATTGCACCCTACAGATGACAAAGTCGCTCGGGGAAACAGCGGTGTCCATTGTGAACAGTGGTCACGTGGACTCAGTGGATGAGGAAAATGCATTGGCTGTGTCCACGCGTTGTGGGCTGAGCCAGTCCCATCCCATTGTTCACCAATCATGCCATCTTCTCAGCCAACAGGCATACCATCTACTTGAATTCAGTTGAGCAACCCCTTCCCTGCCTCCCTTGAGAATACACCTCACCCTACAGGGAGCAGAGCTACCCAAAGTCATCAGCAGTTGCCCTGTGAGACCCAAGGTCACGGTGGTGCAGAAGCCACGCCTTCCAGAAGCTGCTGCTGGTCAGGGGCTGAGCACAGCAAGGGCGCCTGGCTAAGGGAGCCGAGCTCTCTCTCTCGGGAGACCTGGCGTTCTGGGAAGGCTGACTTTGGCTGGAGAATTCCCATGTGGTCTTGCCCAGCACTCTGCGATGCCTTTCTCTCTCCTCCATCAGGGTCAGACTTGTCTTGTGGTCTGACAGGGCTCCCAGCTTTTCCAGCTCCCTCCCTATTTTCCCTCACACAGGCATTTCCTCTCATAAAGCCCTTGCAAATTTCATCCCATCCCAGCTTCTGCCTCCGAAGGCTAATACATTGTGGGGGTTTTGCTTGTTGTTTTTTATTTGTTTTTGTTTGTTTGTATTTGTGTTCCTATCGGCAATCTCCAGGGTGCCAAGCCCAAAAGATCCTTGCTGGTCTCTCCCTCTGAGGGAGGGAGGAAAATTCCAGGCTTCCCTGCATGGCCTCCCTTGGAACCAAACCCTGAGGTGCCCTGATTTCTTCCTCGAATGGCAGGCGGCAGAGCAGCTGCAGGCTTGGCAGTGAGCTGTGCTGGTTTCTAGGAGAGTAAATACATTTTGCTTCTTTGATGACAGACCTAGACTAGACATTGTCTGGAAAGGGGGTTACAACCCCGCCTCAGCTACTTCTGAGCTGGGACCTGAGGCTTGGCAGGTGAATGTAAGGGAGCTCATCTATAAAGTGGAGATCGTAGTACCCATCTCATTCTATGAGAAGCTATTCAATATCTTCCCTCCCTTTCTCCTTCCCTCCATTCCTCCTTTCTTCTTGACCTTCCTTCCATTTTTCCTTCCTCCCTCTCTTCCTCCTTCCTTCCTTCCTTCCTTCCTTCCTTCCTTCCTTCCTTCCTTCCTTCCTTCCGAACCTCCTTCCCTCTATTCTTTCTTCCTTTCACTGATATTTATTGAGGGCTCACTAGTTTCTCTGTGTGAGTGGAACACTGTATTACCTGCTAAGTGTGATGGGTGACACCTAATAAAAGAATAAGGCCCAACGCTAGCCATCTAGAAGCTTGAGAGCTACGGCTTGTAGAAGAGACAACCCCACTTAAAACAGCTGTGAAACGCCAAAGTAAAATACAAGGAAACATCTGGGAGTTATCTAGGTAGCACGGGGAAAAGGCGTGGGCTACACCAGCTCTAGTGACTCACTTAAGGTCTTAGGAAGAGAGGGTTTAAGTCTTCAGAGTCCTAACTAGGAGAGAGAGTAAGAGTATGTCCCAGACCAAGAATCACGTGAACACAGCCCCACGGCAATGGTTCCCCACCAGGGCCATTTTAGAGACGGTTTGGGGTTGTCACAGCTGGAGAGGGTGCTATTGACATTGAGTGCTCAGAGGCCAGGAATGCTGCTAAACCCCTATATGTAACACATACACAGGACAGCCCGCTTCCAGGAGCACGTCAACAGTGCTGAGGTGGAGAAACCCTGGTCTACAAGGGTGATGTGCGATGGGCGTGGGACGGATTGTCCAGGGAGAAGGTTGGCGATGAGCCCATTGGGGAGGGGTGAAGAGTGGGGCTAGAAAAAGAACCGCAGGTGTTGCTTGGCTCTGAGCGGTGTTTAGGATTCGGCGCCGTAGGTTCTTGGACAATCTAGAAACAAGCAAACTGGGGCTCCTGAAAACGCTGGTGGCAGAAGAAGGAGGGCGAGAGCTGCAGCAGCTTTTCCTAGGCAGCGGCGAGGGAGACCCAGGCTGGTCAGAGGCCCACAGGACCTGAAGATTCGCTCCTGCCACATTCTGAAGACAAAATAGTCATCAAAAAGCCCGGCGTGGGGACCTCAGTGTGACTGCGTTCTTTGAGACCCAGCTTTGTCCTTGGGGTCTCAGGGATGTTGCCTGGCTTGTAGAATGCCATTCCTGTTAGGAGAGACTCTAGTCTGCGCCATCTTAGGGGGAAACGTGTTCTTTTAATAAGTTTGTAACTTTTCTTAAGTGTGATGGGACCCCCTCTCTTAGGTGCTGTAGACTCGAGTGAGCGCTGTGGGATTCAACCACTAAGCCGGATCTATCTATCTATCTATCTATCTATCATCTATCTATCTATCTATCTATCTATCTATCTATCTATCTAATCTTCTAATGGAGAATATTTTTTAAAAATCGTCATTATTGAAAGTACTACATATGTCCCCTTTTTCCTCCCAGTGACACCTTATAGACCGCCCCGCCCCTCACCCCAGGCCTGTGCCCATGGGTTATGCATACATGCATACAAGTTCTTTGGTTGATCTCTTCCCACCCGCCTCCACCTTCCCTCTGAGTGCTTTATTTATTTATTTTTAAATAGCGAAGTTTAAGCAAAAACAAAAACAAGACAGAAAGTTCTCCTGGGAAGAAAGCCTGTTGTTCCACCGATAGGGTTTGGTTCCTGTGTGGATGCTCCTCTCACCACGCTGTTCCGAGGAGGGCCCCATCCCGAGGACCCCACCTCCGCCCGGGGTGTGGAGGGGCGGGCCACGGTCACTGGGGTTCCGGTTCCCCACTGTCCCCCAGGACTCCGCGGCGGCCTGGTGTGGCGTGTGTGTGCACGCGTGCATGTGTGAGCGTGGCTTCTGGGAACAGGGAAAAGGGCAGCGAGAAACAGATGGGTCCCCCGAGACTCCCCTTGGCCTGCAAACTGAAAGGCGGAGAAAATCGTAATAAAACACGGAAACAGCTGTGGCAGGACAACAGCAGCGTGGGGGGCGGGTCCCAGTCCCAGGGGGCTTGCAGTCTGTCAAGATTCTGCTCGGAGGAGGAGGCGGGTGGATATCACCAAAAACAGCGTCCACAGCCTGGGTGGTGCCCACTCTGGGTCGCCAGATCTACCCTCCGCCCTGCATCCCCTCTCACCCTCCAGGCCGGACTGTTAAATGGAGATTGCATTTATTTTTCACTACATGAGGGAAGATTTGCAAACAGGAGCCCTCCCTGCTGCTGGTCGTTCGCTGTGTGTTGTGGTTGCCCTTTCTTCAGCCTCATATATATCCCCCAACTTCGTTTAAACCTGGTTTGTGTCCGGGTTTCGGCACAACAGTCAACAGCAGGTTCGCACAACATCTGATTTTGTTGGCGATGGACCAGGATGATGCCCTGACCAGGCAGAAAAGACATGTATTTAGTCATAATCATTGGCTCCATTTCAAAAGCTATGGGACTCTGTCTCCAGGGACTTTTGGGCTGGGCAGCTCTGAGAAATTCAGAGGGAAAATGTGGCAACTTGGGGGAAGAGCGTAGATTTCATATCAGCATGGACTGAGTTTCTGGGAAAGTGAGGAATTTGCCCCCCCTCCCCACACCATCAAAAGTGAGTGCTAATCACAGTTTCAGTTACATCACTGAAGCTGTAATAGGGTACCACCTTGCCATGTCAGGGTCAGGTAACCTCACTGCTATTCAAATGGAAGATGGCTCTACAAATTAGGGTGTTGATGTGTTTTTTTGTTTTGTTTTGTTTGGGGGGTTAATCAATTTATTTATTAAGTAATCTTTTATTTTTCATGAGATATTTAAAAGCAATACACGTTCAGATGATGCATTTTAGAAGCTAGGAAACTCCTGACTATCAACTCTTTATTTACCTAATTCTTTTGACTGTTTTGAATCCAGAAACATAGCTCTCCATGATTTATTAAGTTTACTTGTTTAATGTGGGTCTCTCCCTACCAGGTGTGGGGTCCCACCGTACCACTAGCTTCTAGCATTGAGCCTGTCAGCTGGTAGACCAGAAAGACAGTTGTCGTCTTGATGATTCTAACCTCTTGAGTGACATGACTGAATGGACCAGAGCAAGCCAGTTCTTCCCCCACTCTATGCCCACGAGGACCATTTTGATGAATAGCTATGGGTGCTGGCCTCTGGTTGGACCCCTGAGTTTCATTTGGTCTCATGTCCATTGATCGGCTACTGCTCCTGGCTGATTTCTGGTACTCTGTAGGCTCACATGACTCTCCTGCCATCTTAAAGTTGCCATCTGGCATGAGGTGCAGGCCTGGTTAGCTCAATAGTAACCCCCTTGCATTATGGCTGAATCGAAACGAGCAGACAACACAGGTAAAATCTGGATGAAGGAGAGTCTTAGTGAGAAGAGGGGGTCAAGGGCATTGGGGAGACTTAAAAATGCCATATTATGATTTTTTTTCAGATCCCAGGAAACAGCTGCAGGTGGAGAATAGGATGGATTTCAAGCATTCTCCATGGAGGCAGGGGTTCAGACGGGGGCCAGCTGGGTGATGAAATCCACTCAGAGGTCAGATGTGTGCTCATGTTCACCGAAGGCTTCAGAAATTTCAGGGACTTTCAAAACTGGCTCCGGGGAGAGGCAGATCTGTTGACTGAGGAGCGGGGCTAATTGATGCATGGCCATTCTGAGATGCGGTGGCCTCAAGAGTGAGGGGAAATGGGGCCCCCGGACTCCTTCCTTCACCGCTGTTTTGGGGAACCCTACAAGAGAAGTGCCTCTCCCCCACCCCCTCCGAACGTAGAGAGATGAAGGACACATAGACTGGGACAAACCTTACCCCACTGAGGGGCTGTTAGCTATAAAGTGCGGAAGGCCCACCGATGGATCTGCATGGAGGTGGGTCGGCTCTCCACAGGCCAGAGAATGTCGGGTAATTTGAATAAGCACCACCTAGAAGCTCCGATGTTTATTTGGGCTCTAACATTTCCCTCCACCATCCTGCCTTCCTCCACCTCCCAGGCTGCCTGGAAGGCGCTGAGAGCTCACATTAGACACTCCTGCCTCCCCAGCCCTCTCTCTGTCTCCAGCTGGACCTGGGGGACCCGTCCAATCGGCTTCCTCGCGGCGCTTGGCACGCCCTCCACGGGCCTAGCTGGATTCATACAGCGCCGGGACAGCTGCAAAAATGAAAAGTCATAAGAAAAATGGATATCCAAGCCCTTCCCATCCCAAGAAAGGAAATAAACATCTGGGCTCCAGAAGAGTGCAGGGGCCGTCAGATCTGATGTCACATTAATTCGATAATGCAAACCACTCTGCAAGGGAATTACCCAGGCCGGCGAGGAAGAGGGGTCATTGGAAATGCAAATTAAAAGCATGAGATAGCATTTCACACCCGCAAAAATAGGTGTCAGATTTTTAAAACCTGACAACAAATGTTGGTATCGATGGAGAGAAGCCGGAACTCGCCTCCATGGCTGGCCCGTGGGAGTGTAACATGATTTATGCACTTTGGGGGACGGTTTGGGAGTTTCTTACAAGGTCGAGCATTTATCTATTCTCTGACCCGGCAATAACGTTTCTAGGCATTTACCCAAGAGAGATTTATATCAGCTTTATTCACCATAGTCCCAAACTTAGGAAAAAAAAAATCCAAATGTCCATCAGCAGGGACATGAAGGGACACATTGTTTATCCGAGGAGATAATACTCAGCAAGAGCAAATAATGAACTACCGATGCGTCAACACAACATCGAGGATTTTGTTGAAATTATGCTGAGAAAAAGAAGTCAAGAGATAAATATTGCATAGTCCCACTGGCATGAAGCTGAAGAACAAGCAAATCTAACGTGGAAATCAGGCCAGTGGTTGTCTGGGGGGAGATGCGGACTGAGTGAAAGGGAACGAGGCAACTTTCTCAGGTGATGGTTATGTTCTCTGCTTTGATTGGCGTGGTGGGTGCTCGGATGCACACGTTTATTTAACATTGTGGGGGTAGCCCGGCTGGCGTGGCTCTGTTGTTGAGCATGGACCTATGAACCAGGAGGTCACGGTTTGATTCCCGGTCAAGGGCACATGCCCGGTTTGCTGGCTTGATCCCCAGTAGCGGGTGTGCAGGAGGCGGCCAATCAATGATTCTCATCACTGGTGTTTTTTTCTCTCTCTCTCCCTCTCCCTTCCTCTCTGAAATCAACAAAAATATATTTTTTAAAAATTGCGGGTTATATACTTAAGGTCGATGCATTCCACTGAGGATTTTTAACTTTAATTTTTACCTCAGTAACGTAAAGGAGGGGCAGAGTCAGAAATGGAAAGCCATGGGAAGGATGCTGCTTGGGAGCTGCTGCCATCCCCTCTCCCCGGGCAGGTGTGGAGGTGTTACCCACCAACCCCGAGCAGTCCAGGGGGCTTGAGCAGATGTTGCTCCCAGAGCTTTGACAGGTGTTGAGAAACACAGGTAATTGGTGCCTGACTCAGGAGTCCAGATGTGAGGAGTGGTGACTTGGGTAAGCGATGTGTTTCCACTAAGCCAACGTGGTTCCCGGGGAGGTGGGGGGGGGGCGGGGGGATGGGAGCATGAGCGAGCATGGGATCATCCTGTTCAGCAGACTCACCTGCAGGGGCAGGGAGACCTCACAGGGAGAGGCGGGGGTGTTCTGCGCATGCTCAGCAGGGCGTAGGCGGTGTAAACTACCTGTCAGAGGAGAGATGTGTCTGCCTAAGACAGCCGCACAGGTGAGGAGCCCTGGCAGCGCCCCGGGAAAAAGAGGTCCCTCGGTTCCGACAAGTGCCTGGCCCACCGGGGACACCGGCGTTAACCGCCCAGCAGGCCCAGCCGTGAGACCCAGCCGTGGAGGTCATGTCCCTTTCCCTGGCCTCCCCTCTCCTCCCCTCCCCTCTCCCGCTTCACCATTTCCTTCCAGGGTCCCTGCTGGGCAGGCAGGAGAGGGGCCCACTATGTTTGGGAATGAGAAAGATGCCAGAGGGGCGGGGCATAGGGAATTAGGTGGGGAATGGCAAGAGACGGAAATAGGCAAGATTGCGGAGGGAAAGGGTCAGCAAGCCTTTTCGGTGAAGGCCACCGAGTAAATAGTTCAGGCTTTGCAGGCCACGGCCTCTGGTCCACCCACGCAAGTAAACGTTTATTTGCAACAATGGGCCAGAATTGGTCCGTGGGTTATGGTTTGAAAACCACAGGAATAGGGGCATGGTATCCTATGGTAAAGAATTTGGATGTTATTCCAAGTGAATAGGTAGCCATCCAAAGATTTTGAATGGGGTGGGCATAGGAGGGAGTCCTACAGTTAGATTTTTTTTTTTAATATTTTTTATTGATTTCAGGGAGGAAGGGAGAGGGAGAGAGAGATAGAAACATCAATGATGAGAGAGAATCTTTGGCCGGCTGGCTCCTACATGCCCCCCACTGGGGATAGAGCCCGCACCCCTGGCATGTGCCCCAATTGGGAATCAAACCAGGACCTCCTGGGCCGTAGGTCTACACTCAACCACGGAGCCACGCCAGCTGGGCAGGTTTCGCTTTAAAAAGATTCCTTGTAACGCAAGATCTTATTCTCCCTTCCTCATGAAGAACTCTTTCATATTCTCTTTGGAAAACTGAGGACTCATTTGGGATGGGGTGTGGGGAGCAGCAGACAGCGGGGTGGGGGAGCCACTAGTAGTTGTTATGCTGTGTGCCTGTTTACTTGACCTCAGGTTAATTGCTTAATCTCTCTGAGCCTCAGTTTCCTTCTTAATAAAACTGTAATAATAACACCTGTCTCTAAGGGTTATTAAGTGGATTAAATGAGATCACGTGTATAAAACACCTGTCACAGGGCCTGGCAAAGTGAGGGCTTGATGACGTAAATACCTTTTCCTCTCTTTCCTTCCATTGAGCCTGTGTATGTCACGCTCCAGTCAAGACAGAGGTAAATGTAAAACTCGGTAATTAAGTTAAAAAAAATCTATTGCACAATGACCTGCTGGGTGAGAAATTTCTCACCAGAACATAACTGGGTGACTTGGCTACTGCAATAATTGGATGCAATTTAAATGTAAATTTATAGAAGCACAATTTCTGATTACACAGAGGATGAGTCTACTTGTATTCCATGTTCGTCAAACAGAACTTGGAGCTGTGGTCATAATTCTGGACATGCTAATTTGAGAGGAATGCCCATAAGCGAAGTGCATTAACAAAAAGAATGGCAAGTTATGGAAGAGCTTGGGAACCATATCAGATGTAAAAATGTACTGGAAATGGTTAGCATGGGGGAAGAAAAAACTGAAAGAAAACTTGAAACGTGTACAATGAGTTGAAGGGCTACCGTCTGTAAGAAAGACAAGACTCACATCACATTGGCATAGAGGCAGGTGTCCCGGACCATGGGATGCGGACGGCAGAGATAAGATTTCTCCACAATTAAAGATCTCCATGACAGAGAAGTGAGCTCCCCAGCAATGCAAGCGTTCTAGAAGGGATCAAGGAGCATTCAATGGCCGAAATGTTGTTCAAAAGATTTTTACAACGAGCAGCACACAACCGAACTAAAAGACCTCCCGTCATACCTCCCAAATTTCTGATTCCATAAATTTATGGGGTTCGTTAACCAAATCTCTGGAGGTCCAGAGACCCTCTTGGGTATCAGGGACTAGACCAGTGATGGCGAACCTTTTGAGCTTGGCGTGTCAGCATTTTGAAAAACCCTAACTTTACTCTGGTGCCGTGTCACATATAGAAATTTTTTGATATTTGCAACCATAGTAAAACAAAGACATATTTTTGATATTTATTTTATATATTTAAATGCCATTTAACAAAGAAAAATCAACCAAACAAATGAGTTCGCGTGTCACCTCTGACACGCGTGTCATAGGTTCGCCATCACTGGACTAGATCCTTCTTTTGAGGTCTCTGGCAAAAGGGGGATTGTGAGATACACAAAGTTGTGCTTAATTAAGAGGTACAGGCACTTACAGAGTGTTATTGAGGTGGGCAGGGGGGAGTGACTAAGGTACAAGAGCCTAGGTCACTTCTATGTCAATGGGGTCAGAGTAAATTTCATGTCACTGAAAAATGGATGAGATTAGAAGAGAAAAAACAAATCAGGAAGTCCTCACCTGAATCATCCCCCAATCCATTAACTACCTTATCTCTGCCATCCTCAACTAGGCCACCATCATCTCTCTCTGGGTGGCTGCTATAGCCTCCCAACTGGCCCTAATCATTGCTCAGAGTACACGAACAAGAAAATAGCAGGAGGACTCTGTGTTTTTCCTGCCTTCTCTAAAATGTGAGCCCTGTGCCTGGCCGGTGTGGTTCACTGGTTGAGCATCCATCTATGAACCAGGAGGTCACAGTTCAATCCCCAGTGTGGGGCGAGCAGGAGGCAGCCGATCAATGATTCTCTCTCATCATTGATGTTTCTATCTCTCCCTCTCCCTTCCTCTCTGAAATCAATAAAAACACATTAAAAATAATAATAACCTAGAAAACAATAAAATATATGTAAGCCCTATGAGGGCAGGGGGACTACGTTCACTGCTGAATCCTGACCCGCAGGTGATGCTCTCCAAAGGTTTGTGGGGAGAATGAAGAGTAGAAACCTCCCAGAAGTGGAATATGGCACCTTGAAATCGTGGCAACAGGACTCAGGTCAATAGAAAATCTTGGCATTTCAAGGGACGTGTCCAGCCGAAGCTTCAAGGTAATGTACATACTACCCGAATTGTGTCTGGTTGTCTTGAGTGAGTGCAAATCTGACCTTGCCTGGCCCGTGTTGTATTTGGTCCGCAAACAATTCTTCAGCTGTCCAGCGTGAACGAGTTCTAGTCTGTGAGTGGCAGAAAAGAAGCAGCCCCATGAGGGCCCAGCAAACTCTTTTCAGCTTCCAGAGTTAATAGGCGACCCTAGGAAAATGCAGGGCAGAGATGGCCTAAGAAAGGAAGAAAAGACACGAGTAGGAAGAGCAAGTGAAGATATGAGGTAGGAGAAATAACAAACATTTCGTATGGGCCTTAGTACTTCGGCCATCTCTGCTATGCCCATGAGATAGCATCTTCTGAGAAATGAAAAGCATTTGGGTCTCAGAGGGATAAGAAAGGTATGTAAGGACAGGTGGTAGAATGTTACGGCAGAGATTCCTGATAGTGCGTCGGTGACCTCGCCAGGAAAGGTTGGAATTTACTACGCACCTGTAAGTGTCAGGACTGCTGAAGAGAAGGGAAAGCATCTTCCTGGCAGCCTCTGACGTCATACTTTGCTGTCCAACAGCCATGATCAAGGGCAGACCCAGGTTTTGGGGGGCCTGAGGTGTATCAGTTTGTTTGTTTTTTCAGGGGAGGAGGGGGATCTTCAAGAACAAGGCTATACATTTTTAAAAAATATGAGATTAAGTCCAAGTCCTATGAGGAGTCCTGAAGCTTAAGCATCTTTAGCGACCTCATAAGTACATCTCGATCTCTAGCAATTGACCAAGTGTCACAGTTGTGCCTCGGACATGTTCCTGTTGGAAGTGAAGGGGAGGGAAGGAGCAGGATGGCGCTGAGCTGGGAAAGTCAAACACTCTGCTCACGCGAAGCCATAAGCGCATGTTCATTACAGCCCCAACGACTGCTTCTAAGTGATTTTTTTCAAGTTCCCTTCTGTTAAAAATTCCTTTTACTTTTTGGTTAAAATGGTTTTATTTCAAGTGCAAACAACCTGGGATCTAAAATACAAGTCCTTTCTGGTCTGGAGGACTCTCTGCTAGGATCCCAATAAATGTCTTGTTGTCAGGGTGATAAGCCCTGCATTTCTGGATTTAGACTAAAAAATGCCTCTAAAATATTTAATCTGGTGTTGCTGGCCTTTGACTGGGTCTGGGGAGTGGGGGCGAAGGGATTCAGAGGCACTTGCTCTCTGCACTCGGGGTGTGTCCTGTATTTTCCTGTGTATCAATGCCGTGTGCGGAGCCCGTGAAAACCCCATTTTCCTTTGCCTTCCAAAGGAATCCTGCACCGACCAGGAGATTCGGAGCGAGTGAATTCTCAGCCTGCTCCTCGCCCCAAACGGCCCTAATGCAACCCTGTTCCACGAGGGAGGGATTATAAGCATGCGTAACAAAAGGGGAAACCGAGGCACGGGGCAGTAAGCAGCCTGTTCTAGGTCACCCAGCAAGTTTATGTCTCAATGGCGTCTTCTGGCTCTCGGGAGGTCTGCCCAAGGTCAGGCGCTGAGGGAAACTGAGGAAAAGACCATGTTCCTAGGAGTGGAGAGAAGAATCTCGAAAACCTAGGTGGGGACAGGGCCGAGCATGATTGGACGACTGTCAGTTTTAAGGGACAGAGGGATTTGGGTGAATACAAATTTAACAGAGACAGTTTATAAAGGACTTTGGGAGTGCTGGCAAGGGGGAAAAAATAGAGATTTTTGTAAAAATGGAGGATGGGCTCTGGGCGGTGGGGTGGGATGTTATGGCACCAATAAGCAGCAGGATCTGTCGCCTGGGATGGGGTGGGGGGGGGGGGCAGGGAGGTGTTTATGCAGCACCCAGCAGATCCCAGGCCCTCAATCCATGTTTGCCAAAGGAATTTGCCAAGGAGGCCGAGTGCTCACGTTGCCTCGATTGGATAACTACCATTTTCCTGGTTGCCATGATCCTGGCGTGGGACGCAGGCCAGGAATCCAATCAGCAAAAGCAGACAATGGGAGGTGATGCGGGAGAGGTGGGTGCTGGTGCAGGCCGCGGAGACGCAGGCCCAGCAGCAACCCCAGCCCAGGTTGCAGAGGAGACCTGCCTCCTCACAGACACTTCCCCATGAGGATCAGCTGCGGTGGGGGCGGGGCGTCTCCGTGTGGGGGTGGGAGGGAAGGAGTGATTTCATCTGTGTAATGAAAAATGACCTGAACGGTTCTCTGATCCTGGAAACTCCCATCTAACCGGGGCCAAGGAAAACAGGATTAGGCCTTATTACTTCTGCGATGGCTTTGCATCGCCTCAGAAGGAGTTAAACCGGAGGGAACAGAAGAACCATCTCACTCTGTGGCCCCCCGCAGATAAACTCTGAATGATTTCCCGGGCTAATAGGACAGGCTTCCCCCTGGCCCCCCTCCTCCTGACACAGTTCGACTCTGGCTTCCTTTGCTTTGGAAGTGGACACCCCATTTTGGGGGGTGCGTTCATCATCACAGAAAGCTGGCTCTCGTGAAGTCAGACAAGCAAGTCACCCCCTCTGGCCTGTACCTTCCGCCAGGCCGCTGACTTCGGGGCTAATATGCCCTCCCGACTTCCACAGGGAACAGCTTTTGCCCCAAACCACAGCACACACTCACGGGCACGGGCAACTACTGACATGTGATTCTCTTTGTGCCCTAATGGGGTGGCACTTGACAAGATCTTCGTGTGTTGATGTTTGAGGGCACTGTCTTCCCAGGGCTGGTTTTGGGATTGCCAAGAGTGCACTTAAAAACCAAAACCTCCCAGAGAACAGTCTCTTCAAATCATCCTTTTCCCAAGAGAAAGGGGTGAGTAAGTCCACAGGGCAGTGTTCGTTTTATTGCAATGTATATTTATTGTAAACAATAATATACAAAAAAAAGAGAGAGAAGAAAAAGTTTCACAGAGAGAACAAAAGTTTTGGGGTGTATGGGGAGGGGGACAAGGAAACAAACAAAACACGAACACGAACCAAACCTTAACCTAAAGACAAAATACGATTTAAATGCCAGGTTTTTTAAGTTACAGAAATATTTTTTTTAAAAAAGATCTGCTTTTATACAGAAATGGAAAGATGCCATATTATAAGAGTGCTTTAAGATTTTATTCTACTGACTTCTAAAACTGTTAATATATCTTTTTTTAAATAAAAAAAAAAGTTTGCTGTCTTTTTTAAAAAGCAATCCTCAAACGCTCCAGCCACAGAAATAATTAAGAATTAAGGTCTGTCAGCGGGCTTGCCCCTCCCCCTTTCCTCCCTCTCTCCAAGAGAACATGCAGAGGAATAGGCTGACCTGGGCCCCCACTGTCCCGTGTCACACCACACACACCATGTAGGCAGCCCGTGGATCTGTGGCAGAAAACACTGCAAAGGACTCAGTGATACACTACATTTGAAACCTCTCATTTGTACAAAAAAAAAAAAAAAAAAAAAAAAAAAGAGAAACAAGTTTCCAGTTTTTCAACAAAAACAACGAAGGGAAAAAAAAAATAAAAGGATGGACAAAAAGGCATATTTATACAAATCTAGGACAAGGAATCCAAAGAAACTTGCTTTTAATAATACAAAAAAAAGGATTAAAGAGATAAATTAAAAAAAAACTGGTTACAGTTAAGAACATAATTTAACAAGATGACCATACCCTTTGAGGAGGGCTCCAACAACCTATTTTAAAGGTAAATTTTAAAAATAAAAAAAAGGAAGTTTTCTTTTTTTTTTTTAATTAAAACCTCTCCTTACAAAATAAATAATCTGAGCACGTGGAATGTCTTGAAGGTTAACTGCTGGTGTTCAGAGAGGCACAGGTGACTGTGGGAGGAGGCTGGCATCTGTGTCCCACATGGGGCCGGGGCGGGCCAGGCAACCAGGGGGCAGGGTGCTGAGGGTGGGGGGTGGGGGAGGCACTGGCTGGCTGTTGAAACATCCCCACATCACATTTCCTCTCCTTGCCTTTTGCTTCTTGCTTAAGGTTTCCTTGAACAGGCAAACGCAGGAGGAAATAAATGCACTAAAAGAGAGCGCAGGTATTTGTCAGCAGCATGCTTTTAAGGCTCAAGGTGTGTTTTTTCTCTCGTTTAAAAAAAATATATGTGACCACACTTACCATATGCTTCTCTAGACTAACGTGTGTAGGTCCATACTCGCAAAATAAGGCCTTTATTTGTCTAAGGCAGCTCCTCCTCCAATCAGAAAGCCTGAGGCATTAAGCAAAGCTAACACCCCCACTCCCCCCAAACTCGTCTCAAAACACAAACCTTTGGGGGTTTTTTTAAAATGTTAATACAACAACACTTTTTTTTTTCGTTTTTTTTGTAAGAGAAAGCAAATCTGTACAAAAATACTCTGGTTGCAAGAAAAGCTAGGGCACGCTGTTCAACTAAGTAGTTTAGCTGTTGGAAAAATAAGAGCATTTAATTTTTTTAAAATCTAAAAATATGTATAAATCCCCTCAAAATGGTAATGAATCATACACAGTACATACTAAAAATATTTAAAATAGAGAATATTCCTCACAGAGGACTTTCTTCTTTAATTACTGCTAAAAAATAATTACAAAGTCCAAACAGGCAGAGGGATTGAGCAAACACGGTCCCACGGGTCTCCACCATCCTCCTAGCTCGCTGTGAAGAAGGGTTCCAAGTCCCGCCTCGAGTGGAGTTGCCCCGGGGCCCCTCGAGGCCCCGAGTGGCCTGGCCACTGCCTGCCTCCAACAAGGTGGGCATGCGTTTTGGACAACAAACGTTTCTGTCTTGGAATCTGGGTCCCAGTTGCCTTGTAGCTTAAAATGTCTTTATGGAATGAGAAGAAGAAGAAGAAAAAATAATGTCCAATGCACAGAAATTCTGGTGGGTTGTTTTTGTTTTTTTTTTTCTTTCTTTCTTCGGTTGTTTTTATGAACATCAGGCCGATCATCCATCCATCCGTCACCCTTTGTCTCCGGTCTTCTCAAGGTCTGGTGAGCTGTGTGTAGACGGGCTGTTCCCAGTGCTGGGGGCTGTGGGTCTGCGGGATGGAGGGGACCCCGGAGGTGTCGGCGATGGGGGTGTACATGGGCCGCTGCGCCGGGTTCATGTAGGTGAAGGTGGAGTAGAGGCCGGAGCCCTGGCCGGCCGCGTGGCTGTAGTAGGAGCCGGAGTTCTGGTGGTCGGTGTAGTCGTACTGCGAGCGGGTGATGGGCGGGTAGGAGGGGCTGTAGTGCGGGAGGTTGAAGGGGCTGTAGGCGATCTGCTGCGCCGGCGAGTGCTGCTGCTGCTCGCTGTAGTGGCTGGGGCTCAGCTGCTCCGTCTTGATGTGCGTGCGCTGGGCCTGGCCCGCCTCGCCGCTCAGCGGGGTCAGCGTGTGCGCCTGCGGCTGCGGGGGCGCGGGCGGCTGCTGGGGGGGCGCGGGCGGCGGCGGCTGCTGCGGGGGCGCCGGCGGGGCCTGCGGGGCCTGCGGGGCCTGCTGCGGGGG
Source organism: Myotis daubentonii (assembly GCF_963259705.1). Taxonomy (NCBI): domain Eukaryota; kingdom Metazoa; phylum Chordata; class Mammalia; order Chiroptera; family Vespertilionidae; genus Myotis; species Myotis daubentonii. The sequence goes on along the minus strand of NC_081855.1, from coordinate 52,374,821 downwards.
CGCCTGCTGCTTGGACATCCACACGTGGCCCGCGCCCGCCGGGGCCGCCGCCGCCGCCGCCGCGGTGCTGCTGATGCCATAGCTGCCAGTGTAGGTGACCTGGCCGTGCGTGGCCGGCACCCCCGGGTGGCCGTTGGGGGGCAGGTACTGGTCAAACTCGTTGACGTCGAAGGTCTCGATGTTGGAGATGACGTCGCTGCTCAGCTCGCCGATGTCCACGTCGCGGAAGTCGATGGGGGGCTGTCGGCCCCCCTCGGGCAGGGGGCGCCCCTCTCGCTTCAGGTCAGCCTTGCCCGGCTGCACGTCGGTTTTGGGGGTGGTCGGTGGCGTCGGTGGGCCCTGGGATTGCCCTGCAGGCAACAAAAGAGAAAGAGGCGCAGGAAAATCAGCGAGGGGTGTCTTAGGAACCCTCCGGAGACCCTCCCTCGCTCCCTCCCTGATAAAGGGTCCAAGGGCCCCCGCATCCGCAAGGGAGGCGCGCTGCCCTGGAGATGTGACCCTCAATAATCAACCTGCCAGTCCACACTGGCTATCTCCTTTCATCCGGGCACCCGGGGACTCTCCGCCAAACTGCTACTTGTAGGGGAGTCGTGTGTGTGTGTGTGTGTGTGTGTGTGTGTGTGTGTGTGTGTGTGTGTGTGTGTGTAGGGGCTTCCTGGGACCCTGGGCAGAGAGGGGAGGGGGATTAGGCTAGGGGTGGGGGATAGCGGTTCCCTCCCCCAGGGCGGCGCCAAGTCCCTAAGCAGAGCCTATTAGGTGGAGGCCTGGGGGTGCGCCTGGAGGGTGGTGGCTGGGCTCAGGGGGCCCGGGGGGGGGGGGGGTTGTGCGGGGGGGAGGGGACTCACCGGAGTGCTCGCCGGGGGAGTGCACCTCGCTCATGCCCGAGGAGGAGTGCGGCGAGTCGGCCTGCAGCGCCTTGAAGATGGCGTTGGGGGAGATGTGCGTCTGTTCGGCCGCCTCCTCGGCCTCCGCCTGGCCGTTCTTCACCGACTTCCTGCGCCGGGGCTGGTACTTGTAGTCCGGGTGGTCCTTCTTGTGCTGCACGCGCAGCCGCTCCGCCTCCTCCACGAAGGGCCGCTTCTCGCTCTCGTTCAGCAGTCTGCGTGCGCGAAAGGGGGCGCAGAGGAAAAGAGGGGGGCAGGTCTGTGAAATCTGCGGCGCTGTCACGGCGGCGGGAGCGGGAGGTGACCCCCGACCTCTCCGTTGCTGCTTTTGCACACCCCCTCCCAGTCTCCCTCCCTCTGCTTTCCAGCCATTGCCGCAGCTCATAACTTTTCTTAACAACAAAAAGTTAAAAAAAGTCTCCCCTATTCTTTTAGTGGGACGTGAGCGGTCACTCCGCGCCCCGCCCTCTCCCCTTCTCTTCTATTTTGGAAACCCTGCAGATGGAAATAGCTCTCCGCTGCCCCGTTCTTAATGGCGCTGCTACTGGAGTCATCCCTCTCCCACCCCACCCTCCCTCCCCCTACCCCCTTCAAACACTTTCCAAAAATCCCACTCAATTTGCAAGGAGCCCCTCCTGTCCACCCCCCAACACTGCGCCCACCTATTTCCAGGAGCCTCCCTCCTCCGCCCCCTTCCGGCTAAGGGGGTCCTCTAGCCTGGGTTTCTCTCCCCGCCCTCCATCCCAACTCCGGGAGTGCAGAGCTACGCGAAAGCCGAAAGCGCGCAGTTCCTGGAAGAGAGAAGCAAACTTCGCTTCCCACTCCAGCACCCATCTGGGATTTCAGTTCATCGGGCTGCCCCTCTCTCACGGTGCGTGGGTCCTACTAGCCTTCTCCCACCCGCTGGCCGTCCATCACCCCCCCCCGCCCCCCGCCCCCCGCTCCCATCCCTGGAGCCATCCAAGAACTTTGTCAAACTCCGAGCCAAGTTACACCACGTCCCCACCCCCCTCCAGCCCCACCCCGCCCGCTCCGGGAGGCGGGGCACTGAGAGCGGGTCTCAGCCAGCGTCCCCCTCCCCCTGCCGCCCCCCCGCCCCCCGCCCCCCCCCGCCCCCGCGGAGCCCACCCGGCCGCCGCCCTACCTCCAGAGCTTGCCCAGCGTCTTGCTGAGCTCGGCGTTGTGCAGGTGCGGGTACTGGTCGGCCAGCTTCCTGCGCGCCGCCTGCGCCCACACCATGAAGGCGTTCATGGGCCGCTTGACGTGCGGCTTGTTCTTGCTGGAGCCGTTGACGCGCACGGGCATGGGCACCAGCGTCCAGTCGTAGCCCTTGAGCACCTGGCTGACGGCCTCGCGGATGCACACGGGGAACTTGTCCTCCTCGCTCTCCTTCTTCAGGTCCGGCTCGCCCTTGGGGAACGTGTTCTCCTGGGGCCTCGTGTTTTCGGTATCGGAGCCGGAGCCCGAAGGGCAGGGCGAGCCCGCCGAGTCCTCGGACATGGTGGGGCTGGGGGCGCCGGACAGGCCCTTCTCCTGCTCTTCGGTCATCTTCATGAAGGGGTCCAGGAGATTCATGCGCAGGCCCGGGGGAGGGGGCGGGTGGCCGGGAAAGGCGAGAAGCCGCGGCGGCTCGGGGACTCGAGGCGCGGGCTCCTCTCCCCTCGGCTGCCCGGACACGGAGCGAGCGGCTCCCGGGGAGCCTGGCGCGTCACTCAGCGGCAGCAGCAGCGAGCACTTGGGAAGGCGCGGGGTGGCCAGCCCGCAGCTGCCCGCTTCAAGTGGGGGAAGGCGAATTGGAGAGGAGGAGGAGGAAGAGGGGAAGAAAGAGCTAAAGCGGGGGCGATTGCACCCCTTCTCCTCTCCTCCTGCAAAGAAAAGTTCCTGGGGTGAAACTGGCAAGTCCTGGCGCCACTGAAGTTCCCAGTGAATTTCAAGCTCTGCTCTCCGCTCTCCGACTTCCAGCCGGGCTGCTCTTTAATAAATACTCCCCCCTCACCTTAGACACGTCCAGCCAATCAAGGGCTGGCAGGCAGCTGATTGGATCGGATTGGGGTGGGGGGGGGGAGGATTGTGGCACTGGGCTGGGTGACGAGAGGGGCGGGGAGGAGCTGGGCGGGGAGGGCTGCCGCTGGCCGGGCGGTTAAGGGGGGGTGGGGGGTGTGCTGCTGGAAAGGCGGGGGACCCGGGACGTCCAAGTGTGTAAGTTTGCCGTACTTTCTCGCAATGTCAGAATTTTGGTGCGTCTCCGCGCGAATCTTCGCCGTGTGTGTGTGTGTGTGTGTGTGTGTGTGTGTGTGCACGCGCGCGCGCGTGTGTCTAGCGTAGGATCTACCCCCATCCCCAAAGCGTTTCTCCTCCGAGCTTTCTCCACGGTCCCGGGGACTGAGCCGGGGAGTTTACAGTATTTGAGAGGCAGTCTCTCAGTAAGGCGCAGCCCGGTTGCGTCGGGAGCCTGCTGCCTGTGCCGAAAGTCCTTAGGAATGGTCTTTTGCAACAAATGTTTTGGTGACTCAGCGCCCGCTGTTCCTCCGTAATAATCCATATAAATAGGTGAACATGCTCTGGTTCGCTGGGGCTGGCGAGGCTGGTCGGGATTCGGCTGCGCTTTTGCAAAGGGAATCAATGAGACCCAAAGCTAACTCCCGGCGAAGGCTAGTCTGGCTGCAGGCGGCGGCGTAGCCCCGCGCTCACTCACTAGCTCGCAGAGCTGCACTCGCGCCACGCCGACCTTGAACTCCGACAATTCCTTCTCCAGCCCCCCAGCCTCCCCTCCTCCAAGCCCCTACCCCGCCAGAGCGCCTCAGTGACAGGGCAACTGTTTTGATGGTCTGCTCTTCACCTCCCTGCCGAGTCAAAGAGTTGTCTGGAAAGAGCGTGCAAACTGGCTCTGAGCGATCATGGAGCTGTGCGAACGTGGCCGCCCCGGCCTCGAGGCTGAGGCCAGTCACTCGGTTTGTAAAAGGCTAAACAAATGGGTCCCGCAGCAGAGAAACAGGCCACTCTGGCGGTCGCGCTGCCTGCCTGCTTTCGCCCTCCTTCACAATCACCTGGAAAGCCGGGCGGGGGGCGCCTGTCGACCTCTCTTTATAGTCGCGTCCTTTTGTGACTCCCAGACAGTAGGGAGTTCGGTGGAGGGGTGGGGGGTGTCTGATGTATTTCCAGTGTGATTTGAGCACAATCTTTGTGTTTACACGCATGCTTAGAGTCTGTTTGGGTATCTTTTCTGGGGGAGAAGAAAAACTTTAGTCGCCGGATTACTTCTCTCCAGATTCATAACTAAACGCCCAATTGAGCAAAACTCTTAATTTTCAACTCTTCCTCCCCCCACCCCTACCCTTCTTGGCTCCGGCAAATATTTACCTCGATTTAAATGATGGTTCTGGTGACTTGGCCGACCGGAATCATACCAAAGACTTGTTTATTTCTAATTTGCAAATTGCGGGCACTCTGATTTTAAAGACTGTTTTTCCGTGAGGAACTTTCAAAAATCTTGTTTTCTTCCAAAGAACTGGACATTTCTTATAGGAAACGGAACTCTTCAGAAAGCAGTAAGTTGCAACCCTGTTAAGTAGTATTTTACTTTGTAATCGAATGTTACTCACAGTGGGTGTCTTGGTTATCTTAGAGTTTAACAGGAGGTTAAGCGATCTCCATACAAGAGTCTTGCATTCATGGCTTCCTAATATGCTGGGAAAGAAGAACAACTTTGTCCTTGTTTTGGGGAGAAAAAGTCCCGCGTAGGTAGTATGGACTGATTTCTGGGTCCTGGGGAGGGGACTCTCGTGAGTATGACTGTGATTCGTAGACAACTGACCCAGAAGGAGGCTCAGACACCAGAACTTGGGGCAGAAGTTTTAACCAAGGCGTCTGTATTTAGTTGCATTTTATTGTAATTCTCATGTTTACTGGCATAAAAGGCACTGAAGACGACCTCGACTTGAAGATAGTTTAGAACATTTCACTAAATAACTGGTCAAGAAAAATACGTACACATGTAAGTCTATTTTAATACACTTCTATAATAGGACATAAAATAGGCAGCACTTTAAATAGTGAGCTGTAGTACTGTATACATTTTCTGTTCGTTTGATACAAGCATTTTGTATTCTTGTATCTTTTTGGAAAACATGATAAGCAATCAGTTGACTTAAAAAACCGGGCTGCACTTTTCAGCTGCATCCAGAGGGGGCGCCAAAAGCCCAGAAACGGTCTCAACTCGCAGAAACTGCAGGGAAACTTGGATAGCGGCGGCGGAGGGTGTGTGTCCCACTCCATCAGGACGGCTCTGCCGCTGAGATTTATCTGCAGAAATTCCGACACGGTATGCCCTCCCGTGAGGATCCACCTCCGGGCAGCCCAGTTAGGGGAGCTGGGAGGTGCGTGTCTATAGAGGACCCGGCCGGTAAAAAGCGCACTCCCCGTGCCTGACGTTTCTATTCTGCAGAGAACGTGGAGACGGAGACCGCGGGAAGGGTCCCCCCACCCCCACCCGCCTCCCAGGTGCCAGGCCTTGCCCTCTGCTAGGCGTGCTAGGGCCAGGCCGAGTGGGACACGTGGACACCATCGATTAGCCAGTGAGGCAGCCCTGACTGTCTTCAGGGGCCTGGGTGCCAACTCCCCCACCCCCCTTCAGGGGCTCGGTGCGCTCCGGTGTGACTTTCCCTTGTCAGTCGCCTCTGACTTTTCTTCCCGGCCCCGGAAGACAGCGGGGGTGGGGACAGGAACCCTTTTCCCAGAGTTGAGGCTGCAGATGGGGAAACTGAGGCCCTTGGCCCAGTGTTAGCCGGAGCCTTCTGCCAAGAGCTAAACGCTGTTGGGACCCGCGGTCTGGTGGGGCCGAGGAAGGGAAAGGGCGCTGCTCAGGAAAGGGAAAAGCAAGCGGCTGCACTTCGCACGTAGCAAGGACGCGTTCGGCCCAGGGCCAGCGCCGCGAGGTCTGCCGCGGGGAGCGGAGACCTGGAGGTGCGAGCGGACCCCCGGGGGGACTCGGGAAGCCGAGGTCTGGGACCCTCCTCCCCCTTCTCTCTCTTCAGGCGTCTGGGGGGGCCGGCGCCAGGCTCAATTTCTCCAACCGGGCCGCCAATCTCCCTCCGAGTCTATGCGGGCGCTGAGGCCCGGAGTTGTTGGCACAGAGCGAGTTTCGCCGGCTCTGCGGGGCGGTGCTGACCCGGGGTGCCAGGGGGTGGGGTGGCGTCTCGGGATGGGGTGAGCGGTGTGGGGTCAGGATGGGGTTCCCCATACCTGAGGACTGAAGGCGCATAACCTCCCTTCCCCAAATTCCTTAGCAAAAGCGGGGGCCCTGCAGGGATGCGCGGCCGAGGAGAGTCTGGTTGGGGTGAGCAGCGGAGTCTCCCAAAGAGCTCAGCGTGGGCCACCTTTTCTGTAGAGGCGCCCGGAGACGGGGCACCCCTTCCCCCGTCAGGTCCCCAGGGCCTGGTTCCCTGCAGGGGAAAGACCCCAATCCCTGGTGGGCCCTCAGCCCCCCCCGCGCCCTGCGCGCCCAGGCGCTTCTCGGTCATTGGTACATTTCACGGGGCTCCGTGTCTCTTTGGAAGGAGCAGGTCAGGCGAGGCTCGGATGGGCGCCAGGCTGGACGGCTGCAGCCAAAAGGGAAAGGAAAGTTGCAGATGGCTCCGTCGGGGCGCAGTGAATACCTGTGACCCCCGGACACCCTGCCCTGGGTGTGCCTGTGTCATCACAGGCCGCGGACCCCCCGGAGACGCGCTCCGTGTGCGTTTCTCCCCACGCGGGCGCCTGTGTCCCCCCTCCCCCTCCCGCGCGCCCCTAGAACTGGAGACCAAGGAGCTTTTGGGTTTTCTTCCCATTTCTGTTTCCGGAGAGAAAGAGGGATGCGATGGACGGGAGGTGCGGGGAGGGAGGTGCGAAGCCTCCCTGTGCTCCTGAGGACCCGTCTCCGGGGCGGCAGTGGCTGTAACCCATGTGGGGGCCTGAGACGGGGTGGGGTTCGGACCAGCGCCTGAGCCCGAGTCGGAACTACCGGCTTCTCTGGACCGGCTGGCTCTCCGAGGGGAAAAGCACCTGGGAAGTTCCAGTCCCAAAGGGACTGCGTTCCCCTTTCTCTCACTTCTAAAAATCCTAACTTTCCCCCAACACATCTGTCTTTAGTCAAGGCACAAGGGAGCCCCCTAGAACGGCCTGCGGGCAAGTTCCTAGGCCAAGTCCCCCCCCCCCATGCCCCCTTCCTCAGTGCTCCTCTTTTAAAAATCTCTCCGACATCCTGGCTGAGGGTGCCCTCGCCTTGCGGACTTAAACATACAGATAGAGTCAGCGGGGACTCCAGGGCCAAGGGCCTCACTTCGCGCCCCCACGCCCCCCCCAACCTCCGCAGGGCGCGGGGTCACCTCTCCAGCGGGGGCGCGGGGTGGGGGGCGGGTAGGACCAGGAAATGCCGCCATCAAACCAGGGAAAGGGAGAAACGCTGTTAGTAGCCAATTTCGCAGGTAACCGAGGGAAAGACAAGTGTCTTGTGTCTTTCTCGGCAGGACCGGCAGGTACCTCTGGCAGGTACCTCTGGCGGAGAGAGTCTCCCTGGTGTCTGGAACCTATGGATTAGGGGCCAAACCCGGTGTCCTCCCAGCTGGGAGTTGAGTTCCCCTTGGGGGCGGCTGGGCCAGGCGCGGGGCAGAAGCGCTCAGCAGCCCGGTTGCCCGCCCTCTGGTCTCTGCTCAGGCCGCTGCGCTTTGGCCCCAGGGCCCCAGGAGGGCCAAGGTCCGGAGGTCAGCCCCCAACTTTGGATCCGCGAGAGTGACATAGTTAGGATGGGGGCTCAGGCCTGGGAGGGTTTCGGAGCTGTAAGGTCACAGAAACTGCAGGGGCTGGGCGGCCTCAGAGCCTAGGGGAACCGCACTGGGCCTTGGAGAAGTCGGGGTGGGGGTGGGGGGCAGGGCAGACAACCCAGGACCACTGTTTATTTCAAATTTAGCTCTGGTGCGCCTCCGAGCTGCCTGCCAGCCTGCCCCAGGGACTGCCGCTCGGGTCCCTCTCCAGCCCAGAGTGTTTGCAGAGAGAAGCAAAGGTGTGTCTGCTGTTCCCGCAGCCTCCAGGAGACACAGCTGGCATTTTGAGAAAGCAGCCCCCTCCCCGCCTTTTCTTTCCATCTGCCCACCTGTCATTCATTCATTCATTCATTCATTTATTTTGATGAGTGTGAATTTCGGTCTGGTATAGGAGGGAGGGACAGGCCTTTTTAATTTTTTTTGGTGTGTGTCCCCTCCTCCCTAGAAAATCTCGCTGTGTCCTTGTCACTATCTTCAGGACGAAGTGTGAGGAAGGACAGACTGTTCTGCTTCCCACGGAGTCCTGGGAGTGCACCGCCCCCCTCCCCCCATCCCCTCACCCCCCTTCCCAGGTTGGCTGAAACCGAGGGAAGCCCGAAGCCTGGACCAGGCAGGGACTGATGGCAAAACCGTGTCCCGTTGGGGTGCCTGGAAGCTCAGGGAACTCAGCTTTGGTTGGCAGAAGTCTTGTCAGTCTCAATCGCCTTAATGTCCATGTGTGACACGGAGACGAACAAGCAGTTCCTGGTATCATCTCGGGCCAGGGTCGTGTCAGATGCAAATATCAGGGCGTCTATTATTCTTCAAAACCAAGATGGAGTCCGAGAGAGCCCTCCATGTAGGAGCCTTCCCCTTAAACGCTCACCTTCTGGGAGCAATGGAGACACCTCTGAGGTGGAGGAGTTCCTCTCAGCAACCAGGAGGAAAGGTGGTGTCAGACCCAGGTTGACATCTCTGGCAGGAAAGGCAGGCAGGGTGGATGGTCTTGGCTCAGACCCACATGCTCAGCATCCACACTCCCCCTCCCCCTCCCCCTCCCCCCAGGACCTGGCTCCAGCATCTCCTTAAAAGAGCCACATCCAGTTTTCCTTTGAGCCACAGATGCATGAGGCATCCTGGACAGCAAACCAGGTGCTTGCAAAGGTGCGAGGCGTGGAAGATGGAGGCTGTGCAGGCAGCGGGGGTCTGGGGGGGGATCGGGGTGTAGATCTGAGGCTGAGCCCCAGGTAGGACACAAGGTGACAGAGTAGAGTTCTGGGTGCAATGCGGTGGAGACATCTTGTCCTCTCCATCCTCACTTGCTCCCTGTCATTCTTCCCCTTGCCGCCCTCTCCCATTAGCCCAACAGTCATCAAATATCGCTTGAGGCTTACTATGTGCCTGACGTCCACAGGGGACAAGCTCGGGGTCCCCGCTGTCATTGTCTCCCTGTCGATGTTAAAGCAGAATTCAGCCTCCGCCACCCACGCTCTGCCCCGCCCTCTGGGCTCCCTGTTCTGAGACCCTTTGCCTCTTCCATGGATTCCCCTTTTCTTGCTCTGAGGGAACGCGTGGGTCACAGAAAGCTGCCTCCCAGCTGGTGGCTCCATCAGAAGGGAAGGCCCTGCCTGGGGAGAAGTGGTCCAGGGACCCTTCTCAGGGTCAGAGTCCTTCCCATCCCCTGGCCCCCCGGGGTGCCCTCTCTGCTCTCCCTGGCCAGGCTGTGCTGCTCTTCGCCTGAGCCATCGCTCCCACCCAGCTCTCCCCCTTTCTTGGTCCGAGCCCAGAAATGCCTTGTAGTGTGTGGTACACTTCACTCCCTCTTTGGGGGACATCTGCCAACCAGCACAGTGGTGATGACAGTTTCCAGATGATTTTCCAGGAGCAAAGAAATCTTCTGGGGGAGGAGAGAGTGGCACTGGCCCAACGCTGAGTGGGCTGAACACTGTGGTTCCGGAAGAGGCCCGGGGAGGCAGGGTTTTGCGGGGCGCCAAGATTTCTTTTTCCCCCCTTTAGATTCTGCCCGAAGCAAAAGTCACTAATTGCTTTTTATTTTCCTGGCGCTTAGGAGGTTCTCCGGATTCGGACCCTCCTCCAGGAACTCAGGTCTGAGGAAAGCAGGGCTTCGGCGTGGCGTCGGTGGGCCCACCTTCCTGAGCCCAACTAGGCCTGAGACCGGCTTCAGCAGCTCCTGGGTTAGCCTCGTCAGCCAGGATGCTGACCTGTACAGGGGGAGGCAGAGGAGGGATAGAACGAGTACTCACCTACCCCCTCTTCAATCCCTGGGCTTCCCTTAGTCAAGCAGACCAGGAGTGTGAGTGAGGTTGCCTGTGAGAGTTCAGGATGGGTTCGATGGGTGAAAAGGGGGAGGGAGTATGCAGTACAAGTTGGAAGTTACAGAGGAGTCACAGAGATGAAAACAGTCAATACTATCGTGATAATTATGTATGGGCCAGGTGGGTACCTCAAGCAGCGGGGGGACCACTCTGTAAAGTACATCCACTTTGCGGTGCATCTGAAACTAACACAGAATAATACCGAATGCACACTGTAATCTAAATAAAAAAAAAAAAACCCCACACAAATGAATGGGTTCGAAGAAAACATGAAAACATTAGTATCTCTTTGATTCTGAAAAATCCTGGGGGCAGTGCTTCCTCAGGAGGGGAGACTTACGGATGCGCATTCGTAAGAGCAGCCCTGACTCCTCCGGTCTCTTCCCCGTCCTTCGCAAATGACCCATGGGCGGAGCTGGCCCCCGTCCTCCTGGATGTATGCATATACCGACTTGCTCTCCATCTTCAAGACTCTCCTTTCTCATGTGCGGGGGACACTTCCTCAGAGAGCTTTGTTTGCAGAGTCCTCTCCCTTTCCAGGAAGGGTGTCTTCCCCAGATCAAAGGAAAAAGATGTTTTCCTTGAAAGGATGTGAGACTCATTCAGACTATGGAGTAAATGACTATTAAGGCCGAGTGTACTCTCAGTCTCGGAGGCAGCCTGACTGCCATGGGGGCTAGAGATCCAATTCCAATGCTGACCCCCCTGTGAAGACTGGAAGTCTCCCCAGGAACAGACGTGTGCTTCCTTCTCTGTGTTCTTACGTGTTTGTGTGTGCCTCTCTGTGCTGTCACGGTTCTTTGCGCCTATATGTTCATCACTGAACTACGTATGATCTCCTTGAGGACAGGAACACAGTGTTACCCCTAATCTCTGTGCCACATAGACCTTGCTAAGTAAATGTTCATCGAGGGAATGAGTGACCAAAATGTAGCCAAAGCAAGGAATATCTAATGGTAGATTACAGCTACCAGCACAGAGTGGGACCCCGGGTGGTTAGATGGGATGTTGTTATGGCTGCCCTCCACGTGTGCCCTGGATATGGCTGCTTGTGCCGCCCTGGAACCCTCTTCTCAATCTCCTACCCTTTGACCTTTCTCTGTAAGAAAGGGCGTCGGAGCTGCGCCTTCAGAGCATATTTGAAGTGTTGGATAGAAAGCTTTCAGATTGCCATCTTTTATACACGTCTGGCCTGGATTTACAGGTTTTGAGAAAACAATCAAACCACAAACTGAAATCATTATTAACATATCAGAACCTCTAAAAACCCCGGGACCTCACTACCCAAATATACAACGACGATAAATATTTTTTTCTTCCCGTTTTTCTTGCTTGCTTTTCTAAGCACAAGGCGCAGGCCGTCCACGGAGGGGCCCGCTGAATGAATGGTGGTCCGGGGCGGTGGGACAGGGGGTGGGGTGGGGGTGGGGTGGGCGCAGAGGAGCCGGTTATGACCTGGCTCCTCTAAGGAAGGCGTTTTCTTTTCTCTGCAAACGGAGCTGCTGTTTGTTTGGAGAAGGAGAGCTGTGGGTACGGAATTAGGGGGTGTCATGTGGGCTGCACGTGTGGTGGGAGCTACCTGAAATCTGCCGGCTAATCACTCCCAGATGGAGTCCCTCCCCCAGGGACTGCGGTCCCAGGAGCCCGAGTTCCCCCCCAAGCTGCTTCTGGGGGCTGAGATTTAAAGGGAAAGAGAGCAAAACGTGTGTGCACGTGGGCACGGCTCCGTGATCTCTGGGGACTCTGAGGACTCTTGCAATGCCCCCTACACCTTTGTCAACCAGAAGCATTCGGAAAACAAAGTCAGCCACTGCCACCCCGTCCCGAGTCCCTAATTCCACACCCAGATCTATTTGGAAGTAGTGGAGGAGAAGGCGAGGCGGGGGAAATGAGTAATGGGGAGAAACACTGGCTTCAGGAACAATTGAATGGGCTCGAGGGTGGGGTGGGCCGAGTTCACTGCTACAGGTCTTTTTTTTTTAAAAAAATCTTTATTGTTGAAAGTATTACATAGGTCCTCCTTTACCCCCCATTAACCTCTTCAGCCCCCTCCCATCCCCCCACCCCATCGTCTGTGACCATGGGTTATGCATATATGCACACAAGTTCGTTGGCTGATCTCTTCCCACCCACCTTCTCCTGCCTTCCCTCCAAGGTTCACCAGCCTGTTCATGCTTCTAGGTCTCTTCGTCTATTTTTGATCAGGCGGGTCTTCGTTCGTGATGAACTGTCCAGGAGCCACAGCTTTCTGCTGCTCATGGGTGGGCCTTGCCGCTCAGAAGGGTGGGGCGACGCAGTGAGGGTCAAGGATGGGCATCGTCCTCCAGCCAATGGGCAGCCACCCATGGAAGGAAGGGGGGTGTCAGCTTGGGGAGGAGAAGCCTCTGGCTCGGCCTCCGTCTGTTTGGAGCCTGTATTCCCCCTGCCTGTCCCGGGCCCCGTGTCCACTGCCATCACACGCGTGGTCCCCATCCCTTTGCCCCCATAACCCGTGCGCGCCTGGACTCACTCATCGCGGTGCCACAAGGTTCCAACTGAACATGAGGGGCATCAGGCGAGGGGACTTTGGGGTACACACCCTAGCCTCTCTCCTTCTCCCGCACACACACATCACTCTAAACCACACGCATTCACCTGTTCTTGTGCTTTCCCACCCATTACTGCAAAAACAATCCTGTTGCAATTGAATATTGCTTGCTGCTGCTTCCTGCTTCTGCTTTCCCAGTGCCCATCGCATCTAGGTATCGACTCTGTTCTCTTTGCTTTTCATGTGCAGACACAGGAGCCCTGCCAGTAGCGTGGAGCTAGCTCAAGGCCACGCCGTTGATGGGAGAGGCAGACCCAGCCCGGAGCTGGGGTGCGCGCTTGCCTCCTCCGTGAGCCCGGGCACATGGCACTCCTCCCGCTGCTGTCCCCGGGAGCTCTGGCTCCAGCGAGCCCACTCCCCCACGTTCCCATTGTTCTCCCTGCGCTCTGGCTGGGCTCCGGCTCCTTTGTGGGTCACGGGGAGAAGCTGGGGCTCCGCGCTTTTGTGAAGCGTGTCTCTGATCTTATCGCCTCCCTTCTCTCCTAATCAGGACTTGGTTGCCTGGGTCTTGAGGAGCCGAGAACAGAGCGTGACTTGAACCAGGCACGGCCAACGTGTCTTCCCTGCATTTCATGCCCTCTGGTCTGCCCAGCGGGGTTCGGCGCTGGGTTTGCGGCCCTGGTGCCTTGGCTGACTTGGTTTCCCCAGGACACACTTCGCTCCAGTGTGTGTGGCGGCTTCTTTCTTCTCTGGGTTATGCGGCAACTTTTTTACATCTTGATTGAGGCACGTCCGGGTTTTCAAAATGACTGTGTTCTACCAACCAGACCTGGGGTGTCACCACCCCCGCAGCCTGGAGAAGTCCTTGGGGCCCTCCACTATCGCCCAGTCCCTCTTCTTTTCTGCTTCTTATTAGTAAGAAGAAATGTCTGCAGAGCCCTGCCTAGGCGCTCGGCAATTTGCAGAGGGCTCTTAGCCCCTCTGTGTATCACCCGTCTCTCCCCCAGAAAACCTCTGCGGCTGTTCTTATCCTTCCCCCCATTGAGCAGATGAGAAAACTGAGGTTTAGATCGGTTAATTCACTTGTCCACACTCTTGGTGTTAAGGGGCAAAGACCGACACTGACAACAGCAGCAGGGAAACAAGGAGACAATGGCTGCCAACTCTTGGATGCTTGATGCTTAGAAGACCGAAAGGACTATGCCATGACCATCCGTATTCGCCCGTGAGGGAAGCTATTTACCTGTGGCCTTACTTCTTTTTGGCCTTGCCTTATGTCCTTTGGACTCAGTGTTTTATGGGGTGATGTTAGCTCACATTTGGGAGGGACAGTCTCCATATAAGACTGTCAAGGGAGGATGCTGAGTTGGGAAGGAGAAGAGGGGGCTGTTGGGAGTCATCAGACCTAGTGGCTGTCTTGCATGTGGCATAGGCTGTGGCTGAAGGGCTGGCCTGGTGACCTCAGGGACTGTCTGCCTCTCCCATGGGGGGCTGGCTAGGGGCCCTTAGAGCCATCCCCCCTCTGCCCAGACCCCCGATGGGTCGCCTGACACTGAAGGGCCATGGAGGGGAAAGACACGCTCTCTTGGGGAGGAATCAAGATGAGAGCCCTCTGGTTGCCACCTGGTCCGAGTGGTGACAACTCGATGGTGTTCAGCACGCGGGGAGAGGGCTGGGATGCTGGTTGAAAGGAGGAGGAAGCTGACAGGGTGGGCACGGGGGTGGCTGACGAGGCCGATGTCCTGTCTACTGTTCTTGAGCCAGATTAGAACTCGGCTGGACTCAGTCTTGTTTGCCCATTAATTACCCTTGTATAATAGGTTGGGGAAAAATGAAAAAGGGGTGGGGGTGGGGTAAAGGCAATTGCTAGGGAGAGAAGAGTTCAAAAGAGAAAGGTCAGTTAGGTTAGTAGCGCGTTTTAGGGCCGCTCCCCAAGCCCGGATGCTCTCAGGGGAGCCGGGGAGCCCCATGGACGGAGAACAATGGTAGATTCACACGCCGGGTCTCCTGCCTCTGGGAACACGCAGTGCCTCCTAAGGCTGACACGGAGCCCTTTAAAAACGCCCCGCACATGCACCCCACAAGCATCTCACAAATGCTCCGAGAGGCCTGGCCTCCCCAGGTGACCGGCTCAAGGGCACCTTCATTCCTGAATCCGTCATGCCACGCCCTGCGCAGGCCCCTGTCACTCTGCCCTTTTGCAGAGAAACGCCACTTTGGGGACCCGACTGGGAAAAGGGAAAGCCACGCGTCCATGCCACATAATCAGAGGCTCGCCCGGGCCGTCCCGGGTCTGCCTGCCACTGGTCACAGCTGGTCTCTCACTCTGTGGCCACAGAGGTTTCCATGGCTGTCATGAAGTGCTTTGTGTATTGGAAACTGTGAATAAAAAGGTAAGGGGAGGGGGAGGAAGGCTGCCCATCAAGCTCACCCAAACCCTCAACCTCAGACTCTTGGAAGGAAGCAGCTGCCTGAAACAGTCCCAGACGGCAAACAGACGGTCTGCAGGGCGGGCAGGGCGGGCAGGGCCGGTCCCGGTCCCGGTCCCAGAGGCTCCGCTGGCTGCCACCCTGGAGGCCTTGGCTGCCCCGGCACAGGGAGGAGCATGCAGATCCTTTTTAAGTTTCTGAACGCAAGATGCTTCCTGCCTGCCGCCCCCTCACCTCACTCCCTCTGCAGAGGCTGGCCCTGGCGGGGCTCCTGGCTGACCCCCGGGGAGCCAACCCCAGCCTCCCTCTCACCAGCCCTCACCTCTCCTGCCAGTGCTTATCTGGGGGAGCAGGAGTCCTACCTTTCAGATCCCCCCGTTCCTGAAAGAAGGTATTGTTATTGTCTCAAAACTGCCCAGGTCAGGAACAAAGGCGGGCCGTGGGTCTTCTTGAGGCGGGATGCGATGGAATTGGCATTCCTCTGAAATGGCTGGTTATTACGGCCCATTTCTGCTAACAATTACCTGCCAACACCGAAAGGGATCGGACTCCTCTGGGCTCTTGTTCGGTTTTCCTCTTCTCTCTTCCTTTCTTTGTGGAGCCTTCAAAAAAAAAAAAATCGGTGCACATTGGAGTTGAGATTTAGACAGGTCTAGTGTATTTATCTCCACGACGCATGTGTAAATCTGACTGGACAAACAATTATTTTCTATGGGTGTGGGGTGTGTGTGTGTGTGTGTGTGTGTGTGTGTGTGTCCATTCTTGGAGAAAAGAAGATAATTTCTTTCCTTTTACAATCCAGTTGTCTCTTCTTGAAAACGAGATTGCAGGAAACAGAAAGAGAGTATGCTATGGTTTGTTTCCAAGTAGATTTAGTGTCTGTTTTATTTTTCTCTTACTATCTGATTTGAGCAAATGCCTTGCACATAACTGATGCTCAGCAAGCATTTGTTGAAAGGAATGGCACCTGCGTGGCTTGATCCGATACCCTGGAATGGCTTAGGTAGTGGTCGGCAAACTGTAGCTCGCGAACCACATGTGGCTCTTTGGCCCCTTGAGTGTGGCTCTTCCACAAAATACCGGCTTCTGCGCATGGGCCACGAAGTTTCAATCACACTGTACGTGCGTGCCCACAGGTGGTATTTTGTGGAAGAGCCACACTCAAGGGGCCAAAGAGCCGCATGTGGCTCGCGAGCCGCAGTTTGCCGACTAAGGGCTTAGGGGGTAGGGAAGGTGTCACAGTTGGTTCAGGAGACAGAAGAATTTTGAAACAAATGCGATGAATAAGCAGATGGTCCGGGCGTTCGGTTAAAATGAAAAGCCAATTTTTGTCTCTTTATATCTTTCGGGTAATCATTCTAACTCCGGAGTTCCTTAGCCCGAGAACTCGACCCCTATGTTCCTGGAAACAGTCCTGTGACCTTCTGTACAACACTTCTCAACAGGCCCCCTTTCTCACGTTAAAAATGAGAAGTCGTCTTGTCTGAATGTCCACAGCCGCGGAAGGTGCGCTGACTTGGGCTCCCTAGGGATGCTGACAGGCGCTGAATGGAAGAAGCCAGCCCAACCCGAACAGCTGGCGGGATCAGCACTGTTGTCCTGAGATCTGTGGCTGATAGAGACGCTGGGGATGGCCTGGTGAGGGCCCCACAGGCCGCCGCCTGGTGAGAGGGAAGATACCCCGGGAACATCCCCGGTGGGCTGACCTGTCTCAGGAGCCCAGCAGACAGCTGAACCGAAAACTCCCTGACCACCAGATTTGGTTGTTTGGGGGTGCACGGAAACGCCCTGGAGACCTCAGACATGCGCCAGCCCCTTGAGAAGCAGTAGGTGTCAGAATGTGAGCCTCGCACCCTAAGAGCGCGATTCCTTCGGGTGAGGATGGATTTGACAGCAGATACATAGGCCTTTGTTTGTTTGTTTCAACCAACGCTGAGGTGTCACCTTCCCCTTTCACCCCGGGTCCCTCATACAGGCCCCACACACGGATTTTCATTTTCAACACGTAGCGCCCGACGGAGGGATCTGAGATCACGACTCAGAAAACGGGAAAGGTCAGTCTGACTAACACCTCGCCTGGCGTCCTGGGATCAGCATCCAAGAGCAACAGATCCGAGATGGGCTGCAGGCTCCCGGGAGACAGGCGATTCCCACGTGTGAGAAGGCCCGGGGGCAAGGCTCCCTGACGTCACCCAAGTTCAGGACCCAGGGCTTTACCTGACACGGGGGTGGGGGCTGGAATTCTCCCGGAAGAACACCAGAGCCAGGCTGGTGGGTTCAGAGGGAACGCAGCGGGGAGGGAGAGGAGCCCTTTTCTGCTAATCAAAGGAGAAACCAAATAAAACGGAGGGAGTCCAAGAAAAATACAACGCTATTGTTCTGGGGCAGAAGATGCTGGCTGGGAGGCTTCGTTGAGCAATGCCAGTCACACCCTTTCTCTGTGGGACTGCAGGAATGTTGGCTGTTTCCCTGGAGGCCAGGTGGGAGGTGGGCAGACAGGTCTATGGAGATGAGGAGTTCTTGGAGTTGGAACTCTCCGAACATCCCCATGGCCTTGCAGCTGGGAGGCGGACACGGAGCAGCAGGAATGTGGGTTGAATCAGGGCCAGGAAGCAGCAATCACGGTAAGGGACTGGGGAGATGGGTCAGGGGGAGAGAAAGGTGCAAGAAAACTCGGAAACGGGGCGGGGGTTGGGGGGAAATGTGTTCCTTTTGTCCTCATCCCAACAGGGGCTTCTGTGTCCTCAAGGGCCCCCTTGGCTCCTGTTCACTAAGCCGGAGGGCGGAGACTGGGGGGGAGGTGGCGCATCTGGGGCTGGGGTGCGACGGGAAGCAGGAAGTGCCAGTCATTTCACAAGAAGGCTCGACAGTGGGGAGGGAGCCAGGAAAGCTGGCAGACCCCCAAGGTGGAGTGGGGGAGTCTGGCCTGGTGTGCAGAACCCCCGGCTTCCCAGAGTCCTGTGGGTGTGCCACAGGCCAGGGCTGCTGCCCCACCCCCCCAACACAGCCTTCTTTTCCACCCATGACTGCATCTCTACAGTGACATGTCAGCAGTGGCTCAATGTCCACGGTCCAAGGAAGGATGAATGTGACTGATGTCTTGGTGTTAGCTTTTCCCAAGAGCGAGCTCTTAAAAATAACTCTCCCGGGTGCATGTGGCTGAGAGACCCCGCCACCTTATTTCCCTGTCTTTGTCCCTCGCTCCTTCTCCTTCGATTTCAGCAAGAACCCCATTTGTGCGGGCACCGATCTGGGACTGCCTGGAACCCCACACGTGGGAGAGAGGGATGCTGTTGGGTCGGCCACGGTCCGTTTCCTTCTGAACATGCCCATCCTTTATTTTTTTTTTGGATATGTGTCTCTTACCTAAACTCTAGCTCCAATTCCCCACACTCAGACTTCTCTCCCTCCACTATGAACGGCAAAGACTCAGTTGGAAAACCTTGGATGCAGAATGGCTCGGAGTCACCACAGTGTCCGTCTTGGTGTCGCGGAAACTGCGTCCCTCTGAGAAAGACCGTGTCATGAGGGTGCTTTCAATGTTTTCCAAAGAGCTCATCCTGTGGTTGGATTTGTTGGTTCTGGGGTCTCTGGACTCAGAACCTCTGGGTTCTCTCACCCCCCGCCCCCAATCAACTTGCTCTGTGACCTCAGAAAAGCTACACCCCATCTCTGGGCTGCAATGTCATCTCCTACTCAAAGGAGGCTCTTCATCAAAATTCAGCATGTACTCATTCTTTCTTTTCTCTCTCCCAAGGTTGGGGGGCTTCCCTTAGAGACCCCCCCAACATGCTCTCTTATGGAGGAGTCTGCTAGGAGTGAGTCCAACGGAGCTTAGAGTGAGGGAAGGGTTGGAAGTGGCCAAGTACTTTTTGGGCTGAAAGGTGACAGCCCCTTTGCCTTTAAGGAATCCCATGCCTTACCCTAGCCACAGGGAAGCGCTCCTCATCTGTGGGGCACCCACCCTGGCACTTTCGGGGTGTAGGGTTTGTATGGCAGCCACTACGGAAAATCTGTCTGAGCTGGAGGCGAGGGATGAGCCAGCCTGGAATGCTCCCACAGTCACAGCCGTGTTTACAGGAGAGCATATGGATGGAGTTTAGCTTTGATACATTCCCATCGCTTTTTACAGAATGATTTTCCAGCCAATAAAAGACATACCTTAACCACTGCTGGCGTCCGAGTTCTGTCTGTCTATCTGTCTGCTATGGCGCAGGGGTTCCCAGATGACACTCTGACCTCTCCCAGCTCTTTATCACAACCATCCCCACCAGGACTCAGAATTTAAAACCTGAGCACTCAAAGCCGTGGTCTTTGCCAGCTATACAGAAACAGCTCTTCGAGGGGCCCTCGGTTTGGGGGTGTCATCCTTAGTGCTAGGGCCCTAAGTTGTGGCCTCAGCTGTAAATTAGTGATGGGTAGGAACCAGGGCAATGAGGAGGACATATTGTTGCCTATGTTCTCCGCTACAATGGGGTGCTCATGGGTGCCCTCTCTAAAAATACTATTGCTGCAGCTACTGCTGATAATAATAATCCTATCTAATAATAGACAAACATGGTAATTGACCGTACCTTCGCTACACCTCCCATTGGCTAATCAGTGTGATATGCAAATTAACCACCAACAAAGATGGCAGTTAATTTGCATACGTAGGCTCCAAGCAGTGGAGGAAAGACTGAAGGCGAGCTGGAGCAGTGAAGACGGAAGATGGCTATAGCCGGAACAGCGAAGACGGAAGACTGAAGGCGGCTCCAGCTGGAGCGACGGCCTGGGTCCCGGGTGCCAGAGGAAAACCTGTGCCAGCAGCCAGGAGAAAGGAAGGCCTATTGCACAAATCTCTTTGTGCAACAGGCCTCTAGTAAAAATAATAATAATATTCCTTGAGTCACACATTGAAAAGCCACTGTTCACCACTGCTTACTCCACCAGGTACCACCAGGCAGCAGGCCTGGATTTCCCAGCCTGCTTTTCTCCAACAGATGACAACACGAGGGCCCCTCGCCTGCGGTTGAGCTGGTGGGAGGGTTCCTGGCCTTTGATAAGTGCTCAGCACAGGTTCCTCGGGTCAGCTCTGTGCCCATCAGAGATCGGAAGGCAACAGGGGCTCAGGGCAATGAAATACCACGTCCAGGTCCCCACAGCTGGTAAGTGGGAGGGTTGGCATCAAGACCCAGGCCTGTGTGTAGCCCTCATCTGGGCTCTGCCCACTCCTGAAAGGGGATGGTGAGAAGCCCTAGAAGCCACCGGAACAACCACTGTCCGTGCCGCCAGTTCCCCGGGACAGGTGTTCTGAAACGTGGGACTTGGAGGAGTAGATAAGAGTCTAAGAGCCACAGGAAAGGGTCATCACTTAAACATATGCCTCACGGGCTGTTACCGTGTGACCCTTGCAGATGTTCTGGATATTTGAAATGTCCTTAATAAAATTATGGGAAACATACAGCATAATGGAAGCAAGAGGAGCCTTCGCAGAAGGCACGGGGGCCTTTGCCCAGTGACCCCAAACGTAACTGCAGCATTTTCTAGAGGCAGGAGGGAGCCGTTGGGGCTGGACGCTCTGAACCCCATTTCCGGGGGGTTGGCCCTGGGAGTCGATTGGCTGGATCCAGAGAGCATCCACCCCGGGATGGAAGGATGGGTTCCAAGAAACAAAAAGCCCCCTTTTTTCTAAATGTCGCTGATCACCACGTTACATACTGCAGAGGTATGTGTCTGCTGCGAGGTTGGCGGGAGCCTGAACGTGACATGGTGATGATACCTTGAGTCTTGCGTGCAACTTTGTTTATACTCTGGGCTCTCCCTCCAAGACCAGGGCAGGGAGCCACTGCTGAGCCTCCGCTGGAGCCTGGGAGCGTCAGCACGTCATGGACACGCGTGTTGATGTTGCTGTCTAACTATGTGAGCCATGGCGAGTTTGGTTAAAGCAGTGATTCTCAACCTTCTGGCCCTTTAAATACAGTTCCTCATGTTGTGACCCCAACCATAAAATTATTTTCGTTGCTACCTCATAACTGTCATGTTGCTACTGTTATGAATCATCATGTAAATATCTGGTATGCAGGATGGTCTTAGGCGACCCCTGTGAAAGGGTCGTTCGACCGCCAAAGGGGTTGTGACCCACAGGTTGAGAACCGCTGGGTTGAAGCAAAGCGCTGTCAGAGGGAGGAAGCCCCTTTTCACATAGAGGCAGCTAGATCTCCACGTGCATCTTCCTTGTCAGGGGGTGTCCTGGCCCCTGGAGGAGGGGTCACTACGGCCACAGGGACACGGGAGCCCTGCCTTGATGTTTAACTAAAGTGCCTGAACATTGTGTTTTTATGTGGATGTCCCTTTTTGTTGTTGTTAATCCTCACCTGAGGGTATTTTCCCATTGATTTTTAGGGAGAGTGGAAGAGAGAGGGAGAGACAGAGAGAAACATCGATGTCAGAGAAACACATCAACTGGTTGCCTCCTGCACAAGCCCTGACCCAGGGCCCGGCCCGGGGAGGAGCCTGTCACCAAGGTACATGCCCTTGACCAGAATCGAACCTGGGACCCTTGGATCCGCAGGCCAACGCCCTATCCACTGAGCCAAGCCGGCGAGGGCTGGATGCCCATTTTAACAGTTAGCCACGCTTTATGTCAAAGGGGCTGTCGACTTTTGGGAGCTGACACCCCCTCCTGGAAGGTAGAGCAAGAAAGACACCTTGCAGTGTATCACCTCCGTGCCATCAGGGCTGAGTGGGAGAAGAGACCAGCCCTTCTCAGGAAGCCGCTGCCGTCGCAGCCAAGAGGGTGCTCAGGCCTCAGGTTGAGGCAGGTTCTCACCGAGCAGCCTAATGTTTGCAAAACAAGCGCCACCGGGATGAAGAGGCTCCATCGGCTGAGCCAGCCCGGGGTTGCGACAGTCTTGGAAGATGCGAGCTGGTGGGAGAGCCCAGGGAGGGGAGGCCGGGGGGCAGGCCTGTCCGGGAAATGCCGGCCCCCTCTGTTCAGGGCCTGGGATGCAGGGCGCTGAGCGAGGAAGGGCTAACTGGCCGGGCTAATTGTCCAGTGTTTATATTTGAAAAGGGATACTACACTTCCAGGATAATTCCCTCCAGCCTCCTCTGGGGCTAAGATTTCCAGCGGGTCTAGAATCCCGAGGAGAAATCAGGGGCTGATTACCTGGCCGGCCAGGCTGCAATCACACCTTTCAATACTAATTATCTGCTCCTTGAGTTCAATGACATCGAGCGTCCCGGCGCTGGCTGGGGCGGACCTGGCTCAGTGGTTTGCATCACTGGCTTGAGACAATGATTCGAATGGACAAAGTACCCGCACTGGGCCTTGATAAGCAGGAAATGAACGCTTGTTTGCAAATAAGATTGGGAAATGCGATCAGTTTCTTGTTCGGCATTTGTCTTTGGGTTACCGGCCTGATAATACTAACGCAGAAATAATATGTTAGAAGTCACCAGTGAGGGAGCCTTTTTGTAATGATCTCTGCACTCTCCAACTTTCTGAAGCAACGGCAGGGGCAAATGAGATGTGTTTGCGTGCGTGTGTGCGTATGCGTGTGTGTTTGTGCGTGTGTGTGTGTTTCTCTGCAAGTATTCTAGCTTGAATGCTTCTTTGCGGAGATTTGGGGAGATGGGTAATGATTTGATAGGATGCTTTTTCAGGGTTGAGATTTGGTCATAAGCATGGCTTTTCCCTTCACTGAAGAGAAGTTTTACTTCTACTTAGATGGGGTTCACTAGTTTCATAACCAGCTTTGTTGCATACTCATGCCCGGGGCGGACTGCTTGGGGGCTGGGATGCATGCCCAGTGTCGGGGCTCTTGGAGGAGGAGCACCTGGGGGGGAGGGGGGCGGGTGTGTGTGTGGAGGAGAGGCAGATCCAGGCCAGCGATCTGCCGAGCTGCCTGCACTGGGGTCCATCTGAATGTATCATTTCTAGCGAAGGAGTGCCTGGGACAAGGAGTTCTCGGTCTGTAATCTTTTGGGGAATGTTGCTTTCATATCCTGACTCCTTGATCATAAACTAGAGAAGGCTGCTCTCATGAGTTGAATTGTGTCCCCACCAAAAAAGATGGCGAAGTCCTAACCCCCAGGACCTCAGAACGTGACCTTATTTGGGAATAAGATCATTACGGATATACTTAGTTAATGAGGTCACGCTGGAGTAGCGGGTTGGGACCCATCCAATAGGTTTGGTATCTTTCTGAAAAGGGGAAATGTGGACACAGACACATACAGAAGGAAGACGCAGGGGGGACACCATGAGAGGGTGGGATTGGATTGGAGCATCTACAAGACCAGGAACACCCGAGGCCACCAGGAGAATGACATGCCCAGGTCTGCAGAAGGATCATGACCCTGCCGATACCCTGATTTCACACTTCTGGCCTCTGGGACGGTGAGACAATCCACTTCTGTTGTTTTAACCCACCCGGTGTGCGGCATGGTGTGATGGCAGCCCCGTGAAGCTAACACACGTCACTTCCACAGAGCCAAACAGTTTTGACGGGAAGAGCAGTGTCAGCCCACCCACGCCAGGGAACATGCGCGGCCTTCGCTTTTCCAGCCCAGGCAGCGGGAGGCTCTCCTGGGCCCGTTCCTCTCCTGGAGGTGTTTTAGTTTCAGGGGACGAAACCAACCACAAGCACGCCCCGGGCCACATTACCAACAGGCCAGGATGTAACCGAGACAGCCGTTTGGGATGGTGGACTTCCCCTCTGAATTCCTGCTTCATGCTCTTTGCTTCCCTGCCTTCACCCTCGAAGGGCAGCCAAGAGAAAAACACTAAGAACAGGAATTGACTTGAGAGCCAAACATGGTGAAAACCACATGCAGGTTTGCCCTGGCTGGTGTGGCTCAGTTGGTTGGGCGTTGTCCCATGCACCAAAAGGTTGCTGGTTCTGTTCCCAGTCAGGCACAGACCTAGATTGCTGGTTGGATCCCCAGGAGGGGGTGTGCAGGAGGCAGCCGATGGATGTTCTACTCTCACATTGACATTTCTCTCTCTTTCCCTCTTCCTGCTCTCTCTCTCTCTTTAAAAAATCAATTTAAAAAAATCTAAAAATAGCAACAAACAAACACCAAAACAAACACTTGCAGTTTCAATGCATTTTCTTGCCTACTTGGTCAATCTTGGGGCCCTTTGTGATAGAGTGTTACCTTTAACGCTCCTCCCATGCACCTTTCCTGCCTATAAGGGGAACCCAGAAGGGAGTGGAGACCTCCAGTATATGAACTTCACCGTTCTCTCTCTGTTACTGTCCTGAGAATCACCAGGTCCACAGGGTCCTTACGAGTTTCTCTGTCCACTTGGCTCCTACTCTCCAATGGAACACACAACAGGGAGGCGTGTTCTCTCGCCCTGGCCCTCGCCTTTTGCCAGGATAGTACTTAACACCATTGAACCCGAGAGCCATAGGGCCTTCAGAGATCAATATTAAAGCCTTCCGGTTTTGGCTTGAGAATGCTGAGGTTCAAACTTGCCCAAGACACTCTTGCCCGAAAGCACACTCCAAACCCGGGTATTCTAAACCTCGTTCTCAGTGTCCTGCCACAGCCCATCTCTTCCTTTCTTTGGAAGCTCCCAGGCTTGGCCCAGGATTGGACAACTCCTCATCGAACCACCGAGGGTGGCCCTCGCTCCCTCCGTGCAGCCTGCCCTCCCTCCCTGGGCCCCTCCCATCAGGAGGGAAAGAAGAAGGATTTGCTGGAAACCTGCTCCTGGCCGTGCAGCATGCCGAGAGCTTTAAGAGTTTGCACAGATGAGAGGACTGTGGCTCGGGGAGGTACAAGTCCTGGCCAAGATCATCCAGCTGTGTAAAGCAGGGCTGGAGCCCGCACTTCTCTGGGAGGCCCGTTCTCCAGCGAGAGGAAGGGTCCATGCCCCAGGGCCCTGTACGGGCGTGCTGTCATCGGTGACGTGAGGGTGAAAACGCTACCCCCGCGCTACATGTCACTCTCTGCTGCTCTTCCCGCTCTGCTGTGTCTTGTTTCCATGTCAACAAGAGCCTTTTGGTCCAGCGGGAGCCAGGCCTGCTATCTGTAAACGAGGTGATTTATTTTTCCTGCTCTGAGCCTTCCCGACATAAATAGCACAGCCACGGTGGGGGCACACACAGCCTCCCTCCCCGCCACACACACACACGTTCCTAGGTCCAGCAGCAGAGGCAGAGCAACGCAGCAAATATTTGGTGGCCCGGCGATGACCAGGGGGAGAGGGTGGGGAGTGAGCTCCTCTATTCGAATTGGTTTCTTGCCTCGACAGGGATGACTCAGGCGCGGCCACGCCAGTCAACAGCCAAATAGGAAGGATGTTCTATGAGGAGCACAGAACACGGGCCACCCCTCCGCCCCCCCCCCCCCCTCCATCCCCAAGCCTCTCCTGTCACGTCTCTCCACTCCTGTTGCTACGGCCACCGCCACATCCTGCTCACTCGTTTTGGTGCTGTGGCCAAGGTTTTGCCCCACCTCCCCCTAAGATGGCCCGGATGATGTACTGGAAAGACTGGGTGCCTGCCTGGGCTCCTGACCACCCGACCCTCCACTGTTACAGGAACCACCTGGGGGAAACCCTACTGGACCTCCTCCCCTGCACCCGCAAGGAAAGCTCTCCCAAATGGCACACAAACATGGCGAAGTGGGAACGTCCGCACCCCATGCCCACTGCAGCGCTATTCACAGCAGCCAAGATGGGCACCACCTGAGTGCCTGTCACCAGGTGAGTGGACCAAGATGATGCATACAGGGCGGGGCCAAGGTAGGTTTACAGCTGAGTGTGCACAACACAGAGTTTATTTGTATTAGTATTTATTAATTATTGCATTGTTTTTCATGCAAGCTGTAAGCCTACTTTCGCCTCCTCCCCTGGGATATCGCGTGCGCGTACGTACGTGTACACACACACACACACACACACACACACACACACACACACCCGGGATATTATTCAGCCATCAGAAAGAACAAAATCTTGCCATTTGTGACAACCTGGATGGGCCTTGAGGAATTAGCTGAGCTAAGTCAGACGGAGACAGACAAATGCTGCACATGATCACGGTATGCGGAATCTTAAAGAGCACAACTTGTCAGAACGGAGAGGAAAATGGTGGTTCCGGGGCTGGAGGTGGGAATAAGAGAGAGGCTGCCTAAGGATACAGACTGGCAGCGGGTAGACGAAGCAGCCCTGGAGACCAGTGCAGGGCACAGCGAACAATATTGTATGATGATCACAAACGTGCTAACAGACTAGATCTTAATTATTCAAAATTATCCAAAAAAAGAGTGGATAATTATGTGACTTGATAGAGGAGCTATTATATTACATCATATACATGCATCAGATCAAAACACTGTACATCTTGCATTTAGACACTGTTATGTGCCAAATATTTTCCATGTAAAGAACACTTGGAATAAAGGGGGTTCTACTTCATAGTAAAATGAATCCTTCTTCCAACTCTAAAACCTGGAAGTTTTCTGCACCAATCTCCCTTCTTCAACTGAGCGCATGTGAACAACAAATATCATTGGTCAAAAGGATTGTTGGCTACTGAGTGTAAAAATCACATCATTCATTGATTTACAATCTCAGGCATTCGGCAAATCTGCATTGTAAAAATAGAACTTCATTGTGAATTTCTATGTATTAATTTGTCACTCGTAATATTTTTTCAGTTTGCCGTTAAATTCTTCCATGACTTCGATATTTTTATAAACACACTTATGCTGATAGAGCAGGTTCCCAGGCAGATGTGGGGAAAGTGTTACACAAGTCCTGCAGCACACTGGCCCCAAATTACTGAACACGTAATAGTTTGTGCTGCTGTCCTATCTAGCAACAGGGTCAGAGTTTCCTTGGCCTTCTGAGCTACACATCTTTCTGCCACTGATATTTATTGTTCACCTGAGCTCAGCTGAAGATAAAATTGCCCAGGGATCCGGATTGATCTCTCCCTCAAACTAATTAAGCCTGGACAAAGGAAAGACATCGACTCATGAGTTAAACAGATACTGATTAAATCCCAAATTCCAGGCATTGTGCTGACACGGTAGAGGGCAGCCCTCCAAAAGGGAAGACAAAGCAAATAGAAATTATTAAAAATTGTGACAAATACAGCCTGTCCCCTCAAAAAGTATATACACTTTAATAGCTGATAGCTCAAGTTTGAAAATGAAATGTATTTTAATAAACACTGCTTTTAAAATTATTCAAAGTGTGTGTCTACATTTTTTTGGGACACCCTATATTTAAAGAAAATAAATGAATGGCCAAATAGAGAAAAAGTGGGGTGGGTGGGTGGAGCGTGACCTCCCTCACCTGTTTGGGAAAAGGCTCTTTGGGTGGATGACATGTAGGCTGAACCCTGAAAGAGGAGGGGTGCTATTCACGAGAAGGAGGGCGTGAAAGCAGGGGAGAGGGAAAGAGCATCTTAGGCAGGGACAAGAGCACATGCAAAGGCCCTGAGGTGGGAAAGACTTCCGTAGGCTGGAAGAACCAAACTAATGCTCACAAGTTTTCAAAGGTGGAGTCTGCGGCACCTTTCCAAGCCCACCTGGCTAGAAGGTGGAGAATGGAGGCTTGTCCTCTGTGCCACCCGCCAGGCCTCACGGCTTGCAGTCCGCTGGGTGTGTGTCTGTGTAAGGAAGTCAGAATGGATCACCTGTCAGGACTGGGGAGGCTGGGCTCGGCGGGCAGGATGTGGAGTGTGTGTATTTTCTGCTTGTGCTTGAAGTCTACTTCCCTGCAAATACATGCCTAACTGCCCTGCACCTTCCATGGGGAAGCCAACGCCGCCACTCCATCGCTCATGAGCGATCCTGCAAAAACAAATCCATATCCTTCACGCAACCCTAGGTGCCAGCCGGTCAGGCCTGTGCTGGCCGGGCGGCTCAGAGCTTGGGAACAATTTGGTGCTCAGGAAGGGAGAGAAGAAAAACAATTTCAAATTCCAGGCGCCCGGGGCCTCTTACAGTCAGCCGTTGTTGGGAGAAGAAGAAACTAAACTGTGCGGAGGAGCCCGGTGGCGCCTCTGGGAAGGGTATTGAGGATATTGAGGTTAGGGGCTGCCGCTTGGGGCGTGAGTGGTGGGGGTGGGGTTGGGCAACCCGAAGATAGAGCAGACATTTATGTGTGTGAGTTCGAGCGGGTCCCCTTTAAGAGCCTCAGTTTCGTGGTATTCACAATGATGGAAGAGTACCCTCTGCTTGCCTCCCTCAGTTGAACATAGGAGTGAGAATGCCCTTGGAAATGTGCCCGTTAAGTGTCAGGGATGGCTAAAGGGGGCTGTCTCCCCCTGAAATATGTAGTTGGTCAGATCACCAAGAGTGTCTTAGTGACTTTCACCCTCCTGGGCACAACCATGGGAGAAAGTCTTGTAGTTTTTATTTATGGGGTGCTAAAAAGAGAGGTGCTCGGTTTCGGGGTGTTCAGCCTGCTGACTGTTAGCATTTACGCCATGTTTTGAAGAATGTCTGGCTGAAGCCACTTGGGTGTGGGCGCTAGTGTGAGGCTCTGGGTGACTTTCACCGTAGCTGTAAGTCATCCTGTGCGTGAGGATGGAGATGGTTGCCAGGGACCGTGGCATCTCTGTGCTCCATGACAAAACAGAAATGCTGTTTCTTCGTCTGCTGGCGCTTAGATCTCTAAAGGTGGTCTCCATCGCCACCTCGGGAGGGCATACAGTGAAGGGGCAGATGAACGGACATTTCAAAAATTGAGCCCATTGGACTTGAAATGTGTTCCTCAGACATCTGTGGATGTCTCTTCTTGACTTTGCCCTTCCCTGAAGCCCATGACACGAGCTCCTCCTTGTCTGGTCCACTCCAGAGAGTGCAGGTCAGTGGAGGAGGCAGGAAGGAAGGTTCCCAGACCTGGACTTGCTTTTAATATTGCGAGCACTTGTTGCCTTTTCTGATTCAATTGTCCAATTCATTCAGATCACTGAATACAGATTTCTTGAGCTCAGTTGCGAAGGCCAACCTATTGGCATGGATGATCCTGGGTAATGACGACGCCAGGAAATTCCTTCCTTGCTGCTTCATAGCTGCCGGGTCTTCGGAAGGGAAGGGCTGCTGTTTGCAGGGTGGACCTTCGCACCTGAATGGAGCCTGGGAAACTTCGCAGCTCCACTTCGAACTCCCTTGTAAGAAGTCAGAGCAAACATTGGAAGCCAGTGACTAACCCATGTCTTAAATCCTTTCCACGAGAGTCAAATTCCACTCCCAGCTGGGTAAGCAGGACATCTGGAGCCTGGATGTGAACATTGTGACGTCCATTTTTAAATGGGCGGCCCCTTGGCTGGTGACCTACTACCACCTTTTGGCCAAAGGAAGAGGCAGAAGGAATAAAAATGGCAGAATAGGTTGTATGGCTTAGGTTTATTTGGATGGCTCAGCAGCTCCAGTGGCATATTTGAGAGCTGGTCACTAAATGATTGGTTAGATTACAGGTGACTTTTCCATTTTATCAAGTCATTAGTAGCTTGGGGTGAGAGCAATCTGCGACTGAGCAAACCCCTGGAGCTGCCATTTTCGAAATCAACAGGTTCCCTGTGTAGCTCTCTGCTTCAGTTCTCTTACACACAATGGAGAAATGATTAACAACCTGAGCTACCACTAGCCTCACTGTGGGTCTCTCCACTAATCCCTTAAAAATCTGAATTGTATGGAAGAACATAATGACAGATACATTTGTTCTTGAGATGTTGGCTTTATTTTCACCTTTAATTTGGTATATCATTACTAAAATGGGTTAAAACATTTGGGGATGGGCATGAGACTTTGTCTCAGGCTCTGGGAAGACCCCTGCACAGGCTGCCTTCAGTAATGGGGATGTATCTCAAAGGTTGGGGTGAGTTCGGGGGAGAAAGGATACCATCTCTTCCATCACGGTGTCTCCTCGGACCTTAACACCCCAGGACTGGGAGGGGTATGGGCCCTCATGTGGAACTTGGCTTCAGAGCCCCATCTTCTCATTTGCCTAAGAGGCATACTCCCTGAAAGGTTTTGGTTGGGCTTACATTACACCAAACTACCTAGACAGAGTTATTGGGCAGAACTGAGAAACCGCGTGCCCCGGAGACACTCAGCCTTCATGCCTGGTCTGTGTGTTGCTGCCTTTGACTTACTGACCGCCCCCTGGGGTAGTGAGATGTAGTCAGAAAGCAAGGCTGGTTTATCCACACACGTGGCAGGAACCATATCATGATGTATAAGAATGAACCATTGAGCCATTTTCCTTAAATGTGTGTGGACGCTGTGGTCATCTGATGATTTGGGGGCTCCTCCTTCATTTTTCCCTCCCATAAAACCCTTTGAAGTAGGTCTCAGTCTGATCATCCCTGTTTTACAGAGAAGGGAACTAAAACACCGAGATGTTAAAACCAACACCCCAAGGCTACTCATGTAGGAAGTGCAGGATCCAGGGGTTGGATCTG
Organism: Myotis daubentonii; assembly: GCF_963259705.1. Lineage (NCBI taxonomy): Eukaryota > Metazoa > Chordata > Mammalia > Chiroptera > Vespertilionidae > Myotis > Myotis daubentonii. The sequence goes on along the minus strand of NC_081855.1, from coordinate 52,344,450 downwards.
GGTAATCTGACTTTCAGCTCTTGATCTCAATATTCCTACTACTCATACTCGTCAGAGGTATCTCTGTCCATGAGACAGGCAGAAAATTCCACAGTTGGTTTTCTGACCAGACAAGACAGAGACTCCCTAGCACCAGTCTAGTCCAACCACATGGGATTTGAAACTGAATTGCTGAAGGTCAAGGATGTTTAGGGGAGCTCCCCAGTAAGAGAAATTTCAGGTATCAAACACCCAAGGCTGCTCATCCTCAGCATGGTCTTTTCAGTGACTGATCCTTGGACCAGTCCATTGATTCATTCAGTCAACAAATATGTACCAAGCCCCTCCTCTGTTTGAAGACTGTTCTAGTGGGTGGGAACATAGTTGTGATTGAATTAATTTCGCTGCCCTCATAGAGCTCCCATTCTAACAGGAGAGACAGTTCCTAAGTGAATAAGCAAAGATCCGATATGATGCCATGAATAAAAATAAAGTGGATCGCAAGGGTAGCAAGTGTTGTGGAGGGTACCATTTTAGAATGGGTGGTCAGGCATTAGCTCTCTGAGAAGGTGACATCTGAATAGGATCTTGAGTGACATGAAGGAGACAGGCAACAGGCAAGCCTCACATGGAAGCACTGTCGTTATTTTGTGAAAGAAATACTTCGTACCGTGCATAGGACTTTATATCCGAAAAGTACCAGGCCAGCGTGGACAGCAAGGTCACCATGAGCATGTCACTCACCAAGACAAGGCTTTAGGAGCTATTTTAATCCACGTGCTGTTGCTGGGAGGGCGTGGGTGGGGCAGATGGCCCGTGAAGCTCTTGGCTCCAAGGGGATGCTCTGCTGACTGGGGACTTGGGCGCTGCTGAGTGATTCCCTGTTTGTGCTTCTGAATTCAATTAGAATTGGGCAGCCTCCTTGCTGCGGTTTTGTTCCTCAGGCCGGTGGACCAGAGCCCCGGCCAGTTTTCGTTTGTGTTGGTTTACTTGGAGGGAAACGTTGTGACGTTGGATGAATGATGTGTGTGAGACGCAGCCATCCCTGGTTGATGGCAGCACACTCGCCTTCCAATGGCCCGTGTGCGGATCAGCGTTTTCAGGTCCCCCATGTTGACTGTTGCCCAAGGCAGTCACGCTCCTGCAGTGGATCTGAAGGAGGTCCCGCCTCAGGCCGGGTGAGGACAAAACCACGAAGACAATATGTGTAACTGACCGGGCAGGCGAGTATGTCGGCGAGGCTAGATGCTTCCTCTGTGAAGAGTCTGGACAGTGACGAGCACTTTTGGGCGAAGACAGGGACGGCCTTGGGCAGCATCCCTCTTCCCAGCCCGGGACTCGGAGAACCTGGACATAAAAAATGTGACCCGGGGGAGCATGTCTGTGAGCGAAGGTGGATGCTCCCGGGGCATCTTTGGCCGGAGGTAACATTTCACCTCTGCTCAGAGCCAACTTTTGCGTTTTGGCAAAAACACATTTTGCAACTCAAGACTTCTCTTCTTGCTTTCCCTTGATTAGTTGTTAGTTGAAAGCTCTCAACACCTCAGCTCTGCCCACCCCTCCCTGTTATTCCCCTTATCCCTACAGCTGCCAGCTTCCAAGCTCAGGGCTGTGGCCAGGACAGCCAAGTATAGCAAGGTAAGGGGGAAGAAAGCAGGGGAGAAGGGAGGGCAGCAGAGAAGGAAGAAAGAAGACATTCTGAATCCATTCAGGTCTGGTCTTGGGGCTACTTCTCTCCTGGACATGGGGCCGGCCTCAGGGGTTAGGATGGTCAGGTTCACATCTGATCCTCCACTGCAAGCACTGTGTGCCCTTGGACAAGTGACTTAATCTTTCTGAACCTTGGGTTTTGTTCATCTGGAAATCAGTAATGCGAGGGTTCATCTCAGTGAAATAGCTTCAGTCAAAGGATGCTGCCCAGGACATTGTCAGCTGAGAGCTGTTCCATTATTACTTTGTTTAGATACCAAGGCCCCCACTTCAGGGTGGCACTGCCTGGCCTCGGGTGAAATTGCACCCACGTAGCCAAGGTCTACATAGTCTGTGGCTTGACGTAGCTAAGAGGTCTGAACAAGCTCAAAGCTTGTTATGACATGAGACCTTCATAGAGGTCCAGCTGCCAGCAAAGCCACTGGGAAGCTGTGAGGGTTCATTTATGTGTCACCTTGGCCAAGCTGTAGGATCTAGCTATTTCAGAGAGGAAGGGAGAGGGAGAGAGAGAGAGATAGAAACATCAATGATGAGAGAGAATCATTGATCAGCTGCCTCCTGCACACCTCACGCTGGAGATCCAGCCCACAACCTGGGCATGTGCCCTGACTGGGGATCGAACCGTGACCTTCTGGCTCATTGGTCAACACCCAACCACTGAGCCATGCTGGGCTGATCTAGCTATTTCACCCGACATTCATCTAAATGTGCTGAGAAAGTGTCTTGTAGGTGGGGTTCACATTTACAACCCGTTGGCTGCACATAAAGGAGATTGCCTTGATATTGTGGGTAGGGCTTATCCAATCAGCTGAAGGGCTTAGGAGCAAAAACGAAGGTTTTCCCAGAAAAGGAGAAATTCTGCTTCCAAATTACAGAATCAACCCAGAGCTGAGCTTCTCGCTTGCGGGTCTGCACTGTGTGTCCTAGACTTTCTAGTCTCTCTAACCACAAGCCAATTCCTGAAAACAACTTTCTTTATACAGGGTGTCCCCCCAACATGTACACCCACTTTACCAGCTGAAGCTAGCTCAATTGATGTTTCTTTCTTTTCAGATTTAACTCATTAGAATATATAATTATTCAAAGTGTGTATACATTTTGGGGGGATACCCTGTATATATAAAATACAACTACATTTCATATATTACTCATAATGTATTGTAAGTAACATATAAAAATATAAAACACATATAAGTGTATTAAAGCATATTTCTACTTCTATATAAACTGTTTCTGTTTCTCCGGAGAATTGGGCTGACATAGAAACTCCTGACTTCCACACGCACACGGACAATTTTTAGCAGGAATCTTTTTTCAGTTCATCTATTATAGGAATCCAGACTTGAGTTCTTAATGAAAACAAACACATGAAAAAAGAGGATGAAGGCTGGAGCTTCTGGTTAGGAGGGACCGGTGTGGGGAAGGATTTCCTAATCTTAACCTGGAGAGGGAATCTCAGGGTGGCGTGGACGGCGGCCCAAACCCCAGCCCAGCCCAGCCCGTCCTGCGCGGCTCGGAGCAGTAAACAGTCTGGGCGGGGTGTGCCGTTCTGCCGGCTCCGTAGCTCAGTGTTCCGGGCCTTCCCCCCAGGCTTGGTCACGGTGGTTTGTTTAAAATTAGTTCTTGTTTGGCCTGTGGGGGAGAGTGAATTGCAGAGTCTGGGATTTACTCTGGGCCTTTTGCATTTCAGGTTCTGAGGGCTGGATCCCTTGTCTATTTTAAAAGCAGAGAGACGCGGGCCCAAGACTGTCATGCCACCAACCCTCTGTCCTCGTGGTCAGAGGCTGTCACCTGGTCTGATCCTGATCAGGCAAGGGACCCCCCGTCCCAAAACAGAGCTCCAAACACCCATGCTGAGATGCCTCCAGTCTTCCCAGGGAGTCATTCCTTCCAGGTCGACCTGCAGCTGCCCCAGGGCAAAAGTGGCCTCCAGAGCTGTCACAGCCCATTTAGTTTCATCTTGAGGACTCCCCGGAACCTCCTCAAGCAGGGTCACCTTGGGACAAGACACGGCAGGAGAAGCCTTGATGGGGAAGGGAAGGGAGATTGAGGTACTCAGCGCATTTCTGGAAAAGAAGTTTGGCTCTCTGGGAGGCAACATACCACCATCGGGGACTGGGGAGTGGATGATGCCCATAGGGGGACATCTCAAAGGGGACAAAGGAGCCCCAAACCTGGCATTCATTCACTTCCCAAGAGTGACTTCAGCTGGCGTGAAACCTTTGACTTTGAAGTTATTTTCACGAAATATATTTGCTTTCCCCCTTTGTGTGAAGTTGGTTTAGACCCAATGTCCGAGCAAGGCTACACGTGGCCGACTACACACATTGCCTGGTCCCTGGGAACATAGCTAAACTCTTCTTGAGCTCAGGGGGCTCACCATGACTGTCCTTCGTGGACTTCAATCATGCAGCCTTGTCTAAATCAAGAACCACCTCGCCAAGCCATATTGCAAACCCATTGTGGGCCTGAGGGTTTAGGACAGACACCACACACACACACACTCACACACGCTCACTCCCATCACAGATACACGTGCTCATAAAACACTGTGCTACGTTAGAAGTGTAGTTATATTCATTTCAATTCCTTTAAAAGCTGAGGGGATGATGAGTGATTAGATTGTTAGTGACCTGAGGTGATACATTGAAATCCTTGGTTGGCAGTTCGGTCTCATGGCCACCAAAAAGGAGTGATCCTTGGGATGAAAATTAGCTTGGCAAGAATGTTAGGATTTTAATACTCCAGATAGAGTAAAACAAAAAAAATGTTATAGAAATAATTGGAAAATTGCTGTGAATTCATACTAAGTTATAATAAAAGACATCCACGTACCTGTCCTATAATCAAATTTTTGTTCCAATTACAGGCAACTACATAACTTGTTATTCAGTTCAAAAAATTTGTATAGTTTATATTCAAACAGATCCATTTGAGCAATGAAAAAAATAAGTAACTATGCAAATGTTGGTTACCTACCCAGTGGCTAGTCCCTGCTATGTCTTCCTCATAGAACCCTGTTTTGGTTGAGGTTTAAGGAAGCAACATGTCAGGGAAGGTGGACTAGGAGATGCTTAGAGAGGAAAGTTGATTGAGCTAAGCCAATCATGAGACCCTTGAATTTCTTTATGCCCATGACTGGCTTAGAGGCTGGCATCCTAAACTTGGCTTAAGAAAGATGAGAATCTTCTGGAGGCTCTTGGAAAATATTGCTTGAAAAGATTCATTGAAATAGGCCCTTCCTTTTTGCCTTGAATGTTACCATGGAGAACATATGCTTGAAGCTGCTACAGACCAATTGCAACCATTAGGAAAAACCAAGAGACTAAGAGACACCAACTCTCAAGCTGCTACATTAACCCTTCCTGGAGCCACCTACCTCATGACTTACTGATCTGTCCTTACTGTTTAAACTATTTTTAACTGGGTGTTTTGTTACTTGCAGCCAAAAAAGTTCCATTGATACACTGCAATATTAATTAAGGAGAAAAATAAACATGTCTGAGACTTAGTTTTCATATCTTTTTTGGTCCTGAGTAAAATGGACAAAAAGCTGATTGTACTTTTTGTAACTCCAGGAGTGATGACCTAAGAAGAAAGCAATTTGGAAAGCATTTGCGCGCTCACATGCTCACACACACACACACACACACACACACACACACACACACACCTACACACTCAATCGTTCTTGAAATTGCTATGTTGGGGTTTCTAGACATTGCCATACCTAAAAAAATTGATGAAGGATGAAGGATCTGAGAGACCTAGATATGGATACCCAAGTGTGATACGTTGGCACTACATCAAGAGGCAGAGAAGGGAAGCCAGGAGTATCAGGAGCATAGGAGATCACCAAGGAGACAGCAACCTCAGCTTGGGTTGGGGTTCTCCTCCAGCCACATCGCTTCCCAAGCTCAGAAGCCCTGTCTGCTAAGTGTGCTTTACAGAGAGAAAATCCAAGGTGCAGACAAGTCAGGACCTGCTCCTAGGAGCCCAATGGTCCACGTTCCCAGAAGATTTTCCTTACTGTACGTTACCTCTGGTTTGTCTCTTATGAACAAGGAAACCCACACGGGCTGGGCCCTCTGAAGATCTGTCTATGAGCTTGAGTAGAAAAGAGGATAAGTCATGGCTGGGGCCACTGGACTTGAAACTATAAGTTGATCACAAGAAAAATGGTTTTCATTTCAATTAACCCAGCCATCTGGAGTGCTCAGGGCCTAACAGCCAAATGCAAGGAACCGCATTTGGAAGAGATTAATTTGCCTTTGTAGCTTAGCAAGCAGGTCATACGGGTCACTCTCAGGACCTTAGAAGCACCAGACCGGCCACTGATGGCGATCCTAACTGGGTGTGACAGGTCTGGACGCCATGCTTCCAGGTTGCTTCAGGGACATACTTCCTGAAAAATCACCTCCCATTTAAAACTTTGTCCTGACAGTCCAGCCTCGAAGGCACGGTATCTATAACCTCCAGGGAAGGAGCTAAGGAAAACATCCATGGGTCATCATGAACATTTCCAGTTCAATTATCATCAAGTGCTTCCTCGAGGACAAGGGGGTATAGGAAAAACGGTGTCCACGAGGGACCAAGAGGGCTCAGAGACCACTGTTGCTTTGAGTTTGGTCACTTCTGTACGTTGAGGACTCCATGGGGCTAGGAACCATCACAAACCAAGCCCCTCTGCATGGACTACTGGTAAGAAACAAGACATTTTTGAAAGATACAAGTCTAGTCGGGTGGAAACGGCAAAATCAGGGGCCTCCAACTTTCTACCCCTTACATTCTGCCTCCCTCATGGTGACACTCTGAAGTGGTCACACCTTGCCCAGGGTGATGCTGGAGTGTGAGAGAGGGGACAGAGGAGACTGTTTTTAAACATCTTTTTTTTTTTTTTAAATCAAGACAGTTGAAAATGTTTCAAAGATATCACTGTTTTTTAAAAATAGATTTTTTTTTTATCAGAAGAAAAAGAAAGTGCATATGAAATGGTTGAGTTGCCAAAAATAGTTCTTAGAAGACTAAGTATCACCAGTGATTGGCTGATAAGACTGACAGGTGTTTCTCCTTATTTGTTTCCTGTTCCTGAACCATCTGGTCTGGGACTTTTTCACTCCTTGGAAACTGGTTGGCCTAAGCTTCCTGCTCTGATTCAAATTACGTGTAGCTGGCCCTTTCTTGTTTTAAATATATGTATTCCTCAGTGTGAATTCTCTGAGGACAGGATTATGATTTAGAGGGAGAATCTTGTTCTTTAAGTATTTATACAGCATATATGATTAATAAGGGCCCAAACTCTATTTTTGCTTCTGCTTTCACTATTACATGAATCATTCTTCAGGTAAAGCTGTCCCCTCCTTCTGGGAATTTTCTATCGAGAGTCTAAGGAATTTGATACCTGCTGCAATGAAGTAGAGAAAGTGTCACTGTATTTCCTGTTCCACCTACTAACACCATCCAGGGCTCATGCTCTTTTGGGAGAAGATTTCTGAGAAGAGGTGATGTTTGACTTTGATCCTGAAGACTTAGTAAGAACTCAACCAGGAACTCAACTAGAGAAAGAGGTTAATGGCATACTAGTCTAGACTATGTTAAAGAATAAACAACTCACAAGAACTTGGAATGTTTGGGAAGCTTTGGAATGTCCCCAGTGGAAGGCAGCTGTGAGTGAGGGGTGGGAGAGAGAGGGAGGAGGAGTTTGGACCAGAGCTTGAAATGTCTGCAATACTATTTTGGATTTCTTCTTTTTGTCCCTGCAGGTCACTTTCCACCCTTGTACACCTTATTCATTGCCTTCCAGTGTCTGGTTGGATTCACCTAGTGGAGATCCCTGGCAGGAGACTGGAAGAAGAAGAGTGAGGTCAGAGTATTTGCTCCATTGGTTCCTTCCATAAGAAGTCATCTTGAGTTAGCTACTCCCTCAAGTGAAGGTCATAGGCCCTCTAAAGATGGCCAACTCAAATGGTCCTTTAAGGATCGGGTAACTTCTGCCTCTCCTCATCCCTTTGGGTCTAGAAATGGTAAGCCCAGGGTTACTGCACTGTCTCTTGTGATGCCCCCAAACCCACACTTTTGTAGATAGTTCCTTTGTAGATAGACCCTTCTCAAAGTCTCCCCTCTCCCCCCAGCCAAGTAGGCACAACTTCCTGTTGTGTCTCTGACTTATATAAATTATGTTAAGAACTTAGAACATAATGTAGACAAAAGAGAACCAGTGAGAATTTTTAGTAAGGGTGTGGTATTACCTGATTTACCTGAGCAAGAAACAGTTTGTTTCCATAGATAGAGGAAATCCTTTGGGTAAATAGGAAGAATAATTATTCAGAAATCATATTAAATAGATGTCTAAGATTTGGTCACAGATCCTTAGTTCAGATAGAATTCAGGGAGTCCTTTAAGTAGGATGGGAAATTTACATGTTTATTTTTTCTAACTTCTAGGTGAAATTTATATCCTTTTCTAATTATGAATATATGCAATATTATTGGGCATACCTGAGAATTTGTCACCAATAGAAATAGCATATATTTTCATATCACGCTGTGGTGTTGTAAATATTCCTCAAATAATATCTGTAATCATCACTACTTCAAAATTATGGTAGTTAATAGACCCATAGTCAGGTCTTATTATCGGATTTGTTAATAATGAAGCATATCCATCATAAAGAACAAGTTTGTTTTCTAAATATTTGGATAACTGCATTTTAACATAATTTTTTAATAATACCGCATATTTCAAGTTCTGCATTTAAACACACAATTCTGAGGAGTCCATCGGCTTCAACCATTTATCCAAAGGATTCTTGTTAAGAACCTCTGTTCATTCAGATACTTATTCAAGAAAAAAGTATCAATGGCTGGGTCTCAGGAACATCTTTCCAGAAAAAAAAAATAGCTCCAGTTACTAGAAGGCCTGGAGAGTATGAGTCTATGGAATTTCTGGACTAAATTTTTTGAGTTCAATGTATTGACATATATAAACCATCTCAAAATTTGACCTGATTCTGCTTTTTTCTCCAATCCTTTGTGTGTCTCATGAATGAGTTTCCTATTTATGTGTCTGACTCTCAAATGTTAAGCACAAACCTTGTCATCGTTGGCCTAATTTTCATGTTCATTGTGTAAACTTATAAGCAGTAACTCCTAAGGAGGTATCTCATAGCTCACTCCTGAACTATCCAATGAGAAACTGCCAAGTTTTCACTGTTGTTTATTTTGGTTCCCATACACTGTGCATACCCAGGTTGTATATCTCGCCAAATGTCCTCCAATTTATTTCAAAACCAATTGGCAGAACAACGAGGAAATCTATTACGGGCCAATTTTAGGCAATTGATGGTGCCGCCTCTTTTCCCCACCCCCACTTTCCAGTAATCCCTCGAGTTTCTTTCAGATCTAGCCATTCTCCATGGGAACATGACAACTTGGCGTGACTCCTAATGTGAAAGAAATACCCTCTTCCTATCCTGACCCCCCTACCTGCCTCCTCTCTTTTCCTTAAGACTGACCATCCCCCAACACTTACTCCTCTCAGTAGGGATGATGGCCAACCTGGCATTGCAACATCCAGAATAAATCTTATTTTGAAAAAGGGTGATTGTGCTCTTATCGGTAAAGGAAATGGGAGATTTCGACCTCTTCCTGTGGAGGTGTGAATGTTTCCCCGAGTGGCTGACAGAGTGGGAGGAGCTGCCCTGCAGAGCTCACTGAGATCAAAACTGACCAGCATCTTTACAGCACATTGATGTTCAGAATAGTTTTGTGCAGATGGTGGTGCCTTGCTCACACAGGTCTCCACACTCTACCATGTGACTCTCTACAATCCCGCCGCATTCTCAGGACCAAGGGGACTGCTCTCATTTATGGTCTGAAGACTAGAGACTCAAGAAGGTGACTTATTTTAAGGTTATTCGGTCAACTAGTATCAAACCCATGGTGAGATGACTTCCTCGCCTAGACTCTGCCTCCATTTCGGGCTAAGAATATGTTGGCCTGATCCTCAGAGCTCCTCCTAGGACCTAGGCCAGCCGTGGGCAAACTATGGCCCACGGGCCGGATCCGGCCCGTTTGAAATGAATAAAACTAAAAAAAAAAAAAAAAAAAGACCGTACCCTTTTATGTAATGATGTTTACTTTGAATTTATATTAGTTCACACAAACACTCCATCCATGCTTTTGTTCCGGCCCTCTGGTCCAGTTTAAGAACCCATTGTGGCCCTCGAGTCAAAAAGTTTGCCCACCCCTGACCTAGGCCATAAGCAGGAAGCATCTTTGCTGCATCCATTAGGGGTACAGGCAGGAAAAGAGAGACCACCTTAGAGTTTCAACAGAGGGAACTTAATATAGGGGATTGGTGACACAGGTGTTGGAGGACTGAGAAAGTGGAGGGGCAGGATGGGGTAAGATAGGGGTGGTAGCTGGGGAAGACACACCCACGAAGGCAGAGGGAACAGGGGAGGAGGTAAAGGCCACGGGACCTAAGGGATCAGAGGAGGGGTCCTGAGGAACTGAGGCCCAAACCTCTGAGGAGGAGGAGGCTGTGTGTGGCTGTGATGGCAGCTGAGGAGCTCAGAGGAAGGGCCTTTGGAGCTGGAATGCAGATTTCTGAGGAAGCCGCAATGCTGCTTCCTGGGGCTGGTACCTCTGAGAAAGCTCCTTGACACTAGCTGGCAGCGGTGGAGGCTGCATCCACCTGCTGCTGTGGATGGATGAGGGCTGCTGTGAGGTGGCTTTGGCAAGAACCGCAAGTTCAGAGGAAGAGGGGAATGCGTTCTCCCCTCTCTAGCCTTCAACCTCTCTCTAGGGCCCCCCAAGGCCGGAACCTATTGAGGAAGCAGCTAGCAAAGACGGAATATGACCTACAGAGAACCCCTGAGCATCACAAGTGGAAGATAGCAGGTTTTCGAGCTGGAGGCCATAGCTTACTGCTGCACACAGGCAGGTAGGACACTTCCAGGTGACCAGAGGAGGCACCCATCACAGGTAGGGGACATTAGGTATCAGGAAGAAGCTGATGGAATCTGAAGTTTGCAGGTCACATCAGTGTGGCCTGGAGCCCCTGTGTGAGTCACTGGGACTGTGGATTTCCTAGGTCCTCTTTCCTGTTTGCACAGTCCTGTTGCTTGGGGCGGAGAGAGTGGGGCTGGTGTGGGAAGGAGGTTGCGACAATCAGAGCTGTGGGCGGTGGTGCCAGTGCTGGTGCCCCGGCTCCAGCCACGCAGCTACTAGAAACTCCACAGCAGTCAGAGTTGGGTGGACTGGGCCGAGCTGTGGTCAAGGGTCAGACAGAGAGGAAATTGACCGGGTATCTGAAGGACTACATGGACAGCCTTTTCAGGTGGAGCAATTGGCACCTAGAGCCATGTTCGGCAATCTGCGGCTCGTGAGCCACATGCGGCTCTTTGGCCCCTTGAGTGTGGCTCTTTCTAAGCCTTAGGAGTACCCTAATTAAGTTAATAACAATGTGCCTACCTATATAGTTTAAGTTTAAAAAATTTGGCTCTCAAAAGAAATTTTAATCGTTGTACTGTTGCTATTTGGCTCTGGTGACCAATGAGTTTGCTGACCACTGGCCTAGAGCAACATCACACCCATTTGTGGATCAGGTTTCTGGAATCACGTGGAATAGAGAGGATCTTAATCATATAAATCTACAGATGCACGTTCTTCTCCAATAGTTATGGAGGGTCTAGTGCAGTGGTTCTCAACCTTCCTAATGCCGCGACCCTTTAATACAGTTCCTCAGGTTGTGGTGACCCCCAATTCCATTGTTTCAAATTGAACATAATTAAAGCATAGTGATTAATCACAAAAACAATATGTAATTATACATGTGTTTTCTGATGGTCTTAGGCGAGCCCTGTGAAAGGGTCGTTCAATCCCCAAAGGGGTCGCGACCCACAGGTTGAGAACCGCTGGTCTAGTGTGTGCTATGCAATGAGCAGTAGAGTCACATCTCTTGGCGGAGTGGGAGGGGAGCTGAGGGAGAGGTAACTTAACTAGGGCACATTGGGGACAGCTTCAGAGAGGAGATATGACCAAGGATGGGCACTCAGTAGGTGGCAAGGTGGGAAGGAGGAAGTGACACGAATAGAGGCCCAGAGGAGTAAGCAGGCTGGCGCACAGGAGCAGTGGGAGAGAGGGCGTGAGAAGCGTAGGGTCTTCATTAGGCAGCTGCCTCAGCCTCCTTCTCTGCTCGAACATGCTCCCAGGCAGCAGCCGGACCGGTTTGGGCTTCACCTTCTGCTCACCCCCGAGGAGAGCAATCATCGCCACTATCCCAGAGAGCAACCAGAGGGAGAGAAAATGCAGAGGATCTGGACCACACCCCGTGGGGAGGATCAGCTGCTGGATAATTGAGAGAAGGTGGCCACACAAACAGTCTCCTGAAGGCAGGCCCGCTGCCCTTGCCATCTGCCTTTTTCTAGAACCGATGCATCTTTCCCGTGGCTTTCCAAGGCGCACAGAGGGCATTTTAGAGAGAGGGAGGGATGTGCACAGTGTGACACGCCGGTCTGAGTGAGCTGGCCGTTAGCCACTTCTAGGAAGCTGTCCCATGCTCTGCGCCACGGCAGCAGCCCCCTCCCTTGCTCACAGAACCTTTGGCTTCCAGCTGACCAGCCTTGACACCCAGTCTCCAAACACTGATGAGAATTGATTCCCCTAATGTGGGAAAGTCCGGGAGCATTGATTGGTTCCTCCTCTTCACCCCCCCGGGCCCTGGTATTAGTGCTCTCCCAGATTGCACCTTGCTTGTTTGGTTGGGGGAGGTCAAAGCCCCGATGAAGAATGAGTGGAATTCCACAGGATCGGGCCAGTCTTGATAAGTGACAGCAGGGGACCGTGTGGGGAGGGAGAGGGATGGGGAAGTCGGGACAACCCATTGGCTGCCACCCTGTTCCACCGGTCTGGTTAGTGCTTTTGCCGTGACCAAAGGCTTGCCATGCTAGATACCTGGAGGTTCAAAAATGACCTATGGAATAGGCTTCTTTTTTTCAGGTTATAATATTTTTAAAATATTGTTTTTGTTACACCTGAGAGAGCTAGGGCCTCTGAAGCAGGATTGGCTCTTCTTACTGGTTTGAATCTTCTGTTTGTTTTGAGACTTTTCCCCCTTTGGGCTGTGAATCCGATCTGTGCATTTAGAGCCGTGAATTGCCCGTTCTCTCCTGCTCTGGGTGCTATTCTTGTTCTGTTGTTAAAGAGCTCCATGGTCTTCCCCACTCACTGGGAAAATACGAGGTTGGCTGGGCGGTCTTTATGTTTCTCCCAGTGTTGACTTTTCTGATCTCTAACTACAAGGTGCCTCATCGAGTCTGCAGAGTAGACACAGGCAGGTTCTAATGCCAGGTGAGCTGTCAGCAAGGTGAGACCAGGATGGGGTAGAGATTCCTTGAGCTGTCCTCCACATCTTCTCCAACAATGCCAGGGATCACCATGGCAGCACACCGTGGGGCTGAGATGTTCCCTCTGAAGAAGGTACCCACCCACACTATCAGGCACTTAGACAAGGATATAGATGCCTTGATTACAAATCTACTCAGATCTCCTACTTAGGATCAAAGGCCCAGAGAGTCCCATGGCTCTTGTACACATGGCCAACAGTCTTCTGGGGAGGCCTCTCCCAGTCGTGGAAAATGTCTTTTTATTGTTTAAGCTTCTGCACAGACCAGGAAAGGATATCCATGTCTGTCACACCCTGTGTTTAAAATCATGCTGTAAGTTCAATAAGGGACATGGGCATATAGGATTGAATAGGAAGGGGTTGTACTTATGTACATTCCTTGGGAATGAAGATTTCTGTCTATTTAGATATCAAGTTATACTACAAAGCCACCATAAAACAGCCTGGTACTGTACAAGAATAGGCATATAGACCACTGGAACAGAACAGAGACCCCAGAAAGTCATTACGGAAGCCATTACACTCATTTGACAAAGGAGGTGAGATCATACATAGAGTCAAGATAATCTCTCAATAAATGGTGTTGGGAACATTGGACAGATACATGAAAAAAAATGAAACAAGACCACCAACTTGCACCATACACAGGAATAAACTCAAAATGGATAAAAGACTGAAATGTAAGTTGGGAAACCAGACAAATCCTAGAGGAAACCATAGGCAGCCAAATCTCAGATATCTCTCAAAGCAATATGTTTATGAATACATCTCCCAGGGCAAAGGAAACTAAGGAGAAAATAAACACATGGGACTACATCAAAATAAAAAGCTTCTGCACAGCAACAGAAACCATCAACAAAACGAAAAGGGAGCCCACTGTATGGGAGAACATATCTGGCAATGATATATCTGATAAAAGATTAATACCCAAAATATATAAGGAACTCATACAACTTAACAAAAGAAAGACAAACAATCCAATCAAAAAATGGGCAAAGGATCTAAATAGACACTTTTCCAAAGTGGACATACAAGTGGCCAAGAAACATTTTTTAATGCACGTCACTGACCATCAAAGAGATGCAAATTAAAACGAAAATGAGATATAACCTCACACCTGTCAGAATGGCTACCATAAAAAAGTTAAATATGGAATTGCCATTTGACCCAGTGATCCTACTTCTAGAAATATATCCTAAGAAACCCAAAACACCAATCGGAAAGAATGTATGCACCCCATGTTCATAGCAGCACAAGATCTTTACAATAGCTAAGATCTGGAAACAGCCCAAGTGTCCACCAGTAGATGAGTGGATAAAAAGCTGGAAGGAATGAAGGGAGGAAGTAAGGAAGAAAGAAAGAAAGAAAGGAAGGAAGGGAAGGGAAGGGAAGGGAAGGGAAGGGAAGGGAAGGGAAGGGAAGGGAAGGGAAGGGAAGGGAAGGGAAGGGAAGGGGAGTCCAAAGAAGCTCAAGAGCCTGCTCCCTCCCTCCCTCTTCCCCTAATTCTCCAAGAAAAAGGCTGGGATGGGAGAGGAGGAGGGTCTCAGTTATGAACCACTGGGTCCTATCCTGTCTGTTTTCATCTCCTGAGGACTCCCACACCTTTTATGACTCTGTTTTGGAGAAAGAAAACCACCCTTCAAAGGCTTGGCTCTATCACTTTTCCCCACCATCTGCTCTTATGAAAATGTTTATGACACTCTTTATCTCAGGACTATGATGTCAAGACTGCCATCAATTGATACACCCTGCTGTAAACTACCACTTACCATTTAGATTTTTTTTTAAAAAAAAATATCATTTTAAACATTTTCTAAGCCAGTCCCAAAGTAGTCTGACTATCCATAAAGATTGTGAGCAGGTCCTGTTACTCTCAGACTAGAAAGACTTTGAGTTTGTATTGCTGATGTTTGGGTCACACTCCCTGTGATACTGTTTGCCAAGAGAATGTATAAAGAATAGTTCAAGGCTGATGGCAACGGAGCAATCACTTCAATATTTTACATGTTTTCTAATTTGTCACTGCTCGACGACCATGGCCACTTTAATGTTTTTGATGATGGTATTTGAGCAGAGTCCTAATGTGTGTTCAGATATTAGTATTAATAAGCCATTTCCATGAGCTATTTAGACTGATTACTAGAGTCACTATGCTCCCTGTAAGTATTTTAGAACTGAAAAATGGAAAACGAATTTCATTCATGATCCCACTACCCATGTAAAACGGCTGTTAACTTTCTGATATTCATGTGGATACATTAATTCATAGACAACTATGTCACCTACAGACACACATGTACACAAGCAGAAAGTCTTTTGGTCAACCTGTTGCAAACACAATTTCCACAAACGTTGCTGGGAGCACCGGCCCCTGAGGCACAGAATTCCTTATAAACAGTGAGGAAGGGTCTGAGGGTAAAGCATTCTGGGGCTGGGCACTCCTACCTGCCACTCTCAGCAGTGCTACAAGAAGGCTGCTTTCCATTTCTCACCATTATAAACAAAGCTACAGCCAGCATCATTGGCCAATCCTGGAGATTTCGTGAGAATGAAATGAGACACTCCATGTATTCAATTCCTAATCTACACTAATAAAAGAGAAACATGCAAATTGGTGTCACTCCACTACACCCACCAGCCAATCAGGATGAGTATGCAAATTAACCCAACAAAGATGGCGGTTAGTTTGCATATGCAGGTGCAGAGCAAAGACTGAAAGCTCTGCCCGAGCGAAGACTGAAGACAACTAAAAACTGAAGATGACTGAAGACTGAAGAGGCTTGGCTTCCCCGATGCGACCGGAGCAAAGGCCTGGGTCCCGGGTGCCGGCAGCCAGGGGAAGGAAGGCCTATTGCACGAATCTCTTTGTGCAATGGGCCTCTGGTATAATATAATAGCAATAAACATTCACAATGTCCTTCCCAACTCTCTCCCTTCCTTCCCCCCTACACCTACTATTCTCCTCTATATTTTTTTTTAAAACTATTTTTTATTGATTTCAGAGAGGAAGGGAGAGGGGGAGAGAGAGAGAAACATCAATGATGACAGAGAATCGTTGATCGGCTGCCTCCAGCACCAGGGATGGAAGCCACAACCAGGGCATGTTTTCTGGGAATGGAACTGGGTGTGACCTCCTGGTTCCCTGAGCCACACTGGCTGGGCTCTCCTCTATTTTTAATGCATTTTACTTCTTTTTTGCTCTTAAGAATAAGATTCTAGAATTATAGTCACTTAAAGCCTATACACATTTTTTAAGATCTTGATATGGATCTAAGAGGAAGTAAGAAAGAAAGGAAGGAAGGCAAAAGAAAGATATGGGTCACTAGGTTATGTCAGGCTGCTTCTCAGAGAGTTTGTACCCACGTTTCTTCTGCATCGTGTACCGATATTGGAATCTAGTGCTTGGTTGGTTTGGGAAACTTCATTATTCTTGGTGCCAGTCGTTCATTAAAATATAGGAGAGTGGGGAGGGGAGTGTGCTTTGGAGGCAGTTACCACCAAGCAGAAGGCCTGTGAGCAGGCTGCGACATCAAATCCTCGCCCCCCCTCCTGGATTTATCCTGTCACCACCACGGGAGGGTCAACCCTGCTAGTTCCTGAACTGATGCTGATGAGATGGGAGGTGCATTAGGCGCCATATCCGCTCTGGGGCTCCAGAATTAGCTTTGCGGTGGGTCGTGAGACCCAAACACCTTCCTGTCCGCCAAACCCCCTTTATTCCACTATGTTCATTCAGTCCAGAGACTGAACCTTTGCTCCCAGGTTCCTGGCTTACACTTGACCTCCTCCTTACAATGGAAACCTGTCCCTACCCTGTCTGGTCCCTGCTGATCCCTTACCCCTGGGGAGAGGCAGTCTGTCCCCCACTCCCTGGGCCACGTGGAGGAACAGTGCTGTCATTCCGTCACACTGACTGAAAAATATTTGCTCCTCCCTCCCACCTTCAAGAGCCAACCCTCTTGAACACTTACAGCATCCCACGTCAAGGTCAAAATTCCCCTTGCTCTTTGGAGTTTTGGCCGCCTCTTGTCCCCAAGTACTGGCCCTGGGGCTGATCAGACCCATCTGTGTGGAGTCCATCCTCCCCAGCCTCCCTCCTTCATCATTGTTCAATGCACAGAGCTCTTAGCCTGCTCAAGGCCACACCACCTCCCAGGAACAACCCGATGATGTGCTTCTGGCTACTTGGTGGCTACCCGGAGGGGCAGCAGCTGGCAGGAGACGTGCTAGGGACACCTGGCTCCTATGGGAATCACCGAGTTAAGCATTCCCACCCCTTCGGGCCACCTTTCGCATTTGATTGATTTTTTTCGATTGGTTGTTTGCCTGACCTGATCAGAGAGTTGGGGCAACAGTTTCTGTTGACACTTTATTTCGCTTTGGGTAAAGTTTAAACATGACTTATCACAGCCCTGACACATCTGGAAGGCCATGCGCTGTTCGGTTATGAGAACACAGGCTATAAAGGCTCTCCCCCTCCTTTTTTTTCTTTTTTCTTTCTTTTTTTTTTAATACATAGGAAGCAAGTTTATGGCTTTAATCTTTTGGGAGAAAAGTCTTAACATTCCGGGTTATAATCGCTGCTAGATTATCTTTCTCTTTTGCTTGAGGGTTAAAAACTTTCCCATTTATTTCATGTCCCACAGGTTCAACCCACCCATTTCTTGGAGAAAGGCCACAAGGGGATTGCAGGCCTCAGAACCAAGGCTCCCACGGTTCTCGGTCCCCAGGGGAGTGGCTGCAGGTCGGGGCTGAAGTGCGAAGGCCATGGTCCTCTGAATCTCAGGTCTAGACTGAGGATGGCTCTTAAAGGTCACCCGGGTCGACCTCCTACCAGGCGTGGCAATTCTCTGTACAACATCCCTGCGTGGGCATCACACGGACCTGCCTGGCACCGTCTGATTTGGGATGTGTTCTCATCATTAAAACCCCTTTCTTTCTCTTATTAAATGGGAAACTACCTCCATTTTCTGTCCACTCCATATTTGTTCAATACCTACTATATGCCAGCATGCTGCTGGGCCCGTGGGATATAAAGTTGGAAAAATCCCAGGGTTTGCCTTGATGGGGTTCAGAGCAGAGTGATGGCAATGGTGACAGAGGCCGATGCACAGAGTTTCCGGGGACAAGGTGAGAGAGGGCTCAGTTCCGCAGAGGCAGGTGGGAGATGGCTTCGCAGGTGAGGTGGCCTTGGATCTGAGCCTTAAGAGGTAGGGTTGGGTTTCATTAGGCCAAGAAGGTGGCAGATGAGAACAGTGGCTGGCAAACTCCCACAATCCTCCATCCCCAAACTGGAAGCATCATTCCCTAACACACCTGGGAAAATGGGCTGAAGCGAGGTCAATGTACCTTGAATGCCACACTGAGGGCCTTGACCTTCATTCGGCCGAGAGACCAGCCACTAAAGTAAACAACAGATGGCGTGGCACTGTGACTCTCCACTGAGCCAGGACTCTGGGGGCCCAGGCAGTGTCGACTTAAACAAATATTGGGTCCAGCAGTCATGGCTCAGTGGTTGAGCATCAACCTATGAGCCAGGAGGTCACGGTTCGATTCCCAGTCAGGGCATATGCCTGGGTTGTGGGCTGGATCCCCAGTGTGGGGTGTGCAGGAGGCAGCTGATCAATGATTCTCTTTCTTCATTGATGTTACTAGCTCTCTCTTCTTTTCTCTTCCTCTCTCAAATCAATAAAAATATATTTTAAAAAATACTGCAAGGCAGGACCACAGAACCTATTATGTGTGGAGGGTCACGGGGAACATGGTTTAAACTCGGCGGGGCCCTGAACACGGCTTTCCTGCTTCCCGAGGACCTGCTCTGCTCCGGCGTGCAGTCCATCAACCACATACCACGTGCTCTCAGGAGCCTTCAGCAATCTCATCTCCTCTCTGAAAACACAGCAATGAGTTGGGGCCCCTTGTAAGTGTGGTTCCTGTCATCGGATACGTGCCCCAAAGGAGACACAACCACGACAAAGCATAGCCTCTTTCTCAGTGAACAGGGCGTCTTCCCCACGCAATCCCATGTCCTGGCCTTACCTCTGCTCACCCCAGGGGAGGACGCCTCCCCTCCCTAAGTCTCCATCTATTCCTCAGCTCCATCAATTAAATAGAGCCGTGACCACTGACAGGAAGAGTGAAACAAAATCCTCTTCGAGTTTTCACTTGTTCGTTCCGCAAGAACTTCGGTTATTTACAATGTGCAAGGCGCCGTCAGCACTGTAATGAAATACCTACTATGCACCAGACACCCTGCTGGGCCCATGGGATGAAGCGAGGGGTAAATTCCAGGATTTGCCTTCAACAAATGCAGTCTAAACATCTAAATCAGTGGTTCTCAACCTTCTGGCCCTTTAAATACAGTTCCTCATGTGGTGACCCGACCATAAAATTATTTTCGTTGCTACTTCATAACTGTAATGTTGCTACTGTTATGAATCATAATGTAAATATCTGATATGCAGGATGGTCTTAGGCGACCCCTGTGAAAGGGTCGTTCGACCGCCAAAGGGGTCGCGACCCACAGGTTGAGAACCGCTGGTCTAAATATAAGAAAAGAGTTTTCCACTGACAAGTGACTTAGAGTCCAGAGGGCAAGCAAGGGCAGTCACCCACACCTGCATGCATGTCGCAATCAATGTGACCAAGCAGGTGTCCTACGAAGTCCTTGCCGTGCGTTAACTCACTCAGCCCTCAGCAGAGCGCTGCAAGGCAGCTAGAGACTCATTCACTCCCATTTCACAGAGAAGGAAACTGAGGCTCAGTGGCTCAAGGTCCCACAACCAAGAAGAAAGGAACCAGAATTCAAACGCAAGCAGGTTGCCTCCCAGGTCTGCACCCTCCCCCAGTGTGTTGCATAATCTCTCCCAAATAACGAAGAAGATGGATGTCAGAAAGAGAGAAATGCCGTGCGAGAGAAAGTGCGGACTCCTGGGCCTGGCCAAGGTGGCCCGTCAATGATTCACTTCTGTGTGGGCTCCTCTGGGCACGGTTCCGGGCTTGGGGGAGGGTCGGGGCTGTGCGTGTCTGTGTCTCGCTGCTGCCACCTGTACTTTACTGGGGGTGGGGCTCACACCCAACTGGACCTTGGTGTGAAAGTGATAATGTTTTATGCTTTTTGCTTTTAGCAGGTGACAATAATAAAAAAAAAATCAATGGATTTCAGTGACAGGGCCTTGAAGTTCAGTGTCGCTCCAGACTGCAATGAAAATCCATTTATGGCCGGCAGGCTGCAGATTAGCAATTTATCCCTCCCCCGATTGCAGGGCGGTTTCCCATGTGGCTGCCTTGCCACCTCCTACGGAAGGGACCGGGTCCTGTGCCAGGTCGCCCAGTGAGTAACAGCCTGGGCTTATCACCCGGGATCAATCAGTCACACACACTTCTTGCATCGTCGGCTTAATGAGGTTAGATCAGCGGGCGCCGGGCTTGGGAAACAGTTGTTGGTCAACAGCCTCCCAGTGCTGACAGGGCCCTCGCAGCGCTGAGGTTGGAGGACTCCTCAGCATGGGCCTGCAGGTGGGTGGTGAGAGCCTGGGGTTTGGTGTGGGAACTGGTTTTCAAGAGGACAGAAGTCCTAAAATAGAGCAAGCTTTGGCCCATTAGTGGATCAAGAGCTAGATCAACAAAATCAAACAACACAGTCTCTCTCTCTCTCTCTCTCTCTCTCTTTTTTTTTTGACTCCTAGTCTTTGTCATTTCCCCATCAGCGATGGCTACATTGGAGGTGGGTGGGGGTGGGGGCGTGGGGGTGGCGTATAGACAGGGGGCAGCCCACAGAAGGACACAGTGCTGCCAGGGGACAGCATCCTGCTTCTCCCTGGCTCACAGCATTGGGGGTTGGAGGGTGAGGAGCTGCTTTGGCACCACTGTTCGTGCCTCCGTACCGTGCCCGCTCCCAGTGTGGCAGGAGCCGGCCTCGCTGCCTGCGCTGGGTCAGGGAGGGGAAAGGCCTCACCGGCTTCTCCCGCCCTGTGCACCTGCTGATCTCTAGATGAGTTGCAGGGTTTCTCTGAATCTCTCTCAGGCTCTTGGCAACGGGGACACATTACAGACCATCAGGGCCTTCTGCCTTGGGCTGACACTCCTGCCTAAATGTCCCCGGAAGCTGTTCCCTTTGCCGCCCTCCCTCCCTCCCTCCCTCTGTGTGTGCCACTGAGAACACCCTGCAGCCCAGACTGGAGTCACCACGAGAGGCCCTGCTGAGGGAGCGGGGGTAGAGGTAGAGTCAGGGAGGAGGTTCCGGTGATGTCCCCTAGTTGGAGTCTCTATTCGAGAATCAATCATGTCTTGCCTATTGGGAGGCAGTCCCGATCCCTAAGGAAATTCTGGATGGGAGGAGCCTTTGAAGCCTTGCTGCCCCAGCTAATGCATCTCATGGTTCAGTTCATGTTTCTACCGTGTTCTTTTCATTATGAGACTTAGACTCCCTGGAAACAACAACAACAACAACAACAACAATGAAGGTTTCAGCCCTCATCTCAGAAATGTGTTGACCCCTAAGCAGAAGGGGTATCACTAACACATAATACTTCAAAACAGGAGCCGTGAAGATGTATCAGTCAGGGCTGTTACGGTGTGGTAACAAACAGCCCCCAATATTTTTTAATCTCTTAGTACCAAATAAAACACAGATACAGAAACCCACATGAAACCAGCATTTGTCATCTTATAATTAAGCTCACATCCTTGTAAGCGGCACTCGAGTTAGAAATGGAGCTCCCACAGGTACCCCGGAAGTCCCTCACATGCCCTGTGCGGGTGGCACAGGGGACCTGCATTCTGGACAGATGCACACTGGCTCCGTTAGGACGCTATACACAGTACTTCTGCTCACAACTCATTGGCCATGCTGGTCACCGGGCCCCACCCAACATCAGAGCCCAGGAAACAAAATTCCACTGTGTGCCCAGAAGGGAGAGCCGAGAAGGGAGAGGGCGTCTTTGGCCAACAGCACAAACGTCTACCCCGGTTCCAGATGTGGATTCTAGGTCCAAGTGTCAGTTCTACCAGTGGGTAGCCGCGTGCTTTGGACAAGTAACTTTTTAAATGCTTAGCTGCCTCCTTGATAAAATTCTTCAAGTTCTTCTGAGAATTCGAGTCGTGCTTTAGCGCCCTGGGACAGTGCCTGCCAACCCTTACTCAGAGCTTATTACGAACACTGCTTTCGCACCCCCAGTTCAGAGAGGGTGCTCGGGATGCAAGGAGCTTCCTGCAAACATGGTGGAAGGCGGGTGGGGCGGGGAGCAGACGGCCTCGGTGGTCGGCGTGTCCAGCCCACGTGTGAACACGAGGTCACACGGCTCTGGGCCCCCTTTGGAAGCTCCCTGCAGTCTCTGTTTTCCACTCCACGTCCTGTTAGTTCGGGGTGGGGGATGGACGGCGGGCAGGAAAGGCTAGACGAGACACCCCCACTGCAGATCCCCTTGGGATGTCCATTTTGTTGTTGCTATTGCTTCAGGATGTTGCTCTTTCCCCCTTTTTGGATGACAAGAAGGTGATTCACGCTCAGGGGAGGGATCCCATCCCCTCTCTCACTGACAGCGCGACTGTCAAGGAGCCCATCCCTGTAAACACTGACCTGGCAGAGGAGACCGGGCCTCCATATGGAAAATCAAAGTAAGCGATCTGGCAACGCGGTGCAAAGATGGTTTGAATCAGAGGCAGAGACAGCTCGTGGATATGGGGGTGGGGGCTCGGGGGGCTGTCTGCACCCTCGTGCCAAGAAGGCCGGGAAGCCGGGCCAGCCAGTTTCCACTCGCCTGGGGAAGGCAGGGCCCGTCTGCCTTGGAAGCCAGACTATGGTAGGTCTCTGGCTTAAATTCGGCTCATCGGAGGGTCCTCGGAGCTAATTGGGAAGGAGCCGGCTGTGTTTTCTTTCCTGCTTAATAACAAGGGGGGGCTGCTCACAGCTCTGGACTGTATTAGGGGGAATTTGACATTGTTTCCTTGGACAGAGGCTCCATCCAGGGAGCTAATCTCTCACACCTGTTTGGCTTTGTTAAGAAGCCAGGGGGCCCTGGCAGGTTCGCTATTGATTTCTGCACAGAGTGATACAAGGGGGAAGGAAGGGCCGAGAGGGAGGAGGGGGTGGTCCTCCTCACACCTAAGTCCAGAAACCTACAGATGCTACACATGTCAGCCACAGGGTGAATAGATAGGACGATTCATTGGATGGCATCCAGTCCCTAGGTGTTTATTAAGCATCTACTGTCTGCCAAGCATGTCCTAGGCTGGGAGCAAGCAAGACAGACAGAGCTCCTGACCTTGGGGTTATTTAGATGTTGGTCATCCCAGAAAAGAAACAATAGCATCTCTCTCGGTTCTGGGAAGCCGGTCACTACGGGAAGGCTGTCTCTAGGAACTGTTGCTGGCTCCTTGCCTAGGCTTGTGTGCTTGTGTGTGTGTGTGTGTGTGTGTGTGTGTGTGTGTGTGTGACTGGAGTGACTTCCAATGTTATGGTCCACTCCACATGCCCGGGAGCCTTGCCCTTGGTCCTTTGTGGGAACTTGGCCCTCATGAGTACGTCTCAAGCAATGGTCAGTGGAACCTGAAGAGAGTACAGGTGGGCAGGTAACCAATGGGGGAAGGTGAGTCCCTCATCCTGTGGGACACACCAGGGCCTGCTGGTTGTTGGTCACATGTGTCCCCTCTTCTTGTGACATGGTGGCTGGCAGAGGAGGGGTCCATCCATGCTGGGGAGAGCAGAAGGACCCTGGAGGGTGAAAGAGAAACTCATCCCACAAAGTAGCTCAGTTACCTTGATCGGGTGACTTCGGGCATGCAGTATAAGCCTTTTGAGCCTTGATATGCTCATCCAAGATGCTCTCTGTCTTGCCTTTATCACAAGGCCCTTCTGAGGCTCCCAGGACACGGTTTGTGGACAAATCTTTTGGAAATGAAAACACTATCCAGACACAGAAACAATGGAAGGCAGGCTCCTTCCTCCTCTGCCTCCCCTTGGATGAGCCGTGTGCTTGGTGGATCTGAGGAAAAGTAGGGGAGGCAGGCATAGCGCACAGTGTCGTTCTAGCCAGAGCCTCCCTCAGTGCTCTGTGACCTGCCTCTGTTAACCCAGAGCTGAGTGATGGACCACACACACACACACATGCACTCATATGCACACACTTCTGCTTATCATTCTAGAAATCATCCCAATGACCCCCTTTCTCTACAGGAAGTTGTGCCATTGGACAGTGGCATGCTGACCAATGTTCAGCAACCAGCCCTCTGAGAAACATGTTCATGCTTATACTAGGTACATGCTTACATGGTGATAAACCCTGATGTAAAGATGTGGAGCACATCACTTGCAAACCGTTATAAAATAGGCAGTGCCCTTCATTGTACATTCCAAATAGTTAATTGTTTCCGGATAAACAATTCCCTGACTTCTGTTTTGCAGTGGATGAAAGAGGGCGGTTCTAGCACGAACGCTGGTTGGTAATTTCATTTCAGTTAAGGAAGACGATGAAACAAAGAAGACATACGTTGGAACCTCACTTCTTAGTCAATGATGTAAAGTCATTTCTTCACTGATGAAGAAAAGATTTTTAATACTGGAAGAATGTTCCGTATATATATTGGCTACTCACAAGGTAACAACTATAGATATACGTAATCTGCGTCATTGGTGTTTTCTTCATCACTTGATCTTAAGTCTAGACGACTACAGAGCCACACATCAAACCCTGATTTGTAGCATTTTTAGATTTCCGTGATGTTAATGTTCCTGCCACGGCCAATGGGAAGCTAAAACTGTGACCTCCTGGGACACAGAGTGGGGAGAGATGGGCAGTGATTACCATCGCATAGTAGTCCCATTATATCGACACGACAGATGCAAACAACCTCAAGAGAATACATGATAGTGAAAACACTGTGAAATGGCCAGGAAGTGATCAGCTCATTTGCCTTTGTTTTTCATAGAACTTATTTCATTGTAAGTTTATAGAATTAAACATTTAATAGTGGCTGTGTTGAACAACAGGCTCGCAAGACTCTTGTAAATGTAACAATCAGCCCCTGTGAGGGAGTGGGGCTGGGCCCGGCCTACCGCTGCGGCTGGCTTTTCTCCTCCAGGGGAATCAGATGATTTTCTGCACCCAGAAAAGAATGATTTAGCACTTATATGCCAGATACCTGGTTTGAAGGGAACATTAACATCACGGAAATCTAAAAATGCTACAAATCAGGGTTTGATGTGTGGTTCTGTAGTTTTCTAGACTTAAGATCAAGTGATGAAGAAAACACCAATCTTTTCTTACAGGCTTTTGGGGAAAAACACACACACACAAAAAGCAGTGACTTAGAGCACTTTTCTAGTGCATTTTTTTTTTTTTATTACAAGGCAAAAAAATCCTATTTGGTATTCAAGTGCACACTTGTTTCATTCTTATTTCTCAGGGACCTTCTAGGCCTGGCTCTTTCTGTCTCTGCTCTACAGTTTCCTGGCGAATTGTTCTTTCTCTTAATGAAGACTTTGGCTAAGGACCGTGGATCTAAGGACCATGGCGTGTTGTGTCCACGTTGGCCTTTGTACTCTGACAGCGGCGTCCGCCCCGTGGAGAGGAGAAGTGCTCTTTGTGCTGTATTTAGGCCGCAGGCTTGCCCCTTCCTTTATTGTCAGGACTTAACTTTGAGGCCTCCACCCACTTCCATGGGCAAGTTCCTGGATCCCAAGTGGAAATAAATGCACGAGTGAACAACTGTTAAATCCCCACCTACCCTCTGCTAAGAAGAAGGTAGAGTTCATGGTGGGACGGCTTCCTCGTTATGCAGGTTCCCTTCAAAGCAGGGACTTTGAGAGGAATGGCCACCCCTCCGCGTGTGTGAAAAGGTGTAGGGCTCCAAATGTATGGGTCATTTGTCCAGGAATGGGGGGGTATGTGTGTATGCATGCACATGCGCGTGCACATGCACACACAGAGGCACACCAAGAGAGAAAGACTCTTCACGCATGAGCAGAGCCTGTTCATCAGAAAGCGCTAGCGTGAGTTCTCTGTCATCATTGGTAATAGCTCCCGAAATGACTTGGGAAAGTTTAATTATGTTTGAGCCTCATTTTCAGCTCCTGTTATCTTTTGAACTCCCGGGGGGTGGGGGGATGGGGAGAATGGGCAGCCTGGACTCTTTCTAAAGAGCCTTTGTCTCCCCGGCCAGGTATTAAGTTGGTGGCGCAACAATCATAGGTACATTTGGTTCACTTTTCTCTCCACCCGCCTCCCCGCCCGCAGCGCCGTCCTGGGCCTGAATGTGGGCCTGTGTTCTCCTGGCCCACCGGCCTCAGCCCTGCACGGGGGACTGAGAGAGAATGGGCCACAGGAATGCACCCAGAACAGAGCCAAATTGTTCAAGCTGCGTGAAGAAGAAAGAAAAAACGGGAGGGGGGGGGGGCAGGGGGAAGAAGAAAAGCTTTCCTTGTAGGTTCGATTTCTCCGGAGATATTTGGAGGATAACACAGCCATTTTTTTTTTAGTGGGGGGTGGTGGTGGGAAGGGGGAGCAAGAACGAGAGAGCCGAGTTTGATGGGCACAGTGGCCCATACAGAAAGGTGACATTTGAGAGAACAATGGCTGGGTTGTTTGGCCATGTTCGCTGCTATGAATGAAGCTAAAGAAACGCTGTCTTTGGATTGCTAGTCATAGTCATCTTCATCATTCCTGCTCTCTCTCTCTCTCTCTCTTTCTCAGCTCCCTTATGAAATAAGGGCACACAGGTAATAAACAAAGCACTATAAAAGATCAGATCGAGGGCTTCTGTGGGCTCATTCAATGTCGGAAGCAAGCATTCTGCACACGGCCGCCCGTGCCTCCAGCTTCCAAGGCTGGTTCCAGACCAGGAGTAGCGGCGGGATCGGGCTAGACCCCTCTGTCCCTTGTGGCAGCCTCTCGGAGTGTATCAGGGCCACGTCCTTGGTCAGCTGTCCCACACCCGATGGCCCGGGGACCGAGGCAGAGGTGGCAGGGGAGAGAGAGACCCCAGGACTTGTTCACTCGGATTTTGGATTGTGACGCGACCTCCCTGGTCAGTCCTCAGGCCCGATCAGGTGAGTGAGGCGCTCGCCGCCTGGCTTAGGGAGCTGTTGTTCGTCACTGGAATCTGACTTTGTGGTCCCTTCAACTTTGACAGATGTTTGATTTCTGATTTGCATTTTTTCTTGGTTGCCATGGTGTAGGCAGTGGCGCCTGCCTGCAGGACCCTG
The DNA here is from genome assembly GCF_963259705.1 of Myotis daubentonii. Classification (NCBI taxonomy): domain Eukaryota; kingdom Metazoa; phylum Chordata; class Mammalia; order Chiroptera; family Vespertilionidae; genus Myotis; species Myotis daubentonii. Next base: position 52,317,149 of record NC_081855.1, on the reverse strand, counting down.
CAGGGTCCTGTCCGGCTGCCTGTTCCGAGAGGCAGGCCAACGTCGGCACAGGAGTTGTGCGGCCAGACGGGCTCGAGTTGGGTGGGCTCGCTTGGTTTTGGGGGGAGAATCAGGGATGGGTGGGTGGACAGAGTGGGAATGGGTCTTCTCCCAACAGGCAGGCTTTCTCGCCACGCGTCTTCCTATTTTTGGCCGGGCCTCTGTCATCTCTTGCCTCTTTCTAATTCTCTTTTGCTTCTAAGTGTCAAGATTCACCAGAAGTGATGTTGGCTCTGTCTGATTGCAAAGAGAAGCAGCGTAGGTGCGTGAGCAGCGGGCACCAGCTGTGGATCTGATTTCTCCCCGAGTCAGTACCCAGCGCCCTCATCTAGAAAGTTCACCCACCTGCCTGTGCCGGCCAGCTGGGCTCCCAGAGGCCAGGCCTCTGCATTGACAGGTCACTACAGCTGAAAGGGGGCTCTGGGCCTGTGTGCTCCATCAGAGCCTCGCTCTGCTCTTCATTCCTGGGGGTCTGGACCCATCAGCCCTGGGGGTATCACCCAGGAATAGGCTGGAACAAACTCAGACCAGCCTTGCAGAGAGAAGGAGAAGGTCTGAGGTTTGGGCCTGTGCGTGTGTGTGGACAGGCCCCACTAAATGTGAAATGCCAACTCCAGAGGTTTGCTTGGCAAAGCTCGAGAACGGCAGCGTTGCGCACGGACGGGAATTCCATCAGGTGCCTAGTTCTGGGCATCAAGGGAGAGAGGGGTCTGGCAGCGGTGGGTTCACATCCACGTCTTCCTTAGTGAACACTTCCTATAGTGGCCCCGGGCACATGGGCTGCGGGGGGCTCTCTGTGTTTAGACAATACCAGAGGCACTGGCCAAACCCCAGGATTTCAGGTGCTTTCCAAATGACCCGTTTCTTGTGACTTATTTTAACCCCCATTTTGTGAATAGAGAAACCGATGCATCGGGGTTTCAGTTTTCAGTATCTCCCAGGTGCTGCAAAGGAAGTCTTTCTGGAGTTTAGCTAAAACCTTACACGTCCCCAATGAACAAGACTGTGTGTGCATGTGCATGTGTTGTGTGTGTTGTGTGTGTGTGTTGTGTTAGCACATACACTATGAAAGCGTACACAGTGGGACGCACACCGGGAATGTTGTATGAAACGGCGGATACTACTTGTCCTGCTCAGATGTGTGTGTGAATATAACCGATCACACTGGAGACCCTGAGTCACTGCCGCCTGGTCACTCCGACCAGCCCCGCAGCTCCTGCCAGCGGCTTTTCTGGTAGCTTTCAGCAGGACGAGGAAGCTGAACGCTGCGAAGGCAGGTGTTTGTTCGTAGGAACGGGGTTCTAGTTATTCCTCAGAGATGCACTTGGCAGGCGTGTGTGAAGTTCAGCGTTCTTAGCGCCTCTCAGTCATGACCGCTTGGGAGCGTCCCCACTGTGTCATTACATAGCACATTCCCTCTATTTGCTTAGCTTTGAGGCTGGTTTTTTTTTGTTGTTTTTTTTTCTGTGTCTGTGTCCTCCTAGCAGCAGCGATTTCTCTGGAAACAACAGGCTTTTACTACGGCTACTGCAGGGAACGGTAGCAAATGTCTGGTATTACTCCGTGCCGGGAACATAGTAGGGATTCAGCAACTGGTTGAAGAGGAAGGAATGATTACAGTGCCCTGACCTGTAGGTCAAGTTCGCCTCTGTATTTATTTGCACACATAGGGGCCCTCTGAGTAGAATATTCACAGAGTTATTGGACTGGCTGTCTGCTGGCTCAATTGACAAATGTGTTCAATGTCTCATTTAATTTATCAGTAACTTAAATTCAATCAATCGAGTGCTTTGGTGTGATGTAAATATATCACCCACCTTGCAATCCTTCAACTTTCCTTCTTTGCTTATCTCCCATCATCATCTAGCTTCGATCGCCACGTAGGATTGGTTTTATATACATCGGGCAGCTAACCTAAGGCTCCCTTGCCTCTGAGACAGGGTTTGAGATACGCATGCAGTATAGGAGCCCGTGTACCCATTCCTGGGACAGAATTTCACTTCCTCCCGCAATACATACCCCTAACTCTTATGAGGAGCCAGAGTGGCAGCAGAAGAGTCGCTCAGGGGTCATAGGTGATTATTCACAAATAGTGAAAAGGGGAGGCTCATCATTGCTGGATTGTCTGACAATGAACACTGACCACGAGTCACAGCCCACAGCTCTGTCCTCAAAAGCATTTTGCCCCAACAAGGTTGGGGGAAGCAGCTCCCAATGATGTCTGGCCTGGACATCTGCCTTGGGGACCCCGGACTCAGACCTGGGTGATATACACTGATCCTGTCTCTGCCTATTGGCCTTGTGGGTAAGGCGGCATTAAGCATGGCCTGGCGGTCTTCTGGAACAACACGGCACAATGCAGGGGGACACACAGTCTGTGTCTGGGGCTTGAAAAGACTCCGGGGTGACTTGGTGTTCAGAAGGATTTGAGAGCAGGTTGGCTTATGGCCATTACTGTTGGCTAAAAACGGCGCTAATCTTTTCGAGGGAGGTTTTGTGTGCATGCGCCCCCTCCCCCAGTCCCCAGGTCGGAGAACAATAAGAGAACTGTGTTTCGGCACTGGTCCATGAGACAGGCAGGGACTGTGCCTGGGTGGGTGAGGTCGGCCGGCGATGGGCGACCAGCCGGGCATCAGCCCCGAGACCTGAGCACGCTGGCTTTGGCTGAGTCAGAGGGGGATGTGGGGCTGGTGGAGCCATTGGAGCCTCAGCTGCTTTGGGGTTATCAGATTCAGTGCCCTTTGGGGGACCACAAAGCAAGTGCCATGCTTGCTGGAAAAGGAGTGTGTGTGTGCACATGTGTGTGCATGTTCATTCCTGTTCACGCGTGTACTGCATTTTATCCATTTTTCTCCTGCTTGAAATTCAGGCACCAAAACTGTTGTGTTTTGTTCAGAATGTATGCTATTTAGCCTGAACTTGGAGTAGAGCTGCCCAGCGGGGATGTTCCGACAGACCAGTGATTTTCCACCTTTCTCATCTCCTGGCACATAAACTAATCACTAAAATTCTGCAGCACACCCAAAAAACATCTTTTTTGGCTGAGCTGACAAAAAAAAAAAAAAAAGGTATAATTCTGAGTCATTCACCCTGGATGATTATTGTGTGGCCATTTTTTAAATTTGACAATCTAACGGAAAGAGGTCAGTGCCCCTGACTAAATAGTCAGGTACTGCATGCTTTAAACATTCTTGCAAGAACACTGGTTGGAAATCTCTGCTGTAAACCAGTGCATGCGTGTGCACGCTTATGTTTGTGTGTGTGTGTGTTTGTGTGTGTGTGTAAGGGGGTGGCAAACATGTTTAAACATGTTCATCTTTAATGTTAAAATTGAATCGTCAGCTCTCCGGGGAGTTGAACTAACCTACAAGGCGAGTCTTGGATGTGCCCCCACCATAGGGAAGTTCTGTCCCTGCTCTGCTGTGATGAGAACGCTCCCACACGGACGCCTAGAGGCGCAGAACAGCAAGCTCCATGGTTGTGAGACCCCAGGAGCAGGCACCATCCCCGTCCACTTGTTGCCATGGGTGCTAATTGCCCGCCTTCTCCTCCGAAATGGGCCGCAAGGTCACGTTCAGCACCCGGGCCCTCTAGTTCCTGGTGGTGAATTTCCATGGGGTGGCCGTTCACGTGGCAGGGATTGTGCAAGCGGGTCCTTGCCAGCATATCGACGGGGAAAGGGCTGGTATTTACGTCCCCTCTGCCTCCTGGCCCAGGTTCCCCGTGGGGGTGCCCAGGTCAGGCGGGGTGGCACGTGGCATGTCCTGCTCCCCCTGCTCCCCGTTAAGCAACTGTGCGTGTGGTAGCAGGAGGCTGGTGCGGCTGGTGGATGGAGCAGGCTGTGAGTGTAGCTTGGCAGGAGGCTGCATGCTGGCACCGGGGGCCGTGCAAACGAGAGAAGGTGAGGGTGTTTCCACGGGTCCGAGGCTGACACCCTCGGGGAGCCTCTGAAAGGAACGAGACTGAGGTCTAAGCAGAGACACGGTTTCTCCCCCTGGAGCCCCGGGAGTCCTCCGGCCTGCGCTTTCCAGCTCCCCACGAACCTTTCCAGATTTAAAATAAATAAATAAATAAAAACACGGGTGGAAAAATACAGTAAAAGTGACAGCGCCTTCCTAGTTTCCGACGGCTCTGCTGGACTTCGCCATCAGCCAAACTGGAGCCCCCCAAGGAGGGGCTGGCTTAGTCCACCACCTTGGATGATTAACCGTTTCCCTGCCTCGCTCGGTGGGTGTCCCTCTGACTCCTCGCTCACGCCTGGCGCGGGAACCCGCTAATCCTGTGCCCTTTCTCTCGGGCTTGTGGCTCTGTCTGAGGAGCCCCGGTCAAGTTCAATTGGAATTCACTTCACCGTCACCTCCCTGCTGGCTTCTGCCACGAAATGGAAGGCAGTGGGTAAGGACGGGAGGGAGTGACTGCGGAGGCAGGTCCGGCCTGGTCCAGACTGTCCTTCAGAAGTCCAAGTGGGCAGCACATTTCTCCTGGTGAAGGGCCAAGGGCAGAGGAGGGCTCCTTGCAGAACTGGGAGGATACAGGACACAGTCTTCTGGGAATCGGAGGGAGAGCGAGTGCCTTTATCTCCTCAGTGAGCACAGTTTGTCTCGTGGCACCCAGTCGCCGCCGCTGGCAACCCTCCTCTCCTTTTCCCATCATCTCTCTGGTCTCCCGGGCCCTCCTTTGGTCACTTGTGTGCTGAGCATCTTCCTGGGAAATGCCATCCATTCAGACCATTTCCCAATGTTCCTCTTTCCCTCAAAACTTCCATAGCCCCAATGCCATTCTCCTTGGAGCCTTGCACTTTGTGGCCACACAACTTATTAATAGGAGACATTAATCCAAGTGAATAATGAATTTTTTTGGAGACATGTCTTTTTTGTTTTGTTTTTAAGAATACTTATTGATTTTGAGAGAGAGAGAAAGGGAGAGCGAGGGAGAGAAACATTGATGTGAGAGCGGAACATTGATCGGCTGCCTTCCGCATGCCCTCTACTGGGAATCGAGGCCCCTTTAATTTTTAACAATATGGCAACATATTTAATAGGCTCTACGATGCCTTGCCTTTTTAAAAAATGTTTGAGATTTAAAGAAACTTCCATATTTATTATTAATCTGCATTTGTTCTATGCATATATTAATACCCAAACTGATGTAACTAGGCCCCCAGTGATGGGCCTGTAGGCTGCTTCAGAGTTTTCATCTTGTAAACAAAGTTGACACAAATAACCCGGTCCACGTTCCAGCACTCCTACAGGATCAACTCCTGAAAGTCCGATTTTTACTAAAACGGAATGCGATTTGTAATTCCCCGAGCTATTGCCAAATTGCCTTCCATAGACAGTGAACCGATTTATACTCTCCGAGTAATACACATTCAAAACAATCCAGGCCCTGGCCGGGTGGTTCATTTGGAATGGCATCCTAAACACCAAAGAGGTTGTGGGTTTGATTCCTGGTCAGGTGCATACAGGAGGCAACCTATCCATGTTTCTCTCGCACAGTGAAGTTTCTATGTGCTGATAAGAGCTAACCTGTACTGAGTGCTTTCCACGAGCCTATGGTATACAGCGAACGTTTTACCTATAGTGTTTCCTGATAAGAATTCTCGAAGGTAGGTAGGTGACTATCACTCTTCCCATGTAGCAGATGAGAAGACTGAGGAAATGGATTCAGTTATTTGTCCAAGTTCACGTGGCTAATGACAGGTGAAAGCAGGACAGTCAGATGGCAGAACGTACACTCATCCTATTATTACCCCTTTCTGTGCCATATTACATGGCAATGCGGCACGTGGGGTGAACGTTGGCATCTCCAGAAAGAATATGGAAGAACAATGTCTGCCTTTGAGAATCTGCACATTAGCTGAAGGGGACAGGTCATGGCAATAAAATAATGGATAAAATACATGACAGCCATTTACATGGATTCCAAATAATCACCGAATTGTTTTCAATATTATTAGATCTCAAATATTGCATGGGACATAGACAGACTAAATGAGTGTTTGTTGTTCATTAAAACTTAAATTTGATGGAACATTACATTTCTGATAAAAAATATATTTTAAAAAGTATAGTATATATATCCAAATAGTGCATCTATCCTAAAATTTTGTCGGAGACCTGAAATTCAAGTTTAACTGATGCTCTTGCATGTTTAGTTGCATTATCTGGCAACTGTGCACGGGGAGCACTTAGAAATCATGGAAAAGCTTACGCTGGCGCAATATTTTCTAGACCAGCCGTGGGCAAACTACGGCCCGCGGGCTGGATCTGGCCCGTTTGAAATGAATAAAACTAAAAAAAAAAGACCGTACCCTTTTATGTAATGATGTTCACTTTGAATTTATATTAGTTCACACACACACTCCATCCATGCTTTTGTTCCGGCCTCCGGTCCAGTTTAAGAACCCATTGTGGCCCTCGAGTCAAACAGTTTGCCCACCCCTGTTCTAGACAGTCCTCATCCTCACCCCAGGCATCTTCTCCCCTCCTTCCTTCTCTTCCTCTCTACCTCTTCCCGTTGGGCCCCCTCCCCATGGCTGGCACGCCTCCCCGCATACACAGCCTTGCCACACAGCAGCAAGTCCTACAGCGACGCTGCAGGCAGTAGATGGTCAGTGTGGACACATTCTCTTTTCTGCCCGGTGCCCAGCCCTGGGGTGTGTTCTGCAATTCCCATAGCCTCTCCTCTCCTCTAGGGACACCCTTCCTCTTGGGGATCCCCAATTGCTCTGCCCACCCCTCCACCCACCCCAGGCGCACATTTTCCCAGGTGCCCACTCTGAGCAGCGGTGTCACTGGTTTGCATCACGTTGCTTTGGGCCCATCAGTATTCACCTAAGTCATAGGGTTGGTGGGGGGCAAAGGGAGCGAGGCAGCAGAGTCTGCTTTGTCCTGATTCTGAGATGGGCTTTCACGGGCATCAGGGTGAGCTGGTGGGGTGGGGTTGGCGGGCGCCGGCTAACAGTCGCCTCCTGTGTGCTCTCTGGGAAGGGGGCGTGCCACCGGCTATTTTAAGGCCAGACTGGTGAATGCTGGGTTCCCCTTCGTTTACCTAGGCTCTCAGTGTTTTCCCTGGCACACTGCGAGGTGGTCACAGAATGTGGGAAGCCAGGCAAGGGAAAAAATTAATGCTTTGCAATGACGCCCCTGGTAGCTGCTGCGAAATTCCATGGAAAAGCCGGGGGCGTGGGGGGCTCCCTATCTGTGTCTACTGGTGTCTCCCAAAGCTTTTGGCTCTATTGGCATGGACTCAACTCCAGAGATGGTGGAAAATGAACATTGGCTGCCAAGTCAGTCCGATGTCTGCCGGTAGCCCCGACTCCACCCTCTCCCGTGGAGGGCCGTTGCCCACACTGAATGCCCCTTTATCGTCAGCGGGCGATACTGACTTTTCAAAAATACTGTGTGGGCCTTGTGTCCAGATGCCTGTGGCCTGCAGCCTCTGCTGCCCTTCCAAGGGTGTTGGCTTCAAAACCCACCCAGAGACCCGAGAAAAATGTCTCCACATGGCATCCCAGGAGGCTGGCTCCACCGCCTTCTGTTTCGAGCCACAGGCTACAGGCTACCCAGGGGACGAAATAGCTTCAGTACCTGGAACTGTGCAGGAAGCAACTCACAGTTACTTCCAAGTTTCCCAGGGACATTCCTTGGTCACCTAGACTCACATGGTAAAGATTTAGTCCACCGCCTTCGCACACATGTAGATTGGCTTCCAGGAACCTTCCTGTTGGCCTTCAGCAGGCGTGGCTCCCTTGGTTAGCGCTGCTCCACTAGAGCCCACAGTGGAAACTGAGTCCGAGTGTAGGTGTGAAGTTGAGTGTGGTTGGGTATTGGTCTCTCCCATGGGTCAAGCCCGTGTTAAATGCTGACTGTGTACCAGGCACTTGCCTATTACTGCAACACCATGTGGTAGATGCCACTGGGCCTACTTTACAGATGCCAGGTTAAGTGCCAGTCTGACTGTGGCCACCAGATAAGCTCAGCCTGGATGGGTTCTGTTGACGGAGGACCACTAGCATCTGTAACTGGTCAGAAGATAGAGACTGTTCAATGTGGTCTCCAATTGACTCCCATTGGATTTCAAGACATCACATACTAATCACTTGAGACTATTAATTGTGAGTGCAGGATCCCTGAAACAATGCTCATGGGAACGTGTGTTCCTGTAAAGGTAGTGTCTAGCATACAAGCTCGGAGGGTTGCTTTCTAACTTCCTGGTTAGAAAAAAGTGCTCAAAGTCCCTGGTATTTGACTAAGTGTAGGCAAAGTCAGAATTCCAATTTCTATAGATGACTAAGTTCCCATCACGATCCCAGTTCCTACTATTTCTTCTATCAATCAACACATTCTGCCCTCAGTTGATGTTATTGCTCCTAATTGTGACTGCTGGCTTGTCTTCCTTTTGGAGAGTCCTGATAGCATCTATGAGTGAAAAAAATCCACAGGCATTGGCCGGTGGCCACACTCATTATTAACACAAACTATGATTTTTAATTAAGTCCTTGAAAACCAAGAAGGTCACAGCCTCCTCATTATAGGAAGGCCTTCCTCTGCCTGGGAGACAGGAGTTAATGAAGCACAAATATCTAGAAAAAACACCACACCCCAGTTCTTACTCCAGAAGACATTAACCCAGTACCAGTAAGAAGAGAAGGCAGTATTTTCAGAGCCTGTCTAGGCCTTGGTATCCTAACTCCCAGATTTGCCCACCATTCTTCATTAGGACATTTTATCTAACCTTAAACGTATTTTGGGGACAAGTTGCTGTCATTCACTTTTTGACTAACTACCTTTTCTACAAAATCTTTTGTCTATTCTCTTAGTATTATGCAGCAAATGGCATTCATTCCATAAATCTGCAGAGCACCTACTCTGGGCAATACCTTATGCTTGGTGCTCTGAAGGTCATGGATGAGGTCAAGTATAAACAAGGAAGACTTGATAACCATGTCTAGAACTAGCCAACAACTGCAAGTCAACAAACAGATTGCACAAGGACAATGTTGACAATGTATTACATATGTGCTTTTGCCAACATATTCAGATCAACTAAAGCTCATAGAAATGAATTAGCAAAACATAATCATTCATTCATTCTTGATTCACTCATCATCTATTTTTTGAAGGTCTTGAATGTCCAAACCTCTGCGTTAAACACTAAGAGGAAATACTGTAAGCTCCTGCCCTTAAGGAGCTTACAATTAGGCCACTAGGAGAGATTAGAAGTAGCTTTTGATATTTTTATTGTAAAATATAAAGGTGGAGTCTGTAATTTACTAGGAAATTTGTGATTGGTGAAATGCAACCACACCAATGTCAGGTGCAAGCAGACATTACTCTTTCAGCCATTGGAGAACCTGAAGGTCACAGAGAGACAGGCCTCTGGGAAGGGAAAGTTTGGAGCAGAATGTAACGGGGGAGAGAGGAAGTTGGCATAGTGGTGGGTGGTGGGAATGGAGGATAGAAAAAGATTCACTTAACATGATGAAAAAAGCAAAGCTGTGTGGTGATAAAAAGAATAAATACATTAGGGATAAATGTAGGATTTTTGAGTGCTTGCTAGAATGAGAATTTTTTAAATTAAAACAAAGTTTCATGTAGGTCCATCAGATTCCAGGGGAGTCAGAAAAGCTACCACACATATAGGGTCAATATGGAGAGCCCACATTTTACCTTAAAAGCAATGAAAACAATATTCTAGCAGAGAAAATAAAATGTGCATGCATGCTCACGATAAGAGTAGGAGGGGAAAAATATCATACTTTCAGCTGGACATACCCAGGCCCCAGAAATCTTTTTCCACCTTCTCCTGTTTTTAGCATTTATTTGGTTAAAAGCTTTGGGGAATCCTGCCCTCCATCCAGTCACCAGCATTCACCTTTCAGTTTGTCTACTTCACACAAGACATGCCATGGAAAACATCTGTCCCTTCAAAACAGTGTGGTATCAAAACACCTAAAGCAAACACTGCTAGAATATGCAAGAACAATTTGGGCAAAAAACACACTTGTAAACCCAAACAAGCACCAAAACACAGAAAAACAGCAAAGGGAATAACTTCTGTTAAGGGTTCTTCTTGAACATGTCTTTCATCCCCCTTTCAGGGAAGGGTGGTGGTACCCTTGGACGTCTCCAAGAGCAGCGCCAAGAGTCAACTACATCAGCCATGCCTACAGCTGGAAAACTTATGCCAATGCAAGAATCTGTATGCATGCATATAAGCATAACCAATGGACACAAGACACTGGGAGGTAGGGGAGGCCGGGGAAAGGTCAAGGGGGGGGCGTGGAGGAGACATATGTAATACTCTTTGTAATACTTTAAGCAATAAAACAAATTTTTTTTAAAAAAAGAATCTGTAGCATCTCACATACTATGCGGCTAAGGAATGTGCCTACTTCCCGGAGCAGAACAAAATGGCGGCCCTATTTCCTTCCATGAAAGAAGACTTTGCAGGAGAGAGTAGGCTTCCTATTGGGTTGTCATCAAATTTATGACTTTGCCCCTTGTTAATCCTTTCTTTTGAAAGGATGCAGAAATAGAGCTACTACAAGTATTCAAGGAGAGATAGACCTTGCCACGACAGGAAGGTAAGGTTGCTGTTAGTAATAATTTTAAGGACATTAAAAATATCTAATATTTATGGAACAATAACTATATGCTAAGCACTAGAATAGTGGTTCTCCACCAGGGGTGATTTTGCCCCTCTGGGGACATTTGGAAATGCCTGGAGGCATTTTTGATTGCCATGGTGAGGAGGTGGTGGCATGTTGGTGGGGATGCTACCAGCATCCAGTGAGTAGAAGCTAGAGATGCTGCTAACCTTCCTCTAATGTAAAGAATTATCCCACCTGGAATGTTAAATGCTAAAGTTGAGTAACTTTGCAGTGGACTGAGGTTCTTATCCATATTTAACCTCCAAAATAACCCTGGGAGGCACATATTATTATTGTCCCCACTTTACAGATGAGAACATTTAGTCTTAAAGTAATTAGCTCAAATTGTTTCAACCTTTAAACACTCTCAGGTTTCTGTCCTGAGATCTATTTGGTTCCATGATAATTGCGGGGAATTTTGGTGTGTTCAATGGCTGGGAATCAGTTTCCTCAAATGTCAGCATGAAAGTCATTTGGCTCAAGCGGACCCAGCCCCAACCCCATTCTGGGATGAGGCTGGCTAACTAACAGCTGGTAACTGGGGCAGGGAGAAGAAGATATTATATAACGTCTACAAAAGCAATGAAAAGTTGACTTAAGTGCTACGATAAGCAAACAGCAAGATAGCAAATGAGAATCCACAGTGGTTTAAGAATATGTTTTCTAAAGCATAGTGTCCAGACGGTTCCCTCACATCCTCTGTCCTTTATTCCCAACCTCTGATAGCGGCGGGGTGGCATGTGCTGTTGAGAAAACAGAGGACCCGATGCCATGAGACTCAGACAAGAGTGGCAATCTCTACTCTGCAACCTCATACAGAATTAGGTCATCGGATTCCAAGGGTGTTGGGTGCTCGGGAAGACAACTTCTGTTTTTCTTTTCTTCCTTTTTGATAAATGCCAAGCCCCTTGTCAAAACATTTATGACTAGACAGAGGGAAATGAGGCGTTTTCTTTTGAATCACTCCTCTGCATCTGGCTTGGATGTTTTAATCAGTTTTCTTTCCTCCGCTTTTTTCTTTCCTCTTCTCCATTTTCCCCCAACGTTCTCACAGTTCTATTTCCATCTTTCCCCCTCTCTTCTTACAGTATTTCTCATTGCCCATATACAATGCACAGGACGGGCCCCCACAACCAAGACTTATCCCACCTGAAATGTCAAATGTACAATGTGAAGGAAGAGAAGGAAGGAGAATTGCTACAACAAGACTGACCATGCACAGGGCAAGTTTGTGTGGTCGAGTCAATGACAGCAAAGATCTCTTTAGTGTAGTTAGGCGGTACCAACGCTGAAGTCTTTTGAAGATAAAGGAAACCCCCTTGAAAGTCTTTGAAACATAAGCTGGACACCACAGGTACAAATGCAAATAACTTTCTCTCACAATTTTCAAAACCTTTTTGTACTTACCAGCTGTTTGCTTTGACCCACCACTGATGCATAGATATTACTGCTGTTATTTCAATTAATTGAATTCAATGAAACTCAACATGCAAGTCAACTGAACAAACATTTGTTAAACATCTATTATGGGACAACATGAGTATGATGTCACTAACCCCCACCCAAGAGAAACATAACATTTTGATGGGGAAATGAGTAAATATACATCCAGCTTTCATGTAAGTAGACGTATTAGTGATCTATTTCTGCTTAACAAATTGCCCTCAACCTTAGCAGCTTAAGATAACTCGCATGCATCATTGCACAGATGCTGGGTCCTCTGCCTTAAATTTTCTCACAAGACTAATCAAAGTGTTGGTCTCTAGACTCTCTGGTGGTCTTATCTGGAGCCTCAACTAGAGAAAGATTCAGTTCTAAGTTCACCCACCTGGTTGTTGGAGGGATTCATTTCTTGGATGGTGGTTGCACTGAGAGCCTCAGTTCCTTACCAGTTGTTGGCTGAAGGCCACCCTCAGTTCTCTGACACACGGGCCTCGTCAACAGGGCAGCTTGAGCGTGCAAGCTGAGAAGGCACTGGTCTGCTGACAAAACCAATGTCACCACCTCACATAAACTGATTTTGGATAAACTAATATCCCTTCTGTATATTCATTCCATTGATTAGAATTGAGTCCTCAGGTCCAGTCCAAACTCAGAAAGAGGGGATTACACCGTGGCGGGAATACCAGGAGGGGGATCACTGTGTCAGACACTAAGTACCACACAGAGGTTAAGGGATTGTTACAGGGAGCGTTGTGATTCTGTCAAAGCAGGGAGTGGTGTAAGGAATGTTTATCTTTAAAAGGAGGTATTTTCTGACTACATGGACACTGAACTGCTCTACAAGATTTTGGCATCTACTGGTGATGGGTAGAATAATCCTAGGATTATTGCAGGATTTATGACTGGAGCCTTGGGAGCTCACTGAAGATAACATATCCCTCATCATAAAGAAACGTGGACCCTTGGCAGGGTCCCCAAAAGTCGCATTTATAGTCCTATTCAGTATCTATCTCAAGGGAATCTTTGTAGTCGACTGGTTCCATAGTTATTTACTTGCTCATTCATTTTATGCATCAGTTAAACCCAGCTAGCGACCCAAAGAGGAATTATTTTTGAGAGACTAGATTAGCAAAACTAAAAACATGAATGACATTGACCTTTGGGGGCCTCTTCTTGGTCTGGACCAGTGGTTCTCAACCTTCCTAATGCCTCAACCCTTTCATACAGTTCCTCATGTTGTGGTGACCCCCAGTTTCATTGTTACAAATTGAACATAATTAAAGCATAGTGATTAATCACAAAACAATATGTAATTACATATGTGTTTTCCGATGGTCATAGGCGACCCCTGTGAAATGGTCATTCGACCCCCAAAGGGGTCGCGACCCACAGGTTGAAAACCGCTGTTCTAGACCAAGGGTTAGCTAGCTATGTCCTGTGGGTTAAATCTGCCCCTCCTTTGTCTGTTTTTTTTTATTTTTTTATTTTTTATAACTTGTGAGCTAAGAATGGGTTTCACATTGTTTAATGTTTGAAAGCAACCAACAAAAAAAAGGGGCTCCTTTGTGAGACAGGAATATGATATGAAGTTCAAATCTTGGTGCCTATAAAGCTGTGGGCACATAGAACAACAGAGAGCTCCCCAGTTCGGGGAGAAAGAGCTCCTAGCGCTGGGGCGGGTGGAGGGTCTGGACAGGAGGTGTGTGGGGAGGTAATGGTTTTCACTGAATTCCTTTTCATATTTTATTTAGATTAAGTTCTGCTCAGCGGGGTGATTCCTTAATTAGAGCTGCCCAGCCAGGCAGACCTCCAGCTCAGCCCCCTGTGCTGCCGGCTAAGGTTTCACGAGGGACCTTGTCCTGCCTTATTTCCTGAGTTCTAATATTTGAATAGTAGGCAGTGGATTTCAATGGGAGGAAAAGACGTAATTTAATCATCATTATTAGATTTTTGGCTATTGAGGAGGAGAGGGGAAGGAAGGAGGGGGGACATGTGTCCTCTCTTTGTTCATCTTCCCTCCGGCCCCTTTCTCTACCTTTCTTCCAGTGGTCAAAGAAGGAAGACCCTCAAAGGCCTTTTCTTTTTTCCTTCCTTTCTCAAACAAAGAAGCTAAACGAGACCATTACCCCCGAAAGAGAATGTGTTCCTTGAAGAACATCTCCAGGCTTGGTGGGGAGATTTATAGAAACAAACTGGTCAGTCCCTGCTTTGCTAGCCTTGACCCTGACAGCTGGCGTGGTGATGTCCTCTCCTTCACTCCACGAGTTGTGACTATGCTCAGCAAGACCTCACAAAATGGAGGACAATTAGAGAGAGAAGCATTCCGTGGTATATTCTCTTACCTGCCAGAACTTGGTGTCCTTTGGGGCCACCAGTGGGGGGAAAAGAGCAGCCTGTGGAAACAGAGGAAGGAGATTAGGGAGGGAGGGAGGGAGGTTTGTCCTGCTGCTGTCCTCAGGATGGGATAGGAAAACAGCAGGGTTTCACAGGAGCTATAGACACCAGGGGCTCTTCTAGAGAAAATCAATGTATTGGAGATTTCCAACAAAGAAGGGGAATTCGGCATGGTACAGTGAAAAACTAGAAGGGAAAAAAATGTGTCTGGAACCCTCCCAATTGTCCTTCTAAATACAAAGACCTCTCCTCCCTTGCTTTTAGCTTCCTACACCAATGTGCACATTAGATGAGGTTTTGTCTTCTTTCATTTATATTCTATTACTTCCACCACCCCAACCCCATCTCTCTCTCTCTCTCTCTCTCTCTCTCTCTCTCTCTCTCTCTCTCTCTCACACACACACACACACACACACACACACACACACACACACACACCCTGCAGCCTCTAATCCTGCCCACAGCCCCTATCCTGTTGATCTTTCTTCACTTAAAAATTATCAGCAAAGAGTTTATTCATTTGGGAGAATTCCAGGCACTACATTTATGTTCAGTTCAGATGAAATGGGATCCAGACTTTTCAAACTGTGCTGTTCCGCAGATAAAACCCAAAGGCGGGGCCTTGTACCTGGAGACGGTCCTTTCTCTTCCCTCTGCCCGTTGTTTCCAAGCAAATTTGAGCTCATTTGTGAGGTCTCATAAGGGGAGGGGGGTGCTTTTTTTCCACCACCTCTACTTCAGGAGGGTTTTCAGCTAAGAATAATGAATTTATCTCCAGACAGATGGAAGAGTTTTACAAAAGCCAGAAAAGACACTCTTACGAATATGCCCCATAGGCTGATCTTAATCCTCTCATTGTTAAAAATGGTCTCTGAGAGTCTTATTTATGTGCCAAATGGCTTTATTAAATCATTATATTAACACAAAAAAATCCTATTACAATGAGTTTCTATGTATGATCTAAAGTTCTCCACGTTCCTGCTGATAACCTATTTATTCCACCATTTCAAAAGGTGAAATTCCAGTAGGGCCCAATGTTTGGCCAAGTTTTTCCAAATTTACTCTACTATGGCCAGAGGGATCACTGGGTCCTAGCAAGAAACAGGCCTACGTTTTATCAAAGCAACATCCCTAACAGGAAGGAAAGTGTGTAAAATAGAAATATATCCTTGGCAACATTGTCACGTGACGTGTCCTGTAGAAACACAATGGCTCTCTGATACCCACTTTGATTTCAAAAACCCAAGTGGCAAATTCAAAGACACACTGTACCGGTGACTCCAAGGGCTGTGGGCTGGGAAAAGCGTTTAAAAGTGAAGAGAGGCGAAGTCTGGTGTGTTTGTAGACTGGATTTTGAAGGAGAACTAAATAAGGAAAAAGATTGTTGAGTGCAAAATCCACACGTTTGTTACAGGGGGAGAGTTCACTCGTAATTGCATGTGTTCCTGATCTCAGACGTGGTTTCTGTTTCAGGTGGAAGCGGGTGGTGGAAGCTCAGGGTTGAGGTGTAGTTTAGAAGCACGGGGCCCGATGCACATTGGGAGAGCTGAAGTAGAGAAGAGACCCAACTTGGAAACTCTTTAGAGCTATGTCCTAGGAAGGGGATTTGGAGGTCAACAGGAGGGTTCAGATGAAGCTGTAGACACAGGGAGGACGTGCATGATTGAAGAGCTTAGGTAGCACCGAGAGGGAGCAACAGATGAGGAAAGGAGGTGGCTGATGTCAGAGAGACGGGGGAGCATGCACAGGGCTTGCCCTGGAGATTTAAAATCCTTCAGCCTTTCCAAGATTATTAACCCAAATTACCATTCTTGTTTACTCCAGATGCCTTAGCATCCCCCATTATCACTAAGGACCTTCCATGCTAAAAATAAACATTTGGGAAGCAAGGGTGATTTTTCTCTTTCCTTTTAAATTGCAATTGGGAGGGGTTCATGGCCTGACAGGACATGAGGTCTGGCTTAGATTAGCCCCTGGCTGGGCGGCCCAGGCTAATTTAGTGACTGCAATTATGCCGGCCTCTCACCAGGGCCTGCTCTTTGTGGGACGTGCCCTTTGAGTTGTTTTTCCCCAATAGAAGTAGTGGGTATGTTGGGCCATTTATACCTTTTTGCCCCAAGCACCTTATGACACGCGTGGGTGAGACAACTGTCCAGGATGAGGGTTATGATCTGTGACCTTGAAAGGAAGTGAAATTCACTGGCAATGAGGGGGTTGACTCCATGACAATCAGGAGCACCGTGAGTACTCTAATAAGAGACCCCAACTGCCACAGGTGGGCACCTGCCTCCCAGCCATAAAGATTCTTCCAAGAAAAGAAGCAAAAAGGGACAAATGTACAACTAACAGGCTTTTTCTAAAGACCCGCGCCCTTGCTTGGGGTCTCCCCCAGCCACAAGCTGCAGGTAGGGGGTGCATGTCAGCTGAGAACCGAGAAGAATCCTCAGCCTTTGCTTTCGTCCTGCAGAGGGCGGAGGAGAGACCGGGATTGGGTGACCTACTGCTGGCAAACTGGTGAGTAGCCAAGTAGGGGGTCCCCCTCCTGCTGTATGAAAAAGCTGCAGAACCCCAAGTCTGGGCTTTACACAAGAGCCCAGGGATAGATAGAGACACTACATTAAAAGCAATTTTTCAGTTACTTCAAAAATACACATTAAGTCTGGCTGGGGTGGCTCAGTGGTTGAGCATCGGCCTATGAACCAGGAAGTCGAGGTTTGATTCCTGGTCAGGGCTCATGCCAGCGTTGTGGGCTCGATCCCCAAGGAGGGGCGGGCAGGAGGCAGCCGGTCAATGATTCTCTCTCATCATTGATGTTTCTACCTCTCTCTCCCTCTCCCTTCCTCTCTGAATCAATAAAAATATATTTAAATATATATGGTAAAAAGCCCTTTCCCCAGCACACCGGATTTATTAGCAACTATTATCATCATTTATTAATAGGAAGAAGAAGAAGCTACATGCTATCTTTGCAACCACTCTCATGCTTCTCGATTCACAAATGAAATGAAAGGGAAGGGAGAGGGAGGGGGGGGTGGCGAGCGAAGTGTTGAAAGCCCGCTGGTCTGAGCTCAGGCCCATTCTTCCTGAGATGATGAACTTGGCTGGGGAGCCACAGGAGGCTGCAGGGGTAGAGGCCGGGGGCAGGAAGAGGAGGAAGTGAGCGGGGGCATGCCTGGGAGGGCTCCGGGAGGGTAACCAATCCCTTCACCGGGGGCAGGGGGCCGTCCCCAGGGTCATAACCAGGCAACCTGGAAAGCAGGGGCCGAAAGAAATTTCCGGAAGTCTCTGCTCCCCCCCCTGCCTGCTTCCCGCCTTCCCAGAGGTGGACTGCGAGGAGCAGCAGCAGGAAGGAAGGATGTATCGAACTCGAGAAGAAAGAACCCCTGCCACTCGCCCGCGCCACTAGATTGTGTCAGCGGCTGGCAGCAAATTAACAGCCGCTGGGGCAGGAGGCGAGTGGGACTCCGAAAGGGCTGGCTGTTTTCTTTCGCCCCAGAGCCCACTGTGGACGCAGGTTCCATATCAAAGGAAAGGGATCCGGGCTGTGCACTCACGTGGGGTCCTGGGCTGGGGGTGAGGGCGGGTCCAAGCCCCGAAGCTGCCAAACACCAGCTGGGGTTCTGGACCTCATTTCTGTGGCTCTGCTGGGCGTGTGTGCCGATGACAATACAGTCAGAATCCCGCTGCCACCAGCAGTCCCGGGGAGGGCTGACTCACGGGGTCACCTCCCCGGCCTGGAAGGGTGACTTTTCTTTTATTCTGCTTGCATCTCACCCAGGGGAGGGTGCGTCTTGACTAGCGTTACAGCGAGTTTCCACCCCCTGGACCCGGGACACACAAACTTGGGAGAAAATCCCAGGAACAAACTCTAGAACTTTCTTGGGGAAAAGCTATCGACCCAATTTGCACATAATCCAGGGAAGGCTGTCAATACATGTGGCTGTGTGCTTGTCATGGCAGCTCCCCATCTACCTGAGCAACCCCTACTGCCCAGTCGGCATCTTGATCCTGGATCCTGGACTCTCAGGGGAAGCAGAGAGGCCCAGCTGGGGGAGTGATGTTCCCTCACGATGCAGGACAAGCAGGGATCCCTGGTGGGTAGGAATCTATCTCTCTCTGCACGTCCTTGTCCCGGAAGTTTGCCTGAGAGAGGAGAGGGGGCGACAGAGGGTGTGCACGTGGGAAAGACAGTAATCACAGCTCACGTGGAGACAGCTCCTTGTCGTCCACGGAGAGCTCTCGCGTGCTTAGTGGAATGAGAGTTGACTTGGGGATTAGCGAGGCATGAGCTCCCACCAAGGATCCTTCCTTGCTGGGTCCTGTGACTAGTGCTGGGGATCAAGATTCCTCCCAGGCACTGGACACATGACAAGTTTCACGAGAAAGTTAGCCACCGCTCCCAGTCCTGACGTCCCTGACGCACAGCCCAGCAGGGTCGGATCACCTACGGGGCGCGTGAGGACAGAATCTGAATCTTGTTCACCTGCCCCCTCACCTGGGGTAGTCGTCCATTCACATGATAAAACCAGCAGAGGTGAAAAACGAATGGAATCGACCAGAAGAACAATTATTTTACGGATCAATATGGTTTCAAAGTGTTCGGTTATCTCTGTTGCTTACGGTGTTTTCTTGGAGTCAGAATCAGCATTAGAACACACACACGCACACATGTGCGCATACACACACAGACACAGACACACACATACACACACACACTCCACCAGAACTATGCTGGCTCTCAGGTGTTGACCCCTGTGCTGTTTATCCTTGGGAGTCATGGGAACCAGGATTTGGGTCCCAGGCCTGAGCTGGTCTTTGAGGGACCAATGTGGCACCTCCTGTTTCTATGGCTCTTCCAAATCTAAATATCTTTGTCAGTGATGTATGATTGTCTGTGATTGTTTATTTAGTTTCTGATGTCTTAAAGGGACAGCTCCTGGGGGCAGCCCTAGTGCACAGCAGTGGCGGGACATCTCCACCATGTCAGCCAGCCTTCGGCTTCTGCTGTGACCCAGGCATGCTGACCAGGAATGGGACCTAGCCCACGAGCTATGCACAGGTCCTGTCGGGATATGCTCCTCCCTCCGTTATTATAACTAGGGTTCTGGGGGGCAGGGGAGGAGGAGGAGGGTGGTGAGGAATCAGGGAATCGGCAAGCCTGGCTGATGCAAATGAATCCCCACTCATCACATTCAAGCGTTTTGGGTTTGAGAAAACCCCCAAACACTGTGAGCCCTGAGCACTTTTTCCACTAATGTTTTACACTGATGCGTATGTCAAGGGAAATTCAAGACATCAGCTCTCTGATTCATTTACACACAACTCATCAAAATATTGTTCTGTAAGAGGCATTTGGTGCCCAAGAAATCTTAAGAGCCTTTTTTTATAAGCTTTTAAACTTGTTTGAAATGTTGAGAAACAGAAGTTGCAGTCCCCCTGACATAAACGGGCAAATCCCTGGCGGGAGGGGGGGGGGGTGCAGGAGGGAAGGAACCAGGACACATTGACCTCAGTACCCAAGGGACGGACCGGAACATGGAGCCCCATACTTTGCAGGCCCCTCCCGGCACTCAACATCTCCCCCGCGATCTGGGGAACGACAGTGGTTCCACCTTTTTGAATCCTGAGGCCAAGGCCAGCTCTTTCACAGGCCTTGCCTTTGACAGAAAAATCTCCCGTGTTCTAAGAGAAGAAGAAAAGAAACTCCAAAAATTTTACTTGCAGGCAAGACCCCCTTTTCTCCCCTTCAAAGAAAGTGCTCCTAACGCGTCCTTTCATTTTAATTTCATGAAGGTCTCGATTGAACATGTAAAGAAAGTGGAAACCTTCTAAGTTGCCATGAATGTTTGGCACGTTTCCCACGCGACTAAAATCTGCTTTCTCCCCAGGGCGCCCTGGTTTCAGACTCCAATGACAGGGGGAGGTGGCCCGCGAGGGCAGCTGCCTGCAGTGGGAGGCTCCACGAATACATTTGTATTCTAATCACTAAGAGTCCGATCTGCTTGGGGTTTCACCCTATTTCGCTGGTGTCCGCTGTTCAAACGAAACTCGCTGATATTTGAGAAGGCCTTTTAATGGGTGCTCATGAGTTTTATCTTGTTTTATCGACGGATGTGCAACCTGGTGAATGTCTTGGAATCTAGGCATCTGTTATTTAGATTGACATGTTTGTTGTGTGTTGTTTTTATTTTTCCAGTTTTCTAAAAAGAGGGGGAGGCCCAGCCGACGTGGCTCAGGGGTTGAGCATCAACCTATGAACCAGGAGGACACAATTTAATTCCTGGTCAGGCCGTTTGCCCAGATTGCGGGCTCGATCCCCAGGGCAGGGGGTGTAGGAGGCAGCTGATCAATGATGCTCTCTCATCCTTGATGCTTCTATCTCTCCTCTCTCCTTTCCTCTCAGAAATCAATACAAATATTAAAAAATACAAAGAAGGGGGAAATCAAGGATAAAATAAATCACCAGTGATAAAAGTTTTTGTTCTGTTTTTGGTTTTTGTTTCTTCACCCTCATCATTTCAAGCAAACGTGGAAGGAAGGCACTCACACTCAGGAGAAATGTTAGAACGCATCTGATCAGACCGATCGCCTGCTGTGCAGCAGAGGCTCTTTTCTCGGTCTCAGTGCGACGTGATTGGTGTGAGCCCTATTCTGTTTTCCTCCCACCTCACTTTAAACAGATCCAGGCCTTCTAAAAACCGGATCATTTTCAGGGTGAGAAATATTTTCTTCTGTTCTCTTACACGATTTCAGACACCGTGGAAGTTGGTAGTAGTAGAGTTGGTCAAGAAATAAGAGGAGCCCCAGCTGGTTTGGCTCAGTGGATAGAGAGTCGTCGGCCCACAGACTGAAGGATCTTGGGTTCAATTCCAGAAAAGGGGACGTACCTTCGTTGCTGTCTTGGTGGGAAGCAACCAATCAATGTGTCTCTCACACATCTCCCCCTCCCTTCCATTCTCTCTAAAAATCAATGGAAAATATCCTTAGGTGAGTATTAACAACAACAAACTGAAAAAAAAAAGAAAAAGAAATGAGAGGAGCTGAGCTAAGCTAGGCAGCACCCTTATCACAGGAGTTAAGGAAGAAGGTGTTTGGCGAATCCCGTGCTTACCTGTGGGCCCAGTGCCGAGGTAGTGCCTGTGCGCCCATCCTTTGTAAGGTCCCTCATGTAGGCCTTCTTGCAACAGTTGCTTTATAATCTGGTCACATGCATGTCGCTGTGCTGCCAGCCCATTGGGTAGGGAATGCCTGAGGCTCTATGTTGTCTCATGTAGATGCGGGGACTTTTCAGGAGCCTGGATGTAGAAATTCCCCCAGGAGTTCTGAAAGGAACAGAAAACATCCTTCTGAAGACCAGGGTTGGCTTCCAACTACTGTAAGACTCCCGTCTCTCACTTATTATTGAAACGTCCCCTTTTTTTGAGTAAAATTTCAAGTAGCATTATTATTATATTCCCTCCAACTAGACCATAGCTTATTTTTACTGTTAAATTCTTTGTACATTTAAAAAATTTTGTTTTGAGAAAAAGCTGACATGACTTCTATTATCTTTATACTGCTTTCGCTTTTATCAAAATCTTTTTTTGGAATGTTTAATGTCACAGCATTCTCCCCAAGCCTAGCTATGGGGTATGCCTCTTATTATCATGAAAGAGTGGCACTATAATCTCCAATATTGCTTTTGTTACTGGAATGATCACTCAGAGAAGAAAACTCTGGCCTGTGGAGGGTAAGGCTACACATATTTTCAGCAAATTTTATTTTTTCCTTTTGTGAATTGAAGCTCCTATAAAAAGAAAAATCAACTGATGCTAATAGAGCTTATATTGAATAATTACTTTCTGTTAGATGTAGGATCACCCTACTTAAGTGTCACTGCCCCACTTCACCACTGATTAAAATGATGGCTTAATGAAGTCACCTAATGCAAATATTGATTAGCTGGACCAACAGAGCTGCTTGCCAGATTACTTGAGAATGATGTCTGGATAGTCTCCTTGTGATAGTATCTGTGTTGAGCCAGCACCAGGACAGACAGTTCTGGGTTTAGAATGTGTGACAGAGCCGTTCACAATTTCTTTGACATAGATTTTTTTTTTTACATTCATGGGACTAATTCTTATACCCAGAGGCATATTTGCTCATCTTAGTTCTATATGTGTATTTTAAATTATTATTTGCTCATTGATCCACTCACTTAATGAATGATAACTGTTGGCTGGATAAGGCTGGAAATAGATTAAAAAAAGATTAGGTACTCAGCTTTGGGTATATAATCTAAGAGGGGAATAGACAGAGAAGTAACTAGAACACCATGTGAAAGGTACAATACAAATATTTTGCAAAACACTTAGCTTCATTGGAGGACTTTCAACTTGGACATGATTTCCCAGTTAGAAAACTGGTATCTGATTTTACTGAGAGGACAGAAGACCCTTCCTAACACGTATGAACACCGAGAGTTAACATCTTTTCTGCTCTATAACCGTCACCTCAGGTAGGTCTTTGGTTTTGCCAGAAGACTTCGGCTTAGCCCAATTCAAACTCTGATTCCTAATTCTAGAAATATGCAAACAATGCCAAAAGGCATGCTTCCTTTTCCATTCCCTCGTGGCACTCAGTGACTGGGAGAGGAGAGGGTGATTTCCAATTTATTTTACAACCTTTCTCTGAACCCTGAATTCTAGTTAGATCACCGTAAACCTCTCCATGGCAATGGTGGAAGCCCCTTCCCCAGAGGCCCTCCTCTTTATGGACCATTACACAAGAAGAAAACCCTAATTAAATGATCATTAGCTTGAGGATGAATAATTATACTTTGCCTTTTATGTTCAAAGAACTGCCTGGGCATCAGCTAATTAATCTACAAATGAAGCTACTTCCAGCATTACCTTGTAATTAGACCATCTCGGGAGGAAGCAAGTTGTGCCGGCCTCCCTGTCATTTATTCCTTCATTGCTCAGGTAGAATGGCCAGACCTGAAGCCAATTGCCAACTCACCACTCTTATTTACTAATAAATTCTTTTTAGAAAGTTATAGAACTAATGAGGAGTTGGAAATAAAAACAAAATAATAACCAAAAGTATTGCCATTATCTGAGCCTTTTGGGTTATTTTTTGACTTCATTCTCCATGAACAGTGAACATAAGGAATCTGTTTCATGACATGTTGTAGACTTTGCTTTCTCTCTTTTCTTCGCGTGTGTTCATTTGCTAAGTTATTGCTCTCTCTCTCTCTGTATGTGTGTAGGTGGGGGTAGAACATTAATACTTCTTTTAGGTCTTGGTTTTCTGAGTGTTAAAGATTTGTGATAGGACAAATTCTAAATAAATATTGAGAAATCGACAGAGAGCATTTTACAAATGTTCTGGGAAGCAAATATTTGTGACCATAAATATTATTTATTTCTGTTTTGTTTTACATTTATTTATTAAAAGTTGGAAGTCTCTTTGGTCGAATGATGGCTACAAGGAAGTGAAATATTATCTTTATAAATCCCTGACCAAACTGTTAAAAAACAAGGACCATGAGTAGTAATACAAGAAGGTCCTCAATGTTCTCATCTGTATTTTGGGTTGGTGGGAATGTGATATTCAAATGTTTGGTCTGTGATCAAATGCTTGGTTATCAAACTTTCCCTGAATAATCATCAGCCTTTTCAGCTTCAAGAAATAGAGGGAAGTAACAATATGTAAATTCAGTTCAAGTTTCTGGATTTTGTCTTTGTTTTTGTTTTTTTTTTTCTTTTTTGGTTGTTTTCAAATGAGCTTATATTGAATGCTAACTTTTATCGAATTCTGCAACTAGCTTGTACATGAAAATTTGTTTTGTGGGAAACTTTCTCCATTAATTTTTAAACTTGTAGCTCAGGGCTTATTTGTATTAACTTTTCTTTTCCCCTTCACTTACTTGCAGTAAATTAAAGTGACGATCGGTTTTAAAATTACGGTTTGGTAAGTGGCTGTCTTTGGGACTAGTAACTTAATTTTCTCGTCGTGAATATGCAGTTTCCAAACTGTCAAGACCAGCATAGATTTTCTATGCCACATGGCATTCTGATATGACATTTGGAAAGTTGGGATGGTTAGAAGAGCTAGAAGGTACACAGATTACACTCAGTTTGGACAGAGATAAACAAAAAAACATGCTTTTAAAAAATGAAATTAGAGATTAAATGGGTAGATGGAATCAAGCCTAGACATCCACATAAGCCAGAGGAGAAAATTATAGATGAAAATACATCTGATATCAAAGAGAATGACTCTCTCCAAAAACTCTCACTTTTTATTTGAATCAAGGATTCTTTATGAGCCCAGCAACCCCTAGGATTTTTAAAAGGAAAATAAAATCCTCCCAACAGCATGGCTGTCATCCAACACTTTTGTGATTTTTCTAATGAGCAGATTTGAAGCTTTCATCATCTCACACCTAGAGATTTTTAAATGTGTGTTTTAATTTGTGGGGCATGTCCACAGACAAAACGGCTCATGAAAAACAGAATCAGTCTCAACTCCCAATTGGCCCTGTTCCTCCACCAAATCAAGAAAGTCAACTTTGCTTTGGGAATCCAGAGTGTCCCCAAGTAGCCCTTAAATTCATGCCGTGTTCGTTTTGCAGCTACGATCCCTGGTGTCTGTTGAGATGTACTTAAGCTCTTGCTTAAGTAAATCCGTTCACGAACAATTATTTGGGGAAGGGGGAAGTCCTTTATTCCATGTAAACCCTTCTTCCCTGGGCCTCACTATAACTAGAGGGGGTGGTTCACACAACCATGGATTCCACTCTACGAGCCTGTTTTATAGATGCAGTAGAGTAGGGGATGTGAAGGCTTGAAATAAATTTGGAAAGTATTTAGGAGCTAAGATAAAGCCTTTTGAGAGTCACGTCACTGTAATTCACAGAAAATCACTGCTAGCTAAGATTTCTTTTGAGGGGAAGATAGAGAAACAATCTCATAGAACTCATCTCTTAGAGAATCAAGTCTTGATTCTCTTAGAGTTGCTAATATGAATGTCAATGTTATTTTTTCCCTCAAAGATAGAATGACAAAAAAACTAAAAGTCTGTGAATTAACCAGAGAACTAGAACAAATAATCCTAAAGTTGATATGGAACCACCAAGACCCCTAGTAGCCAAAGCAATCTCGACAAAAAAATAACAAAACTGGAAGTATCATGCTCCCTGATTTCAAACACTACTACAAGGCTACAGTAATGAAACAGCATGGTACGGGTACCAAAACAGACACATATATCAATGGAGTTAAATAGAAAGTGAGAAATCAATCCTCACGTGCATGGTCAACTAATCTACAACAAGGGAGGAAGAAATAGACAGTGGGAAGAGACAGTCTCTTCAATAAGTGGTGTTGGAAAAACTGGACAGATATATGCAAAAAATTGGATCACTTTTTAAAAAATATATTTTTGTTGATTTCAGAGAGGAAAGGAGAGGGAGAGAGAAATAGAAACATAAATGATGAAAGAGCGTCATTGACTGGCTGCCTCCTGCATGCCCCCAACCCAATGGGGATTGAGCCAGCAACCCAGGCATGTACCCTGACCCCGAATCGAACCATGATCTCCTGGTTCATAGGTCAACACTCAACCACTTAGCCAGGCCAGCCCGGCTGGGCCATTTTCTTATACCATACACAAAACAACCTCAATTAAAGATTTGTGTGTAAGGCCTGAAACCATAAAACACCTAGAAGAAAGCATAGGCAGTGAAATCTTTGACACTGGTGTTAGCAATATCTTTTTTTAAAAAATATATTTTATTGATTTTTTACAGAGAGGAAGGGAGAGGGATAGAGAGTTAGAAACATCGATGAGAGAGAAACATTGATCAGCTGCCTCCTGCACACTCCCTTCTGGGGATGTGCCCGCAACCCAGGTACATGCCCTTGACCGGAATCGAACCTGGGACCCTTGAGTCCGCAGGCTGACACTCTATCCACTGAGCCAAACCAGTTAGGGCAGCAATATCTTTTTGGATATGTCTCCCCAGGCAAGGGCAACAAAGAAAAAATAAAGAAGTGGGACTACAACAAACGAAACAGTTTTTGCACAGCAAAGGAAACCACCAACAAAATGAAAGACAACTTATTGAATGGAAGAGGATATTTTGCAAACGATATATTCAATAAAGGGTTAATATCCAAAATATATAAAGACCTCTTATAACTCAACATAAAAAACCCCCACAAACAATCCAATTAAAACATGGGCAGAGGACCTAAACAGACATTTCTCCAAAGAAGACATACATATGGCCAATGTTACTAATCATTAAGGAAATGCAAATCCAAACCACAATATCACCTCACACCTGTCAGAAAAGCTATTATAAAAAAAGTCAACAAATAACAAATGTTGGTGAAGATGTGGAAAAAAGGGAACCCTTGTTCACTGTTGGTAGAAATGTAAATTGGTGCAGCCACTATGGAAATAGTATGGAGATTCCTCAAAAAACTTAAAAATAGAACTACTACATGACCCAGCAATTCCACTTCTGTGTACTTATTTGAAGAAAATAAAAGCACTCACTCAAAAAGAAATACACACCCCTATGTTCACTGCAGCATTATTTACAATAGTCAAGATATGTAATCAATCTAGGTGTCCATGGATGGATGGGTGAAAAAATAAAGAAGTTGTGATATATATATAAAGAGAGAGAGAGGTAAAGATATATATAAATATACACAATGAAATATTACACAGCAATAAAAAAGAATGGAATCTTGCCACTTGAAACAACATGGATGGACCTAGAGGGTATTATGTTAACTGAAATAGGTCAGACAGGAAAAGACAATATCATAGGATTTCACTTACATGTGGAATGTAAAAAACCCCACACAAATAAAAACAAAAAAGAAACTGACTCATAGAGAATAAACTGATGATTTCAAGAGGGGAGCGGGTAGGGAAATGAGTGCAAAAGGTAAAGGGGAATAAAAGGTATAAACTTCAAGTTATTAAGAAAAAAAGTCATGGAGCTAGAATGTACAGTACAGGGAAAATAGTCAATAATAAAGTAATAACTTTGTGTGGTGACAGATGGCTCCTAGACTTACTGTGATCACATCGTAAGGAATATAAATGTCGAATCACTATGTTGTACACCTGAAAGTAATATAATATTGCATATCGACTATATTTTTAAAAAATAACAACTTTCTTTCAGACCCTACAGCTCATATGTTTCTTGTCTCACAACATTGGACATGACTTTGATATAATGTTAGAGCTATAGTGACAGTGGTTATCTTGTCTTGTTCTTAACCTTAATGGACATGGAGCTGAACTTTTCTCCAGCATGTATAATAAATTTTTAAACGTGTTCAGTATATTTCCTTTACCAAAATAAATCCCTTTCTAAAAGCCTGTGAATTAACATTTCAGATTATGCCTCAGATCACTTGGAAGTATAACAACAGTAGAACAGAATAAGAACAGCATCGACAACAGAGAAACACCACCTGGGAGAGTACTGAACCCTTTCTCAGAGAGAGCAGCAGCCACCTTCCCCCACTTGCTGATATGCTATGACTTTGCCCCCTAGGGAGAAACTCTTTGTAGCCAGTATCTTATAATGGATTAAAAGCACAGGTTAAGACAACTGAAGCCTCCTTCGACAGATGACTGGATAAAGAAGACATGGTACGTATATACAGTGGAATACTACTGAGCCATGATACTACATTGCCATTTGCGACAACATGAATGGACCTTGAGAATATCATGCTAAGCGAAATAAATCAGATGGGAAA
Organism: Myotis daubentonii; assembly: GCF_963259705.1. Taxonomy (NCBI): domain Eukaryota; kingdom Metazoa; phylum Chordata; class Mammalia; order Chiroptera; family Vespertilionidae; genus Myotis; species Myotis daubentonii. Next base: position 52,288,838 of record NC_081855.1, on the reverse strand, counting down.
AGTCAAGAACCATATGGTTTCACTCATATGTGGGATATAAGACTGAAAACCACAAAGGAACAAATAAGACATACAAATAAGACACACAAATAAAACCTCACTGGAACAGATAGCAGTGTGGTAGTACCAGAGGGAAAGGGGGGGTGGTGGAGGGGAGGTAGAAAAGGGTAAAGGGGCTCAAATTTATGGTGATGAAAGGAGACCTGATTTGGGGTGATGAACACACAATACAATATACAGATGATGTATCATAGAATTATATAGTTGAAACCTACATAATTTTATTAACCAATGTCATCCCAATCTATATATATATAAAAGGCTAATATGCAAAGTGTCCCCTCGGGATTTGGCTGGGAGACCGGGAGTTCGATTGCTCACTATGATATGTGCTGACCATCAGGGGATGGTGCAGAACGAGGGGAGGCCCTGGCCGGTGGCCAGCAGCCGGGGAAGGAAGGCCTGGGCTGGCAGCTGGAAGGCCCTGATCGGCCCTGATCCCCGGCCAGGCCTAGGGACCCTACCCGTGAATGAATTTCATGCACCGGGCCTCTAGTAAATTTAATAAAATTAAAACAGCAACAAAATAAAAGCATAGGTCAGTGATGGCAAACCTATGACACACGTGTCAGAGGTGACACGCAAACTCATTTTTTTTGGTTGATTTTTCTTTGTTAAATGGCATTTAAATATATAAAATAAATATCAAAAATATAAGTCTTTGTTTTACTATGGTTGCAAATGGCAAAAAATTTCTATATGTGACATGGCACCAGAGTTAAGTTAGGGTTTTTCAAAATGCTGACACGCTGACCTCAAAAGGTTCGCCAGTACTGGCATAGGTTAAAAAAAATCTCAACCAGCCTGGATAGCTGTGTAAACTTGTAACTCCTCTTTCATTTGCGAAATGGAATAGATTGAGTACCTGTGGAGTGTAGGGTGACCAGCTGTCCCAGCTTGCCTGGGCCTTGTAGGGTTTTTGCACCGGAAACCCAAGGTTTCAGGTAGCTTTCAGTTCAGCCCAGGTCATCTCCCCATGGATATTCTCAGCCCTAAGGCTCTTGGGTCCCACATCTTCAACTTTCTACCTTCCTTTGTAGTCACGATAGCCAACGTATATTGAACACTTTCTATGTCATACATGGTCTTTAAGAACTTTTAGACTTTTACATGTATTAACACAGTAAACCTAACAACTCAGGAAATAATTGCCTGCCCCCAACCCCCACCATTTTACAGGTGAGGACACATGAACACAGAGATGAAGGAACTAGCTCAGGGTTTAAGAGAATCAGTCAGTGAAGCTGTGAGACACAGCTGACCTTCAGCCTTCCTTTCCTCTCCTGTGAAATGGGTTAATAGTAACTGCTCACCTAACTCATAAGGCCACTGAAAGAACCCAGTGATCTGGAATATGTGAAAACACAGATATCAGCTCCAAGGATTAGGCAAATGTGCCCTCATTAAGCTTTCATCACAGTTTTATTTGCTCACCTTCCTGCACAGTCTGAAGCCGCACACAATTTGAGAGATAACAGGACTGGGCTGACTAAGTAGATCCCCTCTGTAATCAGGGACACAAAGCCTCATTTCCTTGGACTCATCCCTTTGGGGGTGAAAGTTAGAGCAAAGAGTTGTCCCGAACTTCTCAGGCCGGGGATCTTTCACCCCTGCCTTTCACCCCTTTCAAATAGCACTTGTTGCTATGAGACAGCAAACACCAATGAGGTCCCTGGCCTACTGTTGTGCAGCACAAAAGTGGACCATGCAGCTCTGAAGATGGGAAACAGATGATAAAGGTTAGGCAAGGGTTGAGTTACCATTACGCGGCCTCTAACTGCAAACTAATTAGAATTCAGGCCGTTTCTGAGAAGCCAACCAAACACTGCTGTCTTCAGAACTCAAATTAAAGGGAGCAGAGCATTGGAGCTGGGGTTTGCTTTGGATTAGAGAGCTCAGCAGAGCCGGGGTGTGCACGCTGCAGCTTATTCGCTGTTCCCCGGTTTAGCACGCACTGCGCAATGCTCACCCTGATTAATGGAGGCTGTGTATGCACACTGACATCTCGTCAGAGCTCCAGAGCGCCGGGAATCTCACAGGTGTGGCTAGTTTATTTTCAGGTGTGGACAGGATGGTCATTAAAAACAGAGCCAGATCTGGTCTCCTACCTAAACTCAACACCTCTGCGGCCCCGCCCCTGGCAGCGTTTCCATGCCTGCACGTCCTGCCTTTCCCTTGTTGGGCATGCAAACCTTTCACTCGTTGGAGGCCCCGAGTGCTTTGGAAGCCTCGGATGTGTCAGTATCAGTCAGCTAATGGAAGCCATGTGTTTGCAGGGTGGAAAAAAAACCCTGGCATCTGAAGGAGCCAGACATGTCTTGCCATAAATGGGTCTAGAGCAGGGGTGGGCGAACTTTTTGACTCGAGGGCCACAATGGGTTAATAAACTGGACCGGAGGGCCGAACAAAAGCATGGATGGAGTGTTTGTGTGAACTAATATAAATTCAAAGTAAACATCATTACATAAAAGGGTACGGTCTTTTTTTTTTTTTTTTTTTTTTTTAGTTTTATTTGTAGTTTGCCCACGGCTGGTCTAGAGCAAACTTTTCTTTTTTTTTTTTTAGTCTTTTTCTCTTCGTACCTGGTTGGCCACCTTGCTGATTATTGATAATGCTATTCTGGGTGACCTCACTCCCTTCCACCAAGTGCAAGGGAAGCAGGTAAGACTAACTGAATGCATACTAGGTCCTATGCAATTTATTAATTGTACAGGGTGGGGCAAGAGTAGGTGGACAGTTGTTTGTATGGAAAATAACACAACAATAAATAAGGATACAAGAAACAAATCTTATGTTTCATGTACTCTACTCAGAACTTACGTTTCATGTACTCGGAACTCTACTTTTGCCCCACCCTGTATTAATTCCTAATTATATTCATTAATATAAGGATGATCACAATGATGACATGAAAAAACTGCTATGCATTTAGTGCAGTTGCCTGCTAGGAGCTCTATGGGGCGGATCTGTTGCATCCTGACCCCAGGCGGGAAGGTGGGTACTCTCATCCCCATTTTTCTGGAAGGGGTATACCTCCTCAGAAAGGTCAGGCAACATGCCTGCTGGTGGAGAGTACTGGGGGGGCGGGGGCGTCACTGTCCTTTGTATACTTCCCCTCCACAGCAATGAGAAAGACTGGAATTACGATGCTAAGTCCATAGCTAAGAAATCTGAGGTTTAGAGAGCTCCAGTATATTTTCCAAGGATACCTGGCTGACAAAGGATAGCTAAGGGATCTTAGGACCGTAGTTAAACGTCCTGCATTTACCATCTCTTGTCCCAGTGGCACCTGAATACTGGAGAATGCGGTGAGGATGGCTACCTTGGGGCCACGGGGTTCTGAAGGCTCTCTATGAAGAGGGAGTCATCTGTTGGTTCCATTCTCACTAGCCTGTGGGATGTCTCCCCTTCCTTCAAATGTGGAATTATAAGAACAGGCTGATTTCCCAACTCTTCACCTTGACCCAGGCTCCTCACACTGTAGCCTGGCCGCCAGGCTCCGGGAGCCCCTCCCTCTGCCCTATGTCACTGGTTCTTAGGGGCTTCATCCTTTATGGAGATGAAAGGATGCGCCAGAGAGGTCAGCGCTGACGAGCCAGGCCCTTTAATTAAAGTCACCTGAATTGCCCACTTCTTGACTGCCGGCCTCCTAAGGCCTGGTTTAGCTCCGGCATAGCTCTCAAAGGAACAACGTTGACATTCCTTCAAAAGTTAGCTGCAAACTGAGCTGTTTTCAAAAGTAAGGGCTCATTTATAAAAATATATGCTTCCTTCTTTTTCTTCTGTGGTTCATTAGCATCTTCTAAAACTCTCTCTCTCTTGCAAAGTAGAAGTATTTCACCCTGGCTTGCCAAATGATTTTTATCTCAGTAGAAAAAGAACTTGCTATTTCCTGAAAATCTACTGCCATCACCCCCTCCCCTTTTTTAAATACATTCTGTGCTGGGAATCAAAGTCAGGTAACTTGATAAGGAGTTAATGAAAACACATTAATTCTGTCTGCATTTAAAAGAGAGACAGCTTGGCCTCACAGAGTTATCTTATTTGCTTCCCTGGACTTGGCCCTTTTTTGATATAACACTGTTGGAAAGTTTAGGTGTTTGGGTGAAATCAACAAGGGCATACATACTATTTCCCACTGGAGTAAGGTGATTATGTATGTGTAAATTATTCAGATAATTTGGGGGGTGGGGGGTGGGAGACATGTCATTCTGACACATCTGGCTAATTGCACCTAAATTATCATTTTGACCCTCCGTGATGTGGACAATTTGCATTAAATCCTGGGCTACAGAAGAGGAATTTTGAATAGCATTTGTGTGACAGCTGCAAAAACAGTATTTTAACCATCCTGGGTCCCTCCTCCTGGAATGGAGTTGTACAGCAGTAGGAGAGGGGCTCTGACCTTCACTCCCTTCTTTCCTTTCTGAGCCCTTGTGCCCCCAAGGACAGAACATGCTCACTCTGTAATCTCTCCAGACTTCTAGAAAGACTTCCCAGGTTGAGGAAATGCCTATTTTTCGAAGCTGGCCACTTTCTATACTCCTGTAGAGCCACTGAAAAATGTCACACTGGAAGTGACCTAGCAAGGAGGTCATCTAAGGGACAAGAGCTACCTTTAGGTATCTGGTCCTGAGAACTCATGTAGCTCTGTCTCTGACACAGTAAGAGCGATGGCAAGGTGCTGGAGGTTATGATTGTGTGGTGTATTGTCTGGAGGTTATGATTGTGTGCTGTATTGTGTATCGGGGCTAGAGAGCTGCCTAGCCTGCCAAAGTCAGTACTTGAGGGGTTGTTCTTACTCTTGGCTCCCAAAGAATATTGAATCATAATGTAGAGAGGACCAGAGGCTAATCAATGGTGGCATCCCAGGAGACTTGTGTGGCTGCCTCTGGCCAAAGCTAACTAGATAAACATGAAGGTATCCTTCTCTTTCTTCCTCCTCCTCCCCATCTCCCTCCTGCTTCTCCTCTAACTGCCCCTCTTGTTCCTTCTCCTCCTCTTCCTCCATCTCTGCCTTCTTCTCCATGACCAGGCCTTTCTAGTGGATAGAGTAGGTGATGTCAGAGTTGGACAGGTAGGGGGAAGCAAGGTGGAGAGGTGTCTGATGCCACTGCATCTCTTTGTCCAAGTGCATTCTCTCTTCTCTAGCAAACTCCAAGGGGGCCCTACCTTTTCCTTGAGCCACTGAGGTATTTATCTTAAGCTCAGCTAGAGATGTAAGGGCTATCAGGCTGAGATGCAATTCGCAGGCTGAAGCTTAAATTATTCACAGAAATGCCTAACATGGACATTGCACACTCCTTGTATTTGAAGGACGCTTTCCAGATCATGTCGCTTCTTTAGGGATCTCATCCCAAAAAGTGGAGGGAGGGGCCTCCCATTTCTTTAAGATCTCAGCCAAGATGTTGCATAAACCATCCCACCTCTTTTCAGGGTTCCCTCCAAGTGCTGGGAGCTTTCAGCCAGGATGGAGGAAACCTACTGAACCTTCCTTCTGGAGGTTCTGAGGAGGTGGCTTGGACTAGGGCTGGATCTGTGGTCTGGTTCTGAAACCCAGCAGACGGCAACAGTTATTCGCCCCAGGATTTGGGAGTCTGCTTGGGTTGAGAATGACAGAAAGGGAGAAACCCCGTAGACCAAAGGGAGGATACTGGCAATGCCAATGGAATTCAGTTGGGTGGGGAGGGGGCCCGGATGCCAACAGCTTCCAAATATGGCTTCCTCCAGCTATTTGGGCAGTTGCATCTTGGGTTTCTAGATTCCATTCTCAACATGCATGCTGACTCATTCTATTTTCTTCCTAGGGCTTTTTGGTTTGCCTTCCAGGATTACAAATTGATATTATCTGGGAAGGCGGACTCAGGCTTGTTAATACCAGGGCTATTTAATGTTGAGAAGTGGGCATGGAATCTTGGGAAAAGTGCAATAGAGAATGATGGGAGCACCCATTTAGGTAAAGCTAAACCAAAATCTTCCTTGTCTCTAGTATCTGGATATCTTTTGTTGTTTTTGTTGTTGTTGTTGTTTGCTTTTATTTTTTTTGGTTTGAGAAGTTATCAGTGAGTCAGACAACCAGCATTGCTTTTTGATGATGTAACTTGGGCTACAAGTGATCCCGGGAAATACCTATATTCCCTTTCCATGGATTATCATAGCATATGGTCTTATGGCATATGTACTAAGTGTGCTTTCTTTATTTCAGCTAGTTTCCATCATAAGTAGGAGTTCAGAGAAATAATATGGGGAACTTAGGAGAAGACATTAGAGGACTTCAACACCAGTGTCTGATTTACTATTGAGTAGCTATATGACCTTAGCAAAGCTATTCAATGTCTCTGAGGGTCAGAGATCTTCAGTGGAAGTTGGACTGGCTGAGATGCAATGACAATATGTAGAAAAGCTAATGGGAGGGGCCCCTTAACTTCTATTACCTCCAAGTCACCCTTGCAAAGTTCTTTCTTGCCAACACTTTATTATACTAGCAGAAGTGTTCACCACACTGTAGCCAGGCTGTTGAGGGGAGGAGCTATGATTTCCTAAAGGCAACTGTAAATTTAGGGAGACTGGAGGTGAGATTTGGGATGCCCTATCTGCAGCCATCTTTTTCTCCCCCCAACCCAGACCCACTTTCCCAGGCTATTCTGGGGCTCATTTGAGATTTCTTTATTGGGATTCATCACATTTTCTCTCATGACCTTGGTGGTTACCTGCTTTAGTTCTAGTGCTGCCCTAACAAGTCACCATAAACGTACTGGTTTAAAACAACACAAAGGAATACCTCATGGTCCATGCAGGTCACAAGTCCACTGTGGGTCTCACCGGACTGAAGTCGAGGTGTTGGCAGGGCCGCGCTGCTTACCGGAGGCTCGGGGTAGAACCCCTTTCAAGTCCAAGCAACTGTCGAAATCAGTTCCTGGCGGCTGTAATGGGATGGGGCCCATTTCCTTGCTGGCTGTCGGCAGGGGGTTGCCGGCATTCCTTGGCTCACGGCTCCCTTCCTCCTTCAAAGCCAGCAACAGCAAATCAGGACAAAATTCAAGTTCTGGGTGCCCCTCCGCCCCCGCTTTGGCCTCCTCTCTGTGCTCACTCCTGCCATCATCTCTTGTGTTTGCTCTGCCTGCCTCCTCTTTTAAGGGCTCATCAGATTACACTGCACCCACCTGGTTAAAATCCAGAGTCTTCTCTCTACTTTCAGGTGAGCTGCGTAGTAACCTTAATTTTCTCTTTAAAGGCCCTTTACCACAGCACCTGGGTTAGTGTTTGACTGAAAAACCAAGGGCTGGGGATCATGAGTTGGGAAGAGAAGGCTGTCTAAGGAGTTGTCTTCCAGGGCAACATATTAAACTATTCTCATCAGCAGCATCTTTGTGGGATTAGTTTAATGGGTGGATTTCCAGTATCACTGCCAGCTAAAGGGAAATACGGTGATATATATATATTTTAAATGTTAAATGGCACATTACATGGGCGATTACTTCCGTGTTTGGGATCAAGGGTTAAACATTTTTGGCAGAGGACACATGAGGGCAGTGGGGATCTAAGCGAGGTGGGAGAGAGACAGAAAGGTCACCTATTGGAAAAAAATAAAATAAGAGAGATCACCAAGGAGTAACATCATTTACTTCAAACTCCTCTGATAAGTCTGAGGTTGAGAGCTACCACTGACCTATAAATAATACAATCCACAGAAATAAACACTGCTCTCATCTGAAGTATAGCTTTGAAAATAAAGAAGGGATCTGCATGAGTTGGGTAGGGAAGAAATCTTTCCCTTCCCCTGTTCATCCTCCTTCGTTTTTTAAATCGAGTCCAGTTGCTACGTAAGCCTAGCTCCACAATATATGCTCTGTGTGGTACTACGTAAGTCGTTTTCTTTATTTTTTAAATAGTTTTTTATTAATTTTTACAGATAGAGGAAGGGAGAGGGATAGAGTTAGAAACATGTCTGAAAGAGAAACATCATTGATCAGCTGCCTCCTTCATGCCCCCTACTGGTGATCGAGCCTGCAACCCCTGGCGTGTGCCCTGACCAGGATCAAACCAGTGACCTCTTAGTTCTTGGGTTGATACTAAACCACTGAACCACACTGGCTGGGCTGTAAGTAGTTTTTTTGATATAAATATGTAAGGTTTAAATATAATATATGCTGTTTCAAAATATCTTCAGGAAATAAGGATCCACTGCCTTCTTTGGTGACATAACATATACATACACACATATACATACACACATACATATACATGCACTACATATTCTACATGTTTATATGTAGTTATGGATATATATATATATATACACATATATATATATATATATATATATATATATATATATATATATATATGGATAAATGTAGAAAGTGATATAAATATGTTATCATTATACAGACATAAATCCAAGACTGCATTCCCGAACAAAAGCACTCCCAATATTGCATAAGATAAAAAGAACTACTACACGTTTTGTTTTCACCCAGATTCCATTATTATGCTACTCATTTTCTTGTTTACTCCCCCTGGAGGTAGAGGCAAGTCTCATCCAAATACTAGTAGCCAAACAGAATCATTCCCCAATCGCGAGTCCTTTCCAGGGTGATGGGAAATGTGCTCCCATCACATGTTCACTTGGTGGTCATCCAGGCTTCCTGTCCACGTTCCTTCCGTGAATTCCCGTTGGGCTTAGCTTGGCCCATGTTGGCAGGAGGACTAGAAGCCAGCCTTGCTGTGGATACGGGCATATCATTTCATCGGGTCCCACACGTTCGAGTGTGACCCACCCAAGCTACCTGAGGTTTTTCAAGTCATACATTAGTCTGGGTCAAGTTGACCATTGTCTGGTGGTTGGGTCCTCGCCGAGAAGTAACAGGGCCGAAGCAGAAAAGAAGTCATATCCTGTCAATAAGCGCCGAAAATATTTAGTGTGGCAAGGTCTGTGTTTTCTTTCTTAGGAAAAGCTGATTAATATTCAGTGGCTGAAGGTTAATACCCCATTCATTTTATTCACTTTACATCCTGCACACAGCAGTGCCTGTTCCAATTTCAACTCCTAATTCATACAAATCTGGTTCCAATCAGGAGATTAGTAACTCACTGCCTAAGCAGAAACAAATCACACAATTGCTAAGCTTATCTTTCTACTCATGCACAGACACGTCTACGCACTTGGAATGGAGTCACTCATGGACAGACGCACATGCCTACCGACCAGCAAAGACCCATCGCCGTGGATGCATCTAGGAAATTTTATTTGCTTCCGTCAGCATGCGATAGGGACAGAGAGATGAATCTGACACCGGGAAAGCACCGTCTAAATATATTCCCATGTGCAAAGGTCTTTAACCTCACTCCCTAATTGTGTCTTGGGAGTTTTCTAGATGGCAAATACTCCTATACAGAATCATATTTTAAATATATTAGGATGAGTCATCATTAAAGACTGTGCTTTTGTAGAACATGCTTATTATTTTGTAACAAGTATAGCTGTATGTTTGAGAGGTTTCTGTAAAGCTGGACACGCGGCGTTTTTAAGAGGGTGAAACTGCAGCCGGTGAACCTGAGAGCAATGATAATGAAGGTCTTGCTGATCCTGAGAGCAAAGCTTCAAAACCAGTCACCACGGTAGGAAGGGACTTGCGTTTCCTGAAGATCTTTTGAAATCGTATCTCATTTGTCTGGAAGGGATTAAGGACAGAGCTGCGGGGGTCTGAGTCTGGGCTCCTTCCGGCTGAGAGGGTCTGGGATTTGGGGAGCTCTGCCAGTAGTCACTCTGTAGGAAAGGTGAGTTTGGAGGGACACCCGCATTCGGGAAAGAAGGGAGAGAAGGGGAAGGTACATCGAGTTTGCGTTTTCAGATGATGGTACAACAGCTGACCTAAGAAATGAACCCCCCAGTGATTGGCCATCCCTGATTAGGTGAGGAAACTAGTGCTAGGTTTTTTATTGTGTGTGGGTTTTTTTTTAATTGTATTTATTTCTGCTCCACATGTATGTTGTTCTGCTAAAAACATGATACAATGGCACAAAGAAGAAAGTCTTAGTATTATATACATGAGTGCTTTAGTTGTGGGTCTTTTTAAAAAATATATTTTTATTGACTTCAGAGAGAATGGGAGGGGGAGAGAGAGATAGAAATGTCAATGATGAAAGAGAATCATTGATTAGCTGCCTCCTGCATGCCCCCTACTGGGGATTGAGCCTTCAACCCCGGGGATGTGCCCTGACCTGGAATCGAACCATGGCCTCCTGGTTCATAAGTTGAGGCTCAACCATTAAGCCACGTTGGACGGGCTTAGTTGAGGGTCTTGATTTTGGTTGTGATTTCCTACCAAAAAGGATATTTCCCAAAGCCGAGGAGAGATGGGAATTACTGAGATGCTATTTCAACTTATTGGAAGGCCTTAAACCCATACATCACCTAGAAACTCTTAGGATTCTATCCTTCTTTCCTTTCGCCTTTGATTATATCAGGGAAAACGGCAAAGTGCAGAATTTGGGGCTAAAAGACACTGGTACCACAAACAAGCACGCCAACAAATAAACAATCCTGTCTTCGAATCATGTCTCCTCTACTTAGGAGCCCAAATGGTCTTGGCTTCTCTAAATCTCTGGAGATAAAATAACGCAAAAGGCAAAGATGACAACTGGCCTGTCACAGACCCTCACAGGGCCGTTAGTCACGGGGTTGCTGGGAGGACTGTGTGGTTTCTGTTTGTGAAACTATTTGCCAATCTGTACATTGGCAAACGAATGCGCATCATTAATATTTCTTGGAGCAGTTCCATTTCAAATGGCCTGGGTGGTTTTTATCTGCCCATGTCTGCTGACTTCCCAGCCAAACCTCCAGCCTGGCTGCCTTCTCCTTAAATTGTAGGAAACACAACAGCCTTAACCTTTCGACTAAGTCTTACTACTTATCTTCCAGTCTCATGCTAAAGGCGTGGGTCGTCAACAGCCTGAGGAACTGGGGAAGTTTCTATCTGTGAGGGTGGCACTTCTAGTACAATTTATAACACGCCTGTCCAAAAATGCTTGGGAGTATGGAGGCCAAAGTCTCAGATTGACACCCCTGAAAACCATAGTTCACTGGTGGATGCTAATTCACACTTAACCTGGGGAGGACCTTGGAGTCCTCCCTAACTGCTTTCTGACGCGCATCAGCCTTGCACATTGCGGTAAAATACACGTACCATGAAATATACCATCAGAACCATTTGCAGGTGCACAGTTTAGTGGTATGAAGTACATTCACATTGTCGTGCAACCATCCCACCAGCCTTCTCCTGAACTCTTTTCAGCTTGCAAAACAGAAACTCTGTCCCCATGAAACTAACTCCGAGTTCCATTTCCCTCTGCTCCGGCCCCTGGCCATCACCGCTCTCCCTTCCTTCTCTGTGGATCTGCCTTCCCTGTGCCCTTCGATGAGTGGAATCACACAGTACTTGTTCTTCTGTGTCTAGCCTATGTCACTGGGCATCAATGTCTTCAAGGTTAGTTCATGTGACATGTACCCTCCGCTTTTGCATGAAGAGGGAGCAGTAGCGACACCCTTCAGAGGCATTGGGGCACCCAGGAACCCATGTGTGTGGAGTCTCCATGAGGTCACCGGACATTGGCAGGAATCCTGGGTGTGGTAGCAACATTAGCCTCGCTCCTAACTGGTGATGATAAACCCAGATCCGCAACTCCAGCCTTTCTGAGGGCTCTGCAAAGGATTCTGGGAGATGAGGATTCCTGTAGCAAGGTGCAGCCTGGAGGTCCTTGGAGGAGGTGACCTTGCCCGTGACCTGCAGGCTGTGCTGTGAGGGGTGTGCTCGCTGCAGTAGCATCCTCTCCCCCCCCCCCCACATGCCATCGGGAGGGACTCTGGCTGCAGAAATACTCTGTTCTCTTCCTGCCTGTGGGTGACTGTACAAACTCAAAAAAAAAAAAAAAAAAAAAAGCCCGTGCTCCAGCATAGCTGCACACGGGATGTCTAGCCAAAATGCAAAGTTTCACCACAGCGCACAGGCAGACAGTGTTGCTCAAGCGAGGGAACGGGGCGAGGGGCCTTTCAGCGCCTTTCCCGGCACTTCTTTAAAAATGATTTAAATTGGAGGCAATAGCATCCAATGCCGAACATCTGACACCCAGACAAGACTTAATGAATCATACACTTTAACAACATGGCTCTTCCCGGCCACTTCACTTGGCATCCCTGCTGGTGGCTGAGGCCCTCCCCGCTCCCAGCCCCCCAACACGCGCCTGCCTCACACAAAAAAACGTTCGTTCCACGGACCATGTGCTTGTTAGAGTGTCCCGGGCAAGTCTTCGCTTGTGGGGGGAGAACTGGCCCGGGAGAGGCTTCAAACCCGAGTTCCCCTTCCGTTCAGTGCAGTCTCTCTGGTCTGAATTTCAGTCAAAAGGCAACCGTGTTGGTTCCTTAGGAACCAGCTTACAACTGCCTGTGGTCTCTCCCCGACTCAGAGTCCTGCAGAACACTGGCTGAAGCGACACAGCTCAACCTGCTTGCCAACCCCGCAGCACCCAGTGTTGTCATTGGACTGATTTGAGTCAAAATAACAAAAAGGCGAATGGCTTGGCGGGGAGGGAAACACCAGGCGAGGAAAAGGACGCTGGTTCTGAGCATGGGAGTTGGGGCAGATGGTTCTCCTCGCTGTCACACTCTACCCCTCCTGGTGGCGTGCGGCGGCGCAGCTCAGGCTCGCCGGGAGGTGGTCAAGGGCACAGGTGAGTGGACCCAGGCTGCCCAGCTGCAGGAGGACCACACAGCAGTGTCTCACCCAACCCTCCTGTAGGTCACGGTCTAGTGCAGTGCCATCGGCAGGGACAGCGGCGGGGCCCTCCCTTCTGCAGCTGCGATGTGTGCAAACCACTTAATCTTCCAATCCAATGCTTACTGTACATGCTTAATACGAACCTGATGTGAACACGGCGTACATGGGTTTACTGGCAGGGCAAGCTGGGATTTGCGTCGTTCTGAAAATCAGATGTTCTTTGCAGCCAGAGTTGGGAGAACCTTTAAAGGTGGTGAGGTTTTCCTTCTGAACGGCAGGTGCACCCCTAAAGCACGCATGCCCACTGCTCCACAGGGGGGACCAATGACGCACAGATGCCAGACTCCGGTGCAATTTAAAAGATGCTCAATCATTTCTTTGCACCCTGCTCCGTGAACGGCAAGGTACACCCTACACCAGTGATGGCGAACCTATGACACTCGTGTCAGAGGTGACACGCGAACTCATTTTTTTGGTTGATTTTTCTTTGTTAAATGGGATTTAAGTATAGAAAATAAATATAAAAAAATATAAGTCTTTGTTTTACTATGGTTGCAAATATCAAAAAATTTCTATATGTGACACGGCACCAGAGTTAAGTGAGGGTTTTTCAAAATGCTGACACGCCGAGCTCAAAAGGTTCGCCATCACTGGCCTAGGCCACCGCTGGCCAACTAAGGTCTGTGGGCTAAGTGAGGCCCGCGGTTGGTTCGTTTGTTCGTTTTTGAACAGCCTTACTGAGGTGTAACTGATATACAAAATAATGCATGTTCAATGTATACAATTGGATGAGTATGGACCTATGCAAACACCTGTGAAGCCATCACCACAATCAAAGTACCAGACACATTCGTCACCTCTCAAAGTCTCCTCATGTCCCTTTTCATTGTTATCTGTTTTTGTGTTTGGGGAGTAAGAACATGCAACATGAGATCTACCCTATTAACAAATTTGTAAGTGAAGTTGTGGTTCAATTGCTAGAACGTTTCGGTTATACAAGATGAACAGGATCTGGAGATCTGCCCTACCACAGGGCCTGCCGTGAACGGCTCTGTCTTGTCCACGGCCTGTTGGAGTATGGCCCACAAGTTAAGGATGGATTTTACGTTTTTCAAATGCTTGAAAACTAAAGGATGCATATTTCTGGCCCCTTCAGCACGTGGCATGTGGTATGTTAATTTTAACTTTTCAGGAAACTACATTTACTAAGTGTATATGGGACTATCTCCTACATGGCCCTCCCTTTGCCTACTCCTCTAGATTGGGCTTTTCTACATGTTAATGATTGTCTGGAAGGACATTTTTTAAAATCCTCAAACTCTTACCATACCCCGAGATGTTTGGTGATTTACACATCAGGCAAGTATTTCACAGAACTGGCTGCTCATGAGTAGTATTAGGGAGGAACCTGAGAGATGCCTGCGACTCATGCAGCAGGGAGGGTTTTTTTTTTACCTTCCAAACCCCAAAGCTCCCCTCCCCCAGCAGGGTAATGAGGCTGTATTCTGCAGATAGGGATGCACACACCAAGTTACTTGAATAACTAGACGGTATAGTTCCTGATAACATGGACTGACTTCCTTCCTCTCCTCAGGACAGAATTTCCCTGTGAAGATAAAGTTGAACCCACAGAACACTGAACTCTTACATGAAAATAGTTAGGGCAGTCCGGGACTGACCCAAGAGGGAGCAATCTTTTTGTTCCTGGCCAAATTTTCACCAATAAAGTCAGACCGACCTTCACTGGGACTGAAAATTCCTTCCTGGCCCTAGAGTAACCTACTAGAAAGGTGAGGAGAAATGACCATCGGCTTTAATATCGGCATTCTTATCATGGGAACCTATTATTTCCCCCCTCCAAGCTGTTAGGATTAATCTCCCTAGTTTACAGGCTACATGGGAATGTCCCACGGTCCCTCCAGCCCCTCTGGATGCAGTAATTAGCTGCACACGCTATCCACCACTCTTCCATGCTCCGGTCCCTCATTAGTTTCAGATCTCAGTTTAATTTCCAGGAGAAGTAGTTCATGGTTTCCTGAGACTTAGCAACCAAATCTGACCAACAGCAGGGGGTCTCATACCCAGACTGCCTTTTCCTGGCCCCTTGCCCCCGCCCTGCCCCCCCCCCCCACACACACATCAGGTCTCTGTGAGGCTCGGTTCTGTAGCCTCTGTGTTTGCAAATGGGGCAGACCAGAAACTGTTTCCTGAGAACCAAATGCTCCCATCTGCTCTCTTCCTAGTGGCCCTGAGTTTGACTGGAAACCAGCAGCTTTTCTGTGGGCAGGGGAGGCAGCCGGGGAATGGAGCACCCGAGCTTAGCTCAGAAAGGATGGTGCGAATGTGTGCCATCCGCGCACTGGATGGGAGCTGCATGCAAACGCCAGTTCTGTCCCCGTTGCCATATCTCTGCTCCTTATTCCTCATAACCTGAAGCCCGTGGTTAGTTCTTTTTTTGGCTTTAAGCTTCCCATGTATGCTGTGGGGCGGACCAGCTGGAGAATATGACTGGTTGGGTCTCATCAGGCTGCTCTGTCCCATTTTTGCACCACGTAAGTAGTAGACTTTTAAACATGAAAACGTTTGCAGATAATTCTCTGTGACAGTGATAAAGTGTCAGGTTTTAAGGACTAATTTGATAAATTCAGATGCAATTCTTACATAACCTACTTTTCCTCTTGGCCTAAAGAAAACATTGAAGAATCAAGTGGGGTTTTACTTAGATGCTAAGGAGCCACGAGAAAGAAACAGACATAAGAAGGAAAAGCTACAAGGAAGGGTCTTGAAAAATAACAGAAGGACACAGGACACCACTGTGCCCCAGAAAGGGGTCTTCACTTGCTGACTCTTTTTAGTAATAAGGAACATTTTTCTGGAAACCTCTCCCTTTTCAGACTTCCTTACATCTCATGGGTAAGACTGGGTCACATGTCTTTTTTTTTTTTTTTTTTAAACCAATCACCCTCAAGGAGAAAAGGATTGACTAGGGCTAATCTGTATTCACCCCCCTGAGCCACGTTAGGAGAATAGTTGAGTAGAATAAGGGCAGGCTGGCACGGGAAGGTGGGGGGTGAGTGGGTAAGTGGGTGAGGTAATCGATAGAGGAGAGCCTGTCCTACCTACCAGGGCACCACAGAAGGGGCTCATGGAATATTTTTACTGAGATGAGGACCAAGAGTTCTGCCGAAAGATGGCAAAGGTTAGTTGACTTCTTAATTGTCAGCCATGCACTCTTCCTGAAAAATTCAGAGCTCTGTGCTTAAATGAGCGGATCCCAAACTCCATGTTATTTGGTGGCCCCTGTCTTTCCCGTCTAAGACCGTGGTTCCTAGTGTTACAGGAAGTGACACCGAATTCTTGCAATCTGGCCACTGCCAAAGCCACAGCAGGATTCGGTGCTCTTTCAAGTCTGTGCAGGATCCCCACCTCTCACAGGAACAGCGGTGGCAATCCTGTGTGAGACCTGCAGTAAACCTCGGGTTTGATAGAACGACAACCCTTCCAATTAAAAAAAAAAAACACCCCAAAAAACTAGATTTGAGGGAAATGGAGATAATCAGGAGTTTAGACCTCAGATTGAGTTGTTTTTATTGGCCGGCATAATGCATGGATTCTTTTCCTCTTTGTGGAACAAAACATGATACCGCATTTCTTCACAATTAAATTAAGGCTAAAGACCAAGAAAGACGTCACCATTCATCTGCTGCCTTTGAACGATATTGTTCGCGCTCTACTGGCATTGAGTATAGCATGCCTTTACTTCGGTGCTTTGTGAAATGCCAAGTTTTCAGGGCAAATCCTATTAAAGGGGTCTCAGTTCCTGCGTGATATTTTGCTTCCTTCTCTGCCAGCTGCCACTGCATGGAGATGTCTCAGGACTGCTCCGGCTGGGGGTGGACTTAATTGAGAAATAAAAATCACTAAGTCGGGGAAGTCTGCCCATTCATTCATTTTCTCCTCTAATTAGCTATCAAATATGTATCATGTATGTGATAAGTATATTATAATTGTCTGCTGCTTGCCATTTCCCTCCGCTGGTCAGTAAGCATCTGGTGAAACTATTATCCAATGCCTGAAAACAGGGACCAGATATATGTTGTCCCATTTTATCATTGCTTACAGACAAGGGCAACTCTACCACCAGCTACGCCATCAGGGCTTGAAGTCGAAACCGCCTCTTAGTGTTTAAAAGGAAAAGTGAGTGGCTATGTTGTGTAAGAAGCTGGAAAGACTAACCCCATCAAATGGCATTTTCAATGGTTACAGTGGGGAGGGCTCAGAAGCAGCAGAGCTGGGCGTGGCCCCCTTGCTCACATTCTGCAGTGATTACTGGAGCCTCTACACATGCCCAGCCTGCAACACATGCTCTTACAGGAGCTGTAATCTCTTCGGCATTTGAATATTGGCTCCTAGTCAGAAGCCAATATCTCAACAAGAAATTCCAAAGGCTTATAATTGATTAAAACTCACCACAAAATGTATCTCCCATAGATTTATTGGCATCGCTCTACCTATTAATTGGACAGGAATAGAATATGCAAAGTGCTAGGCCCTTTGAGACAACATGGAGGGACCTGGAGAATATCATGCTAAGGGAAATAAGCCAGTCAGAGAAAGACAAGTATCACATGATCTCACTCATATGTGGAATCTAATAAACAAAAGAAACTGATGAAAAAATAGATCCAGAGACATAGAAGCATGGAACAGACTGCAGAACCTCAGAGGAAAGGTGGGGGAGGGTGGGTGGGTGGAAAGAGATCAAAGACCTTGTATGCATATATGCATAACCTATGGACACAGACAATAGGGTGGTGAAGGCCTGGGGCAGGAGGGGTGGGGGCAGGCTAGTAGGGGTAACTGGGGGGAAGGGGGACATATGTAATACTTTCAACAATAAAGATTTAATTAAACAAACAAAGAAACAAAAACGTGCTAGGCCCTGTGCTAGGTGCTAAGGATGTAAAGGTGAAGGACACACAGCCCCTCTAAGGCCTCATAGCCAAAGAGAAGACAACAGACACGTAAAAAGAGCATCATCAGAGTGTGAAATGTCCTGGAAGAAAGTGAAATTGGATGAGGTGCACCTACTGTATGCAGACAAGTTGGACAAGACTCAGGCTAGGCTGTGAACAGTTATTAGCAATTTATCACACAACAGGTGCATGCATGTGTAATGGATGTGTGAGGTTGAGTGGAGCATCTGAGCCCAGCCACCAGGTAGTGAAGGGAGAGTGTGTGCTCTGTGCTTGAACTTAATAAGCAAGAGATGGTGGGAGAAGAGGCTTCTTGGCTTGCCCAAGTGATGATAGATCTGACAGCGGAAGCTGTTTTGTGTGGCAAGTTGCTGCCAGCTATGGTCTTACACCTGCTGGACACCTCAGCTGAGCATTGGTTCTTAACTCCTGGGGGCTGAGAGTTTAGGATCAATTCTAAGGATTATATATATTATTTATTTATTTCAGAGAGGAAGAGAGAGAGAGAGAGAGAGAGAGAGAGAGAGAGAGAGAGAGAAAGAGTGTGTGTGTGTGTGTGTGTGTGTGTGTGTGTGTGTGTGTGTGACAGAGAAAGAAACATCAATGATGAGAGAGAATCATTGATCAGCTGCCTCCTGCACACCCCACAGTGGGGATTGAGCCCATAACCCAGGCATGTCCCCTGACCAGGAATCAAACCATGACCTCCTGGTTCTTAGGTTGACGCTCAACCACTGAACCAAGCTGGCCGGGCTCTCTCTTGTATTTTAAGACTTTAGCCAAGTTGCTTATGTTCTGTAAAGCTTTCTTTTATTTATCTTCAATGTCTCATCTCTCCGGAGCAATAAGCACCTGTTGGTATCACTGAAAGGCTCTCTTTCCTGGGATGTTTGTACACAAATGATCAGAATCCTCCCAACTTGGATCATTTGGATTTTGAGATTATTAAGAAACAACTGCAGATCATTTTAAAAGTTCTGTTTAGCGTTTCCATCTTTTTAATGTCTTTCTGCCAACAAAGTGGAGATTTACTCTAAACCAAACAGTAAGGCCACTCTGTGACTCCACCAACTTGGAAGGGCCTGGAAAGAAATCTGGTTTCTCCATCAATTTTCTGATTGATTTCTTTCTGTAACTCATTCCATCTCAGGAACATGTCTCACACCAAATTAAATCAAGCTTTTCTGTCTTCAAACTTGATGAGGATGTTGTGATGGTGGTATTTGGGTTTCCATGTACTTTCTTGAAGACTGACTGTCAAGTAAAAGTAAACAAAGAAGTAGGGTGTCAGAAAATAAGAACCCTCACTCTAGAGGACAGAACTTCAGAGTGAATCTTTCAACTCCTGTCGTGGGCTAGAGAGATGGATTCCTCAATCTTACTAAAAAATCAGAGCAGTCATGTAAGCACATTGCCATCCGGGGTGGCAGATGTGGGCCAACAGCAGATAGGGCATGACTGGGGTCCCTTTGTGACACCCACAGCATCCTCCTGTGAGAGAAGCTCATTTCGCAGTGGGAAGAGGGAGCAGGCTGGAGGAAATCCCAAGCTCTCCATCGGGAGCTCTGTTATTATTGACTCTGGCCTTTAGGCAAATTCCAGTGGTATCTCAGGGTCCCCAGGGCTGAGAACGGGATTCCTGCAAGGACGCTAACTGCCTTTGGCTATGACACACCCCTTGGCAAACTCTCTCAATAGTTGTCACTTATAGTTTCAGTGTGGAAATCAGTGATTTATCTTCCCCTGAAAATTGGTGGTGGTAGTGGTGGTGGTGGCCGTGAGGAGAGAAACTCTGATGGGACAACTCCCTACAACTGGAACGATCTAGAGTGGGTGAGAGGGTGAGAGAGGCTGAGGAAGCCTTTAAGCTTGCTTTTGGTCATTTTCATGTTTCCTTTCAGAATAATGAATTTTTGAAGTCAGACAGAAATAGATGAAATATTAAACTATCGTGGGAGAAATAGACAAAGCAAAATTTTTCTTTGTGTACAACAGGTGACAGTGTTTGCTGTTTGTAACATGGGGATTTGAATGTAAGTGAGCATAACCCTCTATATGTCAAAGATGGCTTTTCCCTCTGCAAATCTGCATCTCATCGGATACAACTCAATGTAGCTAAAAGCTTCTTTACACAGAAATACCTTCTCTTACTGTGAATCACAAGGCGCTGTGCATAATGAGGGCTCCATCCGTAACATCAATGGGCAGAGAGTTCAAGAGAGAAATATCCGTGAACTCCCTACTGACTACTGAACAGAGGCAACTTGTGGAAAGGCCATATTGGGTTAATGGCGGTTGGTTACCTGGGACTTTTAAAATGACTTCTATGAATTATAGAAATCCACTTCAGGAATTTAACCCTCAATAAACAGTATTCACAAGGAAGAATCACATTCTTTACATCTTTGAGACCTGCTATTGGGAGGTCAGTGAGAAAGGTCAAATGACTAATTAATGAACTATAGACTTAAATGACTTTACTATCATTGAAACCTAGGGTTATGGAGCCTTAGATCTAGAAAAGAAATTGGAGCCTATTGATTACTCTTCTTTGTTGTAGCTTCTCGGAGGCATTATGGGTGGGTGAGGTAAGAAAATGAGGATTTTGTAGTGAAACAAAAGTAGAACTTTACAATTCCATGTCCTCAGGATGTTTCTAGACTTTCTCATGAGGCTCATGGACTATAGTCCATAAAATAGAAACTAGGGTTAGCTGTGTCCTTTTTGACGTCCCTAAATTAATGTAGTATTAATCTACCTTCTTCCAGTGGAGGAAGAAAAAACTGAGAGGCCATCAAGAAACACACAAGTACCCAACGAGTCTTCCTAATGAGATTTTCCGACTTGGTCCATACTACTGGCAAAAGTCACCATTTTCTTTCCTTAACAAATGAGACAGGAGTGCAAGGACACATGACTACAAGAAGCAGAGTATAGATGGATGGTAGTGGAGGGGACTGGGTCTTTATATTATCCTCCAATACCACATTTATAGAATCAGGACAATAGGGTCACTTTTTCCTGTTATTTTTTGTTGTTGTTTTGTTTGTTTGTTTGTGTGTGTGTGTGTGTGTGTGTGTGTGTGTGTGTGTGTGTGTGTGTAAAACCTAAAAACATGTTGCTTCTTTGAAGTAAGGTCGAAAGAAACTCTGCCTGGGGTCCAACCATTCTATTTTTGACTTTGCCATTTTGAAAGATCACTAAGGATAGGCTTGCACATGCACACACACAAAATCCATTACTGCTGTTCAATGTGTCCATCAACGTAATATATATCAGGCTTTGGTTCCAGCTTCACAGGTGGCTCTGTCTTCTTTGATCCTTGAAGTGAGTCTTCTTTGGATGTTCCTTTGCTAGAAAAAAATGTCAAGATCATGTTCATTGAGAACAGACTGGTACCGGGGAGGGTGTTGACAACACACCTGGAGATTCATGTATTTTTCTGGAGGGTTGGATGTGTGTTTGGAGAGAGCTGGTCTTTGCAATTTCATCCCCACCAGAGAAGGGCTTAGATGTTGAGCTCGACTATAATTACTACCTTCAAAGGAATGCATAATTGTCCTGGGATATTGGTGACTGTGTGACTATATTTGGGAGATGCCTGAATTGCACCTGTTGGGAAGCTGGCTCTCCTGGTGTGATGCTAGGGAAGCACCTTCCATCCTCAGTGTGAGGCCTTCCCTCGCTTTGTGCCCCTTTGCCACAACATTTGGGCTGGGAAGGTGTCAGGCCCCAGGTGAGAGGCCTGCTTCAGCCATGGATATACCTCAGTAGACATCCAAGGGATTGCTTAGAGAAAGGTGATTTAATTGAAGATACATTGTTCTTGGCAGACACATCCAACAGTCTACTGGGGGAGACGATGGAGGATTCTAAATATATCTCCATCATTCCTTCCACCACACAGTCTTGTTTGTGAGAGTTTGGGTGATAGGGAGGCTTGGCCAAGAAGACACCTCATGGGTGGAGTGATACTACCTAACCACACCTCTGGTATGCTGAGACACCCCAAGCAGAATGTGTGTGGAGAAGGCAGGCAGGGGAACCACACCCTGAGTCAGCCTCCCTGCCTGCTGAGAGAAAATAAGGAGGGGCCTCTAGAAATCAATCCTGCTTTCCCAGAGCCTGCCGCTGCCATCTTGGAACTTAATACAGAGGGTGAGGAATGCACGTGGGAATGTGGTCCTGGGAGTTAGAACCTTTATTCTCCTCAGATACTTCTCTGAAAATAGCTCAGGTAACTCAAGAGCTCGTGGGGCCTTGAACGCAGTGGCATGTGCGACTTGGGCAAGAAAGTGCTGGCTGTTTCTATGAGGATCCCATTAATGGCTCTGTAACTGAGAGATGTTTCCCAAGGATTCTCTCTTCCTCTCTCTTTGACTCTCTTTTCAGATCTGAGTTGAGATAATTTGACAGAAGAGCACTCGTTTTGCTCTTTATCTCATGGAGGTCAGGCTAAGAGGTCACATTTTCAGCACATGTATTAGGTGCTGGCTACATTGGTTCAGACTTCGCAAGCAATTTATTTTGATTTTCTCCATGTGGCAG
Organism: Myotis daubentonii; assembly: GCF_963259705.1. Lineage (NCBI taxonomy): Eukaryota > Metazoa > Chordata > Mammalia > Chiroptera > Vespertilionidae > Myotis > Myotis daubentonii. The sequence goes on along the minus strand of NC_081855.1, from coordinate 52,266,478 downwards.
ATGAGGAAATTGATACTCAGAGGGATTGGGAGAGTTGACCAGGATCACACAGTTAATGAGAGTCTGTGTTTGTCAAAGTAATCTAGGTTATGCCTCGGTAATCAGGAACCCTCAAAGCCTAACAAGTAGCCCTCAAATCCCATGGCTTAAAAAAACACACAGAAGTTTGTTTCTCATATATATTACAGGCCCATGCAGTCACACAGAGACCCAGTCGGAGGGAGGCTGCACCAACTTAAAATCTCATGGTCTGGGAACATGACAGTGAAGAGCCTGCGGGAGCAGTTATATTCTGGAAATGACAACCATCACTTTTACTCACAGCTCATTGGCCAAAAGTAGTCACATGGCCCTGCCTAAAGGCCAGCTGATGAGCTGGTACTCGGCCCCACACCTTGATGAAGGGGTGCACCAAAATGGTTGACTAACAGAAGTTACTAACAGAAGGTAGACTTTGAGCTCTTAACCACAATGTGCTACTGCCTTTCAGAAGAATGATTTAATGCTGGACAAGAGGATTGAAGTGGCTGTGTGGACCTTTGTTATTCATTCCTCCCCTTTCCATCTTTATCTTACCATGCCTGTCGCTGGATCCCAAAGAGGCTCAGTTAGGATCTCCTCCCAGAGGTCCTTCTGGCCTCTACCAGGCTCCTGGCCTGTTCCAGACCAACACTCCATGCTCTGTGGCCCATGCTTAACCTCTGGGACTCGTGATCAGCACCCACACAGCTGGGAATCACTGACTCATAGGCTGAGTCACTGCTTGCATCTTTTGTGCCTGGAAACGAGATTTGTAGGACAGAGTGTATCTGCCTCCTACACTCCTGGCGGGCTCCCGTGGCTCTGTGCATTCCTGCTGCAGAGCCGTACGGAGCCTATCTGGGAGATCTAAGAGAAGTGCTGAGCAAATGTCACTATCGACAGCTGGCAGAGCACAGTCGGCTCAGGCCTGGAAGTCTCAGATATGGACATCTTGGCAGAAATCTCCATCAGGTTTCTGGATGTGGGGCTTGGGAAATGTGTCCATTACCCCGTCCCTTTACAGTTCATGGACTAATGGACTCATTAATTTTGTCAACTTATCCTCCAGGTAAGATACAGTTTCAATCAGCCCAGGAGTGACCAGCGAGGGAGGCTAAGAAGAGGCCACATGTAGAAGCTCTTCGCAAACACTGCTTTGGATAGAACTCTCTTCCTTACAGGTCAAGTAGAGGGGAAAAAAAAATCACATCACACCCATGGGAGACAAATAGTCAAACTCAAAGAAAACAGAATGTTATCTTGAAAAATAAAAGAATAAAAAAAAGCATACTTCTGAAAATTATCCTCTCTAGGAAGTAGCAGAATTAAAACAAACAAAACCACCTCATTATTCCTCAATCTTTTCATTTTAACTTGCCTCCACTTTTTTGTTGTTGTTGTTTTTAATCCTCACCCAAGGACATACCTAGAGAGAAGAAGGGGGTGGAAGAAAAAGAGGAGAGAGAGAGAGAGAGAGAGAGAGAGAGAGAGAGAGAGAGAGAGAGAGAGAGAGAGAGAGAGAGAGAGACTGGGGATCGAACCCACAACCTACACAACCTAGGTACATGCCCTAACCAGTAATCAAACCGGCAGCCCTTTGGTGCATGGGATGATGCTCCAACCAACTGAGCCACGCCCGCTGGACAACTTGTCTCCTCTTGACTTTCTCCTTTGTCTCATAGATGCCAAGTCATTTTTGCAACCTTTGAGTAGGACAGAGTCAATGAACACAGAACATAAAAGATACTGAAGAGAAATAGGACAACTGAAATGACACAGACCTGGTCAGAAATAACGTCTGTTTTGGAGATGGTAAAAAATAAAATGACACTGTAGAAAATGGAATTAGTGACATGGAACAGACTTAAAACCCAGTGTGCAGAAAGAAGGTTAAAGAGTGAGAAAAGCCAAGAGGAAAAGAGAGAACAAAGACCCAATAAAAGAATGATGGGTGCTTTTTATAGAAGGAAATCAAAGATCCGTTCATTAATGATTATTGATGTAAAAATCCCACATGGAAATGCTAGTAAATTATGCTCTTATAGCATCAATCCCCAGTTAATAAATTTCAAAATTCTCAATTCAAAGAAGAAATTAAAAAAAATTGAGACCAGTGATGATAAATACTAAACAAAATTATTAAAAAGATATAAAATAAGACTTGGATATTCTCGGTCAGAAGATCAGAAGATATAGAGATATAAATTCTTCCTATGTTATGATTTAAATACTTTCAATAAAAATCCTAATAGCATATATTCAAGGGGCCCTTGAAAATGTAAATCTAACATTTGTCTGGAAGCAGAAATGGTGTAAGTAGCCAAGGCATTTTTAAAAGAGCTATTATAATAGATTGTAATCAAAACAGCATGGTGGTGGTAGAACTGATAGGGAGAGAATGTACAGAGAAGATGTCTCAGCATTATTTAATGATTCTTCCTTGTCTCATTTTAAATGCCATATTTAATCACAAACTTGCTCTTCTATATATACCCAAGTCTATTTTTGGGATAAGTGGTTAACTATTTGAAATAAAGTTGGCATCCTTTCCCCAAGCATACACCACAATATAAAGACCAAGAAAGTACTAAATAGTCAATTGCCCAAAAAGAAGCCAAAATAAAATATAGATGGATCTATCTCTGATGTCAAGATTGGTTTACTTTGTCTATGTGCAATGAGATGGGGGAAATTTTATTCACCACAATTCCACTTATGAATGGAACTCATTTGTTGGAGAATGTTCATGAGGTAGAAAGGGAGGCAATACAGAAGGCAGAGCGATCAACATTGCTCTGTGGGAGACAAGAAGAATTTCCTTGACATTCCCGCACGTAAGGGAGAGGGTGACAAAAAGAAAAGCAAAAGGAAGGCATTATGGCATGTGTGGAGGGAAGTGGAAGGAGCATCTAGAGGGACAAGATGTTGAACTGTTACTATCTACCAGATTGGAGTCTGGGTGTGTTCCCAGTGTCTCCATAGGTCAGGAGGTGACCATTCAGTATGTGGATTCCACGAATACAAAAGCCATAAGAAAATCTCAAAGAGGAGCGATTGGTGGATTTCTTAATTTAAGATTAAAAAAATTTTTAACATCAGGAGTCTGCAAACTACAACCCATGGGCAACATCCACCACACCCATTATCTATTGATGTATTATCTATTATTGCTTTCTGGCTACCACATCGCGCTGAGTAGTTGCGATACAGAACATATGGCCCACAAAGTCTAAAATATTTACTATCTGGCCCTTTACAGAAAACGCTGCAAATCTCAGCTACACATAAAAAAAAAAAATCACAATGAAAAGGCAAACAACAAACTCAGAACAAAATAAAACACTTGCCACATGTATACCAAAGCAAATAATACCCTAAGTATGTGAAGGGCCTTCCAAATTTATTGAGAAACTCCCAGTTGGCCTTAGGTAGAGGGTTTGAATAGACAATTCATTGAAGAAAAATACAAGTGTATCAATGTATGAACAAATGGAAGTTCAGACTCATGAGTGAACAACCGCAAAATGAACCTCAATCCTGGAAAGTGTCTGGAGAAAGGATGTCATGATAGGGACAGCTTAAGACAGTGTTGGCTGGGGGGTCTGCTCTAAAGCGGTTTGGCAATATTCATGAGTACCGTCAAGAACACACAAAGGTTACACCCTTGGATCCAGAAATTCCACTTCTGAGAAGCTATCTTGAGAAACTATTTGCAGATATAATTATGGAATGATAAGAATACCCTGAAGTAATAATATCTCCGGCTCCACTTCTTACTAGCTGGGATGACTTTGTGTGAGTCACTAAACCTCATTAAGCCTCAGTTTCCTCATCTGTAAAATGGGAATTTAAAATGGTACCCAACCATAGGGTTGTTGTAAATGGAACAGTACATATACATTTTTATGTAGAACACCTGTTACATGTATCAAGTCCCAATTAGTTTTTAAAAGTGAAATAATAGGGAAATAGTTAAATAAATACAGGTATGTCCTTATAAAGAATATCAGTCATTAAATTAATGATTTATAGCAATCAATGATATAGAAAAATTCATTGTCAAAATAAGAGCACAAAATTAAATATACAATGTTATTTCAATGACACTGAAATATGGAAAATCCATAAGCACATATACGAAAGGACTGAAAATAAATATATCAGATATTAAAAATAGACTCAGTGGCAGGAATAGGGTTAATGTTATTACTTGCTTTTTCTTTAAAAAAAATTATTCTATGCCAAAACCGGTTTGGCTCAGTGGATGGAGCGTCGGCCTGCAGACTGAAGGGTCCCGGGTTCGATTCCGGTCAGGGGCATGTACCTGGGTTGCGGACATATCCCCAGTAGGAGATGTGCAGGAGACAGCTGATCGATGTTTCTCTCTCATCGATGTTTCTGGCTCTCTATCTCTCTCCCTTCCTCTCTGTAAAAAATCAATAAAATATATTTTTTAAAAAATTATTCTAAATATTATTTTTTTCACAATTAACCAACAAACCTTTTCTAATGTAAATTAGAATAAGTAGGGAATAGAAGATTACAGATGTTGAGGCAAGAAAAAAAATCCAAGTGCATATTGACCCTTTTCACTAGGAAAGAGTTGGTGGACGAAGGGAAGTCAGGGAGTAATTTCTAATTGTCTAATTTCAGGCCAGTCTCCCAGGTTTAAGGCTCACCTAAGGAGTGGAAAACCTGAGGGGTGAGGGTCTGTGTTGGTCATAATTCTCTCAGGTTACAAACTTCTCTTCCTCTATTTCAGACACCAGTGATCCCTAGCCTGCTTCTACTTTATCTCTACCAAAGTCTGATTATTCCTGCAGGGTCATCCCAGGTACGTTCTCCTATCTCCTCCTGTGTTTCCTCACCCTGCTTCCTCACCCAAGCACACCTTGAGCCTCATGCGTTCTCCACTTGGGCTCACCAACCTCCTCCTCAGCCATCATTAGGACACAACTTGCCAAATCAACTTAGAATGAGGCTTCAGTCGACTAAACAGCCCGCTATGCTCTCCCCACGGATTCCCATTGAAATGTGACTATAAATTATTTTACTTACACTTAGAATTACAGGGAATCTCCTGTAATTTAGTAGCTCAGTTCACAATCACAGAAGTCTGATCATACCCCCCTCCCCCCAACTTAAAATTAGCCTCCTAAGCCTGGCCTAGGAGGCCTTAGTGATCTGGGCCTCGCTGATCTCTTAGGGCTTCTCCTGGCCTCCAAGCTCACCAGGCCTCTGTACTTTTGTTACTTCTACTTGAAATATTCATCCCCTTCCCTCTCATTTCCTACGATACCGCCTTAGAAGGCCTTTTCTGCTCCAACTTATCCAAATAGCTTCTCAATTATCCTCTATCACATCACCCAATTTTTCCATGAACACTCACTATGTTAGTATTATTGTTATTTCCATGTTTGTTTCCCGTCTTCTCCCATCAGAATGTTAAGTTCTTAAGGAAGAGGCTCCGGCTGTCATTTGTCTTGTGCCCGAGGAGCCAGCCCAGTGCAGCACTTACAAGTCCACAGACTGTCTAATAATAGTCATTAGACAGTTGTCTAATTGACATGGTAATTAATTGTTCACATAGACATGTTAACAGATAGCATTGAAAAATAAGACACAGTTAATAATACATCAAAAAACATTGTTCTAGGTACTGCTGCAATGCCACTCATGGTCTCGGATAAAAAAGACATCACCCTAATACTGAAAATGGGAAGAACAGGACATAGAGGCGCCTGAGAACTCCAATAGGCCATAGAGATCATTTGAACCTGCCCTTGCCATCTCGCAGGGGTGAAACCACCTGAGAAGGGTGCACAGGTGGCTGAGCAGAGCCAGACCATGACCCAAGATCATGGCAGGTCTTGCCTGAAGAACCCACACCAACTCCAGGACCTTCAGGAAGTCCTTCCCAGCGCCCTGTTTGCTGCTTCTGGTGGTTCTGGGAGAGCTCAGAGTCCATCATCTGCTGGGTGGAAAGAATGTGCTACAGGTGGTTCGCCTGCTCCGCAGATGGGTGTAGGCACCAAGGAGAGTCCTCTCTGCCCTGTAAGGTGGGTGAGCACAGCAGCAGGGAATGCCTGCTCGGGGCCCGGCCTGAGGATTTGGCTTTCTGCCTCCTAGGTTGGTTTCACCTCGGCCAAGAAACCAGTTATCAGATGGGAGCAGCATTCCGTCATCCCAGCCTTGTGTCACGAGAGAGGCCTAGAGGTAAAAGTCTTTGGGACATATTTCCCTGATTAAACCATCCTGGCCTCCTCCTGACATGTAAGTGTGGAGGGAAGGAATGCATTATAGGAACCCAGCGCACTTACCTTTTCAGAACATGATGTTGGGCCCGAACACTAGTGACACCTCGGCAAACAAATATTCTCAATGAAGAGCTTCCCAAGTGCCATCCGTGTGACATGGAGGGTCACGGAAGCCGCAAAGAGCTGCATTATTTATAAGCTGAAGATCAGACCCAGGTTGTGTCACTGCTGCTGGGGACAGAGTAAAAGCAAGTGGGCTTCAGAAGATCAGAAGGAAATACAGGTCAATGGAGACTGTGGAATCTCTAATCCCCACTGTAGATTTTTAAACCATAATAGTTTCTGCCATTTTGAGAACTATGTAATTATGGTCATTTTTGAAGGCAGAAGGCTAGGCCCCAATTAGAACAATATGGATATTATAGCTTAATCTGATGTAGACAAGAAGGACTGAGGCAAGGAAATTAGTATTTACTGATTGGCTATGATGTCCATTTTTTAATCATTGACCCATTTAATCTTCCAAACCACACAATGATGTTGCTATTACTATCTTCCCTTTCCAAAGGAGGAAGACGGGGCTCAGGGAGCCTAAGGGAACCTAGAGTCAGGAAGAGGTAGACAAGCGAAGTGACTCAGGGCATTGAACTCCTTCTTATGTTATGCTGAGAATGAGGACAATGCTAATCAGTTTAGTTATGTTATAAAGTTGAATATTTTCTCAAAAGGATTGAAATCAAGGAGGCATTCTCTGCTTTACAGCTTATCTGCCAAGCACCAGTGCCCTTCCATGGTTCTGACTCCGAGACTGCTGGTACAGCCTTCCAAAGAAAGAACCTGGAATCTTCTGCACCTCCAGGCCCACCTTTGCTGGCCTTTTCCTGTGAGTCTCACAGGTGGGACCAGGATCACTGGCAGCCTCTCCTGACTATCAAAATCAGCATCACATCAGGGTGACCTGTGCCCACAGGGAGGTGGAGGTATCTTGGCATGAAGAGTTTGTGCAGGTCCAACCCAGCTGTCCTGTTTGACGTCGGGGGTCCCAGCCTCCTTCGGAGCCCTGGGCTTTGTGGTTTCTCTTATTATTGGTGACTTGTTGAAGCTGCATTTTGCCAATGCATGTGAGTCACGAGGCCACTTGCCATACGCAGTCCTTACCCTGTCTGTGTGCTCCACAGCTGAGCCCTGGAACCTGGACCTGGCCTCAGGGGGCAGCCGCCATTAAAGAAGACGGAGAGAAGCAGAGAGGGCCCACACACTTCTTTACCAAGACAGTGGGCTGCTCTCTTGTTGCAGGCTTTCTTTTTTCATTACATTTAATCATTGGCTAGTTAATGAATAGTAAAGTGGGGGAGGGGAGGAGGAGGAGAGAGAGAGAGAGAGAGAGAGAGAGAGAGAGAGAGAGAGAGAGAGAGAGAGAGAGAGAGAAAGAGAGAATATGAATGTAAGAATGTCTGGCAAATGGTAGAGTCCCTCTTCCCTGCTTTGAGTGGAGGAAACTCCATTTCCAGTTTCTTGGGAAGATTTCTTTAAATTGATCTCCAATATGGGCCCTTCATATCAGAGAGAAGGAGGCAGTCTTGGAACCATGTGTATCCTCACATACAGCCCATGAGGATCCTAGGGCCATCGCCATGCCTAGCCTCACGTAGCACAGAGGAGAACACCATTTCCCAAGTACCCTTTGTCTCCAGGGCAGCTTTGTTGACAGAGCCCTGCTCTCCGAGGAATTTGCTAACCAGGGAAGCTGCATTTATTTAAGCTCCCCCCTGAAGGCCTACCTGGCATGCAGTGCTGTCTAGCACGGAGCAGGCCCTGAAAATAGCACGTGACAGTTGAATGAACGGGTCCAGGAATAATGCGTCACTGGACATCACCCACACAGAAAAGCCAGGACAAGGTGGAAACAGAGTTGAGGTGTACAGCATAGTGATTCTGGATGGAGACCGATGGTCTTAGCCCTTCCAGCCACGCGGGGTTGTGTTACAGCCCTGCTCGCCTGGCCTGGCTGCCAGGACTCTGAGGGGGAATTGGTCAGTCTCCACAGGAAGGAGATGACCATGCAGGTTGGACCCACGTGGGACCTGCGGCTGCCAGAGCCTCTCCCCTTCTACAACCTTTGGAGACTCATTAAACACGCGCTCAGCGCCCCTCACAACTGCCCTGCCCTTCCCTCCTCGGGCCTCTCCCTGGGTCAGCCCTGCTCCTGGCGGGGAGGAAGGAACCTCCTCTGAGTCAGGCCTGAGGAGTAGCTGTTGCTTCACCCTGGCCCCCAAGGGCTTGGAGAGCTGACCTGCTTTGTCCACAGGAAACTGTCCGGCTCAGGCCAGAGCATGGAGTTTGATGTGAATAAGCAGGGGGGAAAAGTGTCTTCATTTTTTTCTTCTTCAGATTGGATTTAATTGAAAACAACCACTCAACCCAACACTTTCCTTTCGGGTCCAGCGCCAGCTTCTGAGTCAGAGGAGGGACCTGAGGCTGGCACCCCAAGTCCAGAGAGGGTGGCCATGGCCCAAGGGCTCGGGAACACAGGTCTTTGAAAGGATGTGGGGCTCAGAGCAGCCAACTGCTCAGGCTTCCTGCATCCACCATGGGACTGAAAGGGGACAGAGTGGGGCCAACCCTGGTCTGGGCGGGGGTCAGAGGAGGGAGGCCCAAGGCTCTCCTGCCCCAGCGGCACCCACCAGTTGAGTGAGGGTGCTTCCCTTCCAAGCTCTACAGAGTCTCTGAAGAGGAGCAGGCTGTTGCAGACGCGCCAGGAAGGCAGCACTGGAAGAGGCTCCTGGCACCGGATAGGGAGCGGGCTGGGGCTGGGGCTCCCTCCCTCTGGCTCACTGGGAAGCCAATGCCACTCTGACATCATGGATGAAAGTCAGGTCTGGCTTTCAAACATTGGGGCTGCTCCTCCCAGCTCAGCCTGGCCAGCTGGACCCTCCCAAAACGGGATCTCTTTTGTCAGCTGCCTTTTATAGAACTATAAAACCAGAAGTTCAAGTAAGAAGCCTTAGACCAGTCACCAGAAGAGTCAGGCTTTGCCTCTTCTGCTCACCTGCCTTCTCTCTCCTCACTGCAGCGGCTTCCACTACTGGCAGAGCCCAGTTGTTGCCTTCCATCTCAGCCCTTTGTAGACCCCACAACACCCAGAGGCACATGAACCTGCCCAGGAGGGGGGAACCTGTACATGTGCTTTGGAATTAGGGGAAAGGAAAGGGAAGAGGGGCAGTTAGGCTGCCATTACTTGGGAGAAAGAAAGACACTTCTGTAAGGCAGTAAAAGAACACATACAGAATTGGAAAACGTAAAAGAAGCAACCCGGGAGCACAGTCCATGAGAACGAGACCTTTGCCAAATAACTGTGACCTTTGCTGCTTCAAATTCCTTCTTCAATCAGTGGCATCCTTTGGCCAAAGAATAAAGGAATAGGGTGGTGGGCCACCAGATGACCTATGGTTAGCTGAGCTTGGAAGGGAGGAGATATTAGACATTTGGACCTTGAGAAAGGGGTTGAATTCCCTTCTCCTTATGTCAAGAATGGGCCATAGTAGTTTCTAAATTAATTACAGTGGCAGAAAGAAGCAAATGGATGAAATCAGTTATTTTTGACTTAAAGAAATTGGATCAGTATCAACTGTGATTCTTGGGAGAATGAGACGACTTCTACAGTTTAGGAAGTGCCATCTATACTCCAAGCACATGAGGAATAAACCAAAACCAAAGGAACTCACCCCAAGGTCCAAGATGGTGGCTGAGTTAGCACAGCCACACCTGTGGGACCATCTCGTCTTCCTTCAGCTTAAAGGATTAACATGAAGTGGAAGGAAAGGTGTTAGTAAAACCATTCTTTGCTCAAATTAAATAACTTATCTTGACTTGATAAGAGATTTTTTTTCAAGGTGTAACACATGGGAACTTTCTTCTCTTGGCCTTGAGTTATTTGCATATACCTTCAGCATTAACATTCCTGTGGGTCTCACAGATCATATCTGGCTGTTATATAACTGGCATTATAAGATTGGGAAGGATCTTGATGATAATACCTAGGTCAAAGTCTTTAATTTATGAATGAGAGAGGTTAAACGACATGCTTTGTATACGCCTACATTTATTCATCCAAGATTATTATTACTATCGCTCTTTTTGTTCTTGCTGTTATTATTTAGCACCTACACATGGTAAACATTGTTCTGCACACTGGTGAGTCATTGGTGAACAAAAGGGGGAATATAATCTTGTTTTGTGAAGCTTACAGACCAGTTGGAGAAACTGACATTAAACAACATGAACAAATGTAAGAATGGTACCTTTTCAGGAAAAATGATGAAGAAAACAGTGAAAGAGGTGACAGTGCCTGAGATGCAATAGCCAGGAAAGACCTCTCTAAGCAGGTGACCTCTGTAGTGAGCTCTCTATGATGGGACAGAGCCAACACGAGAAGCTTGGAGACAAGTGTTTTTGAGGCCATGGGATGGCAAGGGCCTAGGCCCCCAGGCTGGAACGATCCAGGTGTTCTTTTGAGGCAGAGATAGAATAGTGTAGCTGAAGTATAATGAGTAGAATGATCATGGACCAGAGCAGGATAAAATGCACTGCCCACCACCCTGCTTACAGTTGTCCCTATGGAAGACCCATAAAGCTTTGTGTGGTCCAGGAATGAATGTGTTCTTTGTGAGACCATCCCTCCCCTGTTGTAACTAATCTTGTTCTACAAACTCTTGCAGGGAACAAGCCCAAGGAGAAAGCTGGTTCCCCACCCAAGACACCATCAAGACTCCTCCCCTCACGCACGCCATTGCAGTTTACCACCAAAAATTTACCAGCCTGCCAGAACATCAATGGCCACTCCGACCATCACATCCTGTTACGGACTGGGTTGGTTTCCCCCACAACTCCCCTCTCCCCCAATCAAAAAGATTCGGTGAAGTCCTAATTTACAGTAGCTCAGAATGTGGCCTTATTTGGAAATAGGGTATTTGAAGATTTAATCAAGCGAAGATGAGGTCATTAGGTGGGCACTAATCCAATATGACTAGTATCCTAATTAAAAGGAGAAATTAAAACACAGGGAAAGTCCCTCAAAATCCTTCCACTGGGATCTATAACTCAGTCTCTAGTTATCAAAATGCCCCATAACCTTATGCTTTTCTATGGATGTTCTCTGTGAATGCCTGCTACAGCGGAATCCAGCCTTCCCTCCAGGTCATGGTTTCCCTTTCAGCTTTCTAGCAGTGGCTCTTTTTTCTTCCCAGGGACACCAGGTCTAGAGAAGGGTTGTGTGTCTTACTTGCTCCACATTCTGTCATCCAGACCATGTCTCCATCCTCTAGCCTCTCCACCCCCAGCTTCTTGGATGCCCATAGCATTAGACTTCCTTCCAAGTCTCATTTTTAAGGATCCCACTCTCCAACCACTACCTGCCATCTTCCAGATAATTCACTGACTCTTCCGTTGGCACCATTCCTTAAACCATTTCATGCCCTTCATTTTCTTCTTTCCATCATTATAATCACTGCCTTATATAAACTCTCAGCTTCCATCTCTTCCTCCAGCCTACTGACTTGGAAATCTCCTACCCAGCTTCAACCCAGCTCCCCACCGACTCTGCACCTACACCAGAAGATCTGAATACAACTGGAGAAAAACATAAAGCGGAGCTGTCTGTCTGGTCACGTGCATTTTTTACCACAAACCTCACTAGGGACCTCAGCATTGCCTGGCAATCCTACTACCTTCTTCTGGTCAATTCACAATCCCATTCTCCAAGGCCATTATTTCACAGCTTTTCTCCCCTTACAGCCACCTCCTCACTCTCAGTTGATGACCTCATATTTATTCACTGAGAAAACAGAAGTAGGCAGAAGAGAACGCCCTCATCCACCTAAAATGAGTCACCTGTCACCTCCTTCAGTACCCATATATCCTGCCTTCCCTGCAGACTGTAGCCATCGGGGACCTACTCTGTTGCTGGTCCACCATCTCCCATCCTGTCTTGCCTACTTAAAGACTGCTCCTCAATCATGTCCCCTTCCCTCAATATCATCTCTTCTCTCTGTGTCTCATTCTCATCAGTCTCTAAGTGCACTGGAATATCTCCCCTTTCCTGAAGGCTTCTTCTAGCCATCAATTTAAAAAATATATATATTTTTTATTGATTTCAGAGAGGAAGGGAGAGGGAGAGAAAGATAGAAACACAAATGATGAGAGAAAATCTTCTATCCACTGCCTCTTGTACACCCCCTTCTGGGGATTGAGCCTGCCATCCGGGCAAGTGCCCTGACCAGAATCAAACCATGACCACCTGGTTCATAAGTCGATGCTCAACCACTGAGCCTACCTATCACTTGACTTTCTTTTTGCCATAGACCAAAACGCCTTGAAATTGTGACCTATATTCGGCCTCCACTTCTTCACCTTATGAGCTCTTCTCAATCCTTCCTTACCAGGCTTTTGCCTACTGTTACATGTTCTGGTCTCAGCCGTTGGCCATATTAAAAGACTAATTTTCAATCCTTACCTGGAGATCATAGCAACATGTAGAATAGCAATCTTTCTTCACTTGGCTTTTATTTAAAAACCATTTTATTGATTTTTACACAGAGAAAGGGAGAAGGATAGAGAGTTAGAAACATCAATGAGAGAGAAATATCAATCAGCTGCCTCCTGCACACCCCCTACTGGGGATGTGCCCTCAACCAAGGTACATGCCCTTGACCGGAATCGAACCTGGGACCCTTCAGTCTGCAGGCCGACACTCTATCCACTGAGCCAAACCGGTTAGGGCTTCACTTGGCTTCTTGTATGTTATACTTTCCTGGTTTTCCTGCTACTCTTTTTCAATCTCCTTCCCTTCATTCCTCCACCTCTCCCCATCCTCTACATACTCTTTTGCACCAGAGATTAGCTCTTGCCCTTCTTCTCTTCTGTATCTACACAGTCTAGCAGATATCAACCAGAATCATGGCTTTAAATATCTATATGTTCATGACTCATTTATCTTTAGACCTAATCTCTCCCCCTGAATTCCAGACATGTATATTCAACTACCTACCAGACCTCTCCACCCCAATATCTAATAGATATGTTAAATACAATATGCCCCAAATGGGAATCTTGACCTTTCTCTACCCTCTCCTCCCCATATATGCTCCTCCCACAGATTTCCCCATCTTAGTGAATGGTGTCACCATTCTCCAGCTCTTCAGGTCCCAAGCAGAGCACTCATCCTTGTACCCTTTCATTGCACAGACAAATTCATCAGTCAACACATCTCACTGCAGTGCATGCCAAAGCTACAAAGAAGAATAAACAGGGTGTGGGGATAGAATGTACCAGAAGGCAGGGAAGGTTGGAGGCATTATTTGTTCATCATGGTCAAAGACAGACTCTGAGAAAGTGACATTAAAGCAAAGATTTTCCTGAAACAGAAAGGCACAAGCTCCTGCAGGATCTGGAAGGAAAGCACTCGAGCTGAGGGCAGAGCAAGTGTGCAGGTCATGAGGTCCGGAACATGGCATGTCTGAGGAGGACAGCAAGTTTTGAGTGCCTGAGCAGACGGAAGAGTGATGACCATCGACAGGGGCCAGACTATGAAGGATCTTGTCAGCCGGGATTGGCCTGATGCTTGTGTTTCATTCTAATTGTTATGGGAAAGTAATAGACAGTTTTCAGCAGGAGACTATCATGATCTGATATATGTTTTATAGATAGTGCTGGTTCCCTGGTGGAAATGAATTGTAAGAGACCAAGAGAAGAACAGTGAGTCCGGATAGGAGCTTATTGCAATATTATAACTTTTTCTATAAAGGGCTGTGCTAAGGGCTGAATGTTTGTGGTCCCCTAATAGCCATACATTGAAACCCTAATCGCCAATGGGATGGTATTGGGAGGTGGGGCCTTTGGGAGGCGATTAGGTCATGAGGGTGAAGCCCTCATGATGGGATTGCTGCCCTTATAAGAAGAGACAGGATCTATCTCTCTCTCTCTCTCTCTCTCTCTCTCTCTCTCTCTCTCTCTCTCTCTCTCTCTCCCTCTGCCAGGTGGGAATATAACACAAAAATGACCATCTGTAAACTAAGAAGAGGTCCTTCACCAAGCACCCATCAATGCTGGCATCCAAATCTTGACCTTCCCAGCATCCCAGCATCCAGAACTGTGAGAAATACATGTCTATGGCATTTTTGTTAGAGCAGCCCGAGCTGAGACAGGCTAGGGAGTAAATCTTTTAGGCTTTGCTGCCATAAGGTCTCTGTCACAACCACTGAATTTGGCTGTTGCAGTGCTAATTCAGTCACAGCCAATCTGTAAATTAGTGCACGTGTCTATGTGCCAAGAACACTTATTAACAGGGCCTGGGCTGGATTTGGCTTGTGGGTCATAGTTTGCAGACTTCTGTTCTAAACCCGAAATGCTGACGGATTGGCCTAGGCCTATCATATGGGCATAGTTTTAGAGGTTACTCTGGACAGTTACTCTTGCTGTTGCTGGATTAAATGTGGGAGCAAAGACACTCCTTTGAGATTCACTTTTTAATTATTCCAGTGTGTCACGCTGCTTCTACAGGTGTTTCTTCATTTTTCTTTTTTTTTTTGTCATTCCTCAGACGATACTAACATTTATATTTCTATGAGAGTAAAATAAGATAGCTATTCATGGAAAAGGAAATACTGATCTCACTTAGTGGGAAATAAGCTAAACTCTACCCAGAGGGCACTGATTTTATGTGGAAGCAAAATATTCTCCTCCAAACTAACCTCCTAACCCCATGATACTCAGCTCACCAATGTGTGTGTGTGTGTGTGTGTGTGTGTGTGTGTGTGTGTGTGTGATGAGTGTGTCCTCTCCAATGGGGAGGAGTCTTTTACCACTGAAGTTGTTTAGAATTGCTAGTACAAGATGCCAATAAAAAGACCAACCATTCAGTGCTTTCCTGATTGCTTTTACATTTTCTACCTTCAATTTACCATGGTATTGCCTGTGTCCAGGGCACACCCACCCACCGCCCCACTCCCGTGGCACATTATTGTCTGATCGGTCCCAAGGAAACAGTGAAGGCCCTGGGCTAATACTTCTGCATGAAAACGATGAGACACAGATACTTTAGTCCTAACTCAACCATACGTTTTATGTGTGATATTGAGAACAACCTCCCATGAAGAAAAAGAAAAAGGAGGAGAAAAAGAGAGTGAAAAAAAAGTCATTTAAGAAATGAATGAGGTGTCACTATATATCTACAATTTCCCCAAGGACAGCAACTGGTGGATACAGAGTATTAAATAGCAATGGGGGCCCTGCTGAGCATAAACTCAATGCACGAGGGAGAGCCGGAGAGGTAACCTGTGTGCCCAGCAACTTTCCACTCCCCCTTCCCTGCGCCGTCCGGGCTGCCATCCCCTGGCTGGGAACACACTGTGCCGGGCTGGGCTGCAGAGCCTTCTCGGTGTAGTAATAAAGTGCACACTTATAATGTTGGGCCGCGTGACAAGAACAACATGGAATAACACTCTACCCACCCACTGAGAAAACCAAGTGTGTCACACTCCTCTGTGTCATGGTTTTAAAAATATCTCCACGGACGGTCCAAGTCTCAGGTTGGGCTGGAGGGGTGTTTAATGCCTGCCTATGCCAGGTGGAAAATGTTTTCATCAGCGTCCCGAGGCCCCGAGTGATGGACGGCGGCTGGGTTGCGTGTGAGCGCTCAGCAGCACGTGTTTAAGAAAAATGGGGGTGGGTGGCTATTTCTTTGCTCATTTTACCCCCTTTTTCTTTCTCTTTTAATTACATGTTCCTGATGAGGAGGTGTGGTCCTTGGCACTGCCACCCAGGCTCCCCTCCACTTCGAACCACACGGAGAGGAGAATTCAGAGGACTTCTCAGCACTTGGCTCCATTCTTGGCATCAACGGAAACATAAACCCAGGGGCCAGCAGAGAGCGAAGGCTTCTGGAGAATGAGGGGTTTAGAAGCCCAGTGAGTGTCTGGAGAGACTGGCTCTTCCCAAGGGTTTATCTCTTGCTCTCTCCTGCCTTGCTCCCTTGCGTAAGAAGAGCACAGCTCGCCTGGCCATTGTGGCTCAGTGTTTGAGGACTGACCTATGAACCAGGAGGTTATGGTTCATTTCCTGGACAGGACACATACCCGGGTTGCAACCTCAATCCCTAATGAGGGGTGTACAGGAGGCAGCTGATCAATGATTCTCTCCATCATTGATGTTTCTCTCTCTCCCTTTCCCTTCCTCTCTGAAATCAATATTAAATCAATCCTATATAATAAAAGCGTAATATGCTAAGTGTCTAACCGATCAGTCAACCATTTGGTCGACCGCTCAACCAGTCGCTATGACGCACACTGACCACCAGGGGGCAGATGCTCTGACTGGTAGGTTAGCTCGCTGCTAGGGTCTGGCCAATCAGGACTGGGTGAGAGGGCCAGGCACGCCCCAGAGCCCTCTAGCGGTCCCTCCCTGGCTGGCTGGCCCCCATCGCCCTGATCAGGACTGGGTGAGATGGCCCTGATCGGCCCCTGATTGATGGCCAAGCTGAGGGACCCCACCCATGCATGATTTTGTGCACCGGGCCTCTAGTATATATATAAAAAAGACAAAGAGCACAGACCAGGCTAAGTCTACTAGAGCACTGGTTCTCAACCTTCTGGCCCTTTAAATACAGTTCCTCATGTTGTGACCCAACCATAAAATTATTTTCGTTGCTACTTCATAACTGTAATGTTGCTACTGTTATGAATCATAATGTAAATATCTGATATGCAGGATGGTCTTAGGCGACCCCTGTGAAAGGGTCATTCGACTGCCAAAGGGGTCGCGACCCACAGGTTGAGAACCGCTGTACTAGAGTTTTGTCACCAAGTGGGGGTTTCAAACAACACGGTGGGCCTTTTAACCCCTGGGGCTTGTTCTTGTTTCCTTTGGAATCTCCAGTGGCTATTAGCAGGCAAGTTGTTGAACCTTCCAGCCTAGGTTCCTGACTTGTGAAAGGGGGTGAGGATAGAATCTACATCTGGAAGGTTGGAGTGATGAGAAAATGATGTGACACAGGCAAGCACTTATGACAGGAGCCAGCACACAGCAAGCACTCAAGAAATTCTGGCTGCGTTTGCAGTGTCAGAGTCTCACAGGTGACAAACATGTGGAAAAAAATCTTTCACTTGAAATCACAGAGGGAAAATTGTGTGAGAGCCCACGTGCTCTGGGCCCCGCCTGCACTCTGCCCGCATCTTCATTCGCTTGGACACGGGCTGGGTCTGCTCCACTGAGCCCCTGGAACTCCTTTATCTCCATGAGGCCTGCAGGCCTTACATGTACTATGTCCTCTGCCTGGAACATTCTACTCCCAGATAAGCCCAGGACTCGCTGCTTCACTCCTTTCTGACATTTGCTCAAATTTAATTTATTAGCGAGAGATCTTGCTCTCTGAACAAACAACAGGGGCACACCTCCTACCCCAGTCAGGTACTGTCCCTCTTCCCTGTGTCATTTTCCTTCTTCTAGGTACCTGCATGTTATATGTTCATGGATTAGTATAGCTATTTTCTATCTCCCCTGCTAACATGTAAGATCTGAGAAAGTAGGGGTTTTGTCTTTTGTTGCTGTTCATTGCAACATTGCTCACACTTAAAATGGTGCCCAAAGTACAGAAGGCATAGACTAACTATCAATTAAACAAACACATCAAACGTATCCATACTTCATAATTCACAAACAAATACAACATATACATATGTCATTAACCCCTTAATGAAGAATAATGAAAGCACTCAGACCATGAAGAATATTCCGGGCCTTAGCCTGACCCTTTGTAACTTTTGACATGAGATAACTTTAAACTTAAATCCAAGAAGTTCATTCACATCAGAATCACTGTGATCTTTCCTCTCCTTGGTATTCTCAGCCCTTGTAATATTATATTTGATTGGCGATATTCTACATACATGTAGGGAAAACATCAAGATTTTTTAAAAAAATTGACCAGATCCTTCTTGTGATTTATTTACATCCCAAGAGTCTTATGACTCGCTGTAATGAGGAAGACTTGACCTGCTCCCTGAGATTTCCTCAATGTCACCTTGTCTGACATGGAAGGAGGCCTCCGCTCTATAACAAGGTCTTTGTACAATGTGCTTTGTGCTGGGGGGAAGAGACAGCTCCCATCCAGGCATTCCCCAAATCACATGCATATACATTCTCCCTGGCTTTTTAGGATTTTGCCATAATGGAACAAATCATGCCAATTCTGAAGTCTTGAAAACTGTCTCAGCGTGAACCTTGACCTATGCACGTTGTCAATTTATTGAGGGACCAGACAAGTGAATGAAGGTAACTGCTTACAGTTCTGAAGACATATATAACTATTATCATGCTGCCCTTTTGTTTCTACTCAGTTTGAAGAGAGCTGAGCGGGCTAAGAGTGATTCCCACTACCGTCACATCCTGAAAAGTAAACTTCAGGGAAAACCCAACAGATAGTTGGCTAAATGCTCACATGACCACAAATTACTGTGGATAGTACAGCTTAGCTCTGGTCCTCACTGAAAATTAACCTCACTTTGAAGGCACAAACATCCCAGCTCAGGGTCAGGTACCATAGGGATTATTTTACTTTGCTTTATTTTAAAGTTTGCCTCACTCTGCTCAGGGCCCAAGTTGTTCTCAAGACTTTCAGGACCTGGTGAATTGAAGACATGGTTTTGCTGGCTGTTGTGTTCCATGTTGGAGACAGTATATCATCTTTTCTTTATAACCTAAACAGAAGACTTTTTAATTTAAATATATGGGCAATAGAACTTGTGATCCTTCAGCAGCTTGGTTCTTTATAATAACCTATGGGCACTTTCCTCTGGCATGTAGCTCGCATGTAGTAGGAAACACATCTAAACCTTCACTCCCTAGTTCATACCTCTTCCTACTGCTGAAAGCGTTCAGCATGTGTTGAGTTCAAGAAGAATACGCCTCAACAGTGGCTCCCAAACCCAAAGGTCCAGTAGGGAACTCTCTTGACAGCACGTTTCTTCCACACATTTTCTCCACCCTCATCCATCTCCCACATTTCCCCAGCCTGTTTGCGCCATCGCATCTCTGCTGAGACTCGCTCCAAAGTGGGGCCTCCCTCCGATGATGATGGTAGACCAGGAGGCTGCCATCAGTGACATCAGACCTATTGGCAGTAACCACAGTGGCACTTCTGACAATATGCCAAGAGTTCTGGGAGCCAGGCATGAGGTGGGTAGTCCAAATAATGATCCCTGCCCAAGCTGCCCTCTGCTGGGACAACCCACCACTAATTAAAGGCCATCTGGTTAGCCCATCCAGGCTATCCTGCCAGGAGGAGCCAGATGTCAGCACATTACTCCAGTCCATGACCTCTCTTAGGATATTAACATGGATTATTTATGGGTGGGCTGAGGTGGTTACCCTATATGAGCCTCCTTCCTGGTGCATGGCTTAAGAAGTTATATATATATGTTATATATAAACTTTATGACGATACCATTAATTTTGGGTACTGCCAAGTTCCAGACCTATAGGCTCTGTAGTTGGGTTCTGGGCCTGGTTCAACAATAATAATTTTTAAAAACACTCCAATGTCTCATTTCTCTGTGTTTTCCATGGACTCTACCTAAGTATAGATATGAATACTCTCTTCTTGGGAATTCACTGGCATTTAGTTCTTGCCAACTGTCTGTGAACTACTCTCTCTCTCCTTCAATCAGAGAGGGTGCCAAGGGAGCGCCTTTTTAAGACCAGAAGAGAATTGGGTGGCACCATTCTTGATGATACTCTTATTCTTCTAAGTTATGAGTTGAACTGCCTTCTATCCACAGCAGGTTCTGGGTGAATTAGTTTACCCCCATGAGGGGAAGAAAGTTGGATGAATACAGAACTAAGGATCATAAAAGCTGAATTCTAATCATGGCTCTTCCATCTCTATGTCATGGAAACTTGGGAAAGTTGCCTGCCCTTTCTAGGTCTCAGACTGTTCTTCTCAATACTCCCAAACTCTGTGTCTTATATATCATGAGTGTTAATAATTAATTCCAACATGAGTATACATTGTTAATAAAAATATGTAAATGGATTAATGCCTATCCTCCATGCTGAACTGCATTCTGTAAAATGTAATATAAAAATGATGAAAAGAGTTAACTCTACATTGGCCTAAGGTGCCAATATTATTAGTATTTGTCCTACCCACCAAAAGATATGTCACAAAAGAGAGAGATAATCTAAGCAATTCTGATCTGTTAGATCTAAAATAGGCTGTGCCAACCAATAAGCAAGGACCCAAAATTCCATTTCTATAATATCTCACCCTCACCATCCAATATCAGATTGTTAGAAGATCCTCCAGACTAATGGCTCTCAGCTCAGGTAGTACCACCTCCAAAAGGATGGTTTGAAAATGGCCGTGGGCATTTTTTGGTGTTATAATATGAGGGTGGTGGAGACAGTGGCATTGAGTGCATAGGGGTCAGTGATGTTGCTCATTCTGCAATGTGTCGGCCAGTGATTCATAGTGAAGAATTACCCTGTGTGCCCCACCAACCTTCACACAGTTCACTGAACATTCATATAAAACCTGCTAGTAATTATCTCAGCCTAGAAGCTAATGCCATCTCACACATAAAAACAGTTCTTTCTCTGCTAGCATTCCGCGAAAATTGCAAATTTAGGGGGTGTTTGAGCAGCTCCTTAGCAAAGTTAGTAAAGTGTTACATAGGACACACTGCGTGCCAGGGATTATTCTAAACACTTGATACAAATCCACTTAATCCTCACAACACCCCTATTAACACATACCCACTTAATCCTCATAATACCTCTATTAAGGAAGAATAATTACTCCCATTTCATAGACTACAAGACAGAGGCATTGAGTGGTTAACTGTCTCCTGAGATCATACATTGAGTAAGTTGATGAGCTGGTCTCTGAACCTGGGCCATCTGACTCCACAGTCTAAATTCTCAGATAACTGAATACACTTTCTCTTCTAGATCCTTGCTCCTTGGCAGTTTCTTTAGGGATGAAGGACTCTATGGTATTAATCTTCTAGAGAGTGACAAGGAGGAAGCGGATGCTACCTGAGGCAAAGGAAATCTCTCTATCCGTACAGATGGGTATCTCATCATCTCACCCACGTGACTTAGAAATATTCTTAAAGAGATAAGAAGCAAGTCAAGAGCTATATTTAAAAAGAGGTGACATCTACCTCACCTAGGTATTTCTTTCCCATATTGTGCAATCAAGATAATTTCCGAGAGTGATGGTCTGAGAAGGACCAGCCCACTGGTGAGAAAGCAGAGGAGAGAGAATGGGGTCTTCTACTACAGAGGGTTCTCCTAATGGCCTGGACATCTACATATTGTTCTAGGGAACAATCTGCAGGATTTCATCTTCCCTCAGCTCCTGCCAACATTGCAGTGGTTTGACACAGAAAAAGCCAGTTTATTTCGGGTCTGGCTGCCGTACAGGACAGCTATCTTCCATCGGAAGCTCAGCATTCCAGGTGGTTTCAATGTCGTAACACCTCCATATCCACCCATTCGCTGTTTTCCTTAGTATCACAGAAGAGAATGTGGAGAATCTCTTACCACTCAAAGTCACACAGGGAACGTCTCTTCATGGTTCACAGGACAGAGCTAGTCGCATGGCCCTTCTTCTCCTTCATGTACCCAAAACAGAAGAGAAAAAGGTGGTGAATAATACTGATGTCTGATATCTGCCAACTTAAAAGCGACCTCAAAGGGTAAAGGACATATTCCCTCCACTTAAGATCAACAAGGTGTTTAGTCTATCTTGTAAAGTCTAGAGGGCTAACACACGAGGCATTTTAAAACCTCCCCTAGTAGCCGTTTAAACATTAAAAAATAATTTACTGAGGTTAAAGTCACAACGCATTAAATTACCATTTTACAGCGGCACTGATGACATTCACAGTGTTGTGCAGCCACCACCTCTATCTAGTTCCAAGAGACTTCCATCGACCCACTGACCAGCCGTTCTGTGTCCCCTCCCCTCAGCTCCTGGAACCATCAATCTGTGTTGTGTCTCAGGGGATTTATCTATTCTGGATGTTTAATATACATATAGAATCATGCAATATGTGACCCTTTTGTGGCTGGCTTCTTTCACTTAGGGTGTTTTTTGTATCACTACTTCATCCTTTTCTATGACAGGATAATATTCCATAGTATGGATACACCACAATTTGTTTATCCATTTGTTCACTCTTTATAGCTTTTGGTGATTACAAATAATGCTGCTATGGATAGTGTGTACATGAGTTTGAGTTTCTGGTTTCAGTTCATTTGGGTATATATACCTGGGGGTAAAATTATGGGGTCATGTAGAAATTCTATCTTTGATGTTTTAGGAATTGCCAAACTGTTTTCCACAGTGGCAGAACCATTTTTCATTCCCATAGCAGTGTATGAGGGTTTCAGTGTCTCCACATCTTTGCCAATGCATGTTATCATTATTATTTTTTAACTACAGCCATGCCAGTGGGCGTAGAGTAGTATCTCACTGCGGTTTTGATGTGCGTTTCCCCAATGACAGATTATGTTGAGCAGAGTTTCCTTTTACTTTTTGGCTAGTGTAGATTTCTTTTGGGAGAATAATCAAGTCTTTGCCCGTTTTAAAATTAGGTTGTTAGTCTTTCTGTTGTTCAGTTGTAGGAGTTCTTTATATATTCTGGATTCTTGACCCTTATCGGATATAGGACTTGCAAATATTTTCTCCCAATGTGTAGGCTATCTTGTCACTGTTTTTGATACTGTCCTTTGATACGCAGAAGTTTTTAATGTGATGAAATCTGATTTATCCAGTTTTCCTTCTGTTGCTCAGTGTCCTGTCTCAGAATCCACTGCCAAAGCCAAGGTCAAAAAGATTTAACCCTATGTTTTCTTCTTAGAATTTTATAGTTCTAGCTCTTATATTTCCATCATTAATCCAGTTTGAGTTAAGTTTTGAATATGGTCTGAGGTAGGAGTTCAAGTTCAATATTTTTGTCTGTGAATATCCAGTTGTCCTAGCACCGTTTGCTGAAGAGCCTACTCTTGTCTCATTGAGTGATGTTAGCACTCTTCTCAGGAAGCAATTGGACAGAAATATATGGGTGTTAGTAGCTATTTTTAATATGTAACAAACTTCTCAATTCTAAAAACTTTGTTTTTCATATCACACCTAAATCTCACTGACTTCTGTTCAAAGACTTTTTTTTATCTTTTCTCTAGTCTTCAGAAAAAAAATGGAGAAAAACTGGTCCTATGAATACATACAAATGACAACAACTATAACTACCATATTGACATTCAGCCAGTTTCTGTGGATGGTTCAGTAAGTGAAAGGCAATGTAGTTGATACTGGGAGGGTAAAATATGAACAATATACAGTCCCCATCTTCCAGGACCATCACAATCCAGTGGGAAAGAAAAGTATATCTACGAATAACTGTGCCAAATGTTTACAAAATGACACTGAGCAGGAAAGAGTGAGTTATTCCGACTGTGGGGTTTGGAGGACCTTGTGAGGTGGAAGTGGGTAGCATGAGGTATCATGGATAATATGAATGAAATTTTTCTGATGACATTATTTTAACATTCGGAGAGCTGGTTATTTTATGTGAATGCGATCTTAGATCCCACTAAAGTGGCCACAATATTAAATATGCCAATGGTTATTGTGTATAATGCTGCTATGAGTATGTGGTGTCCAGATTGCAGTTATTTCATTGGTAGGTAAGGAGCCTT
The DNA here is from genome assembly GCF_963259705.1 of Myotis daubentonii. NCBI lineage: Eukaryota > Metazoa > Chordata > Mammalia > Chiroptera > Vespertilionidae > Myotis > Myotis daubentonii. The sequence continues at coordinate 52,242,443 of NC_081855.1, read as the reverse complement.
ACAAAGTTTTCTCCAAGTTAATCTATTTTATAACAAAATGTTTCAGTATAAAAGCACACTAGAAATATTTTTCATAGTATGTTTGGCTTGATGCTTGTGGCACGGGCATGAAGAAACAAAACTCTTATGTGTACCATGGACCTAGGTGATTCTCAGGTGCTTCTGAGGTGGAGATCTGCTTACATGTGATGAAGTGAGGGGTGCTCTTGAAGACTTCGTTTATAAAGAGGTGGGGAAAGCAGGATTGGACAGAGAGAAATTGAAGTGGAACATAGTTACAGCAGAGGCACTAGCTAACCCCTCAGAGATGCCCTGAATTGAGATAAGGATACTGGACCTTTGGATATCACATACACCAGTCATTGGATATGGGCTGCTTTGGGGAAGGGTGCATAACCCTGAGCAAGGGGACTCCTTTAGGCTGAAGGTAATTCCTGGAGATAGATTGGTCTATGAGCTGTCAACAGGCACCACTTCCTACACCTGGGGAAATAATTTTCTTGGTCTCCAAGGGGGATTCTGGGTCGTATACTACAGCATCCACTAGACTAGATAAGGATGGTATTACCATGATTACCATTTTCAGAGGAGGAGAATGAGACTCAATAGTTTAATTACTTGCCCAAAGTCTCACAACAATGAATGGCAGAGTTGGTACCAAAACTCAAGTCTTCTGATTCCAAGCCAAGCTGAATTAAGCAACATTATTGTACCTCAAAATGTGCAGTACTGTTTCATCTAAAAAAAAAAGAATATTTAAAGCCAGTTGAACTTCAATCATTTAGATTTCACAACTCTCACCTGGGAATCCCCCTTTTTCTTCCAAAACACAAAATTCAGTTCTCAACTTGCCCACGTCAAGGAATTCCTCTGAACGTGCAGTCCTAAAAACAAGGCGGAGTTCTTTCACACACAAACACATGCCTTTGTGCACTTTAAAAGCAGCACATAGGATAGAAGCAGAATATTACTGGAATTATTATTAAGTTAACGGAATAACTCAGCATCCAGACCTCTGTGCTATTTTCAGACTAGCACCTATGCTATGGTATTTTCAGGAATAACATAGCATCCAGACATCTAGGCTATTTTCAGTCTGCCGTATAGGAAAAAAACATGTATTAACAAAGGAAGATATGTGTGAAGATTAGGGGAGATTTACAAAATGGTCAAAAATGTCAGCTTGAGGCAAAAAATAATGAACTTGAAAGCCAGAGAAGAGGAAGCATTTCCAGGCAACGTTCCCTTTATTTCCAACACGCTGCCCTGAGAACTAAGAAGCAAGGCAAGTCTTTGCCTCTGAGAGCCTGGAAGCCAGTTACCAGCTGCTGGAGCTCCAGACCCTAAGAACCTGCCATGTTGGAATTCAGATGATGATCATGTAATTGACGTCAACATCAAAGGTCATTGGAAGAAAATAGGGTTTAAGGATGAGAAGATCTTGGATCTTCACCACTTCCTCACTGTATGACTGGGGTAAGGATCTCACTCACTTGAAGAACCTAAATAGATTCTCTATCTATGAATAATATCATCATCATAACAACTTTATAGGGGTGTTCTATGATGAAATTGGGATATGTAGAAATCTCCTGTCTTTATGAGTAACTGATTTACAACTCTGTCAGCTTTTTAAATGTACATGTTATTCATATTGCTGTGCATGTATGTGCATGTTGGACCTGAAAAGACTGCAATATCATAACTGGAAAGACTGAAGTACAATAGAGCAGCACTGTCTACTGAGCTTTCGGTGACTATGGAGATGTTCTTTGTCTGTGGTAACATGGCAGCCACTGGCCACCTCTGACTATTGTACGCTTGAGATGCGGCTGGTGCAATGAGGAATTGAACTTGTAATTTCATTTACTTTTTTAATTACTTTAACTGTATGTGTAAATAACTGTATGTGGTCAGTAGCCACCACCACAGATTGCCTGGATGTGAAGTATTCAAGATGGAAGGTATTTTAGATATGATCTAATCCAAAGTGATCTTTATAGGGGATAATGTACATACTCGAGAGAGATATGAAATAACATGCTCAGGGTTTCACAACCACTAAGCGGGGTTGCGGCAACATTTGATTATGCTCCAATATTCCAAATCACGGCATCGCATTGCCACATGGAATGACAAGAGTAAATGATTTAAAGACATGGGCAGGTTGACAGCAGTGTGGGCCAGGTCTTCCAAACTCCAAAAGTTATGATTATCATCAGTACCATAACCACATTAACTCCCAATTTCTGAACACCTACTCTTTGCGTGGCAGAGAAGAGCGGAGGACTGTTCTCTTGACCTCCAGACTGACATGCCTCCCTGCTAGAACCTTAAACTCATACTGGCCTACTCCTGCGCCTTTGGAGGATACATTACCCATGTTTTGGAGCATACATATCTCACCAAGGCCTCCGGTATGCTCGCTACTCCTCGCTCGTCTGCTCTGATGAACACAATGCCATCCATACAGTGGCCTGGGGGGTTGTTCTGTGGATACCTAGATGGCCCAGGTGTCTTCGGGCTGTATTATGTCTTCATTGCCAGCTGGATGGCAGGGGATCAAGTTCCCAAACCCCCATCTTAGTGTCTGCTTTCTCAGCCCATTCCTGGCACAGGCTATCGCAGGCTGAGTGCCCTGGGAAGCTGACTCTGACATAGAGGAGTGTGCAGGAGATGGCTATTCCCGAGAGCTCCTGGGATTAGCATCATCTGGCAGAGAGGGGCAGGGAGGAGGAGTGGGCAGAGGGACGAGCAGAGCTGCAATGTAGAGCTGACATCATAGGTAGCTGTGGAGTGGGAATCACTTTTGAGTTGTCAAGACATAGGATGAACAGGTTGGGCTTTCATACCTCACATCGATCAGTCATTGGGTGTGAGTTGCAGGGTGAGATGGAGGCACAGTTTTGGGTGTGGCATCTTTCTTCAGTGGAAGCAATTCTTAAAGGAGGCTGAGCACTGGTGTCTGTCTCAGGATGGCCAGCAACTAGAGCAGCGGTTCTCAACCTGTGGGTCGCGACCCCTTTGGCGGTCGAACGACCCTTTCACAGGGTTTGCCTAAGACCATCCTGCATATCAGATATTTACATTACGATTCATAACAGTAGCAACATTACAGTTATGCAGTAGCAACGAAAATAATTTTATGGTTGGGTCACAACATGAGGAACTGTATTTAAAGGGCCAAAAGGTTGAGAACCACTAAACTAGAGAAATCTGAAGGAAATTGCCTAGGAGTACGTCACAGGCTCCGCCTCCCGTGATTATGAGGGGTTACCAGCACATGCTACATTTTAATAGAAACCTCACATAGAGCCTGGATGAGCTTAGAATTTGAACTCTGAGAAGCTCCATCAGCAGTGAGCATTGACTCTGAGAGAAAAGACACATTTTGAGCCAAAAAATTCAGTGGACAGTACTAGCACGGGACATGGAAAAACTTTGGTGAACCAAACAAAGAGGGGGGGGGTGTGGTGAGGAGGTGAGGATACGGGGTGTGTGTGAAGGTGGGTGGGGGGTCTGGCCTAGCAAACCACTAAAAAAGAAATCTTTTTTTACAGCAGCCCCAGGAACTTATTGAGACCTCATAAAATAACGAGAACCAAGGAAACAACACTCTACGCTAAGTGTCTCTTTCACCGTTTTACAGACTGGGGTAAGATTTTATGAGCTATTTGGCTTCACCTCTGGATGCCTCTTTGGGAGAAGTTCCTGGTTCTTCAGCCAGTTATTTTAACTTTGGGCCAGAGCGTGAGAAGATTCCAAAATAGGATAATAGCCATTGAGGCTTTCTGGCAATGTTCTCCAGATGTTGATCACCACAGGCATTTAGCCAACTCACAGAGATCGGGTGGATTGGCCAATGTAATATCTCTATACCTGGGTCCCCCTGGACAGGAAGGTCAAGTCTGGTGGCTATGAGAATATGACACTGAGGGGGTCCCCCGATTCCTTCAGTGAGTTTCTGGCACTAAAGAGCTTAGTTTGGGGATAAGTCATCAGATAATATTTATAAGTTTCCTGGATGCTGAGCCAGCCTCAGAATGAGAAGTGAAGTCATAAGTTCTAAGAGCTTAATATCCCTTCTCCTCTCAAGACAGTTTGGCCATCACAACTGGCTCAGTCTAATCAGTGAGGCAAGAAGCAAAACGCCAAGCCTCCCTCTACCTGCACAGGGCAAAGAAGCAATGGCCTCTTCCTGGGTAGTTCTTTGGTGTGCTCTAGGGCTGACTCCGATCCTGGGAACACAGGTCATTAGTTAAAAAAATAAGGACTCATCCTGATCTTCTGTGTGCTTCTCCAGTCATTTAAAGGCCCCCAAAGCTAATGAGTCACCTATACTCTTTGATGATTATTTTGTAGTGGAAACATCGAGCCAGAGTGGGGCATCAGCTTTCCTAGAAGCAAATGGGTCCTTGATCTGACCTGGGGCCCTCTCATTCAGTCAACTCCATATTTAGGCAGATTTTTCTGCTTAAGGTCACCCCTGGTTCATTAAGATATCACATATTCAACTAGGTTGAAGAGACATGAATGCTACAAAACTGACCTCAATCCTTTGTCCACCCAGAGACAATCTGATTTTATTCCTGAGCCCAGGAATAGAATATTTCTTTGACCTCGGTCAAACAGGACTTGGCAGTAGCAAGAACGGCCAGGCAATTTTCAGTCCCATCTAAAGGGTTCCCACATAACCTGTCTGAAGGGTCCATGAGCAGACTCTGTTTCCATGAATTAACTTTTCTGAGACCCTCTTCATTAGGTGACTCCCTCATTTGGACCAATGCCTTCTTCACTCGCAAGATCTGGAGACATTTTTGGTTGCTTCACATGGGGATGGAGAGTAAAAGTGCTAGCAGCATCTGGAAGCCAGGGATGCTACTAACTATGCTACAATGCACAAGACAGCCCCAAGAGCAAAGAATTACTTGGCCCCAATATCAATGGTTCAGAAGCTGAGAGGCCTGCCCTGTAGATGAAAAACAAACTCGCTGTGTGCACAGAACCTAACTCCCAGGGTCTGAAAGGCTGGTATGGACTGGCATATGCATTCTCAACAGACATACTGTCACTACCAAGGGGGTGAAAACTGGTTATTTCTGGGCCAAGGGGTGAAAAAAACCTCAGCTTTTCTTTTTTTTTTTTTAAATCTATAAAGCATAGATATAGATACAGTAATTGGATTTATAGTATATCTGTAACACTAAGATTTCATGGAGGGAGTTTGATTAGGAAAATAAAAGTCTAAACAGTTTTCTTGGGCAGGGGGAGTGATAAATTTAATTTTTAAAAGGCTGGGACAAGCTGAAATAGGGTGATTGCAAGTCCTCTACTCCGCCCCTCTGTATGGCAGCCGCATGTCCCACTGCGGTGCCTGACTGCCCTCCAAACAGGTTCTGCTCTGAGTTTTTCTCTACCGACCATTTACATGCTGGGAAACAGAGAACAGGCCGCGGCCATTCTCTGAAATAAGCAGCATAAGTCTGTGGCTTACAGAAGGAAGTTCTGGGTTTCTAGTAAGTGCGTCTGGGCTTTTCTGATGCCACTGTGCCTTGAGGTATCTCTCTTAAATCTAAGGAGTATCCCAATGCCAGTGAGCTGAGACAGGGGTGTCTGTGGCCATCACGGAAAATATGTTTGACCCCAGACAAGTTTCAGAGATGTGTGTAGAGAAAATTGGTCTTGGAATTGAAGGATGTCGAGGGAATGCAAAAGGGATATTCTTTCCCTGACATGCCCTCTCCCACCATGGAACCCACGACGGCTTTAGACACCCCAGTCCCTACAAAGCCACAAAACCTCCAGAAACAGGGCAGTAAAAAGTAATGAAATGCAATATTCAGGAGACATGGAAAAGCCATGATTTACTTTAATCCTGGGGACCAGGAATAATACACCTGCCTGGGAACAGGGGATGGCATAATGTTGGCATAACATTGGGGGTTTAATGATTTTTGACCACATTTTATAGACCCTTTCCTGCAATTAATACTAAATAAAGTCAACATCTTCTCCACCTGCTGCCGTGCTTGGGGCTGTCATCACTTGGGAGCTGCCCTCCCTCATTCCCTGGAGATCACAGATCTTGTTTCATGTGCTCTTCTCCCAGTCCTCTCGCCTCCATAATCCCCAGGACTCTCACTTGAACTGTTTGTGGTAACAATGGGTTTCCATTCTTCTATTTTTTAAGTTAATTGAGTTCAGTTGTACTTGCCCCCCTGCTGTTGCTGCCTCAGTATATTTTCTCTCTTAATTATGGGGCATAATAATTTTCCTCCCATCCTACTTTTATTTTTAAAAGATACATTTTTATGTATTTCAGAGAGGAAGGGAGAGATAGAAAATCAATGATGAGAGCGATTCATTGATTGGCTGCCTCCTGCATGACCCGAGAATCGAGACTGGATAATGAAACCTGGGCATATGCCCTGACTGGGAATTGAACTGTGACCTCCTGGTTCATAAGTTGAGGCTCAACTACTGAGTCACAGGGGCCAGGCTCCCATTCTACTTGTAAGACAAATGTTAATGACTATTCCCCCTCCCCCACACATTGCTATTCTTTAAGTCTGTCTCTCTCTTCTCTTTCTGAAGTGGACTCTTGAAGTCCTTAGAGATTTTTTTTTTAATTATGTTTTTATTGATTTTAGAGAGAAAGGGAGAGAAAGAGAAACATTGAGGTGAGAGAGAATATCAATTGGTCGCCTCCCGCATGTACCACAACAGGGGATTGAACCCGCAACCTGGGCATGTTCCCTGACAGAATCAGACTGGTGACCTTTTGCTGCATGGGATGGCGCTCAACTAAGTGAGCCACACCAGGCAGGGCTGGAGTTCTTTTCTATGGCTATACTTGTGTACACTTTAGCCAATTTAGGCACATGAATGTCTTTTTTTGTTTTTGTTTTGTTTTGTATTTTTGTTCATCTTTACCTGAGAATATTTTTTCTATTGCTTTTCAGGGAGAGTGGAAGGGAAGGAGGGAGAGGAAAAAGATAGAGAAACATCAATGTGAGAGAGGCACATGGATTGGTTGTCTCGGGCACACACCCAACCGGCAACCAAACCCTGGCTTCTAGGCCAATACTCTAACCATGGAGCCACACTGGCCAGGGCACCACATTCATGTCTTGGTTCAAGGATTACTGGACAACCACCTGGGGCCCTAGTCCAAGATCTCATGATGAAATAAACATAAAACATATGCTCACACTTTGGGAAAGGGACTATCTCCTGCATTCCAGTCTCTGTGTCCTGAGCCATGTGGAGAAGTTTAGAAGGAAAGCCCAACAAGAGTGACAGGAACCCTCATTTTGCAAGATCAAGGTGACTCAACAGTAATCCTGAGTTTTAGGGGTGTGTGTGTGTGTGTGTGTGTGTGTGTGTGTGTGTGTGTGTAGTTGCTTTTGGAGGAAGGAGTTGAAAGTATTAATTGCTAGAAACACCACTAGCAATTTCTAGTTGATTCAAATCAGTCTCCACATCTTTTCAATATCTTATAGATTCCTGCCCTCTTATAAGGCTGCATTGAGGCAATGAATTCACACAGGGGCCATTTATGGAACTGTAGTAACAGTATATAAAGCCAATCTCGCCGAAACCGGTTCGGCTCAATGGATAGAGCGTCGGCCTGCGGACTGAAAGGTCCCAGGTTCAATTCCGGTCAAGGGCATGTACCTGGGTTGCGGGCATATCCCCAGGAGGAGATGTGCAGGAGGCAGCTGATCGATGTTTCTCTCTCATCGATGTTTCTAACTCTCTATCTCTCTCCCTTCCTCTCTGTAAAAAATCAATAAAATATATTTAAGAAAAAAAAAGCCAATCTCTCTTATCTCCCATCTTTTTAGTTTTTAAATCCCAAATAGTGAGTGGCAGCAAGGTTACCAGTTTTATAGCTCCATGCATTGGGTCCCAGTGGGGAGTCAGTGGGGGCAGGGAGGTGGGGCGGGGGTTGTTCCCAGCCTGAATGGCCCTTGGCCTCCGGCAATTCTCTGTGGCTGGATAGAGGGAAGATCATTATTCTCTTCATCACGGCATCAATGGCTGCATTTAGAATCCTCTCCAAGGCTGAGCAGATTCCCCAGAGAATATTCTCAACTCTCCCCTGATCTGATTTGAAGTAAATTAATGTTCTGAAAATATCTGCTGGCAGGGTTGGGACAGGGAAGCTGCAGTGGCTGGGATGGGTGACCTTTCTCCAATCTGTCACCAGGCTGTTAATGAGGGTGATGTTTACTTCTTTGGGATGGGGTCTCATGGGAGGGGTTGCCGAGGAATGGCCCCTGGAGGCCAGCTGCCTAGACATCTTCTCCCTCTCCCTCCCAGCTTCCTGCCCTTCCCTGCAGGGTCACTCTCATCTGAACCGTGGATTTGTGATGTCAGGAATGGACGGATGAGAAGACAGACGGAGGAGAGAAAGAAGGTAACACGGAGGCGACAAGGGCTACCATCATCCTAAAAACCTCTTCTTTTTACTAAAAAGAAAACTGAGCCCTAGAGAGTTTCCATTTATTTGGGGATGATAATAAACTCAGAATTAGAACTAGGTTCTCTTACACTGATTTCAAAATGTCCCTTTAATTTAGGTCTATGATAGCATTTCTAGCAGGTTCCTTGGGAGTGGGACTGATGTTTCTTATTTTCAGACAATATTTCTTCCCACTTTCTTATATAAATACCAGAGCCACCATAGCTGTACATGCAGAATGTGCATCACCTATCCATCTATGAGAGTGAGAAATTAGAAACAATTGAAATGTCCACCGAGAAGGTCGTACTAAAATAAGAGGGCACATCCATAAATACAACGGGGTATTTGCTGCCGTCAGAGAGGAAGACACAAATCTGCATTTACTGATGCGAAGGCAGGAGCTACCATTTACTGAGCATTTGCTAAATTGAGGTGATAAAAGCCTCACTGAGTATGTCAGGTCTGAGAACAGCACCATAGATTGGTTGGTATTTTCACTGGGGCTTTAGTTTTCTCAATTCACTCCAAAAGTTCCTCCTCCCCCCCCCCCCCCCCCGCAATCCATGCACATCACCCTCTTGTTCTCCCAATTTACGTGGGAATAAGTCTTGATATATTGTTGTGAAAAACAAATCTAACCTGGTTGCATAACCACTTGTGTGTGGGCTTAACTATGTGAAGTGTATGTGTGTTGTGTGTGTGTGTGTGTACATGTGTGTGTGTGTGTGTATGTGTATCTGTGCTTAAAAAGTTTTTGGAAGTATACACACCCAGATCACTGACCTATCATATGAGCAGTGGGCTTATGGATGGTTTTCACTTTCTTTATATTTTCTACATCACTGCAATGGTCTCATAGGTATTATGTCTACACATGCATACATATGTGTGTCTAACTTTTGGAGTCAAAATTTTAAAGTTAAATAAAGTAGTAACATTAAAAGCAGCAATGAGGCTGTATTAGAAAGGGAACACTCCTTCAAATGAATTATTGAGACTGTCCCCTAAAAAAAGCACCCAGAACACTTGACTTCCTGAATTCAATTTGCATTTTCTTGTCTGTTTTTCAAAGTAGCCTGTGGGATAAACACGGGCTCAGGTCACGTTCAGATAGCATCCAGCCCTTCGGATGCTGGATGGAGCGAGGTTGGGGGTTGGGGTAGAGTTGGGGGATGCAGGACCCCCATCGGAATACCCAGCTCCCGAGGTTCTCCTTCTGACCCTGGCTCAACCTGTCTTGCTGTTCCCCAGGGAAGCCCAAGGGTAAATGAGTCTTTTGGAAAGAGCTTTTCAAAGTAGACGTCCCTCAAACTCGGCCAATAATTAACTTTTCATCCTCTCATAAAATTGAGACTGTGGCTGGTTCAAAGCCCAGGACCCTGGGCCTTAATTGAATTAACTCGGTTTTCCATCCTTGGGAAGGATCACTCCAAACCATAACATTTAGCGAGGGCTGCCCTTCCTGGCGAGAACATAGCGCCCATTGACAGGAGGGCGGCCGAGTCAGGACTGTGGCACGCACCCGGGGCCTGACTGGAAAACGGGACACTCTCCGACGGGGACAAAACACTTTCTGTTTCCCACACTTGCAAGTCAGTCGGAATGCATCTCCGCACAGCGCTGTCTTGGCCAAAGCAAAGAGAGCAGCGGGTCCACGCGGCCGACCGGCCACTGCACGCACGCACCTGGCTCCCTGACTTCGTGACTTTTCCTCCATTTCTTTCTCCACTTGGAAGGAATGTCCCGTCCTCTGTCTCCACACCAACGCCTGCCCATGGCCTCCTTTCAGACCTAACTTGCCCCTGGACTGCGATCTTCGTCTCCTTAGCTCCTGCTCCCTGAATCTGGCTTCCACTCATGTCCCCCTGACTGCGTTTGGGGCCCTGGCTCTGAAATGCACAGGCTTCACCAACTTCAGATAAAGTTGCGCTGCAACAGCATGGAGGGAGCTGAAGAGCATCATGCTAAGCGAAAGAAGCCAGTCAGAGAAAGATAAGTATCACATGATCTCACTCATATGTGGAATCTAATGAACCAAATAAACCGACGAACAAAAATAGACCCTGAGACATAGAAGCATGAACAGACTGCTGACCTTCATAGGGAAGGCAGGGGAGGGTGGGTGCGTACAAGGAGATCAACCAATGAACTTGTATTCATATATGCATACGAGGGTTTGGGGGAGGATGGGAATGGGCTGGAAGAGGTTAATGGAGGAAAATGGGGAGGCCTATGTAATACGTTCAACAATAAAGATTGTTTTTAAAAGTTGTGATGCAAAGAGGAAGCCCTATTGCTCAGTGGTCTCAGTCATTCCGTGAACCTGAATGAGTCAAAACAAGTCATTCTCTGTTATTTGGTTGTAGGTCAAACAACTGTAGGTGCGGAGCAGCTAAAATCACAGCGACAACAAACCCGTGGAACAACAGGGCTCCCCATTAAACTGTAAGTCCCCTGCAGGCAGACAAGACTGGCGCGCTCAATAAGTACCTGGCGGATGACATGTCTGTCTGCAAAACAGGAATAAGGCGTCTCCCATGCCTGGAACTTAGCACAGTTTAGATATGAAAATACGGCTTTCCGGAATTCTAATTTCTCGAAAGCTAAATCTCAGAGCACTTGGGAGGGTTTTAGTCTTCTTTCGAAACCTTGCTGGTCTTATAGGGAGAGGCTTTGCCTTTGAGGTAATCTCATAACGACCATGGACATCCACTCAAGCGCAGGGCACGCAGGCTCCGTCTCTGGGGCCTATGGGGAAGAGTCTCTCTGTGGGATATGAGATGTAGTCTGTGATTCAAGGTCAGCGGAGAGAACCCCCGGGATTATTTTATGTGGATTACGTTGCCATAAAGCCATTGCCACTACAACCTCGCGGTTTCCCATCCGAGAGGCGCCTCTGAGGAACCTGCCCAGCTGCCTTGCCGTCAGCCAGCCTGGCTTTCTGTGATAAATGCATTTTTTAGACCAACGGTACATGACCAGATCCTTCCCCCGAACCCTGATTCCGGGTCAGTAAAATAACTGCAGCTCTGCCCTTGACCCTCTCGTTAATCCTCGGTGTGTACCCACTTTTAATTTTTCCCAGGACTTTTATTTTCCGAGATTGATTATTTTCAGCAGATGGATGGGGTGTCTGCGGCGAGGCATAGCTGGTTTGTACCCGCAGCTCATATTTCATTAGATAAATACACTGCATGGTGTAATCCAGGATTCTGCTGGGCACCCGGTCCTGGAAGAGGCTTTGAGGATAGAAGTCAATCAAGTCTGAGAGAGGAGAGTTATAGACACTGGATTTAGCGTTGTGAATGGGGACTTTGGTGGGCGACGTCTCTGTTTATTTACTCAGATAGTAGACATGTGGAGAGTCAGACAACCCACTCAGCTGCGTGTCTGCTCTAAGATATCACTGACTCTGCACGGAATAATCTGGAGAGAAATAAAGCATGGCACTCATTTTTTAAACAGTCAAGGATGGATTGTGGAAAGAGGGTGAATTCTGGAGGCAAATATTTTTGTACCTTGAAAACTTTCTTCAAATGGGCACGATTTTCTTTTTTTAATGTAGTACTGATGTCCTTTTTCAGGCAAGTATGAGGTTTTTTCATAAAAAAAGCCACATGGTCCAAATGCCACCCCTGGAGTTTGTGACGTGGCTAATGCAGGGTCCCAAGAAGTATGAGTGTCCCTTCAGATTCAACGGCTGCTTCTTCTTAGTTATCACTGCGGAGAGAGAATGAATGCTAATGCCGACAAGCAAAAGTGTCTGCTGAAGTGCACATGCATGGGTATCCAGGCTGTAGGTAGCTGTAGTAGCGGGTAAATGAAAATGCATGCATGGTTCCTTTGCAAGAAATAAATGCTACCAAATTTAATGTTCTTGATACATAAGATCTTAAAGAAATCCATGAATAAGCCCCCCCCCCCAGTAATATCAAGATAGGTAAAGAAAATGAACAATTCACCCAAAGAAACATACAAATGGCCTATAAATATATGAAAAATGTTTAGTCTTGATAGCAATTAAAGAATGGAAATTATCATGGCATTCCGTCTTCACCTATTCCTGGAGATTTTAAATGATTTCTTAACTTTCACTTTTGAGTGCAGGCTGACTTTAAGGAGATGGCTGGTTGTCCATTCTCGTATCAACATCACCATATATATATATCTTTTAGCAGTCATCTGATTTATAAAAAGATGTAACAAAATTTTAAATGATACAAAATTTCATTTTCAAGACAACAATATCATTTTCAAAATAACACCAAAAAGTAAGTGTATTTCACCATTCTCAGCTCATAACAGCAAAGCATGAGTGGAGGAGTAGCGGATGTTGTAGCATCATGTTTAATAAACCTTCACTAGAGAAAGGCGGTTGAAGGAAAGCAGAGAAACCGTCTTTTAAGTATTAGAATGAGAGGCGCCATAATCGTCTGGCATCCCCTCAGTGTTGCATCTATGGTTAGAAATGTACATGATGGGAACCCCAGGGATTTTCCTGATTCTTCATTTAAGGTCCCAGTCAACTGTGGCCACAAAATAACACTCATGCTGAGTTACTCTCTGTACTAAGCAGTCATCTGCATAGGTTGCTTTGTATGGGCACGGTAATCGTTCAAATTTTGGATCCTTGGCGATCCTTAGAGTCGCTCGATACTTCTGCCCCAAGTTCTCAATTTCAGCCATTACACAGTCAGTTGTACAAGGGATACCTTGGCATAGAGACAATCCATCATTGAATGCGCTAAGTCCAGTTTGGCCTTAATGGAAAAGTTGATAAAGTTGGTATCAACCAGGATGTGGTAAGGTGGGCCCAGCTGTGCGTTATATGGAAGAATAAGCAGGAGGGGTGTTGGGGGACTCCTCTTTCTTTGAGTGCACTGGGATCTTTCTTTTCAGGTTTTAATCTATCCTTTTCTTTAAGCCTCTGATCTCTGAGACTAAGCATTCCCTTCATGCTCACATACTTCCTTATTTTCTTTTGCTCCCCCATGTTCACGCTGCACTCTTGTTTCTTCCAGATTTTATTGATTTTTTAGAGAGAGGAAGGGAGAAGGATAGAGAGATGGAAACATCAATGAGAGAGAAACATCGATTGGCTGCCTCCTACATGCCCCCTACTGGGAACTAAGCCTGCAACGTGGGAATGGAACCAGGGACCTCTTGGTTCATGGGTCGAAACTCAACCACTGAGCTACACCAGCTAGGCAACACCACTTCTATTTTTAAAAATATATTTTGTTGATTTTTTACAGAGAGGAAGGGAGAGGGATAGAGAGCTAGAAACATCGATGAGAGGGAAACATTGATCAGCTGCCTCCTGCACACCCCCCACTGGGGATGTGCCTGCAACCAAGGTACATGCCCTTGACGGGAATCGAACCTGGGACCCTTGAGTCCACAGGCTGATGCTCTATCCACTGAGCCAAACCGGTTAGGGCAACACCACTTTTTAAAGTTATTACGCTTCACGATGCATTTTATTACCTGGTCGTTCTCTAAGTGCTTGTATTTTACCCCAGAGATTAATTGGTTATGTTTTACACATCCAGCCCCCTCCGTCCACCCCCAAGATAAATTCTAGAATCACTCTTGCAAGTTTCAAAGTGTAACTCTGGTGTTTTGATTGGCCGAGCATGAGTCCTATGTATTAATTCTAGACTAATTAACAAGCAATGGCACATGCTCAGTGTTGCCTCCCATCTCTAAAACATTTGTCCTGCTGATCTGAGCACTGCTTGGGCCTCCATCTCCTCACCTGGCTAGAATGAGGAACACCTATATGAGTGTGAGGGGTATTACAGATCGAGCTCCTGGTGGAGTGACTGACATATCACAGCACATAAATCATGGCTGAATAAATCAATTAACTCATCAAGGAAGGAGTGATCCAGGAAACACCAGCAATGACAACTAAATGAGTTCATCTCAGTTCTGTCGCAATCTACCTGTCCATCAGGGGTCTATGTACACCGTGGTCCTTCTGTCTCTGGCACATACTATGCTGTCTTACTCCTCTGGGTCTGGGTACCTGCTGTCCCCTTTGGTGGAATCACATCCCTTGACTCCATCCACCTGCAGTAAACTTCATCCATTTCCTATTTGACTGACAGGCCTCTGCTTAGGGTTAGCTCCTCCAGGAAGCAGTTACAGGTCCTCCCCATAGCATCAGTATTCCCCTAGGATTAAACAAGCAACCCTTCCCTTGCCCAAAGACGCACACTTTTTCTAAAAGACGCCCAGGTATAATGGCTTTGGAGCCAGGCTACCTGGTGCACACCAGCTCCATCTCACGCTAGGCACATAACTTAGGAGGAAAAGCCTTAGTCTTCTCATATGTAGAAATGTAACAGGGGTCAGAAAAGTAGCTTGTACATTGGGTCGTTTTGGGACCAAATATATTAATATACATAAGAGGTTTAGAACCAAACCTGGCACATAACAGAAGTGCTATCATTATTACATACGGGTTCTTATACAAGCTGGTCTTGTATAAGCTGCCAGAACATAGTCTAGTTTATTCATTGCTTTATCCAATGCCTAGAGCAATGCTAGGCATATAAGAAGTACTTAGTGAATATTTGTTAAACTAATGACTTGCTATATTAGATCTACTTTGGCTCTGCTCCTCTTTAAGGCAATGTTTTATTTACTGAACAGATAATAATTTCTTTATTTGAGTAGTCTGGTAAAATGCTATATTGCATTCTTGGTAACTTGTCTATTCTTTACATTGAAGGCGGTTGGATTTCTCTCTCTCTCTCTCTCTCCTTTCTCTCTCCATGTCCTTATGAATTGCAGATTAAAAAGTTTAAAGCTGTAATAGGCAGTTAGGTGGTAGTGAGACCCCTCCCACTGGAGGCATGTAAGCACCTGATGAGGGGTCAGCCTGGATGACTTTTCCAAGTCTGTGATTTTATACCCTTTGTTCTCACTGCACTTAATAAGGGCAGTTAAGTGGACCGTTTAACTAAATGGTTTTCCACTTATAGCTTATATTAGGTTAAATGCATTTTGCATATGTTTAAGATGCTTCTTAGATTGGTAAATATAATCTCACCATTTTTTTTCTGACTCTCCTGGGGGATTCTGTGACATCAGGTACTGGAAATGCATTTAATCCGCTCCCCCTGCCCCCTCCTAACAATTAGTTGGTGCCATTCCACATATTTTCCAAGTCATTTAACTTGGTCAATTTTTAATAATACAAATATATTGTATAATGTGACACTGCAATTTAAATAAGGGCATATAATATTTTATAAACCTCAAATGTGGAAAAGAGCAAGTGCATTTTTTTCCCCTCTTGCTACCCACAGATATAAAAATAAAGAATCTTTGGGAAGGATTCTGGGCAAGATATCAGGAAGACAGGTCTAGTCTTGGCTTTCCCACTGATAAGACAGGGCAAGGGCTTAATGTTTCTTCTGCATTTGGAGATTCAAAATGCACAGCAGCCTTTGTGAACGATTAGGATCTAACAGACCCCGGAGCTGGACTCCTCTTGCATAATGTAAACCTATGATGCACCAGGAGCTACCCAAACATTCCCCAGCCTAGCACAGACAGCAGAGCTGGAAGGAACATTCTGACTTGGTCTGGCCACGCCGATGAGTTAGAGCCTAGGAGAAAACAGGATGTGGGCTCCTGAGAACTGTAATGAAGACCAGAAGCACTGGCCTCAGCATCGGGGCTTCTGAGTGAGATTCTGCCTCTGTCTCCCCTTGTCCCTTCCCCAAGACATACACAGAGGGACTTCTTCCCAGCGAACCGCAGACATTCACGGACTCTCTCCATAGCTTTACAGTACACATACCATGTTTTGATGGCCAGCAATCTCTATTTGCTTGCTCTCTCTTATTGATGCTGTTTTCTCCAAAGGAGGTTTCATCCTATCCACCTAGAGGAGAAAAAATACTTTCAAAACAAGACAAAAATGAAAAAGGAATCAAAGGAATCAATCAACCTCCTCCCTCCTGCTCACTCAGTCTGTCTTGTGTGCTACATCGATGCAATTTGGAGTCTGCAATGGAAAATAAGATTATTGCAACCACATATTCAGCCCTTTGCTGATACCTTCGCCCTTTCCCCTAATCCATGGTCGGCAAACTGCGGCTCTCGAGCCACATGCGGCTCTTTGGCCCCTTGAGTGTGGCTCTTCCTAAGCCTTAGGAGTACCCTAATTAAGTTAATAACAATGTACCTACCTATATAGTTTAAGTTTAAAAAATTTGGCTCTCAAAAGAAATTTCAATCGTTGTACTGTTGATATTTGGCTCTGTTGACTAATGAGTTTGCTGACCACTGCGCCTAACCTATGTTAGGCCCTCTCTGCCTGATGCCCTCTGACACTCAATACTTTTGTTAGAGTACCTGACACCATTTGGGTGATTATTTCTAAGTGGTTCTCTCCCTTTTTAAAATATATATTTTATTGATTTTTTTACAGAAAGGAAGGGAGAGGGATAGAGAGTTATAAAGATCAATGAGAGAGAAACATCGATCAGCTGCCTCCTGCACACTCCCTATTGGGGATGTGCCCACAACCAAGGTACATGCCCTTGACCAGAATCGAACCTGGGACTCTTGGGTCTGCAGGCTGACGCTCTGTCCACTGAGCCAAACCGCTTAGGGCTTCTCTCCCTTTTTAGATGAAAAATCCACAAAACTACTGAGCATGCCTGTCTTGTTTCTCAGCTTTTTTCCCCAGCATCCCATCTAATGCGTGGGACAGTAACCACCCAGGAAGTGCCCGGTTCTGACATTTAGTCTGGTTTTTATTTCAGTTTAGCACATAGCAGTATGAAATTAGGTGGGGGTGGTGTGGACATAAGACTTCACACTTTTCTCATTGAATTATGGGTATCAGTGAGGTGCCAATACTTTTGGAATTCCTGTTTTGCAAGTTTTCTGCCAATGTGAATATGGGCAGAGAAAGTTTAAAAAAATATTGTACAGTTCAATGCATTGAAGAAGAAAATGCACAGTGCCTAACACTGACATTCTCTTGACATGTGGCAGGTTTCAGAGAGTAACTGTTGAGCCAGTTCTTTAGGATTTTTCTAAGAAAATAAAAAGCGTTGGGGGTTCAGTTTGAACCAAGTAGAAGGGAGCATAGAGTGAGTCCTTCCGCTCCTCTCAAGTTCAACTCCTGTTCTACAGGAAGGTTGGGCTTGATCTGGGGTAGAGTCATTCATTGGGCAATGGGGCAGAGGGGCTCATTTAAGTCACACACATTGTACTATGGTTAGTGAAAGGGATCAGGTTGGGGATTTCTTGAGTAATTGGTGGAAATAATTACTTCTTTTTTTGTATCAGAATGTAATTTTTTTTCTTCTTCCTCTACATCATCATTTTCTGGCTCTTTAGGACAAAAATAGTAGAAAATATCCAAACATTTTCTAAATGTTTCACAATGGGAAGACTTGACCAAATCAATTTTGGTCCTTTTTTTTTTTTTGGTCAGAATGCAGGGGGTTCAATTTTCAAAAGCAGAAGGCGTTCCTTGGCCAAACCTATGTGGAGCCCTTTCAATTTATGGTTCAATAGCCAGAAACAGGCAACAGCAGCAGCTAAATCTTTCTTTCTTTGTTCCCCTTTTCCTTTTTGTTCAAGTGACTGCAATCACCATGTTAAACTCATTATATCATTTCCTAATTTACTTGGAATGTGTATTTGTAGAGTTCTACATGCATACATATCTATCTATACTTGTAAGGAAAATGAAGTCAATATTTACCAATTTTTTTGTAAGTCAAATAAATCCAAATGCAGCAGACCTTGTGCAAATAAGAACTCAGAGCAGCATGCATGGTGGGTCTGCGAGCTCCGAGGAGCTGATTGTATAGCTCGCTTTCTGCACTCACTCTGCCTCCATCTCCGGCCTGGGATCATACCTGATAAGGCACTTGGGCAATTGGTTCTGATTTCAACTGAAGTCTTTCAGTCCAAGTTTATTTATTTAGATTTTGTTGTTGTTGTTGTGAAATATTACATTCGTTGCTAATGCCAAACTTCTAAGAAGAGATTTATGTTTTCCAGGTTTGCTGTCTTTCTTTTTCTGTGGTTTGCAGATTGATAGGGAAGAATGATCCTGAATTAGGGATTGTTTGTCCCACTGGCAAATACTCTGATACATGGAAAATAGGGCTTGTCATGAATCATTTGATTGTAGGATCAGAAGGCACCTCGCAAGCGTAACTACTGTCTCCAATTGGTCTGG
The DNA here is from genome assembly GCF_963259705.1 of Myotis daubentonii. NCBI lineage: Eukaryota > Metazoa > Chordata > Mammalia > Chiroptera > Vespertilionidae > Myotis > Myotis daubentonii. Next base: position 52,223,751 of record NC_081855.1, on the reverse strand, counting down.
CCTCGAGCATTCTATTAGCATTCTTTTCAAGGTTCAAGACATTAAGAAGTCTGATGGATACAAATGAGCTTCCTCTGGCATTTTATAAATAAGGGTTTATATTTTGGATAGGCACCAAGATAGGCCTGCTTCATATATGTTTTCAAAATAATAATAAAAAAAAAGCTAAGCAATACTGGGTCCTTATTTTCTCTCATCTTTGAAACCACAGGTAAGATAAAAAGCAGTTTAATCCAAATTCTAATTCTCTGTACACATGTAGGAAATATCCCACTTTCAAAGGGGGTTGGGAAGAATTTAATGACCCTACAAGACTGTGTTTTCATATTCATTCTCATTCTTCTCTTCTCTGCCTCTCCTCTCCTCTTCTTTGTTTCTCCTCCCTCTATCTCTCTTTTCTCTCATTCCCTTCTGTCCCTACAAAAATAAGTAAGAAGGATAAAGAAGTTATTTAGCTGGAACAGATTGGAACTGAGCAGAGTTGAACAGCCATGAATCTTCCACAATGAAATGCAAATTTGTCTAAGCAATGATGCCAAATATTTTTTGTCTTCCCTTTTCAATGGTAGCAATAGCAGAGAAGCAGATTGGCCCAGTGATCAGGAGGGAACCTTGCCCAACTCCTGGTCTTAATGAAACGGGGCCTTAAAAAACCAAGAGCAGCTTCTTGGCAGAGGTTCATGGGCTCCATCAGAGCAAGGCTTTGGTTAAGCTCTCCCCACCCTCTTCTCATCCCTATTTCTGTTCTTAATCCTATTCCCCTTCTTTCTCTTCTTCCCCTTTTTCTATCCTAGCCACCCTGCCCCCTCCCCCTACTGCCCCATCAATGTTTTCTGGGTAAAAGTTTCTTGATATTTCTTAATGAGGTGATCATTTTGACTTTAGAGCACATCAGACCCAAAGTATAAAGAATGGTCCTGCCTAGTGGGATCCAATTCGATAAGGTTACCAGTTTCCTTATGTCGGAGTGGGTGGGTAAGGCACAGAGATTCTGCTTTGTGATTATTTGACCTTCATCTGTATGCCCCTCCTCTTCACCTCCACCCATGAGATAAACTGAGACTTCTACTTGGAGTGAAATGAGATTTTGCATCCTGATGAGGTGCAATTGATCAACACACATGGCCTCCATATCCCACTGTGGCCATGTGTTGGTTTGTTTGTATCCTCTGGGCCTGGCTATGAGAAGACTCTATGGCTTGGAGAGGGGAGGGTGGTGGTGGTGGTGGTGGTGGTGGTAAGACAGAGCAGGTAGTTTGCTTGTTCTTCACAGTAGTTAGAATGTTGGGTGCCATGGGTTTGAGGCCCCTGGAGGTTTGATTAAGGAACACAGGGCAATGATACGCAAAGGCAGGGACGCTGGCTGTCAATGTTTCTGAAGTGGTAAATCCCCCTGCTGTGTTTCCTAAGCACCAGAACACCAAAGTCCAGTGGGTTAGCATAGGTTCATGTGGGCAGAGAATGGAACCAAACTCAACACATTCATGTAAACTGGACTGAAAATCCACTGATATGAAATTTGGAGAATCTGAGGAAATAAGGTATTGTTCCAGCTATCCTTATCTGCCTAGTGCAGTGATGGCGAACCTTTTGAGCTCGGCGTGTCAGTATTTTGAAAAACCATAACTTAACTCTGGTGCCGTGTCACATATAGAAATTTTTTGATATTTGCAACCATAGTAAAACAAAGACTTATATTTTTGATATTTATTTTCTATATTTAAATGCCATTTAACAAAGAAAAATCAACCAAAAAACTGAGTTCATGTGTCACCTCTGACACGCGTGTCATAAGTTCGCCATCACTGGCCTAGTGAGAACTTTACCCCGTCATTTCAGTCCTTACAGGTGGGCAACTATTGAATTTTCTTTAAAAGCAGTTCTGGGGGGAAAAAAAACCTGGAAACATCCTTTGAACACACTTCTTTGGAAATCTCTCTTGATACTGGCCTTTTATAGTATTTTTTTGAACCGAAGCATCCCATGTTTTAACACATTATTTTTCCCCTGGAAACTGACTTATTACAGCTGATGAACTGGCCTTCCAAAATGTTAATTTAGCCTCACCCCTGTTCCTTCCAGCCATCAGTCAAGCTGAATTACACTTTCCAAGTTGATAATTTCCAGTTCCAGTTCTGTGGATCCCATCTTCTCAACTTGTCATCACCTAAAATATTAGTTTTAAATTGGATAATAAAGATGCATTACATCTCTATCAAGTGCAGATAAAACAGCATGACACCTAATATGTTTGTAGTCCTCTACATGAAACTACTTACAGAACTTTTCAAGAACATCTTTTTCCCCCAAAACATAGATGCTATGAGTCAGTGGAGATCACTTGAATCATCTTTAATAAAGTGAACTATGTCTGGTTTCCTGGGTCTCTGTTTATCTACTGAATATGAATCTCTAGTCTGAAGGAGTCTGCACTCCAATCCCTCCCCTCCCACCTAACAAGCAAAAGTTTCAAAATAGAAGCTTTCTTATACTGTATTAATTGCTCCTTTTTGTCTACTGTCTTCTCCTGGAGCAAAGGATAAAAGGAGGACTTACTTGATAAGCTTTAAAAAATTTGGTGCTTAATTCCACTGGGAATTTTCTCTTGTGTGTTGTTGCCACCATTTTGGAAAGCCATAACCAATGCCGGCTAAGAGCTATATGGGGCGGAGGGGAGAGAAAGCTGTAGAAGCAGAGAATCCAAGGAGGGTCTGTTCAAGAATAGATTAGGCTTGCAGAGGAACAGAGCTGGGGCAGAGGTGATCAGAAAGAATTTATTTACTTTCTGAAGCCAAAGCTACAGAGTCAGCATTGTTGAATACATACATCATTCTGTTGACTAGTTGGGAGACCAGCTTTGAAGCCAGACTGGGTTCAAATTCCAACAGTACTTACCTTGTAGTGTTTTGGGAGCATAAAGTGTTAATATAAATACATATCAGCCCATAGTGAGTATTTGCTAATATTAGCTGCCCACGGTTGAATGGAACTTAGTTTCCCTTGCAGGAGAGTAATTCACCCCAAGTCACGTACCAACCTGCCAAATGTGGGAACTAACTATTGTATTAATAGGCTCTCCTGAAGTCATACAACTAAAACATCTCAATGACATTTATTTCTTCAATTAACTTCAATTTGAACACTTAATGTTAGATAATGGGCCTTATAAGAATTAATGATTCGGCCCGGCTGGCGTGGCGCACTGGTTGAGCATCAACCTATGAACCAGGAGGTCAAGGTTCAAACTGCAATCAGGGCACATGCCCAGGTTGCAGGCTCAATCCCCAGTGGGGGATTTGCAGGAAGCAGCTGATCCATGATTCTCTCTTATCACTAATGTTTCTTTCTCTCTCTCCTCCCTTCCTCTCTGAAATCAATAAAAATCTATTTTTAAGAAAGAATTAATGATCCAAGGTTATATTAGTAATCCATCTATCCATTCACCCAATGAAATTTGTAGTTTCTTTACTCTGTTCCCAGGCCCCATGGGGAAATAAAGACAAAAATGACAGTAAGTGCTTAGGCAGAAGTCACGGCATAAAGATGAGTGATGAAGGGGTTGCCAGATAAAATTCAGGAGAGCCAGTTAAATTTCAATTCCAGATAAACAATGAATAATTTTTAGTATAGGTATGTCCCAGATACTGCATTTACTTTTGGGTGAGTTGATGAATCCTAATGTTCACTCCCTCTCCTCTTTTATCTCTAAAGCCACTGTGGGCACTCGTCAGACCAGGAAGGCCAGAACGGACTTAATAACTGAAACCTCAGATAAGTTCTGCTCCTCATGAAGGGAGATGATGAGTGAGTCAAGAACACCTTAGACAAGTTCTCCAACTTATAGACCAAAACTCTGTCTGTGACAGATGTTTTTTTCCTGTCTACAAATTCTGCTGCATATTACTCCCTTCACTCCCCCAAATTTTCCAACCAGCAGCACTTTCAATCAAAATAAAATACCTTCCTAAGATAAATTGATTTCTAAGCTCTCCACAAGTTCCCTATAGAAAACCATGGGGAGCTACATGGAGAGGAGCAGCAGAATTTGTAAAACACCTTTTTGATCCACTTATCATATATTTACATACATCTACATATATACACATATACATCTATGATACATGTGGTGTGTATCTGCGTGTATGTGGACATAGATACACACACAGTGGTGTGCGTTCCTTGGAATAGCAGTGGCTACTTGTTCACTTCTTGCTGTGCACAGTGATTAACTGGAACATCCCTTGCTGCCCTGATGGTCTTGCACCTGAGAGTAAGTGCTCTTTGGGGATTTAACTGAATCCTCCCAGACTGGGTGGTTTCCTGTCTGGCCTGAACTCGCAAAACAAGGGAGCTGCTGGAGCTGAAAATAGCACTTGGCCTGATGGCTCGGGCATTGACCGAATTTGGAAAAGTCCTGGATTTGGGGGGGGGCAAGGACACCCCAACATCAACAAAGTATTGAATGGATTGGCTGATGATATAATTCTAGGGCCTGGGAGTTAGAATTTCTCAGTTCAGCTGCTTCTCTTAATTTACAAAGGTTCCATGATTTAATTTCTTGTTTTATCTTGCGGTTCTTCCACTTCCCACACCCAACTCTGTCAACACCCATTGCCGGCAACTTGAGTGCTGTGACACTGTTATTAAAAAATACTCGAGTTGACAGTCTCAGGAAATGTGATGACTGACATACTAGTACACTTGATGTTCAGTAAATGTTTGCTGGATGAACTATAAGCTAAAGAGTTTACCATGATGGCCACTCTATGTTGGCTGAAATTGGGTATGATGAGTGACAAGATTACCATGAAATGTCCTAAACATGACCTCCAAAGAGGATGAACTTTGGATAACAGATGGCAAATCCATTAGGTTGATTCTGCCACTTCTCAACCACCTTCAACAAAGGAAAGGTCTTTCCCAACACAGTGCCTGAGTGGCCTTTATCTGTTGTAAAAATTCTTGTGAAATTCCCATGTCCCAATACTTTCTCCCAAAATATTAAAGAACTTGGTTTAGCAAGGCTTTGCTACAATATGGGATGAAGCTGCCTTCCTTATGTGTGTGTTGTAGGTCTTAATTAATTGTCACTTATAAAATAATTTGCGGTCTGGACAAGAGATTCCATGAGTATATATTTTTTTTCCCTTCCACAAAATTTTCCACTGAGTAATGACTAACCTTTTTATTTCGGTGGAGCCACTGGTGACTGGTGAAAGGAGAAGCCAAGCTCAGCAGCCTAGATTCTGCTGCTATGGGCTTGAGCTGTTTCCACTTCCTTTTTAGAAACATCAGGCTACATAATTTTTCATGTGTGTGTCTGCTGAAAAATTTTGGTTTGTCACTTTTTTTTCCTTCACCACTTCTGGGTTATTTTTTCTTGTCTGCAATTGAAACTTTTTCATATGAGGCTACACTGGAGGAGATGAAGAGTGAGAGAGAAGACTGACAGCTTATTGTCAAACAGTAAAGCAAATGATAGGTTGGGGACTTTTGATTAACAGGAAATGAATACTGAATATCAAGCCATCTTTAAGTCTTCACACACTCATTACAACTTACCAATAAGATGGTTTTTTTTGTGTGTGTGTGTGTATTTATTTACATGAACAATAGCCAGATGTCAATGGACCCAGAAATAAACTGAGTTTCAAAACTCTTGCTAGTAGAATCAAGACTGTTAATAGCCAGGATTGGCAAAAATGTAGGAAAATAGGAAGCCTTCTACACTGATGGTGGGCATGTACAATGGTGCCACCATTTTGGAAAATAATTTGACATTTTCTAACAGATAAATTTACCATATGGCTTAATAATTCCACTTGTGAGTATTTACCCAATGTTAAAAAAAAAAAGCATTATTCATAGTGGCCAAAAAATAAAAACAATCCAAATGTCGATCAACTGATTAACAAAGTGTCAATAATAAAATACTATTAAAAAGGAACAAATTACGGATACATGTTACAGCATGGATATATTTTTATTATGCTAAATGAAAAAAGTTATATGCAAAACATATGTATAGAATTATAAATCCGGTATCATTCTATTCATATAAAATTATGAAGAAAGGCCAGTGTAGAAAGACCTAAAGCAGATTACTGGTCGCCTGCTGTTGTGCCTGGTTACTATTATTTCTATAACCCTGGTCACCATTCTCCGTTGGAGTTTACCAGCTAGCGGAAGTCAATTAGTAGATCTTGAAATTAATGAGATGCTTTGGGTTTCCATGTGTTTGAATGCTTTGGTGGGGAAACTCTTAATAACCCAATGAGCTCTGTATATCCAGATCTTGATAAGATTTTCCACGTTGAATGAAAAAAAGAAAATGCCACTCATATACAATTTCATAAACAAACAGACCTTCTTAGGATCTGACTGCCTTTTGGTCTTTTCCTGATAGGTTGCTTAGGTGATGTCTATAGCCAATGGACACTCAACTTACGAGGAATGACAACTGGCAGGTTTCTCTAGGGGCTATTGGGTAATGCTGCAGCAGCAGCTCCTGGAATTTGCCATGGGAGGAACTCAGGAGATTTCTTTCTTTGTAATAAATTTGTAGAAAATTGGGTTTATTAAAACAAGACTGCATTAAAAATGCAGGACAAATGCCGCATTTATCCAGGAATTTGTGAAAAGTAGTCAACTTCCCTCTCTGCTTCAGTTGTACTGTGTGAACTTGACCTATGCTCTCAGCATCTTCCTGGTTGTTGTATTGTATACGTTATGCCTTATAAGATAGTTGGGGAATGACATAGTGTGTTTTACTGACATGCTCTCACCCTCACAATGTCTCCTGGTTGTTTACTGTTGCCATCCTGGGACCTCTTGGTGAAAGGGCTGAGTGTCTCTGCTCCAACAGGTGGGAGATACGGGGAGGAGGAGAGAACCCGTGTTCACAGTCATAGTTCTGGAGAGAAACCATGCAATCTGGAGGCCTCTTTTTCTGGTCCTTGCACAGTGCTGTGTGTTCCTGGCTTGTATTCTCTTTGCAATCCAAGTACTCCTTGAAATAGTAGCTAAATGGAGAGGCCATAACAGAGGCATAAGCTACATGCAAAGTTAGGAGAAGGAAAGGGTATGTCCCTGTATAAAAATCAGGAAGGGGTTCATAGAGAAAAACGCATTTGAATGTGAAAGATAAATAGGATTTTACATGAGAAAATTTGGAGAGTGAGCATGCTAAACAAAAGAAACAGGGTAAAGATAGTTGATAACATTCTGTAGGGTGTTTGGGGCCACTGAGAAAAATCCCCATTAGCTGAAATGTTTATGAATAAGGGAAACAAACAAAAAAAGTGAAGAGGAAGATGATACCTAAAGGTAGATCAGACTAGTTGTGTTTGGCCTTGGATTCTAGGCTGAGGAATGTGGAGATATGCAGCTGGCATGCCATGGCTATCCAACGGTTTATTTTTAATTAATTACCCAATTTAACAAAAATTTTTAAAATGTCTACTTTGTGCCAGGCACTGTCCTCAACAAGCTCAGGCTATTTTAATAAACAAAATACACAGCCAGCTCTGCCCTCATGAAACAGAGTCAGGCAATTGATCATAAACATAATGAATGACATTTATTAGGACAATTTAATATATTACTTCAATCATAATTACATTTAATTATAATAGACTCTTTAGTAGAGATAAAGTTTACAGAAGAGTGTGTAGCAGCCATGGAGTATCCTAAATGCTGGGGGTAAAGGGTGGGTTGTAATGTGTGTAGAATAGTCAGGGCTGCCTCACTGAGAAGATACCCTTTGGACACATTTTGAGGGAGGGCAGGAAGTTTGCAATGAACATTCCAGGTACAGGGAGTGGTCAAAGCAAAGGTGGGAGCATATCTGTTGTATCATGGGACAGGGTGTGCTTGTGGGGAATTATACTACTGTCCATTGATAAAGTACATGGATGTGGATACTGCTATCGGAATGATGACAATTATATTACTGCCGAGGCTGTATTAATTTTTATGTTTAAATGCTTTTAAATAGATAATTTCAACATTTGCCCTTAAAGCAACCTTGTGAAGGTGGGAGGAGTAGGTAGAATAATTCCCATTTTATAGGTGGTGAAACAGAGCCCCAAGACTTTATGTAATTTGCTCAAGGTCAAACACAAGGTTTAGGAGTCTCTGTACTCAGGCCAGCACAACGCCTCTCTGTGGGCCTGTGGGCTGTCATCAGCAGGGGGCATAGTAAAGTTCTCAGATAAAGAGTAGGAGAGCTCCTATAAAAAACAGTCCTGTGATGTCAGGACTTCGGGAAATGCCATCCCCACCCCATTCCATGGGCTGCCTGAGGCTCAGGGAACTGCCACCTCTCCTCTTAGGAATGTCAAGTCCCAATGTTGCCATCTCCGATGAGATCCTACTGTCTTGGTTTGCTTGTCTTGGTGGGTGGTGGAAGGAATGAGTGTGATTCTCTCATCCTACAACACTGGTGTTTTCTTGGGCTTGGGGCAAAAAGTTGTGTAGATTCCAAAGATGGTGCACCCAGTTCTTACTGGAGTAAGGAACATGCTCTTATGAGATCATCTTCCCGCTGACCCCAGGAGAAAGCAAGAAACCTGCAGGAATGTGTCACAAAGGAACACCACCTGAAACACGGAGTGACAGACACAGGTTCCGCTGTGGGAAGTGCGACTCTGGTTTTTACCCTGGGAACTGTCACCTCCTCGGCTTCCGGAGTGAAGTTCACCGAACACTGGCCAATGACATGCTCTTGGCATTGCCTCCTAGAGCAGTGATGGCGAACCTTTTGAGCTCGGCGTGTCAGCATTTTGAAAAACCCTAACTTAACTCTGGTGCCGTGTCACATATAGAAATTTTTTGATATTTGCAACCATAGTAAAACAAAGATTTATATTTTTGATATTTATTTTCTATATTTAAATGCCATTTAACAAAGAAAAATCAACCAAACAAATGAGTTCGCGTGTAACCTATGACACGCGTGTCATAGGTTCTCCATCACTGGCTTAGAGAGTGGTCAGCATGCGCTGTTTCTACCGCTCCACTCAGAAAAACTGAATGAGATCCCTTGGACTTCCAAATGAATCACAGGGCATATACTCTCTTTTCTTGTAGCGCATCCCTAAAGCTGCATCTATTGCCCTCTTTCCATAATTTAGTTGTTACTTCTCAGGACACTTTGGTTAAAAGAAAGAAAATAGTTCCATTTCACTTTTTTCACCAAGTTGGCTAGTGACAAAGACAGAAAATGCATTGTATACTAACAATTTTGATGAGAAAGGATCTTTTCTTGCCTCCTTTTCTTTTCCTTCTTCCTTTTTTATTTTTCCACGCCCAGCCTGGCTACTGGGGCCAAGTGCATTGCCAAGGGTCTACAGTACAATTTTCTTCCAAGGCATGTGTCAAAGGAGAAACAAAGCAAATTTCTCCCACATTTTTTTTTTTATATTCTTCACAAAGACAGGCCCAAATCCCTTAGTTCCGCTTTAATCATCTGTCTCATGACAAGTCCTCGGATGCCCCAAATAACTGTGTCAAATCAGATTAAAATTTTAAGTCCTCTGTGGAAGCGCGGAGCCGGAATGCCTCTGGTGATCCGAGTCCCTTCTCGCTCTACCCTGAAGACAGCTCCTGTGACCCTAATACAAGGATCAGTGGCTGGATTAGAGGAAAGAGATGGAAAACGGTTGTGAAGGTGTCAACTGCTGGCAATGCTGGCGGCAACAGCCCACTGGGAGGAATGGTGCTCCTGAAGAAACAGACTTTCTTCTGGAAGAATGGGCTCCCGGCGAGCTTCCTCTGTGGGGTTCCCTCAATAGACCAGAGCGTGGATGGTACTGGTGTGGTCCAGAGCCACACTGCTCCTTCAGGGCAACACTGTTGAGCTCCTGCCAACAGGCTGTTGACACTTTGTTGACCGTTTTTTCCTTTCTACCTACCTACTCTCTCCCACTCAGCCTTCAAACTCTCAGGGTTCCCTGCCCAACCACCCCCACTCCTCCTTAACCTGCTCTCTGAATGCCTGGGAGACTGGCCTAAGGGGCCAGAGTAGGATGCTAACAAGGGGTGATATCAGAGGTTGGAAAAGGGGTCACAGACGAAACAGGAAGAGATGTGTGGGCTACAAGGAGCTACTGTCACTCACCAGGACTCCTTGAGACTTTCTGAAAGCAGTGGGGTGTCTGTCTAATGGAAAGCCACGTGATGGAAACAGGATTGTGTGGGGAGGGGGGATGTTCTCAAGGACACAGGCTAGGGCTGTCCCCTTTAGCAAACAGAAACACATGATATCCAGCTGATTCTGAATTGCGGATAAAACACAATGTTTTCTTTTTTAGTGTAAGTATGTCCCATGCGATATGTGGGACATACTTATATTGTATTACTTATTTTTAAATATGTTTTTATTGTCTTCAGAGAGGAAGGGAGAGAGAAAGAGAAAGATAGAAACATCAATGATGAGAGAGAATCATCGACTGGCTATTTCTTACTAGGGATTGAGCCTGCAACCCAGGCATGTGCCCTAACCAGGAATTGAACTGTGAGCTCCTGGTTCATGGGTCGATGCTCAACCATTGAGCCACACCAGCTGGGACCCATACTTATATTTTATTTTTTAAAAATATATTCCATTGATTTTTTACAGAGAGGAAGGGAAAGGGATAGAGAGTTAGAAACATCAATGAGAGAGAAACATTGATCAGCTGCCTTCTACACACCTCCTACTGGGGATATGCCTGCAATCAAGGTACATGCCCTTGACTGGAATCTAACCTGGGACCTTTCAGTCCGTAAGCTGACTATCCATTGAGCCACACCAGCTGGGGCCATATTTATATTTTAAGTAATTATTCGTTGCTTATTTCCAATTCAAATTTAATTAGATATCTTATATTTTATTTGGCAACCCTGATCCAGACCCTGTGTTAAAAGTATAATTAATTTATCCCAATGGGCAAACAACAAATACAGGAGCCCATGCAAATATACTCAGCAGGTGAGGATAAATGCCCATAGAGAAATGTAACATGGAGTCAGGGGGAGGTAGCTGGAAGGAGAGGGTGCTATTTGGGGAGAAATACAGTGTCTCCTTAAGTGCCTAGGTGTGAATCCTGTTGTAATATCCACAAATGGTGAGCTTAGCCAACTACTTAGCTGGCCTGCCTTTGACACCTCATCTAGAGCAATGCAGCTAGAAATAAATGCCGCCTCACTGGCTTCTTGATTTAAAAGAGTAAATATGTGTTAAGAGGTCAGAATCTAGCCTGGCCCTGTGAGTGCTGGCTTTCCTGGGTCCCACTATCCTGATTCCACCCCTCTGCCTGACTGGCTGCCACGTCCCAGCCCCATTTTCCAAGTGATCCCAACTCACCCAGAAACCATTGGTTCTTGTTTGATATGAAATTAATTTTACATGCCTAGTAAGGAAGGACTTATTTCTAACATGGTAGGGGGAGACAAAATTTAACTTTGGAAATTCTCTTTCACAGGTAATTTGGGAAGTAAGGGGAGATATTTAAAAGTTTCTGTTGAATTCTTTTAAATTTATATGATGCTATTATACTAAACCATGTAAAATAGTTGATATTTATTGTTGACCTATAAACTCAGCCATTTTATATAAATTTATTAAACAAATAGATATTAGGCTGGGTTTATTTTTATTTTTATTTTGTAGCCAACTTATTCTCACAGCATAAATCTGACTTATTCATTTACTTGTTTTTAATAAAATAGTGTCCACTGTGATTCCCTCAATGCTCCATGCCACGGCTCCTGAATGAAGTTAGGTTCCGTTACTTTTGTATAATCACTTCTTAAAAATTCTCTAAATTTGCAAGATGCATTTTCCTCAATAGAGTTCTTTTTTATCTTTGAGTTACACTTAAATTTCATCAGGCAGCCATTAATTTATTTCCTAGTACAGGTAAGGCTGTCAAAAATAAACCATAATTAATATCATTGACCACAGGAAGAAATGTTAGTATAACTTTTTTATCTCATAAATAAAAAATATGTGTACACACACACACACACACACACACACATATACACGTATACATATACTACAGGCCCGGTGCACGAAATTTGTGCACTGCAGGGGGGGGTGTCCCCCAGCCCAGCCTGTACCCTCTCCAATCTGGGACCCCTTGAGGGATGTCCTACTGCCCTATGGGATCGGGCCTAAATGGGCAGTCGGACATCCCTCTCACAATCCAGGACTGCTGGCTCCCAACCGCTTGCCTGCCTGCCTGCCTGATTGCCCCTAACCTCTTCTGCCTGCCAGCCTGATCATCCCCTAACCACTCCTCTGCCATCCTGATTGATGCCTAACTGCTCTCTTGCAGGCCTGGTCCCCCCCAACTGCTTTCCCCTGTAGGTCTGGTTGCCCCCAACTGCACTCCCCTGCTGGCCTGATCGCCCACAACTGCCTTCCCCCTGCAGGCCATCTTGTGGCCACATGGGGGCGGCCATATTTGACCACATGGGGGTGGCGAACTTGTGTTGGAGTGACAGTCAATTTGCATATCACCTCTTTATTATATAGTATATGGAGAGGAGTTTTGTCAGATCTTTAATTTCTATTCCCGTCCTTATTATCCTAATCACTCTTCTTTTATTTCTTGTAATCTTTAAAAATCCTTAATAATAAAGGAAAGTTATGTTAACCTAGAATTAAGCACTTAAACAAGATAAGAGAGTGTGAAATATGGTTTCTACATATGCTTATATACATCCAGAGAGACTCAGTATTTCTTTAATGACATTTCACGCTTTGTGTTTATGTGAGACACTTCGGAGAAAGTCTAGAAACTTCCAGCCCAGATAACTGTCCTTAGCTCCTGTCTCTCTGTTTCTGATTCCCTCCAGATCCCTTCCCCTTGGTCACTGTTTCTTTGCCTTCCCTGCCCTCCTCAAAATTCCTGACCAGAACCCTTCCCGCCCCCCCTCAAAGGTTAGAGTCCGTGGATGGATGGGCAGCTGGTGTGAGCATCTTGGAGTCAGAGTGGCAGGATGTGTGACCAAACAATTTATTAACCATGTGTTTCCCATCTCGGGGGTTAGATGGGTTACCTGCCAGCCCCTAATTAGCGGGTGTGAAACATCTTTGTTACCTCAGGCTAGTGAGTGAGCTCAAGTTGAGACCGTAGTCTTATAGTGATTGACGGGAAAACAGGGTCCCCAGGAGCGCCCAGCTGGGGTTGAGGCTGCAGCAGGATGTGCCTCTGAAAGTCACACAAATATTCCTGTGTCTGGAAATAGTCGGTGTATCTCACTAAATGAAGTTGGGTCTGAGACTGACACTGCCCCCAAACTACGTCCCATTTCATCCAAGCCCACACCCTGAAAGCCACTTTTTCTTTAATTTTATTTAAATTAGGAAAATATAAGAATCTAGTTTCTTTTTTGTTGTTGTTTTGAGAATTTAGTTTCTTTAGGAAGGATTTTTTAAAAATCCTGTTGGGCATCTTAGACCATTATTAAAAAAGAAATGATATGAATTCTTAAGAAGACTTATCCTGATATGTTTTTAAATAACTAATTGATTAAAGAAATAACATTCGGTAGATATTTAGTGAGTTCTTGTGTGCAGAGCCGGCCAGGCTGGAGAAGGTGCTTCCTCTCTACCTGGTGTCACCATGGGCTTTCTTTCTGTTGTTTCTTTGCCTTAAATCTGTGCATCTACATCTCATTTTCAACAATAAATGTGCTCCTGAAAGAGGATGTGTACATAGAATTTTTATAAATTGGATCCATTTCGAGCAGGGGTGGGCAAACTTTTTGACTCGAGGGCCACAATGGGTTCTTAAACTGGACCAGAGGGCCGGAACAAAAGCATGGATGGAGTGTTTGTGTGAACTAATATAAATTCAAAGTAAACATCATTACATAAAAGGGTACGGTCTTTTTTTTTTTTTTTAGTTTTATTCATTTCAAACGGGCCGGATCCCGCCCGAGGGCCGTAGTTTGCCCACGGCTGATTTAGAGTAATAGTGATCTCCTCAATTTGTGTTACGAGTCCACAGGTTATAATTTTCTGAGTTATGATGTATATACTTCACAGTTATAGGTCTCTCTTGAGTAGGGTTCTGAACCTTGGCACTATTGTGGATTGATTAACTTGGGATGTTTTGGACTGATTCATTCTTTACATGGGGGCTGTTCTGTTCCTTTTATTATATTTAGCAGCGTTGTTGGCCTTCACCATCTACACCCTGGTAGCAACCTCCTGCCCCAGTGTGACAACCCAAACTGTCTCCAAACTTTGTGAAATGGCCCCCTGCAGAGCAAAAATCACCCCCAGATGAGAACCACAACTACAAAAGAAGTGTCTGAATTTACAACATGAGAGTAGATAGGGGAAATGTTCTTTTAGTGCTTCGATGAGAAAAATAATCCTCAAGGGACAAAATAGCCCTTCATTGTATTTAAATAGTCTACAAACCTGCATCCTCAGTAACTGAGTTCAATGACTATGAAAGTGGCCTTTACTATGATGAGACAGCATCACCATCAATGTCAGAAATTTTCAGTAGTTGTTCTAAATTACAGCAATCTTTCTGGAATGTTGGATTGTCCAATAAAAATAAAGTGTCTCCACACATGTCATCCATTTGATCACTCCTCTAGTCACAGCCCAACTTTAAGAAATCATTGATTTTTGAGTCCTTAACCCGGCAGCTTTCTGAGCTGCTTGGAGAGTGGATTGCACAGGAAGGAGAACTGGTGGCGAGGGCACCTCACACGGCTTCATGCCCTCCCAGGTCTCCTGGCATTTGACCTTTCACACCCAGAACTTCCTGTTTCTGTACTCCTCGGAAAATAAAATTCCTTCCTAGAATTTATTGGAAGTTCATTTGATGAATCAGAAAACTCACCAAAACATTCTTTTAAGACTATGGAGAACGTAGGAGACATCTGTGTAGCTTACCAAAACCTAGTCATTGTCCGCATTTTAAACAGTCTTTAATGACTGGAGAACTACCACACATGTGTCTCCTGAACTAATATTCCATGATTATAAGACAACTGGTCAGAGAAGTTTAAATGTTTCCTACAGTCAGTCAGTCAACAGAGAAAATGAACTCCGTTGTGCCCAGCTTGATGGAAGGAATGGCAGAAGACCAGTTAATAAAACCAACACATTTCAACTGTTTGATATAACAGGTTGGTGGGAGCGTGACTTTTTTTTTAAGGCCATTTAATTACATACCCCGATGTCTTCACTCAGCCATTCTCTAAAATATATTTTCCCAATTCCAGCATCCACCCCTTCTCCACTCTCAATTAGCTATTGCATCGGGCCTTCGCTTCCAAGCCCCATAAGTAATAGTAACTTAATTTTCCAAGCCATAAATCAGGCAGACGTATGCTCCACAGCACATGTTCCATTTGTTTTTAATCAGGGGCAGCCTGGTACTCAGAGGTCGGAAGCTTAAATTCAGAGGGCTCCCATGCCTTTTGGAGGGAGAAATCTTTTAGCCTTCCAGAGTTTCCTTTGTGAATGTTTACCAATCCTTTTGGCAAAAGTTGGAATATATGTAGTGTCTCATATAGAATCCTTCTTTAATTCACTAACCTACACTATCCCCTTCGAGCTCAACTCGAAGATGAAAAGAAACAACATTCCTATACTTAGGTATTCTCCTGACTTTTCATGCCATATTTTCAAATGAAATGCAATTGCTAGGAAAAGGGACACAAGGAAGGGAGTTAAGAGATGTTAGATTTCTAGAAACCATTTCAATGAGATAGTCTGCTAGGAGTACTATTTCTGGGATAGTTTATATTTGATATTGTCTTAAGGAAGAAAGAACCACAAAAGATCTCTTAAAGTTTATGAAAATTCAGTGCTCTTAGCACACTGTGTTTTTTGTTTGTTTTTTTTTTAACTGAAAAGGATCTCATAACCTCCTCATTGGCGGAAAGAAGAAACTATTGTCCAGAGAAGCTTTAAACTCAGACAACAGTCACCCACCTATTCGCGCAGAGCTAGAGTCAGAACTCAGTTACTCTAGGTCCTTTGATGCTGGATCTAAAATAAAGCCTGACAGGTACCTAGTCATTCAGATGCCTTATCCACCAAACATAAAACAGCCCAATATTTAGAAGTTTCCTAATTCTTTACCAACCTTCACTGCATCATCTAAACATAATCTTAAAATTTTATAATGTCAAGAATCAAGAGTAAAATCTAAAAGCTATCAGAGTAGGGAAAAAAAAGATGATCTACAATAGATGGAGGCTTGTAGTGACATAAGCGTGTTTTTTTGTTGTTGTTTGTTTTTTATCAGCATAGAGTGTAAGAATACAGAGAGCATTTTAAATGCTGGAGGAAATTTAAAATTTTAAATGAGGGGAAGTTTCTTTCAGCCTAATTCTTAGTGCCTAATTTAAGCATAAACTTCTGTAAACATTTTGAAAGAATTGTAAGAAAATATATACCAGTGATAAGAAAGATGAATCCAAAGGAGAAAGAATGAGATAGAAAAACCAAAGGTGAGCAATGATATTAGGAAAAATTAACACTAAGTTTAATAAACATTCATTGTAAAAAAACATATATCTGGAACTAAATTTCCAGAATATAGCAATGAGGAATTTAGTGGGGGTAGAATGAGAAGATAGAATAGAAAGAGACTTTCAGTGTATCTAGTGTTAGTGAAGTTGTACAGATTTGTACAAATTTGTAAACCAATTTGTAGGGCAATTTTAAAAAATATATTAACATGCAAAATGTGCATTTTCTATGACCTAGCAATTCTTCTCAGGTATAACCCTTATGTAAAACATGCATATCTGCCCAAGGATTTCATAACTGCAATTTCGTCTAATAGTAAAGAAAAAAAAAATGAGAATCCACCTAAATATCTTTCAGCCAGGGAAGATAGCTAAAACATCTGGGATATATCTGGTTTATGGAATCCAAAGTAGTAATTAGAAAAGCAAAAAGAAAAACAAAAGACGAAAACAAACAAACGCAGACAGGCCTGACTCAGAAAGACCTTCAGGGCATATGTTTGGTAAAAAAGCAAGTTGCATTCCCAAAGAAAATATAAAGTATTGGGCTGTTTGTGTATTTATTTGTACATTAGGTTTTACATAAATTGTGTCATTCTACATATGTGAGCAAATATGTGTGGGTTAGCCGCTGCTTTGCATCACCCATACCAAACACGCTCTCCATTAGGATCACTGAATGAGTCATATGCTTATTTACTTCTTCTTCTTTTTCATCAAATACTTATCACATATTTGTTGAATACCTTTTATATGTCATATCTTATACTAAGACCTAAAAATGTGGTCTATGATCTCCTTGTGTTTGTTTTATGTCATAGGAGTCAAACCACTGCCTTAGGATGGCAATAGTTTTCAACCAGGATGGGTATTAGAAAAGAGGGAAGCAGAAAGGAAGATAAAACCAGGCTGCAGGGAGAAGTCGCCTGCTTGGGAGGGCTTCAGAAGACTTCACAGAGTAGATGACCGCATGCCTTAGCCTTTGCAGGAATAGCTCTTTGCCAACACGAGAAGTGCAGGAAGGACGTTCACAGGGAGGAATAGAGGACTCACTGGAACACTGGCATGGATGGACCCAGCACGGGTGGGGAAATGTGAATATCCCAATGTGTGTGATGGGCATACATTTAAACATTTCTATTTTACACTCCAGATAAGAGAAAGCCAGGAAGATAAGAAACGTTATCAGACACTTGTTTCTAGAAAGATAACTAGATAATTGGGAAGGCAGAGATGTCAGAGGAAAGTAGGATACTGGCAAAGACATTGCAAGAATCCCAGTGAAAGAGAATGACAGGGTCCTAGAATTAAAGAAGAGGACACTGATGTGATAGAGATTTCAGAATTTTCAGGACGAACTTGAAAAAATGTTGGCGTCTAATTTGAGGGCAGGTCTCAAGTTATTGCTCAATCATTTTTTGTGTGTGTGAGTCCATTCAATCACTTTATTTTTTTATCCCAGTTTCTCTGGCGGCGGTGGTATCCAATAGATAAAGAATGGGTAATGGGTGGGCCAGAAATCTCTTCTTGGTGACTAATGGTTTCGCAGACCTTCCTCTGAAGGGCACAGCTGTAGATACTGGCAGTTAGGGGAGGATGATGCAAATGGGTAAATGCCAGCTTGACCAAGACTCCCTTCCAGACGCCCTGGGGAGCCCTGGGGTCTCTAATCCCCACTCTGATGACATCCAGGGAATAGACTCCCACAAAGAGATGCCTTCAGCCACAGGATGGGGACTCCTGTAATTGGTTACTTTTGGCATCCAAGGTCTCACCACAAGTTGGCAGAGGCCAGTCACACACAGAGAAAGACGTGTCTGTAGGCATGACCCTCTCCAAAGCCATGGTCTCCAAGTGGGTGGTGGTGACGCAGGGCGGGGGAGCTGTGTGAGCTCTGCCGTCCCCAGGAGTGAGCCTGGACAGGGGCTGAGGTTTGGTTTGTATTAACACCCGCCTTTGGCTATCGTGGCTACTTTGCTAAACCTCAGCAGCATGAATTATAAGGCTGGACATGTTACCAGGAAAGACCTCCTGGGGAGCAGAGCTTTCCATTCCTTGCCTGGCCGCATGGACCCTGAGTGTTACACTCTGGCTCTCCTGTGTGTGTGCAGTCCCAACTTCTGGCCCACAGTAAGCCCGGATGACAGGCACACCATCAAAAAGACATTCTTTATTAATGCCTGGAGAATCAGCTACATTTTTTTACAGCTTCTCAATAAAGTTAAACATTTATATTAAAAAGTCAGTTATTGGTGTTGTCATTTTTTTTTTTTAAATCCCAATCACCTTACTCCCCCTCCGGCTATCATTCTTGCAGGGGAAGGGGGAGGGCAGCTCTTACACAAAAAGCAGACCCATCTGTGTGTCTGTGTGGTGTCTCTACACAGACATGGGCACACACCAGCACATGACCGGCTCACTCAGGGTGGTCCCACCTACAGCTGAGGAGCAGGGAGACACGCCCAGGGAGAACTCACCCCCCCCCCCACCTCCTTCATCCTTTGCAGTCAAACACCCTGACACAAAGCTGACTTCACTTTTTCTTCTCTTTCTCCCCCTTCCTCCTTCCACTCTTTGCCCTCTGGGTCTTGCTTTTCTTTGACTTTCCTCTTTTTCTTCTTTCCTGATTGTTTTTTCCCCCCCTGTCTCAGACTGATGATAGATACTGAAAGATTAAGGCTTGGTTGACTAGTTCACTGATTTCCTGTTTACCAGTGTGTGGAATTTGTGAGTGAAACAGACTGTGTATGTGTGTATGTATATAAGAGTGTGAATGCTTGTGAAAGTGATGCTAGGCATTTCGTGCTGTTGTTCTTCACGTTCGGAGACTGGTGGGGAAGCTTGGGATGCTTAAGAATTTGGCCCTGGGAGAAAGAGAAAGCATCTTGGTTTCCTAGGGCACCGCTGCTGAGTTTGGGGAAGGGCTAACCCAGGCCAGAGTCTTTGAAGAAGGGAGTGGAGGGCTGTCCTGTTTTGTGTTAAGAAATAACTGAACATGTGCAGGAAGAAAGGGTGGCTGGCCACGTGAAGAAGAAGGAAGTCCAACATGGGAAAGTGGACTGAAGCATGAGACCAAGAGACAGCCACTGAGCAATTTCCTGATCCGGGACCAGCTGATGGAATTTTAATGGAGGGACCTGCTCAATTGGTTCCTGGGATGTCTTACCATGAAGCTACCTTGTTTCTTGCTTAACTTCAAACTCCCCAGTGCACTGAGTATGCAAAGCTGGCTGAGGACAGTGGTATGTGGGGAAAGTCAAGGCAAAGGGATGCGTTTTCAAGTCTTATATTGGGCAGGGAAAAGAGAACACTCACGTGAGACCTAAATAAAACAAAGTGCAGCAAGGGCAGGGACTTGGAGAAAGAAGTGACTATGAGAAGCACACATTCCTTTAGAAAACCCAATTGTTTGAGGAGAGAGGTCCTCACCTCTCTTGTAAGATAGGGGAGGGAGAAAAATTTACGTAGATATTCGTCAAAAACATGTCCTCATGAGGCTGAAGGACATGGTTTTCTGTTTGTCATGTGTGACCCACTAGGATATGGGGGTGAGTTGAGCTTTCCACAAGGTCCTGACTAGTTGAAAAGGACCCCAAAAACATATGGAAAATATGGAGAATAGGGTATAAGTAATAAAAATAAAAATAAAATAAATAAAATAAATTGGGAATGCCAGTTTCTGGTAATGATTTGTTTTCACAGTAACTGAGAACTCCCTTAACCCTGCGATTAATCACACATTTATGGCGAGGGTAAGCTGGGAGAATTACGGGGCTCCTTGGGACTTGGGTTATTAGTGCAGCTGCTTTTCATTGATGAGATCTGAGTTCAAATCTCCACCAACGTTACAAATGAAAATGTCATTCTGAAAGTTAATTAGCTCCATGCAATAAATACTGGCTAGTTGATTGATGTACCCAAAAAATCACTACCCAGAAAAAAGAATTATATATATGACCCGTTAGGAGAGTCAAGCCAGTCAAAAAGTCAGACATTATTTAAACAATTTGCTTTTCTTAATAGTCCAACCACCTGCAGGTAAATAGAACTTATTAAAAGAAGGTGGAGTTTGTAGGAGTCGGAGCATGTGAAAGAATGTCTGAATGTATTAACTGTAGAATTTTAGAACTAGAAAAAAAATCTTTAAAGCCATCTAATCTAATCCATGCCTTTTTATAAATAGAAGAGGGAATAGAAACGTGGGAAGTTAAGCTAAATGACTAGCTTAAGTCACACAGTTAACTAGCAGGGGAGCATGGCTGGCTTCCAGGTGTCCTGGCCGTTACACGTTTCCTGGGTCGTTCCCATGGACTCAGTTTGGTTGTCCCCTCGGGGCCCTCATGCTTCTTCTCCCTCCATGGCTCACCCATTCATCCAGAGGACCTTTTCTTTGGTGTGTTCTGTGCTTCAGAAGGTTCTGCCTTCTTCTTTTAAGACAACTCAAAACTTAATTTTTTGCTTTTTTAAAAAATGCAAATGCTTCCATCAATGCTCACGTGGGTAGAAGAAAATCAGCAATACACAAAACTCTGATCCCTTTATAGTAGATGTCCTAAAATTACATTCAGAGTGAATTTAGCCAAAATTAGAGAACTGTGAGCTATTACGTTGAGTAAGAGAGCAGACAGCTACACTGCCTAAACCAATGTTCTATAAAGAAATCTGTCTGGCCTGGCTGCTGTGGCTCAGAGATTGAGCGTGTCGATTCATGAACCAGGAGGTCACAGTTTGTTTCCCAGTCAGGGTACATGCCTGGGTTGCGACCTCAATCCCCAGTGGGGAGCGTGCAGGATGTAAAAGAGTAATATCATTTTAGTTTTCAATGTCAATATTTAAAATATTGCAACTACTTAAAGTTAATAAATGATCCTATATAATAAGAGTAATATGCAATTGACCGACTGCGGAATGACCAGTTGCTATGATGCGCACTGACCACCAGGGGGCAGATGCTTAATGCAGGAGCTGCCCCCCGGTGGTCAGTGTGCTCACACAGGGGGAGTGCCACTCAGCCAGAAGCCAGGCTGATGGCTGGCGAGCGCAGCAGCAGTGGCGGGAGCCTCTCCTGCCTCTGCAGCAGCACTAAGGATGTCTGACTGTCAGCTTAGGCCCAAGCCATCGGTCAGACATCACCCGAGGGCTCCTGGACTGCGAAAGGGCGCAGGATGGGATGAGGGAACCCTCCTCTCCACCCCAATGCACGAATGTCATGCACCAGGCCTCTAGTGTTAGCATAAAAGTAGCTGTAAATTTAGAAAACATTTTTTATTGGTAAGTGAACCAAAAATTGCAAAATTACTATTTTGGAGTATATATGTATCGTTTTACTTTCACTAAAACTTAATAAATTTTAATTAAAACTTGAAAACTTAAGATTTTTGTCAGTCTGATGGGCAAATAACATGTAATGTTACTTTAATTTATACTTCTTCTTTTGTTAATTGCCTGATCATAGACTTTATATCTCCTTTTCAATAAGCTTGTTTGGCTCTTACTTGTTTAATTATAAATACTCCTTATATATTCCTTTTCATGTACATGGTATATTTTCCCAATGTGTCCTTGTTTTAAAACTTTATTTGCTTTTTAACTTTAGATTTTAAAAAGTTTAATACATTCAAATTCACCTGTATTTTCTTCGATAGTTTTTGGTTTTTGCTTTAGCTTGCAAAGATTGTTCTTAAGGTAACATTTCAACACTTCCCTTTGTAATATTTAAACATTTAATCCTTCTACATTTATATGGTCAGATTGTGAGGAGGATCTAACTTTATTTTCTATCCCTAATGACCAGCTAGTTACCACAACTATAGATTCAGTAATCAATTTCCCCCCACTGTTTCAAATAACACCTATGTGCTGATTCCCAAATGCACTTCTGGCCCAAGTCTCTTTCCAGAGGCACAGACCTTTACAGCCAAATATCATTTAAATGGCCCCTCCTGGAGGTTTCCAGACACTTTGGAATAAATGTGTCCACACACAACTGATTACAACAGTAAAGAATACCTACTACATGGGAGTCACATGAACAGACACTCTGCTAAACACTGGAGGGATAATTTCAGATAACCCTCATGAGGCGAGTCCTGTTAAATAAACCGAGTCGTGGAAGTCAAAATATTCATCCAAAGAGATCCAGATGGGTGTGAACTTGGCAGCAGAGCCAAGGGCACATTCTCCCGACTACTGTACTGTATCCGGAGTTTCCCCAGCTCTGCTCCTCCTCCAGGGCTCATCCCTGTGCCCATCATCTCACACAATGCCAGTAAGATCCAACCACCCCAGACAACTGCCAGGCATTACAGATCCTACCTCCCCAATACCTCACCATCTCTTCTACTCTATGTCCTCATGACAGAATCCTAATCCCTATAGGAATTTACTCAGCTCTGTGGATACAGCCTTTTCTTGTCTCTGTTAGGGCACTTTCTAAACACTAACCCTTTTTCTTTTATATAGAACAGTCACGCTCCCTTATAGGTTTAAATAATCTACACACATCCTTTAGATTAACTGACCCTGAACTATCAGATTAGTCTACCCTCTCACCCGTGGCCATAGCCCCCAGTTCTAGGATGAGAGAGACATGCCATGGTTTCCCCATGTGCTGATCATAGTAGCTGAACAGTAGTTACACTCAGCAATATTTGTTATATAAATTAATGACTATATTAAATAAATGCCTCCTAAAGTCAACAGGACAAATCTTTTGATATACTGGTATAATGATTCAGAAGAGAGAAAACTAGGTCAATAAAATAGATTGCCAGTGATGTTACTTTTCCCCCCCTCAATCATTACTGTCAATATATATAGAATGATGATTAATTCTGTATATCTATTTATAAAACTCTATTCCTTCAAGTCTTTTATTATTTTAATTTCTTGTGAGTTATTTTTGTGTAATCATGTCATCTGCAAATAATCATACTTTTGCATCCTCCTTTTACATATTTGTACCTTTGGCTAGTTATTTACTGGTAACATCAAGAGGGTGTTAAATAATCACTTTCTTGTCCCCAACTTTCATGGACATTTCTCTAGCCAATCTGGACCATGTTAGTTATTTTAGGGGGATATATATCATTCTTCAGGTTAAGTAACTATGCATGCTTACATTTTAAAAAATCGATATATCATGTTGAATTTCTTCAAATATTTTTAGGTATATTTCAAAATTACTTTTTAGGGTTTTTTTTGTTTGTTTGTTTTTAACCTATGCCTTTGAACACCTTAACAAATAACCTAACCTTAAAACCATCTTTATGTTTTGGGAATAAATCCTTACTGCTGTATATACGTTTTAAAGCAGTTACAGTCATATCAGCTCTATGCATTTTTATAACTTAAATTTTCATTTGGGAGTGATTCTATGCCCCTATGAAAGTCTTGGAAGGAAAATACTACCTTTCTATATGGGCAAACCTTTACTATTGTATCTTTTAAATTCAGTCCCCATTCACAAAACACATGTTAACACCCCCCCACACCCCGCCCTGCCATTTACTTTCCTGTAGATCCTATTCTATTACAGTAAACTTCAGGAGATTGCTTAAATTTTATATTTGTGTTAACATCAATTCTTTAAATGGTAATTTTAAAAATTCTTTTTTTTTAAGTAGTTTCAGAGCCAATGAACACTTACTGAGAAAGACTCATCCAGGTTTTGTTAGACATTTTCACTCATAATTTAAGTTATTGGACAATTCAGTTTTTGTGTGAAGTGTTTTCTTTCACTGGGAGGATGCTGTCCCTTCTGGAGAATAATCGCCTCCCTCAAATTCTGCCTGTTGCCAACAACATGTGACAGGGAGATTTTTTTTTTTTTTAAATTCTTGAGGTGTTACTAACAACAGTACTCCTCTGAAAAATGCACTAAGTTGTTTCAAGAGCAGCTATGATCATTGGACAATCCTAGAAGTCTGTACCCTGAAAGAAATAAGACTACGCTTAAAAGAAAGTAGGCTGATAATTCCTAGTACTTGAAACTGTATATTTCTACACGATGAATGCTGTCTAATATCAGGCAAATTGTCTAGATCGCTTGTCTCTCTTATTCAAATTCCTGATCAAGACACATTTCCTGAGCAATTTCTTTCCGCTCAGTTTACCCCTGTGGCATTACATCTCATCAGGCCCACGAACTGAGAAACTATTCCGTCCGATCTTAAATACGCCTCCAATCTATGGAGTCCTCCCCATGCCCAGTGCTGCCTCATTTTCCCCTCGGATTACTGTAATTGCCTCTATTCTGCCTTAACTGCTTCAAGTCTTGTCCTTTTCCCGCTACCCCTTACAATTTATTTTCTACATTGCCTGAATAATCTTTCTTAAATGCATGCCTGAGCATGTTATCCCCGGCTTAAAATCCTTCAATTACACTCAATTGCATTCATAATACAATCCAAACTCTTTAGCAACAGTCGCTATAAATCCTTTCTGGAATATGGTGGGGCGGGGGCGGGGGGAGGGAAGCGTTGAGGTGAGGGTGTGTGTGGATGCAAACATGGGTACATGCTTGATGGGATTCCTTAGCAGGCCATTTATGGAAGACCTTTTGTAGCCTGGCCTCTGACCTCTCACCCCTTCACCTCTCACCCTTGACACCCTCCTCTGCCCCTATGCCTATGGATACACTGTCCTACTGCTCCTTCTGTGTGTAACCCATTCTCCTCTGGGTCTGCCTAATCCTTCATCTTTTGGGCCTCAGCCCAGAAGTTGCCTGCACAGGAGGAGCCTTCCCCAGGAATGGGATTGAGACCCTCTTCTAAATTCATCTAGCATTCTGAGCACTTCCCTCTCAAACACTTCTCCCATGTTGTTCTTTCTTTTCGTTTTTAAAATATATTTTTATTGGTTTCAGAGAGGAAGGGAGAGGGAGAGAGAGAAATATCAATGATGAGAATCACTGATCAGTTGCCTCCTGCATGTCCCCCACTGGGGATCAAGCCCCTAACCTGGGCATGTGCCCTGGGCGGGAATCGAAGTGGGACCTCCTGGTTCCTAGATCGATGTTCACCCACTGAGCCACGCCGGCCAGGCTCCCATGTTGTTCTTATTGTTCTACTTGTCCACTGCCAGACTGAGTTTACTGAGAGTAGGAACTAGCACCGCCATTTGGCGTTCGGTAGGCACCCCAATTCAGGCGGACAGTTGTCTTGCTGATTTGTTTTGTCATGCCACATCATTTTTCTCACTCTGAGCCTCTTCTACAATACATCACGCATTCTTCATCACAGGCTCCTCAACGAAACCGGGGAGACGGTCTGACCCTACCCAGATTCCCAATAGAAACTCTTTCTCTAACACTGGGGCTCTGGTCACCCAGCATCCCTCTGACACTGGCCCAAAGCGACTGCATTTGATCATTCCCAGAGACTGCGGGGACTTCTCATGGACTTCATTCGGTCACTTCCTGGATGTGCTTGGGGGAGGGGAATCTCTGACTTTTGTTTCTCCAGAAGTATTGGTCATAGACCTTTCCCTGTGTGGGATAATTTACATAATTGTGAAATAGGTAAAATATGCCGGGCAATTGCTTATTTCCCCTTTTGGTTTTCTGGATGTGCTGCTTCTCTCAAGATCCTCCGTGCCCTGACCTGCCCCAATTTCTCTCTTCCCACCTGGCTTCCTTCCACTTGGTGGGTGCCTGGGGTTTACATTAGACCTTCTTATGTATAAGCCTTTAGGACACTGGTTGCCTTGGAATATTTAGAAGAGGAAAACTCCTAGCGAGTGGCTGGTAACTAAGAATGACTTTATTCTCTGTCCACATGCTCTTCGTACGTCAGTAGATTTTCCCACTTTAACCTAGCAACAACAAAACCTGCCGTGATGACGCTTTAGACATCAGAAATGGACTCGGGATTTTATAGGTGGTGGGCTGTGGTTATTCTCCTCCGCTTAATTGCCAGACATCCCATCTGGGTTCCCGTCGATTCTGCTTCTGCATTGATTTGTGACACAGCATCGATGTGTTGGCGAGACAGGAGAAACAAGCTCAGGCCCGATTTAAACTCCTGGTCATGTGTAAGGGATCTAATCTGATGGGACAAAAAAGTGTTGGGGAGGCAGGGAGGGACACCCTGGCATTTGGGTGGGTGCTTCCTGGTTGTTAGAGGATCCTCCCAACATCCAGTTTGAAGGCCCCCTGATGATACTGACTTATGGGGAGAAAAAGAGCCACATGCCATCAAGAGACTGACTAATCAAGAACCCCGAGGAGTTTCCGCAGCATAGCAATCTGTGGGTTCAGACAGTAAACCTCATCCTCAGGACAATGTCTACCTTTTGCGCTTATCAGATGTTTCGCAGCCTTCCCCTCCATTCTCAACGATGCTTCCCCGTAGTAGCTGCCATGTGATTTTCCACACTGATACAGACTCTGGCACACATCCCTTCCATTTCCTTTGGCTGCCAAGACCCCGAGGGCTCAGCTCCATCCTATTGTGCTTCTTCCCTGGAATGGCTGAGGGAGAGGCTTCGCAGAATCCTCTGGCTGGGTTGGGACTTCAAGGCTCATTCTGGGGCCTTTGTTTCAGCTTGAAATCCACCTCAAATTAATTGGGCTGATGGAGATCATAGAGATAGGCACTTGGATTATGGGCCTTTCCTCTGAAAAATGTCTTGCAGCTGCCAGGTCTAAGCTTGGAATATTGACATGTGAATGATCTATGGCCTTTAAAAAAATCTTTCATTTGAATGGAATTCATAGCTGAATAAAATGATTAGACTGATTAGCACTCACACTGTAGTCTAGCCTACTACTCTCAATAATAATAGTTCATCATGCCCTAGCTGATTTGGCTCAGTAGATAGAGTGTCAGTCTGTGGACTGTAGAGTCCTGGGTTCGGTTCCAGTCAAGAGCACATGCCCAGGCTGTGGGCTCAATCCCCAGTGTGGCGGTGTGCAGGAGGCAGCCAATCAATGATTCTCTCTCAATGACGTGTCTATCTCTCTCTCTCCCTCCTTCTCTGAAATCATTAAAAATGTATTTAAAAAAATAATAGCATGTCATTTAGCATAACATACAGGGGTGGGCAAAAATAGGTTTACAGTTGTAATACAAATAAATACAGTCATTAAATAAATAAGAATACAAGAGTAAACTCCCTATATGCCTCGAGTAATTCAATGCCAAACTTTCAGTAGACTTCTGTTATAATGACAATGATTTTTGGTCTCTAAAATGACCTTGTAGCACTGAGAAAAGTATTCTGAGGTGTTTTCTAGATCTGCAATTAGAGAAGACTGAACTTTGAGTAGAAGCAAATGGTTTGAGCAAACAGGACTAACTTGCAATCAGAGTCTGTCAGAAAAGCAGACAGAGTAATCAGAGTGCCTGGGCATTCTCTGCTGGTGGCTCAGATTCTTTAGAATTCCCATGCTTGTGCTAACAAATTATGCCATCATCCCTTCTTCTACCAAGAAGGGCCAATGGTATTTTTTTTTTGTCTTTTCATTATTTTATTTTTTTGGTATTTCTTTATGAGACACAGATTTACTGTTTCTCACCTGAATTCCTTTTTTGATGCATATGCTTTATTTCTGACCCTAATTTGATTCTTCTGATCATGAACTGGTTGCCTGATCCTCACTCCTCATTGATCCCTTAGATTTAGACGTCAACGGAAGAGTGTAGCCGACCTGACTTTGCTAATTTCCACCACAGTAGCTCCAGAGAAGACCCTCTTCTTCTGACAGGTGAGTATTCATTTTTGTTTGTTTGTTTTATGTTTTTTGGTACCGGGAGTGGGGTCCGAACCATGAGTATTCTTTAATCACACATCAAAGCTTTTCTGTTCTCCTTTAAAATTCAATCACTCTAAGTTGGCTAAGAGTATTAATGTGAACATTTAAACTAACCATTGTTGAGCTATACTGTATATAAGTAAAGTACACCTATTTTTCCCACTATATTTTTAAAATTTCTTTAAAATATGTTTGCTTTTAAATCAGGGATTGAAACTGTTAACTGTTTGCAATTAAACATTTAAACCATTTGTTTGAGCTAAGCAGGGAAGACCAGTGTTATCTAAAGGCAACATTAATGTTTGATGAGGTTTGATAAATTTTTATATTCATGTAAACATCACCCAAGTACATATATATACATATATATAATTTTCATCTACCCGGGAAAGCTTCCTTATGTCCCATCCCAGACAACCCTGCTTTCAGCAATTGATGGTCTGGTCTGATTTCTATATTATAGATTAGTTTTTCTTATTGTAGAATTTCATGTAAATAGACTCATATAGTATGTACTCACTTGTGTCTTATTTTTCACTTAATGTAGTGCATACTATTCCATCACGTATCTATCTTTTCCACTTCCCTACTGACCTACTTATGATGCTGTACTCAGAAACTGGAAAACCAATAAGTACCAGATGTGTAATCATAAAAACCAATTTTTTAAACCCAATTATGATAAGACAATAACTATTCTAAGTGATTTATTGTATTTAATACTCAAAAACTCTGAGATGTAAATATGATTTTGTGACCTTGAACCACTTATTTAATCAATGATTTTAAGTCTCAGCTTTGTCATCAGAATAAGATAACAAACAGATAAGGCGAGGTGAGGCAAGGCCATCAAATTGCAGAATGGGTACTGCCTGTTAGACATTTAGGAAGCATTCTCTTAAACTGGCTACACATTGAATTTGTGTTTGAATATGTGCAATTCAACCTATGTTCATTTCTTTTACAACCCTATTCACATAGCAGTAAAATAATTTCATAGAAAGTTTGATGTTAAAAAAAAATAAAGGTAGGAAAAGAGAACAAAATGGACTTGAAATTTCTTCAAAAGCCACACAATGAGAAATGGATAATTACTTTGGTAAATGACTCAACAGATGAAACAGATGATAGGGCGCTGAAAACTGTGTGCCTGTCAATGAAGAAATCCATTAAAAATAAGCTGATTCGTGCTAAGAAAACAGTAAATTTCAGGTACTTGGCACCAAAGAAGGCACTGGGCAGGCAGGAGTGAAGAATAAGGTGTAAAAATGAAACCAGGGCTCCCAACCTTCTCTCACTATATTTCTCCCCCTCCCGCAACAGGAGGTGGTGGTGGTGGCGGGTGTGTGTGTGTGTGTGTGTGTGTGTGTGTGTGTTACTTTCTGGAGAATACCAAACAGAATTGGGAGTGAATATCTGATGCTTTTAGGTTAGGCCCTTAACCTTCCCTATCCTTGGTTACTTTCTCTGTAGAATGAAGCTAATTCTATGAACGTTGCTCAGTCATGATGAGGATTAACTAGGATATTTATAAGAAAACTAGCCCAGAGCCTGATTGTAATAGTTTTCAGAAATGATCAGTTAATTTATTTGTCAGCACAGCGATAAAGGCACTGCAGGGAGAGGCCTACTCCCTTCTCTTGCAAACCTACTGGCTGTCTTCGCTGTGGACATGCCTTACTTAGATGATCCCCTCCAGAGTCCCGCTGGCTCCTGGAGCATAGGATATTTCAGTGCTCCATCTCCTCCTAGCAACCGGGCAGCCTGTAGTGAGCAGACCTGCCCACTGAGCATCTCAGATGCAGGCCAGGGCTGAGGAAGCAGGCTGCTTCCTGCGTTGCTCAGGCTGGGGGCCGGCGGTGGGAGACTCGCATCCATCGCAGAAGATCAGCTGCTTTAGCAGCTAATTAATGAGCGAGGCTGTGCCTGCCATGTGGAAAGTTCCCCAGCGAGCAAGGCCACGGTGCAAAGCTGAATAACATCCTTACGTTATCTGTCACATCGTTTATGTTCAAGTCTCTTGGCCTGGCCTCAGCACACTGCATAAATCTCCAGCTGCAGAAATCGAAATCTCATATAAAATTGAAGGATTTATTTTGAGGTATTGAAAGGTTTATAGTCGAAAAAAAGTTGAAATTTGCCGAATCGGCATTTGGAAGACTCCCCCGTTCGCCTCACCCCTGGGTTCTATGCTCTGAATTCCTGTCTCCACGGGGAGACAGGGAGGGGAAGGGAGGGAGGGGGAGAGGTGGAACAGTGACGTGGATGGAATTGTGCAGACTTTACCTACTCTTGGCCTCTGTGGCTTCATATTTCAACCTAAGTAGCCCTTGAAAGCTGTCATTATGACGCTAAGACCCATACACAAGAAAAATAAAACAATAGTTCCATTCTGCTCCAGGGCCTGATTGCATTTGGGGCTCTAGAAACTTCCGTCTGTTTTCAGGATGTGTTTTAGCGCAGCTTTAAGGTTTCAATGCCCACTCCCCTACATCTTTACTGCTTTGGTAGGAATCAGTTGGAAGCTCGCTTAGGTCTTTAGTTATTGCCTAGAATAAGAATCGGAGTTATTACTCCTGCATTTAACCCCGTGTTCATCCTCCGGATTCAGGAGATCCTCCCCAGTGACCTCCTAGATGTCTGGCGTCTGGTCTGGTGCATTTCTTGAGCTCAGAGCAATAGCTATTCAAATCTCAGAATGCTTGCAGATGGATTGGGTAGGTAATTTTTTTTTTAAAAAATAAAAAAGATAAAATAGCTAAATGTATATGTGAGATGCCACTCGGACAGGGGTTTAGAAGGCAGTGTGGCTCATTGGCACGACTGATAGACAGAAACCGAAAGGCTTCAGATTTGTTACCAGATCACTGAATTATTCTACTATCTGGGGTGGGGGGAATAGGAGGTGGGGGTTGGGGAAGGGGGTTACTGGCCTTAATCATTTCATCTGTAAGGGGTGAAATATCCAAGCTGCAAATTCATAATGATCCATGCCCTCTCTATCATCCAGGGATTTGTAAAAAAATCAGTGAGATAATACATGTAGCCCTTCCAGGCCAATGTGGCTAGGGGTTGAGCATCGACCTATGAACCAGGAGGTCACGGTTTGATTCCGGGTCAGGGCACATGTCTGGGTTGCAGGCTGGATCCCCACTGTGAGATTCTCTCTCGTCATTGATGTTTCTATCCCTCTCACCCTTTCCCTTGCTCTCTGAAATCAATAAAAATATAATAAAAAAATACATGCAGCCTTAAAGCTATAAAGACTTAAAAAATACCAGGCACAATGACTAACTGCAATAGTCCAATTGGTTGGCTGTTGCTTTTTAAATATATATATATATATATATATATATATATATATATATATATATATATATTTATTGATTTCAGAGAGGAATGGAGAGGGAGAGACAGAAACATCAATGATCAGAGAGAATCATTGATTGCCTCCTGCACACTCCCTACTGGGGATCGAACCTGCAACCGGGGCATGCGCCCTTGACTGGAATTGAACCCGAGACCTTTCAGTCCACAGGCTGATGCTCTATCCACCGAGCCAAACAGCCAGGACAGTTGGCTGTAGCTTTTGTTCTTACCTCTACCTCCCCGCGATCATTAGCTGTTCCTCTTCCTTTCTCCAGCCCCTCCAATCCAGGACATAAGGAAGTGTCCTTATGTGAAGGCCCCAGAGTCCCCTTAGCTGGTACTATCTGTCCTGTATGTTTCTGCTGCCTTCCCAGCAGGTCTTGGGGTCCCATATTCACAGAAATCATTTCAGAAGTGTGTTGGTACTGGAGTGCCCTGAGCCCGAGTGTACAGGTACTAGGATGTGAACGTGAAAGAGGCCTTTAATCTGCAAATGAGAAGCCTAAAACTGGCCCCCAGCCCTGACTCTGGTAGTCTCTTCTGAGAATAGGCTCACGTTTTAGTTTACGTACAACTATCTGGGTTTCTCTGCAGGGTAAGCGGCCGCTGAACTGTACAGTCCCCAAGTCGGGGGTCACACATACTGTTTCATAGGCGTGCAAGTTTGAATTCGGCAGGGGCCTGGTGTGTCTGAAATCTCCCTCACCCTATGAGCAGAGAAACCTTTTTTTTTTTTACCTCTCTCTGCCCACTGCCAGTTCCAACAGCTGTAACTGTTTCATTTTTAATTTGCTCCTTGCAGCCTTGTCTCTGCTTAATCCATTAAGACAACTTTGAATGTTCCCGGCTCATATATTTATAAAGGGGGGAGGGGGGAGAAGGAGGAATGAAGGGAAAAGACTTTGAAAAATGGTATCTAAATTGTAGCCAAATGTACTCAGAACTCTCCTAGGTTAAATTGCAAATAATTTTCTTTCAAACATCACAAACACTCTCTCTAACTTAACTCAACAAATTGGACCGAGGGGTTTCATTGCTCGAGGAAGCATGAGTCATTCTCCTTTTCTCTCTCTGTCGGTGCCTCTCTCTCCTCCTTCTCGCTTTCTTTCTAGAAATGTGATTCTGGTTGTGTTCTAGCCACATTGCATCATCCCTACATTTCCTTCCTGGGGCTTCCATAAAAAAATTCGCCTTTTTGGTTGAGCCTTCTTGGAGACCAGTCCCGTGCCTAGTGCTGGGAGAAGGGAGGATTGGAAACCGAGGGACGGCTGCTTTAAATCAATCGGTTGACACTAATCTAATGTCTAATTAGCTCTGGGTGGGCGTGTGCTTTGATTATAGGAAGTGCCTCAGGCAGTGACTGGCATTTGAAGGGCTGCTCCACACATATCAATCATCCTTTGACAAGGAGATCTGGAAGAAAAAAAAAAAAAGAGGGGGAGGGGGGATGCATTTCTCTCCATAATCTGTTGATTATCAGTTTCCAGTGGTCCAAACCAGTGCTTTCAAGCTCATCCGTTTGCACTCAGCAATGAGCGCCTGACCACAGAGATAGGCGGACTTTCTGAAGTCAGCTAAAACTGGGGGTTGTGTCAAATAATTACTTCCCAGGCCACAGAATACTGAATCATATCTAATAACAGTTATGTGCGTAAAAAAAAAATCTAAAGCGCACAAGCTGTACTTTTCCATATTCAGCTAAACCCTAAAAAGGAACAATTCATTATCATGGAATTGTTCCTGTTTATCACTCCCATGAAATGAGGGATGACTGAACAAAAGACGCAACATCTTTCATTAAACTAAGAAATTGCTTTTATCGAAAATGGCATGCCTGTAATTATTTTCTGATTGTCTTATTTTCTTTTGTTCTCTACATAAATTTACTTTTTGAAAATTTTCCTAGAAGTGGCATTGACTTATTTAACTGCTGCTGCTATTTCTAGTGGAACTCTTTTATGTGACCCAATGTTACAGGGTGACGAACAGACCAGAATTAATAAGGCAGTTTGGGCACCTTCCAATTTTTAAACAAAGAAAAACACATTTAACTAAAGGGTTAATTTCACTCTCATTCTTACTGATCAGGAGACTGAAAGAGGTGTTTTCAAATACCGTTTTTATTTCAGCTCTATTTGGTTTGCTTTTCCTGTGTGCACTTATTTTTCTAATGATTCCAAGCTGTTGAATCTGTCGGACACAAGGAAGTGGAGTGATAGTAAAAGTGATCCTTCGAGAGATTCATGTGCAAAGCCTGCTGCAGAATACAGTCAGGGGCTCTGCAGATGAACTGTTAGGATGCAGTCCTGGCCATGCTCCTTACCAGCTGTGTGACCTTGGGCAAGACACTTAACCTTGGTGAACCTCACCTGCAAAATGGAAATCGCTATAGTGCCTACTTCATAGGGTGATTATAAAAATCAAATAATATGATGCATGGGGAGTGTTTAGCACATGGTAAGCACTCTATAAAATGTTAACTGCTATTGTTGGTGTAGATAAGTATTTTCCCAAAGACCCTGGCTGACTTTAGAAATCCACCAAAGGCACGTCTTTCTTAGGAGACAGGGACTGGAAAAGGGAGGTCTCCTAAAATGTTATGTGAGGATCAAGAAAATAGTTAACATAATTGGCCCACTTTGATTTAAGATATTATTTTCTTAAGAATTGTCATAAAGACTAACCTTCTTATCATACTATGTGAAGAAACTCTGGTTTGACAAGTTTACTAGAAAATTCACATGGGAATGTTTATTGGAATGCCCTATCCTTGCTAACTTGAAGAAAATGGCCTCTATCCCTCCCTGTCTCGCTAACATGAGACAGAGTAAGGAAAACAATGATGTGTGTATTGTATAAGGCACCAGCTCACTCTTTTACACTCTAAAATTAATGCTTTGATGTTCTGTCAAAAATCTGAAATGAACATAAAATGCATATGACCAAATTGTAAACTTTCCTTTACCCTGTTTTATTTATTTATTTATTTTTTTAAATATATTTTATTGATTTTTTACAGAGAGGAAGGGAGAGAGATAGAGAGTTAGAAACATCGATGAGAGAGAAACATCGATCAGCTGCCTCCTGCACACCTCCTACTGGGGATGTGCCCGCAACCCAGGTACATGCCCTTGACCGGAATCAAACCTGGGACCTTTCAGTCTGCAGGCCGACGCTCAATCCACTGAGCCAAACCGGTTTTGGCTACTCTGTTTTATTTTTATCAATATGATGCATTTTAGAAAATTTTTGTCATGTTAATGTGAAAAAATTTGTTTTTGTTTTTTTCAAAAAAAGAGAAAATAAGACTATCAGGAAAGTAATCACTTTTGATTTCTTTCCTCAAAACACCTTGTTAGTGAGCATGTTCTTACTAGGTTGTCCAAAGTCAGGTAAGACAACTGAAGCATAAACTCAGGATGTATAATTTCAGGTTCCTCATGGGAAGATTGCTGAAGTTTTATACTCTGAATAAATTTCGAAAAGAGCAGTTAAAGGGCCTTGGCCAATGTGGCTCAGTTGGTTGAGTGGTGTCTCTTGGACTGAAAGGTTGCTGGTTCAATTCCTAGTCAGGGTACATACCTAGGTTGTGGGTTCAATCCCTGGTTGGGGTGTGTATGGAAGGCAACTGATTGATGTATCTCTCACATCAATGTTTCTCTCTCTAAAATCAATAAAAACATTTTTTAAAAGAGCAATTAAAGGTAATAAACATAAAGTGTAATGCTATTTCATTAGTTTCAATTACTTATAGGAACTTAAAATAGGATAATAAGAGATTGCAAATAAGATGTTCTGTCCTCTGATCCATTGTTAAGTCACAGAAGAATATATATAAAGCCAAACAACTGGAATGACCAGAACACTGCGGCAGCCAACCAGCCCGATTGGGGCTCCCCCAACCTCCTGTGACCCCTCTCCCCCAGCCAGCCCGCCCCTGATCGGCCCCCCTGATCAGGGGTGGGTCCGGCCGGCCAACTGCCCATGGCCCCTCCCCCCGGCCGGCCTAACCCTGATAGGCCCCCATCAGGGCGGCCGGACCCCACCCGTGCATGAATTCGAGCACTGGGCCTCTAGTAAATAATAATGATGTACAACTAGCAGAGTATATGATAAATATTTTCATATTTTAAGGCTGTACATTCCAGATTTCACACGTTAAATGATTTTATAAATTTTTAGTGATTCTCTCAATATAATGAAAATAAAATAGGAAATGAAGAATTAAATGGATTTGTGTCACACTTATCAAAATCTGGCCTG
Source organism: Myotis daubentonii (assembly GCF_963259705.1). Taxonomy (NCBI): domain Eukaryota; kingdom Metazoa; phylum Chordata; class Mammalia; order Chiroptera; family Vespertilionidae; genus Myotis; species Myotis daubentonii. The sequence goes on along the minus strand of NC_081855.1, from coordinate 52,187,867 downwards.
TCTCAGTCAGAAGAGTGCTTTTCTGTTTTCAATGTTATCTTTACAAAATCTCTCCCACCCCAAAATAGAAAAAATATAACACCTGCCTTCAAAAAGCCCATATTTAGCCTTTTGCTTTGATGAACTGTGATATGAAAATCCTCCTTAAAATCAAGACTATGCTACAGGAAGCACTACAGGACGAGCATTCTGAAATTACCCCTTAAGGCACTCCAGGGGGCGATAAACAGGTCTCTGCTACTGTGGGAAGGTGTTTTTAAGTGGTGCTGGGAGGGATTTGGTTGAGACTGCAGAGAACACTTTCTCTGTGAGGGTTCTGTGTCATGGGAAAGCGCTATTACAACAGGGGCTATCGGACTTCCTGCCTTGGGAATTGTATAATAAGAGCCAGGCTGATGCCGTTTCACACGAGACCTGCCCGGAGGTAGAGGAATGGAGAAAATGACCTTTCCTGCCTCCTCCATGGGCGATGGCGGGTCCTTAATGAAAACCTGGTCCCAGGGACTGGGTTGGTACGGAACAATGCTTTTAAGGACGAAGCTTAATTTCATAACAGCAATCGGATACTATCGATAGATGGGTTGCGATCTTTGGAGATGGATAAAATGACTCGGTCTCTGGAGAGCATCCCAAGGGGCGCTTTACGGAACAGTCTCAGGGAACAGCACCCTGTGCTGGCAGAGGCACGACATGATGATTTAACGGGTCTTTTCCAGTTCCAGGTCTGAGGACGTATTATTCCCACCCGAGTGGTTATGGTCTAAGATGTTTGGCCCCATAGGGTAATGGACACCAACTTCACAGCTCGGCCATCGAAATGGAGAAGCGCCGCACGGTTGCTCAGGACGCAGTGGCCGCTGTGCCTCTCTGCCCCTCTCCTTTGGACCTGCGTGTGTTCTCCGTGGCTGTCATTAAGATCTGCATGTAGAGTTATTCTATTTCAATCTACCTTCCAAGGAGGTGGCAGTGCAAGTTTATTGGCGCTGCAGCCTATTCTCTCGGAACTGAAACGTCTCGGTGCCTTTGATTTCAAGTCTAGCTACTTTCATGAAAGTAATCGATATGATCTACTTGGGGATGCCAAATAGGAAGAGTTTTAAATGAGGGAGAGTGTGTGTGAGTGTGAATGTGTGTGTGTGTGCGCGTGTGTGTGTGTGCAGCTGATTCACACTAGCGGTGCTGAATGAACCATCCACATAAATGCTTATGCTCTTGCGTTTTACTGATTCCTACCTGCTGCAGCTCTGAAAAGAGGTAGGACTGCTACACTTACCACTGACATAGGCCACTGGGCAGGCTTTATGGAGAAAGGAGATACAAGGACGTTTCCTGGCCTCCTTTTTGTATGTGTTAATGCTGAATGGTGGCAACTTAGACTTTTCTGCTGCTACTGAAACAGAATAAGGTTGCACACAATGGGGACAGGATGGAGGGAGGGGCAGTGGGCAGCTCCCGCAACAGGTGCAAGTCACATGGCCGCGCTTTCCCACACAGATGGGGCAGTCTCTGGCGGCCTTGTGAGCTCTGAAATGAAGTAAATGAAATGACGGGTGCGGATCAAGTGTCTGCCAATTAGAAGCTGGAAGCAAAAAGAGCAACGAGGCGGTGGATGCAGGGAGCCAGGAGGGGCTGAGTGCAGTGAGAGGGGTGGCTGGTACCCTCGTGCCTTGTTATTCTGCCATCTAAAGCTTGGATGTGAAATCCTATCTGTGTCATTTTGCTTCCAATAATCATGCTCCACTGAGGTGCTGAGATGGTATCTGGGTGATGAACAGAGAGAGCGGTTCCATTGTTCCTCCCTCAGCTGGGCCGAGGGGCTGGCGGTAAGTGTCTTCAGGTGGGACCGGGGAGTTCCAGGGGAAGGCAGACGCTCCACAGAACCCGGAGTGGGGCTCCCAGCAGCAATCTTCCTCCCTCGCCAACACCTCCGCCCTCTACCTCATAGATCATTCAGATGTAATGGACTGATAGTGCCTGTCATATCCTTAAACCTGACCTGAAATTGGGATACTCACTTGGAATAATTTGAGATCAGACAAGTAGAAGACATGTTTGTGGTTAAGGAATTATTTTCAGGGGCGTCCAAGTGTTTCCATATGAGGCTAATGCCATTTTCGTAAGGATCAAATGCAGGAGACACAATAAATATGATTTTGTTTCCTTTGGTCCATTAAAAAAAAAAGATTTGATCGTGGAGAGAGGCAATCATAGAGAGATTTTTCCAAGAGCAAGTCAAATGTACAGTTATCTAAGCGAGTATTTTTCCTTCACCATTTTATTTTGGTCTTTTTTTCCCAAACGTAATGTTTGTGGGGGCCTCTCTTAACGATCTATGTTTTAATTCACTTTCATTTTCCGCATAATGGGTGGGGGCAAGAGAAATATCCTCCTAATTCTTTCTCGAATTATGAGAATACTTGTTTGATCCCTGCAATATATCTCTTCCTCCAGCGGCATCTAACTACTTTCTCTTTACATGTCAAGAGCTTTCATAACCTTTGGTATCTGCTACTCTCTATGTGGAGTCCTTTCTTCCTTTTCACAATTTGGTGACGCCTCCTCATCTTCCAAGACAGGGACCCCATGTCCCTTCTGGTTAAGTCAGGCCTTCTCCAAACCCCTCGGGCACAATGAAGCGCCTCCTCTCTGTGGCCCTGCCGCTGTCTTTGAGCTAATGCGCTGCACTACTGCACGGTAATTACTTGTGAATATGGCTGTCTCCTCGGAGGCCGATGACTCTGTCTGGAGCGGGAGACTCTTCTCCTTCTTTAATCCCATCACTGTCTGATGGGACGCTCCATAAATACTGATTGATGAGGCCAGGGATGAATGGGGCTTTCAGAGGTTAGGATGAGCCCCACTAAAGGATGGGATTCTCCATCCCCTTTAATGATTTGCCACGGATGAGCACAGGAGCCCAGAGTTAGGCCATTCTCCCGCTCAGGAATTCTCCAAGGAGGAACTCTCGCAGAATTCCTTTCTTCATAACAACAAACATTTGATGGGATAAAGTTGATATGGTAAGACTTTTTATATGTGTTTGGTTGCAAATAACTGACAATGATGATCATATAAGGACAATAGCAATAGCTAACGCCTATTGAGTGTTTAACATGTGCCAGGCACTGTGTCAAGGAGCTTTCCATGTATAATCTTTTCTCCTGGCACGAGAGCACTGTGAGTTACTCAGGATCTCACTAGCAATGAAGAGTCAAGTCTGGATGTGCAGGGAGCCACATCAGGATGGTGGTTACCAGAGAGAAGGGGGTGAGGGATAAATAAGGGTAAAGGGGGCCAAATATATGGTGACAGGAGATTTGACTTTGGGTTGTGGGCACACAATACAGATGATGTATCATACAACTGTACACTTGAAACCTATATAATCTTATTAACCAATGTTGGCACACAATGCAATATACAGATGATGTATCATACAACTGTACATTTGAAACCTATATAACCTTATTAAACAATGTCACCACAATAAATTTAATTAAAAATATAGAGGGAAAAAGAAGACATTATAGATAAACTTTTTTTGTGTGTGTGTAGAAAAGGTAATAGAGACTCAAAAAGATAAAATGATCTACAAAGAATAGCGGGCAGGTGGTATATCATCTCAACATCTCCCATATCTCCAGAATTCAACTGTGACTCTTAATATTTTAGATTCTAGACCAGTGATGACGAACCTTTTGAGCTCGGTGTGTCAGCATTTTGAAAAACCCTAACTTAACTCTGGTGTCATGTCACATATAGAAATTTTTTAATGTTTGCAACCATAGTAAAACAAAGATTTATATTTTTGATATTTATTTTATATATTTAAATGCCATTTAACAAAGAAAAATCAACCAAAAAAGTGAGTTCGCATATCACCTCTGACACGCGTATCATAGGTTCGCCATCACTGTTCTAGACTTTGTAAGGATCATATCTGCTTTATCTGTATAATAACTAGATTAGGACCAATTTTGGATTTAATATGTGTATATCTTTAATTATAATGAAGGCATCTTCCTCATTAATCCCAAATTAGGTAGAGAGTCAATGCTACATAATGAAATTGGGATTAATTATTCCCCCATTATGGTTTGACCAAATATGATTCTGAATAAAAAGATAAGTGGAGGGGATCACATAGTAAAAAAAAAAACACACACAAAAAACAAAAACACAATGGAAGATTATGCCTGTGGGAAATATATAACACTACAAAGAGAAACACATTATTTTTTTAACCACCAGAAAATACAGATGACACTCTCAGCCATGCCATCGTCTAAGTAGAGTGTGGCACATCTTTAGCTCCCTAAACCCACATACTTTGCAATGGGACTTTTCAGCTTATTCTATCGATAGATCTCTATTTCCCCATCCCTCGAATCTAGACTCATCTAGCAACTTGCTTTCTGCAGTCGAACGTACAGAAAGTGACACTGTGCCAGTTCTGAGCATGCAATTTAAGTGGCCTTGTTTGTGTCTCTTCTCTCTCTCTCAGAACCCTTTCACCTGTCATGAGAACAAGTACCTGCTATTCTCCCAGGTGATGAGAGGTTTTTGGTGGTGTGACCTCTATTGCCCCAGTCGCCATGAGATGTGTAAGTGAGGCCATTCTAGATGGGCCTTCTCCCAGCTGGTCCACCAGCTGATTGCAGATGCATAAGCAAACCCAGCAAAGAGCAGCCAAACTCACTCAGGCCAACAGAATACCCAGGTGATCTATACCACCTTGAGCAATGATAGATGCTTATTATTTTAAGACATTAAGTTTTGGAGTAGTTTAGTAGACAGCATTATTGTGGCAATAAATGATTGATATAGTCAAACAGTAAAGGGATGACTAAAGCAATGGTAAACTCACTACCAACCACATACAATATCCAACTTTACTCACATAGAGTCAAAGCAATTCCTGTTTTCCGTTGTTACTTGGTTCATTGCTCATTGATTTCGCTACCCAGGGACTTGTCCTTTGTTAAGACTCCTATAGAATAGTAGTTAAAATGGATCTTAGAAGTCACTTAGTCCAACTGTTCATTTTATAGAAAACGAACCGAGGCCAGTTGCATTAAAGGACAATTCCACAGCGGCTCCTCCATTTATTGATAGAGCTGGAGCTTAACATTGTGGCTACTTAAGACTGGATGCCTTGATTCTGCTCGTAATGTGTCATTATAAACAGACAGATATTTTGTAAACACTATATTTTGTGGAGGTCATCACTACCGCCACCATATCTTTCTAACACACAATTCAATGTTTTGTATGCTGACAACCACATTCAGTCACCACTAACAGCAAGATGCCTACAGTTTTGGCGTAGGGACTGCACTACCTGTGTATATGTCTCAAGTTGAGTGTGGGATCCAATGGTAATGATGGAACCGATATAGCTTAATGATTTGGGTAGGGAAGTGAAGCTTTTCCTTGGCGGTCAGGGCCTCACTGACCTTGCGGCTTGATCGTCTACCTTGCCCCATCCCACGTCAGCGTGCCACCTCTCGCCGTGAGCAAGGGCTGGGGCGTGCCAAGCTGTCTCCACACTGTGCCCACGAAACATGGCTCTGAGCAGTTTCCTACGGGGAGTAAACTGTCATTTTTCACCACATTAAATTTTATAAGTTTCAAGCGAATGGAAAATGGATTTTATTATTCTCTCTCTCTCTTTCTTTTTGCCATGAATGTTTTATAGCTGCAAAAACAGAATTTGTGGTTTCAACTGCTCAAGTTTGATGCAGAAAGCTATGGAACCTCTTATGTAACCTGATGGCCTGAATAATTATCAAAATATTTTGCTTTCCACCCTTTCTAAGCTTTAGCAGCAGAAAAAAAAATAGTGTATGCAACCTTTTGACCACAAAATAATAATAATGAGAAAGCCCTTTTACCAGGTCTGCTCCTGCACCTACACTCAAGGTGCTGTCCCTGGGGAGGCCAGCACTCAGGCCGCCTGGGCCAGGGTCCCAGCTCTCATCAGGGACGGCCTTTGGCAAAGAAGGAAACTGTCTCTGAGAAGAAAAGCCAGTGAGATAAGAGAGAAAAACCATTTAGTAGAGATTCAAAGCCTTATGGCATCTTCTCCCTTCTGAATCCAGAAAGCACATTATGTTGATCTAAAAAAAATGATGGGGTACAAAGTGAGTGAGAGTGTGTGTGTGTGTGAGTGTGTGAGTATGTGTGTGTGTGTGTGTGTGTGCTTCTTTTGGCTTCCACAACACATTGTTTTTTCTGTGTCTACTGAGCACAGGATATATTCTTAGCATATTCAATATGGTGTCACATCAGCCATCTCTCAAATAGAGGCGAACTGTACCTTATGAACTTTGGGATCTAGAACATATGCTGGTGAGTCAAATACTAATGAAGTCTATTATATATGATATATAATCGAAAATATTATATACTTTTTCTTTTTTAATGTTAGTTTTTAAGCTCCATTTATTTAACATTGGTTTCCAATTAACTTTGTAGTTATATTTCTTCACAAAGATCCACATACACCAACATGTACATGAACTATAAAGGGTCCTCCTTTCTGCAAATACCACCCCCCACTCCCTGTTACCCAAAATGAAAATAAAATATCCCCCTTTTTAAAATATTAATTTGGATTATGTTCCCCTTAGTCACATGCATAATAAATGCCTTCATTAACATGGTATATACTCTTTAGGAAAGAAAAATTACCTAGCTTATTTCTAAAAAGAAAATAGGAACTTACCTGCGGTTCATTTTTCTGGCATCTACCCTAACATATCAAGGGTGTGAGAAGTGTGGAAGTTATTTGCGAACACTCTTGCTGCATTTATCAGTAGAACATAAAGAGAACAGGGACCTTGTCCATCCTGTTCTGAGACTTTAAGCCATGGTCCACTGCACACCATCCTGCTGGCATACAGGAGAAACTCAGTAACTGTTTGCCGAATAACTGAATGAACCCATTAAGCTCTACTTTGAATACGTAGCATACAAGTAGCAGGTACTGGCTCATTTTTCTCAAGAGACTGAGAGGCAACAATAGAGTACCTGCCTTTAAATATGCCAGATATTATGGGGAAGCTGGGCTTCAGGGGTAGAAATAGCATCGGACTTTAATTCAAAATATCTTATGACACATTATTCAAAGTCTGTTTCCTGTTGAGGTGTGTACATACTTCATGGAGTGACCTCTTAGAACAGACTGTGAAAGGGACAGCTACATAGAATTCAGCATACAATATAAATATACAATAATATCATAGAACTCCTATAAACCCACCAAGTTTGATTTAGCCAGCCTCCTAAAGAGGACTAATGGAAAATGTAAATGCTATAGAATTGAATATTACTTCCACCGATTTTAGCTCACCATCACCAAGACCTTGCAAAAGTGGCTCAGTAGGGTTTTGATGGATATGCTCAGGCTTTGGAGTCTGACAGATGTGGGGTGAAATAGCAGCTTCATTCATTCATGAGTTATCTAAACTTGAGCAAGTTAACTACCATCTGCATGCTTCACATCCCCCACCTACAAAGTGATGGGAGTATCTCCCTTTTGGAATTTAGAAACAAATGGGGTGGTGAGGCTCACGTGGTGGAATGATTTTAAATGCAAGGCTCTGGATTCAGATCTCCTGGGTTCATATTCTGGCTCGGTTACTTAACCGTCAGATACACCTAAACAAGTTACTTAACTTCTTAGTGCCTTCGTTTAAGGCGGTTTTGAGAGAATTGAGTTAATAAATAATATTCAGCATTTCCTGAAACATGGTCAAGTTTGAATAAATTTGTCACCGTTATAATAATAATTATTATTATTATCACCTATTAAATGGAAAGTATTTGGACACTTCTGTTAGGTCTTTCATAAACACCCATTCCATTTGGATAAAATGAATAATGGTTGCTTACTTTTTTAAAAGAGATACTTTGTCATATTTAGAAAATAACTTTAATGAGGGAACTGGTTTATTTCCACCGTCATTTCCAAAAAGGCAGGCTTCTGCGACAGTAGAGCCAGGGTAACTGCCAGAAGGGAATGTACCAGCAGATTCCATTCCTTCTTATTGGATTAACCCCATGCCCATCAAATGCAAAGTCTAGTGATTAGCCATCCATGCTGCTTGGTTAATCACAGCCCTTCTATTCAGCGCTTATTGAGTTTGGGGGCTGATGGAGTTTCCTTTTCAAATCAACTCTTTAAAAATCCTTCCGAACAGGACTCTGTTCATGTGGCCAGAGAACAATGCACCCGAAGGAGCCACCAGCTGGAGGGAGAGAGATGGCAGAGCTCGATGGCACATCTCATTCTGGGGGAAATTAACCTCCCAATTTTGCCCAGTAATTGATTCCATCTGACTAAGGAGTTTCAGTCTCCATTGTGACTGTCATTTGGATAGCTGGGAAGCGAAAGCCTATAATTACAGTCAGGCAACCCTGTTATCAGAGCCAGGGAGGGCTTTGCGTCTCTTCCTACCCTAGCTGATCACAGGTGAGGCTGGCCAGGGAGGGAGCAAGGAGAGAGGGGAAAGTCGGATCTTTCTCCATGGGAAAGGCCCCCACAGGCAACCTCAACCATGCAGAAAAGGTCAGAGGTCTTAGGGAGTCCTCTTGAGTTTTCATGGTATGAACAAGAAGAGGCCAGAGCTTCCTGTTTGTTGCAAATTCTTTTCTCTGGGGACAGGATCTGCCTGGAGATAGCCAATGAAGTCCTGGGGCTGTTATGATTGACAGGTAGTTGGGACAACCATTACAATGTCATCCATAATACGCTATGAGCAGTTGTGTAAGTAATTCTTAGGATGTTCTGATAGAATCTGTGAACTGACCGAATGAGCACTACATTTTATGGAACACAATTAATGAGGTAAATTTAAAAATTGTATTTGTCCTCACCTTCCATACATGAGTAAAACAGACACTGTTGAAATGTCTAACCATTAACTATCATGATTAGACTACGTGCGTTATCACCGCTGTTGGTCAGTCAGTGTAGGCGTTACTGCTTGTCTTATGAAAGGTTGAGATAAGGCAAGAATTATGTGCTTGAAAAATTCGTCTAGTGGGGTGAAGAGGCGTAGCTTTCAGCCCTTTTTCTACAGCCAGATATCCCTTAGGAACGGAAATAAAGTCTTAGGACTGTTAGTTCTATTCTTTTAAAATTTATTTGTATCAGTTTCAGAGAGGAAGGGAGAGGGAGAGAGAGAGAGAAACATCAACGATGAGAGAGAATCATTGATCGGCTGCTTCCTGCACACCCCACACTGGGGATCGAGCCCACAACCTGGGCATGTGCCCTGACCAGGAATCAAACTGTGACCTCCCGGTTCATAGGTTGATGCTCAACCACTGAGCCACGCCAGCCGGGTTTGACTGATAGTTCTAATGTAAAGATGCAAGTACTAGAACAAAGGAAAGTTGAACACTTCCTTCTTCATTCTCTTCTTCAATGAACAGGACTTTTGAGAGAGTATTGACACTGTGCTTTCTACACCTACAAGTAACCCCAGAATAATTAAGACAATGGTCTTCATTAACTTCATACAACAATGAAGCCATGAGAAAATAGGTTTCATTGGAGCCATGTTTATTGTTTTGGAAAGACTGGCTACCTTGGTAGACAAAATCCTAGTGGCTAGAGGAAAATAACTCTTATGATACTATTAAATTAATTGCAAATACAGACATATAATTGTAATTATTATGAACAATGTTTGTGTACAGTTGATGAAATATATATGTTGCTATTATTTAAATGTACTTAGTTATGAGTTTGAAATTGCAGGGTATAATCAGATCAATTTAATTAAGATTAATTTCTTCATTACCTACCAGGTGACAAATATGACTCTGGTGGTGATCCAGAGTTTTCTCAAAGGGCAAAAGTTTGCAAGAAGATATACATGTATAGTGTAAGTGCACTCAGAGAGGGCAACGTGTGATGAAGATGAATCTTGTTGATGGTCAATTTCATGGAGGAAATAGAACTTTAAGTTCTATCTTAAGGGATGCTCAAACATTGGCTGGTTTTCTGAATATCAATTATGTAAGAAATTATCTTCCATTTAAATAACTATAGCTCCATATCTTTTTGAAAAATTGTGTGGTCTCTAGTATAATAAATTAACTGATGTGAAAGATATAGTGAAATTTTTTTATTAATTTTTCCCAGGTAAGAACTTAAGAAAAAATAACACACTTAGACTCCTCCATAACACCTCTTGAAGAAAGTACAAGACTCATGTCATGATTTAAAAATGAACTAGGAAAATATAGGCCTTCACCTCCTTTCATTACAGAAACAAAATGATTGGTATCAATCTTAAAATGAAATGAGTACACAAAATATATTTTTATATCAAAATTAAAGTATAGAAGTAGTGTATGTGTGTTAGCTACTATGAGTCAACACAGATACCTCTGGTATTAACTTCATGCTCAATATATTCATTCATTTAAAAACAGAGAAGAAATAATGATACTTATCTTACAGGATTGCTGTGTGTGTTAGATGAGAAAACACATGGTTTGACCTGGAGAACATTCCATAGCTGTGTACATAAAATCTCCTCATTTCTTTTTCAGCTACACTGCTACACGCTGTAGGAATAAATCACACCAATCAGGGCTGCCGTTATGTTGAAACCACCTTTTGCTGTTACAAACCATGTTGAATATATTAACCTGCCAGTGTCACAGAATTCCTCCCAAATGATGGCTTATCTTCTGACGATAAAGGCCACTGGAGAGGGTCTAAGTCAGGGGTCCTCAAACTACAGCCCGCGGGCCACATGCAAATACAAATATTGTATTTGTTCCCGTTTTATTTTTTTACTTCAAAATAAGATATGTGCAGTGTGCATAGGAATTTGTTCATAGTTTGTTTTTTTTTTAACTATAGTCCGGCCCTCCAACGGTCTGAGGGACAGTGAACTGGCCCTCTGTTTAAAAAGTTTGAGGACCCCTGGTCTAAGTTAACAGCCTCTATGGCTATTTTCCATTTTCCTACAGGGAATTGGAAAGGGAATCAGGGCAGAAAGCCACAGAGTGGACACTCGGGCCGTCTAATTATCGAGGTCAGACAGCACATTGCGGGGACCCCTGGAAGGCTGCGTGGCTGGGGTATGGAAAAATCCCAATTAGATGATTAATTTAGGTTCTGGGTGTGCTTTTAGCCTATGGCCATGGAGTCAGAGAAAAGAAACAATTACCTCTCAAATTGCCATGCTGGACCGATTAATTTTTAATTGAGTCTTGTTAAAGGCATGGAAAACGGTGACATATATAACCTGGAGAAACAGTCCTGAGCCAGGGGGAGCCACTCTTCTCCCCGCAGGAACCCACAGATGGAAGCAAGAGGAAAGTGATTCAGATGCAGCCCAGAGGCAGGGCTCGGCAGGGAGGTGGCCAGGACTTAGCTAACTTGGAGAGAAAGCTGGACTTCAAAGGCATGTCTGAGGGACAACTGGCTTTCCGTTTGGCCTTGCTGTGCAGTGAGCTCATCTTCATATCCCTCATTGTCTAAAAGGACAGCACTCCTGAAACCTCATCGCTGTCTAGGAAATTCAGATTAGACCAGAGCCCTAAGCTTTTATTTCCCTTTGGCTCTACAACGTAGGGTGAGAAAGAGAGCCTGCGCAGAAGGTCTCCCCCTCGGTGAATATTCAAGCTGGAAATTTTGGCCTAGGCTGAGAAACAAATCGGGTATCGGAGGAGAGGTGTAGGGAGGCATGGATGACTATATGGGGAATGTGGATTTATATAGGGCACTACACACCGGAGAGAACCCTCACGTGTCATGCTGGAGTTTTTGAGTTTTCTAAGGTTTGATGGAAGTAGAATCATTAGTTAATGGGGTCTCTTCTTTATAATGAACATCACTATGCTAAGGATAATCCACTGGGCCTTTTATATATGTTAAGCATTCCTGGTTCATTGGGAATCTCAGGGCCTAAAAAGAGTGTCTGGGAATAGACTCATAGGCTCAAATTATTTACGTTGATCCACCATATACAATTTTATCTAAACCAATCAGCATTATTTATTTATTAGGCAATTTCCTCTTCAATCTCTGCATAGTATCTTTAACTTGATATCCAGGAGACTAATGAGTGACAAGGGGTATTTGTCTTATTTAAGTTTCATCCTTTTAGCCCGGCTGGTGTGGTTCAGTGGCTAAGAGTCAACCTATGAACCAGAAGGTCACGGTTCAATTCCAGGTCAGGGCACATGCTCAAGTTGTGGGCTCAATCCCCAATGTGGGGCACGCAGAAGGCAGCCGATCAATGATTCTCTCTCATCACTGATGTTTCTATCTCTCTCTCCTTCTCCCTTCCTCTCTGAAATCAATAAAATATGTATTTAAAATAAATAAACAAATAAAAATAAATTTCACCCTTTTAGTAAAAGCCAGGATCAAGCCAGTGGTCTAGCAGAAGTTTCAGGATCGTGTGAAATAGCCACTGTTTCAAACATGTCTGAAATATGAGTAAGGAGGAAGTGCTGACTGAGGTAAATTAGATTACTGTTTAAGAGTACTCATGCCTTTCTCTAACTTCCATGGTGGGGGAAGGGGAGTGTGCACATCTCAGGAAACTGACTTTGGACATGGCCCTGTGACTTTCCAGTTCACAGTGGGGAGAGTGTGCTTCTCCAACATTAGGCTGATAGGAGTAGTAGATATGACATGATACCCTTGCATAGGTGGGGTTTGCTCTCTGGCTCCCCTGCCATTTCCATGAGAGACTCATGTCCTGGTTGGAGCCCTGCTCCATGGAGGGTGAGAGAAACAGGGAGAAGATTCAGCCTTAGTTTTCTTTTGATGCTCAGTTGCTCTTACCCTTGAGATCAGCCCAGACAGCCAACTCCCAGCCCACCTGCAGACGCACAAGCAAGATTAACACCTAACCACTATACACCACTGAACTCTTACAGTAGTATGGTTTGCAGTAGGCAACTGGTATACCAATGATATTCGTGCTAGGTGTATGGAAGTTGTGCAACCTGTATGAGTACTCATCATAGGACTTACAGGCAATAATACGGGTTTTCATCATTTAAAGAGAATATCTCAATGTTTTCTTTTCTCTGCTTACAGCTGGGGCTTCTACCTGGTGTCCTTGGACAAATCACCCAGGCCTCTTTATGTCTGTTTCTCCATTTAAGGAAGAAAGATATTACTTGCCACCTACCTCACCCCAGGGGTCGTAAATTAACAGTTGAAAACCTCTTTGAGATCTCCCGTGAAAGGTGCAATTTAAGCAGAAGCATGCCTATTATTTATTTTTATTATCCATTTTAAAATTGAATACTTAGCGCAAATAGATTTTCCAGCCACCAGAAAGGAAGTCTCTTCTATGCCACAACATATTATGTATTGGGCACTCTCCAACTATAGACTATATTTCCCATTTATAGCACTAATTTAGATGTTTATGGGTCTGTAAATGTATTCCATTTCTCCCGGGGCTTCTGAATACCTATAAGCGTCTCATATTTTGGAACACTAAATGATGCCTTGGGCAAAGTATAAAATAAGGGAACAAGAAAGGCAAGGAACGAATTGGGTAACAAGGGAGACACTTTTTAAAAAATGAAATAATTTTTTAAACTCCCAGAATTATTCTGCAACGTAGCCCAATTTGTGATTATTGTTTCTCCCTCATGTTACAAATTATCACTTTTATATTGAGCTTCTCCTGAGCACTCAGCACAGAACTATTTGTGGGAGAGGATACAGCCATGCTAACGGCTCACATTTGCAGGCCTCCACTGTGTGCTAGGTCCTGTGCTAGGTGCTTTTTATTTTTTATTTATTCATTTTTGAAAATATGTTTTTTATTGATTTCAGAGAGAAGAAGGGAGAAGGAGAGAGAGAGAAAAACAATGATGTTTCTCTCTCTCTCTCCTTCTCCCTTCCTGGATGCCCCCTACTGGCGATGGAGTCTGTGACCCAGGATTGTGCCCTGACTGGGAATCTCACCTGTGACCTCATGGTGCATGGGATGACCCTCAACCGATGGAGCCACACTGGCTGGACGCTGAGTACTTTTTAATAAGCATCACATTTATTTCTCTCACTAACCTAGTAGGCTATGAACTATTATTAACCTAATTTTAGACGCTCAGAGAGGTTAGATAACTTGCCCAAGATCACAAAAAAAAGGGGAGTCGGGGTTTGAATGCAGATTGAGGGGAGAAAGCCCAATGTTTTCATCGTTAGGCTATGCTTCATAGTGGCTGGTGTGGTCCTAGCTTACAGCTTTTAGGGGGCGATGAGACCAGTGTAAAAAGAGTGTAAGATATTTTAGCATCTGGAGTGAGAATCATGGCGATGCTCTCAGTGACGGCAGGGAGGGTGTCGGCACGGGAGGAAACGGGGATCGCAGCCCGATGAGACTGTTCCAGCTTATCTTTGGCGTTTGTTTACTTCTGTAATTCCCTTCCAACACTGATGTAGATAATCAAGGTTTTAGTCTAAACACGCGTAAAAACAGCCCTTTTTGGTGAGCTGTATGCAATTTTCTAGGCAGTGATGCACAATAGGATGATTACTTAATTACTGTTCTCAGTCATGAAGACTTGCTGCTTGTAAATTACGAGGGAGCCCTGTGAAGACGGGTCGGCGGAACACACACACACAAACAGAATCGGAGGAAAAGCCAGGCATGAAGGACTCTTTCGAACTTGGGTTCCTGCAGGGGGCCCTAGTCTGTGTCAAGCTGTAGAAGCTGGCTTTCTTTTTAGGAACTGGAAAATTCAAGTGACAATTTCAAAACCAACTCCATGATGTTGGAATCCCGGAGTGGAGGAGGACGATCTTCATCTCTCTCATCTCTCTTCTAAAATGTTAGACTTGGAGGGGAGAAGAGGTTTCTTCTCAGTGTTGAGGGGCCAACACACTAGGGAATAATTCTGAGCATGACTCCCTGACCATGTCCTGGAGGTTCACGCCATTGTTAGAGAATCTTTCAGGGGCTGGACTGAAGCCAACTGCTAAGGCTTCCTATTGGGGTGAAAAATTCCAACTTCGGTACTACATTAGATTGGCATGTACCGCTTCAAGTTAAAAAAGAAAAAAAAATCGTTTGAGGAGAAATTTTAAAGTCCGCTCTCAATTCGCCATTTATGAGTTACCATCTCTACGCAATGGTGTACAAAGAACGGGGACTTCTTCTCTTCCTTGAACTTGGTCTTAACATTCAAGTCTTTCAAAGCAGGTTATCCAAAGCTGGATAGGCCACTGCCCTGCTGTGCACTCACAGAGGCACGGGAGAGAGTGGATGAAGCTGGTGAAGTCTGTTCTTTCCTGATCTTAATCCTGTTTCTGTCACTCTCTAGCTGTGTGATTTTGGTCAAGTTACTGGACTTTTCTGTGGCTCAGTTTCCTTAGAAATATAACCTAGATATAATACGTGCTGTTTTTTTAAATCCTCACCTGAGGACATGCTTTTATTGATTTTTAGAGATGGAGGGAGGGAGGGAGGGAGGGAGGGAGGGAGGGAGGGAGAAAAACATTGACGTGAGAGTGAAACATTGGTTGATTGACTCCCACATGTGCCCAGACCAGGAATGGACCCTGCAATCTAGGTATGTTTGATTCCTGACCTGGAATCAAACTCATGACCTTTCCATGTACAGGTGACACTCCAAACAACTGAGCCACACCAGCCAGGACTTGTGTGTGTGTTTTTTTTGAGGGATATAGGTCACCGACCACATGGGAAATGGACACCATCTTCTTTCTTTCCTTCCTTCCTCCTTCCCTAGGAACTTCCCCCTACTCCCTCCCTCGCTTTTATCCATCCATTCTTCTGCATGCTGTGCTCATCAATCTTTCATAAAAATAAGTGTTTGAAGAGGTTGTGGCTAAACTAGAAGAGAGAAATACACTACTGAGGAAGTAGTTCAACCCATCACAGAGTGCCTCGGTTTTTGTCAATCCTCCCAAACATGGTAGAGCACATAATATGTTCACATAGCTCTATATCTGAAAGAACATTTCTTTGAGGATCTAGAGCAGCGGTTCTCAACCTGTGGGTCGTGACCCCTTTCACAGGAGTTGCCTACGACCATTGGAAAACACATATATAATTACATATTGTTTTTGTGATTAATCACTATGCATTAATTATGTTCAGTTTGTAACAATGAAATTGGGGGTCACCACAACATGAGGAACTGTATTAAAGGGTCGTGGCATTAGGAAGGTTGAGAACCACTGATCTAGAGGGTTTTTAATGACTCTGTAAGGAAGATGAGAGGCAGGGACTATGTGGGCTATGGCAGAAAAAGAAACCTGTATATTTTCTTCTCTCAACTCCTGCCCGCTGGATTGGAAGCTGGGAGAGAGATTTCGGATCGTTCAATGGCCCATCTAATGCAAGACTCCTCCTCGTACGATCTACCTCCGGCAGGCGTGCACTGGCCTTCACTGAACACCCAACGAGGAGCTTAATATCTACCTCCCATGGGAGAGCATGGCCAGCCTCAAGCATCGCAAATCTTCCCTGTGCTGAGCCCACCCCTCTCCTATAGTCTCTTCCTTTTAGACGTCACAAAGAATGACTTACTTCCCTAAGGAAAACCCAACATCTCACAACCAAGGGCAAATGTGGTTCTTAAGAAAGAGGACTTATTTATGTGTCTGTAGAAAATAACTGTGGGACTGATCCCGATTTCTTTACCAGACCTTAGCGAACTGGGCCTTCCTAGGGCCGACGCGAAATCTCCTGGTGGTGCCAGGTTGCGTGGGTGCCACACTAAAAACCGCCACACGCTTCACCGAAGGGAGTGATCTAATGAGTTTCTTTCCCTGCCCGGCCCCCGCGGCGGGGCGACCAGTGACTTCATGGCCATCAGTATTGCTGACTAATGCCTGTATCAACACCTACTGGCGCTTCAGCGATTTTACGTTCGGTTTGATTTCTCCAGACAGAACTTTTCCACATCATTGGAACTAATTGAGGTAATGGAGAAACGATTCTGGTGCCAGAACACTCTTACTTTCTTTCGCCCACTTCCCCCCGTGGTATTGAAAGACAACAATGCTCACAGTCTCTCAGTGTTTCTTTACGGCAGGAAGGGGGGCTGGAGTGGGTCGCCTTTGCACCAGCCTGCTCTGACAATGAGGGCTGGGAAACAGAGCCTGACCCCCCACCCCCCCTGCTTCCCCATGCTGCAGGCTCCAGCACGGGCCCCAGCCTGCTTCTAGGCCACTTCTAGGTGGGGATGTGAGGATCTCTCCTGTTGTTCTCCAGACTGACCACAAGAACTCTTCTACTATTCGCTAAAACAACTAGCAGATGGAAACAAACATTTATGAGAACGTATTCCACCTTAATTATATGCATTGTCTGCCAATGTTTATAGCGTCTCAGAGGGAGCTTGGAGGTAAGGCGGAGCTGACCCAATGTGGTTTTGATTACAGGGATTTGTATCAAAGGTGGAATGGTGCCTTTTACCAACTCCCTGCCTGCCCCCCGCCCCCACCATTTCTGCCCCCCCCTCCCCCAAACACACACTTCAAGTCCCTTACTCAAGAAGGCTGGACAGTCTGTTCCCTACAGAGTGTGGCATACAGCAAAGTCCCTAGTTTTGCCCACATCAACAGTGAGAAGCTCAGTAAGCATTTGGGGTTTAATTCAGAGCCTTTCCACAGTGAGCCCTGTCTGGTTTGGATTTAGGGGGAAACTCTGCAGTGTGGGAGGGTGGGGTGCCCTTTCAACAGTTCTCAGAGTCCTCTTGGTGCATGAGACACTGGTTCATCAGCACAGCCTGGAAGGCAATGCAAGCTGGGAATGTGCATGTTTGCTTGGGATGGGAGGAAAGAGTCGAATAAATTCTAAACAATAATTACTTTAATAGTAATTATTATCTTGCATATTATGCCCCTATCCCTTTCTCTGTGTGTT
The DNA here is from genome assembly GCF_963259705.1 of Myotis daubentonii. NCBI lineage: Eukaryota > Metazoa > Chordata > Mammalia > Chiroptera > Vespertilionidae > Myotis > Myotis daubentonii. The sequence goes on along the minus strand of NC_081855.1, from coordinate 52,169,970 downwards.
CCTTCTCTTTCTCGTTGCCAGTCTTGCCCCTTTTTCCTTACTGATCTGTCCATGTGAGGCGAGTAGCAGAAATGATGGGATGTGAGCAACAGATTGCACGTTTATCTGAGTTCCCACCGGCTCGCAGCTCTGGTCAGCATTTGGGAAGCAGTGCCTCTTAGAACACAGAGCTGAGATGGGTGTTTTGCATTACTCGTTGATTTTATTTCTCCACATCACCTCTGACCCCTTTCGGGAAGTTAATTGCGAGCCGGCCTTTTCCAGATTGACTGCAGGAAATTGACCTCTGTGTTCACGCTATGTTAGGGAGGCCTGGGTGCAGAGCGAACCAGAGGCGAAATGGGCATGGCCCAGCCCTTACGCCATGCTGGGGCGCCATGGAAACAATTGCAGAGTCCTGGGTGCAGTCCCAGGGGCAATGAGACCTGTGGAACTGTCTCCCTACAGAGTCAAACCATAAGCCAGAAAATCCCATTTTAATTTGCAATACACTCCAATGGCTCAAAATTTTTTCAATCTGAAAGTACCTTATAAATGACTGTCTACTATGTCCATTCTGCTTTGGATGAAGCCTGTGACTGCATCTGTAATCATTGGTAGAGAGAGCTGTTTGAGGCCACGACACAGAAATCTAACCCATGAGGGGGGTCAGGCAGGCAACCATATCTGTCACTTTGGGAAGAGGGAAGGGCAATTTGAAAAATGTGCACACATTTTGACCTCAACAATCCTGGGTTCAAAACTGGACTCTGCACTTATTTTCTGAGTTTACTTTAGGAAAAATTTATAAAACCCCGAATCTGTTGTTGTTTTTTACCTTCTCACCTAAGGACATGCTTTCATTGATTTGAGAGAGAGAGGAAGGGAGAGAGAAAGAGAAACAGTGACGTGAAAGAAAACATTGATCAGTTGCCTCCTGTATGCACCCCAACTGGGGATGAAACCCACAACTCAGGTATGTATCCTGACCGGAATCAAATCTGCAAGCTTTTGGTATACAGGGATGACGCTCAACCAACTGAGCCACCTGGCCAGGGCAACCCTGAATCTTAATGCATTTCTGTAAAATGGGGCATATTTGCAAGAAATAAGATTATGTGAGGATTAAATGAATATTTTTACGAACTAAGCACCTAGATCCGTGGTCGGCAAACTGCGGCTCGCGAGCCACATGCGGCTCTTTGGCCCCTTGAGTATGGCTCTTCCTAAGCCTCAGGAGTACCCTAATTAAGTTATTAACAATGAACCTACCTATATAGTTTAAGTTTAAAACATTTGGCTCTCAAAAGAAATTTCAATCGTTGTACTATTGATATTTGGCTCTGTTGACTAATGAGTTTGCCGACCACTGACCTAGATGCTTAGTACCAGTACTTACTCCTTCCCTGTTTCTCTTCCAGTGACAAAGGGGACAGCCAAGGGCCTGCTCTCCTGAAGGTCATGCTCTCTGGGAGCTGACAGCTTCCTCACACCTTCTGGTGACAAAGAAGAATCTTGATCAACCCAGCAGTATTTGAAACGCAACAGCAAACGAATCGTCAGTTTTCACTAGGAATCGGGCATATGGCATAGCTTCCTAAGTCTCCCAGCTGGGTTAAATAATTCTGGGTCCAAATCTAGATTTCATGGTCTGACTGTGAGGTCAGGCAGAGCTTCCCCATAGGGTGTCTGGTTCCCTGCTTGATCCCAGACACAGACTCTATATCTATCTCAGTCTTAAGTTTTGTTTGTTTTACCTACAAAATTGTTATCACAATACTTTTTTATCCTCAATAATCTATCTATATAAAACCCCAAATATGCAAATTGACCGAACCACGGAACAACTGGCAGAATGACCAGTCGCTATGATGCACACTGACCACCAGAGGGCAGACGCTCAACGTAGGACCTGCCCCCAGCCCACAGGCCCTGACCAGTGGTGGCGGGGGGTGGGGCCGGTGAGCAGGAGGTGTCAGGCCAGCCAAGGTGGGTGCAAATGGGGAACTCTCTCCCTACAGATCTCTTCCAGTCACCCTGCCGGTCGCCCCACAGATCGGCCCTGATCGTCAGCCAGGCCTAGGGACCCTACCTGTGCACGAATTTCATGCACCAGGCCTCTAGCATAAATATAAACCCAGATAAAATATGTGAAGGTGACATGCAAAGAAATACCTATATGCATACGTTTATTCTAATTTTATTATTGAAACCAGGTGTAGAAACTCTCTATAAGCTAATTATATTGACAAATTATTCAAAGCAAAATGAAACAACACTAGGCAGTCCTGGAGGAGTCTTCAAGTTCAAATAGAGTGACCGAAACTACATGCTGAGTAGAGACAGAATGAGTTCTTTCCTATTGAAAGTACTTGGAAAATTTGGAGGAAAGTGAGGTCCCTTATGAGATCACCAACTGCATGATGGAGACAAAGGGAGTTCTGGAGAAGACACATGGAGGAGCCTAGACCTTGGTTCAAATCTTGTTACTTCCACTTCCCATTGTATCCATTAGCTACAACTGTGGGGGCTATTATTTCATACACCATTTGAGGGTAAAATTGGGGCACTTTGGCAATAGGTACTAGTATCCTTAAGTGTTACATAACTCAGGAATATACATCCAGAGTCCCATAATAAAGAATCCATAAAGAATGCAAACAGCAATGTTTGTTTAAATTGCTCATTTATGTGAGATTATACAACAAATTTTAGTTTAGTCAAGAAAATGGAATAAAACCCAGGACATTTTAAGGGAGAAAAATTAAAAAATATGTATATATTTCTAGATATATTTACATATATATTTCTAGATACCGTTATATAGCTACATAAATTGACATTAATACCAATATCTATATTTAGATATTTATTTACCATCTAGAAGGAAATAGATGAAAAGGGGGAAAATAAATCACTTTCTTAGTAGTGCTTATATAAAACATTTTTTTGCATTTTCTAAATGTCTTGCATAGAGGGCATATTATTTTAATGCTAGAAAATAGCTAGTAAAAGATACTGAAGAAACTATTACATGTAAGCTAATATTAGTTTGAAAACTATTATATACAAACTAATACATTCTATTTTTAATGCTTAGGTATAGAGCTACATTTATGCATTTATTAATGTGGCTACATTTTTGCATAGTAAATTGCCAAATGGCCCTTTGGATGCTATTTCAGAAAAATAATATTGCTACTGCCGCCTTCCATGGAGAAAACTCCAGACAAGCATTTAAGAAAGAGCAACTATTAGAAACAAACAATATAGTTTTCTTTTAGAAACAAAACCTGTGTTTAGAATCCAAAAGTAATGTAATCGCTCTGGAAACTATTATGGTAAGTAATTCCATGTCGATTAGTTCACACTCTCGTCTCCAGGACCTAGGAAAGTCTAGCAGAGACAAAGATTTGGACAGGAGTGAAAATAGTCTCAGATTCTCAAATATCCATGTCTCTGGGTAAGCTGTGAGCGGCGACAGAAAATTCTTCATACCCTCAAACTTCTCTTACATTTAGACTTTTTCCATGAGCTCTGGGTTCACCCGCCTTATTGTTCCTATCTTGGAACATGCTACCTTTGGAGGAGTTGCCTTTTGTTCAGAATCCCTTCTTACTCTGTTCCCCACTTTCTGAATAATACCCCTTCCTTCTATAGCTCATAGGAAACCCCCAGGCTCCACTGGATCTGAGGAAGGAACTGGGGTGCCCTTGGAGTGACTCCAGGGAGAGAAAGCAAAGTGCAAGCTGTGCACATGCATCTCCTCCTCCTGGGACATTCCAGCCACGAAGGCCATCCAGATGGAGCCTCCTCTGGGGACCCCTGCACATCTCTGGGCTGAGATGAAGGAGGACGGGATGCACAGCTGATGTGTCATGGCAGCTGCTCCTTCATAGGAACACCTCCCTGTCTGGGGGTTCCTTCATAGCCCTACTATGTATATACAAATAACAACAATGTGAGTCTTCATGGCATTGCCTGGGATGCCTTGTGGTTCCCAGTTCTGCTCAGGCCCACTCTTCCTGTATCTGTCAGCCACTGCAGTGAGATTGAATTAGCTGAGGTTACCCCTACTCACGAGGCTATTGTCCCTGCCAAATAACCAAGGCCAGTTTTTAATTACCCTCCCAACATACTTCAGATGCCTCCTGCTGGGACCTCCCTCAAACCTTACCGGATTCCCAAATCCCTGTGCACCCTTCTGAGTAAGATCCTCTACTTCATAATGTTCCGAATTTGAAGGAACATCATACAGCCCTGGAGCCTATCAATCATGGGATCTCTCCCCAAACACTTAATTCCTGGGTCAAGATGAAAATTCGGGGAGTCCTAGAACTGTCAACATTTTCATTCATATTATAGTCTCTATATTTGCAATTCATAACAAAGTCAGTTATTATTCAAACTCTTAGAGGTTTCTCTGTCTTGAGGCAATTGTCCATAACCACCTGCACGGTCTCAGCCCCACGGGCTGGTGGACAAGGACCTCAGGTGGGGATGGGGTAGATTGTAGGAAGCAAAGGGCACTGAGTGAAGGTGTACCTTCTTTTATTCTTTCACTTTCAGTAGAAACTACAAGTCCATGGTGACATCTGATCACGACATTTATTTTTACCCTTACTGATGTCACCAAGTAGCAAGTTATGATTTCTTACATTTTCGTCCTTCTAGGGGTATGGCCTGCAGACTAAACATTCCTGTTTTTGTACAACTTGTGAGTTAAGAATTATTTTTACATTTTTAAATAGTTGAAAAAAATCAAAGAAAAATGATATTCTTGACACATGAAAATGATCAGAAATTCAAATTTCAGGGTCCACAAATAAAGCCCTACTTGTGTGTTTACATATTATCTATGTCGGAATTGACCAGTGATGACAGAGACCGTGTAGTCCACAAAACCAAAAATATGTGCTGTCTCTTTAAAGTTTGCTGACTCTTGCCCTAAATAATGAGTGCATTTCTCAAGGTCAAGTTTGTGTTGTGCTTACTTTTATTACCCAGAGCTTGGTACATGCTTGGCTTATAGTAGGCACTCAATAAACCCTGGCTAAATAAATGAGAGAATGAATACATGGAGGAGAGGTGGTTAAATTATTGTGTATTCTAATGTTCATCCCAACTTTAATCTTCCATAACTCTAAAGTACACTGGAGGCCACTAGTGTTTAGACATTTTTTTGCATATAATTTTATATGTAGATACTAATTGCCATGAGCATTATTTTGGAAAGGAGAGTTATAAAATACAGTGGATGTCTCTTTACTAATTGATTTTTTTAGTTGCTATTTTTTAACTAGCATATTCATTCTTTGTTTGATAAGCAAGGTAAATCAGCCAAAGGAAATCAGTTTTAATCTATTAGCAAATGAAAGAAGCTAAGTTATTCAAGATGGTAGGAAATGGGGTGGGAGAGAGGAACGAAAGGAGGAGACAGAGTAGCAGGTATTTCTAGGATCTGTCACCATTTTAATAGCTCTGCTGTTATCACGTCAGAAAGGTCCACATTTGGGACCATTTATGGCTAATGGACATGTGCTGAGAGGTGTATGGAGGATGATACGTCACGCAAAAGTGAAAGCTAAATGTTTGATTTTGCCTGACCAGACTGTGGAATAAAACTCTAAGTGCCTCTACTCATAGCTAACAGGTGTCCCGAGCTCATTTGGGGTGTTTCTAGGAATGCTGAAAGTTTTTCCTTTGAAAAGGAGTTTGCCAGGAATATGAGGTCAAGATGATACTTTAAATCACTCGGGTTCTCCAGGGCCCCAGGCTTTCCTCAAAGGAAGCCACCGCCCTTTCAGCTTGGACACCGAGACTCCCTCCACATCCCCAGACTCAGCATCTGGACTTATCACGTTCTTGCAAGTAAATCCTCATGTCTCTAACACGTCCTTGAAATCTAAGGATTTCTTATTCTGGCTTCTGCTTTCCAGTGAAATAATTTCTCTGGACATCCCTGGGATTTGATCACTTATGATGAAAAAAAAAAGTGTCATATCCAGAGCTCAGACTACCACCTAGAGTGACTACTATGAGATGTCTCTATATATTTTAAAGCATTTCAGCATAGGTTTTGATACTGTGTGTGTGCATGCATGTGCTGAACTTATATCCTATATACCATTATCATTTTAATCAGAGATCCATACCCAACGTGTGGTTGCTGGGAATATATTGGAAACACCAAATTCCAGACGTGGATACTTTAAGCATGCCTGCTTAAATCTCTGCTCATCACCAGACTTTAACTAATTATGTCTGTCTGCAAATTAATATTCTGTTAATCAGCATAAGGGATGTCGGGAAGGGACGCTGACTTAGAGCATTTGGGAGATGTGACTTGGTGGAAACACTTTAACGACCTCTGCACCCTTGTGGTAGAGGGCATGAGAATCCAGCAAGGGCTGTTACTTCTACAACATGGTTGGCAACCAAGGGTTAACATCCAAAATGCCTATGTCCAGTCCTGGCTTTGAGTAGGGTTTCTCAACCACGGCGTTATTGACATCTGGGCTGGATGCATTTTGTCTTGGGGGTGTCCCGTGCTTCGGAGGATGTTTAGTAACATCTTTGGTCTCATTAGATACAAGCGGACACTCTCCTTCCTCCCCTTCTGTGTGTCAACCCATGTCTCCCGGCATTAACAAAGGCCTTGGAGGGGGGTGGGGAATGACCCAATTGAGAAAGACTTGTTCAGAGGTTGTAGTGACTTGGGACCAACTACTATAAGGATAACTGAGTTCTGACAAAGTATCATTATTATGTCCATCTTGAGTAAACCTTTCATAGAAGGTACATTAGGATCCTCTTAAAGGACAGAGCACTGGGGTGTCTTTGGGCTCACAGGACAGATCCGCTGAGTTACATTGTACCTACTTGATAATCAGTGTTTGCACTAGTATCTATGTGTGTGTGTGTGTGTGTGTGTGTGTGTGTGTGTGTGTGTGTTTGTGTTGGGGGAGACAGGTTTGATCTGATGCTTGCTTTGATTATAACTGGTGAGTTTATGGGGGAAAATCACTAAACCTCACCCACTTAGAAGTCCCTGGTGCCTATCAATGCCTACCACAAAGACTCTAAGAGTGGCGACCAGCTTGCCTCTTGTCAGTCCTCAGCAGAGGTGGACAGTGGGCAAATAACTGATTTGGTTGGTGCATGGAGCTGGTTAGAATTCATCAGGGTCAAGTTCTGGGCTTCCAGTGGTAGGGAAGCAGGACAGGGGATGCATGGAAGTGGAGGAAGACTTCTGTCCCTCCCGCCTACCTCCCAGCACAAACCTAAGGTGGGGATAATTTTATCTCTGATTTGCCTAGAGACGGATGCCCTGAACCACCCTGTCATGGTTCTTTCTGTACAAGCCACTTGTTACTGCCTGAGACTCAACAGGGGAAACACAACTTTTCATGTTCCTATAAAAGCACATTTTTTTTTGCATTAAAAATACTGTAGTTATTATCTCACTGTTGGTCTTAGCCAGACATGCAGATACTGGGCTGCGGCTTTGCTGACCACCACCCCGGACTCCCACCTGAGTCTCTCTGGCAGAGATCTGGGATTCATCACAGCTCCCTATCTAACAGAACCAAATGCAGGCTCATCATACAAACAGAGCGTCTGTCTGCATCTTGAAGCACCTCAGGGTGTTGACACAGACCCCTAAGCTCCAATGGCTATTTCCCCCAAATCCCCCTCCCTGGCACCACCATGGCAGCCACCTCTGCAGTCAAATAACTTGGCATGGAGATGGGGTTCTGAATTCCAGAGCAGAGGCCCCTAGCCCAGCGACTCTTTGCAAAAACCATTCCCATGGCCATCAGCTTCTCCGGCTGCTCTGGGACAGGAGGAACACTTTGGTCCTGCAGTCCCTGGGGGCTCAGCTGCTCTCTTGAGGGGAACGGTAATGATTTAATTGTGTCTATGTGGGATACATAATGAATGAGCCTGAATAATTCAAGACAGGATGTCAGAGAAGAGGACACAGCCAACACCTGGACTGGACAAAGATTTCTTTGGCTGCGTCAGGAGGGCCGGGTGTGGGAGGGGGGTGCTGTCTTCATTTTACCATATTATTCTCCCAGCTGCAAACAGTCTTCACTCCGGGGACTGGCTCCTCTGCCTTTGAGAAGACAACTGTGGCTGTCTGGGTGTGTGTGTGTGTGTGCATGTGCATGCACTTGTGTGTGCATGCATGTGTGTGTATGTGTTTCCCTGCCAAGACAAATTCTGATGATCCATCTGGCAGCTTTAAAAAGACACTCTCTTGGATCCTCTTCCTCAACCTCAGATGTGGGCCTGAGAAAAACACTGAGAGAGCCACATTCTTCTCTAACGTTTTATAATAATGATAATAAAGTGGACCCCTACCAAGTTCAAAGAGGCCTTTCAACTGGATACTGTGTCCAGGATTTTGCTGAGGGGAGAATGGGATCCACGGAATTCTGCTGCTTTGGGAGAAGATGGGGATCAGCAAGTCAAGGTCCTTCTGGGCTCACCTGAAATAACCCCGTAACTGAAATCATTTGGTGATGGTGCCCCGGTGTTTGCAGCCAGAGCGTTACATGTTAGTTAAGGAGCTGTAGATTTTATAGCTTCTGAGAGTTAATGATTTTGTTTATTTTTCTGTTAAATCTCAGAAAATAGTAAGATGAAGACTTGAACTCCATTCTGCAGACAATATGCAAGAATTTTAGAGGACTATCTTGAGACAACAGAGGGTTCATTTCAATGGCTGAAGGGAGAGATAACCACCCCACACAACTAGGGCTTCTCTACCTTTGATATCCATGTGTATTACATGCCCTCGAGCAAGCTCTGACTCCTGGCAACCCTGTGAGTGAGTGATGTCCCCATGTCCCATCCTCCTGGCCCTGCCCAGCTCCTGGAGACTCATGCCTTTCATGGAGTCAACCCATCTCCCATTTGGTCTTTCTCTTTTGTTGCTGCCTTCTCTTTTTCCAAAGAACCCTGCATGCCCCCTCTTAAATTCTACCTTCAACCTTCAGATTGTTTATCTAAGATGATAATTGTTACCAACTTGCTAACCAAAAGAGAGTCCTGGACACTCTCCCCAGTGAAATGTACACATGTACGTACTCAAAAGTGTATACAATTCCAAGGGGCTCCCTGCCTCCTGAAGAACCACCTCTGATTCCTTCAGACCTACTGATGACTACAAAATTGATCCTGGGGGAAAGATGGTGGCATATGGTAAACTAGAGGCCCAGTGTACAAAATTCGTGCATGGGTTAGGGTCCCTAGGCCTGGCCGGTGATCAGGGCCAATCGTGGCCTTCGGGCTGCCAGCCAGGGCCTTCCTTCATTCTGCGCCGCCCCCGGTGGTCAGTGCATGTAATAGCAAGTGACCGAACACCTGGTCTCCTGGTCGAACTCCCGTGGGGACAATTTGCATATTAGCTTTATATATATTTATTATATACAAATAAAATCAACAATCCCCATAATCAGATGAGAGTGGTAAGAAAGAAGTAGGAGTGACAGATAATGATTCCAAGAATAAATCTAGACCACTAGACCCGTGGTCGGCAAACCGCGGCTCGCGAGCCACATGCGGCTCTTTGGCCCCTTGAGTGTGGCTCTTCCACAAAATACCACGTGTGGGCGCGCACGTACAGTGCGATTGAAACTTTGTGGCCCATGATCAGAAGGCGGTATTTTGTGGAAGAGCTGTATTTTCTGGAAGAGGTACACTCAAGGGGCCAAAGAGCTGCATGTGGCTCGCAAGCTGCGGTTTGCTGAGCCACAGTTTGCCGACCACTACACTAGACCACTTAGAGAAGTCATCTGACTTTAAGAAACACTTAGCAATCCTTTCAAGTCTCTCCAGGGGTCCTGACGCAAATGCTGGACAAGGGGAGCGATGAGGCTGAAAAGGAGATGGAGGCCAGGATGCAGATATACCCCTTCCCAGGACTCCATAAGCTCTGAAAGTGAACAACAATCTCCCAAATGCCCTCATTTCTCTTCCACAGCTGCCAACCTCTCAGGTGAGCCAGCATCAGGGCACAGTATTATTTGTGGTTGGCATCCTTTGGAAATACCATCCAGAATAATGAAGAATGTTCACTGGAAAACTATAGGTGGAATATGAACATCTTGGTCTTTTGGAGAGCTGACACACTGAACATTTCCTGGCGTATCAGCATTTCTGGACTGTGTCAATGAAGGATATGACACTTTACATGAATAAAAGACAAAGATGCTAATTGACCGTACCTTCGCTATACCCACCAGCCAATCGTAAGAGTATGCAAATTAACCCAACAAAGATGGCCATTAAATTTGCATAATGCAGGTGGGGCGGGCAGCACAAGACCCTGCCCGCGGGACCCAGGCCTCTAATCCGTGACCCGGGGAGGCGGGACAGGCAGCGCCAGACGCTGCTTGCGGGACCCAGGCCTCTGATCCGTGACCCAGGGAGACTACGAGAGGGCACAGGCCAGGCTGAGGGACCCCCCAGAGTGCACAAATTTTTTTTTGCACTGGGCCTCTAGTCAGTCATAAAGCGCCCAGCTCAGGAGTGGCCTTCGCCGGTATGGAGTTGCTCCCTCCCCTTGGACAGATAAGCAATGGAGATCCAAGGCAGGAGAAGAGGACAATGTCCCACCCAGGTCACTTCCTAAGCTGGTGGCAAAGCCAGAGGACATGCTCTGCCAGGCTGTCCACTGGTGCTTCCCACACCACCTACATTTTGACTATGACCCTGTCAACGTAAATGATTCAATTGCTCCAGCTTTAAATAGGTTCTTGTGATTTAAAAAAAAAAAAAAAAGGAAAAGAAAAAAAATACCAAATCAGACTAACTTTCCATGACTCACTTTTCCAAAATGTTTTATATCAATGTATCATATATGAGGCAAACATATGACTTGTCGCAGGACCGTGGCCAAGATTCTCGAAGGCGGAGGAGCGCGTCAGGGAAACCCTGATACACAAGAATCAGTTGCAGAGTCTCTTTTAGTAAATTGTTGCTTATAAGTCCCATGTTCAAGAGAAAGAAAAATGAAAACGACGCAAACCACAGAACAGAAGTGGAGATTTCCAGCAAAGCAAAAAAGAAGGGACTTTTTTTTTTTTAAAGGGAATGTGGGGAGGGGTGGGGTGGGTAGGAAAAAGGAAAGGGATTCTTAATGGTATATTGTTTCCTGAGCTCTACCAATTAGCAAACATCTCTTATAAAAGGAATAAAGACAGAGAGAAGGAATTCCATGCACTGAAATCGCCCCAGTCAGCTGCAAAGGCTCCAGGCTGCTCCTATAAGCCTTTCATCCTCACCCCCACTCTCCATCTTTGGCCATTACATCAGTCCAAGTGCATCCTGGGGGCTATTGTCATGCTGATGAGACTAGATTCTCCCACTGCCCAGGGAGACATTCCCACCAGGGACTGGCTCTGGGGCTCATTCAAGCTGGGCTGAATTGCCCTGGAGAATAAAAGATGCAGCCTTAATTAACTACTGCGCTCAGCTCCCCATCACTGCTTGATTGTTGTGCTGGCTGCAGTCTCCCTAAAGAGGAAATGCCAGGGCTCTCGGGCAGACCCAGCTCTGGGAAGTAGGGCTCTCTGAGAGTGGCAGTTGGGTTCTCTCTTGTTTTGAAAAGAGAGCATGGGAGGGTCCTGTATCTCTGGATCGCTGGTGTCCGGGTTTTTTGGAAAGAGAGCAACGTCCATGCCTGTTTATCACTTCCCTGCCCTGTTCCTGGGAGCCACACACTGCCTGCATCTCCCCGTGAGGGTCTTGCCATGCATTTTATAACTCCCGCAGAGAACTCTACGTGTCTTTATTTCGTTTAAATTGTTCTTGGTACTGCTGGGTAAAATAAGAGATCCTGATTTTTTTTTTTTTAAATCTGTTAGATTTGGGGCTAGGTCTGTTTTTTTTGCAACTTCTTCACTAAGAAGTTGAGTGGGAAGTCAATAATGGTCAGATCCTTTGACTCTGTGGCATCTGACCTTTAATACTCTTTAAAATTGTACTCATTGGAGACTGGCTTGATCTTTTAATGGTTCAGGTTTTGTTTTTTTTTCTTTATTACAGAAGAAAAGGGTGTTCTTAATGGTGTATCAGACAAAATTGAGTTCAGAAGTTTTTTTTAAAAATATATTTTTTATTGATTTCAGAGAGGGAAGGAGAGGGAGAGAGAGATAGAAACATAAATGATGAGAGAGACTCATTGATTGGCCTCCTACATGCTCCCCACTGGGGATTGAGTCCACAACCTGGGCACGAGCCCTGACCAGGAATTGAAATGTGACCTCCTGGTTCATAGGTTGATGCTCAACCACTGAGCCATGGAGTGAATTCAGAAGTTTTAAAGATGCTGCAGTTGGTGGACTCGACACTCTCTGAGTTCTGTGGAAGAGGGTGACAGAGGAGGTTGGTGGGTGCAGGAGAGGCCTTCCCCTCCCTCAGGGGTTATGAAGTGTGGGGTTGGGGCAGGGCAGCCGCTGTGGGGAGTCAGCCAGGCCTGGTGGGTCTGACTCAGGTCTCTGACTTCTTTCCTGATAGCATCTCAAATGCAGCCTGTTGAATCCTTCCCTCTAACCTTGCCTCCATTATTCTCACTCCCCAATAAAATCACAGAGTGCTTTGACTTCTGGGAATAGGAGATAGTTTATCTGGAAATAATTTCTTTTTAGGATAATTTTAGTAGTCAGGTGACATATTGAGGAGCTCAGAGATCATGATGAGTTTTTGCCACTTATCATCATTCTAGGGCAGCGGTTCTCAACCTGTGGGTCGCGACCCTTTTGGGGGTCGAACGACCCTTTCACAGGGGTTGCCTAAGACCATCGGAAAACACATATAATTACATATTGTTTTTGTGATTAATCACTATGCTTTAATTATGTTCAATTTGTAACAATGAAATTGGGGGTCACCACAACATGAGGAACTGTATTAAAGGGTCGTGGCATTAGGAAGGTTGAGAACCACTGTTCTAGGGGGTCCATGTGCAAGGCGAGTGTCAAGGGGCTGTTTGTTCCTGTTGAGTTTAGGGTAGCCCACCATAGGCTATGCTTCTATCCATTATGTGATTCCACCTTCTCATTCAGTGTGCAAGACTCCCTGTAGCTATGCTCAAATAAGAGAAACCCTAGTCCATTCCCAGATCAGGGCTGAATTCTAAATAAAATAACAAAACACTTAACAGACAACCCAGCACACAATAATTTTCAGTGTAATGGATTGCTAAGATAGTAATAACAAATGTTAGAGAAGATATGGGGAAAAAAGAACCCTCCTTCGCTGCTGGTGGGGATGTAAACTGGTATAACCACTATGGAAAATAGTATGGAGGTTCCTGAAAAATCCAGAATAGAGTTACCATAGGACCCAGCAACCTCTCTTCTTGGGGTCTACCTGAAAATTTTGAAAACATTTATTTGCAAATATATATGCAGCCCTATGTTCGTTGCAGCATTATTCACAGTGGCCAAGACATGGAAACAACTGATGTGTCCTCGATAGATGATTGGCTAAGGAAGATGTGGTACATATATATGATGGAATACTCCTCTGCCGTAACAAAAGAGGGAACACTGCCATTTGCAACAACACGGCTGGACCTTGAGAATATCATACTGCATGACATAAATCAGCAAGAAAAAGTTAAGAACCATATGATTTCACTCATATGTGGGATATAAAACTGAAAGCAACAAATGAACCAACAAGAAAAACCAACTAAATTTCATAGACAGACAACAATATGGTGGTTACAAGAGGGAAGGGAGGTGGGGAGGAGGAACTGAAGGGCAAAGCGGGTCAAATATAGGTGGATGGAAACCGATTTTACTTTGGGTGGTGGACACACAATGCCATATGCAGATCATGTATCATAGAAATGTACATTTGAAACCTACATAATCTTATTAACCAATGTCACCTCAATAAATTTAATACAAATATTATGGCTCAAAAAATGATATAAAATGAGACCAAAACTTTAAAGTCCTAAATACAATTAGGTATCTCAGTTACTAATCCTTTACAAATTAAGCTCCAGTTTCCATAAAGATTTTACTCCCCTTGTCAAGAATCTTTTAAACCCAAGTCAAAAGTTATTTTCCCCCCGAGCTTTAGTACTGTAACAGTTTAACCAGGAATCAACACCTGCAGAATTTCCATCCCCATCTCTAACGACAGAAACGCACCCACCTGTTCACATTTAATAAAAAATAACCCTAGCATATCAAGCCAGGTGCTCTGAAACCACGCAGATCTCTCCAGTTAGGGCTCAGTCTCTTATGAGCCCTATAGCCTTAGGCAAGCTCATTATTGTGTCAGGTCCCAGAGTTCCTCATATTTAAATTGGGTAGAAGAATAGCTACTTTGGAGCATTGTGATGAGGAATGAATGGGACAACATCTGAGAATGTATCCTTCTGGTGTGGACTGGATAGCACAGAGGAGACTTGGAGGTGCCTCTTTCTCTGCCTGCTCCCAGGTTCCCACATGCTGAATTTTCTAGAGCTCTGATTCCCTTCCCTCTTCTTTCCACTCTGTCCATGGACAGAAGCAGAGAGGGAAACAGAATTCAGGGAGCATGTTTTTCTTCTTGCTAGTATGTGAGGCTCTATCATGCCGATGGCTTCCCAATCACCCAGGTGAAAAGGGAGTGGTGTTTGCAGCCCAACCTGCTCTCAGAATTTACCGTACAGCGCAAACAGAATTGTAGGGATGGGGGGAAGCTAGGGGAGTCGGTCAGGCTCATTAATTCATAACCTTGCTCAGCTATTCTGAGGCAGAGGCAAAAACGTGGATGCTCAGCCCAGAGTTTAGGCCGCTGCTCCAGGTTACCTTAACATTTTCCTCCTTAAATTAATAGTTCCTCTGCTCATGAGTATTTCTCTGCAACCATTAAACGTAACACACTGGATACAAAATGTATTGGAGTAAAAATAGTCAAGTCCATCAGAGACAGACTCAAGACACAAACACACCAACGTATAATGGCATCCTAACATGATGTCACTACCAGGGAAAATCGAAGTATAGGATAGATCCATTGGCAGAAGCAGGCATGCTGACATGGGGGAAACAAGGCTGGGATCATGGTGTGTGTGTGTGTGTGTTTAAAAATATGTTTTTATTGACTTTGGAGAGAGAGGAAGATAGAAGCATTGATCAACTGCCTCCTGCACACCTCCCACTGGGGATCCAGGCCTACAACCTGGGCATGTACCCTGACTGGGAATTGAACCTGGAAACCCCTTGGTGCACAGGATGCCCAACCAACTGAGCCACACTGGCCAGGGCAAAATGCACCTTTCTTGATGCTAGAATAACCGTATCATTTACCATGCAGATGGGATATTTCTGAGTGAAGGTTGGCACTATTTGTAATGACAATAGGAGATATGACCTGTGCTCTCCCTGCTGATCCCGCATGTATAGTCAGTCCCCTGACTCCGTGCCCTGAGCCTGCATGGCAGGGCTGTTAGTGCCCAGCTTGTGTGTGCTCTGGCAATCAGGTTTGCACTGCATTTATACTCCCTGGCATGCCTTTTTTGTGCTTGGACTGTGTTTCATGTGTGTCAACTGAATACACTTTCTAAAGCTATTATTACAGCCTCATCTTCTTTACCAAAGTACACAGTGAGGACGCCTGGCTTTGCATTGTCTATCACTTTGCTAGCCAGTAAATGGAAAGAATGTCAGACTCTGAAGGGCAAGGAAAAAATGTTTATCAGCACAGGTCAAACAGCCCCCAAGACCCTCCAAGGTAACAAAGGGAGTTTTAAACTAAAACTCTCAAGTCTACATGATGGAGCATTTGGATCACGGCTGTGACTGTGACTTCAGCTTCATCCAGGGACAACCTTGGTTACACTGAATGACTCTTATAATGTATTTGTTCAGTCTTCTCTTGAGACAGTAGAGCATGGAGGTTATGATTTGCACGAAGTCTACCTCCAGCCATAGAATTCTGATGCTTCTAATTACAAATGGTGTGTGCTTGTGCCCATTCCTTTACCTCTCTGGCCTCAGTTTTGTCATCTGTAAAATGGGGAAAATAATAACTCCCTTCTTCTCCCCCTCCTTATGGTTATGCCCTCCTTATGTAGGGCATTTGGATTGTGCTCAAGGGCCTAGGTTGTCTTCATCTTGTATCCTGAGCATTTGGAGTAGTGAGGAGATGTAGTTGGCACTCAGGAGGTGTTTGGTGGATAAGTGAATAAATAAATAAATGAATGCTATCATTCAGGCACAACGTACAGGTGTCACTGTGGTCTCCGATTACACACTGTAAATAAAGCCTTGGTCATTCAGTTTTTTTCAGGTGTCTCAATGTGTACACACACTTTTAAGAGCAACCAGAAGGGTCCATTGAGGAGGCAGGGAGGGTTTTCAGGCTGAGAGATGAAGATGATAACTGCTTCGTAATCTCCCCCATTGATAGTCCCAAAATCAAAGTCTTTCCTAATTTTCAGGGAACAGAACAGTTTCCAATATCCCACCCAATCAATAAATGATGAGTTAATGCTCTTTTCAAGGTAAAGATTCTTGCAGTGTTTGGCTTATAGTGACTCAGACATTTTTAACTAAGGAAATAAAAGAGGCAACTGAATTCACTGGGGGACACAGCTTCGTGGTCTACATCTCAGGTCAGAAGTGGGGAGGCTCCCTGGAAGTGTACAGTTCAAATTACAGCCACATTGAGTCACCCTTTCGGGTTTTTTTTTTTGAGATAAACTGAGTTGCACTTGGTTTATGGAGGAAGAGTCTTTTAAATAGCAACACTAAACACTCAAGGCTGCTTTTTATTTTGTTTTTGCTTTGTTTAGGACATTATAGAACTCCCGAGGCATTATATTTTTTTCCTATTAGAAAATGGTTTGCTGTAATTTGTTTGGCCCCAAATTCTGGTACTCGGCTGAAATGTTAGGAAAACAGAGAATTGGCTTTCTCCTATAGTCTATTAGACACTTAATGAAACCCAGATGATTAGGAGACCTCTTTCTGCTTCCCAGAGGAGTGCTTGAGACTGGGGAAGAAATAGGAGTAAAGGAATGGGGCGACCAATTTCAAGATGATGCTTTAAAAGCAGGGCTTAGGCCAGCACAATAGCTCTTAGGACTTTCAAACTGACACTGAAAAGCATGAGAATAATTATTTACAGTATGTTTTCAGATAAAAAGTAATCGCACCCTGCTTTTGCATCTAGGCAAAGGAACAGAATAATGGGTATAGAAATGGTTATTGGATTATTGAACATATAAAATAAATAATTCCTGCTTTAAAAAGGAGGTCCAACCCTATAAATAACGAGGCCCTTAAATTTCCAGGCAACATTTGAAAAACACACCAAAAAGGGTAGGGCTTTCCCATAAATGTACACTGAAAAAACATTTGCATTTCAGGGATTTAAAAAAAAAATCCACATATTTAAGCAGAAAATGTAGGTTATGTACAAAGGAAGAGAAGTAAGCTCTTTCTTCTTAATACTTAACACTCAGATAATGTTGGAATTCTGACGTGGTAAGATTCAAATATTACACAATATGCCACATGATGAGTAAAAGCAACAGGTTTTCCCAGAGGTGAAACTATAGAAAGTTTATAAGCTATTTGTATGCTTTGGATAAAATGACCCAGATTTACTCTAGAAATATTAGAGGTAAATAAAACTGAGAGAGAAAAAATTATAGCATCAAGGCTGGAAAATGGGAATTGAAACCAGATTATTTGTATCATCGAATACAGATGAGAGGAGAAACTCAGTAAATACTTATGGAATGAGTTATATGTAAATATATGTGAATATGTGTGTGTATGTACATCGGAAGGAAATGAGGCAAAGCCACACTGAAGACTATTAAAATGCAAAGTAAATATATTGTGTCAAACAAAATTTGGGAAGTGTCACATGTGTCTGTGCGTGCCTCTGCCATCTTCTTCCTGGACTGCGTCCAGCCAATGACTGAGCACAGCATGGGGACGACAGTTGGCCCATTTCTGTCGGATTCCCTTTGCTCTGTGGCTCTCCATTGGCTGGTCCAGATGTCTCAGAGCTGCACTGCTCCTCTTCTAGGTTTCAGACCTGTATGAGAATGCTTTTCCCTCCTTCATCGCCCCGCTGTCTTTCACTCAATCCATCTATTCTGGTTTCATTTTGGTCTCCTTCCCGGAGGACCAATTGATATATAGAGTGTTTGCATGTGTGCTTGCTTGGGGTGAATTGGTAGAGAAAGTCAAGGTATACTTTTCAGTGGTTCTCAACCTTCTGGCCTTTTAAATAGAGTTCCTCATGTTAGGACCCAACCATAAAATTATTTTCGTTGCTACTTCGTAACTGTAATGTTGCTACTGTGATGAATCGTCATGTAAATATCTGGTACGCAGGATGGTCTTAGGCGACCCCTGTGAAAGGGTCGTTGGACCACCAAAGGGGTCGCGACCCACAGGTTGAGAACCGCTGCTCTAAATTCTCATTTTTGGAGCATGGGCTCAGAGGTTGGAGAAACAAACACAACATTCTTAAAAGGGCTCAAACAGGAAGCATGGGACTAAACGAAAGAGGTAAGAACAAACATATTATAAATGTAAGGTGCCGATCCTCCCACCCAACCACATTATTATCATCAGTTTGCTTCTTTGGATCAGGGAGATCATCAACTGAGATGGAAATCAGGAGTCCGATGTTCTGGATCTGGGGCTGTGTGCCTTTGGATGTTTTGGTAAACCCTTCCACAAAGCCTTCGCAATGTTTTTCTTTCCCTCGGGGTACATAATTTCACTCTAGCGCTGGGCAGGAGGCTTAAAAAATTCTATTAGGCTCTGAATATCGGCTTGCTTGGCCAACTTCTGACCATCGAGTTACTTAAAAGAATAAAAAAGGAAATATCTTTTTGAATATCTTGTCAGGTTTCTGCCTGGACAAACAGTACCTATTCTTGGCACTACTGAACACCCAGGGGCACAAGAGGTGTCCCCAAAGAGGGTGCAAAAGGTACTACCCTCCCCCAAACCAGAGCCGCTTCCAGAGATAGCCAAAATAAAGAAAGCCTTAGACACTTCCCCTGAGAGCTGGCAATCATTGGTAGAAACCCCAGCTGCAGAGTGCAACCCACATTTCTGTCCCGTCATCGTTCTGGTCACATTGTTTGTAGATGAAATACTAAAGCAAAGCTCAGAGGTCATGCCCCCTGGCGAACCGTGTCCTCAGGACACAAACCGAGACAAAGAGGCCAAGGCTGTCCCTGGGAGAGAAAACATCAACAACCCACAATAGCTACTACCCCCAAGCAAATGCACAGCTCACAGCTCAAAGATGGAACCCTTACAAATGATTTTCCCTGCCCCTCTGCACGGGACACACGGGAGGGACCGCATGGCATTTTACCGTTCTCCCTGGACCAGGCACCGCAGGCCGAGACGTGGGAGAGAGGCCAGGATCACCCACCGTCACCCTGGCCGGCTGGGGTCGGTCCGTTTCCCCAGGATCCTGTGGGCAGGTCCTGGGGTGAGGAGGCTGCCCCCGCAGGTGTCCTCCTGGCCCCGGGGAACCGCAGAGGGGGAACCAGGGCTTCCCCTTTGGAGCCAGTGCTGGGCTGAGACCCCGGGCACCCGGGGGAGGGACACGCTCCTCTGAGATGGTGGACTGGTGCCCGCGGTGGCCTCTGTCACTCGGAACTCAGGTTCTTGTGGGGAAGGTGAACCTCCTTGCTCAGTCCCCTCCCCCCCCCCCCTTTTGGGGTTTTAATTCCGTTTCTTTACTTGTTCAGGTTTAAAACAAAGTTGTATTCACCTGAAGCCTCCCGCGCAGCTGCAGTCGGGACCCAGTCCAACCTCCATCCAGTCTCCTTACTCCGCCTCGCAGGCTGACGTCGCCCCGCCCAGGCTGGTGACGTTGCGTCTGACGTCGGTGCCCCCGCCGACGTCACCTCCTGACGTAGGAGCCCGGATGTAGTCAGCCCCGAGAGCGTCTGACGTCAGACCCAGCTGCGCTCCCGCTGACTCCAAACTGAGGCTTCGAGAAGAAATGCTCCAAACGCAACCAAAACCGCGAGCCAGGCCTCTGCAGCCACTGGCCAGCACCCGAGGCGGCAGGACCCCGCTCCCCGGGGGCTCCCCAGGTACCCAGGCCTTGCTGCTTGTTATCCGGGGGGCGGTGTTGGGGGCTCTCCTCTGTCCTTTCTTCTGACACCACAAGTCTCAAAAGGTAAACGGAAACACCTGGGAAGAAAATGCTAAGAGTTTAAAAAACATGGGCCAAGTATTGACTCCCACCGGGCGCATCCGTTCTGGCAGAGACATGTACAAAATGCAGGGCTGTTTTAGGCCGAAGGACACGGCGCAAGGGCGTTGCGTCAGGCCGCACAGCGGGCGGGGTGTTGCCCAGCTACTCACCTTCGGGCGGGCAGGGCTCTCTCCGACCGACGACCCGGTCTGCCCAGGAGGCAGTCCCTGGCCCACTGGGTTAAGCCTCCGTTTCTGGGACACCGTTTCAGGGCGAGCCGGAGCCATAGTTCAGTGTCGGTTTCGTGATGGCGGACGTAGCACAAAGCGAATTCATTTGGGGCCTGTTGTGTTGTCTTTCACCAACCCCATCACCGAATGGTATTAGAAGGGTCACGTAGGAACCATGCCTATTCATTGTCATCGTGCAGCCCCGGAAGAGCGGGGAGAAGACATTTCAAGAGAGAGTGGTTGGTCATTTGTCCTGAATGTGAGTGTTGTTTTTTTTCTAGAGATGGTGTACACAAACGCTGGACCAATAAATCAGTGTTTGGCAGGTGTGCGCTGGTTTGTTCACTTGTCTGATTCTTTACTCTTGAGGAATGTGTGCGATTTATAAAACCCAGCAATCGTGTACCAGGCTGTTTGCAGATACGACACTAAAGCCAGTAAGGCTCAGAGGTCAAGGTCACTAGCAAGTGAGGTGTCATTTAAACCAATGCAAATGTCTGTTACCTTCTTCCTTTCATTTTCTCTCTCTCTCTCTCTCTCTCTCTCTCTCTCTCTCTCTCTCTCTCTCTCTCTCTCTCTCTCTCTCTCGGAGCCAAGCAAAGGACTCCAAGTGTGGAGAGCGGCTACCGTGTTTGGACAGGTTCAAGCCTCAGACTATTGAGAGGGCACAGTCCTCTCATGGCCACGTGCAAGTCCCAGCTTGGAGGGCAGAGCCCTCCCAGCGCAGTTATAGCCAACAGCTATGGTTGTGAGCGTGAGCCTATGGTCCGAACACGTGGCCCACGTGCCTGAGTGATGTGGGCTTGATAGAGTTCAGGTGCATGTAATTGAGTAGGATGGAAACCCACCAGAATGTTGTCAACATCTTGACCACGCCCTTACTTTGCCTCCTGGAATCTGGCTATAAAATAAAGACAGGGCTTGTAGTCCATGGCCCTGTCTCCATCTGGGAGCAGCGTCCCACCCGGACCCAGCTCATTCTCTTGTCTGTCTTTTCTCACTCCTTCACCACCCCCTCTCAGGGTCACTGAACCTGGCTGAGCTGTCGAGGCACATAAGGTGCCCTGGGGCTGAGTGTGCCATGGCCGTGCCTGCTCGCCACATCCAAGGTGGCAGACCCTCAGGACAGAGGGCATCTAAAGCAAGGAGCTATGTGAGGGAGACAGCCCAGGGCCACCTACAGTGCCCTTTGCATGTGTGAGAAATAAATTATTGTGGGCTAAGCCACTAATGTTCAGAGGTTCTTTCAGAAGCTGGTATTATTAGTTATTCTAACACAGGTCTCAAAACTGCCACTTAATCTTTCTGTTGATGCAAATAAAGAAATTCAAATTTTAAACATTATTTATTTTCATTATTTAACTTTTATTCTCTATAGGCATATGATATGAGATCCAATCACCCTGCCCTCTCCTTAAGAGATATTATTTGGCTCTTTGGAGGGATCAAGTCTAATTGATCACCAGTTTTTGTTAGATAAAGTTCTCACGACAGAAAACCAAAGAGTGGGGAATGGAAAAGTTAAGTTTGTTTTACAACAAGAAGTTAGCAACGAAGATCAGCTCAGTCTTTTCCCCCGGTATATGTTTTAAATGAATATATTTTCATGGACAGTTTTAGACAAATAGAGAAATTCAGTTAGTGATCTAGTGAGATTTTTCTAAGTTGTGTAATTTTGTATAAAGAGAAATATTTGGAATATTTACTACATTTTCCAGTTTCCTATCAAAGTTTTGGGATAATATAGATAATGCTTTTACTGGTCTTTCAAGTAAAGGCTGAAAAAAAAATATTAGGCCACAGAAGTAATTTTCTTTTTCCCTTTCCCCAGCAAAATAACATTACTGCATAAAACATACCAAGTCAGCATTTGTTATTGTTGTTGTTTGCAAGAAATGGTCATCCTTCCCTCTGGGAAAGTTGGCCCCGAACTTGATAACCCCCAAGGAATGCCCTCAAATAAGAATAAAATGCTGAAGAATGAGGAGGCCCTGTAAGTCATGGGATTCCAGTTCCCTCTTCCGGTGGGAACCATGTGTGAAGAGCTCAGGTATCCTAGGTTTAGGAGGGATTGCTCCTCACAGGGCGGCTTCTCCAGGTTGTCCCTTTTTGCCTACTCCGGGTTTTACATAGACATTTTAGCTGCCGCCTTCTCTCTCCACTCTGATTGTACGACAGCTACTAACTAAATGTAAAGGTCATTGCCCCTTTGGCCATAACATTATGATCAAAACCATGAACCCATGCTTTCAAAAATAACTCCTTTGGCACTGAGAGGGACAGAAGGGAGAAAAAAAGAATAAGAAAGTAGAGTCATAAGTTTCACTGCTCTTCCTGCCAGTACATACAAACCCACATCCAAAACACATCTCATTTACATGCCTGTTTATTTTGTTTTCATGGCTGTCTGGAACCTGGGACCTTTCTTTTTCTCTAAACGGAGACAAAGAGATAGAAAGATAAACTCTGACCCTGCTTACTTCCCCATAATGTCTTGGGCTTCCCATCTCCACCTGGGCAGATGTCCTCACCCCAGAGGGACTTGGTGTATGTGTAGGTATATCACTGAAAATGTGGAAAGAATATTGTGCATTATTTTGTTTACAAATTTTGACCTGGTAGTTTTTTTTTTGCTGTGAGTTACTGATTTCACTTGGTTTTTAGGAAGATTCAAAGTAAGTGGAAGGAACATAGTAGAAGACTAAATCATTTCATAGACACAGAAACTTGGAATTTACAGAGATTTCAGAGTAGATTCCATCATCCTTGAGTAGCCTTTAATGATAGATTTGTTAGTTATTATAAAGAAGCACTTTCTCGATGTCAAGGATTGCTCTAAGTACTTTATAAGTATTAACACAATTAACCCTAGTAACAACCCTATGGGGTAGGTACCATCATTATTCCCATTTTGCAGATGTGGAAACTGAGGCTCTAAGAACTTAAGACTCTATCCAAGGCCACGCTGTGAACATGGAGAAGCCTGATTTGTTCCCAGACCATATGGCTCTCCAGCCCTGTACTCCTCTTGCTTATTTGCTCATTCCCCATATTCCTTTCCTTAGGAAATCTCTTTTTAAACTAGCCACCATTTTCCTCCTTGGATATTCAATACCTTCTTGATCTAAGTCTTTCCCTAAGAAGGTTTCTTTCCCAACATCGAGTAACTGTCATGGCCGTAGACATCTACCCATTGCTCAGACCCTAGTCCACATCACGCTGGGTCTTAGACATAGGGGACTTTAAGAAATGGAGTCCTCCCCAAATCAGCTCCCAATTTTACAGCCCACAGCTTTGTCTCCTTGAGTTACTAGTTTTTCTCTCACTTTCTCCTGATTCGAAAGGCTCCATTCCATTTCCCTGCCATCTTTAAGAGCCCGGCAGAGGCTATTTTTTTTTTTTTCTGTTCTCAACTACTCCCTTCTTCTCTTCACTAGAAATGATAGAGATGTGAGTGGAGGTAAAAAGGCCTCATGGGGAGTAACAACAAAGAGGCCCAGCATCGCCTCACTGAGTGAGAAAAATGCTGCGGTGAAAGATTTTATATTTTTCAAAGAGAATAAGAACTCTCCACATAAATCTGTGCAGACTCAGCCTTGAACGTGCAGTAGGAAAGATTCTCATTCGAGAATGAGATTTTAGCTGGGCATACCCAACAACCTGTACACGCAATGATTCATTCTGGAATTGTTCTGCTGAAATATAAACTCACTTGGCGAAATGGATGCTGCATGCGTTGGGGTTCTCGGCCAGATCAAATCTGTGGTCTGGACGAAGGACGCCTGAGAGAAGAAGCGATATTGTGAAACAACAGCTCCCCTAGGGCATTCAAATAAAACAGGCCATTTATTCTGTCGGTACGTAGCTCCCCATTGCATACCTTCCCGTAAATAGAGCACCTTCCTTGGCTTTTTATTGCTTCTAAAATGGATTGGTCTATCAGTCTGTTCTCTGTGAGTCTGTTTCGATTTTGTTTGTTTGTTTGGTCATAATTCTGTTCTTAAGATTCCACACATAAGTGAGATCATATGGTATTTGTTTTTCTCTGATAGACTGATGGTTTTATAATTCTCGGAGATGAGGGCGCTGAGCATAAGGAAGTTGAGTGAAGAGCTAAGATTCAGCCTGCAGTCAGTTTGATGCTAAATCATGAGGATCAGCCTTGTTGTTCTGCATTAGCTGGACTCATTGGCAGCTTCTAAGAGTTATCTTAACAGAGTCCCTTTGATTTGTCCTTTCAATTGTCCATTGGCCCAGGAGCCAGTGCAGATCATTATTTAGGTCATGTATAATTACTCCAAATAGGAAAGACCCCGAGGAGAGTAAAAAAAAAAAACAAAAAGCAAAACAAACAAAACTTTTTTTTTTTTTCGTTAAGGTTAAGGAAAGATGTTGAAAAAAAAAAGGGGGAGGGGGGTGAACTTTTCTTAGACTAGATGTGCTTGAATGAAGAGTCTTTCTGACCAGGAATTGGAGATCAGGGTCTAGCTGTTTGAAATTCTTCATGGAGTTTGAACAAACGCACATGGAGCGCTAGCAGGAAACATCATCAGTATGACTTTTATTTCTGTTTCCAGCTGGGAGACCCATTACTGTAATGGGCTGAACAGTGCTACACCCCAGCTGATATTTCTCCTCCTCCTCAGCCTCTAAGGTAAGAAAAGTTCGCACAGAACTTTAAGAAATCGAAATGGCTGCATTTGTGTGCAGTAACTTTTACCTTTGTAGCTTCTAACGTGAGCTCCTCCCAGTAGGAGGGATTGCATTCTGCCCTGTCTCTTTCTGGTTTGTGTTGAATAGTATTTATGCTCTGACCTTAAAATACATATCTGACGCATCTCTTAATTCCTTTGTCACTGTAAGAGTTACATTGCATTAGAACTTATTACATTGCATCGGTTTGTGCATTAGAACTTATTATTATTTTTATTATATTATTATTTTGGTTTTCCACTTAACATATCATGTGTTCTCATTGGAGTATATTATAACCTGATTGGTAGAAATGATGAGTGTCTGGTGCTAGGAATAACCAACCATGGCTCAGAATATCAATCTGATATGATCCGAGGGCAAGCCAAGTTGGAAACGAAATGCAACTGAAGTCATTGTCCTTTTAAAAAGTCCCAGGGGAACATGGGGAGGGTCATGGTCAAAGGTTGGACTGACTCCACACAATGTCCCATTAGAAAGAATTTGCCTGTGGTGATAATGTTTGGAAGGCAGCTATTTGGTTATCCAGCATTATTGGTGTTTCGCAGCTTCTAAATCACTTCTTAGGTGTGTGAATGCCCATCTATTTCTGCTGCAGAACTGAATGAAATAGAGAATATTACAGAATAAATATTAGGGTTGAGAAAGCCCATGATATCTCCCAAGAACAGGAACGTAGCTTAGAGTTCAGATGACTTTTTAAAGAATTCTACTATGAGGGCTGTTGAGGTATTTTAAATTATAGTTGGAGAACTAATCACTGTTTTGGGCTAAAAGACTTAATTTTAAGTCATTGGAGGTTTGGGTATTAGAATTATTATTCAGCTTTCCAAAACAGTAAATTATTATGTTGCTACAATTTAAGTTTAATCTTTTTGATATTAAAACATTGGCGTGCATGTCATTATAAGTGGGGGTTTTTAGATTTTTTTTTTTTTTTTTTTTTGGTCAGAGGTGAGAAACTCTGGAATTTTAATGATTTACAAATTAAGCTACCTTCAAGAATAAAGGCGAACTCCGTAGATACTCTGGTGGTCTGATTTTATGACATTTTCCCCATTCTCTTTGCACAAAGTTGCTCAACCATTCAGGCAAAGTTTTCTAATTATTATTAGTAGTAATACCTCCAGTTCCTAGATTTCCAAGGTCTCCACAGCAGTGCAGACATTGTGCGATATTTACCAGAATCAAATAGATAAACTCAATATAAGTGCATTATATATATAGCCAATGCAACTTAACGTAATCATTATTTGCAAACAAAACAAAATAAAATTAAAACTATGGATATGTGTCAGAAATTCTTTGAAGAGCTGTTGGATACAAGGATGCATACAGTGTAATTCCTGATATTGCACAGTTCATAGTCTAGTGAGGAGACAGATAAACAAAGAGCTCTAACTCCATGCATTGTATTCTGTAAAGGAGACACACACCGTTCTGCGAGAACACAGGATTGAGAGTTAGAGAAGAAAAGGTGAACTTTGAGTTTGACAGTAGGCGATGGTTGATTCCTCAGGTAAATAGGTGAGGCAGGTCATTCCGGGGCTGGGGGGTATCCCCTGGACACACTGGGAGGAATGGAACGTATTCCATGGACACGAAACTGGGCAGAGGGCAGGGACAGCGGAATATCTTGGCCAAAGCCCACATGCTGAGGGACTTCCACGTGATGTGGATGAGGTGTTTACATTTGGGGTGACCCTGCCAGATCAGGTATCATGGAGTAGCACAGTGACCCCTACCTGAGAACCAGGCCACTTGTGTGCAAGTACTGACCCTGCCATAAGCAAGAAAGCATCACTTGAGGCAAGTTCTTTGTCTTTCTTGCCTCCAAAATGAGGCAGCTTGTGCAGCACTAAAACTCTAATTTATAGATGGAGGATAATGCTTCATCTAAAAAGATACTGAGTTAGAAAAGAAT
This sequence comes from Myotis daubentonii, assembly GCF_963259705.1. NCBI lineage: Eukaryota > Metazoa > Chordata > Mammalia > Chiroptera > Vespertilionidae > Myotis > Myotis daubentonii. The sequence continues at coordinate 52,142,916 of NC_081855.1, read as the reverse complement.
GAGTTTTGTTTGCCTCCGAGACTAGAAAGGTATTTGATTCCTATTCTAGTTGTAGTTGCTTCAGCTTATAAATAGAACTGAATTTATACGGTGCAACTGAACAGGAGGCTTGACGGATAGGCTGATGATCTGCAAAGAAGCTCAGCAAGAGGTTATAAATGAAGACTGGAAAATCACATCCTCCAGAATTGGTAAGAGGAGAAATAATGGCCTGAGACAGAGGACAGGACTGTTTTGTAGAGGAGACCTAAAAAGCCTTTCTAATCTTGGGGAGCATCTGGGCCCTATTGCAGACTCCCTAGAGGGGTCAAGAAGGGCTTTCCTGAGACGCTCAAGGGCAGGCAAGCGAGCCCTGGGATCCTGGGAGAGGCAGGTCGTTGAAGGAATAAGCAGGCCCTGGCAGCGATTTGCAAGATGAAGTGGAGAAACAATGGGCTTCAAGAAGCTTAGACCTGAGGCTGTCTTACTGGTTTCCAGCTACCCACTGGCCCTTGGCCCCAGAGTACCATTCCCAGGTCGGTCAGGGCTCAGGAGTCCTCACTGCCTTTAGGGAAGTAATATTCAGTGGACGCCTCCTGTATACTCAGCAACCTTGGACTCATGCTGTCCACCTGGGAAGCTCTGAAAAGAAAGAAGGACGCTAACACATTGGGATATATTGAACGCTTACTAAGTAATGCAGGCTGGGCTGTGCACTTTAGCAAACAAGATCTCATTCACATCTCAGAGCCGCCCTCTCAGGGTAGGGTTCTGTAATTATGCTAACCCTCCTCCCCCTTTATGTAAAACAGGAGTGGGGGCTATCGGGCCCAGGAAATCATTCGGTTTGGCCCTGCCAAGGCATTGGGGGTGAGTCAATTAAATGTTTGACCAAATATACCAAGCTAATTTTTAAGTTGAGAATTTTGTATGGCCCGTGAGTGATGTTGTAAATATCCAAATGGCCCTTGGCAGAAAAAATGTTTCCCACCCCTGATGTAAAATGACAGACCTGAAGCTCAAAGAGGATGCATAAAGCTGCCCAAAGCAAGGGGCGGAGTCAAGCTTTGGACCTAGGACCCTCCAGCTCCAAGGGCCACACCTTTGCAGCATCCCAGGAGTGTGTTGTCAACCAGTTCCTGATGGGATTGGTTTCTCAGGGGTCATTGCTCAGAATCTGCTGGAAGGTTTTCCTTAATAAAAAGGCTCTAGTTGGACCCGTTCCTGCAGGTGGTAGAGACCGCCTGTAATGGCTGACACATGACCAGTGGAAGGGTGTCCATTTTTCTTTCTTTCTTCAGTTAAGGCTCTGAATTGGATCCAGCTGTTCTTTGATGCAGAGGCCAAAAGACCCCAATATCCTGCTCTTTGTTTTCCTGGACGTTACTGGCTATTGTTAGCCACAAAGGTCAGGTTGGAACCCCTTAAAGAACTAAAGTGTTGGTCAGTGGGTCCTGGGGCAGCAAGGTTGTGGAACAGGGCAGATGATGGTATTTCAAGATGAAACCCCTGTTTCAGGTCTGGCTAAAACATGTGTTGTTGACCCTTAATGCGGAATCATCTATAAATAGACCTTAACAAAGAATCCAACAAAAATTATTCTCACCCTTTACTTAGAACAAATAATAACGTAAATAATTCACATCACTTATCAAGTCATTATTACATGCTCAGTACTGTGCTAACATGCTTATAAATACCATCACCACCACCACCACCATCATCATTTTTATCTCTAACATGCAGTGAGGGCTTATGATGCACTGTGCTCTTGTACTCAGCACTTTGTCTTCACCATCCTGTAAGGTAATTGCTAATATGCTCCTCATTTCGGAGGTAAATAAATGGATCCTTAGGTTAATGAACCTTAGGTTATTTTCCATGGTACACTCATTAACTAATGACAAAAGCAGGGAAATAGAATAGGAATCTTTGTGGAGATTCTGCAAGGGCTAGATATCAGTTGCAACAGGATTAAAAGGAAGGACAAGGAAAGAGCAACATTATTGAGAGGACTGAGAAACTTGCCAGATCTTTGTGCCTTGACGGCCTTATCCCACTGCCTGTGGCCGCAGTTGTTCTCTTTTTCTTTATCTTTGGCTTTTGCGGAGGGGGCTGACCATTGGGATTGGCACAATCCTAGGCATGTTTAGAAATGGGATTCCCAAATTTCCTACTAAATGGCAGTTCCAGTGAGATAACCATGCATGAGCTTGGGCACGCAGGACCTTTGTGGATCAGCTTGGTCAGAATAAGAAACTCACTCACAGTTAAACTTGGAACTCAGAAGGGGTTTTCGTCTTCCAAATGTCAGATGTGATAGAGGGCAGTTGGTGAGTCACTCCCTTTTTTAAGAAATAGAGGCACGATTCCCAGCGGAATAATGAGCTTCAGCCTACTGGCGCCCAAGGAGCTAACACAATGGGCAGATGTCCGAACTCCACTGGCGACGTCCCAGATGCAAACAATAGAGCCCCGGCCAACTTCTAAAGAGAATTTCTGAAGCCATGGTATTGCCTTGGCCAGCCAAAAATGCATTACGAGACCACAGTTCTCCGCAACAGTCTCACTTCGTAAAGAAGGCAAGGATCGGGGAGGGGACGTAACGTGAGCTTACAGTCACTGATGGAGCTTGAGGAAAAGGGCTCAGAAATTTTGCCTCTTTGCCCTTTGGGATGATGGATTGCTTCAGTTTTATGAAAGGCTGAGGCTAAATCCCGTCGAGGCTGGGTCCGCATGAATATTCATTGGTCCCAAACAAGAAGAGTGAGGCCTTGCTCATTGCCAGTCTGGGGCAGTCATCCTCACTGGTCCTTTCCAGACTCTTTGTTTTAAGGCAGATCTTTTTAGTGGGGGCAGCTCCGAGAGTTCCACTTGGGAAAGGAGACTTGTTTTTCAGCTTTCCACAGTCATCGTTTATTTTGTTCCCTCCCCCCCTCCCCCAATTGCATCACGTTAAAGGACTATTATGATATTGGATCATCTAAGCAGATCCTGTTTCATACTCTAAAATGGATGCACATTACAGAATTTAGGATAAGCGCTTTTTACAGTTCCTAGAATTTTGTCTATTTGTGTGTTTACTTTATGTAGTACTTTCCTATATATCATCTTCCCTAGTAGTCCATAAAGCATGTATTGTTTCCTTCTTTTACAGGCAGGATCAGCGATTAAGTAACTTGTAAATGGTAGGTCACAGTGAGTGAGGGGCAGAACTGGACTTTTATCTGGGTGTCCCCATCCCAGGCCCTCTCTCTTGTCTATGTAGGTCCCATCTAGTCCCATATGGGCCACTCTTTGCTTTCTGCCACTCATTCCATTAGTAGGTTCAGTCCTGGCTATGCCCATCTTCTCCATACACAGGAGGAATGTGGGGCCTAGACAAAATTATGTTTGCGTAATTCACCTGGAGCCAAGGAACAACTTTTGTTTTCTTGGGCATATTAACTTTAGGCACAAACCATTTGTGTTGGAGGAGTGATTTACCTTTTAACTTTAGTGGTGGTGAGATTGACTGACGGGGGGTGGGGGGTGGTAGTAGAGATAATTTCCTATGTCATGTTTAGAGTTGATTTTTCTCCAATGAATAGAACTCTGTCAGTCATGCTCAGACAATGAAATGCGAGGAATCCAGATAGATTTGCTTATGTAGGATCAAACCATGAAAATTAAACAGCACATTTAGTCACTTAAAGGAGGTTTTCTCAGAGCCACTGAATATCTACACACAGTTCTCTCGGGCCAGAATTCTGAAAGCTAAGAAGGCTCTTTGCTAAATTAGAGGAAAATAACACAGAACAACTCCCCTCCACTTCCAGAAGGTTCCAGCCAAGCCTGAGTCCTAACCCCCTTGGATTTGGAATGGGTTCTAAACTTGGCAAAAAAAAAAAAAAGCCCGAGCCCATCCCTTCTGGAAAAGTCTCAAGAGAGTCCGTTCCAGCTTTCCAAAAACTCGCAGCCCAAATATGTTTGGCTCCACATCTGAACCTTTGTAAAATTTGACATCCATTAGAAATTACCAAGTCAACTTCAGAAACCTAAAATCAAGCCGAGAACTCCAATGGGCGTAGGAAGTCCAACTGATAAAATTGCCATCTAACTAAGCAAACATTGAACCTGACTCGCAAACCCATGCGAAGGCTTACTCACATGTTTTGGCAAGGGCTCAGAGATCTTTGGGGGATGTTAATGAGGAGGAAGAGGAGGGAGAGCTCATTTTTCTCTTCTAATCCATTACTTCCACCACAGAGCTACTGTATGCCATGACCTCACAGGCCAGAGCTCCTGAAGCCTGCATAACAATGGCCCCTGTGAAATCAGAGTCCTTTACAAACAAGGTGATAATTTTTCCTAATCTGAGTTAAACCAGTAGAGCTCCTGGTAGAATAAGAAAATGACTACTTGGACTTCACCGAGAGATTGGCAGAGCTTTAAGCTGGGGAAACCCGGATATGTTTGCTCACAAAGACGGAAAAGGCGCTTACATATCAGATCAGATATTAATCCAATTTGGAGCTCTCTAGAGAACGGAGAGGAAGTGGCCAATTAGAGGAGTCTGACCTGGCTTAAAAGAGGAGCAGACCCTCAAAGTGGCTGTTGGACTTACTGGTTTGGTTGGTTGGTTGCTTGCTTGTGTCTTTAATGGATGCTATAATGTAGGAAAACTGCCTATATATTTTGTCCCTTGGAAGCTTTGGGGGTTTGGTAACCTTGTCATTTGTGTGTGAATGTCTAAGGCTCATGGATGTGCTGTCTAAGAAATCACATATGCGATATGCATTTGAGGGAGTAGGAAGTAGCAGGAAAAGGCCCAGGCCTGGTCAAAACACTGAGCCACTTAAAGGGCAGCGTGACCTTAGAGTAAATCACTGAATTCCTCTGAGCCTCAGTTTCTTCAATAGTAAAGGATTATTATAATATCTTTTTCAGAGTGTTAGGAAAATTGAATGACGTATATGCAATCACCTTGCATCGTATCCACCATAGAATACGATGTTCTAGAAGTTATTGACCTCTACAAGGAAATCGAAAATCTGTCCCTCTTTCTACTCATTCATCTCTTCCACCTACTTACATTATTTCTAGGATAAGAAAACATAAGCTTTTCTGTGGAGCATGATCCCATGATATTATAAGCACTGGACTCCTAGCGTCTAGTTACCTTCCACCTCTAAATCAAAGCAAAGAAGGATTTAGGACAGAATATATATTTATCATTATTCTTCCCCCTTCCTTTCCATTCTCGTTATTTTATTAGCCCCCCTGCATGCTGTCCCTAAATTCATGGTGATTATTTACCTTTATTTTAAAACAAAATGGCCAGTATATTTTACCACGGTCAGAATCAAAGATCAGAGTTTTTGATTGAATAGAAATGGTGCGAGCTCCCAGCAGTAGTTTTTTTAAAGATATATTTTTATTGATTTCAGAGAGGAAGAAAGAGGGAGGGGGGAAGGAAAGAGAGAGAGAGAGAGAGAGAGAGAGAGAGAGAGAGAGAGAGAGAGATTAATGATGAGAATCATTGATTGGCTGCCTCTTACACGCCCTACACTGGGGATCCAGCCTGCAACTTGGGTATGTGCCCTGACCAGGAATTGAACCATGACCTGCTGGTTGATAGGTCGATGCTCAACCACTGAGCCATGCCAGCCAGGCTATATGGATATTTGACTGTGCTGCCTTAACCACTCCCCCCAACGCATGCACACACACACATACACCCACAATGCAGTAATACAGTAACAGCAAAACAAATAAACACAGCAGAGATAAAAATAATCAAGCAAATCTATTTCAGGAAGACTATTCTCCTGAGTAGAAAGGAGCGCACCAGCAGCATTGAATCCAAACATACAACTTGACTGACATTATTTGTCACAGGTGAGCATTCACCTGAATATCTTGACCACACATTAGATACAGACACAGACCTGAAAAAAATTGGAAATGAAAATCCCAAGAGAGATAGCTTGTGCTTTTTCATACATCCAGCCCGAAAATCAATACCTTAGTAAGTTCCCGATGCATTGCATACGGTGGAGTGACCAGGGCCTTTTCAGCACTCCAAGTGGCATCCGGCTTGCTTGCCTTGGCCTGGCTGAGCAAACCACAGCTCCCTGCCTTGCTCAAGGCACTCAGCGAGAAGACAGAGGAGACGGGTGAGGGAAAACATGCCGGGGCAGCGCTGACTCCATTTAGAAAGCCCAGGCCAAGGCAGCAGTTAGCAAGGCGCCTGGACTTCTGACACTGTTACAGACCCACGTCTACTTTTCTTTCCATTTCTCACCTTCCTGAAGTAGGAGGGAAGTGAGGGGCACTAGGAAAGCTAGAAAGAAAATCTTGTTTGAATAGAGGCGCCCCCATGGAGGAGCCCTCCTTGTATTTGCTTTAACTGGTTAACTCTTTATTAACTTGCCCACAAAAACTTTTGCCAAAGTTGGGTGGGTGGGGAGACTGGCAATGCTTAGTTTGCAGGATGAGTGTAAGAGGGGGAACAGAAATGAAAAATCAGTGGGTGTACGTGACACAGGAGAGAGGCAATGCTCAGCTCTGATAGAGAGAGAGGTCAGTGGTCCTGGGCAGCTGCTTAAACAACCATGAAGTGAACCTGAGGTTCAGCCTGGGCAGCGGTCCCCTCCTCCCTCGAGGTCTTTTGAATCCTCAGATGCTTTGGGCTCCCACTAGACTTGGACATCTTTTACCTTTTCGTTACCTTCTTGGGTAAGAACACGGGGCTGCAGAGATGTCTGAAGCTAAGCTGAAAACAAAAGGCTTGGACATGGAGTTAGGGAACGGGAGGTAAACCTGGGCCAGACTCCTGGTTGGAAGCAGGGTGTCGGCACAGGTAACTGTGCCTCCCGGAGTACATATGTGTAGATGTGTGCTAATAGTGTGCTATCATGTACTAGCTGAAATGGGTTGAATCTTTACTGGTCCAGTCATCCAGGGAGATTGGGACCATCGTAACATGAGCTCTATGGTTCTGGGCTTTTGCCATACAGTGGAAACTCCCACGAGCTGTGAGCACCCGCCTGGAATACCTGGTTCTGTCGAGTTGCAAAGCCTTCCCTTCTGTTGTTACTCCCCACATAGGTTTTTTCTTATTAGGAGACACATTATCTGGCACAAAGTTTACTTATTATTACAAGGCATTGCCACAAAATAAACCTTCCCCACAGGACAAGTTTTATTCTCTCCCCTTTGAGGATTTTTTAAAAAACTGGAATGATACTTCTATATAAAGGTCAAAATATGGGTTCTTCTTGACCTGCTGAAAAAAGTAGGAGTTTACTAGAATAAATGTGTGTGTGTGTGTGTGTGTGTGTGTGTATGTGTGTATGTGTGTTACATAGGAAGATCACTTGCAATAGATGTTACTAAGGAAGCCCACAGAAGCAGTTCTAGTTAGGGTTGGCAGGAGAAGAGGGGAACCAACTTTGCAGGGTGGGTTATTTAAAAAGAAGCCAATTCAGAAAACCATCTATACAAAGTCACTAGAGTAGTGAAAAGAAGACAAGCCACAAGCACGTGGGGTGTGTGTGTGCTTATGTGCGTGTGAGTGTGTTTGTGTGTGTATGAGCAAGCGTGTGTTTTTGTGTGTATATGTGTGTGCTTGTGTGTTTGGCTGGGGCATCTGACAGTATTCTGCATATGTGTCTGCTGGGGGTGCAGAGAAGAACAAGACTTAAGCCACATTGAAAGACAAGTCCCAGTGCTATGTTTCAGGACTTGGTGTTTCCAGTTTCAGAATCTGGGGGGCCACTGTAGAGATGTGTGTCTTCCTTGGTTTTTATCCAGTGATTCACATCTGTGATTCATTCCTTGAACTATTGCAACTGGGGGTCTGGCTGGCAGATCATTTTATTGTTTATACCCAGTGATGGGTGTATTTGTTCCTAACCCTGCCAGCAGTAGGATTTTAAATTTGTGCTTTGTCCCCTTCCAAACGAGTTGCTTCTTCTAAATGGCATCATAGCAACAGCAACGACCATAATAAAAACAAGAACGTCAACAGCAGTAACATCTGCTGCCATTTATTGAGCTTTAATTCTGTGCCAGGCACAGCCCAAGAGGATTTAGAATATGGTAACCCAGACTGTCTTCAGACTGGTGTTCAGATCCTGACTCCACAATTTTAGTTTTGGATGCACGGGCACTTTCTTTAGACCTCTGTCTCTTCATCTGTAAAATGGGTATAGTGTTATAACTTTCTAGTCTTAGGAAATGGAGTGGAATGGTGCAGGAAACAGCTTGGCACAGTGTCAGGCACATGGTGAGCAATTAATGCGTGTTAGCTATTATTACTATTTTCCTTTATTCTCTGTTTTATTTAATGCTCACAGCAATACTGAAGGATAGATACCATTATCTGCATTTTACAGACTTAGAAACGTTGAGTCACTTATCCAAGTTATGTGCATCTTGGCAGAAATGGAATTGGGGTTTGAATTGCAATTTGCTTTTTGTCACAAGGCTAGTCTACCCTCTATAGCCCGTTCTCCTGTGATCTGAATGTACAACGTGCATTCATCTCTTGGCAAATCAGCACTATGGTAAGAGGAATGTCATTTCCTTACTCATGTTAATTACTTGCTAAAAAAGCAAAGCACTTTTCATACATTATTTCTAATTATTACACAACAGTTCTATGCAGTTGACATTCTTATCCCATTTTAGAATCCATGAAAGAAATAAAACTTTGAAAGTACAAAGGACTCTATAAGTTGTAGGTTCTGTGAGAATGCCTGTCCAGCTCTTGCCTCAGGGCCTTTGCACTTACTGCCAGAAATCTTTTCCCTCCGGATAATCACATGGCTGATAACCTCAACTTCTTCAGATTATTGTGGTTTTCCTCGACTGTCCTAAATAACAAACACCATCCCTACTTTTTTCAGTTCTCAAACTTCTTTGTTACTTTACTACATTTTTATGTCACTTACCCCAAAGGACATTCTGTACATTATACTTATGTGTTTATGGATGACCTGTCTTTCCCTACTAGAAATTTAGCTCCATGATGAAGGGACTTTGGCCCTTTCGCTCACTGCTTTAGAAGAGGGCCGGGCAACTGGAGAGCACAGGACATCTATTTCTTTAGTGAATGAATCAATGGGTGTTTTCTCACACTCCCCAGCAGTTATAAACTCTAGGACCCGAGTTTCCAAATTGAAGTACCAGCATTTTTTCTAATATGTGATCCTTGGGATTTAAGTTTAGTTGATAGTGGAGTCTTTACATAATCCACTTTTAATCATCTTCACAGTAAGTTTATTTTTTCCCTCTTCAAAGGGTGTCCTGGAGAGTAAGGGGCCACACACCAGGTGAGCCATCCTTTAAAGTAGATCATCATATATCTGTAAGCCACACAGATTTGGCCTCCTGTGCTGCTTTCACACAAGGCCACATTCAAATAAACACCAGCCCAGACGGACATTCATTGGAAAAACATTTTTTATCTCTGCTGATAGCTATCGAAAATTGGTCTATTTTCAGTTCACTTACTACACACTCCAGGAGTTTCTAAAATCCTTGACTCTCACCTCATGCAGACACTCTGCCCACCCACCCACCAAATTCCCTTTTACATTTCACCCAAAATGATCTCTGAACCAGGGGTCCTCAAACTTTTTAAACAGGGGGCCAGTTCACTGTCCTTCAGACCGTTGAAGGGCCAGACTATAGCTTAAAAAAAAACTATGAACAAATTCCTATGCACACTGCACATATCTTATTTTGAAGTAAAAAAAACAAAACGGGAACAAATACAATATTTGTATTTGCATGTGGCCCGCGGGCCGTAGTTTGAGGACCCCAGTCTGAAGCTCTTCTTTTCCCCTCTGCCTCCCTCTGCCTTCCAGATGGAGTCTGCTCTTTTTTTTTCCCCCCCCCTGAGTGATTCTTTTCTGTTCCCACGTGAATTAACCAGCTCCTCTGAGAATTAACTGGGCTCCTCTCAGTCATCTCCTGATCCATCATCCTGATTCTCCACAACAATAGATCAGGACATCTGGGAGACCAGAATGTGTAAGAGGGGTCAAGGGAGTAATAGTGATCATTATTCAAATTAACTTATTTTTTTCTTATCAAGCCCAACAAAGCTTATTAGATTGCCTTGAGTACTTCCTCTTCTTGAATTTAGAAGAATGCAGTAATTTGTTAGGTCTCACCATGGCTCAGGCCCACCAGCTTGGTGACAACCCTGGTAAAGACCCAAATGCTTTGTGGACATAGTCCCCTCCAAATATGGGTGTGGCAGGTGGCAAGAAGGTTGGACAGCAGGAGGATGGAGAGAAGATTGTATGTTTGCTTTATAACATTCTCCGACCCTAGGAAACTTACCCAGGTTTATGTGACCTCAGACTAACCTAAACATGTTCACCTGTCAATCATAGCCTGTTTGTTGACCTAAGATGGACAGATAGTAAGATAATTAATAGAGGGAAAGGCTCTGCTCCCGTCTCTGTTACCCTGGCACTAATTTGGGGGGCTTTGTTTTCCATCCCGGCTAAATAACACTGAGAAAATAAATGCACGCTGATCATTTTCGCTCTTCAAAGGGCCTATGTGTGTTTAATGTGCTTTGATTTGTTTATGGCAGGGAATCGGGACTCCTTCTGTCTCCTTACACAGCCTGTCTCCCTCTCCCATCTCACAGCGTGGTTTTTATGTCTATGCTTTCTGCCTATCAGCCCTTAGCTAGGAAGTCCTCTTTGTGTGGCTATTGGCTTTTCTGATGCCTTGGGCTGGCCCTGCCAAGGCATTACGGGTGAGGTAATTAAACGTTTGACCAAATATAGCAGGCTAATTTTTCAGTTGATAATTTTGGATGGCCTGTGAATGATGGTGTAAACATCCAAATGGCCCTTGGCAAAAGACAGGTCCCCGCCCCTGCTCTCAGACTCTCGGTTCTAGGAGAGCCCAAAAAAGTGCTACTTCAGGAAAGAAGGAAAAGGCGCCTTGCGGGGTGATGCTAGGCTCTTCTCGAGGTGGCACTCTGTCTTTTCTATTTTTAATTCCAGCTGTAACCAAATCATCCCACACAGGAGGATTGCCACCCCCAGCGAAGGATGTGCACAGAGGGGGGCATGCACTTGACCGTGAAGAAGAATGTGGGATCCTAATTCCAGATCTGCCTCTTTCTGCCCATGTGACTTGAGTGAATCATTTCCCCTTCCTGTCCATTGAAGCAGCTGGAGGACAGAAGCCAGGGACTCGATTGAGGACTCACTCTACGAAATATGAACTATAGATCTTTTCTTGTTCCACCTCGAAGGACAGTCTTTGCAGGGAGAACACTGTTGCACACAGGGGGAGAAATCTGGATGCAGTAATGATTTCAGGTTGCATTCTAAGTTCACTCTTGCGGAAGTCTCAAGGATGGGACCAGATGCAGTACTGTCCTGTACGGGGCTCCCAGGGAAGCACTTGAGTCTGGGTGTTAATCCTACCAGACCTGAGGCCCTGAACCTAACTGTCCCCTATACCTGGGCTCCTGAGCATTAAAGAGAAAAAACCAACATGATATAGAAAAATGTTAGTTACATGCAAACAAGTGGTTAGAATAAGATGGCACTTGGAGACATTGTAGAAAATAGGTCTACCTTTCATCTAGTGCCAGTATTCCACCTTTGTGTGGAAATTACCGAAAAATCGGTACAGAGGTCTGGTAGGGTTAAGAGAAGGTGTCTGGACTCAGTCCTGAATCTATCACTATGAGCTTGGTGATGAAGAGCCAGCCTTTAATCTCTGTGTGCATCTGTTTTCCCAGCCATAGAGTTCATAAACATAGTTGGGAGGTTAAGTTATTCATATAAAGAACTTCTGGTTTATAATAAGCACTCAATCAATATTCCTTGTCATTTCCTGATTTCTGAAAGTCTAAAATGAAGACTAACAAAGGGACCAAAGAAGGAACAAGAGGGAAATGTACATCCATTTTTTGACTCGTTTGATGCCTAATGAGTACTTCCGATGTATCACATGACTTCTGGATGCAGTCAGAGATGCAGACAAAAGCGGTGCATGTCTTCCAGCTTCAAGGAGCCATGCAGAAGGTTGGGGGGGCAGGTGGTAAAGGGCAAAGAGCTATTGTAACATAGTATAAAGGTGTTAGCAGAGATAAGCCCAATGTGCCAGAGTGTAAGAGGTGTGTGATTAGACACATCAAAACCGAAACTTAACACTGGCCAGAGGCACAGTGCCACAGTCCACAGTTACGTAACTGATAACAGTTATATTTAAGGTTGGTGTTATGAGGAATTTTCTGTAGCAACCTGGTGTGAACCATTAAGGTTCTGCCATTTATTCACTTTTAATTGTTCCTCTAAGGCAGGGATTCTTAAAAGTGCACACTGAGACAGCTTGTTGTAGGTTTTTTTTGGGGTGGTGGTGGTGGGGGAAACACAGGTTTTATTATTAACCCTGAGGATTCTCATTCAGCAGGTTTGGGGATCAGGCCGAGACATCTATACTTTGGAAAAAACTCTGTTGGTAATTGTGGTATGTTTTCTGGGTGAGCCCCAGTCTTTCCAGAGGAAGCCATTCTGAAATACGGGACTCTCCACTGAGCATGTGACTCATGGTCACTGTGACTGTGTACCCACCTCTCCTTTGAGGGGAGACTTCCCTATCGATAACTCCTGAAGGGGCGGGCACATTCTGTTGTTTTCTGTCTGATATCCTTGGCAGAAGTAAATGGTCCAGAGTTCATAGCTCTGACAAGATAGGTAAACCCAGTCCCCTGTAGCAGATCAACAGTTCTCATCGGTACCTCAGAAGTCCAGGTCAAGGACTTTGTGAAATGTCCTTGGCCGTTGCCTACGTCACCTCTATACACCCAGCCTCGATATCCCGGAATGAGTCTTCTTCATTAGCAGTCATCATGCTAAAAGGCCAAGGGGAGGATCGCCGCCCTCAGGTATCAAGCATCTGAAGGTATGGTCATTTTTGTCAGGAAAAGGGAACTATAGCAGACTGAGCACGTCAGAGTTCCGCCTTCTGCTGTCGAATCACGTGCATTGGCAAGCCAGCTTCGTCAAGCCTGTCTTCCCTTCTCATTTTCATCAGGTAAATGAGGAGGTGATTCTTTTATTTAGTGGGGTTATCACAAAGAAACCATAAAGAAACTGGGAAAGAAATACACAAGTTTGCACTTACCTTGCCACTCATAGAGGTTCATGGCTAGTGTTCAAGGTGATTCCTTTTTTTTTTTTTTTAACACAGCAGCATGTGGTCCCTGTATCGTTTCAGGTCACATCACCCATGTGGGGCACTGAACCTGGGTGTTTTGTATATAAGCCTTCTGGCACATTTATATGTTCAGGTACAAAGTTTGTGCATGGTATCCAGAGAAATGAATAACTCGAACACAAGAGGCATAGCTCCAACATATTAAAAGGAGACTTGGCTTTTAAACACGTGCACTCTGTGGCCACCAATATGCTGCTGCCAGTGCCACATCTCCACTCCTTCCCTTCCATGTGAAAGTGATGGTATGTGTTAGCCATTAACCCTTTACTCTTGGCTAGTTGCTGAGTTACATTTACAGTAGTCTTCTTTCACACAATATTCTAAGTGTCTCCCAAAGTCTGGGCCAAGTCCACACAATGACTCCAGAAAAAAAGAAAAGATATACAAAGTGAGGAAAATGAACCCACAAAGCCACCTTGAATTCCAGAGCAATCAAAATGTATCCCTGTTCCATCGGACTAGCTGTACACCCCAGGAGCCGCAGTTACCCTGCAGACCTGTACGTCATTTGCTGGACCACAATGTTTTTCTTTCATACTGAACCCTCTTTCTTCAAGACAAATTTTTTCTGTCGATGAAGACATGAGTTATTCACCCAAAGTCTTTCCAGAAAAACACTTTATTTTTAGGAATTAGGGAAAATCTTAGGGGATTCTGCCATAACATACTTTTTTGGGGGGAGTCTTTCTCCCTCTCTTCATAAAGATGGTGTCAGCTTACATTTACCTTGACTAAAGTTGGGACACCATGCCAACCTCAAGGGGGCCAATGATGGCTCTCAAATATATAAAAAAAGTAAAACCCAAGAAGTGAGTTTGCAAGTTTGCAGCTTTCCTTGTTCAGACAGTTGCTAGTTTGGCTTTACTTGGCGCATTCTTTCTGGTTTTGTGCTTAGCATCAACCTTCGTTTGGAGAGAATCTTGGTTTTTAAATACTCAGAGTCAAGTAACACACATACATCTCAACAAGACTGGATTTCTCAACCTTGATTACATCACTATTGATGTATTTTAATTAATAAGAGGTTTTAAAATGGCCGATGCAGGCAATGGAAAGCATTGCATCCCCTTTAGTTTGTTTATGCAAGGAGGAAACGTGAGCATATTGCTGAAAGGTGAATCCTGTTGTTTTCATTAGACACAGTGTTGTACAATCTGTCAGATTTGCATTCACCCTCCCCCATCTGATTGACTGCCAAGAGTGCAAAAGAAGTAGCAGAACAAAAACCACACCCTGAAATGGGTAGCGATATATTATGAGTACAAAAAGGTAATAAATTAATAGAAAGTACTTCTGAAGTCTGACCAAGAGATAACTGCAAGTTTCTTCTGAATTGGTTTGCCAGGGCTTAGCATTCATGCATCTTTGTGGTTTCACATTGACACAGGATACTGCTGGGCACTGCCTATCTCTGCCCTTCTGTCTTGAGGTCTTCCCTGAATGTCTCCTTCCTTCTCCCTCCTTTATCACTTGGAGTCAGGAAACCCATCTGGTCAAAAAATGCCAACTCTCTTCAGAATCCACCTGAACTTTCTCCACCAATTTTCATGTTCTTGCCTTATGAACCCCATTGTCTTTATCACCAGGCAGCCTTCACTGTGCACTGTCTCTTCTACCTTTTGTGGTTTGCCACGGGGAGATAATGTCAGCAAATTATGTCAACGTGATCCGAGGAAGATTATTTGTATGCAATTTCAGTTAAGTCATAATTGCTCAGTATTCATCTCTAGTTGACTACTTATTCTGTGACTGTTTAAACCTTTTCCATATCTTTAAGTTGCTTTCTACCCCATGACTTGTCGATTTCAACATATGGATCAATACTCATTCATAAAAGGCAAAAGGTCTGTGACCAGTGTATGAATTCTTCCTCAACTCTTCCATTCTCAACATTTCCTGTGTCTTTGTCCATTTTATCTTCCATGGTCCCTATCTCCCCCTCCCCCCACCTTGCCCCTATCTTACACAAAATTGTTTTCTTCTTCTTCTTCTTTTTTTTTTTTTTTTTGCTAAGGCATGTCCCTTGGATTATTCTTTGGATCAAGATCCATATCTTTACTAATTACACGGTGTCTGGTTTCATTTACATTCAGACTCTTTTAGTTATTTAAACTTTGTCTTTCTGTAGATTGCTCTCCTTGTGCACATGCTCTGTTTGATTAGTCCTGATTGTTTTCTTTACTTTTTACTCTGGACTCTCTTTAGATTATTGCCCTATCTCTCACTCATTTATTAGTGTCAATCTTTATAATGGAGAATTCTGTACCTGGTACTTCTGCAAAATAGCCTTACCTTCAGTTGCCAACACCTCCTCTGTGTGAAAACCATACCTTTAGATGGCTGTTAGTGGCTTCCTAATCACCAGATCCCACAGTGTTTCATCATTTTTTTAAAAATATATTCTATTGATTTTTTACAGAGAGGAAGGGAGAGAGATAGAGAGTTAGAAACATCGATGAGAGAGAAACATCGATCAGCTGCCTCCTGCACATCTCCCACTGGGGATATGTCCGCAACCCAGGTACATGCCCCTGACCGGAATCGAACCTGGGACCCTTCAGTCCGCAGTCAGACGCTCTATCCATTGAGCCAAACCGGTTTCGGCTGTTTCATCATTTTTGATGTAATTCAAACTTCATTAAAGTTTAATATTTTTGGTTATGCTATAATTCCCTCTTTCCCCATCTTTTGTCACTCAATGTGTACCTAGCTCTCTTTTTACTTTAGTGATGGATTCTATTTATAGGTTTGTGTGTGTTTTTGGGATGATCTAATTGCCTCCCTCTTTTCTCCTAATAAAACAATGCAAATATCTCTGAATTCTGTTTCTCACAGATAAAATAAAACTTGAGAGTCATCATCCATACTGGGCTGAGTTTCAACCTTCATCTCTTAAAAGGATACTACATAAAGTATCCAGTGCTCCACTGCCTGAAGCTAAACAGAAATTCTTGCCCTTTCTGGTTTTTATTTCCCTGTAACATGTGGTCTCTGGCTAATTCATAACAGTCCGAGGAAAATCCCACCATTGCATCCTGGATCTGGTGACCTATGATCCACAAGGGAAACTTTGGATCCACGATGTTTTGATGTATGAAAACCAAATCCAAATAAAATAAAACTCAAGTGAAGAGCTGTTATCTGGAGGATAGCCATCAGCTACGTCGAAATGTTTATCAGCTCAAAATTGTTGGGGAGAGATTTTTCATGGACCCAATGTCAAGTCTAGAGAGTTGAAAGTTCACAGAGAATTGGCTGTTGTGCTGGAACGTGGTAACTAATCTGTATCATCCAAGAAGAACAAGTGGAAATGTCGATCCTCTGTGACACTGCACGGCTTCTCATCAGATCGTTTGGCAGCATATATTTTCCTGAGGATTTTAATTCTTTTTCCAGGCATCTTATCTGAGGTGTTGGTTGCTATCAGCAGGATCTTTTGTGTTTTCCTCCATGATTCGAAAATGTTGTTGGAATTTACCCATCTGTGGGTTTGTTTCTATGAATATTGGTTATAAGCCGGTTGATGCTATTTACTTTTCATTTTAAGGTGTTTAGCTTTTGAGTTTGAGAAAAATTTTTCTTAATTTTGGATTTGATCACTGCTTCTCTTTCTAGAACTGCAGTTGTGCATTTTTTTTTCTATCCTTGGGAGTGACTCTAATTTATAGCTTCTGTATTTATCACCTGTCCTCTTACCAGTTTGTGTCCTTTGTCCTTAATTCTGCTGCGGAAGAGCTTATCAAGTTTGTTGGAAATCACTGCTTGAAAATTTTCCTGCCATTACTGCTTTTAAATATCTATCCTGAAGACTATAATTTTGCCATTGTCATCTCTGTCTCTCCCGTTTTTGTGTGCCTGTGTTTGTGTGTTTTGTTTGTTTTATTTTACTTCCACTTACTGCCTTTGTTGCTAATTCGTTTTATGTCTTTCTGTTTCATCTCATCCGTTAATAGCATCTGCTTGTTAGCTTTATTTAACCTTTGTTTTATAGGATACAATTCTTGTATACCATTGAGGATTATTTTCTGGTTTCTGGATTCATTTTTAGAAGTATATGCTTCTCCCAAGTTTGTATGAACTTTTCTTTTTTTCATAAAAATTTTCATTTGAGGATATTTTTTTTTATTAATTTTAGAGAGAGAGGAAGGGGGGGGAGGGAGAGAAACATGGGGGATGTGAATCAGTTGCCTCCCATACCTACCCCAACCGGGGATCGAACCTGCAACCTTTGGTGCTCCAACCAACTGAGCCACCCGGTCAAGGCTGACCTTTTTTTTTTCCTTTTCTTATCCCATAGTCCCCCTGTCCTTCTGTCCCATTTAGTTGTTTTCCTTTTTATCCTTTCCTATCCTTAAATGAGGAGAATCCATTCCCACTGCAGTTTGTAAAGACACAGGTGTGTGTAGCATCCTTGGTTCTGTTATCCCGGATGGTCCACTCAAAGCAAACTTGCCAGTTCACTTTCCCAGAGGGAAATGATTTAGGCTGGATTCGTAGCGTAGCACTTGATTTCCTTGTGTTGGTGTGAACTTCCTGGAGTTGCAGGAGATTTTGATAGTGGTAATATTGAAATGGCCCATAAAAGCTTCTCCGTAGGCTAGTCAACCTGGGATAATTTCTGAGACCAGATATAGAGCGCCAAGTATCAACCTTTTTTAAGGAGGAATTTGAGACATTACCCACATTCTGCAGGTAAGGTGAAGGTAAGGGGAGGAGAGGCCTGTGGAGAGCCATTACTTGGGCAGGAAAAATCAGCGCCTTGTAAATCACCAGTGAGGCAGCTCATTTGCAGACAAGAGCAGCGCATGTGTAATCCATGGAATTGGGCTGATTATGCTCAGGGATCTGCTTCTTGGGAAAAGGAGGATGTCTCTCAGACTCCGGGCCAGCACTGGCAGGGGCTTCTAGCACCTTACAGATGAGTCTGCTGGTGAAACTGGTCTTCAACTCATTATTCTGTGGCATCAGTACGTGGGGCTGGATGCGGAATGGACTTGGCCCTGAGTCAGTCTGGCTATGATCAATCTCCCCTTTTTGTTGGAGAGGCCAGCTCTTTACTATCTCTTTCTCCATTGGCCATCCTTCAATACATGTGATTTTGAGGGCAGCTCCCAAGGTCTTCTTGTGTCTGGAAATGATATAACGAAGACTGGTAAAGAAAACACAAGGGAGAGATGTAACAGCACACCTGGTTAGCAAAATACTGTTCTCCATGTTCCTGGGTCTTTGAAAGTTCTAGTTAGTGAAGAGCTCAAGGAATCTTATAGAAAATGGCCCAGATATTCGACAAAAACACAAAACAATGACAACAAAAATCCCCAACAACAAATGAACAAACAAAGCAAAAGCACAATAAGTAATGACTATTTTTACTACTACTGTTATTAGAGTCACCAAGGTATTTGGGTTTCAAATATGACACATAACATTTCCCTAATGGGAATGCAACAGAGATATAGGAAGTAATTATCCCCCTTCTCTCATTTCTCCTACACTCTATTTCCAGTTCCCTCTAAACAAGAAACCCTCTTCAGCCATTTCCGTTTAATGTGCATGTCATACCTATCAAGGATCCCATGATAAGTGAGGTTTAGAGCAATCAGTACAGTTTAACCAGGTAGTGAAACCACAGCCTCGTTTCAGTGGGCATCATTTGTCTAATAATTGGCTTTC
This sequence comes from Myotis daubentonii, assembly GCF_963259705.1. Classification (NCBI taxonomy): domain Eukaryota; kingdom Metazoa; phylum Chordata; class Mammalia; order Chiroptera; family Vespertilionidae; genus Myotis; species Myotis daubentonii. The sequence continues at coordinate 52,124,016 of NC_081855.1, read as the reverse complement.
ATAACCATTTGTAACTTAATCTTGAATTCTACCAGATGTCCTATGTGAGGTAGAACACTTTCATTTTCCTTCAAAAGTAGGAATAGCCCATGTACTTGGGACACACTGGGTTCCCTCCATCCTCCCTAATCACAACAAGCCCATGGGACATGCAATCAAAGCAGGGTCAGGATCACCCAGATGTTCCGAAATCTGTTACTCAGCATGTGCGGTGGCGGGGAAAAAAGGCGGTCGAGTTTCCACACAAAAAAATGCAAACTCCTTTCCCAAAGCTAAGCAAAAAGAAGGGGAGTAAACCATTCCCTAGTTAAAGGAGAGTAGAGCAGAATGTGGCTCACTGCATTTAGGAAACAGAAGGAGCAGTGCTGACGTGCATAGATACGTCTCACTTTCCTACTCCGAGAGTTACCCTTTGAGGACATTCCTGCACAGGTTGCCTTATAAGTTATGCACAGGTTTGGGGTTTGCTGCACACGCTTTCTCTCTCGCATTGCTTTTGGTGCATCTGACTTACAGATCTGCCATGCATTTTAGGAGATGTTTGCCAATTTTTAATCCTTGGGGCATCCACAGCACAGCAGTCAGCATGATCCTGCTAAGATTTCAGTCATGCAGGATGGGGCAAACGTAGGTTTACAGCTGGAAAATAATACGATAATTAATACACAATAATACATGAATAATGTCCGTGTTTCTCGGTCACGACTGTAAACCTGCGTTTGCCCCACCCTGTTTTATGCTACCGCTCTGCTCAAACCTGGTGAAGTGTTCCCTTCTTCAGAACAAAAGGTCAATGTCAGATGACAGTCTCATAATCTCTTCTGGTACTTGCTTAACCCCCCTTCAGCCTCTCTCTCTCACTTGATGCCAGCTGCCCTTTGGTTCCTTGAGCCGGGTGGGCATCCCCCTGCCTTTTACCTTTGCTTCTCTATCTTCTTCTTGGAATTTTTTTCTTTAGATACTTGCTTTGCTCAACCATTGACTCCTTTACTTTCCCAGTGAGGACTGCTTGGAACACCCCATATAAAAATGCACCCCCTTCCTTTAACACCCCCCAACCCTCTAGTCTGCTTTATTTTTGTATGGATCACTTGTCACCGTTTAACCTACTCTCTATTTTATGTTTTCTTTGTGTCTGTCTCACCCTTTAAAGTGTAAGTGCCAAGATGGCCAGGATTTTTATGTTTTGTTTTCCACTGTGTTCTTACCACCTAGAATAGCTCCTAGTAGGCACTCAATAAATATTTGCAGGCTTAATTGATTTAGGAATCGCTTGCTCAGCCAAGAGGTTTCGGGGAGAAGTGTTTTTCTCCCAAATTACCTGCTGAATGGGGAGTGGACTATGGGAGGAATCCTTTAGGCCTGTGATGGATAGAAGTAGCTGTCTATTCCCAGTGCTTCAGTGCTATTGGGTTAATACCCCCTGCAATTTGATGTGAAAGGTAGGCATGAAATGGCCTTTCAGCTTTGTGACTGCTCATTGCTGCTGAGAAAGTGAATGAAACTCACTTCATTTTACGACATTTCCTCTTCACGTTTCATTTTTTTCCTCCCCCATGTTATTCTTTCTTATTCTGCACAGCAAGTTAATCTTTAATTACTCTTGGAAGAGGCTGGCTAGAGATGCCCTTAGATTGCATTGCAATGGGATTCTTCTCCTTTCTCACCCGTAAGACTCACTCCTCTCTTTGAAGAGAGGGCCTGGATGTTGATGAGTTCTTGCAGGAACCAGCTGGAAGGTGGACAAGAATAACACTGCAAGGCTCAGACCCCGGTCACCGTTGGGCCCACACGGAGACGAGGGAGAGTGGGAGGTGTCTTTGGAGACACCGTGTCCACGGTTGGTAGATTGTCGAGAAGCTCCTGATGGATGAGATGCTAGGCTTCTGCTGCAGCCTTGCATCCCTGGGCCATGCTGCAGACCGGCCACATCTGTGGCTGATGGGAAGCAGATGTTCCACTTTGCAGGGAGAAAGCATCCAGGAATAGGGAACCGAGGACTCAGACGCACTTTCTCTTTTGTTCCCCCTCAAACACCAATCGAGGAGGGAAAATTACACCTGAGTAATGACCCTGCAAGAGGGCTTAACGACAACAGGTTGAAACCAATCCCATGTTTTAAGGATTTGTGTAATTTAAAAAGAAAAAAAAAGTTATGTGCTTTAAAGTTAGGTTCAGCCAATTGGATGGTTTCAGGAATTTTTTTTTTTTTTACGTCAAGTTCTATTACTGCTGTTTCTATAATATTTCTTTGCCTCTGTCTCCTCATGTTAATTCTTGTTGTCACTCAGATGCCCTTGCCTCTTTTTCGTCTTTCTGTCAACTTGCTTTCTCACCTCCTCTTCCCCACTACAATTCATCCTATATGCTGCAGCTAGATTAATTACAGAAATCTAAGGCCTGAGCATGTCATGCTATTCCTCCAAAACCTTCAGTGGCTCCCTATTATCTACTGGATGGAGTCCATGTCCCTCAATCTTAAATTTATGTCCTTTGAAATGTAGACCCAAGCAGTATCACTTTAGTCCGTCTCCCACTATATTTGTTCCACTCAAGTTAAATATTTATACCACTATGGACTGTTTCCCTCCCTCTCCCTCCCTCCTTCCTTCCCTCCCTCCCTCTCTCCCTGTGTTTCTTTAAACTACCTTGGGTTTCTTTCCTGTGTGTTTGGAAACTTCATCGCATCAACTCTATTAGTTTGCTGGGACTGCCTTAATAAAATACCACTAGCTGGGTGGCTTAAACAAAAGTGTATTTTCTCACAGCCCTGGAGGCGGGAAGTCTGAGATTGCACACTCACACACATTGTGGAGTGATTACCACCATAAAGCTTATTAACATTCACAGTTACCTTTTGTAGCCGTGCAGTGGAAATGCTTGAGCTCTGTTCTAGAAAATTTCACGTACACAATTCATTATCAATTGTAGTCACCATGTTGTTTTTAAACTAGGCCTCCAGAATGTATTCATCTTAATTACTTAACATTTGTAACCTTTGACTGTCTTCCCTTTTCCCCCATCCCTCAGCCCCTGGTAAGCACCATTCTACTCTGTTGCTATGAATTCTACTTTTTAAAATTCCATATGTAAGTGAAATCATGCGGTATTTTTCCTTCTATTTATCATATAGTTCACTTAGCATAATGTCCTTCAGGTTCATCCATGCTGTCTCAAACTACACATTTTCTTTTTGTAAGGATGAATTTTATATATAAAACATCATTTATATACACTGAGTGGCCAGATTATTATGACCTCCTGACGTTTGTAGGCAAATTAGCTATAATTTCGCGCTGAAGTTGCTAGAGGGTCAGACCATTATAAATAGGGAAGCAGGTTGTTTACCACGACAGTAGTAGAAGTGATTTTTTTCTGAAGATATGGATAAACAACGCGATTTAACAGCCTTTGAACGTGGGATGGATTCTCTCTCTCTCTCTCTCTCTCTCTCTCTCTCTCTCTCTCTCTCTCTCTCACACACACACACACACACACACACACACACACACGCACACACACACACACTCACTCTGAGTGGCCAGATTATTATGACCACCCCATCAATATTTTGTTGGGCCACCTTTTGCCTTCAATACTGCGGCAATACTTTTTGGCATTGACTCCACGCCATGTTGAAAGGTGATGTGAGGAATCTGACACCATGCCTGGTGAATAGCACTGTCCAGTTCTGTGAGATCTGATGGTTGTGGAACCAGCTGCCTGATGGCTCTTTTAACTTCATCCCACAAATGCTCAATTGGATTGAGATCTGGTGATTGTGGGGGCCACCTAAGCAAGGTAAAGTCTCCCTCATGTTCTTGAAACCACTCCTGCACAATATGAGCATCATGGCGTAGCTCACTGTCTTGTTGGAAGAAGCCATCTCCATTGGGATACGCCATCAACATGATAGGATGAACTTGATCAGCAACGATATTTAGGTATGTTGTGCTATTCAGACGTTGTTCCATATGAATTAAAGGGCCCAAATCATGCCAGGAAAACATGCCCCAAACCGTAACCCTGACCCCACCAGCTTGAAGGGTTGTACTCATGCATGTGGGGTGCATGCTTTCATGCTATTTCCACCAAATTCTCACTCTGCCATCTGCATGATGCAACTGGAAACGTGATTCATCAGACCACATGACTTTTTTCCAATGCTCGACTGTCCAATCCTTGTGTTCCTGTGCGAATTGGAGACATTTTAGCTTGGTAACTGCAGACAGCAAAGGTGTTCGAACAGGCCTTCGGCTTCCATATCCCATATGATGCAGTGTATGGCTAATTTGCCTACAAACGACAGGTGTCATAATAATCTGGCTAGTGTGTGTGTGTGTGTGTGTGTGTGTGTGTGTGTGTGTATATATGTAATCATTGTCTTTACCCTTTCATCTGTACACAGACACTCAGGTTATTTCCATATTCTGGCTACTGTGAATAAGACTGCAGTACACATGGGTTGCACATATCTCTTTGAGATAGTGATTTTATTTCTTTTGGATATATATTCTGAAGTGGGATTTCTGGATCATATGGTAGTTCTGTTTTTAATTTTTTTGAGGAATTTCCATACTATTTCCTATAATGACTGTACCAATTTATAATCCAACCAACAGTGTATAAGGGTTCCCTTTTCACTATACCCAACATTTATCTTTTGACTTTCTGACAATAACTATCCTAACAGGTTTAAGGCGATTACTCATTTGGTTTTGATTTTCGTTTCTTCAGGATTAGTGATGTTGAGTCTGTTTTCATATATCTGTTGGCTATTTGTATGTCTTTTTTGGAAAAGAAGCTATAGTAAATATTGCTTTCTGAAAAATATATGGAATATTCTGATAAATACTATTTTTGGTCATCAGTATTATTTTGGAATTGCAACATATCAGTATCTGGTTTTATGTGCCCCCTTTCCTTAAATCTATTTATGGTGTGTAATTTATCAAATCACTTTAAATTACTTTTCACATATGAATGTGCAGTTGGTGAAATCTCTTTTTCCCCCATTGGAAAATTGCTGAAGTACCAAACCACAAAGTGTTTCTGTTAAGGCAGTATTCTCAATGCTAGGTTTGCTCAAAAATACCTAAGGTGCATTGATAAGGATTTTTACAGAAATAAAATTCAGTTTAAGTTCTTACCCACAAACATTCTTGTTTTATAAACATTTTTCTATCACTTAGTTAGATTGGAAAAACAGAGAACTTCTCATGGTCTCATCATAAAAAAATTAGGAAGTATATTTGAGTTTTTCTATATTTTATGTCCCAGTTGAATTTAAAAGGAAGTTATGGAATATCTGCTGCATACAGAACAGTGCAGAAAGTCCAAGGGATATTGGAATAAGATAGGATCACGGATTTCAGAACTTCACAGTCTAGTAGCCTGATATCTCTGTACAAATAAATTTCCTGTAAGAGATATCAGATGAGAGCATGTTAAATAAAACAAGAAAGATGAGGAAAGGACCTCTCATCTCCTTGGTAATAAATATTCAACAGCCTAGCTCCGCCTGACAGAGGTGGTCTACCACACCACCTAGGAAAGCCCTGGGCATGTTTCTCGCCAAGAAAAGTTTCTGAGGACAATAAAGTCCTGAACTGCATCTCCAAACGAATGAGCCTTTCAAGACATGCTGAAATTGGTGAAGGGTATGGTCGGCCATGGTACTGGTGTGTTTATTGCATGGCACATAGTTGGTTCAGTTCTACATGACTTAAAATCTTAAACTGTTAGGAGGGAAAAACATTTTCAACTTTCTTTTTCCAAGTCCCACACATTAAAAAACACAAATCCAAGATACATACATCCTGCTGGGCATCCATTCCCCTATGTGTGGGCACTGACTCCTCTGTCTGGAATTTGCTTATGTGTAGGAAGCATGAAGTATGTTAGCTTTTGGAAATTTAATAAATGAAAGAAGTGCAGAATTCTAACCTCTGTGAATGTCAAGAAAGGAGAATTTTGTGGTGTGTGTTTCATCTTTATTGTGAGAATACCCAGTGTCATCTGCTATCAGACTATCTGCATTCAAATTACTGAGTTGCTGTGCATGGAATTTAAGAAAAACAATGTAGATGGTGTAAAATAATCAGTATTTAGTAGAACAAAGATAAATGGTGGAGGGAGCCCAATAAGAAGTTAAATATGCTAGCACTGCTGGCGTGGCTCAGTGGTTGAGCATCAACCTATGAACCGGGAGGTCATGGTTCAATTCCTGGTCAGGGCACATGCCCGGGTTGTGGGCTTAATCCTCAGTGTGGGGCTTGCAGGAGGCAGCCAATCAGTGAGTCTCTCATCATTGATGTTTCTATCTTTCTCTTCCTCTCTGAAATCAGTAACATATATTTTAAAAAAAGAGTTAGATATGCTAGATGTTCATGGCATTAAGAACAAGAAAGGACTCTGGGGATATAGTCCACATGACCATGAGAGTGGAAAGAAAGCAGAAAATCTGCTGGGATTTAAATGTAGGATATTGTATCTAATAAAGAGGGAATATGCTAATTGACTGTCACGCCCTCAAAGATGGCCGTGCCCACTGCCACAAGATAGCAGCACCCAGTCCTTTCAGCCCCCCTGGGGTGGCAGGCACGCCTGCCTCCAGAGTCCCCCAGTCCCCTCAGTCCCCCAGTTGCCCAGGGCCAGCTCGAGGCGCAGGCAAGCCTCAGATGGTGGCTGCCCAAGGCTCAGGTAATCAGGGCTGGCCGAGGCTTGCATTGCTGGCAGTGGCAGCAGCAGCGGTTTGATGGGGTGTTGCCTTCCCATGATCACCCACGCCCCTGAGGACTCCCGGACTGTGAGAGGGGCAGGCCGGGCTGAGGGACACCCCACTCTAGTGTATGAAATTTTCATGCACCGGGCCTCTAGTGTGTACATAAAGGTGGACTTCTAAAAGTCAAACGTCACCCTCATGCCTTTCCCTTTTCCTCTCTTTCATTCTACTTCATCTTTATAGACACCTAGTCCTTTCTATTCACACTCCCACAACATCATGTGACCTGGTAAGTGTTTTTAGATTATAGACAGATTATCTGGTTTTCTCAGTAATAAACCAAGAGTAGAGAATGACTTTACCTAAGCTGATGGAGAAGATTTGAAGATGTAGAAGCAAAACCAACTGACTCAGGAGGGAACATGCATCATTAAAGCCTCGAGGAATCAGCCCTAACCGGTTTTGCTCAGTGGATAGAGCATCAGCCTGCAGACTGAAGGGTCCCAGGTTCAATTCTGGTCAAGGGTATGTACCTTGGTTGCGGGCATATCCCCAGTGGGGGGTGTGCAGGAGGCAGCTGATTGATGTTTCTCTCTCATCAATGTTTCTAACTCTCTATCCCTCTCCCTTCCTCTCTGTAAAAAATCAATAAAATATATTTTTTTAAAAAGCCTTGAGGAATCAAAATGTTCTCTAGTAGATGAACTCCCTGCTGACCTTTGTATGGAACTTGAGGATCTTTAAGTAAGTTGTTCCTAGGTCATTCCCCAATAATTTTCTGAGTGCTTTGAATATTTCATAGTGGAAGACCACATCCAAAAGCAAGGGAAAGAGTAAAAGTGGAGGATGAAAACAGTAGGGCTAAAAAACTTGGCAGAAAGGGACTTAAGAAAAAAGAATAAAAAAATAAAACTAGGTGTAATTTAAGGTGTGCTTTGGCAGATTGGCTCAAATAACCACAGGGGGCAGCATTGAGAGGGCTCACCCATCTGCATCCTAAAGGCAGAGAGAGGTACCTTTCTGTGTGTTACCAGAGAACTGAGCTGCGTATTTCTAACCCATGATGTCTGATGTTAGAGTATAAATCAAGCTTTCTTCCCCCCATGCTTCTTTGTGCAAGTTTTGTAAAAAGGATGCAGCTTTATTTGGGATCGAAGTTTTTCCTCTTTGGGGAACAGCAGCAAAGGCGTCTGCTACGTGGCCATTGTTTCTGACAGTTCATTTATGCAGATGAAACAATCCATTCTTTTGGTGAATCGGGGACTCAGTGGCTTCCACTTTGTACTTCTTGAAAAATATACAGCATTTCAGGCCCCTGGATTTACATTCCACAGGCTTTCGGGTATAATGGAATAGTTTTGGGTCCCCCGAGAGCAGGCATATGGCTCTGCGAGAGTGTTGATGGCTTTCTGTGACACGGGCCTGTGCATTTCTACATGCTCGCACTTGGAGCAGCACTTTAAAAAGCTCTTTGACATATAATGTGTGAAGAAATGCTTCTCAATGACCATTTATGAGAAGAGTTGCTTCTGGACTTAGGTCTAAGGGCTAAAATGTGGCCAGCCCATCTCCTCCTCCAGACAAGGGTGCTTCTAAATTGAGGAGACATTTTTATTTATATCTATTTTTAAATTTATCTTTATTGTTGAAAGTATTACGGATGCCTCCTTTGTTTGTCCCCCCCCCCCCCCTCGCCCACCTCTCCCAAGCCTTTACCACACTGTTGTCTGTGTCCATGAACTATGCATATATGCATATATAGTCCCTGGTTAGAGAATATTTTTAAAAGCAATTTGATGGCCCTAGCTGGTTTGGCTCAGTGGACAGAGCATCAGCCTGCAGAATGAAGGGTCTCAGGTTTGATTCTGGTCAAGGGCATGTACCTTGGTTGCAGGCTCAATCCCCAGTAAGGGGCGTGCAGGAGGCAGCTGATTGGTGTTTCTCATCGATGATGTTTCTAACTCTTATCCTTCTCTTCCTCTCTGTAAAAAATCAATAAAAATATAAACTATATTAATTAATATATATATATATTTAACTAGAGGCCTGGTGCACAAAATTTGTGCACTCGGCGGGGGCGGTCCCTCAGCCCGGCCTGTGCCCTCTCGCAGTCCGGGAGCCCTCGGGGATGTCTGACTACCGGCTTAGGCCCACTTCCCAGAGCTGCCACAGAGGCGGAAGAGGCTCCTGCCACCGCAGCTGCACTCGTCAGCTGTGACCCTGGCTTCTGGCTGCTGAGCAGCGGTCCCCCAGTGGGAGTGCACTGACCACCAGGGTGCAGTTCCTGCGTTGAACGTCTGCCCCCTGATGGTCAGTGCATGTCATAGCGACTGGTTCTGCAGTTCGGTTTATTTGCAAATTAGCCTTTTATTATATAGGATAATGATGTTATAGTGGGGTCCTTCTTTTTTTTTTCTTTCTTTCTTTTTTTTCCCTTTTTTTTATTGCTTAAAGTATTACAAAGAGTATTACATATGTCTCCTTTTTTTCCTCCCACCCTTGACAATCCCCTGGCCTCCCCTACCCCCCAGTGTCTTATGTCCATTGGTTATGCTTATATGCATGCATACAAGTCCTTTGGTTGATCTCTTACCCACCCCCCTCCTGCCCTCCCACCATCCCCGGCCTTCTTATATAACTCTATCAGGGAGATAACCACATTGCTGCCACCAGGGTCCTGCCAGGTCTCTCCTATCTGGTAGCTTGAAGCAGACTGGCTCCTTGGGGAGCAGAAGCACTGTGAGTAAACAATTAGTGACAATCTATTCCTTTATTTATTTATTTAAGTACTTTTTTATTGCTGAAAGTATTATGTATGCATTTATCTAAAAATCTATGCATTTTTATTTATTTATTTATTTATTTATTTTTAAATATATTTTATTGAGTTTCCACAGAGTGGAAAGGAGAGAGATAGAGAGTTAGAGACATCGATGAGAGAGAAACATCGACCAGCTGCCTCCTGCACACCCCCCACTGGGGATGTGCCCGCAACCAAGGTACATGCCCTTGACCGGAATCGAACCCGGGACCCCTCAGTCCGCAGGCCGACGCTCTATCCACTGAGCCAAACCGGTTTTGGCAAAATCTATGCATTTTTAGATAAAAATTCAGTATCAACTTCATGACCTTGAAAGATATTTGCATGTACATAGAGGAAGAGCTTGAAACCAGGTTAAAGACTTTGTTTAAATGGTTGATTAATAAATGAGGGTAAAGATTTTGCTTTTAGTTCCAATCTGCTTATAGTTAGTTTCACAGACAGCTATATTAGACAAGCCCATCAGGTCACTGAAGGAGATGGACTCCATTCCTTCTCCAGGAGCCTTGGCAAGATACCCTGCGTCCTTGGAGGCCACTGACTTGAACCAGGCTTAGGGGAAGAAATAAAAGATCAGAATGCTTAATTGCATTTGGGATCAAGAGACACAGATGGGTGGCACAGAGAGAGATTCTTGACTAGCCTGATTCATGAATGGGGAAATGGACGCAGAGATTCATCCCTGTTAGAATTAATTACTCTTTGCTATGTCCTAAAGGAAAGTAATTTTGTAGCCATTATCTTATAATGCGTTTTTTTCCATAGTCAGTTCTTGGCATGTCTGTATGCTTTGCTGTGAAGCAGGGAGCTGTGAGCGTGTGGGAAAGTGCCCGATGGGGTCAATGACCGAGCACTGAGTTGAATTATTGAAACAATTGTGTAGGGCTCGCAAGAAAGCACCAAATATTTTAATCACCCGAGAGCCTCAAGGGCTCCGAGTGCCCCAGCATCTCCTGATATTGCTCCAGTTGACCCTAGGAACCAGTCTCAGGCAGCTGTTTTCTTTGACATACTGTTCTCTAATATGATTAGAGCAGAGCCTTTAGGTTTCAGCATGTGTGTGGAAATCTGACTGCTTAGTTCAAAGCGCTGCTTCATAACTTACTAACTTGGGAGACCATCGAAACTTGGCTTTCCTTTATGAGCCTCAATTTCTTCAATGGTAGAATGGGGGCAAGAGCATTAACGAGCTCACTGTGTGTCAGTTGGAATACCTTCTGCTAAAACTACTAGGAAACCCCAATTCAAACTGGCCTACTCACACAGATGGAGTCAGGGAAGTAGTTTGGTTCCAGGTGAAGCATCATCAATAACTCAATAGTGCCACCCAGGACTCAATTAAAAAAAAATTCAATTACCATTTACATTCAGTAGTATTTTGTATTTAATTTCAAGTGTACAGCATAGTGGTTAGTCATCTACTTTAAAAAGTTTTACCCCAATATTTCCGGTACCCACCTGGCACCTTATAGTTATTACAGTATTATTGACTATACTAGAGGCCTGGTGCGTGAATTTGTGCATGGATGGGGTCCCTCGGCGTGGCCTGCGGGTATTGGGCTGAAACCAGCAGTCCAATGCCACCTGCCACTCCTGCCTGCCACTCCCGCTCATTCCGGCCCTGCTGCACCTGCTGCAGGCTTGCACCCAGTCAGTCTTGATTGGGAGAGGCTTGCGCCACCATAGTGGTGCTCTCCAGTTGTGAGGTGTACAGCATAGTAGTTAGTCATCTACAGGCACCCTACGTCTGGTGCCTGTCTCGAGGGGGTAGGGGGTAGGGGGTGTGCGGGATGCGATCGGTCCTCCAGGCCGGGCAGGCAGTGGGATGCCCTTGCTGGCCCAGGATCCAGATTGGTCCTGCTGACGTTCACGCTGGTTGTTGGGAGCCACCTGGCGGCACTTTTATATCATTTTTTCCTTGCAGAGTGTCTAGGGAGGGGAAATGGCCACGATGGGGCTGACTTCCAGGAGGCTGGCAGCGCTGTTGGGATCGTGCTAGTGGTGCCATTCTGTTGGTGCCTGGTCCATTCTCCAGAGATTGGACCTGCAGGACTACTGAGGGAGTGAGTAGCTGCTGCTGGGCTGGTGGGCCCCCAGGAGGGGTTGGTCAGCTGAGCAGCACTCCTGCTGTGGGAGCGCACTGACCACCAGGGGGCAGCTCCTGCATTGAGTGTCTGCCTCCTGGTGATCAGTGCGCATCATAGCAGTCTGTCAAGCTGTTGTTCGGTCATTTGGTCCCTTAGTCTTTTATATATATAGATAGATTCCCTGTGCTGTACTTAGCATCCCCAGGACTATTTGTAACGACCAATCTGTAGTTCTCAATTGCTTCACCTTTTTCAGCCAGTCGTTTTTAATTCCTATCTCTCCGCTGGGCCATTTTCCTGGTGGCAGTGTGGTTGCATTAACTGCAGACTTCACACCCAAGAATATTGGTGTGATGTAAGAAGAAAGGTGGTCTGGTCTTGTACATCCTTTATAGGAGTAAGGAAGTTGTTCCTAAAAGCCACTAAGCAAGCTTCCTTTATATCTTATTGGATAGGATTTGGTCACATGCCCATGCTCAAATCAACACCAAAAAGAGGAATAAGATTACAATGATTATCTTAACACATTGCGCACCAGTAGTTTTATTGTTAGCTTTACCCAGTGGCCAGATAAGTTTCTACTGAACAAGCACAAAAAACGTTTTACAAAGTATCATACTTTAAAAAGATATTAGCTTGTAAGAACATGTAATAAATAACTTCAAAATGCAATGGGTATTTAATTTTAAGGCATGCCTTTAACTTTTATGTAAAATACTGTATAATATGAAAACATAAGAATGCTCGTGATCTGCCCGCAATGTGTTAAGGTAATCACTTAGGAAAGATTTCAGAAAGCAACCACCAGGGCTACCATACATGAGATTTTGTTAAGTATTTAACTGGATACTGTGCATAAAGCTCTTCAAACAATCTCAGGCACAATATAAACTCTCGGTGTGAATTGTTATCCATCACTAGCTAGTGATCGATTTACTGATTTGTACTAATGTGAAATTACAGATATTACTAGATAGGTTTCACTAAACATTTTTGTTCCAAGGAGCCATGAGATGTTAACTCAAAATAATAAATGACTTAATGGTAGATTTGCAAACATCAGTGAGCTGAATATGGAATCTATTTTGTGGGCTTGGGATACTTTCATAGAAATCCATGCATTTGTTTAGTGAGAGGAGTTAGAATTTCAACTACTGTGAACTTAATGAAAGTAACAGGAGGAAGAAAAAGAAGAACAGAACAAAATGTACCACCGCGTGGCCATAGCCCCTTCCCTTTCTTTAGCATAGTGAATTACCTGATTGTTATGGCTACTGCAGCCCATGCCAACGACTGTAGAGTCTGTCCTTTCTCCTAGCAACCCTCACGCCACCCCCCGAGTTCCTGATGCAACGGCCAGCTTCAGGACAACATCAGGTACAGCCCATTTAGCTCCAGCCACTGGGGAAGGCAATCCTGCAAGTAATCACTGTGGTTCTTGTATTGTCTTCAGACCCTTCAGAGTCCTAACCACATAGTGGAGAAGGAGAAGGAATAGGCCCAAGGGCTTAGGATTGCCTGGTGCAGAGGGAAGCAGGAATGTGCGTGAGCTGCTTCACCAGTCGTCTGCGAGGAGCTCCAAGGTGAAAAAGGGATCTGCCCATAGTGACTAATGAGGTGTCATGCCATCCGTTTCCCCCCTCCTACTGTACGTTTTATTTGTCAAGAGGATACATTCCAAATAGAAAACAGGTTGTAGCTTGACCTCAGGTTTCAAGGAAGGGTCCTAATTTGACCGCAGACTTTTAAGATATGGCATAGGCATTTTCTACATATTCTTGTACAATCAGTGTACAAGATCGCCTGGGGCGAGACTTGTAGTTTTTTTGCATAACCCCCCATATCCACCACCCCCACCCTGCCCCCAACTCAGGCTCATGACTAATAAACAACAGGGGAATTTCTGGGACTTAGTGATGGGAAGTTTGGTTGAAAGGGGCAGTGCAGGTGCCTCTAAAACCCATACCTCAAATGTGCCAAGACTGTGGCGCCTACAAGATTGGTTTGGGAGTCTTACAAGACTAGCCATTCTCTGGGAAGTTTCCAAGAACTTCCTGTTACAAGTCAGGCAAAAGGAGCAAGATGAAGAAAAAGTAAAAACAGCTTCATTTCTTTTGGGGAGTTCAGCATAATTTTTGTGGTCCAAGGCAGAGTTTTGAAAATGCCAAGCTTGCAAGAAATGTCACCTTTTTGGTAGTGCTGTGGGCAGACAGATGGTTCCTGGTTCTGCTGATGGTGGTGGTGGTCTTGTGGGCGTAGTAGGGAGAAAATTCTTTATCACGCTGTTTCAGAATACTTGTAATACATCAGCAAACTCGTATCAATTCTGAATTTAATCAGTGGCTTCTCTTTATGGCTTTGAGCTTAGTTGCAGGATCATACACTGATATTCTCTCTAATAGTAAATGCATATTAATGAAGGAAATATATCTCTGGCATGCTCATGGAATTATCCCTTTCAGTACTTTGGGACTTTTAAAGAAAAGAAATAAAGATATAGAAAAAGCAGCTCTTTTTGTTATTGCAAAGTCTCCTGAAAGCCTTATCTTTTTTTTTCTTCCAGAAAGAAAAAGAATATTGTTAAGTGTTTAGTTACCACCGGTTGAGCTCCAGCTCAGAAAACACTCATCTATGCTTTTTGACAGTTATTCAAGAAATGTTGTCTCTTAGAAATGAATGTTTTGCCTCCTTTGCTAACCAAAGCACTGCATTTCAAAACTCACAGAGGTACTTAATGTACAGGAGACTTAATGTATTTTAACGTAAAAATAGCAGAAGAGAACACCAGTTCTAAAAACCTGTTCAAGACAACCTTGTATAATGCATTTTTAAACAGAGTCCTCTTGCTAGCTTGGCTCCCCATCAGGGAGAAAGAAAACAAATATTGTTGACCTTGGTAACCAGAAGTTTACCAACACCCTTCTTTCTATTTCACAGCCTCCTCCCTTGCTCTCCTTCCCCGTTTTCCCCCAAACACACACACCATCATACACATTTCCTAATTGTAACTGAGTGGCCAGTTTATCTGGAGGTTTGCTACGGTCAAGCCAGAGGCATAGAAAATAGAGCAACACTGAAAAGAGAATGATCCTCCCAAGAGCATATTTCTAACCGTCTCTGGCAAGGACCCTCCGTATGAGTGTGGCTGGAATCCAAGCAGCTCCTCTATCCCCATGGAATGAAGGAACCCCAATTAGCAGATTAGAAAGTATGAGTTTCAGTTTCAGTATTATTTTGAATGTTATAAAATGTTATGGTCACATCCCACATTCATTTATTTACTTGATTTATTCATGTGCTTATACATACAGTAAACATACATTGAATTTAAAATATCTGTAAGTTACTCGTCGAGAACTGGGGGTTTAAAGGGAAGGTGGGAGAGGGTGGGTGGGTGGGACGTGATCAACCAAAGAACTTGTATGAATATATGCATAACCCTTGGACACAGGTAATAGGGTGGTGAAGGCCTGGGGTGGGGGTGGGGGGCAGACTAGAAGGGGTCAGTGGGGGAAAAACGGGGACATATGTAATACTTACAACAATAAAGATAAAAATATAACAAAATAATAAAAAAATAAAAACAGAAAACAAAGCAGTAGGGGTTTAAAGATGAATATACATGAGTCCTGCTCTCAAATCCCTCCCAGTTTAGTTTGTAGGGGATATGGGAGGGGAGACTCAGACGCACAGTTGTAATAGAAAATACTACAGTAAGTGCAGATATAGAAATAGGAAGAGGGGGAAGGAACCCTTGGTGCCTAGAAGAGGGCGAGCGGTTATCATAGCTTAGGGATGACCAGAAAAGCATTTCTGCAGAAAATAAGGTCTCTCTGTACATTAAACTATGAGTAAAGAGATATTCATATGGAGGGGGGGTCATCGAAGGGAAGACACTCCAAGCTTCTGGGACAGTTTATGCCAAATCATGGAGACAAGACTATCCTGATAAATAGGAGATTGCAAGCAGTTCAGTGTTGCCACAGGCACCTCAAGGAGCAAGGATGTTAGCAGATTAGGCTTTAGGAGGAGATGGGAGCATACCTCGGAGGGCTTTCCTAAGACATTTTAAGAGCTTGGATTAACTTTATGGAAAATCAAGAGCCAAAGAGTGTTTTAAACAACTGTGCGACATGACTAAATTTTTGTTTTCAATAAAGTATTCTCTGGAGAGGATAGAGTTGAGCAGTTGATATGCTGGTCCATGTTGAACAACTCCCTGTCTGAAAACAGAAAGTCTTGATTGTAGTGTTTGCCAATTTCCATGATGTAAATACTCCCGCCATGGCCTATTTCCAACTGCCGATGGGAGGGAATGCCGCTGAGCCCAGAGTTGTGGAGAGAAGAGCACAGTTGACCCTCCTAAGCCGGGACCACTGATTCTAGCCCAGCTCTGGATCAGAGGGAATAGACTGGAAGAACAAAGTCACATTCGGAGGCTTGTGTAGTTCATGCAAAAGGTAACACGGGCTTGAACTAAAAAAGAGGCAGATACTACAGAGGAGAGAAGATGGCCAGGCTGGCCGAGGGGAGTGCCTGGATATGGAGGTTGAAACATGAATAGAGAGAGAGCTGGAAGAAAGCACATGCTAAATAGAGGAGTAGTCAGATGTGAAACATTCTGACAACACGTTAAATCGGTGGTGCATGGGACCCTGAATCCTGGGAGCTAAGCAAGGGGTGGATATTGGACAGAGGTATAGACGTGGGAGTCATCAGTCTCTAGGTCAGGGATGGGGAACCATTTTTCTGCCAACGGCCATTTGGACATTTTTAACATCATTCGTGGGCCATACAAAATTATCAGCTTAAAAATTAGCCTGTTGTATTTGGCCAAACATTGAATTAACTCACCCCTGCCTAATGCCTTGGCAGGGCCAGACCAAATGATTTCTCAGGCCTAATACGACCCTCGGGCCGGACATTCCCCACCCCTGCTCTAGGCAATGATTACAAAGGTGAGTGGATAGTGTTGATCAGAGGGTGGAAGAGACTTCCCAGATGTTGAGCTACAGAATCCTGGTGTGCCTTGGATGGGTTACAAGTATACAGACATATTGATACCTTTGACTTTGGGGCTGGTACTGGACATACTGGAGCCACAGAACTGGACTTGTGTTAGTGGAACCCCAGGACCAAGAGCCTGGGGCCACACGCAGCTTTCTCCTTCCCCTCTTCATGTACTGACCAAGTGTTCTCACTTCTGAGTGTTTTCGATATGGAGAAATATGTGAAGTGCTGGCATATTTTACAACCACTGAATACATTCTCACTTAAGGGGAAGGTAAAGAAAAATAATCTTTGGAAGGAGAGAAAAAGAGAAGACCAGCAAAGGTGAACCTGGAAAGAGTAATATCAAGTAAACTAAATATTTAAATGTGCAGAACCAACCTTCTTGCTGGTGATCAGTTACCAATGCATGTCAGTTCATTTGCTTACGCTCTCTTTCAGTCATTTATCTGTTCAGTACATGCACGCATCAAACCCCTGGGAAGTGTCAGGTGCGGGACTTTTTGAGCATTACTTACTCATTTTGCTATGGCTGATCACATCAAGCAAACAAAAAGTGCAGCAAGGGAGAGGGCAGATCAGTGTTCCTGGGTTTAAAGATTTACAGATGACCATAGGATTCCTATTATTTGGAGGAAGGTGCAGATTGACTCGTGAGGGAGTTCTTCAAGGTCAAGGGGGTTCTTCTGACATTTCGAGGAGAAACCCCTTTCAGTTGTTTTATTCCTTCAGGAATACGTGAGTGAATACTGTGAGGCAGACCCTGGGCTGAGAATTCAGCAGACAGATGAAATCCTGCTCTTACGGAGCTCACTATCTATAGGCGGGAGACAGACTTTATGCAAGCATACGGGATATCACATGAGTGCAGTGGAGAAAACCTAGCAGCTGTGATTCTGGCTATAGAATAATAAGATATAATATCCTTATAATGCATATTATATATTTATGGTTATATAAAATGTATTGCTTTTTGTTAACAATATAAAAGAAATAGAACAAACCCCGAACATATTATGTTTGTTATGTTGAGTGTGTGTGTGTGTGTATGTATGTGTGTGTGTGTGTGTGTGTGTGTGTATATATATATATATATATATATATATATATAAAATAAAATATGTATTATATAGACTAGACAGTAAAGCTAATACCAAGGGGTAACATGAAATATTAAGTGTAGGTTCCTCATTGTCCAGGGTTGTGGGGCAATAAAGATGAGTGAGGAGGTGGTACCGGGCATGCTGGTTTATGGCCACCAACAAGGAATTGCTTTACTTTAACATTCCTTCCAAGTTTGATCACTTATTTTTTGCTGTAGAAATGATTTTAGAGTTGATTCCTGCCCACTGACAGCTGGATTATAGTGAAGAATTATTTTCGCCAAGCCTATAAAAGCCCAAATCTCTTCTCTCAGACCCTGGAAGGCTGTTTCGGGTTTAGTAAGCTAGGAGGTTAGATTCCCAAGCGTCCTCTATTCTGTATCTACCTCCTAGGTCAACCCGGGAAGGGAGAATCAACTGAGAAATCCTATCTAGTTAGCGTTGGGGAAAGGCTCTCAAACAAAAAACGATGAAGTTGCTGGCAGTTAGCAGACTACTAGGCAACAGATTGATGTTCTGATAAAAGGAAAATGGCCCAGAAGATAATAATTGCTGATGAAGATGTGGAGCAGTAGGTACCCTTGTGCACTGCACTGCAGGTAGGAATGGGAAATGTACAGCTGCTATGGAAAACAGCATGGCAGCTCCTCAGACAGTTACGCTTAGAATTATCATATGACCCAGAGATTCTACTTCTGGGAATATATCCAGAAGAGTTGATAGTAGGGACTTGAACAGATACTTGTACAGCCAGGATCATAGCAACATCATTCACGATAGCCAAACGGTGGAAGATCCCAGTGCCCATCAGTGGATAAATGCATAAGCAAAATGTGGTACATGTACACTCAGTATGGACTGTCATTCAGTGTGAACAAGGAAGGGAATTCTGACAAGTGCTACATGGATGACACTTGAAGATATTATGTGAAGTGAAATAAACCAGGAATAAAAGGATAAAAATATTTTATGATCCCTTACACAAGGTACCAAGAATATGTAGTAAAATTCATAGAGTCAGAAAGTAGAACTGTGGTTGCCAGGGATGGAGGGGAAAAGGGATGGGTACATCGTTTCAGTTTAAGAAGATGGGAAAAGATCTGGAGATGAATGGTGGTGAAGATTGCACAGCAATGTGAAGGTACTTCATGCCAATGAAGTGTATGCTTAGAAATGGGTAAAATGGTAAATTTTATGTTGTGTATATTTTACCACAGTGAAAACAAATGAGAGAGAGGGGAGGGGAGAGGAGAGAGAAGAAAATGAGGAGGGAGGAGAGAGAGAGGGGAGAGGAGAGGGGAAAGAGGAGAGGAAAGAAAAGAAATTTCCCAAACCAATAAGTGTAGAGACAATGAAATAGGAACATGAGTTCCAGAACCAGGCTAAAGACACATTCCTCAGAGGAGACTTCTTTCTGCAAACTGGGGGTTATGTATTTCACCCCATCTCCCAACCCTGGGTAGACGACTGGGTTATTTAGGCAGGGGCAAACAAAATCACTGTGTCACCATCCATTGTTAAAATTATGGGTTTTTTTTGTTGTTCAGGGCATAGCCTGTAAAATTGCTAGAGATAGTGTGATATTGAAGGCCGTGGTGCATGGAGCAGATGAACCCGGAAATTCTGTCCTAGAGTAGGTTGGTGTGCTGAATGATGAAGGACTTTCCAATAGAAAAAAGCCTTCTATGCAAACATGCTCTCTGCGGTTATCCATCTTTTCTTTGCACACAGCCCTCTCGCTTCCTCCCACGTCTCAGACTGCATGCGTCCATGCTTCCAGGGGTACCCAGTTATCACCTGTCTTCTTTAAGAACGTTTTCTTAAAGCCTAGGGATGGTGTGAAATATCTGATGGGAAGGTTTTAGGTCTTCATTTGCGGTCAGAATATAGTATTCTAATGTTCAAACAGTCTTTGATTATGCCCAACGATTTGGACCGGTTGGCGTAGCCCTGAAGTGCAGCCGCACAACCAGCTTTGAAAGCAAAGGCAGGAGAAGGAAGCCAGAGCGCCTGCATCTTGTGATTTCTTTCATTGCTTCTCTCTCTTTCTCTCTTGCTTTTAAAGGAAAGATTGGCTTAAATGAAGAATAAATAAGAGGGAAAGGAATGGTGGTGAAGAGAAGGGTGAGGGTGGAGAAAAACACCAGGGTGTTTTTATTTTATTTTATTTTTCTATATAGCACTCTGGGAAGTTTTGAAGGGAAAAAAAAAAGATTTAAGAAGTGATACTTTTGAACTTCAGCCAAAAGCAAGCCATCAAAATGGGACACTGTCTCTTTAAGTGCAAGCCTGCACAAACGAAAGGAAATTAATTAAGTATCCGACGCTGGTGTGGCGCCATGGAAAGAATACACAATCTGGGTCCAGCATGCCAAATCTGAAATGAAAATGAAGGTGATCCGTCATATTTGGCTGTTTTTTTAAGACAGAATATATATTTTTGAAAGTTTACTAAGCAATTACCCAAATTAAAGAAACTGGAAAAGCAAACAGTGGTAAAAATGCTTTAATTTTTTAGAGGGTAAATTAGTTTTAAAATGTGTGCCTTTTATTATCTTAATACCAAAGAGAACGGGGGGAAAAATGCCAGGGTGTTCCTTTAACTCCTTAATGGTGGCACCTAGGAGAATTTATTTACTGCTTCTGCCGATGATAAAGTTTCCAAACTTAAGGGAAAACTTTAAGAAGCCTCGGGCTGCTTCTGAGCTCTAAGGATGGGAAGCTTAGTATATGTTTCTGAATCTGAGATTTTTGGAAAGCCTTTCTCCTCTCTTATACGTGAGTCTCCATGCTCCCCTCGCCCACCTAATAAGATGTTGGCAGCCAGATGGGTTCTGTACCCTCCCACCACCCCTACCCTTTGGGCCACTAAACTTTTGGCAGGTGAGATTCTGTATGAGTCTCTGCTAAAGGCTAAGGGAAAATATGAAAGGGCTTTAGCTAGAAATAGATTCATCTAGCCTGGCCAGCATGGCTCAGTGGTTGACCATCAACCTATAAACCAGGAGGTCACTGTTCGTTTCCCGGTCAGAGCACATGCCCAGGTTGTGGGCTCGATCACCAGTGTGGGGTGTGCAGGAGGCATCCAGTCAGTGATTCTCTCTCATCATTGATGTTTCTATCTGAAATCAATAAAAATATATTTTAAAAAAGAAATGGATTCATCTAGAACAGTGATAGTGAACCTTTTGAGCTCGGCATGTCAGCATTTTGAAAAACCCTAACTTAACTCTGGTGCCGTGTCACATATAGAATTTTTTTTTTATATTTGCAACCATAGTAAAACAAAGACTTATATTTTTGATATTTATTTTATATATTTAAATGCCATTTAACAAAGAAAAATCAACCAAAAGAATGAGTTCGCGTGTCACCTCTGACATGCGTGTCATAGGTTCGCCATCACTGATCTAGAAGATAATAGGACAAGTAGATGGTATGGTCACCTGCACTTTTATTGTCCTTCTTTAGCTTGGATGAGAATAGCAGAGATAGAGTTGCTGGGATTTCCATCTTATGTCTCCACATCACAGAGTTTTCCCTGATACCATCGGAGGAAATAACTGTCAGAAGGAGACGTCTTCTAAAATAAATATAGTATTTAAGGAGCTTATTGAAGAGAAGTCTGTATTAGGTTTGATTCTCTTGGTTGCAACAGACAGAAAATTCATGACAATGGGTCTTGGGATGAAAGGTGGTTTGTTGTTACACCTTGAAAGTTCTACTAAAGGCCTGGCCTCAACCATGATTAAATTTGGTGCTTAGCTGTACACGTGTTGACTAGAGTCCTCACTTCCTAATTTTGGCAGCTCTTTCTCACTCTGGAATTTCATCCAGGTGACTTTGCCATTTAAATGTGCATATATTTCTATTTATTTGAATCTTCTCATATATTACTCAAGGGATCGCACAATTATTAACTCAGGGAAGAGTCTGTTTTTATTTTGATGTGCTGGAGAAATGTAAGCTGGTAGTTTAAAATATAAGCCGTTATATTAGTATTTTATCATACAATATTGCTTCCATTCTCTTCAGCATCTTCACTTCCCACTGATTTCTTCTTGGTTTTCTCCCAGAGTCTGATTGTGTTAAACCCCCTCCTCACAACTCCAAAACCCTCTAAGGGAGAGAATTACTGTCACTTGCCTTTTCCAGAAAACATAGGACTCAGAAGAAGATCATAGTCCCCAAATAGAACTTTAACCACAGAAAGAACTATACAGAGAAGGGGCTGATTTAAAATGGGCACAAGTGCAGACTTCTAAGGTATGAGTCTTAGAAGCCCAGTGTATGAAGAGGATATCCTTAGGCGTATTTAATAGAAATAACAAGAGCTTTGATATCAGTACTGGTGAGTTCAAATCCAGGCTTTGCACCTTGAACTTTTCCACATCCTCAGTTTTGCCATCTTTACAATGGTGCCAGTGTTTCAGGAATTAGACTGAGTGTAAATAAAGCACCTAGCCGGGTGTCTTAGAATGAGTGGAACACATTGAGGGGTACCCCTCATTATTAGTACTGTTAATAATCTTCATTATTATCGAAGTGAGGTATATTCCTGACACGTTGATGTTGTTTATGTTATTAGAATAATATGCTTATGAGGCTGAGTAGGAGCTTTCTGAAACAAATTAAACCAGAAGCATCAACAGCCTTTTCCCTAAATGCCTAAGACTCTGTGCACTATTGGTACAGATGTTGAAAGAACCACGATCTGTTTGTAAGTGCCCTTTCCAACAGAATGTGCCAGGACAGTGGTGCTCGAGCCCAGGTGAGCAGGAGTAGCCTCTAGGACTTTTAAAAACGTACAACCTTCTGGGCACCTTCCCTGAAATATTGATGGATGTGCCAGCCTGGTGCCCAGCTCTGGAGCCAGACTGCCTTGGTGTGGGTTCCAACTCTTCCATTACTCGCGAGGGAACTTTATGGAGTTATGTAGTTTCCCCCGCTTGAGTTTTGCCATCTGTAACATAGAAATAACACTTAATACTTGCCTGGTACATAGGAAGAACTCAAAAAATGCTTGCTTTCATTAGGAGGTGGGAGTGTGTATTAAAACCAAAACAACCTCCCTGACAAATCTGGGATTTAGCCTTTGCTGGAGAATCATTGACCCTGAGACAGAATGTAATACATTTTTCTGTATTAAAACATTATACCTCCCATTATAGCTTCTTACATTCTTAACACTTTCTGAGATGTAAAAATACTTATGTGTTTGAAATTAAGAAAGTGAGAGACCCTTTTGTCTTAAAGAAAATTAAATTAGATATAGCTTGAGCTGTATATAAAACTGTATTTGCAAATATTTATGCATATGCAGTTCTGTCTTTTATCTAATTATATTGAAATAACCTCCTTAAAGAAAAAGAATGAAAGAGAAATGGAGATAGACTTTAGGTTACAAGTTCAGCATTATATACTCCTCAGCACTGACTTTTTCTAGTGGCACTTAACTCATGTCAGGTGCAGAAGTTTTCAGGACAAGTTATAACTTTGCCTTAGGGATTAAAGAAACTCCACCTTGCCCAGCCAGCATTGCTTAGTGTTTGAGCGTGGACTTATGGACCAGGAGGTCAGGGTACATGACTGGGTTGCAGGCTTGCTCCTCAGTGTGGGGCGGGCAGGAGGCAGCCGATCAATGATTCTCTCTCTCTCCCTCTCCCTTCCTCTCTGAAATCAATAAAAATATATTAAAAAGAAAAAGAAACTCCATCTTAGTATTTGAAGTTGTTAGCATTATATCCTCTTTGTGGCTTGTCTGGCTCTGAATTTGTGAGTTGTTTCTGATTAGTAGGTTCTACCTTTACTCTTCCTTTTGGTGCCAGATCTGGGACAGGGGTTCCTGTCTCAGTTTCCAGGTTTCTATTCTTGTCTTGGTTTCTCAAAAACCCCAGATCCTATAGAGTTGTCACAAGCTGGTTTTCTAATTGCCAGTGCTCTTTCCTGCAAACCCACCGTCATGAGTGGGGCCCTCAACCAGATTTCCCTGTCGGCCTGGCTCTTTGAACATTACATGCCCTCACATCCATGGGCTCCATGTTTTGATTACATTTTATGATTTTAGTATTTTGAGTTTTCTCTCTTTTTTACTTTGGTCTGTCTAGCTAAAGTTTTGACAATCATGTTGATAGTAAAGAACCAATTTTTAGCTTCATTGATTTTCTTTACTGCTTTTCTATTTTTATTTCACTTATTCCTGTACTAATCTTTATTATTTCCTTTGTTCTGATTACCTGGGGTTTAGTTTTTTCCAGCTGCTTAATGTGGGAGTTTCAGTTATTGATCTTAGATTGTTCTTCCTTTTTAGTTATAAGCATAGACAGCTATAAATTCCATTCTACGCAATATTTTAAATGTGCTTTATAAATTATTGTATGTTGTATTTTTTAATTCATCTCAAAAGCATTTTCTAATTTCTCTTGTGACTCTTGATATATTGCTGATATATGAGTTTAATTTCTATAATTTGTGAATTTCCTCATTTCCATCTGTTACTGATTTCTAATTTAATTCTATGTAGTCCATGAACATACTTTGTTTGATTTCTATTCATATACATTCAATGTGGCTTGTTTTATGACCTCACATATGTCTATCCAGGAGAATATTTCATGTGTGATTGAAAAGAATGTGTGTTTTGCTGTTGTTAAGTGTTCTATTTAAGTCTGTTAGGTTTATTTGCTTTTATGTTGTTGTTCGGGACTTCTATTTAATGTTAATCTTCTGCCTAGTTGTCCTATCCATTATTTAAAAACTACTGTTGTTTAATTGTCTATTTTTCTTTCAATTTTATACATTTTTTTTTGCTTCATGCATTTTGAGACTCTGTTTTTAGGTGCATATATATTTACTAGGGGCCCGGTGCACGAAATTCGTGCACTGGGTGTGTGTGTGTGTGTGGGGGGTAGTGTCCCTCAGCCCAGCCTGCCCTCTCTCAAATACTGGGAGCCCTCAGGCGTTGACCCCCATCACCCTCCAATCGCAGGATCAGCCCCTTGCCCAGGCCTGACGCCTCTGACTGAGGCGTCAGGCCTGGGCAGGGGACCCTCATTTCCCCCCATCACTGGTTCTGCCCCCAGCCCAGGCCTAATGCCTCAGCCAGAGGCATAGACGCCCAACACCCTCCGATCGCCTGATCAGCCCCTTGCCCAGGCCTGACGCCTCTGACAGAGGCATCAGGCCTGGGCAGGGGACCCTCATTTCCCCCCATCACTGGTTCTGCCCCCAGCCCAGGCCTAATGCCTCGGCCAGAGGCGTAGACGCCCAACACCCTCCGATCGCCTGATCAGCCCCTTGCCCAGGCCTGACGCCTCCGCCAGAGGTGTCAGGCTTGGACAGAGGACCCCCATCTCTCCTGATCACTGGCTCTGGCCCCCGCCAGGCCTGAGGCCTCTGGTCCAGGAATCATGCCTGGGCAGGGGACCCCCATCTCCCTCTGATCACTTGCTCCACCCCCCGCCCAAGCCTGACGCCTCTGACCCAGGCTTCAGGCCTGGGCAAGGGGACCATCATATCCCCCCAATCCCTGGCTCTGCCCTCCACCCAGGCCTGATGCCTCGGCCAGAGGAGTTGACCCTCATCACCCTCCAATCACCAATCACCGGATCGGCCCCTTGACCAGGCCTGAGGCCTCCGGCAGAGGTGTCAGGCCTGGGCAGGGGACCCCCAGCTCCCCGCGGTTGCAGGCTCCGCCCCTGCCCAGGCCTAACGCCTCTGGCTGAGGCGTCCGGTTCGGGCAGCTGGGACCCGCAGCTGCAGCGGCCCCGCGATCGTGGGCTCCGCTTTAGGCCCAGGCAAGGGACCCCTAGCTCCCGGGACTGCCAGCTTCGACCGTGCCCAGCTCCCATCGCTGGCTCCACCCCTACTTCCTGCTATCACTGGCCAGGGTGGCAAAGGCGCCTGATTCTCCGATCATGGCTGAGTGGCAGGGCAAAGGCGGCCCCAGGGCCGCCTTTGCCCTTCCCCCCAGCTCTTAGCTCCCCCCTGGGTTTCCAATCACTGTCAGTGGCAGAGGGCTTCTTCCTGCTTTCCCTTTCGCCTCCCTGCATTGTGCCTACATGTGCAAATTAACCACCATCTTGTTGGCAGTTAACTGCCAATCTTAGTTGGCAGTTAACTGCCAATCTTAGTTGGCAGTTAATTTGCATATAGCCCTGATTAGCCAATGAAAAGGGTATCGTCGTACGCCAATTACCATTTTTCTCTTTTATTAGATAGGATAATTGTTATATCTTCCTGATTGACCATTTTTCATGAGAAAATGTTCTTTTTATATCTAGTAATATTTTTACTTTCAAATTAAACTTTGTCTGATGAGTCTGTACCAGTACATATTATCATCTCACTTCAGCACACTTACGGTGTTGCTTGCATGGTATATCTTTTTTCCATTTTATTTTCTTATATCATTAAAGCTAAAGTGTATCTCCTTTAAATAGCATATAGTTGAATGTTGTTAGGATGTTTTTCAATATGATAATTTTTGTATTTAATTGGATTATTAGCCCATTTACACTTAGTGTTATTGATATGATTGATTCACTCAATTCCTCTGCTTTTTGTTTTCTATATGTATCAAGAAATTTCTTGTTCCTCTGTTCTCCTACCTTTTCATTAAGTGGGTATTTCCTAGTAAAATTTTTAATTCCTATGATAATTTTTAAACTATTCCAAAATTTATCTTTATTGTGGTTCCTCTGGGGCTAATAAGTATCTGTTAACTTATCAGAATTCACTTCAGATTTATAATCATTTAATTCCAGTGAGGCATGAAAATGTTACTCCTATATAGCTTGATTCTTCTATATAACCTCTCTTTTTTTGCGTGAAATGCTCATGCATTGCATGTTTAAATCTACATTGCGAACTTAGCTATATATTGTTATAATCATGTATATTGAGCAGAACAAGACACCCGTCACACACTCATGTAAATTTGGCAGCTTGCTGACAATGGTGTAGAACTAAATACCTGTTGCTGTGATCTGCACAGGAGAACATGAAATACATAGAAATGTCTAGGAAATTTCTAGACAGTAGCACACTAAAGTGTTTCTGAACTAATTAGTGCCATATTCAGTGTCACGGAAAATTTTTCTGTGAATCCTGCCAATCATGCAAAAAAAAAAAAATCTATGTGTTTTGACACGTGTCACTTACGGAAAAAGTTATTACAGGAAGTGAGCGGCCTTCCTCATGTTCTCCCCAGGCAACTAGAGCGCAGTGATGGCTGCTGTCGCTGAGCAGCAGGAACATCAGGTTGCACGGAGCGCTTTTCTTCTGTCTGTGTTTTGACTGTCATCCTTTCAGAAGGAATGGGTTGGAACAAAAGGAATGGGCTTTCCCGTGGCTCGATGGGCCTGGGAGGTTTGCAAAGTAAATCATTAAAGGGTTTTATGATGAGATTGAAATATATTATTGATATGCTGAAGACCTCAGGGGTATAAAACAAAAGCAAAGCAAACAGAGAATGTCTCCCCACTGACCCAGTGAGGAATTTCCAGCTGCTGTCACAGCAGGCTCCGTGGATGGAACCTTTCCTGGACACACACACACACACACACACACACACACACAACCCGAACACATGCATGCACACACAACACTGAACACATACATGCACGCACACGCCGGGCATGTGCATGCACACACACTCGCTCTCTTTTTATTTTGGGATTTTAAGCTTCTGATAGCATCTGCTTGACTCTTGGACAGTTAAATTAAAGCTCAAGACACATCTGTGATTTGAAGAGAAAGAGAGAAGAATTGCCCTTCTGCCAAAGGAAGAGTAAGTTCTGTATTAAGGTTAGATAGACAGCCGAAACCGGTTTGGCTCAGTGGATAGAGCGTCGGCCTGCGGTCTGAAGGGTCCCAGGTTCGATTCCGGTCAAGGGCATGTACCTGGGTTGCGGGCACATCCCCAGTAGGAGATGTGCAGGAGGCAGCTGATCGATGTTTCTCTCTCATCGATGTTTCTAACTCTCTATCCCTCTCCCTTCCTCTCTGTAAAAAATCAATAAAATATATATATAAAAAAAGTATAAAAAGGTTAGATAGACAGCATTGGGGATATTTTCTATGGTTTACAGTGTAAAAGAATGTCAGAGTTGGAAGGGAAATCTGAGACCAAACCCTTAATATTATAGATGTAAGTGACTTATACCCAGGCTCAGGCAGCTGGTTAGTGGCAGAGCATAGCTAAGAAACAGTCTTTCCATTTCATTTCTATACTAATTTTATCATCATAATTCCTGTTCAGTGTTTCTCAGTGCCAGTCTGAAAGACAGCGAGAATGATCCCAAAGAGAAAATAATCTGGAAATCAGTTCTGTATCCCCTTCGTTTTCCCCTATAAAAGTCTAAGGCCAGGTTCTGTTTTCTTTATGTTAATTTCAGGGTAACCCACCCTTACTGAGTTGTGTTCCACGGACATACCATGTGGCAGAAGCAAAGCAATCTGAGATTTTGAGACGTGAAGTTTCTGCCTGCAGGTTCCACGGCTGAGTTATCTGGGATTACACACAATTGCCTTTCTGTTTTACTTGCTGGAGTCTGCAAGCTTTGGTGCCTATACCTCAGAACTCTGTGTTCCTTCCAACATACAATATTCTTTAAGCCTATTTATTTTCTAAAATGCCTTATATGTATTTCTTTTCTAAAACCTAGTTTATGGCAAAGTATATAACTTGTACACCAAAATAAAATAACTATGCACGAGATAGAAGCAAGGATATGGATTTTTCTAGTCAGGATAAACCTGGTTTCAAATCCTGGCTTCTGAACTTTGCAACATTGAGAAATGGAACCAGCAAATCTGCAGCTTTGTTTTCTCAGTAATGTCACTTGTAAGGCGTGGACTTCATAACATGGGTGTGAAGATAAAATAGAATAATACATTTAAGAGCCTCACACATTGTTGGTGAGAGGAATACTAATTTAAGCAGTTCTTTCCAGTTTGCTTGATTTAATGTTTCATCACAGTTCTATATTTTGGCTAAGCCATCCTTTTAATGAGAAATTAATAGTAAAAGTGCCTTGAAGAAAGATACAATGGAATATTACTCAGCAATAAAAAATAATGAAATGGCTGGATTTAGAGGGTATTATGATGCTAAGTGAAATAAGTCAGACAGAGAAAGACAAATACTGCATGAGTTCACTTATTTGTGGAGTCCAAAAAAGCAAAACAAACAGATAAACAAAACAACAGAAATAGATCCCTAGAGACCCCTAGATACAGAGAACAAACTGATGGCTGCCAGATGGGAGGGAAGTGGAAGGATGGATGAAAAACATGTAATTACAAAAAACCTGTTTGAAAAGAAACATACTAATACAGAGTAAAATTAAAGGAGATAGTGATTATCATCCTTTTGGCATTCATGAAATGATCTGATTATTTTCAGCGTTATTCCAGTCTTGATTGAATTTGGATGCAAAGGTAACTTCTAAAGCAATAGTGCAGTTTCCCTTTTTAGCATTACAGTCCCTAAACCTCAAAGCTTTAAGTGGGCTGGTCTGTTCTGATGCTGTACATGTTGACCATGCAAAGGACCATGATTGCCTTTCAGAGCGTAAGACTTGTGCATTCCCCATCTGTGAGGGAATGGCTTTACACGGTAAAATCTGGACAGCCCTCCCGATGATCCATCTAAATCTCTCATTTTATAGATTTGGACACAGTATACAAACTCCACTTGAAACACCAGTGAATAGATTTGGCACCTAGCAGACAGATGTTGAATAAATATTTGTCTAATTAAAGGAAGTGTATGTCTTTTGAACCTAAGTAGATTGTTTTGAGGTAAAGCAGGTTAAGAAAATTATCAAACAATGTGAAATGACAGTGCATTAGGCTTTTAAAAATTGTTATCTTAAGTTTTAATTTCTCTGGACATTTATTTTCCTTGACTTTAATTTTCTTTCAGCATATAGATGATAGATAGATCATTAATTCCAAAGCAATGGAAGATATTTTTTTAAAAGTTTCTTACTAAGACAACTGTTCTAGACAAACGCCTTCCTGTTTCTTTCTTTTCTTTTTTTTTTTTCCTTTTTGCTCAGGGATGAGTGATTGTTTCCTTCCACAGATCATAATGAATCTCAAGGTCAACATTTTAGTTCTAAGTTCCATTGATCTAGCTCTTTTTTTCTCTCTAACACAATGCACTTCAATACTATTTGCATTTTTTGGAGGGAATGACTTTTCTTTGATTATTGATTTGTGTGGTTTTGGATCTTGGTTTGGGTGCTTCCTTGCATCTGATTTTTACAGTGATCTGAGTGGGAACATAAAGAGTCTATTTGAGAGGTATTTTCATCTTAGCCCAAAGCTTCTGGAACCTTCTGAGTGAATACATTCCCACAGGTATCATAATCTTTCTGTAACCATTTAAATGAAAAAAAAAATTGTGAAGACCATCCGTGGGATACTTACACACCTAGACCTGGGCTGTCTGCGCAAGAGAGGAAAGACAGGATGTTTCTAGACGGCCTCCCCGGAGCTGCTTGGTCACTGGGAGGCTAAGACCTGTCATGCACAGGGAAAGCATGGCCTGATCCCAGGGCCCGATGGAAACACTGAGCCTCGTCAGAGACTTAGAACTTGTACTGCAGAAGGCACTGGAGTTGGTTCCTATTTTCTGCCTGGAATATGCTTTAACCAGAAAAACATATCTTTCTTGAGTTTGTGAACCAAATTCAGTCAATGTTTTTAGACTTGCAGCTACTTATGAGCAGGGTTACATTTTAGAGATATAAATGTTTGGATTTTAATGGTTCCAAGGTCACAATTCACAATGCAGAGGGACCCTCACAATGATTACAGACTCAGTGAATATTGCCAAATATTAGTAGGTGGGAAGGAGAGGAGTAGAATATCTACTGACAAGAGTGACTCTTTCACGTGTTTTTGTTTTCTTACTTTTTTGTGTGCTCTGGATATTAGGAATTATATATGCCCGGCCTATGCCATCAGAGATTTATTTGTGGCTTGGGTAAATAATAAAAACCCTCAGCAGATTCATGGACACTGTATTCCTCTTTCTTTTTTCTTTTTCCTTATTTAAATTGTAAACAGTATATCCTA
Source organism: Myotis daubentonii (assembly GCF_963259705.1). NCBI lineage: Eukaryota > Metazoa > Chordata > Mammalia > Chiroptera > Vespertilionidae > Myotis > Myotis daubentonii. Next base: position 52,093,182 of record NC_081855.1, on the reverse strand, counting down.
CGGGGAATTGGAGAAGCAATGGGTAGTCCAAAGCAAATAATTACCTTTGCTCTTTGTTTACAGTGAGGTTCAGAGAGCACTTCTTTTCCCTTTTCATTAAAAAAAAAATCTCCTTTCTTTCTCCAGAAAAAGTTAAGAGTAAAAAATGATCCGTAGTCCCCCTGACATTATTAATCAGGATGGAAGGGATTGGGCATCTGAGTCACTGCCCCGTGCCCTCTGCCCGTCCGGAGTGAGGAATGTTAACTGCATTGTGCTGTAATGAGCCATACCCAAACTACTGTTTTCTGGTCCACTGTTTATTTGATGTCTTTATTGTAATGAAACTCAGATGGTGGGTGTTAACACTAGCAGTGTGCTGGGAGATCACGCTGGGAACCATTCTAATTAGCTGCAAGTGGGTCTCAGAATTAGAATGGAGGAAAGAACAAATTTTTAGTAACGACGTTAAATTGAAGCCCTCATTTATTTTCATTATGGCTAGACCAGAAGCGAGCTAATGTTTCCCAGGTCTTTCCAGGCAAGGCCTGTGGCTCGGCTCGGCTCAGCTCAGCTCCGTGGAGTGGGATCAGCTATTTCCCATGCACTGCGGCCTGCCTTGCTCCAGGAAAGGGAATTCTAAGCTGAGGTTGGAGCGAGACACCCGGCTAGAATCCTCAGAGCGGAAGATGAATCGCGCAGGAGTCGCGAGGAACTTCTGTTCAACTTTGACCTCATGTTCTTCTGAGTTCTGTGATCTAAAAACACCTTTTCCTGCCTGGGTGTATTCTCAGAAATGAAATCCTTTGGTGTTCGTCACCAAGTGGCCAGTGGATTACATCTTACCGTTCAGCACAGAACAGAAACCCCAGCCTAACAGGGAAATTGCTCGCTTTCCTGAGCCGGTGTTTACACATCTTCTGGATTTGTGGGATTCATATTTGGGAAGCAACTAATTGGTCAATCAGAGGAGACTTGAACTGTCGAGGCGTACTTGGTGTAGAGGGTATCTCTAAATCATATTTTCTGTAGCACAGAACATCGTTTTAATGGTTACAGCATGTAGCCAGATGCCTCCCAAGGCTGCTTTGGGGATGTAATTCTAGGATGTGGATTTGTAAGGCGTGATTTATAGAAGCTGCCGACGTCTTACGGAGGGAATCCCATGTTCTTCTCTGTAGAGGCACCTCCATGCACTTATTTTCTTACCACTCAGGGTCGGGGATGACTTTAGTGAGAGTTTAATAAAAACAGAGCTTAAAAATATTTGATGATCGCTGTATAAAACCTAGAAACGTGTTTTTCAGAAAAGACTAGTATAGTGCAGTATTTATTATCCTGTACAGGAAGGCTTTTTGTTTCTGTTTTTTTTTTAATGTAACATATTAATAATCAGACTTTTCCTTCCGAACGGGAGTGAATTATATACCTGACAAGGTACTTGTACCTAAAACATACTAAAAACTCTTAAAAGTTAATAATAGAAAGATATATAGCCCAACTAAAACTGTAGAAGCAAATATTTCCTTAAAGAAAAGATGCAAACACCCATTCAGCACACAAAAAGATGTTCGACATTGTTAGTCACCAGGGAAAATCAAAGCCACCGTGAAATAGCACTTCCCGCTCACTGGGATCGCCATAGTCAAAAGCCAGATAGTGACAGTTATGGCTGAGGAGGCAGAGAGATGGGGACTCGTACTCTGCTGGTGGGCATGGAAAATGCTACAACTGCTTTACAAAATAGTCTGGCAGTTTCTTAAAAAAATCAAACATAGAATTGCTATATATCCCAGAAATCCTACCTGGAGGCATATACCCAAGGAAAATGAAAATGTATCTGTACTCAAAAACTTGTACATGAATGTTTAACAATAGCATTATTACAATAGCCAAAGGATGGAAATAGTGCAAATGTCCATCAGCTGATCCATAGTAGTGTCAATAACAAAAGAAATACAAATAGAACAGAAAAAAAAAACACCAACAAAAAACCCCCACAAAAAACAAATGTCCATCAACTGAAGAATGGGTAAACAACATATGCTATATTCATACAATGGAATATTATTCAGCCCTAAAGGAATGAAGCACTGGTACATGATACAACATAAATGAACTATGAAAATATTATGCTAAGTGAAATAAATCAGTCATAATCCAGGTTGTATGGTCCCATCCATATGACCAATCAAAAACATGCTTGCAGGACACTATAGAGTTTGAGAGGAATTGATGGGTATGACATGGATCAGAGAAGAAACAACTCCAAGAGAAATAGTTTTGATAGGAAAGACCTCACAATTAAATATGGTAAATGGTATTTATGGGATGCCTTTTATTGTTATGTAGCAAAACTTTAAACATTGAATTAACATATTTTAGTAGTTGTAACAAATAGACTTTACTTAAGTGTAGGACTATTTTTCTTTAGGAAAGTGACTACAGTGGGGAAAAATGAGGACCCAAGAATATGATGTGTTCAGAGAGTAAAACAAAAGTCTTATGAACTAAACATTTATATCCTCCCAATATTCATATGTTGAAATCAGAAGCCCCAATGTGATGATTTTAGGAGGCAGGGTCTTTGGGAGGAGATCAGGTCACAAGGGGGGAGCCTTTACCCAGGGGATTAGTGCCCTTATATAAAAGAGACTCCAGGAGCTCCCTTGCCCCTACTGCCATGTGAGGACACAGTGAGAAGATGGCCACTTGGGAATGAGGAAGCTGAATCTTATCAGGCACCAAATCTTGCTGACACTTTGATCTTGGACTTGCTAGCCTCTAGAACTATGAGAAATACAGTAAATATTTGTTGTTTAAGCCATCTGGTCTATGGCATGTTTTTCTATAGCAGCCTGAATAGACTTAAGACAAAATATAAGACAGAATAAACTTGCAAGAGAATAAACTTGAGGATAGAGATGGAAGGGAGCTGAGATGAAAAGGGTTAAGGATAGGTCAGGACAGGAGGCAAAGGAGAAATGTGACCAGTGAGAAATGTCAAAGGTCGGGGTGTCTGGGCTAAGTTATAGAATAAGGATGATCGGCATTCAGGGCTATTGCCATAACCTTCCTCACAGTCAAAACCTTCATGAGAATCTACATATAAATGCCTTTTTATTTTGTTGGTTGGGAGAAAAGACAAGCAGCCAAGTTCCATGCCTGGAGCAGAGGGAAGAAAACGCTTGCAGGAGATGAGATACAAGCAAAATGAACCGAGACTGAAAGTTCAACAAGAGGAAAAAATTTGAAGCAAGATATGACCATGAGAACATGAGAGTCTGGTATTTTGCAGAAGTCTTGGGGGAAGCTAGGCATATCCCACAGGATGTGGACAAGGGGCTCAAGCCAATTTTATTTAAATCTCAAAGGATCGGGTGACCTTAGGCGACATGGCCTTGCTGCTTTCCTTTGCCTGATACAGATGACCTGATGCTCGTTGAGTTTTCTTTCCTTTTAATAAGCTTCCTGCTGATCCAATAATATGCTGGCCGAGTGCAATGCTGAGACCACCATGGAACACCACCTCCTGGTGTGCATGTGGGAAGAGGCACTCCAAGGGGCTGCTGATTCTGGACCGAGGGCTTTCCACTTGGAATCCTGGTTCCAAGCTACAGCCCGGTTGGAAGGACCCCCGAGGAGTAGACCAATGCTCACCAGTATCCAGTCACCTGTTGGCAGTCGCCAATGAACAGTGAAACAAGGAACTCTCAGAGTAACCGAGTTTATGGTAGTTGGCTGGGACAGGGTCTGAAAAAATAAATATCACCTTTCCTCGGAATGCACAATCCCTGTGTGTCTGTGGATTAGACAGAAGAAATTATTTTATGGGAAATAATCCTGGTAATTACCACGGAAATCTCAGTGGTAAATGAAAAGGATGCATGTGTGCAGAGACTAATGTGCGCGTTGTTTTACAAGGACAAATGGCACCAGGATGGATAAGTCGTGTAGAACACGTGACTAACATGCTAGAGAGCTCTTCTGTGAGACACTGTGAAGTATGTGGGATTAAGCTCTTGAGGAGTTCACTTTATGCAACCTTTAAAAGTTATACAGTTCATTCCTCTGAGCACAAATGGTTCCTCCAAAGTAAAAGGGGATAAAATAAAATAACACTTAGCTTAGGTTGATAAGTGTTTCTTTAGGAGTTTGGAATTATCTGTGATCTTTTCTTTTTCTTAACAGCCTAGCGTGGCATAAATCTCCTCTCTTATGGTAGTTACTTGGATGCTGTTTGATAGTAGTAAAATTATTTTATGCTAAAAAAAGATAAGGTTCCCGAATATCAAGTGAGCCGAGCTGGATGTACCTTTAAATGTGGCTCAGAGCAGGGCCAAGATTTTAAAATTCAGCAGTGGTTGCTATTCAGATGGTTGTTCTAGTACCATTGCCAGTAAAAACTCAGTGAGAGGTCTCATGTATCACACATTGGGTTTGAAAAACTATGTTGAGGGTAACAAGGCAATCACTTCTTGGTCTCTCTCTCTTACACACACACACACACACCCTACCCACCTACCTACCTGGAGGTGTCACATATTTCAAAAGTGTCTCCAATTGCTATTGACCTTTCTGATGTTCTGAGAAGACAGGGTCAGTACAGGAGGAATTGTTCTACCCCTCTCATCTCATTTGCAGTCACACATGATGAAAATTATTTTTAAAATGAGTAATTCATGCCTGAGCTCTTTTGACCCTTTCTTTTCTCATAAGTGAATTATAATCCGTTTTGGGAGGTATAGTTCAAGCTGTGACATGCAGCAGGGAAGGGTAGAGGGCTTAAGAGATTCAGAAACTATTGTGATGAAGCTTCCACCTAGTCCTTGAACTCAAAGAATTCTCTATAAATGAGCTTAAATAAGATATTAGAGGAGATGGGACTAGCAGATAGTCCACTGTGATTATTACTTTGGCAGTTTCTTCGTCATTGACTCCTCAAGGGTCTATTGCATTGATGGCTCCATGGCACACTGAGCAGTAAAAGTGACATTAGTAATAGCTCCCAGAACCTGAGTACCAGGCTCATGCTAAGAACTTCTGAAAATTTGTATGACTGAGTTCTTACCAGCCTATGGAGCACATGTCATTATTCCTGTTTCATAGACAGACAAATGATCACTTAAGTGAAATGACTACTTCCTTTCCACATAGTGTCATTGAAAGAGAATGGATTTAGAATAAGAGTCTTCATTTTTCACCTGACCCAGGATGGAGGAGAAATCACACCATGTAAATGTATGGAAGGAGAATCTTCGTTGAGTGGGAATGTAGACATGACTGTTCCTGCATGAAGATGAAGACAAATTGGGGTCAGTTGGGTTTATGTGCCACATGCAAGGGACATGGCAGGCCCTCTCTGCTCTACAAGGAAAAACAGACTTTATGCTTTCTCAGCTTTGCAAAGAGGGGGAAAATCATGAGACTGGAAAGAGCCTGGGTTTTTTTTTTTTTTTTACTGAAACAGACCTGAGATTTAAGCCCTGCTCTAATATTTACTTTATGTAAAGACTTCAATGGTTACAAACTCATAGGTAAATTGGGGTCTTTATTTTAGATGAGAGATAATGTCTACAACGTGCTTATTATAGTATATTGTACATATACATTATATATTTGCAAGCGCTCTAGACATGGAAGCTGTTTTTAGTTTCATTTTATCCCCGCAGTTAGGAAAGTTTTCCAAAGGTATTTATTGTCCATTATGGTAGAATTTGAATGCATTTATTTGAGCCATCCTGTGGATCAATAACCTGTAAATGTATTCATAAATTTCTTGACTCTACTTCCGTTTATCCTTCTGCCAGTATCTAACCCATTCCTTATATTTTTTCCTAATCTGTTAGATGTGCTTCCTGTCACTGCTCCAAAACTACACACCTAAATGCTAGCATTTCAGGGTTTGATGCCAAATATGTGTTCGAGCCAATCTGATTTAGTTTTATAAGTTCTGCCCTTTTGACGTCCATCTCCTCCAAACCCCATCATTTAGTCTGTTCTCAAGAACACTTCTCAGGATACCTTCTCCTCCCCTGATAGTAGATCTTTATTTATGAGACCAAGGACGACAAGGGGATTGATCATTAACATCCATGCAACTTTAGCTTATCCATCACTTGAAGTTTGTTTTACTAGATCTATTAAAACGATCTTGTTACTGTTTGATTTGGTTTAATATCTAGATTAGGCTATGGTAGCCAAATGGCTTTCCAGATTTCTACTTAAACAGGCCAGTTTTTATTGGAAAGGGCTTTTGGATTTCCAGCTATGATCCAGGTTTCAGGAGTCTTTTCCGTTGTACCCATATAAAAGTGGAGTTCTAGTACACAGACTTTTATGAGAGTGAATGTGAAATTGGGCATTTAGTACTTGACGTCAGCCCAGCGTTTGGGAACACCTTCCTTTATCTGCCCTAGTCAAAAGTTGATCCGTTTCACATGGTATAAGTGCCAATGTTTGAAATGTTAACTCTTAAATTGAAATAGAACAGAAGTGCAACATGCTTCCCGTATTTTTAAATAGCTATTTTTCTGATCATAAACTCATAGATATGCATTAGAAACAATTTAAACTAAAAAGAAGCATGTGGAAAAAAAAGTAAAAATCACTCACAATCTACCTCTTGCATATTAGACTTTGCTGTCCATCATTCTGTACTTTCCTCTAAGCATTCAAATATTGAGTAAAGAGCATCCTCTTGAATATACATTTTGTTATAAAATCTATTTTGTCAGCTTTTTGGTGTATAATTTTCAGTCCCCAAATTGATAAATTTTGAGTAGTATACCTCATTGAGTTACGTCTAATGCCCATTCTTATAATTACTACCACAGCCCTGACCTAGAACAATTTCATCATCCCCAAATAGTTGTCAGCTCCATTTACAATATATTCCCTCCCCCATCCCTGGCAACAGCTGTCAACAACTGTTCTCATTTTGTAGTGTGCTTTTTGGATGGCTCACTGCTAGTGTATAGATACACAACAGATGTTTGCATGTTGCTCTTGTGCTCTGCAACTTTGCTCAATTCCTTTGTTAATTCCAGTATTTTATTTTGATGGGTTCTTTGAGAGTTTCTCAGTATAGGATTGTGTCATCTGTAGATATAGTTTTACTTCTTCTTTTATGTTTGGATGCTTTTCCCCCCCTTCCTAATTACTCCTACTAGAACTTCCAGCACATCGTTGAAAAGCAATGGTGAAAGCAATCATCTGTGTCTTGTTCCTGATCTTAGGGAAAACCTTTCAGTCTTTCACCACTGAGTATGATGTTATCTATGGATTCTTTAAAAAATAAATGCCATTTGTCATGTTGATGCATTTTTTCGTCTACTCCTAGTTTTCTAATTTTTTTAAATCCTGAAATGATAATGGATTTTATCAAATGCCTTTTCTTCATCAGTTGAGATGATCATGTGTTTTGTTTCTTTCATTCTATTCATATGATCTGTTACATTGATTGATTTTTCTTATGTTGAACTACCTTTGAATTCTTAGGATTAAGCCCACATGGTAATGGTATATACTTTTTTTCAGTACGATTTTGGGTTTAGATTGCTAGTATTTTGTTGAGGATTTCTACATTGAAAATCATACGGGATATTGACCTATAGTTTTTTTGTGGTTTCCTTGGCTTTGGTATCAGTGTACTGCTGGTCTTAAGAAGTGACTTAGAGACTGTTCTATGCTCTCTCCCTGATTGGAAGAGTTTGTGAACAGTTGCCAATTCTTCTTTAAATGTTATAATTACCAGAGAAGCTAACTTTTCTATTTTGGGAGGTTACTGATTCAATCTTTTTACTTGGTATGGCTCTGTTCATATTTGTGATTTCTTCTTGAGTCTTTATTGGTAATTGGCGTATTTCTGGAAAATTTTCTGTTCCACCTGGGTTCTCTAACTGGTTGGCATACTATTATTCATAGGATTCTGTTATAGCTCTGTTTATTTCTGTAATGTTGGCTGTAATGCTTCCACCTTCATTTCTGATTTTAGTTAGTGGTATCTTTTCTCTCCTTTTTTCTTGTTCTAGCTGAAGGTTTGTTGATTCTATTGATCTTTTCAAAGACCCTATTTTCATTTTTGTGATTCTCTCTGTTGTTTTCTATTCTCTTTTGCATTGATCTCTGTTTCATTGTTTATTATTTCCTCCCTTCTGCCACCGTTTGGTTAGTTTTTTCTTTTTCTAGTTCTTTAAGGTTTAAAGCTCTGATCAGTTGATCAAGGAAGAGAAAACTCAAGCCTGGTTTATAGATGGTTCTTTGTGACATGCAGGCCCCGCCCAAAAGTAAATAGCTGTAGTACTCTCTGGGACACCCCTGAACGATAGTGGTGAAGGGAAATCTTCCCAATGTGCAGCATTCTGAACACTGCTTCTCAGAGAAGAAATGGCCAGGTGTGTTATTATAGTCTGATTCATGGGTTTTGGCCAATAGTTTGGCTGCATTATGAGGGGTTTGGAAGGAACATGCTTGGAAAACTGGCAACCAGCAAATTTGGAGAAGAAGTATGTGGATGGATCTCTCTGAGCAGGCAAAAAATGTGAAGGCATTGGTGTTCCATGTGAATGCTCAGGAAAGGATGACCTTGGCAGAGAATGATTTTAATAATCAAGTGTATAGGGTGATGCTTTCTGTGGACACCACTCAGCCTCTTTCCCCTGGCCCTGCTCTCATTGTCCAATGGGCTTTTCAACAAAGGGGCCAAGATCATAGTTCCTCATGTTAGGATGAATTATGATCTTGGTATTTTCTTTATTTGGTGATTAATTATAATTTAAGGAGATGTGCATAGGTGTCAAGTTGACAAGTAGTGGACTGGGGCTGGTTAATTTTATGTTTCAACTAGATGGTTAGATAGTTGGTTAACCAGTGGTTCTCAACCTTCTGGCCCTTTAAATACAGTTCCTCATGTTGTGACCCAACCATAAAATTATTTTTGTTGCTACTTCATAACTGTAATTTTGCTACTGTTACGAATCATAATGTAAATATCTGATATGTAGGATGGTCTTAGGCGACCCCTGTGAAAGGGCCGTTCGACCCCCAAAGGGGTCGCGACCCACAGGTTGAGAACCGCTGGGCTAAACATTTCCCGGTGTGCCTATGAGGATGTTTCTGGATGAGGTTAACGTTTTCTGTCCCAAGATCCCATCTGAGAAACTACATTACATTTACTTGTCATGTATCCTTAGGCTCCTCCTTGCTTTGACAATTTTTCAGACTTGGCTTGTTTTTGAGGACTTTGATGGTTTTAAGGAATATTGATCAGATATTTTATAGGGTTCCCTTTGTTTGGTATTTTACTGATGATTATTACACTGGGGTTCTGGGGTTTGTGGAGGAAGCCTGTAGAGATAAAGTATCATTTTTATAACATCAGATCAAGAGTACATCCTATTACATGTATTGCTGTTCATGTTGACCTTGACCAACTTACTGACATGGTATTTGTCAGGTTTCTTGACTATGAAGTTGCTCTGTATTTCCATACTGTGTTCTGTTAGAATGATGTCACGGTGTACAGCCCACACTTAGGCAGTGGGGAATTAGACTCTCTCCATTCCCCTTGTGGTGGATAATCTACATCGATTATTTGAAAATTTTGTGCATACGGGAGATTGGTCTTTTCCCTCCCCATCTTATTTATTCATTCAACCATTTATTTATATCAGTATGAAATAATAGATACTAATTGTATTCTATGTATTATAATCAGTACTACTTAACTTATTTTCTTTCTCATATCACTCCTGTTTTAGCCACTAGGAACTCCTTTTGTTGGTTCCCGTGTCCCTTTGACACCCCCTGCCCCCCCCCCCCATCAATGTGGTTGTTTTTCCTTGCACTTCCTTACTCTGGCACTCAGAAAGTATATTTCCTACCCCAGCCATGGCATCAGCCATTTTCCCAAGGAGCCTTCACTCCTTTTATTGAAGAAAATGAGATCTGTATGCTTTGGATTAATAACATTCAAAATGTTTTTAATTTAGATATAGTATTTTTCATTTCTAGTACATCCCTTTGGGTTATTGTTGTATTTCACTTTTTTCCCCCATAAGGATCATATTTTTTATTTACATTCTTGGACAGATAAAGTATCTCTGTTATAGCTGTTTTATCCCATGTATTATGAAATCTTTCTTCTACTCTGGCTTGTGAGAATAGGCACCATTCTCTGTCGTGAGCGGACTCTGGGAATTGTTCTGTTTACTTGATTCCAATATTTCCTCTCCATGCCTCTGGTAGTTTTCGCTCACATATGCACAGATTAGTAACCAGTCAGTGCCCCGAGGGGACCACTCTGCAGAACTTCAGTGCCTTCGCGGCACAGCTCTCTCCTTTCTTTGCCACCTTGAATTTTGTTCTGTTTCCTCCACTCAGTGAGATCATTGGCTGTCTTTGGGTTCCCTGCCCCCTCCCAGTGCAGGTGGATAAGTACCCCCAGGAGTAAACTGGAACATGTCAGGACTGTGTGTGTTTACTCCCACTCTCTCAAGGATCGGGCTACTAGGATGACACTTGTCCGATGTTGGAAAGCCTTGTTTCATGTGTTTTGTCTGATGTTCTTGTTGCTCATTGTGAAAAAGCAAATCCAGCCTTTGTTACTTCATGGTCACTGGGAGGGAAAGTCAACAAGCTATTCTAAATATAAATACAAATTCTGAGCACTTTCCATGTCATTCAATATTCCCGTGAAATATGATTTTAATTACTGCATATGTTTCCATCATACACCTGGTTCAACTATTTTCTCATCTGGTCCTTAGCCTTTGAACTTTGGTTATGGTGTTTTTCATGAGCAGAAATTCATATGTAGACAAATATAACAGCCTTTACTTCATGGTTTCAGATTTTGTGTTTGCGATTAGAAAGGCAAGATAAATATTTGCCTGTGCCCTTTATTCTGGCTAGTATGCGATTTTATTCTTTTACATTAAATTAATAAATCCAGCTGGGATTTATTTTCATACATGATGTGAGGTAATAATTTATATTAATTTTTTCCAAAGTAATAAAAACATGAGAATGTAGAAAAAAATGCATTAAGAAGATAAAGACCACACCCACTTCCCATTTCTCTTTTCTCTGCTTCTAAGGCTTTAGTAACATGCATTTTAAATGATTTTCCTTATTCCCCAAATTTTATATATATATATGTGTGTGTGTGTGTGTGTGTATATGTGTGTGTATCTGTGTATATATATGTGTATATATATATACACACATAAACATATATGTGTGTATGTGTGTATATTTGCAATGTTCTTTGATCTGTTTTTTTCACTGATCTATTTTCCACTTTACTCATCTCTGCTTTAGCTCTATCTCATCAGCTCTTGAACCCATTTATTGAATTACATATATATTGTAGCCTTACCCCCTCTGAAATTCTAGAAAATTTTAGTTCATTTTTGTATATTTCAGTTCTCTCACAATCTATTTTCTTGGACATACTAACCGTAGTTATTGTAAATCAGGGATTTGAACTAAAAAATCTGGATCATTAAAAATACCTTTTTTTCCCCCTTCCCCTTACCTTATGGTCATTTCATCTTATTTACTGCCATTCTTGATGACTATAAATGCTGGAAATTTTGCATTAAAAAGTGGAAAGGCCCTAGATTCATTCTCCCAAAGTGGACTTGCTTTTCTAATCATAGGAGAAGTGATCTGGAGAGATCACCTTTATCCAATTAGGCCCTGAACGCTGTGCAGGCTTTGTTTCAGGTTTTGTGAAGACTGTTTCCTGTTGCCCTCACTCCCAGGGCACAGCCCTGCAGGGTCTGCAACTGAAGGCTTATAGTGTTTCCAGGATCCCATCTCCCCGGGATACCCCTGAGCTCTTTACCCTGGTCTCCAATGTCCTACACAGTGCGGTTCTGCCCACCCTCTAACCATATTCCACACTAACCCTAACCATAACCCTACCCTTCGCTCTCATCTCACCATTCTGTTGTTGCTTCAGCATTCAGGCTTCTTTGTGCCCAGGATTTGTTGTGAAAGCGCTCTGGTCCGCCCAGCAGCTTTTCATCATAGCCCGCCTGCTTCCCACTCCGTCAGGGCACAGGTTAAATGTCACATCTGCAGAGCACTCCTGCCCCTCAGCTTTTTCCAGCTCATCAACCTTTTTGGTTTGCTTCAAGGCATTTAAAATAGTTACCCCTCCTCCCCTGTTTATTATTTCTGTAGTTTTCTGTATCTTCCCTGATGTAGAAGGTAAACTCCACAAAAACAAGGACCTCAAATACATTGTTGGCTGCTTTATTCCAGGAGCGAGAGCTGTTCTGTGCAATGCAGAAACTACTAGCTGCACATGGCTATCAAGCACTTGAAATGTGTCTACTCCAAATTGAGATAAAATACATCCCAAGTTTTGGAGACAAAAAACAATATAAAGTATGTTATTAATTTTTATATTGGTTATGTTGAAATCATACTATTTTGGACATATTAGGTTAAACAAAATATATTGTTGAAATTAATTATACCTATTTCATTTTTTACTATTTTTAATGAGGCTAATACACATTTTGAAATATATATGTAGCCAACCTTAGTGACTGGCATTGGTTTCTAGCAGACAAAGTTGACCTATGATAATTACTGGCCAGGGAAGAGTCACCCTTTTGATTTTGCTTTTCCCTATTTTCTTAATACAACAAGTGGGAAGATACGCAATGTTTTCTGTGGGTCCAAATTTCTGAACTGTTACAAAAAAAAGAAAAAGAAAAGAAAAGGCAACTATTGAGGAAATAAGTTTTCTTTTCCTACTTCAAATAGTCTTAGACGTCAGTGTTTCTTAATTTGCTAATCTGTTAAATGTTTTTCAATAATTGTTTGGTTTTCTATATTTTTCCTATTTTACAGTATTAACCCTTGCTTTTTTTTAAATGTAAACTTTTCTTGAAACTACCCTTTTACTTATTGTTATCATTACCCTACCATATGTTATACAAGCAGAAGCAAAGGTGTTGGACATTTGTATCTGAATAGTAACAGTTAAGCATTGAGTAAAACTTAAACGCTACAGAGAAGAAAGTATTGCACACTTGTGACAACTATTTTGGATGGCCATAGGGCACTTGATTTTTTTTTTGTGTGTGAAACTTTTGGCCTTTGTTTTCTAGAAAACATATTAGTAGTCTAAGACCCCTAAAATATTTCTTGGTCAGAGAGGCATAGCTTTTTCAAAAAATAAGAATGATAATAATGGTGAGAGACCTCTTAGATAAGATAAAATGTAACATTCATTTCTCATGCGACTGTTCCCTTGAAGGTTTGAAACCATTTTTGGATTTTCTTTAGCTGAAACTTTTTTGATTGGGGTTTGATCAACTATTGTGAAATAATTGATTAAACCAAGCAACTTCCAATCCTGGAGATATAGTTCCTTGAGGAGACATAGAGAGAGGCAGCTATGCTTGTGAAACAGCCACATAAATGGACAGACATATACATGAAAACGAAGGTATGTTTTTAGAAGGCAGCTGAAACACCTAACAGTTTAGGGAAAACTAGTGGAACATATGAGCTGTGATTTTATTATTTAAAGATTTTTCAGGAAATGGAAAATAATGGCAAATCACACCCATCAAGTTCCAGTAACTGAAAACATTTATTCTCAGTCTGTAAGGAGCTGAAATAGGACCTTTTATTCTTGGACGGACGTTTTGCGGCTCTGGCCTTGTAAGAAAAGCTGAATTTTTTTCTTCTTTTCTCTCTAATGAGAAAGTAGTATCTGGGGTCAGACTAACCTGATTTTGGAGGCTGCTTGGTAATGTGCAGCATGGCAGTAATAGGACTTTCTCTACCTGGGGAAAGGATGCAGTTGCAAAAAGTCTTAGTGATCATAAAGTTCACTTGTTGGCTTATAGATAATTATCACAACAGCTGCTAAGCATTACAAAGCTGTAAATATTGTCCAATGTGTTTACTTATGAGGACTTTATGTAAGTAACAATGAGGATTGGGTAAGAAAATATGTTCTGGCTATTTTAAGGTTCTAGTTTGTCTCACAGAGTTAAATTAGGAAGATTGTAAAAACTACATCTATTTTAGAAAAACATTGTAGAATTTTAATCTTAAAAAAAAAGGTGGGGGAGGGGCTCACATTTTGATGAAGGCAAAAGTTGGGCCAGTTCTAATTTGGAAAAATACAACTCAGAAAAAGTCTCAAAAGAAGGTGTAAAATAATTGGAACTTTGAAATAACAAATCAAGACAGGGAAAATGTGCCAAGAGTTAGTCTTTAGCAAGACCACAAATTATCAGGGTATCAGAATATCTGCTCGGGGTCCCAGACCTATTTAAGATGGAAATAACTGGAAGGCAAAGCAAGGAAAAAAACAGTTTGAAGCTTGAAAACTAATTGCCTTCAATTCATGGATTAGAAGGCTGGCTGACCAAACACATTTACCAGCCAAAAACTCTACTTTTCTAATGAGAAACAAAACCTTCTCTTCTTCAGATGACCTCTTTTAGTGACATAGATTCAGCATGGCCGTGCATTGCTACTTTTCTGTTAAAGAGATAGATTTTAGTGTTTCTGAGCAAAGGCATGGGACCTTAAAACCAGACTCAGTTTCAGGGTTCTGGAACTTCTTAAAACTTACAGAGATAATTGAAGGAATTTGCTGTTGTTATTGTTTTGAATTTACCGTAACTACTCTCATTTTTTTTTTTTTTTTTTAGTGTATGATGTCTTGTCTTCCATGTAGGGGACCTTATTCCTGTTCACCTGTGTAAAAATCAGCAAGCTTTTGTCCTTCGTAGACTTTCTCAAGGGTTGGCAGAGAGAGAAGACTCCTATGAAAGCCTTCCTTCTCACCTGCCTCGCACACTGTGCCTGTGGGAATTGGTCTGGCTGTAAATAGCCTCACATCCCGCCAAGAGTGGCTCTGTTCTCCCCACATAACACCAAGTTGGGGCTGATTCACTGGTTCAACAAAAATCACAAAAAATGAACATGCATTTTCTCTTTCTGCTCCACTAGATCAAACAACCTTCATTTTGTCCCTCGGTCATAATGGCTTCTGAAGATATGGGTGAAGGGAGAGAGGGCAAGTTAGTGATCCCTACTGATTGGTTCATCACGAGCTTTCCCATGAGTCCCCATCCAGGAATCCCCTAATCCTGTAATCATTCCACACACTGGGTCACATGGCCACTGCAGCTGCAAGGGAGGTGGTCAGTTAGGAACAAGGTTAAAGAACTGGCTTAATCCAAAGTGCCTGGGGTTGGGCACCTGCCGTCCAGACCAAGATCGGGATGTGTTATCAACAGAGGAGGAGTCATTGAACACGTGGTAGGAAATGTTCCCCCACACATCACTTGCAGTAAGATTCGAGGCACTGTAAAGGTTTCCTACCAGCGGTGGGCTGTATTTTGAATTTAAGAAAAGATGGCCCATTGATGGATTTGACGTGAGGTAACAGAGTAAGAGAGGAATGGAGGTCAAGGTGTATATCTTTGATGATCACCCTGGGTTGATGATTGGGGAAAGAAAAGATTTGGAGAAAAAACAACCTGATCTTTGGCCAAGTTCAAGTAAAATGCTTGCTCAATGCATATTTCACATCAACTCTTGGTTAGCAGAAGATAAGCAGTTCAGCCCTAGGCCCTGGAATATGAGAGTCATAAGCATATAAGAGGTAGTTAAGCCACAGTCAGTAGCATGTATAGAGAAATGATGGAATGTATAGAGAAAATAAAAGAGCCGAGGACATTTGGGTTGAGAAAGAAGTATAGGAGAATATCGATGAAGCAGCAAGAAAACCCACTGTTACAGAATTCAAAAGACAGACAATTCAGCTGTACCAAGTCCTTTGGAGAGGCGGAGCAAAAATGATTACAGACAGTTGGCTACTGGATTTGGCAACATGAAGCTCATTCTTGATCACAGTAAGAGCTATTTTAGTGGAGTGATGTTGATTTAACTTCCATTGAAGTCAATTGAGGAAAACAACACACAAGGCAAGAGTGTAGAGAGCACAACTATACAGGCACTTAGTGAGTTTCCTCCTGAGAGTGAGCTGAGAAACAGAGCTGTGTCTTGAACATCCTATGTTATGAAGTCCCAAGATCTTTGTGAAAACACCTTGAAAATGATGGAGTCATTAGATGAAAAAAATAATTGTATATCGGCTCCCTTGCAATATGAGTGTAGGCAGGCACTCGTGCATGTGTATGGACGCTTTGTTCATGTGTATTTCTGAGGAAGAATAAGAAGGCGCATCTGTGATTCATTCTGATGGGAGGACTACCCTGGTGCTCCCATGTCCTTATGGATCGCTACACTAGATTCGGAATCCCAGCCTCCTCTGCACACCTCCGCTGATTTCAAGACCTTAGAAAACCAGAGGCCAACACATCTTCTTCCTTCTCTGCTTTGACCTTCCTCCCCAACCCCATTTCTAACACAAAAATTATTCTTGGATTTTGTTCCAGTCAAATAGTTCGACCTTAGTAAAACTAATCCCATAGGGCAAACATTGGATCCTGGGAGAAAAGCAATTCCTCTGTGTAGGGGGTACATTTTTTGAAAGGTGGTTGCAAGGACCCACAGCAGAATTTAGAAATAATATTTATTTTCCACAGGAATGCTCAGGCTCTATGAATAGGCATGCAAGACTTGGAAACAGAGCAAACCCCCCTCCCACCCTTAAAATGTGTGACTTTTTGGTTGCATTTTACTTATAGAAAAAGTTGTATTTCTAAGATAGCAGGGGGAAAATGAACGCGAAATTGTAATTCCTATTTAGGGCAACCATTCACTAAAGTTGGTCATGCTTCCTGTGATTTGTGTCATTACAGGAGCAGTGAAGAGAATGAAGCTCTGGGGGAGTGAACAGGGTCCCCGTCTCCCCTTCCCTCATCTTTCCATTAATGTCCAGATCAAGTGAGAATAGCCCTTGGGAAGGCTAGTGTCAGGAGCAGATGTGTGAGCCTGGAGGAAAGGGGAGTGGCAAGATGAGCACCCTGTCTTGAGGAGCTGATTCTACCGGGAGGACAGAGGCTGGTTTAGAGATAGTCCCTCCCTGCTTTCCAAAATAGAATAAGGGGAAGTGGCCCCTCTCAATTGAACAAACATGGACATCATCATCAAGACCTAGAATCATAGTGGTGATGAGTAAGAGTTACTTAGCCGTGAGGCCAAGTGCCCTTTGTGCTCTTTGGGGGCACGTCGACTTAGATTTGGGTTCTAGGATTTTCTGGCTCATCAAGCATCGGCCATTTCCCAAAACAATGGTGCTTCATGTTCACAGTTCAGAGTGTGGCCGGCTCTCACATGGAACCTGCGAGCATGTGAGACTTCATGCCACTCCCCACCCAGGACTGCCAGTTTACCTCCGAAGGTCTTCCACTTGGGGAAGGACAGCGGAAAACCTGGCCTCAGAGAACGCCGGGATCTTATAGGAAATGCCGGAGCCCAGATTGCACTGTCTGGCTTTCCGTGGTTAAATAAGACCCCTGTTGACACTTGACTTAAGTGTGATTATCCCCAGTTGAAAGTCTGAGACCCAGACCGTTTAGCAGTGGATTGGTGCCGCATGTGGCCGGGGTACCCCATGAAAGTGTTGACTGTGAGAGGCTAGCGCACAGCACCTGAAATTCATAACGACTCCAGAAGCGAGCTTGGATGCACTCCTCGGTTGTGGGGCTGTCTGGCCACTGAATGATGGATGAGAGGCCTGAGTGGATGAGAATGTCGATTCCCTGAAATGTGTAAAATGTACATTTCCTTTTTTTTTTATTTCCAATTTAAACTACCAATGTGTATGGTCAGTGTATTTAAAAGGCTGGTAATGTGAGTCTTTGTTAGTGTTTCTCTGTGTTTTATTTCCCTTTGCTTTCCTGGAACAACTAACTCTAATGAAACCTGACGTCTTCATGCTAAAATATGTTGACGCTCCCACTCTGCGCTTACCGTACACTGAAAATGTGCACACTCTCTGCTAAAACCACTGGTCGTACCGTGTTTGGAACTTCTTGGGTTTCTCGAAGGTGATCACGGGCCCAGCCTATTTGTTTTCTTATCAAAACGGGGGGCAGCCAGGCATGAATGAAGGTGAGCAAGATTAGAATTGATACCTGGCCCTGGTAGTGGATACTGTGGTGTGTCTCCCTCATCTCACCTTCCGGACCCACTCATTTCCCCAGTTGGTGCTGACGGCTGCTGGATCCTAAGACAATTGCTCTGAGGCGATAACTGCCTTGTCTAAGGTCCCAACCCAAGGGCAGCCCGTATTCAATGAAACATCAGCAGGGCAGCAGAAAGGCCTGGCCAAGATCTTGCCTCCATTGGGAACAACTCTGAAGTGCCTTCCTCACTCCAGCGCTGTCTTCAGGGAGCTGATGCCTTTCTTGCAATGCATTTTTGTTCAACATTTCCCTCTGCCCTCCTGCTCTTTTCCCTCCTTCATAGGTGATGACTCCCCAGAGCACCCCTAAAACATGTACTGCATGCAAATCTCCATCTCAGAGTCTGGTTTATGGACCACCTAGACCAGTGGTCGGCAAACTCATTAGTCAACAGAGCCAAATATCAACAGTACAGCGATTGAAATTTCTTTCGAGAGCCAAATTTTTAAACTGGAACTATATAGGTAGGTACATTGTTATTAACTTAATTAGGGTACTCCTAAAGCTTAGGAAGAGCCACACTCAAGGGGCCAAAAAGCCGCATGTGGCTCGAGAGCCACAGTTTGCCAACCACGGAAGACCACTCCCATTTTACAGTGTTTAGAAGGTGAGCAAGCCATGGGGAATCCAACACGAAACATGGAAACCAGCTTCAACAGACCAATGTGCCCCTTTCCCCTGCTTCCTTTTGTAAACAGCCAGATGGACAACCATTTATACACAGCTCTCTAGGACAGTGGTTCTCAACCTTCCTAATGCTGCAATCCTTTAATACAGTTCCTCATGTTGTGGTGACCCTCAATTTCATTGTTACAAATTGAACGTAATTAAAGCATAGTGATTAATCACAAAAACAATATGTAATTATATATGTGTTTTCCGATGGTCTTAGGCGACTCCTGTGAAAGGGTCGTTTGACCCCCCCAAAGAGGTCACCACCCACAGGTTGAAAACCACTGCTCTAGGCTTGCGAAGAAGCTGAGAGGAACTGGTTGTCACAGGATTTGATGAACTTGCTTGCACCCCAGGGATGTTATTGGGTATCACTCTATACTTTCTCATAGTTGGTGGCAGCAGGATGACAACCTAGGGAAGCAGTTCTCAAACAGGAGACATTTGTTAGAAACGTGCATTTCCAGACCCGCCTCACGGGATCAGGATCCCTAGGTGAGTGTCTGGTTGTCTGTGTTTAAAAATCCTTCCAGCCCAGCCGGTGTGGCTCAGTGGTTGAGTGTCAACCTGTGAACCAGGAGATCATGGGTTTGATTCTCGGTCAGGGCACATGCCTGGATTGTGGGCTTGATCCCCATAGGGGGTGTGCAGGAGGCAGCCGATCAATGATTCTTTCTCAGAGATTGATGTTTCTATCTCTCCATCTCCCTTCCTCTCTGAAATCAATAAAAATGTATTAAAAATAATCATTCCAGAGGATTATTATATTCAGGCAAGTTTGGGGAAAATTCAACTATGACACCCCCCCCCCAAAAAAAAAACACACAAAACAATACAAAACAAAACACCCTATCAGAGACTGCTACAGAGAGAAACTATAGTTATAGAAATAACAACAAATCATCTGCATAAAGTTACCTTTTGTTATCAGGTGCCTTCCTGACAGGCTCTTTGGCCCAAACAACTACCTCGTCTGGTCCCGTATATTGGTTACTGAGAAAACCACACGGATGAAAATAACAAACACATTGCATGTGCGGTTTTTCAAAGCACTGTTTGTTCAGGATGGAAATTAAGGCACCCTGGTGAGACAACGATCAGTCCCTCTGAGGCTGGCAAGGCAGGGGACCCAGTGCCTCCCTCCTGAGCTCAGGATGTGGAGTAGATGATGATCACGTAACTTGGACGCCCGTCCGTGTAGATTGAAGCTGAGGCTCGAGGTCTGCCGATAGGCTCAGGAGCTCTTCCTTCTCCCTGTTCCCTGAACCTCCCATATTTCTTCCAGATGACTGCAGTTCTTCCTTAGTTTGTTCCCTGTGTTACTAAAGCACAGCCAAATGCTGGTTAATGTACTGTACACATAGCCATATGGCAAGCTAATTCACTGCAGAAGAATCTTGTGTCACTTTTAAAAAACAAAAAGTTGTTATTGATTTTTAGAGAGAAGAAGGGAGAGGGAGAGAGAGGTAGAAACATCGATGAGAGAGACACATTGATCGGCTGCCTCCTGCACGCCCCTTCCTGGGGATTGAGCCCATAACCTGGGCATGTGCCCTGACCGGGAATCGAACCGGTGACCTCTTGGTTCATGGGTCATCACTCAACCACTGAGCCACACCAGCCAGATGGTGCTTTTTTTGGCAACTCATTTGGATAAACTATGTTTATATACACCCATATATCCCATTCCTTTAAATTGTAACAAGTTCTTTTTATAACAAGTTAGTTTTCATGACAAGTGTAAAAATAAAGTCACTCCGGCCATTCTTGCTGGCTCTGCTAGGAAGTTAGCAGTTGGAGACTCCAAAATTAGATTTCATTACTCTGTCTTTCATGAGAATACTGGGAATAGCAGCATTTCACCACCTTTAAATAGTGATAACCAGAAACCCTGCGGAAAATCACCTTCGTTACATCTGTGGTGCCGAAACCGGCTTCTCCAAGCTCTAACAGTTCCTTTGGGTGTCCCAGCGAGGCGGAGCCCGGGCGGCCCCGAGCATGCCTCTCTGACAGTCTCAAGACGTCCCAGACGCTGATTTCCTATCCTTTTGACACTTGTATGGGGTTGGCGTTTCCGTCATAAACATACTTGGTTTTCCTCAGGATCATTCACTGGTTTTTCTCTGACAAATTTACAGTCCTGGGTGGATTTACAATCGCAAGATAAAATCTTGGACAAGTTTCTTTTTCCTCCCCCCTCTTGACTTGAAGCTGCTTTGCTAATTAAACGTTTCAGTCTGATCATGAAGGCTGTGAGGAACACCTTTACTGAGAAAAGGTTTGGAATCTATGCTGTGTGCTTTGCAGGGGGAACGGGGGTGGGGTGGGGAGGAGGATGCACAAGTCCATATGTGATTGCCTAGAGCAGTGATGGCGAACCTATGACACGTGTGTCAGAGGTGACACGCGAACTCATTTTTTTGGTTGATTTTTCTTTGTTAAATGGTATTTAAATATATAAAATAAATATCAAAAATATAAATCTTTGTTTTATTATGGTTACAAATATCAAAAAAATTTTATATGTGACACGGCACCAGAGTTTTTCAAAATGCTGACACGCCGAGCTCAAAAGGTTCGCCATCACTGGCCTAGAGCTTCAGATCGAATGGACAGTTTTACCGAGTGTTTGAAGAGTTGGGCCACTTCCATTTGTTTTTCCCTCTCTGTGAGCTGACTTTGTAACCTGGATAAAATTACTTGTTTTGATATAGATCATGGAAATACATAGAACAACAATATAGGTACAGGTAAGCAATATATAGACATATGGTACACAGACATTCATCAGTGTGGAACAGTAAGATGCCTGGGTCAAAATTTGCTGTGTATTTTAACCAGTATTTACTGCCAGCACACCTTTGGCAATGAAAAAAAAAGCAGGAGGCATCCTATGAAGCAGTGTCTTGAGCAGTTCATAATTCTAGTAGATAAACCAGTAATCCTAGTGTTTCAGTTTCAGAGCATCTACCCTGACACCAGCATAACATTGTAAAGCAACTTTTATTTCCTTTCCACGGTATCAGACACAGCAAAAAACAAAACCTGAATCAGCGTGTTTAGATCATTTTGTCTGGATGAACTGAAGGATCTTGAGACTGTATTAAAACTAGCAGGGAGGAAGTGGGAAAAATTGGATGAAGTTTCAGTTGAACCTATACTTAGGATTTGGTGATCAGTGGGACAGAATGGATCTTAAACTCCATGAGGGCAGGGACCTTGCTTGTGGTTAATGATGGCACTTCAACAATAAACAAAGGAGAGCAGGTATTCGATTGATATTCGTTCAATAAATTAAGTGAAAGAAAAATGAAAGAGAGACGTTTATCTGAATTTCCTAGGATGGGCAATGGTTCTCTAAACCTGTGCCGTTCAGTATGGCAGCCACACATGGTTATTGAAATGTTAACTACTTTGTTAAAGAAGGTCAGTGGATTTACTAGCCCGCCACATTTCAAGTACTCCGTAGCCATGTGTCACTAGCGACGGCCACAATATAGATATAAAATATTTCCAGCTTCGCAGAGCGTTCTATTGGTGAGCACTGCTCTACATATAATAGAAACTTCACATGGAGGAGCAGCACTGGGGTTTACTGGCCCCTACTAATGTTCTCTATTTCCAGCTACTCTCGGACACGTTGTGCTGACTCTGCCAACGTGACACCTTTCAAATCCCAACTCAACTTCCTTTTACATAGAGCTCCCCTCCAAGGTCCCTGCTTCCATTCTTAGCATCACCCTTCTCCCCGAACCGAATCTGAAAACATTGGTTTTCTCTCTTTCTGTTCACATAGTCATATTAAAACCCTGTAGGATTTTCAAAATTCCTTTACAGTGTCTGTTGAATAGATCCCTTCCTCCTCATTCCTGCCATATAGTGACTTACATAATTTGGAATATACACTGATATTTCTAATAAGGGGACATAGTTTGTCAAAAGAGCAAGCATTCTGATTTCGGGGGGAAGAAGATGTACAAAAAAGGCAGATTGTCACCAACTCCATCCTTGTTCTCTGTACCTTCTGGACATGAGCTGGTTGTCAGACATGGGCTTTGCAAATATTCTCGACTAGCTTGTGGCTTGCTCTTCCGTTTTTTCTAATAGTATCTTTTAAAGTGCAAAAGATTTCAATTTTGATGAAGTCTAACTTAACATTTAAAAGTTTTTTAAAGTTTGTGCTCTTTGTGTCCTATTAAGAAATTTTAACCAAATCCCTGTCATGGATGTTTGCTCCTATATGTCTTCTAAAGCAGCGCTCACCAACCTTTCGGACCTCACAGATCACTGGTTGGCGACCGCTGTTCTAAACTTATTGTAACTTGAACTTACATTTACATCTAATATCTCATTTAACTTAAGTTTTTCATGTAGTGTAGTTTTGTATGTAGGCTCATTGTTTTATTTATGACTAATTGTTTTGGCAAAATTTGCTGAAAAGATTATCTTTTACCCATTAATTGTTTTTTATTGTTTTTGTTTTTCCTTGAACATCGATTGATAACTTATGTGTGACTCTCTCTCTGGACTCTCGTTTCTTCATTAGTTATAAGTTCATCTTTATGCCGATATCAGACAGTCTGGGTTACCGTAACTTTATTATTAACTTTGAAATCAACTAGTGTACGTGTTTCGACTTTGTTCTTGTCTTTTGATGGAGGGAGGGTTCTCTAGATCTTTTGCATTTCTACATGCATTTTAGAATCAGATTGTCAGTTTCTACATACACGAAAAGCCTGCTTGGATTTTGATTGAAATTGCATTGAATCTGGGAGAGTTTGTTAAAATTGTGGCTGCCAGGACGCAGTTCCTACAAATTCTGTTTCAAGAGCCCTGGAAAGAAACCCTGGGATCTGTGTATTGAATAAGTACCACACGCAAATATGAAACTGTGCTCTGTGTTGGGAAGATAACACTTTGGAGGCTCAGGGTTGGTTTTGAAAAAAAAAATATCCCAGAATTTATATTAGAGTGAAGGCTGATCATGGACGGCCTCTGTGCGTCTGTGTATCTGCGTGTCTGTCTGTGAGAGCTTCGGTTTGAGAGTTGACATGTGTAGGTAAAGATGGTGGGCAAGGAACCCCTTGCCCTCTAGGTACAGCAAGATCCCCAGTATTTTCCTTTGGGTGTGTTGAAAATTCGGGGAAATAGAGAAGGCTTGTGTAATAGTTCTCCAAACCCAGTACTCATATGGGAAAGTTAGATTTACTTTAATAAAAAGAGAGATTTATGAAAGTTGGGGAAAATATATGGAATGTGTGAGTGAGGGCAATTTTGAAATTCGAGACCCTGGAGATTTCCTTAAAACAAAGAAGAGACCTATTTATCTAGAATTGTTTGGATTAAGGCTCCCTGGTAGGGTGAGGGTGGGAGGGAGGGATGCAGACATCCTCAGGGATCCTTTCAGCTTCGTCTCCATAATTCTACATGAATAATTAGCCTGTGAGGCAGTTAACCCTTAGCCGGGTTTCTTTCCACAAACTCACCCCAATACTCTCTCCCCAGGACAGTCACCCTCCCTACTGCTAAATGTGTTTAGAAGATACTTGGTTTTCACTTCTTCAAGGATCTTTTTTAGAGCATTTTTTACAATTCCTTGAATGTAGAAAGTGTTGGTTATGTGAAATTAACCAAGAAATAGCCAAGGAAAGGGATATTCAGTGTGTGTGTGTGTGTGTGTGTGTGTGTGTGTGTGTGTGTGTAATTATAAACCTCTGAGCTTTTCATCTAGAAGACCTTTTCAGGTTGCGGTTAAAAGATTGTTCCATTCTAGCAAATTTCTGTGTGACTATTTCAGTGGAATTGTGTATCTTGCACATATCTTAGAATTTGGCTCTTGCCCAGAAGATTTCAATTTATAAAAGAGAAGAGGCCCACATCTTCTCAATTCCAAATTGCCACAGTGCCATCATATGCGTTTATTTTGTGCACAGGGCTTTCAGGGTTGGGGAAAAGCTACCGAACGTTTAGCATTTTTTGATACTTTTACTTTTCCCCCTTGTGATACAGAATACCACAGTGCCTAGGAGCTTAGTCATCAGAGTATGATTTTACAAATTTCAACCCTGACAGATGTGTCTATAAAAATCAGCCACTCTACCGACCAGCCCTGCAACCGTGGCAACAACTTACACGCTTTGGATCTTGCTGATCTTGCCTCCAAAATGGGCACAAATAATAATAATAATAATAATAATAATAATAATAATAATAATAATACATTCTTCTTGAGGTTGTTAGGAGGACTGAGGCATTGCAGCATAGTACGTATGCTTAGTAAATACTTAATAAGAGTAAAGTGTTGACTATTATTTTTAATATTATTAGTAACTTTATTACCTTTAATTTCTCAGGAGGATCATTAACTATGGCTACATGAAGTTTAAGAGAAAATAGAACTTTGGATTTGTAATAACTTTATATGATTTTAATAATTTATTCAGCTGTGATAATTCTTAACTTGGTGATAAAGTTTGTGTACATGTTTGTTGCATTATTTACTTAGGGAACAGATTAAAAACAATTCCTGCTGCTACATTCCCCGGAGCATATGGGGTGAAGTTGTCCGAGAAGCAGCCCTATCACAAACCTAGGCCTTAAATGTGAAACATCTGACTTTGACTCATTAATGGTTAAGATGAAACTGACGATCTCGTCCCTTTCCAATGTCTTTGTTTGGGAGAGAGAACCACAGGGAGTAAACCTGGAGGAAAAATATTGATTCCCCTTTAGCAAGCTCTGTTGAAATGCACGGTTGTAGGCCTTGTTATTTTTAAGTGTCTGGATTTTCTTTAAGAATTCATTAAAAAATATTTTAGCGGCTCTGGTGGCCCAGTATCTCATTCCAACATAAACTTACCACTGGAAAGCACATACCATTTGGCTCACCTTTTCAATTCATGGCTTAATAATAATGACAAATTGCAGGTGCTGAAATGATGGTAGAGCCCTTAGCATAACTGATTCGGGGCTCATATTATTATTCTTTTCTCCAGATCTTCTAAATATATGCCCATCTCTCTCCCAATTGGCAGTTAATGTCTCACGTGCCGGAATTCAGTTTCAATAACCTGAAAATAATATTACCTTTCCTAATTGGTAGTAAGATGAGCCTGTCATTCTATCTCATTTTCAACTTCTCTATAAGAGGAATGTCTATATTATTGGGATTTCAAGTGGTACTCATGGTGGAACAGGCTCCATCACCCTTAACAGAGGATGTCTCTCCTTATTCTGTATTTCTCTTAGATCTCTTGATTCTCTCCTGAAAGATCATATGAAATATATGAAAAATAGCTGTATAAAATAGTCATCCATTTTTTAAATTTATTTTCCAATATTCTTTGACATTCATTATAGAAACTATAGCCTGCTTTAGGAAACTTTTATATTAACCTTATACAATGTGACCCTGGTAAATTCACTATTCAAGTTCTCATAGCTTTCTTAGAGATTTTCTTTGGAAGTTTTATGTATATGATCGTGTCATCAATGAGTAAAGAGTGCTACATCTTCCTTTCCAATCTGCATGCCTTTTCCCCCCCTTGTCGTATTGCATTGGCTAGGAATTTCAATACAGTGTTCAGCAGAAATGTGCAGAATTGACACCTTTACATTGTTTCTGTATTAGGTAGGAAACATTTAGTCTTTTATTATTAAAAGACTATTCATTTACTATTAAATTTTATTATATGTATGTGTGTGTGTGTGTGTGTGTATTTATATATACCTTATAAAGTTGAGGAAGCTCCCATTCATATTTTACTGAAATTATTGATAACAAATGGATATTTAATTTTGTAAAATTTATTTTCTGCATCTATTAAGATGGTCATGATTTTAATCTTTTATTCTGTTAACGTTTTAAATTATATCAATTGAGTTTTGAAAATGAATCAATTTTTACATCGTTGGGATAAAACTCATTGGATGGTGATGCACCATCAAGTTTACATATTTCTGAATTTGATTTGCTGAAATTTTGTTTGGAAATTTTGCTTCCATGTTTGTGACAAAAGTTGATCAAAGTTTTCTTTCTCCAATGTTCCTGTATGGCTTTATTATCAATGCAATGCCTGCCTTATATAATGTTTTGGAAAATGCTGTTTAGTTATTTATTTCTGAAATATTTTGCATGAAATTAGTTATATGTCTTCCTTAAATCTCTGATAGAAGTCACCAGTAAAGCCAACTGAGTTCGCAAATTTCTTTTAGGAAAGATAAGTAATT